>NC_092271.1:27971035-29273535 GCF_036320965.1 Panulirus ornatus | reverse complement strand
CTCTCAACCACGCTCTTTTTATTTCCACACATCTCTCTTACCCTTACGTTACTCACTCGATCAAACCACCTCACACCACACATTGTCCTCAAACATCTCATTTCCAGCACATCCATCCTCCTGCGCACAACTCTATCCATAGCCCACGCCTCGCAACCATACAACATTGTTGGAACCACTATTCCTTCAAACATACCCATTTTTGCTTTCCGAGATAATGTTCTCGACTTCCACACATTCTTCAAGGCCCCCAGAATTTTCGCCCCCTCCCCCACCCTATGATCCACTTCCGCTTCCATGGTTCCATCCGCTGCCAGATCCACTCCCAGATATCTAAAACACTTCACTTCCTCCAGTTTTTCTCCATTCAAACTCACCTCCCAATTGACTTGACCCTCAACCCTACTGTACCTAATAACCTTGCTCTTATTCACATTTACTCTTAACTTTCTTCTTCCACACACTTTACCAAACTCAGTCACCAGTTTCTGCAGTTTCTCACATGAATCAGCCACCAGCGCTGTATCATCAGCGAACAACAACTGACTCACTTCCCAAGCTCTCTCATCCCCAACAGACTTCATACTTGCCCCTCTTTCCAAAACTCTTGCATTTACCTCCCTAACAACCCCATCCATAAACAAATTAAACAACCATGGAGACATCACACACCCCTGCCGCAAACCTACATTCACTGAGAACCAATCACTTTCCTCTCTTCCTACACGTACACATGCCTTACATCCTCGATAAAAACTTTTCACTGCTTCTAACAACTTTCCTCCCACACCATATATTCTTAATACCTTCCACAGAGCATCTCTATCAACTCTATCATATGCCTTCTCCAGATCCATAAATGCTACATACAAATTCATTTGCTTTTCTAAGTATTTCTCACATACATTCTTCAAAGCAAACACCTGATCCACACATCCTCTACCACTTCTATATATATATATATATATATATATATATATATATATATATATATATATATTTTTTTTTTTTTGCTTTGTCACTGTCTCCCGCGTTTGCGAGGTAGCGCAAGGAAACAGACAAAAGAAATGGCCCAACCCACCCCCATACACATGTATATACATACGTCCACACTCGCAAATATACAATACCTACACAGCTTTCCATGGTTTACCCCAGACGCTTCACATGCCCTGATTCAATCCACTGACAGCACGTCAACCCCGGTATACCACATCGATCCAATTCACTCTATTCCTTGCCCTCCTTTCACCCTCCTGCATGTTCAGGCCTCGATCACACAAAATCTTTTTCACTCCATCTTTCCACCTCCAATTTGGTCTCCCACTTCTCCTCGTTCCCTCCACCTCTGGTGACTGAGTTTGGTAAAGTGTGTGAAAGAAGAAAGTTAAGAGTAAATGTGAATAAGAGCAAGGTTATTAGGTACAGTAGGGTTGAGGGTCAAGTCAATTGGGAGGTAAGTTTGAATGGAGAAAAACTGGCGGAAGTAAAGTGTTTTAGATATCTGGGAGTAGATCTGGCAGCGGATGGAACCATGGAAGCAAAAGTGAATCATAGGGTGGGGGAGGGGGCGAAAATTCTGGGGGCCTTGATGAATGTGTGGAAGTCGAGAACATTATCTCGGAAAGCAAAAATGGGTATGTTTGAAGGAATAGTGGTTCCAACAATGTTGTATGGTTGTGAGGCGTGGGCTATGGATAGAGTTGTGCGCAGGAGGATGGATGTGCTGGAAATGAGATGTTTGAGGACAATGTGTGGTGTGAGGTGGTTTGATCGAGTAAGCAACGTAAGGGTAAGAGAGATGTGTGGAAATAAAAAGAGCATGGTTGAGAGAGCAGAAGAGGGTGTTTTGAAATGGTTTGGGCACATGGAGAGAATGAGTGAGGAAAGATTGACCAAGAGGATATATGTGTCGGAGGTGGAGGGAACGAGGAGAAGTGGGAGACCAAATTGGAGGTGGAAAGATGGAGTGAAAAAGATTTTGTGTGATCGGGGCCTGAACATGCAGGAGGGTGAAAGGAGGGCAAGGAATAGAGTGAGTTGGATCGATGTGGTATACCGGGGTTGACGTGCTGTCAGTGGATTGAATCAGGGCATGTGAAGCATCTGGGGTAAACCATGGAAAGCTGTGTAGTTATGTATATTTGCGTGTGTGGACTTATGTATATACATGTGTATGGGGGTGGGTTGGGCCACTTCTTTCGTCTGTTTCCTTGCGCTATCGTCTGTTTCCTTGTGCTACCTCGCAAACGTGGGAGACAGCGACAAAGCAAAAAATATATATATATTTATTTATTTATTTATTTATTTATTTTGCTTTGTCGCTGTCTCCAGCGTTTGCGAGGTAGCGCATGGAAACAGACGAAAGAAATGGCCTAACCCACCCCCATACACATGTATATACATACACGTCCACACACGCAAAAAAACGTACCTATACATCTCAATGTACATATATATATACACGCACAGACACATACATATATACCCATGCACTCAGTTCACACTGTCTGCCTTTATTCATTTCCATCGCCACCTCGCCACACATGGAATACCATGCCCTGATTCAATCCACTGACAGCACGTCAACCCCAGTATACCACATCGATCCAATTCACTCTATTCCTTGCCCTGCTTTCACCCTCCTGCATGTTCAGGCCCCGATCACTCAAAATCTTTTTCACTCCATCTTTCCACCTCCAGTTTGGTCTCCCACTTCTCCTCGTTCCCTCCACCTCCGACACATATATCCTCTTGGTCAATCTTTCCTCACTCATTCTCTCCATGTGCCCAAACCATTTCAAAACACCCTCTTCTGCTCTCTCAACCACGCTCTTTTTATTTCCACACATCTCTCTTACCCTTACATTAATTACTCGATCAAACCACCTCACACCACACATTGTCCTCAAACATCTTATTTCCAGCACATCCACCCTCCTGCGCACAACTCTATCCATAGCCCACGCTTCGCAACCATACAACATTGTTGGAACCACTATTCCTTCAAACATACCCATTTTTGCTGTCCGAGATAATGTTCTCGACTTCCACACATTCTTCAAGGCTCCCAGGATTTTCACCCCCTCCCCCACCCTATGATTCACTTCCGCTTCCATGGTACCATCCGCTGCCAGATCCACTCCCAGATATCTAAAACACTTTACTTCCTCCAGTTTTTCTCCATTCAAACTTACCTCCCAATTGACTTGACCCTCAACCCTACTGTACCTAATAACCTTGCTCTTATTCACATTTACTCTTAACTTTCTTCTTTCACGCACTTTACCAAACTCAGTCACCAGCTTCTGCAGTTTCTCACATGAATCAGCCACCAGCGCTGTATCATCAGCGAACAACAACTGACTCACTTCCCAAGCTCTCTCATTCACAACAGACTTCATACTTGCCCCTCTTTCCAAAACTCTTGCATTCACCTCCCTAACAACCCCATCCATAAACAAATTAAACAACCATGGAGACATCACACATCCCTGCCGCAAACCTACCTTCACTGAGAACCAATCACTTTCCTCTCTTCCTACACGTACACATGCCTTATATCCTCGATAAAAACTTTTCAATGCTTCTAACAACTTGCCTCCCACACCATATATTCTTAATACCTTCCACAGAGCATCTCTATCAACTCTATCATATGCCTTCTCCAGATCCATAAATGCTGCATACAAATCCATTTCCTTTTCTAAGTATTTCTCACAAACATTCTTCAAAGCAAACACCTGATCCACACATCCTCTACCACTTCTGAAACCACACTGCTCTTCCCCAATCTGATGCTCTGTACATGCCTTCACCCTCTCAATCAATACCCTCCCATATAATTTACCAGGAATACTCAACAAACTTATACCTCTGTAATTTGAGCACTCACTCTTATCCTCTTTGCCTTTGTACAATGGCACTATGCACGCATTCCGCCAATCCTCAGGCACCTCACTATGAGTCATACATACATTAAATAACCTTACCAACCAGTCAACAATACAGTCACCCCCCTTTTTTTAATAAATTCCACTGCAATACCATCCAAACCTGCTGCCTTGCCGGCTTTCATCTTCCGCAAAGCTTTTACTACCTCTTCTCTGTGTACCAAATCATGGGAAACAGAAGGAGTCACGCGGGGAGTGCTCATCCACCTCGTAGACTCAGATTGGGGTGTCTAAATGTGTGTGGATGTAACCAAGATGTGAAAAAAGGAGAGATAGGTAGTATGTTTGAGGAAAGGAACCTGGATGTTTTGGCTCTGAGTGAAACGAAGCTCAAGGGTAAAGGAGAAGAGTGGTTTGGGAATGTCTTGGGAGTAAAGTCAGGGGTTAGTGAGAGGACAAGAGCAAGAGAAGGAGTAGCACTACTCCTGAAACAGGAGTTGTGGGAGTATGTGATAGAATGTAAGAAAGTAAATTCTCAATTAATATGGGTAAAACTGAAAGTTGATGGAGAGAGATGGGTGATTATTGGTGCATATGCACCTGGGCATGAGAAGAAAGATCATGAGAGGCAAGTGTTTTGGGAGCAGCTGAATGAGTGTGTTAGTGGTTTTGATGCATGAGACCGGGTTATAGTGACGGGTGATTTGAATGCAAAGGTGAGTAATGTGGCAGTTGAGGGAATAATTGGTATACATGGGGTGTTCAGTGTTGTAAATGGAAATGGTGAAGAGCTTGTAGATTTATGTGCTGAAAAAGGACTGGTGATTGGGAATACCTGGTTTAAAAAGCGAGATATACATAAGTATACGTATGTAAGTAGGAGAAATGGCCAGAGAGCGTTATTGGATTACGTGTTGACAGGCGCGTGAAAGAGAGACTTTTGGATGTTAATGTGCTGAGAGGTGCAACTGGAGGGATGTCTGATCATTATCTTGTGGAGGCTAAGGTGAAGATTTGTATGGGTTTTCAGAAAAGAAGAGTGAATGTTGGGGTGAAGAGGGTGGTGAGAGTAAGTGAGCTTGGGAAGGAGACTTGTGTGAGGAAGTACCAGGAGAGACAGTACAGAATGGAAAAAGGTGAGAACAATGGAAGTAAGGGGAGTGAGGGAGGAATGGGATGTATTTAGGGAATCAGTGATGGAGTGCGCAAAAGATGCTTGTGGCATGAGAAGCGTGGGAGGTGGGTTGAGTAGAAAGGGTAGTGAGTGGTGGGATGAAGAAGTAAGATTATTAGTGAAAGAGAGGAGAGAGGCATTTGGATGATTTTTGCAGGGAAAAAATGCAATTGAGTGGGAGATGTATAAAAGAAAGAGACAGGAGGTCAAGAGAAAGGTGCAAGAGGTGAAAAAGAGGGCAAATGAGAGTTGGGGTGAGAGAGTATCATTAAATTTTAGGGAGAATAAAAAGATGTTCTTGAAGGAGGTAAATAAAGTGCGTAAGACAAGGGAGCAAATGGGAACTTCATTGAAGGGCGCAAATGGGGAGGTGATAACAAGTAGTGGTGATTTGATAAGGAGATGGAGTAAGTATTTTGAAGGATTGTTGAATGTGTTTGATCATAGAGTGGCAGATATAGGGTGTTTTGGTCGAGGTGGTGTGCAAAGTGAGAGGGTTAGGGAAAATGATTTGGTATATATATATATATATATATATATATATATATATATATATATTTCTTTCTTTCATACTATTCGCCATTTCCCGCGATAGCGAGGTAGTGTTAAGAACAGAGGACTGGGTCTTTGAGGGAATATCCTCACCTGGCCCTCTTCTCTGTTCCTTCTTTGGGAAAAAAAAAAAAAGAATATATATATATATATATATATATATATATATATATATATATTTTTTTTTTTTTTTTTTTTTTTTTTTTATACTTTGTCGCTGTCTCCCGCGTTTGCGAGGTAGCGCAAGGAAACAGACGAAAGAAATGGCCCAACCCCCCCCCATACACATGTACATACACACGTCCACACACGCAAAATATACATACCTACACAGCTTTCCATGGTTTACCCCAGACGCTTCACATGCCTTGATTCAATCCACTGACAGCACGTCAACCCCTGTATACCACATCGCTCCAATTCACTCTATTCCTTGCCCTCCTTTCACCCTCCTGCATGTTCAGGCCCCGATCACACAAAATCTTTTTCACTCCATCTTTCCACCTCCAATTTGGTCTCCCTCTTCTCCTCGTTCCCTCCACCTCCGACACATATATCCTCTTGGTCAATCTTTCCTCACTCATTCTCTCCATGTGCCCAAACCATTTCAAAACACCCTCTTCTGCTCTCTCAACCACGCTCTTTTTATTTCCACACATCTCTCTTACCCTTACGTTACTTACTCGATCAAACCACTTCACACCACACATTGTCCTCAAACATCTCATTTCCAGCACATCCATCCTCCTGCGCACAACTCTATCCATAGCCCACGCCTCGCAACCATACAACATTGTTGGAACCACTATTCCTTCAAACATACCCATTTTTGCTTTCCGAGATAATGTTCTCGACTTCCACACATTTTTCAAGGCTCCCAAAATTTTCGCCCCCTCCCCCACCCTATGATCCACTTCCGCTTCCATGGTTCCATCCGCTGACAGATCCACTCCCAGATATCTAAAACACTTCACTTCCTCCAGTTTTTCTCCATTCAAACTCACCTCCCAATTGACTTGACCCTCAACCCTACTGTACCTAATAACCTTGCTCTTATTCACATTTACTCTTAACTTTCTTCTTCCACACACTTTACCAAACTCAGTCACCAGCTTCTGCAGTTTCTCACATGAATCAGCCACCAGTGCTGTATCATCAGCGAACAACAACTGACTCACTTCCCAATCTCTCTCATCCCCAACAGACTTCATACTTGCCCCTCTTTCCAGGACTCTTGCATTTACCTCCCTAACAACCCCATCCATAAACAAATTAAACAACCATGGAGACATCACACACCCCTGCCGCAAACCTACATTCACTGAGAACCAATCACTTTCCTCTCTTCCTACACGTACACATGCCTTACATCCTCGATAAAAACTTTTCACTGCTTCTAACAACTTTCCTCCCACACCATATATTCTTAATACCTTCCACAGAGCATCTCTATCAACTCTATCATATGCCTTCTCCAGATCCATAAATGCTACATACAAATCCATTTGCTTTTCTAAGTATTTCTCACATACATTCTTCAAAGCAAACACCTGATCCACACATCCTCTACCACTTCTGAAACCGCACTGCTCTTCCCCAATCTGATGCTCTGTACATGCCTTCACCCTCTCAATCAATACCCTCCCATATAATTTACCAGGAATACTCAACAAACTTATACCTCTGTAATTTGAGCACTCACTCTTATCCCCTTTGCCTTTGTACAATGGCACTATGCACGCATTCCGCCAATCCTCAGGCACCTCACCATGAGTCATACATACATTAAATAACCTTACCAACCAGTCAACAATACAGTCACCCCTTTTTTTATAAATTCCACTGCAATACCATCCAAACCTGCTGCCTTGCCGGCTTTCATCTTCCGCAAAGCTTTTACTACCTCTTCTCTGTTTACCAAATCATTTTCCCTAACCCTCTCACTTTGCACACCACCTCGACCAAAACACCCTATATCTGCCACTCTGTCATCAGACACATTCAACAAACCTTCAAAATACTCATTCCATCTCCTTCTCACATCACCACTACTTGTTATCACCTCCCCATTTACGCCCTTCACTGAAGTTCCCATTTGCTCCCTTGTCTTACGCACCCTATTTACCTCCTTCCAGAACATCTTTTTATTCTCCCTAAAATTTACTGATAGTCTCTCACCCCAACTCTCATTTGCCCTTTTTTTCACATCTTGCACCTTTCTCTTGACCTCCTGTCTCTTTCTTTTGTACTTCTCCCACTCAATTGCATTTTTTCCCTGCAAAAATCGTCCAAATGCCTCTCTCTTCTCTTTCACTAATACTCTTACTTCTTCATCCCACCACTCACTACCCTTTCTAAACAGCCCACCTCCCACTCTTCTCATGCCACAAGCATCTTTTGCGCAATCCATCACTGATTCCCTAAATACATCCCATTCCTCCCCCACTCCCCTTACTTCCATTGTTCTCACCTTTTTCCATTCTGTACACATTCTCTCCTGGTACTTCCCCACACAGGTCTCCTTCCCAAGCTCACTTACTCTCACCACCTTCTTCACCCCAACATTCACTCCTCTTTTCTGAAAACCCATACTAATCTTCACCTTAGCCTCCACAAGATAATGATCAGACATCCCTCCAGTTGCACCTCTCAGCACATTAACATCCAAAAGTCTCTCTTTCGCATGCCTGTCAATTAACACGTAATCCAATAACGCTCTCTGGCCATCTCTCCTACTTACATAAGTATACTTATGTATATCTCGCTTTTTAAACCAGGTATTCCCAATCATCAGTCCTTTTTCAGCACATAAATCTACAAGCTCTTCACCATTTCCATTTACAACACTGAACACCCCATGCATACCAACTATTCCCTCAACTGCCACATTACTCACCTTTGCATTCAAATCACCCATATATATATATATATATATATATACTTTTTTTTTTTTTTTTTTTTGTCGCTGTCTCCCGCGTTTGCGAGGTAGCGCAAGGAAACAGACGAAAGAAATGGCCCAACCCACCCCCATACACATGTATATACATACGTCCACACACGCAAATATACATACCTACACAGCTTTCCATGGTTTACCCCAGACGCTTCACATGCCTTGATTCAATCCACTGACAGCACGTCAACCCCGGTATACCACATCGCTCCAATTCACTCTATTCCTTGCCCTCCTTTCACCCTCCTGCATGTTCAGGCCCCGATCACTCAAAATCTTTTTCACTCCATCTTTCCACCTCCAATTTGGTCTCCCTCTTCTCCTCGTTCCCTCCACCTCCGACACATATATCCTCTTGGTCAATCTTTCCTCACTCATTCTCTCCATGTGACCAAACCATTTCAAAACACCCTCTTCTGCTCTCTCAACCATGCTCTTTTTATTTCCACACATCTCTCTTACCCTTACGTTACTTACTCGATCAAACCACCTCACACCACACATTGTCCTCAAACATCTCATTTCCAGCACATCCATCCTCCTGCGCACAACTCTATCCATAGTCCACACCTCGCAACCATACAACATTGTTGGAACCACTATTCCTTCAAACATACCCATTTTTGCTTTCCGAGATAATGTTCTCGACTTCCACACATTCTTCAAGGCTCCCAGAATTTTCGCCCCCTCCCCCACCCTATGATCCATTTCCGCTTCCATGTTTCCATCCACTGCCAGATCTACTCCCAGATATCTAAAACACTTCACTTCCTCCAGTTTTTCTCCATTCAAACTCACCTCCCAATTGACTTGACCCTCAACCCTACTGTACCTAATAACCTTGCTCTTATTCACATTTACTCTTAACGTTCTTCTTTCACACACTTTACCAAACTCAGTCACCAGCTTCTGCAGTTTCTCACATGAATCAGCCACCAGCGCTGTATCATCAGCGAACAACAACTGACTCACTTCCCAAGCTCTCTCATCCCCAACAGACTTCATACTTGCCCCTCTTTCCAAAACTCTTGCATTCACCTCCCTAACAACCCCATCCATAAACAAATTAAACAACCATGGAGACATCACACACCCCTGCCGCAGACCTACATTCACTGAGAACCAATCACTTTCCTCTCTTCCTACATGTACACATGCCTTACATCCTCGATAAAAACTTTTCACTGCTTCTAACAACTTGCCTCCCACACCATGTATTCTTAATACCTTCCACAGAGCATCTCTATCAACTCTATCATATGCCTTCTCCAGATCCATAAATGCTACATACAAATCCATTTGCTTTTCTAAGTATTTCTCACATACATTCTTCAAAGCAAACACCTGATCCACACATCCTCTACCACTTCTGAAACCACACTGCTCTTCCCCAATCTGATGCTCTGTACATGCCTTCACCCTCTCAATCAATACCCTCCCATATAATATATATATATATATATATATATATATATATATATATATATATTATTTTTTTATTTTGCTTTGTCGCTGTCTCCCGCATTTGTGAGGTAGCACAAGGAAACAGACAAAAGAAAATGGCCCAACCCACCCCCATACACATGTATATACACACACATCCACACACGCAAATATACATACCTATACATCTCAATGTACACATATATATATGAACACAGACACATACATATATACCCATGCACACAATTCACACTGTCTGCCTTTATTAATTCCCATCGCCACCTCACCACACATGGAATACCATCCCCCTCCTCCCTCATGTGTGTGGGGTAGCGCTAGGAAAAGACAACAAAGGCCTCATTCTTTCACACTCAGTCTCTAGCTGTCATGCAATAATGCCCGAAACCACAGCTCCCTTTCCACATCCAGGCCCCACACAGCTTTCTATGGTTTACCCCAGACACTTCACATGCCCTGATTCAATCCACTGACAGCACGTCAACCCCGGTATACCACATCGATCCATTTCACTCTATTCCTTGCCCGCCTTTCACCCTCCTGCATGTTCAGGCCCCGATCACTCAAAATCTTTTTCACTCCATCTTTCCACCTCCAGTTTGGTCTCCCACTTCTCCTCGTTCCCTCCACCTCCGACACATATATCCTCTTGGTCAATCTTTCCTCACGCATTCTCTCCATGTGCCCAAACCATTTCAAAACACCCTCTTCTGCTCTCTCAACCACGCTCTTTTTATTTCCACACATCTCTCTTACCCTTACATTACTTACTCGATCAAACCACCTCACATCACACATTGTCCTCAAACATCTCATTTCCAGCACATCCACCCTCCTGCGCACAACTCTATCCATAGCCCATGCCTCGCAACCATACAACATTGTTGGAACCACTATTCCTTCAAACATACCCATTTTTGCTTTCTGAGATAATGTTCTCGACTTCCACACATTCTTCAAGGCTCCCAGGATTTTCACCCCCTCCCCCACCCTATGATTCACTTCCGCTTCCATGGTTCCATCCGCTGCCAGATCCACTCCCAGATATCTAAAACACTTTACTTCCTCCAGTTTTTCTCCATTCAAACTTACCTCCCAACTGACTTGACCCTCAACCCTACTGTACCTAATAACCTTGCTCTTATTCACATTTACTCTTAACTTTCTTCTTTCACACACTTTACCAAACTCAGTCACCAGCTTCTGCAGTTTCTCACATGAATCAGCCACTAGCGCTGTATCATGATAGCGAACAACAACTGACTCACTTCCCAAGCTCTCTCATCCACAACAGACTTCATTCTTACCACTGATCTCACTTCATCCTTATCTCATTTCTGTGATTATACCCCATGTAATTGGAATTAAATTTTCTGTTGTACCGGATGTATGTATAGTGCTTACTGTAAAAGTATGCATAGGAATATTATATATCTCTAGACGGTTTTTCTTTTCAGTTCAGAGAAATAATCTCATGAACCTCTTAATGAAGGAGCTGGTAAACTGTATATTCCTTCTGTTCTGAGTTCCCTATGGAACATAGTCATGCGTTTATCATTTTTCAATTTTACAGATGTCTCGTAAAAAGTTAGAAGATCTGCAAGCTATTGAATATTTAATCCAGAAACAGTGGGATGAGGAAAAAATTTTTGAGGAGGATGCTCCAGACAATTTTAGTGGAAGTAAGGAAAAATTCCTGGCGACTTTTCCCTATCCATACATGAATGGCCGCCTACACATTGGACATACCTTTTCCCTCAGCAAGAGTGAGGTAAATTCTTAAGAATTGTATATATTTATTTCTTTAATGGTTAGTGGTGGTTGATTTTAGAGGGGAGAGGCAAATGGCTAGAATTGTACTAAGGATAAAGCTTCATTATTCCTGTTAGTTTTATATCTATATACCTGATGCATGTGGCTACCCCTGCAACTGCCTCAAATGGGTGGTCATAGCAACAGAGTCTCCATAACTAGTGGACTTCAGGACCACTTCATAACCTTTAGTGCCTCACCCTTAACAGGCTGCTGGTGGAGGGCAGCTCTAGTGCAGTTTGCAGAGGCTTCTACCTCTTACTTAAGCCTAATGCTCCTGCCTAATGTTCCTACCTACTACTTCTGCCTAAGGCACCTACCTCCTACTTTTACCTACAGCTTCCACCATTTTGTCATAAGCCAGGGCTAGGACATAGTGTTCATTGCAAGAAAATGTAGTTATGAACAGTGAGCTGTGTGAGCTCAATGTTAAGTGATATTTGTTACATAGAGAGATAATATATTTGTGGACAGCATGCCAGTAGTCCATGTGAGGAGTGCAACTTGACAACCACTGAAGTACTGGCTCACTATGCAGCTATATTAACCCTACTAATACCCAGATGGGCTGTACTGGTAATATATCTCTCCTGTAATTGGCTGCATATCAACTACTACCTACTCCTACCTATTAGTTGTTGCTGTGAATTTTGAATTGGCTTACTCCTTTATTGCTCAAACTGGGAGAGCCCGTGTTAAATTCTCTTAGCCAAATCGGCAGGCTTCCCATGTCAAGATCAGGTATTGATTTGGACTAACTGTTGCTTATAAAGCCAAATATTGATTTATTGCAGCCCCAGAAAAACCACAAATGATCAGTTGGTAAGTTTACAAGATGTGAAAAAATAAAACATTTAAATCAATACTAGATGGTAGTACCTTTACTTTTGATCACTTTATGTATATCAAGATTCAGAATTATATTTTCTGTCTTTATGCATATAAAGATGGAAGCCATTGGTTCTGGCTGTTCTCCTTTTCTTGTGTTTGCCAGATAGTGCCTGGGACTTAGGAAGAAATGGCCTCATTTGCTCACAATCATCCTCTATCTGTCATGTACAATGCACTTAAACAAGAGCCCCCTATCCACAATCAGGCCCTGTAGATTGTTCCATAGTTTCCCTGACCACTTCATATACCCTAGTCCAACCCATTTATAGCACTTCATCCCCAGTAAACCACATTGCTCCAATTTACTTTATCCTTCATGCACCTGCTATAACTTAGGTCATCCCACAAGCTATGTATATTCTGTAGGGTCATCTTGTATGCAGGATTTCCATGTAGACAAGCTTGCAGGTGGTTTTAGGGTTGTAGAGTTAATGTGCAGAGTAGATTTTTTCTGATTACTTCCTTGCAACAGAAGAGTTCTCTTTCGGTAACTAGTGTTGCAGTAAGTCAACTCAGTGATAACCTGTGCACAGCTAAAGCCAACCCTAGCTGTATTTTTATGTTTTAGCTCCTCCTGCCCTCATTTGAATTTGAAGGAGCTGTTTACTAGCATGTAGAAGTACCATGTGGTACGAGCAATTAGGATTGATTAAAATTGGGAAAAAATCATAGAGTGATGTTTACCGCATTTGTACTTGTTTAGAGTGATGTTTACTGCATTTGTACTTGTACAGTTGCCTTTGCCTGCCCATCCTTTTAAATTGGAAGGAACACTTTGTGGATATGTAGAGATCCCTTATGTCAAGCAGCCTCAGTTAGCACTGGGGAAGAATCCTGTTGGCTCATTTGCCTATATATCACAATGGAGAATGTATGGCCTGGTGTGTGCCCCAAACCATTTAGTGGCTAATTAATGATAGTCTTTAGATACCAATATGATAAGAATGATATGACAGATGTTGAACTATGAACATCATACAAAGTTCTTTGCATATCAGTATTCCATTAGTGGCATTGGAGAAAAGACAAAGATTTATGAGTTAGCTAAAGTTGACAGACATGTGACAACCAAGTCTCATGTGATGTGCTAAATTTGAATGTCTATACAACAACAGGTATGATTAATTTGGATTTTTTTTTGTTCTTTAACTTTACTTCAAATTGATTTACAAGACAAAAATATTATTTTTTGATTTTTTGATGAACCCCAGTCCTGGAGACCCCATAAATATCCATTTAAGGCTTAAACAGAGTTGTTTTAGGTAATTTTTCACAATGAGCACACCTTTTGATGTAGTTTGCTATTTAAGAGTTAAATAGTGGTACTTGCTCCTATGATTATCCCCATGTGCTTTTTTGCTTTGATATGATAATCATTCATGAGTAAGAAAAAATACTAAAAAAATTATGATATTACTGAAATGTTGGTCTTGTGCTGAGTGAGGGGCAGAGGATGGTTGGGATGAGATGTTAGGATGAAATATCTGACAGCTCCCAGGAAGAAAGGTCATGGAAATGATGTTTACAGAGTACTTTTATTTCATACTGAGGACAATGTAATTGGTAAATAGCTTGAATACATTTAGAGAAAATGCATCTTTCACACTAAAAGTCTGTGTGAGGAGGAACTTGGCTTACAAAACTGTTTGGGGAGGATAGGGAAAGCTTTTTTACGTATTTCAGTTTGAACGTAGTGTCACATGGACTCATATTTTATACACAGGCACAGCATTGGTGGTGTTTAACATGAATATATTTAGAATATTGTACCTTTAATCCTAAAACTAAGTGTGAGGATGGCAAGTGGCTGCCATGTGTGGGTAGGATGTTGGATGTTTTTTCTTTGGAAGTATTTTAGTTATGTATCTGTCATCTGTTACCAAAGTCTTGTATTGCTCCAGGATTACATAAAGAGAAATTCAAGTGCAGTTATAATGTAATTTCTCCCATGTAAAGAAATGCCAAGTCCTAGGGTAGTGGTGCAGGCCTCCCAACTCTGTATTTGATACCACAAAATTTACTGTATAAGTCACTGTTTCATCACATTTCTCGTGTTATTCTTAACTTCCCTCATTAATTGATATATATCTTAGGTGTTCATTTCCTTTCATAGGTTGTCTTTTATCACTTAGGTTGTCCAACAGTTTGTGGTACTTTTACTCTGGGTCTTTCAGTCCACATGACTTGTAAGTTGTTTTAAACCTATAGTGGTAGTTGCATGAGTACTGGGGAGAACATACTTTTTATCTGAGCTCTCCTTGTGACATAAGAGACCTTAGGGTACTAATTGTGTGATAAATCAACAGAATATTGACATAGGCAGGAAAAGTTAAACAATCCTATGACAGTGGGAGACCTTTTCTGTAGGTTTGTTGGATGATGATGGTAGCATTTTGAGGGATAATGTGATGTTTCTGTTTGTAAAAAACAAGTGGATTTGAAAGTTGAACTAAATATGAAAAAAGAAATCATGGTAACAGTTATTCTAGTAGTATTTATTTACTTTTTCAGTTTGCTGTGGGATATCAACGTTTGAAAGGAAAAAAGTGCTTGTTTCCTTTTGGACTACATTGTACAGGTACGTTGGTGGTACAGTAGTTTTGTGTTTATAGGATAGGGGAGAAAGAATACTTCCCATGTATTCCCAGCATGTCGTAGAAGGTGACTAAAGGGGGCAGGAGTGGGGAGCTGGAAACTCTCCCCTCCATGTATTTCAATTTCTAAAAGGGGAAACAGAAGAAGGAGTCAAGCGGGGAGTGCTCATCCTTCTCGAAGGCTCAGATTGGGGTGTCTGAATGTGTGTGGATGTAACCAAGATGAGAAGAAAAAAGAGATAGTATGTTTGAGGAAAGAAACCTGGATGTTCTAGCTCTGAGTGAAAAGAAGCTCAAGGGTAAAGGGGAAGAATGGTTTGGAAAAACCTTAGGAGTAAAGTCAGGGGTTGGTGAGAGGACAAGAGCTAAAAAAGGAGTAGCACTACTGAAGCAGGAGTTGTGGGACTATGTGATAGAGTGTAAGAGTGAATTCTAGTATGATGTGGATAAAACTGAAAGTGGATGGAGAGAGATGGGTGATTATTGGTGCCTATGCACTTGGTCATGAAAAGAAAGATCTTGAGAGGCAAGTGTTTTAGGAGTAGCTAAATGAGTGTGTCAGCAGCTTTGATGCACGAGACTGGGTATTAGTGATGAGTGATTTAAATGCAAAGGTGAGTAACGTGGCAGTTGAGGGTATAATTGGTGTACTTCCGGTATTCAGTGTTGTGAATGGAAATGGTGAAGAGCTTGTGCATTTGTATCCTGAAAAAAAACTGGTGATTGGGAATACCTGGTTTAAAAAGAGATATTTTTTTTCATACTATTCGCCATTTCCCGCATTAGTGAGGTAGTGTAAAGAACAGAGGATTGAGCCTTTGAGGGAATATCCTCACTTGGCCCCCTCCTCTGTTCCTTCTTTAAGAAAACTAAAAATGAGAGGGGAGGATTTCCAGCCCCCCACTCCCATGAAATAAAAGAGATATATACATAATTATATGTATGTGGGTAGGAGAGATGGTCAAAGGGCATCATTGGATTATGTGTTAATTGATTGGTGTGCAAAAGAGAGACTTCTGGATTTTAATGTGCTGAGAGGGGCAGCTGGAGGGATGTCTGATCACTATCTTGTTGAGGTGAAGGTGAAGATTTGTAGAGGTTTTCAAAAAAGAAGAGAAAATGTTGGGGAGAAGAGAGTGATGAGTATAAGTGAGCTTGGAAAGGAGACTTGTGTGAGGAAGTACCAAGAGAGATTGAGTGTAGAATGGCAAAAGGTGAGAGCAAATGATGGGAGTGGGTGAGGAATGGGATGTATTTAGGGAAGCAGGGATGGCATGTGCAAAAGATGCATGTGGCATGAGAAAGGTGGACGGTGGGCTGATTAAAAAGGGTAATAAATGGTGGGATGAAAAAGTGAGGGTGTTTGTGAAAGAGAAAAGAGAGGCATTTGGACGATACTTACAAGGGAGAAGTGCAAATGACTGGGAGACGTATAAAAGAAGTGGCAGGAGGTCAAGAGGAAGGTGCAAGGGTTGAAAAAGAGGGCAAATAAGAGCTGGGGTGAGAGAGTATCATTAAACTTTAGGGAGAATAAAAAGATGTTTTGGAAGGTGAGTAACATGCATAAGACGAGAACAAATGGGAATGTCGGTGAAGGGGACAAAGGGGAACAGGTAGTGATGAAGTGAGAAGGAGATGGAGTGAGTATTTTGAAGGGTTGTTGAATGTGTTTGATGATAAGAGTGGCAGATGTCGGGTGTTTTGGTTGGGATGGTGTGCGAAGTGAAAGGGTCAGGGAGAATGGTTTGGTTAAAGGAGAAGAGGTAGTGAAAGCTGGTTTGGTTAAAGGAGAAGAGGTAGTGAAAGCTTTGTGGAAGATGAAGTCTGGCAAGGCAGCGGTTTAGATGTTATTGCAGTAGAATTTATTGAGAAAGGAGGTGAGTGTGTTGTTGATTGGTTGGTAAGGATATTCAAAGTATGTATGGATCATGGTGAAGTGCCTGAGGATTGGCAGGATGCATGCATAGTGCCATTGTACAAAGGCAAAGGGGATAAAGGTGAGTGTTCAAACTACAGAGGCATAAGTTTGCTGAGTATTCCTGGGAAATTGTATGTGAGGGTATTGATGGAGATTGGGGAGGAGCACTGTGGTTTTAGAAGTAGTAGAGAGTGGCTGGATCAGGTGTTTGTTTGAAGAATGTGTGTGAGAAATACTTAGAGAAACAGCTGGATTTGTATGTGGCATTTATAGATCTGCAGAAGGTGTATGACAGGGTGGATAGAGATGCTATGTAGAAAGTATGTAAAGTATATGATGTGGGAGGTAAGCTGCTAGAAGCAGTGAGAAGTTTTTATCAAGGTTGTAAAGCATTTGTACGAGTAGGAAGAGAGGAGAGTGACTGGTTTCCAATGAAGGTTGGCCTGCAGCAGGGGTGTGTGATGACCTCATGGTTGTTTAATTTGTTAAGGATGTGGTGGTTAGGGAGGTAAATGCAAGCATTTTGGAGAGAGGGGTGAGTATGCACTGTTGGGCATGAGAGGGCATGGGAAGTGAGTCAGATGTTGTTCACCGATGATACAGCTCTGGCTGCTGATTCGAGTGAGAAACTGCGTTAGTTGGTGACTGAGTTTGGAAAAGTGTGTGAAAGGAGAAAGTTGAGAGTAAATGTGAATATGAGCAAGATTATTAGGTTCATTAGGGTTGAAGGACAAGTTAGTTGGGATGTAAGTTTGAATGGAAAAAAATTGGAGTGAAATGTTTTAGACATCTGAGAGTGGACTTAGCAGCAAATGGAACCATGGAAGCAGAAGCGAGTCACAGGGTTTGTGTGTGGGGAAGGTTTTAGGAGCTATGAAGAATGTTTGGTAAGAGAGAACGTTATCTCAGAATGTTTGGTAAGAGAGAACGTTATCTCAGAATGTTTGGTAAGAGAGAACGTTATCTCAGAGAGCAAAAATGGGTATGTTTGAAGGAGTATTAGTTCCAACAATATTGTATGGTTGCGAGACATGGTCTGTAGATAGGGTGGTATGGAGGAGGGTGGAAGTGTTGGAAATGAAATGTTTAAAGATAGTATGTGGTGTGAGGTGGTTTGATTGAGTAAGGAATGAAAAGGTAAGAGAGATGTGTGGAAATAAAAAGAGTATGGATGAGAGAGCAAAAGAAGATGCAGTGTTGAAATGGTTTGGACATATGGAGAAAAGGACTGAGGAAAGATTGACAAAGAGGATATATGTGTCAGAGGCAGAGGGAACGAGAAGAAGTGGGAGACCAAATTGGAGGTGGAAGGATGGAGTGAAAAAGATTTTGAGCAATCTGGGCCTGAACATACAGGAGGGTGAGAGGCGTGCAAGGAATAGAGTGAATTGGAATGATGTGGTATATCGGGGTGGACATGCTGTCAATGGATTGAAGCAGGGCATATGAGGTGTCTTCGGTAATCTATGGAAAGGTCTGTGGGTTCTGTGGGCAGGGAGCTGTGGTTTTGGTGCATTACACATGACAGCTAGAGACTGAGTGTGAATGAAAGTGGCTTTTTATTTTCTGTTTTACTGGTGCTACCTCATTGAAGCAGAGAGTAGTGATGCTGTTTCCTGTGGGGTGGGGCTGCACCAGGAATGGATTAAGGCAAGCAAGTATGAATATTTACTGAAAATCCTAACAAGCCTTCAAGAACACAGGCACCCTCTTCCTTGAATGATTAATCTTTAGTCCCATGTACTCCAGCATTTCCACAATTCATTGTGCCAAAGGCTTTTATCACTTCTCTCGTTACCAAACCACTTGACATGACTCTTACTTTACCTACATTGACTTCCAAAAATCCCACATCTGCCAACCATTTGTTGAACATGTTTTAACAGTCGTTCAAAATTCTCAATCCACCTCCTCTTCACCTTGTCTGTGTCTGTTACCACTAACATCTTCCCCTTCACCGATAGTCCCATTTTTTTCTTTTTCTGCTCACTCTATTCATCTCCTTCCAAAAGATTTTCTTATTTTCCAAAAAGTTTATTGGTATTCAGTCACTCCAACTCTCATTTGGCCTCTTTTTCAGACCCTGATCTTCCTCTTGACCAGCTACTTTCTATTGTACATGTCATAGTCACTCACCCTTCCCAGCAATTAATACCCATAAATTTCTCTTGTTTACTAGTGATGTAACTTTCTCATCCCACTACTCATTACTCTCTCTCACTTGCCCATCTCCCACATAAAAGGAGGAGTGAGGAAAAGATTAGATGCTTATGGGAAATGAGTTGTTGAGTCCGCAGTTTTGATGTGAAGGATCGAGGTTTATTGATAGGTGATTTTGATGTGAGATTTGGTGATGTGGCAGTTGAGGGTATAATTGGGAGGCATGGGACACACAGTATGAATAAAAATGGTGGACAGCTTGGAGATTTTTGTGTTGGAAAAGGACTGGGGATAAGGAAAACATAGTTTAGAAAGAGGTACAAAACCTGATACCATGAAATCAAGAGAAGCAGTGCATCAGGTTTGTTTAGATAGAAAAAGATACAGGTTTTTAGAATATTTTGTACATTTAGCCCAACAGCATTATCCCTGGGGATAGGGGATTAAGAATACTTCCCACGTATTCCCTGCGTGTCGTAGAAGGCGACTAAAAGGGGAGGGAGCGGGGGGCTGGAAATCCTCCCCTCTCGTTTTTTTTTAATTTTCCAAAAGAAGGAACAGAGGGGGCCAGGTGAGGATATTCCAAAAAAGGCCCAGTCCTCTGTTCTTAACGCTACCTCGCTAACGCGGGAAATGGCGAATAGTTTAAAAGAAAGAAAAAGAAGCCCAACAGCAATAAATTTTTCTTGTTCTTAAGTGTACTAATACTGTTCCATTGTGCTAAACAACTTCTCCCATGTGCTGAAGTTAGTGACCAACTGTGATTTTATTTCTAGAAAATGTAGTCATAATTAGTTAGGTGTTGCTGAAGACAGGTGTTGATCAAGGCACCCCTCTCCATTTAGTCACTCTTATTATGCAAACCCATGAGTTTGGCTTTCTCATTCTGTTTATATGCCATCCAGAACTTACGTACTCCATGCTTAGATAATATTACATTCTTAATTATGAAAGAATGTGCCACAGAATTATGTACAGTCATTTGTATAATATGTTATAACTGTGTCTACTTTAGGCATGCCCATAAAAGCAAGTGCAGACAAGCTGAAGAGAGAGGTTGCTGATTTTGGTTGCCCTCCCAGTTTCCCAGATTACGATGACCAACAAATGATACAGCCAAAGGAAGTAACCATTAAAGACAAGGCCAAGGGCAAGAAGGTGAGAACTGAATTTAAACTTGAGTGGTGAGAGAGAGCAGTGCTTCATCCTACCTTTGGAGTTTCTTAGTTTTATGACCACAGCTAGCATTGCCTACTAAATGTGGCTTATGCAATCGAGTGTCCCTTTTATAGGACTCCTGCAGTTTGAAGGCTGCACTCCACTCAGAGTGGTGGAGTAAAAAGGCCCTCTATAAGATTGTCCTTCTTTTTGTGCATTGATGCTTGCAGTGTAACCACTTATAGACAGAGTCGAGTAAGACCTAATTCATTGTGCAAACTAATGAATGATTTTTATGCACCATGCTGTGGAAAACTAATGTACTTATCACAGTAAACAAAAGTTGGATACCTATGCTGTTTGGTTATGTACACTTGATCTATTGCATGTAAATGGGAACAGAACTTATCATTTCCTTAGTAATTTGTGGACATTTTTTCCTGCAGAGCAAAGCCTTAGCTAAAACAGGAAGTACAAAGTACCAGTGGCAGATTATGCAGAGTCTTGGAATTGACAATATGGAGATTCAGAGGTTCACCAGTGAAGATTATTGGCTTCAGTATTTTCCTCCACGCTGTGTAAAGGACCTCAAGCGAGTTGGGCTGCATACAGATTGGAGACGATCTTTCATTACTACTGATCATAATCCATTTTATGACTCATTTGTCCAATGGCAGTTCATTCGTCTTAAGGAAAGGGGAAAGATCAAATTTGGAAAGAGGTGAGATAATGCAGTATTTACATTAATTATTTTTCAAGATATTATAGTGTTATGTTGTTTTGTCATTGTTACCCATTGTAGTGTTTTGTCTTTTACTGCAACCAGTGGAGGGTTTCCTACAGTCTAGCATCAGATTTGTAGCTGCTGACCACCCCATACTACTTAAGTGTTGAAAGTCAAGCAACAACCCTCAAAACATTTGCAGAAGAATGTTGCATTCTGGTTATCAATCTGATAAGGAAATCATTTGCTACTTGATTAAACCCCTCTCTCCAAAACTCTTACATTCACCTCCCTAACAACCCCATCCATAAACAAACTAAACAACCATGGAGACATCACACTCCCCTGCCACAAACTGACATTCATTGGGAACCAATCACTTTCCTCCCTTCCTACTCGTACACATGCCTTACATCCTTGATAAAAAGTTTTCACTCCCTCTAGCAACTTACCTCCCGCATCATATACTCTTAATACCTTCCACAGAGCATCTCTCAACTCTATCATATGCCTTCTCCAGATCCATAAATGCTACATACAAATCCATCTGTTTTTCTAAGTATTTCTCACATACATTCTTCAAAGCTTACACCTGATCCATACATCCTCTGCCACTTCTGAATCCTCACTGCTCTTCCCCAGTCTGATGCTCTGTACATGCCTTCACCCTCTTAGTCAGTACCCTCCCATATGATTTCCCAGTAATACTAAACAAACTTTTACCTCTGTATTTTGAACACTAACCTTCATCCCCTTTGCCTTTATACAATGGCACTATGCATGCATTCTGCCAATCCCCAGGCACTTCACCATGAACCATACATACATTGAATATTCTCACGAACTAAGTCAACAATACAGTCACTCCCTTTTATAATAAATCCCACTGCAATATCATCCAAAGCCGCTGCCTTGCCGGCTTTCATCTTCTGCAAAGCTTTCTCTACCTTTTCTCTGTTTAGCGAACCATTCTCCCTGACCCTCTTACTTCGCACACCACCTTGACCAAAACACCCTATATCTGCCACTTTTATCATCAAACACATTCAACAACAACAACAAAAATTAACTGCAGAGAATCCAATCTGTTAAATAAAAGGTTTTCTTTTTGGGGAATTGTGGTTGCACCACTGTTGTTATTCTTAACCTGGGGCAGGTAGTATGTATGTATGTATGTATGTATGTATGTATGTATGTATGTATGTATGTATGCACTTGTTTGCCCTCATCCATTCATGGCATCATCCTGCCCCACAGGAAACAGCATCGCCACACCTGTTTCATTGAGGTAGCACCAGGAAAACAGACAAAAAAAGGTCACTCATTCTCTAGCTATCTTGTGTAATGCACCAAAACTACAGCTCCTCATCCACATTCAGGCTCTGCAGACCTTTCCAGGGTTTAACCCAGATGTTTCACGCTCCCTGATTCAGTTCATTGACGCCTCTCACCCCCCTGGATGTTCAGGACACGATCGCTCAAAATCTTTCCCACTCCATCCTTCCACCTCCAATTTGGTCTCCTGCTTCTCCTTGTTTCATCCTTCTCTGACACATAAAACTTATTTGTCAACCTTTCCTCACACATTCTCTCCATATGTCCTAACCATTTCAACACACCCTCCTCTGCTCTCTCAACCACTTTTTATTACCACACATCTCTCTTACCCTTTCATTACTTACTTGATCAAACCACCTCACACCACATTTTGTCCTCAAACATTTAATTTCCAACACATCCACCCTCCTTTGTAAAACCCTATTTATAGCCTATGCCTCACAACCACATGATATTGTTGGAACTACTATTCCTTCAGACATACCCATTAATATTGTTGGAACTACTGTTCCTTCAAACATACCCATTTTTGCTCTCCGAGATAACATCATCTCTTTAACACATTCTTCATTGCTCCCAGAGCCTTTGACCCCTTTCCCACCCTATGAGTCACTTCCACTTTCATAGTTCCATTTGCTGGTAAGTTCTCTCCCAGATATGGAAACACTTCACTTCCTCCAATTTTTCTCCATTCAAACTCACCTCAACTAACGTTTCCCTCAACCCTGCTGAACCTAATAACTCTCAACTTTTTCTTTCACAGTTGCACACATGCCTTACACCCTTGATAAGACTTCTCAACTGCTCCTAGCAGCTTACCTCCTACACCATGTATTCTTAAGACCTTCCACAAAGCATCTATATCACCCCTATCATAGGCCTTCACCAGATCCATAAATGCTACCTCCATCTGTTTTTCTAAGTATTTCTCACATATTTTTCAAAGCAAACACGTGATCCACATATCCTCTACCACTTCTGAAACCACACTGCTCCTCCCCAACCTGTTGATCTGTACATCCCATCACCCTTTCAGTCAATACCCTCTCATACAGTTTTCCAGGAATACTCAACAAACTTATGCCTCAATAGTTTGAACACTCTCCTATATTCCTTGGGGATAGGAGAGGAAGAATACTTCCAGTGTATTGTCTGTGTTATAGAAGGTGACTAAAAGGGGTGGGGGCTGGAAATCCTCCCCTCCAGTTTTTACTTTTCCAAAAGAAGGAACAGAGAAGGGGGCCAAGTGAGGATTATTCCTCATAGGCTCAGTCCTCTGTTCTTGATGTTACCTTGCTAACATGGAAAATAACAAATATGTATGGAAAATATATTATTTTATTTATTAGATAGCCATTTGCCACATTAATGGTTGGAATATGCCATAGCTTGTGTGCTCTTGCATCAGTCTTGTTACTAGAAACTTTATGACTGTAATGAGTTGGTTAACCCTCATGCACCACCTGATATGAATTTTTGTTGATTATTTGATATTATAGCAGCACTGCAACCACAATTAAACAAAAACAGTACAATAACATTGCACGTCAGTCATTTAATTATACCATTAAGTTAACTTGTTTCAAGAGAAAATAGAATGGGGTTGTTTTGGAGCTCATTGCATTAATGTATTACCATTCTGTTTTGCTAATCACAATGCCTCCCAGATTGTAACCCACAGATGACAAGAAAACCTTTATTAGACAGCCTGGTTGACTAGGACTTTATAAGGGAAGTTACATTACATATGTTAAATTGGTAGAGTGCATTCACTAACCCAAAGCAAGGCAAGTAAATGTAGTAAAGTGGGATACTTCATTCTTAAGTGAATAATGTTTTGTGAGAGTGGATTGTCCGTAGAGATCAAGTTCCCCCTTGGCTCTTTTAACCTTCCAGTAGATAGGAGAAATCTCATCTTGAAAGTCATATAAAATTATCATTTGTAGGTAGCAGTTTAGTTGCAGGTGTTCATCTTTTGATTTTTGTTATATATTTAATTTTGTAATGCATTTCATTTTGCTGGGGGTGAATCGTTAGTTTATCAAGAATATTTTGTTTAAAAGTAAAAAAAAAAATTGCCATTGTCTTTTATTGTTCTCAAATATTAATATTTTTTTTATCCTTAGGTACACAATATATTCTCCTAAGGATGGTCAGCCATGCATGGATCATGACAGGTCATCAGGAGAAGGTGTTGGTCCACAAGAGTATACACTTGTCAAGATGCATGTGCAAGAGCTTTCAGGGAAATTGACAGCTTTAGCCCCAAAGCCAATCTTCCTTATAGCAGCTACTCTAAGACCAGAGACTATGTATGGGCAAACTAACTGTTGGCTGGGACCAGATTTAACGTATGTTGCCTTAGAAACCAAAGATGGTGAAATTGTTGTGTGTACACGTAGAGCAGCCAGGAACATGGCTTTCCAAGGTATGCTAAGTGTAGAAAATGAGGTAAAACCAGTGTTAGAGCTCAAGGGTCATGAGCTGATGGGGATAAAACTTCGTGCACCCCTGACAAACTACAAAGCCATCTACACTCTACCAATGATGACAGTGAAGGAAGAGAAGGGTACAGGAGTTGTGACTTCTGTACCATCTGATGCACCAGACGATTTTGCAGCTCTTGTGGATTTGAAAAATAAACCAGCACTACGTGAGAAATATGGCATTACAGAAGAGATGGTGAATGTAGAGCCCATTCCAATCATTGATGTTCCTGAATATGGTTCCCTTAGTGCTCCAACAATTTGTCAGATAATGGGAATCAAGTCTCAGAATGATTATGAAAAATTACTTGAAGCAAAAGAGAAGGTTTACTTGCGTGGTTTCTATGAAGGAACTCTTTTAGTTGGGGAATTTAAAGGAAGGAAGGTACAGGATGTTAAGAAAGTGATACAGGAAATGTTATTAAAAAAAAGAGAAGCTATGGTATACCAAGAGCCAGAGAAGCAAATTATTTCCCGATCAGGTGATGAGTGTGTTGTGGCACTATGTGATCAGTGGTACCTGGATTATGGTGAACCTGAATGGCGAGCTGAAACTCAAAAGAACCTTGATACACTGGAGACATATCATGATGAAGTTCGTCGTAATTTTGAGGCCACTCTGGATTGGCTGAAAGGCCATGCTTGCTCTCGTACCTATGGCCTTGGAACCCGCCTTCCTTGGGATGATAAATGGCTAATAGAGTCCCTATCAGACTCAACCATTTATATGGCTTACTACACAGTGTGTCATATTCTGCATTCAGATTTGTATGGTTCAGTATATGGTGAGTATGGCATTAAACCAGAACAAATGACTCCAGAAGTTTGGGACTACGTGTTCCATCAGACTAATGTCCCACCAGAAACAAAAATCAAGAAAGAGGCACTAGAGAAAATGCAACGTGAATTCAGCTACTGGTACCCAGTTGACTTAAGAGCGTCAGGGAAAGACTTGGTACCCAATCATCTGACATATTTTTTATACAACCATGTGGCAATGTGGCCCACTCAGCCTAACAACTGGCCTCAAGGTATTCGTGCAAATGGTCATCTAATGCTTAATTCTGAGAAAATGTCAAAGTCAACTGGTAATTTCCTGACTCTTACTGAAGCTCTTGACTGCTATGGAGCTGATGGCATGCGTATAGCTCTGGCAAATGCTGGAGACTCGGTAGAAGATGCTAATTTTGAAACTCAGGTTGCCGACTCTGGTGTCCTGAGATTGTGGACATTTGTAGAGTTAGCAAAGGAACTTGTGGCAGAGAAAGAAACCATGCATACTGGCTCATTATTTTCAATTAATGACAAGATGTTTGCATCTGAGATGAATCATAAAATTAGAGAAACTGATAATAACTACAAAACATTGATGTTCAAGGAGGCTTTACGTACTGGTTTCTTTGAGTACAATAACTTGTTCCATCAGTACCGTGAACGGTCACAGGTTCAGAGTGGTCTACATTGGGATCTTGTTCACCGTTATCTAACTACACAGGTGCTCCTGCTTTCCCCTGTGTGTCCTCATGTATGTGACTTCATATGGCAGAAAGTTTTGGGTAAACCAAGCTCAATCCTCCATGCTAGGTGGCCAATAACTGAGGAACCAGATCTCTTACTTGTAAAGGCTTCAGAGTATCTTGCTGATGTTTCTCATCGTTTTCGATTACGTCTCAAAAATTATATGACTCCTGCCAAAGCTAAAAAGGGCGAAACTTTAGTACAACCACAAGCACCATCACATGGCATTATTTGGATTGCGAAGACTTATCCTACATGGCAGAGTATAATTTTAAAGACAATGCATGATCTTTACAAAGCAAATAGCAACTTCCTCCCAGATAACAAGGAAATATCACAGGCACTGGCAAGTAACCCTTTGCTGAAGAAGTATATGAAAAAGGTCATGCCTTTTGCTCAAACAGTGAGAGAAAGGATGAAGACAATGGGAGAGAAAGCCTTAAAGAACACAGTGGATTTCAATGAGCGAAGCATTTTAGAGGAAAACATTGACTATCTGTGTGGCACTCTGGGCCTAGAAGGCCTTCAAATGTTTTGGACTGAAGACTGTGACAATGAACGTACTCAGGAGGAGGTAGTTCCGGGTGAGCCCTTTTTGACTTTTACTTCTGCCTCTTCTGTTGTCTTGTCATTCATCAATCCACAGCCTCATGTTGGACTATTCCACTGCCATTTGCCTATTTATGAGAATGACACTTTGGTGTCTGTGGCAGCTTGTCTGAGGCGGCAAGAGCGCTCTTTGAAGTCAAACATGAAAGTCACTTTTCATAGATACAAAGACCCATTTCTTGGACCAAGGATGATTCCAATTTTGGCAGATCCTCTTCATGGAACTGAAGAACTGTGTGATGAAATTACACTAATTCTAAAGGATGATAATGTACACTATACATCAAACGGAACTTCAATGTTCCTAGGAACAAGGATTTTATATATGGTACAATGACTTAATTGTAGATATTTATGATGGGTTTGTTTGAAATTCAAAAGTTACTTGTGTTAATTAAATATATTTTAAAATTTTTCATTTTTAATTAGCATTTGATAATTGAATAATAATGCATGATGGAGTGTAGGCCATTGAACATGGTAACAGGTGATAATTTTAGGCATTTGTTTTTCTGGGTGGTCTTCGTTAAGAAATTTACTTGCAATAGTTGCACTACATTATCTTCTAATAATTGATGCTTATGAATTGTAGCGTTTTTTTTTTTTTTTTTTTTATTGCGCTTGGGTTGAAAGATATCTGCAGAATCAATTTTGTATCCAGTCAGTGGTACCTACCTTATATTAGATTACAGGAGGAAGATTTACTTCTAATCACTTGTATGACTCTTCTTTGGTCCTCGTTCCGCAGGGATTTTGGTGAACCTTTTGTCATGGCTTTCAACATCTTCAGAGCATTGACAGTGTGACAAAGCCCCCCCTCTCCCCTTTTGGGGAGAGGGGGGGCTTTGTTTTTCTCTGTTCCTTACTGCATAACTTTCAGTAAATGGATTATTCTGGTAGTCACTGATGGAATGACATCCCCCCCTCTTCATCAACAGTGGTCCCCTTCACTTTCTTTTCTTAATGAATTATCTGTATTCAACTTTAACCCAAATTTCATGCTGATGATTCCACTATACCTGCTTCAACTCATTTTCCATTTACCCTTCACTCTAAACTTGTTCACTTTTTCGCACTGATCAGATCGCCTTTTAATTGGGACATGTGCAGTATCTCAGAATAGGAAAGGATGAATGTTGTCAAATTCATTAGTGCTAAAATGCAGTTTTTACCAATCTCTCTGTCATTCATTTCCATCTATTCTTGGAAAATCCACCTAACCATTAAAAAAATATGCTTCCACAAAACTAGAGGTGTTGCATAGCTGCCATAATTACTTCTTTTGAGTAGATCTTTCCTATCTGCCGGGGTCTTATTAACCATCCGAGTATGGAGTACTCACTTATTTGGGTGGCTCTTCATTCACCTCATTTCATTAGAGTGGAATCACAACCTTCTATCATTAATTCTCTAAATCGTCTCTGCTGTGATGTTGCTGCCATCTCCATATTGAACAGGCATTATTTTGGCCACTGCTTATGAGCTTTCTGCATATGTCTTTGCCACCACGGGATGGTAGTGTAATTTGCATCTGGTGTAGTTTCTGTGTGGAAACCGACCTCACAAAGATTGACATGATTTTATCTCCTTTTCAACGCAAAATGATTTCTTTCCTTCTTTCATCTTCCCCTCTTTGTAAGCTGTTTTACCTTCAAACTTACCCATTTTTGCTCCGAGCTAATGTTCTCTCCTTCCAAACCATTCTTCAGGGGTCCCAAAACCTTCGGCCCCTTCCCCCACCCTGTGACTCACTTCTGTTTCCATGGTTCCATTCGTTGCTAAGTCCACTCCCAGATATCTAAAACACTTCACTTCTTCCAGTTTCTCTCCATTCAAACTTACATCCCAATTTACTTTTTATCAACCCTACTGAACGTAATAACCTTCCTCTTATTCACATTCACTCTCAGCTTTCTCCTTTCTCACACACTTTTCCAAGTCACCAACTTCTGCAGTTTCTCACATGAATCAGCCACTAGAGCTGTATCATAGGTGAACAACAACTGACACTTCCCAGGCCCTCTCATCCCCAACAGACTGCATATTTGCCCCTCTCTCCTAAACTCTTGCATTTGCCTCCTTAACCACCTTATCCATAAACAAGTTAAACAACCATGTGGACACACACACTCCTGCTGCAATCACTCTTCTCTCTTCCTACTTGTACACATGCCTTACATCCTTGGTAAAAACTTTTCACTGCTTCTAGCAACTTACCTCCCACACCAAATACTCTTAATACCTTCCACAAAGCATCTCTATCAACTTAATCATATGCCAACTCCAGATCCATAAACGCTACATGCAAATGCATCTATTTTTCTAAGTATTTCTCACATACATTCTTCAAAGCAAAGACCTGATCCACACATCCTCTACCACTTCTGAAACCACACTGCTCTTCCCCAATCTGATGCTCAGTACATGCCTTTACCCTCTCAATCAATACCCTCACATATAATTTCCAAGGAATACTCAACAAACTTATGCCTCTATAATTTGAACACTCACCTTTATCCCCTTTTCCTTTGCACAGTGGCACTGTGCATGCATTCTGCCAATCCTCAGGCACCTCACCATGAACCATACATACATTGAATATCCTTACCAACCAATCAACAACAGTCACCTCATTTTTTAATAAATTCCCTTGCAGTACCAATTGAAATGGTTTGGTCACTTGGAAAGAATGAAGGTGGAAAGATTGACAAAGAGGATATATGTGTCAGAGGTGGAGGGAACGAGAAGTGAGAGACCAAATTGGATGTGGAAGGATGGAGTGAAATAGATTTTGAGTGACCAGGGCCTGAACATACAGGAGGGTGAAAGGGGTGCAAGGAATAGAGTGGTATACCAGAGTGGACGTGCTGTCAATGGATTGAACCAGGGCATGTGAAGTGTCTGTGGTAAACCATGGAAAGTTTTGTGGGGCCTGGATGTGGAAAGGGAGCTGTGGTTTCGGTGCATTATACATGACAGCTAGATACTGAGTGTGAACGAATGTAGCCTTTGTTGTCTTTTCCTAGTGCTACCTCGCGCACATGCAGGAGGAGGGGGTTGTCATTTCATGTGTGGCGGGGTGGCGATGGGAATGAATATATACCCATAAATGCCAATACACACACATATACACATCAACATATATAAACAAACACACATATACAAATTCCTACAAGCTTGCCTTCAACCATTCCTGGTGCTACCCCATCCCACAGGAAACAGCATCACTACCCCCTGCTTCAGCAATGTATTGCCAGGAAAAGACAAAAAAGGCCACATTCATTCACACTCAGTCTCTAGCTGTCGTGTAATGCATCAAAACCTCTGCTCTCTATCCACATCCAGGCCCCACAGACCTTTTCATGGTTTAGCCCAGATGTTTCACATGCCCTGGTTCACTCCATTGACATCACATCGATCCCAGTATACCACATCGTTCCAATTCACTCTATTCTTTGCATGCCTCTCAGCTAAGTAAGTGTGTCTGCAGATTTGCATGAGACCAGATTTTAGTGGTGGATGATTTAAATGTGAAGGTGAGTAATGTGGCAGTTGAGGGTATAATTGGCCTACATGGGGTATGCAGCGTTGTGAATGGAAATGGTGAAGAGCTTGTGGTATTTCAATAAATTCTTGGAAAATTGAAATCTTTCAGAACGAGAAAGTGGGAGAATACACATTTCACAGTAATTAGCCGTTAATTGCTTACCTTTGTTATGGTTATACATACTGCTGATGTTATCTTTGTATCAGTCCTACCAAAAAGACATCTGAATTTGGTTCTCTAAATACCCCTCAAGTGTGGGCCACATCCACCACCAATGTTCATCTAGGCCTTGAAGGATCTGCCTAGTAAATCTCACAAGATTATGCTTATGAGCGTCCCCCTCTGGCTCCATGGTGCGTTGCCTCTTGGAAGTCGAGTTGTCGACAGCAGCAGATGTAGAAGCAACAGGAGCACCAGGTGGGGCAGCAACAGGTGGTGGTGCTGTGCGAGGAGAAGCAGAGGAAAGGCGTGATTTTCTGAAGTTGCAACACGTTGGCACCCCATCACTATCATCATTATTAACATTAGGCATGTACACACCATACTTTACTAGTTTTTGTGAAAAAATGTGACACCATGGACGAAGGATTTTGAGAAATGATTATTCGTCTGGCTATACACTGGCAGCCCTGCTTCCATGATATTGTATATATCGATTGTTAGCGACATTTCCTGTCATTTTTCTCATATTAAAAGTTATAATGACTTCATATTTAGATGAAAATAGCTATAAAGTGGGGCTAACGTAATCATTTGGAAATTTTCTCATGTTCACCAACCCTATCGAGACAAGAATCGTATCGATCTTTTCGAAATTCATGGAACATATATGTGAGATCTTATTTTTAATGTGTGTACTCATTCCCCTCGTCTTTTTTGTACATGAGCTCCACTTCAATTCGTCCATGTTGCCAATATCGTCATTCTCACTATTATCACCAACAGTCTCCAAAGTAGGGTGTGAAGCAACACCAAGTTCACCAAAAACATCACTCTTTGCTTCCTATTTGGCTTTTTTTTTCAGTAATCATTCTTCTATTTTTGTTCATTCTGAAAAGAAAGTGCAAAAATTAACAATAGTTGCCGACACCTTCATGATATGCACATTTCACCGTCACACTAAGTTCCTGGGATTTTTTTGTAACTATCACAACTACTATATCTTCTTCGTGATCCAACAGTTCATTTTCACACTAAAATTTCGGTGATATCGTTTGTGAAAAATGTACCATACAAGGTAACCTTGAATCCATTGGACCTAAGGCCCTTTATGGAGCACAAACAGTGCGAGAGCCAGGAGTGGCACACCCACCCTTCATGCTTTGACAAAGTATGAAGGTAGAGGTGGGGGGGAGGGTAGTGTCTGTGAACATGCTTCAACTTGTAAGGCATACGGCATATCAATAGGATTAACTAAAATGGAAACAAAAGCTTTCTGTCTCATTCATATTCCCGACACCACCTCTTCAACCATCCTTCATTGTAGGTCGCAATGAGGCACAAAGATGGCTACATCTCTACACCAGTCATATATATATAGTGGGGCGTGGCCACTGATGAGCTGACCGTTATAATACTTCCTTCTCCGGAACAGCTAAGCTTTATAATTCCTTGCTTTCATTTGTCTTTCCTTCTTTGTATAACCTTACTCTTTATGAGAGTCAGGTCTACAGATCAATGCAGAGCCCAGATAATTACTGTACTCCTTTCTACTCACTTTATTTCTTGCACCTGAAGCATCCTTTGCTTGAGGTATGTTTTGCTGGTTCAGTATCGGTCATTATGAGAAAAGTAAAAGAAAAAAATCCTCTACCACTCCGGAAACAACTCCTGGGAATCGTTTATTTAAGAAGTGATCCTCCAAATGGTTTACAGATCTGTCTTGAATGATGGTTTCTATAAGGTTTTCAACTAAAGACGTTAAGCTAATAGGACAATAATTTCTGGGCAGTAAGTTGTAACCTTTCTAGCTGAAAAGGGCAGTCGAGGGCTTATCTATCTCATTTTTTGCCTCTAATCATTGTTCACAAATGAAACGTCTATTTTCATTTCATTTACTGCTGAAAGTGTCTTCGGCTTTTATGTCAATCTGTTGAAGAATGTTCCCATCTTTCATCAGTGAAACTAGGTTCAGGACGTGGATCGTGTTTTCGATCATAATTACAGATGCAGAAAAGTCATTTGATATTTTTGTCATGGCTTCGTTGCCCTGAACCAAGTCACGGTTTTCCGTCATTAATGAATCTATTGGCTGTGTAATGACTCTCGCTTCTAACATAACAGTAAAACTCCATAAGGTTTCATTTGCTGTTTTCAGCATTATACGCTTCATATTGGTGTTTACATTATCTAATGGCTCTTTCTCTCCGCCAATTTACATACCTTACTCTATCATGATGGTTACTGGGTTCTCTTGAGTTTCTTAGAATATAGATGCTTCTTTATTTCACCGTACCACCACCATGGCTTCGTTTTAGAAATAGACCATCTAATACACACTGGCACATATTTTCCATCTATTCTTCATGGTATGTTGAAGGCTCCAGCCACGGGCAAGATCCATGCCAAGGCTGACCCTTAATTGATATATAGAAAGAACTGGAGGAAGTGAAGTGTTTTAGATATCTGGGAGTGGATCTGGCAGCGGATGGAACCATGGAAGCGGAAGTGGATCATAGGGTGGGGGAGGGGGCGAAAATTCTGGGAGCCTTGAAGAATGTGTGGAAGTCGAGAACATTATCTCGGAAAGCAAAAATGGGTATGTTTGAAGGAATAGTGGTTCCAACAATGTTGTATGGTTGCGAGGCGTGGGCTATGGATAGAGTTGTGCGCAGGAGGATGGATGTGCTGGAAATGAGATGTTTGAGGACAATGTGTGGTGTGAGGTGGTTTGATCGAGTAAGTAACGTAAGGGTAAGAGAGATGTGTGGAAATAAAAAGAGCGTGGTTGAGAGAGCAGAAGAGGGTGTTTTGAAATGGTTTGGGCACATGGAGAGAATGAGTGAGGAAAGATTGACCAAGAGGATATATGTGTCGGAGGTGGAGGGAATGAGGAGAAGAGGGAGACCAAATTGGAGGTGGAAAGATGGAGTGAAAAAGATTTTGTGTGATCGGGGCCTGAACATGCAGGAGGGTGAAAGGAGGGCAAGGAATAGAGTGAATTGGAGCGATGTGGTATACCGGGGTTGACGTGCTGTCAGTGGATTGAATCGGGGCATGTGAAGCGTCTGGAGTAAACCATGGAAAGCTGTGTAGGTATGTATATTTGCGTGTGTGGACGTATGTATATACATGTGTATGGGGGTGGGTTGGGCCATTTCTTTCGTCTGTTTCCTTGCGCTACCTCGCAAACGCTGGAGACAGCGACAAAGCAAAAAAAAAAAAAAAAAGAATTATGAAACGGAAAGAGAAAAGACAAGGGAAAGTATATAAGAATTTTGGAAGTTAAAAACCTGTCTGTTGAAATGTGCCAGATCATAGTTATTTGAAAAGACATGAGAAGGTAGAGAGTTCCAAAGCTTCGACATGTAGGGAAAGAAGCACGTATCAAAATGGCCCACCCTTTAGATCCGATGGCCACACAATAACCATGCAGCAGCTTGCCGAGTATTGCATGGTCCAGCTAGTGGTGTGGGTACACAAGCAGCCAGCTCTTGGGAGCAAAAACCAAAGTAAATACCTTCAGAAGAGGAAAAGTGAACCAACGTTGCGGTGTAAGGCAAGGGGGTCAAGTTTGGAAGTTAGCCTGGGAAATTTTTTTGTCGGACCGCTTTCGACTCGACTCTGTCAAGTAAGTATGTATAGCTAGAACCACCCCAAATGTGAGAGCAGTATTCCATACAAGGAAGATTCAGTCCCTTGAATAAATGGAGCAACTGTCCAGAGCAGAAGTTTCGACATCTAAATAGGACACTTAGTTTCTTAAGAGGCACTCTTAGCTATTCCTGTAATGTGGGGCTTCCAAGAAAGAGTGGATGTTACAGTAATACCAAGTATGTCCAATGAGTCAGGAGGTGTAATTACTGAACTGTCAAAGGAGATACGAGAATTGTGAGGAGTTTTCGATAGAGAGCTGGGTAGAAATCGGGTCTTGAAGGCATTAAACTTAACAAGTTTTTGTGTGCCCCATTGAGATACCCTGTCCAAGTCAGTTTATTGAGGAAGCTGTGGCAAGACGAGATGCAGATTGAATGAGAGAAGAGGGAGAAGAATTGAAGGATGTGGATTAGTGAATTGGATTATTTGTGGCGGAAAGAAAATCGATGTAAAAAGGAGAAAATGTATAAGGGACAGGACAGAACCTTTAGGGACACCCCGGTTGATGGAGAAAGGGATGGGAAGGATGATCTATCATCAAGCACAGATATAGATCGGCCTGAGAAGAAGCTATATATGAAGGATGGAAGTCAAAAAAGAGGGGAGCTTAAGAGATGAGACCCTGTTGCCACACCCTATCAAAAGCCTTGGATATATCAAAGGCAACTACAAATGACTTCCTCAAGTCTTTCAGGGATGATGACCAGACATTAGTAAGATAGGAAAGAATATCACCAGTGGATCTCGCCTTACGGAAGCCATACTGGTGATCAGAGAGAAGGCTGTGATTCTTGAAGAGTTTAAGGATATGGGAGTTAAGGAGGGATTCAAAGACTTTGGAAATGATAGATGTCAAAGCAATAGGACGATAGTTAAAGGTTTTACTGATGTTTTTCCACTCTACGTTCATGTTAGTTTTATCGACCATATCATGCCAGGTTTGCCAAGAACAAATGTAAATTTTTATTGAAATTTGTACGTTTGAAATTGGGTATTTTTTCGCGACTGTTATGCTGAGCAACATTACATGCAGTGTTGAAAGCGACCTCAATAGTAATATGTCGGTAATCACTTGTGTCAAACTTTTCTGCAACTTAAACATTATTAACAAGATCCTCAATGTAGTTAAAAATAAACCTAATGTATTCTCGTCGCGAGTAGGTTTCTTGACTAATTGGATCAGGGCACTATCAAGCAAATTTAGGTAAAGTCCAAGCCCGGAACTCCTGGAAAAGGATTCTCCTCATTTAGATATCGGTATGTTAAAATCTCCTACTATATTGAATCTTGTTCATTACTAATTTCTCCTACCTGATCATGAACTCTCGTCTACCACTAGTGTCTGAGCGGGGGCCTACGTCCCACTTATTTTGTTACGTAGTTGATCATTAATTTCTAAAAAAAAAAAAAAAAAATCAAAAAAATCAATATCCTCAAGTACAACATTTTCATTATAGGATTTGACCATTTAAAATAAATGTGGCATTTAAGCACTTAAGATAACTATACATGGCAAACAGGAGTGCAGTAAATCTGATACATCATCAGAAAAAGGCAGGTGAACTAAACTGATCTGGGAATACGTAAAACATTATGAATGCTTAAAATGAAATTACAGCTTCGCTACTTTGGCCAACTCTGAGGAAACAATGCGGCCAAATGACTTCGTCTTTTTTCCTTTTGTAAGCATTATTTGTGTGTTGAGTAGAGTGTCACAGGTGTGTGTGTGTGTGTTGGGCTGCGGGATGTTTCAGTAATGTACTGCGCCAGTGTTCACGTTCATTACTTTAAAGAGACGTGTATCCAACATTTGATCAAGGTGAAGGGGGTATTTATGAACTCCCCAAGATAATGATGAAAAGCTACAGTGTAATATGAGAACATACTGTATCAGAAAACTTGGCGCTTTTGGGGTTATTTAGATATCGAAATAGGTCATTAATGTTAGATTATTTTCATATAAATGGTCGTTGGTTTGAGAACAGACTTATGTACAACAGATGTATTCAGTTTCATGAATACATCGGTTATAGAGAGGTTTGTTGTTAAACCGACGACCATTTTTCTATGAAAACAGGTCTACGATATTTGATAAAAAGCAAATTGCAACAATTAAGGGTGTTTTGTTCGTTAAAACAAAATGTTATGCTTTTGCAAATAGAGAATTTTTTTTCATAAACATGTCTTTTTCGAAAGATAGTGACAAATGTTTCAGTGATTCATTCCTGTACATCACTGAAACAGCTAAATAATCGTACATATTTATTCACTTTCCTTTTAGGAGACCAATAGAGCTTGAATTATTGTAAAGAAAATAATGAATAAATCATTGTTATTAATTTTTGTTGCTGTAAAGCACCAGGGGACGCCACCCCCTCACCCTGAAATGTCACTGACGTCACGTGATTCTGAATACGAAACCATAGGACAGTATATATTTAAGAATAAAGAAAGCATATGCTCTACATCAATTAGGTATGTATTTAGTTCTTGTAACACTGCAATATCAGATTCATATACATATATGCATATATCTGACTCTAATAGCAGTTGTTCCGGCTGTGTTGGGCTTAAACCGCATTTCATGAACCTCCTCAACATGCAGACCTCAGGAAAGTGTTGCCTTCGATAAGGGCCTGGGGCTCCTCGCCACTCAATGCGCCACCTACGTTATGACCATAATCATTTTCCATGGTACCGATTTTCCTCTCCTATATTGTCTATTTCATTCATCCTTTTAGAGAGGCCTTACATCTTTTCCTTGATTTATTTGCTGGGCTTGGCTGAATTCTTCTAATATTTGATTTTCTAAATCAGAACCAGATATATCTTCCATTCACATTTTGATATGTCATTTTCATGTTAGTATGTATTCTCCATACTGCACCTCTTTAACTGTTACGCTACGCTCGACCGATGTGCCGAAAGTAATGGTGTGTGGGGAGTCTTCTGGCTTACTATCATATTTCTGTGTATGTACACAAATAAAAAAAACTTGGGATACTGTTACTTTCTTGCAGTAGACAACCTCGTCACCCATCAGGTCATCTGCTACCCATCCTTTCCATGTACTCCTTCCTACAACAGCACCACAAGATTCCGCATCATCTCTCCTCATGCAGCAGCACCACAGGACCCCTGCATCACTTAACCCTCATGCAGCAGCACCATAGGACACCTGCATCATCTCGTGCAGCAACACCACATGACCCCTGCATCACCTCTCTCTTGTGCAGCAGCACCACAGAACCTCTCCATCACTTTAACCTCGTGCAACAGCACCACAGGACCCCTCCATCACTTCACCCACGTGCAACAGCACCAAAAGATCCCTGCATGACCCCTTTCGTGCAGCAGCACCACAGGACCCCTCCATCACTTCATCCTCATGCAACAGCACCAAAGAACTTTTGCATGACTTCTCTTTCGTGCAGCAGCACCAGAGGACCCCTGTATCACCTCCCCCTCTTGCAGCAGCACCAAAGGACCCCTGCATGACTTCCTCGTGCAGCAGCACCACAGGACACCTGTATCACATATTACTCGTGCAGCAGCACCACAGGACACCTGTATCACATATTACTCGTGCAGCAGCAATAAAGGACCCCGCATCATCTCTCTATGCAGCAGCATCACGGGACGTTTACAGGACTTTTCCCTCATTCCCTCATGCAGTCGCCTTACGTGACCTCTGCCCCACTTTCCTTTCGTGCAGGAACACGACAGGAAATTTGCATCACCCTTCCCTCGTGCAGCATCCACATGGAACCCTGCATCACCTCATCTTTATGCACCAACATCCAGGGACTTCACCTCCTGTCTTCAACATAAGCAGTATCATCTTCCCTTTAGTTACCAGTAGTGGTAGTTTTGTTCTCTTGCGCGGTTTCTGGGATACTTCTCTGTCTTACTTCTCGAAAGATATGCTGTCAATTCACCGTTGTAAAATCTTCATACTTTAGAGTAATGAAATAGAATACATGAAATTCTTAAGTTGCTTATCAAAGTGGAAGTAAAATAATCAAGAGCATGCCTTGCAGATTCAATGCATTCAGACCAAGGAACACTTCATATTTTTGATGCAGACATTCATCAGAAAAGGTCACAAACGTAAAAGTCATAGGGATGAACATATACTACTGATCACTTAAAAGGTAAACACCCTATTAGTTATCAAGTTGTGCATTTGAACGAAAAGGTAAATCACAGTGATGTGTTATTTCTATGTTTGCTTGCAGACTTTGTTTCACACATTAATTTCAGTATAACATAGCAGAATTATCAAGCCGGAAATTTCTTCCGAATTTATGTAGATTTACCAAGCATAGACTACAGATTGCGAGATAAGCTAAAGTACTTTAAATTTTGTTAGGAGGTGCTGAATACTCTCTCTGTTTTACAACTAATATCCCTCAAGCTCGAGACCAACAACAACAAATAAAAAAGCAGGATTTTGTGTTGCGCAGGTCGGGCGTCAGTTGGCGGCGGCAACATTGTGGTGGTGGTTTTTCTCGCGCCATTTCCCGGTGTTTGTTGTCATAATTCTGTAGGCAGAATACACCGGGACATCATCTTAGGCGCAATGTCCATTAATATAGATAAGGAAGCCTTCTTCCGCCGCATGAACAAGGTTTATTCAACTTGGAAGGTGAGAGTAGTGATGATAATGGTGATAATGAGGATATCTAGTGACAAAGAAATTTGGCCTTTATGGATTTATCATTTGAATAATTCTTATTTATGGTGGTTTTTAAGGTGCGAGATTGATAGTTTTGCTGATCACAAGGGCAATTTTCTTGGAAATTATTGGGGTTTTAACGTATAGGGTTTTAGCGTTGCTGACAAAATCAAAATTAATTGTTGATTGAAATTAATTTTTATACCCGAGTTAATATATTTCTTAAGATGCTTGGTTATAGAATTATTATCCTTACCATCCCCTCGAGTGCCAAGTACGACTGGGTAATTTATCCGTTTAGTTCTTCATCGTTACTGTATTTCTCGTTGAAAACAGGTAAATGTGTTGTATGAGACTACAGTGTTCATTTTTTCAAGGAGCACATAGGAATTTAAACAGCAACATTTAGTCCAAGCGTGGCTGTTTGCAGTAGTGGAAGAGATAAGAAACTCTGATCAATGTGCTGAGAATAGATACATATACAGATGTTTCAGTAACCCCCCAAAAATAATTGATGTAATGATAGAGGCGGAAATGTTGTCAGTGGATTTGACACTTTCAGCTGACAAGATCATTGTATGGGTATATTTTCAATTGGTGGACTCATTTTTCTTGGATTCTGAAGTGTTCCACTGTTTTGGAATTATTGTTACCCCGAAGTGGGGAATTTTCCTTTTATGCTTTAAACAAGTCTTTTCAAATTGACATGGTGATAGGGTTGTCGGATAAGGAAAATGTGGGGTTAGATAATCTAAGTAATTTAAGATACTGTTGAGTTTAAAATAAAAGATATAATTTGCTTAGTTTGATTGTACTTATATGGTGTTCAATTATTGTTGAAATTTCATCATCAGCACTTGTACTCCACTTAACAGCACCTTGGATAGTTTGGTCTAGATGTTGAACAGAGTTCAGATGTCTGTAGAGGTAGGAATGTGACTATGTGTAGGACAGGTTTCTTAAGGATTAATTTGTTCCCATGATTAAGATAGACATTTGACCTCACCCAATATATTTGCAAAGTAGATTCATTCAGATTCACGCATGATGTATGGCAGTATTCGGTGGAATGAATTGATAAATTAAGCATTGTTAGACCCTTTAGGGAAGTTTTCTCGTATTAGCTTCATTTGGTTTGTATATAATTTCCAGACTGAATAAAGCTCTATGGCATCCAAACAAGTGCCAGGTGATTGTCTTTTGACAGTTACATGGAGGATGGTCACTTTTTTAATGTTCTCACACTCGTAGGTCTTCTCTTTGCAACAGCACCTCTTTTTTCCTGATGATGTGTCAAATTTACTCTTTTGTCTAATTGGTATAGTTGTTTTGTGTTTATATCATCTTTCTCCCTGCCATCTTGTTCAGATTTTCCAAAATTGATAAATACGTTCTTCTGCAGATCCTAAGTTTTTATCTCTAAGCAAGAGTTATGTGATTACATTTTTTCTTCTGTATATGGTTGTAATTTCCTTTTTTTCGCGGGATATTGTGAACTCCATATAATAAATACTGTTAATCATCCACTTTGTTCCACATATATCAACTTTTATCCCCACTAAAGAATTTATTTCTGTTATCTATTTTTTTTTCATCGGAGGCTCCAGTCATGGACAGAAGTCCAAGTCAAGGACAGGTTTTAACTGAAACATTGAGAGGTTAATGAATGGGAAAAAGAAAGGGGTAGTATTTATGAATTTTGGAGAAAGTAAAAAACTTGTCTTTTAGATGTGCCAGGTCATAGGTATTTGGAAAAAAATGAGGGGGTAGAGAGTTCCAAAGCTTCTAGGTGTAGGGAAAGAAACAGTTATCAAAACAACCCACCCTTGAGATGCCAACAGCTACTTGGTAATCATGTGATGCAGTAGCTTGTGTGGTCAAACAGTTGGTGAGGGCATACAAGCAGCCAGCTCATGGGAGCAAAAAGCAAAGCAATACCAATAGAAAAGGGAAAGTGAATCAACATTTCTGTTTAGGGCAAATGGGTCAAGTTTTTAGGTTAGCCTGGGAGTTTATAAGTTGGACTGCTTTCGACTCATTTCTGTCTAATAAGGATGCAGAGTAGAAACATTTCACATGTGAAAGCATTACTCTACACAAGGACGGATCAGTTCTTTTCATCATATTATTATATTTTATCATACTTTGTCACTGTCTCCCGTGTTAGCGTGGTAGTGTAAGGAAACAGATGAAAGAATGGCCCAACCCACCCACACACACATGTATATACATACACGTCCACACATGCACATATACATACCTATACATTTCAATGTATACATATATATACATACGCAGACATATATACACATGTACATATTTCATACTTACTGCCTTTATTCATTCCCATCGGCACCCCGCCACACATGAAATGACAACCCCTCACCCCGCATGTGTTCGAAGTAGCGCTAGAAAAAGACAACAAAGGCCACATTCGTTTACACTCAGTCTCTATGTGTCATGTATAATGCACAGAAACCACAGCTCCCTTTCCACATCCAAGCCCCACAAAACTTTCCATGGTTTACCCCAGATGCTTCACATGCCCTGGTTCAATCCATTGACAGCACGTCGACCCTGGTATATCACATCGTTCCAATTCACTCTATTCCTTGCACGCCTCTCACCCTGTTGCATGTTTAGGCCCTGATCGCTCAAAACCTTTTTCACTCCATCTTTCCACCTCCAATTTGGTCTCCCACCTCTCGTTCCCTACACCTCTGACACATATATCCTCTTTGTCAATCTTTCCTCACTCATTCTCTCCTTGTGACCAAACCATTTCAAAACACCACTCTTTTTATAAACAGAAGAATTGTTCAGAAGAAAATTAATTTTGACATCTAGATAGAACTCCCAGTTCCTTAGAGGTAGACTGCTAAATCTGCTATGTGGGGTTTCCCAGGTAGAGTGGATATTATGGCACTACCAAAGTATGTTCATTGAGTCAAGAGGCAGATTTATGAAACTCAGAGGAGAGAGGAAGGTTGTGAGGAATTTCTGATAGAGACAAGTAGAAAATGGGTCTTGGAGGCATTAAGCTTAGCCAGATTTCATCTGCCCCTTGGAGATATTCTGTCGAAGTCTGAGTTTATTGAGGAAGTTGTGTGAAATGAGATGTAGATGGAGTAAGAGAAGATGGAGTAGAATTGAAGGATGTGGAGGAAGTGTGGGAGACAGGACAGAAGCTTGAGTGACACCTCTGATGATGGAAAAAGTGGGAGAGGCTGATTCATCAGCAACCAAGAACATTGATTGGTGAGATTAGAAACTAGATATAAGGAAGGGAAGCTTAAGAGATGAGACTCCGATATCACACCCACATAGTATTCCCCAAAATCTTTCAGGGATGATGACTAGACATTAGTAAGATAGAAAAGAGTATTGCCAGTGGATCTCACCATACAGAAGCCATACTGTTGATCAAAGAGTAGACTGAGATTCAAGATGTATGAGGATGTGGGAGTTGAGAGGTTTAAATACTTTGTAAATGGCAGATGTCAAAGGAACAAATGATAGATGGGTCAAAACAGTCACCCTTCTTAGGGATAGAACGTTCTACATATATTCAAAATTAATAATGATGGCCTATTTTCAAATATTTATTTGTACCTACAGTTTCTGGTAGATTTTTAGACCTTTTTCATCTCTCTTAACTCTGTTTTTCTGAATCCCAGGTTTTGACTTTTTTTTTCTTTCCTTATGTGATGCTTGTTAGATTCTATTTTTGTTTCCTAAAGATACTTTTTTGCAGCTTTTATTCATTTATCTCTTCTTTATGGTCTTATTTCCTGTCCAATTTTTTTAAGTAGAGCACAACCATTTTCATTTTTTTTTTTTTCCCCAAAAGAAGGAATAGAGAAGGGGGCCAAGTGAAGATATTCCCTCAAAGGCCCAGTCCACTGTTCTTAACGCTACCTCGCTGATGCGGGAAATGGCGAATAGTATGAAAGAATGTACTGTAGATACGTTTTCAACCCTATCCCTGGAGATAAGGGAGAAAGAATACTTTCCATGTATTCTCAGTGTGTTGTAGAAAGTGACTAAAAGGGATGGAAGCAGGGGGCTAGAAATCATGCCTTCCTGTTTTACTTTTCCAAACGAAGGACAGAAGTGGGTCAAGTGAGGATTTTCCCTTCATGGCACAGTCCTCTGTTCTTGACACTACCTTCCTAGATTGGGAAATGGTGAATATGTATGAAAAAAGAAATTGATTCTAGAGCACAGGCACTTCTGTAGAAAGGGATGTTTTGTATGGGGTGCTACAAAGGATGATGTATAATCTTTAGACTATACACTTATGATGATGTCAGATATTAACAGAAGTAAAAAAACTTTTCCAGAAGTTTTTGCCCACCAGTTTATCTTTTGGATTGTTTTTTCATGTGCATTTCATTTGATTCCTGGTCCAAGTGAGGACTTTTAACCTTGTAATAAGACCAACTTGAATGAAGATCTTTAGCCATTATATAATTTCTGACTATGTTCTGTATAGTGTAGATAATTCTTATTTTATATCTTTCACAGAAGGCAGAAAGTAATAAGGAGGATGGTTTAGGCAAGGCTGATGCCCTTGTTTCAGTTGTTGGAGCTGATCAAGAAGTTATTTATTCCAAGTCTACAGCCACTCAAACCTGGTTGTTTGGCTATGAGCTCACGGACACTATCATGGTTTGTTGTGAAAAGGCTGTATATTTTTTGGCCAGCAAGAAAAAGGTAAGATCCCTTAAAAGATGTACTATGTTCATATCAGAATTTACTTGCAAACTAGGTACTATGCTGTTAGAGATTAATATCTCCCACCATTGTTGATGTGAGGGCTCATGTAATCCTTAGATTGCATGGAAATATGAACACGAGCATTCTGTGAATGGGCTTTGGATTCAAGTTTACATTTAGGTTGAGGCATCTTTTACAGTATTTTCTTTAAAGGCTCTGGTCATAAACAAAAGTCATCAGAACTTGGCCTTAATTGAGATGGAGAGGTTAGGAAAAACACGAGAGGGTAGAGAATTCTAAAGCTTATTGCTGTAGTGAAAGAAACAGTTATCAGAACAGTTTAACCTTGAGTTGCCGCAGCCACACAGTAATCAAGTAATGCAGCAGTTTGCCAATTATTGCATACCCTAGCTATATATTCATTTATTATACATAATCACTGTTTCCTGCGTCAGCAAGGTAGCGCCAGGAAACAGATGAAGAGTGGCCTATCCACTTATATGGACATGTTATATACATAAACACCCACATATGCACATACACATACATGTACATATCAACATATACTTTTTTTCTTTTTTTTCTTTTAAACTTCGCCATTTCCCGCGTTAGCGAGGTAGCGTTAAGAACAGAGGACTGGGCCTTTTTTGGAATACCCTCACCTGGCCCCCTCTGTTCCTTCTTTTGGAAAATTAAAAAAAAAAAAAAACGAGAGGGGAGGATTTCCAGCCCCCCGCTCCCTCCCCTTTTAGTCGCCTTCTACGACACGCAGGGAATACGTGGGAAGTATTCTTAATCCTCTATCCCCAGGGATAATCAACATATACACATGTACATATTCATACTTCCTTGCCTTCATCCATTTCTGTCGCTACCCTGCCCCACTGGAAAACAGCAGTGCTATCCCCTGCTGCAGCGAGGTAGCACCAGGAAAACAGACAAAAAAGGCCACATTTGTTCACACTAAGTGTAGCTGTCATATGTAATGCACTGAAACCACAGCCCCTATCCACATCCAGTTCCCACAGACCTTTCCATGGTTTACCCCAGATGCTTCACATGCCCTGGTTCAGTCTATTGACAGCATGTCATCCCCGGTATACCACATTGTTCCAATTCACTCTATTCCTTGCATGCCTCTCACCCTCCTGTATGTTCAGGCCCTGATTGCTCAAAATCTTTTTCCTCCTCTAGTTTGGTCTCTCACTTTTCCTTGTTCCCTCCACTTCTGACACATATCCTCTTTGTCAATCTTTCCTCACTCATTTTCTCCATGTGACCAAACCATTTCAACACACCCTCCTCTGCCCTCTCAACCATACTCTTTTTTATTTCCTCACATCTCTCTTACCCTTACATTACTTACTCTATCAAGCCACCTCACACCACTTATTGTCCTTAAATATTTCATTTCCAACACATCCACCCTCCCATGTACATGCCTCACAACCATATAACATTGTTGGAACTACTATTCCTTCAAACATACTCATTTTTGCTCTCCGAGATAATGTTCTCTCCACATTCTTCATTGCTCCCCAAACCTTTGCACCCTCTCCCACCCCTTGACTCTCTTCCTCTTCCATGGTTTCATCTGCTGCTAAGTCCACTGCCAGTTATCTAAAACACTTCACTTCCTCCATTTTTTCTCCATTCAAACTTGCATCCCAATTAACTTGCCCCTCAACCCTTCTGAACCTAATAACCTTGATTTCGTTCACATTTACTCTCAACTTTCTCCTTTCACACACTTTTCCAAACTGTCACCAACCTCTGCAGTTTCCCACATGAATCAGCCACTAGAGCTGTATCATCAGCGAACAACATCTGACTCACTTCCCAGGCCCTCTCATTCACAGCAGACTGCATACTTGCCCCTCTCTTCAAAACTTGCATTTACCTCCCTAACCACCTCGTCCATAAGCAAATTAGACAACCATGGTTAAACCACACACCCCTGCAGCAGACCGACCTTGATTGGAAACCAGCCACTCTCCTCTCTTCCTACTTGTACCCATGCCTTACGTTCTTAATAAAAACTTTTCACTGTTTCCAGCAGCTCACCTCCCTCTTAAGACCTTCCATAAAGCATCTCTATCAACTCTATCATATGCCTTCTCCAGATCCATAAATGCTATGTAGAAATCTATCTAATTTTCTAAGTATTTCTCTCGCACATTCTTTAAAGCAAACATCTGATCCACACATCCCCTACCACTTCTAATACCACACTGCTCTTCCCCAGTCTGATGCTCTGTACAAGCCTTCACCCTCTCAATCAATTCCCTCCCATATAATTTCCCAGGAATACTCAAGAAACTTATGCCTCTGTAGTTTGAACACTTACCTTTATCCCCTTTGCCTTTGTATAGTGGGACTATTCATGCATTCTGCCAATCCTCAAGCACTTCACTATGATCCATACATACATTGAATATCCTTACCAACCAATCAACAATACAGTCACCCCCTTTTTCAATAAATTTTACTGCATTACCATCCAAACCCCCCATCTTGCTGGATTTCATCTTCTGCAAAGCTTTCACTACCTCTTATTTCCTAACCAAGCCTTTCTCTCTGACCCTCTCACTTCACACACCACCCTGACCAAAACACCTTACATCTACCACTCTTATCATCAAACACATTCAACAAACCTTCAAAATACTTGCGCCATCTCCTTAAGGTCTGTGGGGCCTGGATGTGCATTACACATGACAGCTAGAGACTGAGTATGAATGAATGTGGCCTTTGTTGTCTGTTTTCCTGGTGCCACCTTACTGAAGTAGTGGGTAGCGATGCTGTGTCCTGTGGCGCGGGGTAGGGCCAGGAATGGATAAAGGCAAGCAAGTATGGATATGTGCATTTGTCTATATGTATATGTTTGTGTATGTGTATGTATATATTGATACGTATATTTATATATTATAAGTGTGTGTGTGGGCATTTGTATATATATATATATATATATATATATATATATTTTTTTTGCTTTGTCGCTGTCTCCCGCGTTTGCGAGGTAGCGCAAGGAAACAGACGAAAGAAATGGCCCAACCCACCCCCATACACATGTATATACATACGTCCGCACACGCAAATATACATACACTCTATTCCTTGCCCTCCTTTCACCCTCCTGCATGTTCAGGCCCTGATCACACAAAATCTTTTTCACTCCATCTTTCCACCTCCAATTTGGTCTCCCACTTCTCCTCGTTCCCTCCACCTCTGACACATATATCCTCTTGGTCAATCTCTCCTCACTCATTCTCTCCATGTGCCCAAACCATTTCAAAACACCCTCTTCTGCTCTCTCAACCATGCTCTTTTTATTTCCACACATCTCTCTTACCCTTACGTTACTTACTCGATCAAACCACCTCACACCACACATTGTCCTCAAACATCTCATTTCCAGCACATCCATCCTCCTGTGCACAACTCTATCCATAGCCCACGCCTCGCAACCATACAACATTGTTGGAACCACTATTCCTTCAAACATACCCATTTTTGCTTTCCGAGATAATGTTCTCGACTTCCACACGTTCTTCAAGGCTCCCAGGATTTTCGCGGGGTAAACCATGGAAAGCTGTGTAGGTATGTATATTTGCGTGTGTGGACGTATGTATATACATGTGTATGGGGGTGGGTTGGGCCATTTCTTTCGTCTGTTTCCTTGCGCTACCTCACAAACGTGGGAGAACGACAAAGCAAAAAAAAAGAAATATATATATATACATTATCTCGGAAAGCAAAAATGGGTATGTTTGAAGGAATAGTGGTTCCAACAATGTTGTATGGTTGCGAGGCGTGGGCTATGGATAGAGTTGTGCGCAGGAGGATGGATGTGCTGGAAATGAGATGTTTGAGGACAATGTGTGGTGTGAGGTGGTTTGATCGAGTGAGTAACGTAAGGGTAAGAGAGATGTGTGGAAATAAAAAGAGCGTGGTTGAGAGAGCAGAAGAGGGTGTTTTGAAGTGGTTTGGGCACATGGAGAGAATGAGTGAGGAAAGATTGACCAAGAGGATATATGTGTCGGAGGTGGAGGGAACGAGGAGAAGAGGGAGACCAAATTGGAGGTGGAAAGATGGAGTGAAAAAGATTTTGAGTGATCGGGGCCTGAACATGCAGGAGGGTGAAAGGAGGGCAAGGAATAGAGTGAATTGGAGTGATGTGGTATACCGGGGTTGACGTGCTGTCAGTGGATTGAATCAAGGCATGTGAAGCGTCTGGGGTAAACCATGGAAAGCTGTGTAGGTATGTATATTTGCGTGTGTGGACGTATGTATATACATGTGTATGGGGGTGGGTTGGGCCATTTCTTTCGTCTGTTTCCTTGCGCTACCTCGCAAACGCGGGAGACAGCGACAAAGTATAAAAAAAAAATATATATATATATATATATATATATATATATATATATATATATATATAAATATATATATTGTCCCTGGGGATAGGGGAGAAAGAATACTTACCACGTATTCCCTGCGTGTTGTAGAAGGCGACTAAAAGGGGAGGGAGCGGGGGGTTGGAAATCCTCCCCTCTCTTTTTTTTTTTCTAATTTTCCAAAAGAACGAACAGAGAAGGGGGCCAGGTGAGGATATTCCCTCAAAGGCTCAGTCCTTTGTTCTTAACGCTACCTCGCTAACACGGGAAATGGCGAATAGGTTGAAAGAAAAGAAAGAAATATATATATATATATGGGAGCCTTGAAGAATGTGTGGAAGTCGAGAACATTATCTCGGAAAGCAAAAATGGGTATGTTTGAAGGAATAGTGGTTCCAACAATGTTGTATGGTTGCGAGGCGTGGGCTATGGATAGAGTTGTGCGCAGGAGGGTGGATGTGCTGGAAATGAGATGTTTGAGGACAATGTGTGGTGTGAGGTGGTTTGATCGAGTGAGTAACGTAAGGGTAAGAGAGATGTGTGGAAATAAAAAGAGCGTGGTTGAGAGAGCAGAAGAGGTTGTTTTGAAATGGTTTGGGCACATGGAGAGAATGAGTGAGGAAAGATTGACCAAGAGGATATATGTGTCGGAGGTGGAGGGAACGAGGAGAAGTGGGAGACCAAATTGGAGATGGAAAGATGGAGTGAAAAAGATTTTGTGTGATCGGGGCTTGAACATGCAGGAGGGTGAAAGGAGGGCAAGGAATAGAGTGAATTGGATCGATGTGGTATATCGGGGTTGACGTGCTGTCAGTGGATTGAATCAGGGCATGTGAAGCGTCTGGGGTAAATCATGGAAAGTTGTGTGGGGCCTGGATGTGGAAAGGGAGCTGTGGTTTCAGGCATTATTGCATGACAGCTAGAGACGGAGTGTGAACGAATGGGGCCTTTGTTGTCTTTTCCTAGTGATACCTCGCACACATGAGGGGGGAGGGGGAAGGTATTCCATGTGTGGCGAGGTGGCGATGGGAATGTATAAAGGCAGACATAAATATATATATATATATATATATATATATATATATATATTTGTTTTTCATACTATTCGCCATTTCCCGCGATAGCGAGGTAGCGTTAAGAACAGAGGACTGGGCCTTTGAGGGAATATCCTCACCTGGCCCTCTTCTCTGTTCCTTCTTTTGGAAAATTAAAAAAAAAAAAAGAGAGAGGGGAGGATTTCCAGCCCCCCGCTCCCTTCCCTTTTAGTCGCCTTCTACGACACGCAGGGAATACGTGGGAAGTATTCTTTCTCCCCTATCCCCAGGGAATATATATATATATATATATATATATATATATATATATATGTATATGTATATATATATATATATATATATATATATATATATATATATATATATATATATATATATGTATATATATATATATATATATATATATATATATATATATATATATATATATATATATATATATATATATATTTATGGATGGGGTTGTTAGGGAGGTAAATGCAAGAGTTTTGGAAAGAGGGGCAAGTATGAAGTCTGTTGGGATGAGAGAGCTTGGGAAGTGAGTCAGTTGTTGTTCGCTGATGATACGGCGCTGGTGGCTGATTCATGTGAGAAACTGCAGAAGCTGGTGACTGAGTTTGGTAAAGTGTGTGAAAGAAGAAAGTTAAGAGTAAATGTGAATAAGAGCAAGGTTATTAGGCACAGTAGGGTTGAAAGTCAAGTCAATTCGGAGGTGAGTTTGAATGGAGAAAAACTGGAGGAAGTGAAGTGTTTTAGATATCTGGGAGTGGATCTGGCAGCGGATGGAACCATGGAAGCGTAAGTGGATCATAGGGTGGGGTAGGGGGCGAAAATTCTGGGGGCCTTGAAGAATGTGTGGAAGTCGAGAACATTATCTCGGAAAGCAAAAATGGGTATGTTTGAAGGAATAGTGGTTCCATCAATGTTGTATGGTTGCGAGGCGTGGGCTATGGATAGAGTTGTGCGCAGGAGGATGGATGTGCTGGAAATGAGATGTTTGAGGACAATGTGTGGTGTGAGGTGGTTTGATCGAGTGAGTAACGTAAGGGTAAGAGAGATGTGTGGAAATAAAAAGAGCGTGGTTGAGAGAGCAGAAGAGGGTGTTTTGAAGTGGTTTGGGCACATGGAGAGAATGAGTGAGGAGAGATTGACCAAGAGGATATATGTGTCAGAGGTGGAGGGAACGAGGAGAAGAGGGAGACCAAATTGGAGGTGGAAAGATGGAGTGAAGATTTTGTGTGATCGGGGCCTGAACATGCAGGAGGGTGAAAGGAGGGCAAGGAATAGAGTGAATTGGAGCGATGTGGTATACCGGGGTTGACGTGCTGTCAGTGGATTGAATCGGGGCATGTGAAGCGTCTGGGGTAAACCATGGAAAGCTGTGTAGGTATGTATATTTGCGTGTGTGGACGTATGTATATACATGTGTATGGGGGTGGGTTGGGCCATTTCTTTCGTCTGTTTCCTTGCGCTACCTCGCAAACGCGGGAGACAGTGACAAAAAAAAAAATATATATTTTATTATTATTATTATACTTTGTCGCTGTCTCCCGCCCCCTCCCCCACCCTATGATCCACTTCCGCTTCCATGGTTCCATCCGCTGCCAGATCCACTCCCAGATATCTAAAACACTTCACTTCCTCCAGTTTTTCTCCATTCAAACTCACCTCCCAATTGACTTGACCCTCAACCCTACTGTACCTAATAACCTTGCTCTTATTCACATTTACTCTTAACTTTCTTCTTCCACACACTTTACCAAACTCAGTCACCAGCTTCTGCAGTTTCTCACATGAATCAGCCACCAGCGCTGTATCATCAGCGAACAACAACTGACTCACTTCCCAAGCTCTCTCATCCCCAACAGACTTCATACTTGCCCCTCTTTCCAAAACTCTTGCATTTACCACCCTAACAACCCCATCCATAAATATATATATATATATATATATATATATATATATATATATATATATATATATATATGTATATAGGCATTTGGACGATTTTTGCAGGGAAGAAATGCAATTGAGTGGGAGATGTATAAAAGAAAGAGACAGGAGGTCAAGAGAAAGGTGCAAGAGGTGAAAAAAAGGGCAAATGAGAGTTGGGGTGGGAGAGTATCATTAAATTTTAGGGAGAATAAAAAGATGTTCTGGAAGGAGGTAAATAAAGTGCGTGACAAGGGAGCAAATGGGAACTTCGGTGAAGGGCGCAAGTGGGGAGGTGATAGCAAGTAGTGGTGATGTGAGAAGGAGATGGAGTGAGTATTTTGAAGGTTTGTTGAATGTGTTTGATGATAGAGTGGCAGATATAGGGTGTTTTGGTCGAGGTGGTGTGCAAAGTGAGAGGGTTAGGGAAAATGATTTGGTAAACAGAGAAGAGGTAGTGAAAGCTTTGTGGAAGATGAAAGCCGGCAAGGCAGCAGGTTTGGATGGTATTGCAGTGGAATTTATTAAAAAAGGGGGTGACTGTATTGTTGACTGGTTGGTAAGGTTATTTAATGTATGTATGACTCATGGTGAGGTGCCTGAGGATTGGCGGAATGCGTGCATAGTGCCATTGTACAAAGGCAAAGGGGATAAGAGTGAGTGCTCAAATTACAGAGGTATAAGTTTGTTGAGTATTCCTGGTAAATTATATGGGAGGGTATTGATTGAGAGGGTGAAGGCATGTACAGAGCATCAGATTGGGGAAGAGCAGTGTGGTTTCAGAAGTGGTAGAGGATGTGTGGATCAGGTGTTTGCTTTGAAGAATGTATGTGAGAAATACTTAGAAAAGCAAATGGATTTGTATGTAGCATTTATGGATCTGGAGAAGGCATATGATAGAGTTGATAGAGATGCTCTGTGGAAGGTATTAAGAATATATGGTGTGGGAGGAAAGTTGTTAGAAGCAGTGAAAAGTTTTTATCGAGGATGTAAGGCATGTGTACGTGTAGGAAGAGAGGAAAGTGATTGGTTCTCAGTGAATGTAGGTTTGCGGCAGGGGTGTGTGATGTCTCCATGATTGTTTAATTTGTTTATGGATGGGGTTGTTAGGGAGGTAAATGCAAGAGTTTTGGAAAGAGGGGCAAGTATGAAGTCTGTTGGGGATGAGAGAGCTTGGGAAGTGAGTCAGTTGTTGTTCACTGATGATACAGCGCTGGTGGCTGATTCATGTGAGAAACTGCAGAAGCTGGTGACTGAGTTTGGAAAAGTGTGTGGAAGAAGAAAGTTAAGAGTAAATGTGAATAAGAGCAATGTTATTAGGTACAGTAGGGTTGAGGGTCAAGTCAATTGGGAGGTGAGTTTGAATGGAGAAAAACTGGAGGAAGTGAAGTGTTTTAGATATCTGGGAGTGGATCTGGCAGCGGATGGAACCATGGAAGCGGAAGTGGATCATAGGGTGGGGGAGGGGGCGAAATTCCTGGGGGCCTTGAAGAATGTGTGGAAGTCGAGAACATTATCTCGGAAAGCATAAATGGGTATGTTTGAAGGAATAGTGGTTCCAACAATGTTGTATGGTTGTGAGGCGTGGGCTATGGATAGAGTTGTGTGCAGGAGGATGGATGTGCTGGAAATGAGATGTTTGAGGACAATGTGTGGTGTGAGGTGGTTTGATCGAGTGAGTAACGTAAGGGTAAGAGAGATGTGTGGAAATAAAAAGAGCGTGGTTGAGAGAGCAGAAGAGGGTGTTTTGAAGTGGTTTGGGCACATGGAGAGGATGAGTGAGGAAAGATTGACCAAGAGGATATATGTGTCGGAGGTGGAGGGAACAAGGAGAAGAGGGAGACCAAATTGGAGGTGGAAAGATGGAGTGAAAAAGATTTTGTGTGATCGGGGCCTGAACATGCAGGAGGGTGAAAGGAGGGCAAGGAATAGAGTGAGTTGGAGCGATGTGGTATACGGGGGTTGACGTGCTGTCAGTGGATTGAAGCAGGGCATGTGAAGCGTCTGGGGTAAACCGTGGAAGGCTGTGTAGGTATGTATATTTGCGTGTGTGGACGTATGTATATACATGTGTATGGGGGGGGTTGGGCCATTTCTTTCGTCTGTTTCCTTGCGCTACCTCGCAAACGCGGGAGACAGCGACAAAGTATAATAAAATAAATAAATATAGATAAATATATATATATATATATATATATATATATATATATATATATATATATATATATATATATATATATATATATATATCCCTGGGGATAGGGGAGAAAGAATACTTCCCACGTATTCCCTGCGTGTCGTAGAAGGCGACGAAAAGGGGAGGGAGCGGGGGGCTGGAAATCCTCCCCTCTCGTTTTTTTTTTTTTTTTAATTTTTCCAAAAGAAGGAACAGAGAATTGGGCCAGGTGAGGGTATTCCCTCAAGGCCCAGTCCTCTGTTCTTAACGCTACCTCGCTAATGCGGGAAATGGCGAATAGTTTGAAAGAAAAGAAAGATATATTATTATTTTGCTTTGTCGCTGTCTCCCGCGTTTGCGAGGTAGCGCAAGGAAACAGACGAAAGAAATGGCCCAACCCACCCCCATACACATATATATACATACGCGTCCACACACGCAAATATACATACCTATACATCTCAATGTACACATATATATACACACACAGACACATACATATATACCCATGCACACAATTCACACTGTCTGCCTTTATTCATTCCCATCGCCACCTCGCCACACATGGAATACCATCCCCCTTCCCCCTCATGTGTGCGAGGTTGCGCTAGGAAAAGACAACAAAACCCCCATTCGTTCACACTCAGTCTCTAGCTGTTATGCAATAATGCCCGAAACCACAGCTCCCTTTCCACATCCAGGCCCCACACAACTTTCCATGGTTTACCCCAGACACTTCACATGCCCTGATTCAATCCACTGACAGCACGTCAACCCCAGTATACCACATCGATCCAATTCACTCTATTCCTTGCCCTCCTTTCACCCTCCTGCATGTTCAGGCCCCCATCACTCAAAATCTTTTTCACTCCATCTTTCCACCTCCAATTTGGTCTCCCACTTCTCCTCGTTCCCTCCACCTCCGACATATATCCTCTTGGTCAATCTTTCCTCACTCATTCTCTCCATGTGCCCAAACCATTTCAAAACACCCTTTTCTGCTCTCTCAACCATGCTCTTTTTATTTCCACACATCTCTCTTACCCTTAAATTACTTACTCGATCAAACCACCTCACACCACATATTGTCCTCAAACATGTGGCCTTTGTTGTCTTTTCGTAGCGCTAACTCGCGCACATGTGGGGAAAGGGGGTTGTCATTTCACGTGTGGTGGGGTGGCATCAGGAATGAATGAGGGCAGACAGTATGAATTATGTACATGTGTATATATTTATATGTCTGTGTGTGTATATATATATGTATATGTTGAGATGTATAGGTATGTTTATGTGCGTGTGTGGACGTGTATGTATATACATGTGTATGTGGGTGGGTTGGGCCATTCTTTCGTCTGTTTCCTTGCGCTACCTCGCTAATGTGGGAGACAGCGACAAAGTATAATAATAATGATAATATTAAAAAGATTTTTCATATATGCATTCTACTAATACCATGAATGTTAGAGACCCAAGTCACTTTGAAACCACTTTATAAAGATATATGGAAGACCATCATTGGAAGACCTGTAAACCTGAAAATGAGTTGGATAATCTTATTCAAGGTTTTCCAGACAAGCCAGGATGCTGTGCATGTAATGAATTTAGAACCAGGATAGGTTGTTTTATTGGTGTAACAAAAAGTAGTGTTTGACATGTCATTTATTTTGTGGAAGTAACGTACCCTTTACCAGCAGGTTTACCATATACTATCAATGTTTCTCATGCTATGATAAGATTTTGATTAATCATAATATATTGTTTTTGTATCAGATTCAAATCCTGGAATGTTTGGAAAAGAATAAAGATGAAAACAGCAGTGTTCCACCTGTTAAACTCCTAGTCAGAGATAAGGTAAATCATTGTTGTTAAAGCAGGAAGGTAAGGTACCTCATATTTATTGTTGATGAACTTCAAACTTGAAATGGATGGGCCATTTTTTGGATTAAGGGAAAGTGTTAGAAATCTCAGCATAATTTGGTGTTTGATCCAAGCTGCAACAGAAATTGATAAATAGTTTGTGATTGAAGTTGAGGAGAACATTTGCTGAGTGGTCTTGAGTTTGTAGTTGGAGGCTTATATCATCTTGTATGAGTTACCTTTCATAAACCTTGTAATCTCAAGTAGAAATAATACCCTTTATTTTTAGTTTGGGTAATGTGGGATAAGAGAAATAGCTTGAAGAATATCAAAACAAAGTTTGATGACATACAAACTTCAGTAGATAGTTATGGCTTAGATCATTGAGTATTTAATGTGATTAGTATTGTCAGAGATAGAATATCTACGTATATTGTAAGGACTGTGATGTATAGAATGAATTATCTTAGATGAAACTTCATTATATTTTAATTGTTAGTTTGTAAACCTAAATTCTTATAAGATTTGTATTTGTAGCTGCTCTTTTCCTCAGAATGACAAAGACAAGGCAAATATCAACAAGCTGATTGGAGCTATCAAGGGCAGCAAGGGTGGATCAAAGATTGGTGTTTATAGCAAGGATAAATTCTCTTCTGAGCTCATTGATGCATGGAGAAAGGCAGTGAAGGAAGGAAATTTTGAACAGGTGAGACATTCATTTACAAGGGATAATTAGTGAGGGCTGAACCAGGGCATATGAAGCAGTTGGAGGAAACCATTGAAAGGCCCTTCAAGATATATGGTTTTAGTGCATAATATATGGTTTTGGTGCATTATGCATGCCTGTTAGAGAATGAATACAAGGTAATGAAACTGTTTCCTTCTTTGTTCCGGGTGCTACCATACTAACTTGGGAAATGGCAAAGGTATGAAAAAAGTAAATGCAACTCAACTACAAGTATGAAGAAACTGCAGAGAATAATCTGTGATAAATGGTACACAAAAGTGTTTGACAAAGTAACATGGCATCCTTTACTAGGCACTTGTTATCAGTGAGGAATATTTGTTTATAGGTGCTCCTTGACTTAGGATGGTTTGACTTAGGATTTTTAGACTATAAATGTGTGATATTGATATGCATTCAATGGAAACCATACTTTGAATTTTGATCTTTTCATGGGCAAGCAATGTGTGGTACAATACTCTCATGTGATGCTGCGCCATGGCAGCAAGCCCCAGCTTCCATTCAGCCATGCAATCACAATTGTAAACAACTGTTACTTTGTAGTGCACTGTGTTGCCAGCTTTTTTTTTATTTTGTGTTTTTGCATCCCTTCATGTTTGCAAAATGCCCATCTATGTCTCCTGCTTCTGGTGAGAAGAGGAGGAAGGCAATTACTCATTGAAGATAATTACCTTGCGTGAAGGCGGCATGCCAGTAATAGCCTTTGCACATGAGTTAGGACTTGACTTTCACAGTCAACAATCTCAACCATCTTAAAGGATAAGAAGTGATGCAGTTAAATATTCAGCATTGGTTAAATTCACTGTCAGCATGAAGAAAAGAGCTGGTGTGATTGACGACATGGAAAAATTAGTCATGTGGATGGAAGACCAGATACAAAACTACATACTGCTTAACATACTGACAATCCAGGCTCAGGCAAGGACTCTTTAGTATGCTTAAGTGACGTGCTGATGATCTTACATGTATGCAAATGTTTACAGCAAGTCATGGGTAGTTTCAAAGCTTTGAAAGGCGTCTTAATTTAGATAATGTGAATATTAGCAGTGAGGCAGCAGTGCAGATACTGAAGGTGCTGAAACTTTAAAGGAAAAGCTGCTTAGGATAATTGTTGATGAAAAATATCTGCCAGAACAAATATTTAAAGTCAATGAAATGAGCTTGTTCTGGAAGTGTATGCCAGAGCATACATACATTCAAGAGTCCAAGACAATGCTAGGATTCAAGTCATTCAAAGACTGTATAATGCTGCTTTTGGGTGGAAATGTTGCAGGATTCATATTAGAACCTTTCCTAATCTGCAACTCTGACAACCCTAGAGTATTCAAGAATGTGAGCAAGCATACACTTCCCATTTATTATTGCCATAACTAGAAAGCCTGGATGACATTAGCATTGTTTGAAGACTGGTTTTTGAACTGTTTTATTCCACAGGCAAAAGTATATTGTAGGCAGTGCAACTTCCCATTCATCATTATTCTGATCTCAGACAATGCTTTAGGGAATCTACAGCATATTGGTGATATAAATCCTGATGTAAAGGCTGTGCATATACCACCGAACACAATCATACTCATTTGACCTATGGATCAAAGTGCAATAGCTGTGTTCAAAGTGTGCTATTTACAGCAAACATTTGCGCAGGCTGTTGAAGTGATTGAATCTGGCAGAATGTTCCGAGACGTTTGGAAAGGTTTTAACATTCTGACTGCTATGTGGAATATTGCTGCAGCATGGGAAGTAGTCACACAGCAATGCATGAGCAGCATTTGGAAGAAAGTTTTGAAGACATTTGTGAAAACATTCCTAGCTTTCAACAAAGATTCTGTTGTTGATGAAAAATTAAGTAACAAGATATTAACGCTTGGGAAACAGCTAGAATTGGACATTGAAGAAGAGGATATTCATTATTTTGTTGGGATTGAGGCTGAAGAGCTTTCCAGTGAGGAGCTGATTGAACTGGAGGAAGAAAGAGGTAAAGAAGTTGAGGCAGAGGAAGAAAAAGTTATACCTGAGGCACCAAGAAAATTCACAGCAAAGAAACTGGTGGAGTTGTTTGCTACTATCAGCAGAGGTGTATGGATGTTAGAAGAGGCGGAGGTCGCTTATAAGAGATTCACAGGAACTGACTGGATGCTCTTGCTTGTTATGGAGAAATATCTAATGAAAAGAAGAAACAACTTGTACAGTCAACACTTGATATCTTCCTGAAGGAAAACTAAACCATCAACAAGCGTCAAAGCCCCAATGCCTTCTACCAGCTATTCTCAATCACATCAAAAGACAAAGAAATTAATGACCTTGGTGATGTAGCATCCTTATTATCTAGCAATTACTTTTAGTGTTATATGCTTCTAGCATTCTTCAGGCCCAGTGTGCTTTCAGCTGTGTACATTAGTGGTGAGTACCCATACAACCATTTTGTTTTCTGTACAGCATTCAATAAATTGCTTGAGGTATTCAACACTGTTATAAAATAGGCTTTTTGTTTGATGATTTTGTCCACCAGTAGGCCAATGTATTTGTTCTGAGATTGTTTAAGGTAGGCTAGGCTAAGCTATGATGTTTGTAGTTAGATGTACAGTATTAAATATATTGAATGTATTTTTGAGGGTGAAAGGCATGCAAAGAAGAGTGAATTGGAACGATGTGGTATACCGGGGTCAATGTGCTGTCAATGGATTGAACCAGGGCATGTGAAGCATCTGGGGTAAACCATGGAAAGTTCTGTGGGGCCTGGATGTGGAAAGGGAGCTGTGATTTTGGTGCATTATTACATGACAGCTAGAGACTGAGTGTGAACGAATGTGGCCTTTGTTGTCTTTTCCTAGTGCTACCTCGCACACATGAGGGGGGAGGGGGTTGTTATTCCATGTGTGGTGGGGTGGCGATGGGAATGAATAAAGGCAGACAGTATGAATTATGTACATGTGTATATATGTATATGTCTGTGTGTGTATATATATATGTGTACATGGAGATGTATAGGTATGTATATTTGCGTATGTGGACGCGTATGTATATACATGTGTATGTGGGTGGGTTGGGCCATTCTTTCGTCTGTTTCCTTGTGCTACCTCGCTAACGCGGGAGACAGCGACAAAGCAAAATAGATAAATAAATAAATTTTCGACTTATGATATTTTCAACTTACGATGGGTTTATCGGAACATAACCCCATCGTCAGTTGGGGAGCACCTGTATTGTTAATTAAAGCTTTACTCTTCGCAGTTGGACATGAGCTCACACATGGCAGTTGTGATGTCTGCTAAGGAGGAGTCTGAGATCAACACCATTAAGAAGGCATGCTATGCTACTGTGGATGTTTTTTCAAAATACCTTAAGGAACAAATAATGGACATCATTGATAGGGACAGGAAGGTCTGTAAGTCAGTTGATATTTTGTAATGTTTATCTTTATGAGTTATATTTACATCCCTGTACAGTTTATAGAAAATCTGAGTTGAAGTACAGTTAACCCTTGATTTTGTCAAGAATGTGAATTATGGGCCATTTTTTTAATACAATATACAGTTCACATGCTTTCTGTTAACTCCTCTCTTGTTGCCATTTTGAATTGTAAGGATTGCAGAATTGTTCCATAAGTAAAGTCACAATTTTCTGTATACAACCTGACCGCATGGTAGCTTGAGAACAGACCAAAACAGGTGAGTGTACCCCACACTACCAAAAACAAGTGCGATATGAAATGTGCATTGTCTGGTGTTTGAGATTTTTGAATTTTTATTCTTTTAAGTTATTATTGATTAATTTTTTTTTTTTTTTTTTGCCGCTGTCTCCCGCGTTTGCGAGGTAGCGCAAGGAAACAGACGAAAGAAATGGCCCAACCCACCCCCATACACATGTATATACATACGTCCACACACGCAAATATACATACCCACACAGCTTTCCATGGTTTACCCCAGACGCTTCACATACCTTGATTCAATCCACTGACAGCACGTCAACCCCGGTATACCACATCGCTCCAATTCACTCTATTCCTTGCCCTCCTTTCACCCTCCTGCATGTTCAGGCCCCGATCACACAAAATCTTTTTCACTCCATCTTTCCACCTCCAATTTGGTCTCCCTCTTCTCCTCGTTCCCTCCACCTCCGACACATATATTCTCTTGGTCAATCTTTCCTCACTCATTCTCTCCATGTGCCCGAACCATTTCAAAACACCCTCTTCTGCTCTCTCAACCACGCTCTTTTTATTTCCACACATCTCTCTTACCCTTACGTTACTTACTCGATCAAACCACCTCACACCACACATTGTCCTCAAACATCTCATTTCCAGCACATCCATCCTCCTGCGCACAACTCTATCCATAGCCCACGCCTCGCAACCATACAACATTGTTGGAACCACTATTCCTTCAAACATACCCATTTTTGCTTTCCGAGATAATGTTCTCGATTTCCACACATTCTTCAAGGCTCCCAGAATTTTCGCCCCCTCCCCCACCCTATGATCCACTTCCGCTTCCATGGTTCCATCCGCTGCCAGATCCACTCCCAGATATCTAAAACACTTCACTTCCTCCAGTTTTTCTCCATTCAAACTCACCTCCCAATTGACTTGACCCTCAACCCTACTGTACCTAATAACCTTGCTCTTATTCACATTTACTCTTAACTTTCTTCTTTCACACACTTTACCAAACTCAGTCACCAGCTTCTGCAGTTTCTCACATGAATCAGCCACCAGCGCTGTATCATCAGCGAACAACAACTGACTCTGGTCCATTAAATCCAGATTCTGTTGAATTGAGGGTTTACTGTATTCTTATTTATTGGTTTTAACAGGAGGGTGGAATTATGTTTTGGTAGTGATGGGCAGAGGTTGGAGTAGAGTAAAGTAAGTATTGGAGATAGATAGTATTCTTGATTTGAATTCCAGTAAATTAGAATTTTGGCTAAGTTTGACTGATGACAAGGAGATTTCTTCCATGTTTTACATGATAGTTGGTCATATAAAAGGTTATGAAGTACTTTTTCTTTTTTCTCAAGTTTTGTGCATTTATGTTGAAAGTATACATCTAGATACAGAAAAAGTTTATGGATGTTGTGAGATTTTGGAATTGTTAAGAATCATAATATACAGTTATATGGGAAGAGAAGCATTTTTGTGTTTATTGGTCCCTCAGAATAGAGGACCTACACTGCACTACCAATGATACTGTTAACATTATTACTTATATAGCTGGTTAATGTTTGTTAATCTTCACACTTAATTCTGCAGGCTTTGTAAGCTCTGTTGGCTAGGTATAGATGAAAAAGAAATGTCATTATAACTGCTTTGAGGTTTTGGTTACCCCCTGCTAAATGTGGGGGATGTTGCATTCCCTTTTTTGAGACTTGCTTCATCTGAGGTGCATCCATCTGGCTGCCCTGTCTCCTCACTTCTCAAGGTGGGGAGATCTGTGTCCCTGCTGCCCACATAAGTACTTGTAACACCCTTAAAAATTAGGAGTGCTGGATGAGTTTATCTGATGGAGAAAATCCTTCATTGTGATTAACTAAACAGGAGAGTGAAATGGAAATATGCATTGTTGAGTGGGGAGTACACACTTGTGAGAGTGGAATGGCACCATACAGGACCAGCAAAATCACAGGTCAGTTCTCATGTGCTTGTGTGGTCAGTAGGCAGTGATTATGTGCTCAGCGTGTATCCCTTAGATAGCCATGATTGTGGGATCTTAATTCACAAGAAAACATTTTTGTTTTGCTTGTTGTGTGTTTTTTAATGAATCAGAAAAAACTATATTTTGGTCTCTTGCTATGCATGCACTTATGTGGTCAGCTCACAGAAAGGGTTAAATAAAAAAAAGGATATGGTGGCTATTAACAATGCAGGTATAAGGAAATCAGTGTGAGGTGTGATCAGGGTTCTGAAGTTGAATTCAAAAGAATCTTATTCGAATTAAAAGATTAAAGTATGATAGATTTTTTTATGTTGTAGTTAAGTATGGTGATGAAAAATACTATGGATATTGCATGCTGTCTGCTGATTTTTCAGGTAAAGCATGCCAAACTTGCAGAAGGAGTAGAGCAAGCCATGATAGACAAGAAGTATGTGGGCAATTATGATACCCAGCAGATTGAACCATGTTATCCTCCAATTATTCAGTCAGGAGGCAATTATGCTCTCAAGTTCAGCGTTAAAAGGTATCTTTGTTTCTTTACATATATTGGGTATACTTAATATACAAGTGTGTGAATTGTGATTATATTTATTTATTTTTGCTTTGTCGCTGTCTCCCGCGTTAGCGAGGTAGCGCAAGGAAACAGACGAAAGAATGGCCCAACCCACCCACCTACACATGTATATACATACATGTCCACACACAGCGCATATACATACCTATACATCTCAGTGTATACATATATATACACCCACAGACATATACATATATACCCATGTACATAATTCATACTGTCTACCTTTATTCATTCCCATCGCCACCCCACCACACATGGAATAACAACCCCCTCCCCCTCATGTGTGCGAGGTTGCGCTAGGAAAAGACAACAAAGGCCCCATTCGTTCACACTCAGTCTCTAGCTGTCATGTAATATTGCACCGAAACCACAGCTCCCTTTCCACATCCAGGCCCCACACAACTTTCCCTGGTTTACCCCAGACGCTTCACATGCCCTGGTTCAATCCATTGACAGCATGTCGACCCCAGTATACCACATCGTTCCAATTCATTCTATTCCTTGCACACCTTTCACCATCCTGCATGTTCAGGCCCCGATCACTCAAAATCTTTTTCACTCCATCTTTCCACCTACAATTTGGTCTCCCACTTCTCGTTCCCTCCACCTCTGACACATATATCCTCTTGGTCAATCTTTTGTCACTCATTCTCTCCATGTGACCAAACCATTTCAAAACACCCTCTTCTGTTCTCTCAACCACACTTTTTATTACCACACACCTCTCTTACCCTATTATCACTTACTCGATCAAACCACCTCACACCACATATTGTCCTCAAACCTCTCATTTCCAGCACATCCACCCTCCTGCGCACAACTCTATCCATAGCCCATGCCTCACAACCATACAACGTTGGAACCACCATTCCTTCAAACATACCCATTTTTGCTTTCCAAGATTATGTTCTCGACTTCCACACATTCTTCAAGGCTGCCAGAATTTTTGCCCCCTCCCCCACCCTATGATTCACTTCCGCTTCCATGGTTCCATCCGCTGCCAAATCCACTCCCAGATATCTAAAACACTTCACTTGCTCCAGTTTTTCTACATTCAAACTTACCTCCCAATTGACTTGACCCTCAATCCTACTGTACCTAATAACCTTACTCTTATTCCCATTTACTCTCAGCTTTCTTCTTTCACACACTTTACCAAACTCAGTCACTAGCTCTGCAGTTTCTCACATGAATCAGCCACCAGTGCTGTATCATCAGCGAACAACAACTGACTCACTTCCCAAGCTCTCTCATCCACAACAGACTGCATACTTGCCCCTCTTTCCAAAACTCTTGCATTCATCTCCCTAACAACCCCATCCATAAACAAATTAAACAATCATGGAGACATCACCCCCCCCTGCCACAAACCTACATTCACTGAGAACCAATCACTCTCCTCTCTTCCTACACATACACATGCCTTACATCCTCGATAAAAACTTTTCACTGCTTGTAACAACTTGCCTCCCACACCATATATTCTTAATACCTTCCACAGAGTATCTCTATCATATGCCTTCTCCAGATCCATAAATGCTACATACAGATCCATTTGCTTTTCTAAGTATTTCTCACATACATTCTTCAAAGCAAACACCTGATCCACACATCCTCTACAACTTCTAAAACCACACTGCTCTTCCCCAATCTGATGCTATGTACATGCCTTCACCCTCTCAATCAATACCCTCCCATATAATTTACCAGGAATACTTAACAAACTTATACCTCTGTAATTTGAGCACTCACTCTTCTCCCCTTTGCCTTTGTACAATGGCACTATGCAAGCATTCCGCCAATCCTCAGGCACCTCACCATGAATCATACATACATTAAATAACCTTACCAACCAGTCAACAATACAGTCACCTCCTTTTTTAATAAATTCCACTGCAATACCATCCAAACCTGCTGCCTTGCCGGCTTTCATCTTCCGCAAAGCTTTTACTATCTCTTTTCTGTTTACCAAATCATTTTTCCTAACCCTCTTACTTTGCACACCACCTCGACCAAAACACCCTATATCTGCCACTCTATCATCAAACACATTCAACAAACCTTCAAAATTCTAACTCCATCTCCTTCTCACATCACCACTACTTGTTATCACCTCCCCATTAGCGCCCTTCACTGAAGTTCCCATTTGTTCCCTTGTCTTATGCACTTTATTTACCTCCTTCTAAAACATCTTTTTATTCTCCCTAAAATCTAATGATACTCTCTCACCCCAACTCTCATTTGCCCTCTTTTTTACCTCTTGCACCTTTCTCTTGACCTCCTGTCTCTTTCTTTTATACATCTCCCAGTCATTTGCATTATTTCCCTGCAAAAATCGTCCAAATGCCTCTCTCTTCTCTTTCACTAATAATCTTACTTCTTCATCCCACCACTCACTACCCTTTCTAATCTGCCCACCTCCCACGCTTGTCTTGCCACAAGCATCTTTTGCGCAAGCCATCACTGCTTCCCTAAATGCATCCCATTCCTCCCCCACTCCCCTTACGTCCTTTGTTCTCACCTTTTTCCATTGTGTACTCTGTCTCTCCTGGTACTTCCTCACACAAGTCTTCTTCCTAAGCTCACTTACTCTCACCACTCTCTTCACCCCAACATTCTCTCTTCTTTTTTGAAAACCTCTACAAATCTTCACCTTCGCCTCCACAAGATAACGATCAGACATCCCTCCAGTTGCACCTCTCAGGACATTAACATCCAAAAGTCTCTCTTTTGTGCGCCTATCAATTAACACGTAATCCAATAACGCTCTCTGGCCATCTCTCCTACTTACATACGTATACTTATGTATATCTCTCTTTTTAAACCAGGTATTTCCAGTCACCAGTCCTTTTTCAGCACATAAATCTACAAGCTCTTCATTTCCATTTACAACAATGAACACCCCATGTATACCAATTATTCCCTCAACTGCCACATTACTCACCTTCACATTCAAATCACCCATCACTATAACCCGGTCTAACACACTCATTCAGCTGCTCCCAAAACACTTGCCTCTCATGATCTTTCTTCTCAGAGAATGCTAGGTGCATATGCACCAATAATCACCCATCTCTCTCCATCAACTTTCAGTTTTACCCATATCAATCTAGAGTTTACTTTCTTACTCTCTATCACATACTCCCACCACTCCTGTTTCAGGAGTAGTGCTACTCCTTCCCTTGCTCTTGTCCTCTCACTAACCCCTGACTTTACTCCTAAGACATTCCCAAACCACTCTTCCCCTTTGCCCTTGAGCTTTGTTTCACTCAGAGCCAAAACATCCAGGTTCCTTTCCTCAAATATACTACCTATCTCTCCTTTTTTCTCATCTTGTGATTTCAGGAATTTAATCATTTGTGATTATTACTGTAGGCAAATAGTTTACCTTGTTTTTAAGGATATAATTTTAAAACAAGCTGTAGAACATTTGGCTTCAGTCACCCACTGTAGCACTAGCCGTTTGATAGAAGTAAATAAGAAATTTAAAAAGACAGATGCTAAACCTCTTTGTGTTCCTTACAGTGACAAAAACCCCATGCATTTTGGTGCCATTGTTTGCTGCATGGGGGTTCGATACAAGAACTATTGCTCAAATATCTGTCGAACATTCATGGTAAATCCACCAGACAAGATGCAAAGGGATTATGAAATTCTATTAGAACTATTTGAGAAGTTGGTCAACACATTAAAGGTGAGTTATTTATTTATTATTTTATATTATTATTATTATTATACTTTGTCACTGTCTCCCGCGTCAGCGAGGTTGCACAAGGAAACAGACGAAAGAATGGCCCAACCCACCCACATACATACACATGTATATACAAACACGTCCACACACGCACATATACATGCCTATACATTTCAACGTATACATATATATACATACACAGACATATACATATATACACGTGCATAATTCGTACTTGCTGCCTTTATTCATTTCTTCATTTATTATTTATTAAACAATCGCTGTTTCCTGCGTCAGCAAGGCACTGCCAGGAAACAGATGAAGAAATGGCCTATCCACTGTCATACACATGTGTATACATAAATGCCCACATACTCACACATACATACACATACATATCAACATATACATGCATAAACATACACATATGCCGACATTACATATATACACATGTACATATTCATACTTGCTTGCCTTCATCCATTCCTGTCATCACCCTGCTCCACAGTAAAAAAGCATCACTATCCACTGCTTCAGTGAGGTAGCACCAAGAATACAGACAATAAAGGCCACATTCGTTCACACTTAGTCTCCAGCAGTCATGTGTAATGCACCGAAACCACAGCTCCCTATCCACAGACCTTTCCATGGTTTACCTCAGACACTTCACATACTCTGGTTCAGTCCATTTACCGCACGTCGACCCCGGTAAACCACATCGTTCCATTTCACTCTATTCCTTGCGCGCCTCTCACCCTCCTTTATGTTCGTCCCCCGATCACTCAAAATCTTTTCCACTACATCATTCCACCTCCAATTTGGTCTCCTGCTTTTCCTTGCTCCCTCCACCTCTGACATATACATCGTCTTCATCAATCTTTCCTCACTCATTCTCTTCATATGTCCAAGCCATTTCAACACACCCTTTTCTGTTCTCTCAACCATACTCCTTTTATTTCCACACATCTCTCTTACCCTTATATTACTTACTCAATCAAACCAACTCACACCACATATTGTCCTCATACATTTCATTTCCAGTACGTCACCCTCCTCCATACAACCCTATCTATAGCCCATGCCTCGCAACTGTATAACATTGCTGGAACCACTATTTCTTCAAACATACCCATTTTTGCTCTCCGAGATAACATTCTCTCCTTCCACACCTTTTTCATTGCTCCCAGAGCCTTTGTCTCTCCCCCACCCTGTGACTCACTTCTGCTTCCATGGTTCCACCTGCTGCTAAGTCCACTCCCAGATATCTAAAACACTTCACTTTCTCCAGTTTTTATCTGTTCAAACTTACGTCCCAGTTGACTTGTCCCTCAACCTTACTGAACCTAATAACCTTGCTCTATTCACATTTACTCTCAACTTTCTCCTTTCACACACTTTTCCAAACTCAGTCACCAACCTGTGCAGTTTCTCACATGAATCAGCCACTAGAGCTGTATTGTCGGCGAACTGCAACTGACTCACTTACGAGGCCCTCTCATCCCCAACAGACTGCATACTCGCCCCTCTCTCCAAAACTCTTGCATTTACCTACCTAACCACCCCATACATAAACAAATTAAACGACCATGGGAACATGACACACCCCTGCCCCAGACGGACATTCACTGAGAACCAATCACTCTCCTCTCTTCCTTTTCTTACACATGCTTTACATCCATTATAAAAACTTTTCACTGCTTCTAACAGCTTTCCTCCCACACCATTTACTCTTAAAACCTTCCACAAAGCATCTCTATCAACCCTGTCATATGCCTTCTCTAGATCCATAAATGCTACATACAAATCCATTTGTTTTTCTGAGTATTTCTCACATACATTCTTCAAAGCAGACACCTGCTCCACACATTTTCTACCACTTTGGAAACCACACTGCTCCTCCCCGATCTGATGCTGGGTACATGCCTTCACCCTCTCAATCAGTACCCTTCCATATAATTTCCCAGGCATACTCTACAAACTTGTACCTTTGTAATTTGAACACTCACCTTTGTCTTTGTACATTGGCACTATGCATGCATTCCACCTGTCCTCAGGCACTTCACCATGGTCCATACATGCAATGAATATCCTTACCATCCAATCAACAACACAGTCACCCCCTTTTTTGATAAATTCCACTGCAATACCATCCAAACCCGCCGCCTTGCCAGCTTTCATCTTCCGCAAAGCTTTCACTACCTCTTCTCTCTTCAGCAAGTCATTCTCCCTGACCCTCTTACTTTGTACTCCACCTCGACCAAAACACCCTATATCTGCCACTCTATCATCAAGCACATTCAACAAACCTTCAAAATACTCAATCCATCTCTTCCTCACTCCATCAGTATGTTATCACTTCCCCACTTACTCCTTTCACCGATGTTCCCATTTGTTCTCTTGTCTTACACAGGTTATTTACCTCCTTCCAAAACATCTTTTTATTGTCCCTAAAATTTGATTATACTCTTTCACCCCAACTCTCATTTGCCCTCTTTTTCAACCTTTGCACCTTTCTCATGACCTCTTGCCACTTTCTTTTATACATCTCCCAGTCATTTGCACTACTTCCCTGTAAATGTCGTCCAAACGCCTCTCTTTTCTCATTCACTAACAATCTTATTTCATCATCCCACCACTCAGTACCCTTTCTAATCTGCCCACCTCCCACCTTTCTCGTACCACATGCACCTTTTGCACAAGCCATCACTGCTTCCCTAAATACATCCCATTTTTCACCCACTCCCCTCACGTCATTTGCTCTCACCTTTTGCCATTCTGCACTCAGTCTCTCCTGATACTTTTTCACACAAGTCTCCTATCCAAGCTCACTTACTCTCACCACTCTCTTCTCCCCAACATTCCCTCTTCTTTTCAGAAAGCCTCTACAAATCTTCACCTTTGCCTCCACAAGATAGTGATCAGACATCCCTCCAGCTGCCTCTCTCAGCACATTAGCATCCAAAAGTCTCCCTTCTACACGCCTATCAGTTAACACGTAGTCCAATAATGCCCTTTGACCATCTCTTTTACTCACATACGTATTTTTTATTATTTTTTTATTTTGCTTTGTTGCTGTCTCCTGCGTTTGCGAGGTAGCGCAAGGAAACAGATGAAAGAAATGGCCCAACCCACCCCCATACACAATGTATACACACACACACGTCCACACACGCAAATATACATACCTATACATCTCAATGTACACATATATATACATACACAGACACATACATATATACCCATGCACACAATTCTTACTGTCTGCCCCCATTCACTCCCATCGCCACCTCGCCACACATGGAATACCTTCCTCCTCCCCCCTCATGTGTGCGAGGTAGCACTAGGAAAAGACATCAAAGGCCCCATTCGTTCACACTCAGTCTCTAGCTGCCACGCAATAATGCCTGAAACCACAGCTCCCTTTCCACATCCAGGCCCCACACAACTTTCCATGGTTTACCCCAGACGCTTCACATGCCCTGATTCAATCCGCTGACAGCACGTCAACCCCGGTATACCACATTGATCCAATTCACTCTATTCCTTGCCCTCCTTTCACCCTCCTGCATGTTCAGGCCCCAATCACACAAAATCTTTTTCACTCCATCTTTCCACCTCCAATTTGGTCTCCCACTTCTCCTCGTTCCCTCCACCTCCGACACCTATATCCTCTTGGTCAATCTTTCCTCACTCATTCTCTCCATGTGCCCAAACCATTTCAAAACACCCTCTTCTGCTCTCTCAACCACGCTCTTTTTATTTCCACACATCTCTCTTACCCTTACATTACTTACTCGATCAAACCACCTCACACCACACATTGTTCTCAAACATCTCATTTCCAGCACATCCACCCTCCTGCGCACAACTCTATCCATAGCCCACGCCTCGCAACCATACAACATTGTTGGAACCACTATTTCTTCAAACATACCCATTTTTGCTTTCCGAGATAATGTTCTCGACTTCCACACATTCTTCAAGGCTCCCAGGATTTTTGCCCCCTCCCCCACCCTATGATTCACTTCCGCTTCCATGGTTCCATCCGCTGCCAGATCCACTCCCAGATATCTAAAACAACTTTACTTCCTCCAGTTTTTCTCCATTCAAACTTACCTCCCAGTTGACTTGACCCTCAACCCTACTGTACCTAATAACCTTGCTCTTATTCACATTTACTCTTAACTTTCTTCTTTCACACACTTTACCAAACTCAGTCACCAGCTTCTGCAGTTTCTCACATGAATCAGCCACCAGTGCTGTATCATCAGCGAACAACAACTGACTCACTTCCCAAGCTCTCTCATCCACAACAGACTTCATACTTGCCCCTCTTTCCAAAACTCTTGCATTCATCTCCCTAACAACCCATCCATAAACAAATTAAACAACCATGGAGACATCACACACCCCTGCCGCAAACCTACATTCACTGAGAACCAATCACTTTCCTCTCTTCCTTACATCCTCGATAAAAACTTTTCACTGCTTCTAACAAATTGCCTCCCACACCATATATTCTTAATACCTTCCACAGAGCATCTCTATCAACTCTACCATATGCCTTCTCCAGATCCATAAATGCTACATACAAATCCATTTGCTTTTCTAAGTATTTCTCACATACATTCTTCAAAGCAAACACCTGATCCACACATCCTCTACCACTTCTGAAACCACACTGCTCTTCCCCAGTCTGATGCTCTGTACATGCCTTCACCCTCTCAATCAATACCCTCCCATATAATTTACCAGGAATACTCAACAAACTTATACCTCTGTAATTTGAGCACTCACTCTTCTCCCCTTTGCCTTTGTACAATGGCACTATGCACGCATTCCGCCAATCCTCAGGCACCTCACCATGAGTCATACATACATTAAATAACCTTACCAACCAGTCAACAATACAGTCACCCCCTTTTTTAATAAATTCCACTGCAATACCATCCAAATCTGTTGCCTTGCTGGCTTTCATCTTCCGCAAAGCTTTTACTACCTCTTCTCTGTTTACCAAATCATTTTTCCTAACTCTCTCACTTTGCACACCACCTCGACCAAAACACCCTATATCTGCCACTCTATCAACAAACACATTCAACAAACCTTCAAAATACTCACACCATCTCCTTCTCACATCACCACTACTTGTTATCACCTCCCCATTAGCGCCCTTCACTGAAGTTCCCATTTGCTCCCTTGTCTTACGCACTTTATTTACCTCCTTCCAGAACATCTTTTTATTCTCCCTAAAATTTAATGATACTCTCTCACCCCAACTCTCATTTGCCCTCTTTTTCACCTCTTGCACCTTTCTCTTGACCTCCTGTCTCTTTCTTTTATACATCTCCCACTCAATTGCATTTTTTCCTTGCAAAAATCGTCCAAATGCCTCTCTCTTCTCTTTCACTAATAATCTTACTTCTTCATCCCACCACTAACTACCCTTTCTAATCAACCCACCTCCCACTCTTCTCATGCCACAAGCACCTTTTGCACAATCCATCACTCATTCCCTAAATACATCCCATTCCTCCCCCACTCCCCTTACTTCCATTGTTCTCACCTTTTTCCATTCTGTACTCAGTCTCTCCTGGTACTTCCTCACACAAGTCTCCTTCCCAAGCTCACATACATATACTTATATATATTTCTCTTTTTAAACCAGGTATTCACAATCACCACTGTCTATTTAGCACACAAATCCACAAGCTCTTCATTTCCATTTACAACACTGAGCACCCCATGTACACCAATTTTACCCTTGCCTTCTTATTTAAAATCACCCATCACTATAACCTGGTCTCGTATATCAGAGCTCTTATTATGCAACTTTTTAACAAACACATGTTGTAAATGGCAATTTCCAGTGTAAACTGTAAGTAATTCCCTTTTCAAAGGAAATTGTCTCTCTGTTGTTTGTTATTCTCATATCTTACATATATGCAATAACCATCTACAGTTTCATGTCTTCTGTTGTATATGACATGAGAATGAATATTGAAATTTCATCAGAAGACACTAAGCTGAAAATAGGTATGAATTGAATCTCTGAATGGGCCACTGATGATAACTTGCTGTATAACCATTAAATGATGGCCAACATCAAATGGTGCTGTGTAGCTGGATAGTAGCCAATGTACTGATGTCTCAACTTTTCCTACGTCTGTTTAAATTTCCAGCTGATTCATGGTAGCATTAGCAGCCTGTAGAGATGTTCCTTTACCCCATTCCTGGGGAAAGATTGCTGTCTTTTTAGTACAGTACCCATACTATCATCAGGGTAGATGCACTTCGGTTGACCTTAGGTCATTCAAGTGCTGACCTTATTGAAAGAGTATGTATTGTTGGATGACCTAAATGACGAGCAGGAACACATCATGAGATGCATCAGCTGCTGAAGAAAGTAAAGATAAAGAAATATGATAGGTGAAAGGTAAATATATGACTGAAACTACTTAAGCAGGAGTAGGGAGTGTGGTAAGATTGCACTGAACCCCACCACCTTCACGCTAAGCCTTTGTTAGGTCATATGGAACAGATTTCTTGCCAACTGCACCAAATGTTCGTGAGTGTAATTCTAGCATTCTGGCAGACAGTCAAAAGTTAAGGACAAGGTAAGGCTTTTGTTAGATATTACAGTTTTGAAGGGATAAAGCACTTCATTGAACTTTCTTTTCAATTGAGAAAACACTGGTCTTATTTTGTATCACTCATTACTTGAAGAAGTCTAATGCCTGAAAACTGTAAAAATTACAGAATCAAAAAGAAATATTTTGCCGTCGTCCTGAGTTACAGGAAGAGGGTATAGGATTGAAATTTTTCCACCTTGTAAGAGGAAAGAGAGAGGAGTGCCCTGATCACAATCTTAAGTTTTGAAATATATAGCAGCTAGGGGACATTAGCAAGAAACTTGTTAAAAAAGATATGAAAAACACATATTATGAGTATTGGATGAATGGAAGATGACTAAGGATATGGTTGATATAGAAAGCATATATAGATTTAAAAAGTTGTATAAGAATATGAAATTATTACTCTCAACTTCCTTTTATGCACCCTTGCAAACTCAGTCATCAACTTCTGCAGTATTACACTTGAATCAGCCATCAGTGCTGTATCCTCAGCAAACAACAATTAACTCACTTCCCAGGCCCTCTCACCCCTTACAGATTGCATACTCACCCCTCTCCTCAAACTCTTATTTACCTCCTTCACTACCCTATCCCTGTCCCATTAACCTCCCTTACAACCCTGTCATTTATGTTTTCCTTTATTGTTTGATTACTCTATTTGCTAATGTATTTTGATTATATTTAGCATTTATTAAAGGAGGTTTGAAACAGCTTATGCATTTACTTTGGCCTACAGAACTTAACTAATTATTTAAATTTAAATCAAGTAAACTAGGAGTCAATTTGATAAATATGCAGAAGCTTGTGATACTTAACCCACAAATTATGGGAACTCCTGTGTACAGTGACTGCAGTCACAGTATCTTCATCACTGTCAGTAATAGAAGGTCGCTACATGAGTCACTGCATGAATCATCTCTGTGTTAATCCTTTCCTTTTTTTGAGGTGACCACAATTGGTGCATATTTTTTCTTTTTTTTTTTTCTTTTTTTTGCTGTCTCCCGCGTTTGCGAGGTAGTGCAAGGAAACAGACGAAAGAAATGGCCCAACCCACCCCCATACACATGTATATACATACACGTCCACACATGCAAATATACATACCCATACATCTCAATGTACACATATATATATACACACAGACACATACACATATACACATGCACACAATTCACACTGTCTGCCTTTATTCATTCCTATCGCCACCTCGCCACACATGGAATACCATCCCCCTCCCCCCCTCATGTGTGCGAGGTAGCGCTAGGAAAAGACACAAAGGCCCCATTTGTTCACACTCAGTCTCTAGCTGTCATGCAATAATGCCCGAAACCACAGCTCCTTTTCTATGTTTACTTTAAGGGAAAAATGAACATTGTAGACCTGAAGTGTCATGAGATTTTTTTTTGAGTTTGAAACTGTGGATATTTGATTGCTAAGTGCATTAACAAGTAATTTAAAGAGAATTGATTTAAAAGTGGTGATTTGGAGCCAACTAGAAAATGGGATCATTCTGCATTGTGAAATCAGTGTAGCCACAGAAGAGTGTTGGAGTAAGGAATTTGGAGATCAGATTTATGAGAATAAGGAAATAAGCATGTATATCATTGCTTTTGATGAAATAAGTGATGAGGTTTTGTTCTCAGTAATGATGAAGGGCATCAGATTTAAATGCAATAGTCATTGATATAGTTGTGTGAGAGGTCAGAAATTTCCCAGTAGATATAAGTCTGGGGATAGGGGAGAAAGAATACTTCCCACATATTCCCTGTGTGTTGTAGAAGGTGACTAAAAGGGGATGGAGCCGGGGGGGCTGGAAATCTTCCTTTCTCGTTATTAATTTTACAAAAGAAGGAACAGAGAAGGGGGCCAAGCGAGGATATTCCCTCTTAGGTTCAATCCTCTGTTCCTAACGCTACCGTGCTACTGCAGAAAATGTCAAATATGTATGGAATAAAAATATAACTGTGAATGCTCAATTTTTTTTAAGCTGATATGTTGATATGATATGTACAAAATAAGAACAGGCTAATGAAGGTCAGTTGATTCATTCTTTAGAATTACAGTAATGTAGATTGGTAAAGTATTTGAGCTGGAAAAGAGAGCTTTATAAATTGTTTATTTTCTGTAACTACTTCTCTGTTAATAATGCAGGTTGGTGTTAAACTGTGCGATGTTTATGAAGAGGTCTACAAACTTGTCAAGAGCAAAGATCCTAAATTGGCCGATAGATTAACTAAGGCAGTAGGGTGAGTACAAAGAAAAGTTTATTTTTGGATGATGTCTCTTAGAATGAATGTTATCCTCAGACTTGCCTAGTCGGAGTCAGTTATGCATGCATGAAATATGAAAATGAGGTTGTTGAGTTTCATGTATTTCTTTGTGGTTGCAAGGCAGCCAGTGATCGTTCTGAGGATCTTAAGGTTTACAGTTTCCATTTTTGTTATAATGTCTTGACATGATGGCAGGTGAGGCATACTTTAGGATGGAGCAGCTTAATTGATGGCAAGGATGCTCAGTGATTCTTTTCCTTGTCCAAAACTGGTGTCAGTAAGCGTTTTCAGGACATTTGTTACCCTATGGCACTTATGTTGATTGTAGAATGGGGATTAAATGTCTTGTTTGATGTATGTGACGTCCAGATTTTTTTTTTTTTTTTTTTTTTTTTTTTTTTTTTTAGACTTTGTCGCTGTCTCCCGTGTTTGCGAGGTAGCGCAAGGAAACAGACGAAAGAAATGGCCCAACCCCCCCCATACACATGTACATACACACGTTCACACACGGAAATGTACATACCTACACAGCTTTCCATGGTTTACCCCGGACGCTTCACATGCCTTGATTCAATCCACTGACAGCACGTCAACCCCTGTATACCACATCGCTCCAATTCACTCTATTCCTTGCCCTCCTTTCACCCTCCTGCATGTTCAGGCACCGATCACACAAAATCCTTTTCACTCCATCTTTCCACCTCCAATTTGGTCTCCCTCTTCTCCTCGTTCCCTCCACCTCCGACACATATATCCTCTTGGTCAATCTTTCCTCACTCATTCTCTCCATGTGCCCAAACCATTTCAAAACACCCTCTTCTGCTCTCTCAACCACGCTCTTTTTATTTCTACACATCTCTCTTACCCTTACGTTACTTACTCGATCAAACCACCTCACACCACACATTGTCCTCAAACATCTCATTTCCAGCACATCCATCCTCCTGCGCACAACTCTATCCATAGCCCACGCCTCGCAACCATACAACATTGTTGGAACTACTATTCCTTCAAACATACCCATTTTTGCTTTCCGGGATAATGTTCTCGACTTCCACACATTTTTCAAGGCTCCCAAAATTTTCGCCCCCTCCCCCACCCTATGATCCACTTCCGCTTCCATGGTTCCATCCGCTGACAGATCCACTCCCAGATATCTAAAACACTTCACTTCCTCCAGTTTTTCACCATTCAAACTCACCTCCCAATTGACTTGACCCTCAACCCTACTGTACCTAATAACCTTGCTCTTATTCACATTTACTCTTAACTTTCTTCTTCCACACACTTTACCAAACTCCGTCACCAGCTTCTGCAGTTTCTCACATGAATCCGCCACCAGCACTGTATCATCAGCGAACAACAACTGACTCACTTCCCAAGCTCTCTCATCCCCAACAGACTTCATACTTGCCCCTCTTTCCAAGACTCTTGCATTTACCTCCCTAACAACCCCATCCATAAACAAATTAAACAACCATGGAGACATCACACACCCCTGCCGCAAACCTACATTCACTGAGAACCAATCACTTTCCTCTCTTCCTACACGTACACATGCCTTACATCCTCGATAAAAACTTTTCACTGCTTCTAACAACTTGCCTCCCACACCATATATTCTTAATACCTTCCACAGAGCATCTCTATCAACTCTATCATATGCATTCTCCAGATCCATAAATGCTACATACAAATCCATTTGCTTTTCTAAGTATTTCTCACATACATTCTTCAAAGCAAACACCTGATCCACACATCCTCTACCACTTCTGAAACCACACTGCTCTTCCCCAATCTGATGCTCTGTACATGCCTTCACCCTCTCAATCAATACCCTCCCATATAATTTACCAGGAATACTCAACAAACTTATACCTCTGTAATTTGAGCACTCACTCTTATCCCCTTTGCCTTTGTACAATGGCACTATGCACGCATTCCGCCAATCCTCAGGCACCTCACCATGAGTCATACATACATTAAATAACCTTACCAACCAGTCAACAATACAGTCACCCCCTTTTTTAATAAATTCCACTGCAATACCATCCAAACCTGCTGCCTTGCCGGCTTTCATCTTCCGCAAAGCTTTTACTACCTCTTCTCTGTTTACCAAATCATTTTCCCTAACCCTCTCACTTTGCACACCACCTCGACCCAAACACCCTATATCTGCCACTCTGTCATCAGACACATTCAACAAACCTTCAAAATACTCATTCCATCTCCTTCTCACATCACCACTACTTGTTATCACCTCCCCATTTACGCCCTTCACTGAAGTTCCCATTTGCTCCCTTGTCTTACGCACCCTATTTACCTCCTTCCAGAACATCTTTTTATTCTCCCTAAAATTTACTGATAGTCTCTCACCCCAACTCTCATTTGCCCTTTTTTTCACCTCTTGCACCTTTCTCTTGACCTCCTGTCTCTTTCTTTTATACTTCTCCCACTCAATTGCATTTTTTCCCTGCAAAAATCGTCCAAATGCCTCTCTCTTCTCTTTCACTAATACTCTTACTTCTTCATCCCACCACTCACTACCCTTTCTAAACAGCCCACCTCCCACTCTTCTCATGCCACAAGCATCTTTTGCGCAATCCATCACTGATTCCCTAAATACATCCCATTCCTCCCCCACTCCCCTTACTTCCATTGTTCTCACCTTTTTCCAGATTTTTTATGTATTTATATTACATGAACACCTTGGATATCACTGGCTTAGATTTGCTTTAAAGAATGTTTAATGCAAGGAAGGAGATTCTGAATGTTTTGTTGCTTGGCCTAGGAATAACATTTTGTACACTCTTGATGTCTGAAAAACACCTAAATTGAATAATTTGTGACCAGTCTAAATACTCAGTAGACTCAAGATATGACTTATTCCAGATTGTTGTGTATGTTAAACCATCAGCAACAAAAAGAGATTTGATAGAAAGATTTGGCTGTCTGTGAAAAAATCTCATCGGCTAAAGCTGTAAACAGCCAAAGTAAATTGTGATGAATTTCATGTTGTTGTGTACAAGACATTGTGTTGTTGCATATTACATTATTATTTATGTTTATTTATTATACTTTGTTGCTGTCTCCCACTGTTAGTGCAGGTAGCACAGGGAAACAGACGAAAGAATGGCCCAACCCACCCACATACACATGTATATACATAAACACCCACACGTGCACTCATACATACCTATACATTTCAGGTGTTTGCTTTGAAGAATGTATGTGAGAAATACATAGAAAAGCAAATGGATTTGTATGTAGCATTTATGGATCTGGAGAAGGCATATGATAGAGTTGATAGAGATGCTTTGTGGAAGGTATTAAGAGTATATGGTGTGGGAGGCAAGTTGTTAGAAGCAGTGAAAAGTTTTTATCGAGGATATAAGGTTTGCGGCAGGGGTGTGTGATGTCTCCATGGTTGTTTGATTTGTTTATGGATGGGGTTGTTAGGGAGGTGAATGCAAAAGTTTTGGAAAGAGGGCAAGTATGCAGTCTGTTGAGGATGAGAGAGCTTGGGAAGTGAGTCAGTTGTTGTTCGCTGATGATACAGCTCTGGTGGCTGATTCATGTGGGAAACTGCAGAAGCTGATGACTGAGTTTGGTAAAGTGTGTGAAAGAAGAAAGCTGAGAGTAAATGTGAATAAGAGCAAGGTTATTAGTATTAGTTACAGTAGGGTTGAGGACAAGTCAATTGGGAGGTAAGTTTGAATGGAAAAAACTAGAGGACTGGAGGAAGTGAGGTGTTTTAGATATCTGGGAGTGGATTTAACAGCGGATGGAACCATGGAAGCATAAGTGAATCATAGGGTGGGGCAGGGGGCCAAAGTTCTGGGAGCATTGAAAAATGTGTGGAAGTTGAGAACGTTATCTTGGGAAGCAAAAATGGTTACGTTTGAAAGAATAGTGGTTCCAACAATGTTATATGGTTGCGAGGCATGGGCTATAGATAGAGTTGTGCGGAGGAGGGTGGATTTGCTGGAAATGAGATGTTTGAGGACTAATATGTGGTGTGAGGTGGTTTGATCAAGTAAGTAATGAAAGGGTAAGAGAGATGTGTGGAAATAAAAATAGTGTGGTTGAGAGAGCAGAAGAGGGTGTTTTTAAATGGTTTGGTCACATGGAGAGAATGAGTGAGGAAAGATTGACCAAGAGGATATATTTGTCAGAGGTGGAGGGAACGAGGAGAAGTGGGAGACCAAATTGGAGGTGGAAAGATAGAGAGAAAAAGATTTTGAGTGATTGGGGCCTGAACATGCAGGAGGGGAAAGGCATGTAAGGAGTAGAGTGAATTGAACGATGTGGTATACCGGTGTCGACGTGCTGTCAATGGATTGAACCAGGGCATGTGAAGCATAGAGAGAAAAAGATTTTGAGTGATTGGGGCCTGAACATGCAGGAGGGGAAAGGCATGTAAGGAGTAGAGTGAATTGAACGATGTGGTATACCGGTGTCGACGTGCTGTCAATGGATTGAACCAGGGCATGTGAAGCATCTGGGGTAAACCATGGAAAGTTTTGTGGGGCCTGGATGTGAAAAGGGAGCTGTGGTTTTGGTGCATTATACATGTATCAAACGGGTGGCCATGGCAAAAGACACTCCACTTTTCCTTACATGCCTCCCTCACATACACCATTCCATGTATTCTTCCACCATATCTCTCCTTCCAGTACTCTTCCACCCTGTTTCCCTATGACAGAAGTTGTCTTTCTCTCACACCAGCTTCTTTAATTGGATTATCATATGCACTTTCTTTGTACCCCTCCTGTGTTGCATTCTTTCCGTGTACCCAAACCACCTCATAGTGTTTCGTTTCACCCAGTCATCCATTTCTTCATTGTAATGTTATTTGATCTGTTGCAGCCTTTACTTATTACCATTTGTGTGATACTGTTATTTCAATTTTTAGATTTGGTATGGGTATTGAATTCCGTGAATCAGCTCTTCTTATTGGTCCAAAGACAAGTGCTGTAGCAAAGAAAGGACAAGTTTTTAATGCAAATCTTGGATTTTCTGACCTTGAAAACCCAGATGCTACTGATCAGAATGGAAAGAAGTATGCCCTCTTTATTGGTGACACACTGGTTGTCAATGAGGTGAGTTCTGTGAATTTTGAGAATTTATTTATTTATATTTATTATATGGATGGAGTATAGAGGGAGGTAAATGCGAGTCTTGGAAAGAGAGGTGATTATGCAGTCTGTGGGGGGTGAAAGGCTTGGGAAGTGAGTCAGTTGTTTACTGATGATACAGCACTGATGGCTGAATCGACTAAAAAACTGCAGAAGTTGATGAATGAGTTTTAGAAGAGTGTGTGAAAGGAGAAGGTTGAGAGTGAACATGAATAAAAGGAAGGCTATTAGGGTTGAGGACAAGTCAGTTGGGACATGAATTTGAATGGAGAAAAATTGGAGGAAGTGAAGTATTTTAGATACCTAGGAGTGGACATGGTAGCAATTGGAAGCATGGAAGTGGAAGTTAGTCATAGGAAGGGGGAAGGGGCGAGAGTGCTGAGAGCACTGAGGAATGTGTGGAAAGAGAGAACGTTATCTCTGAGGGCAAAAATGGCTATTTTTGAAGCAATAGTAGTCCCAGCAATATTACATGGATGCGAGGCATGGGTTACAGATGAGACTGTGCGGAGGATGGATGTGTTGGATATGAAATGCTTAAGGACAATATAGGGTATGAGGTGGTTTGATCTAGTAATTGATGAAAAGGTAAGAGATGTGTGATACTAAAAAGTGTTTTAGAGAGGAGAAAAGGGTGGGCTGAAATGGTTTGGATGTATGGAGAGAATGAATGAGGAGAGGTTGACAAAGAGGATATGTGTGTCAGAAGTGGAGGGAACAAGGAGAATGGGGAGACAAAATTGGAGATGGAATGATGAAGTGAAAGAAATTCTGAGCAATTGGGGGCCTGAACATGCACAAAGGTGAAAGGTGTACATTAGATTGAGTGAATCGGAAGTGTGGCATACTGGGGTCGGCCTGCTGTCAGTGGACTGAACCAGGGCATGTAAAGCATCCAAGGTAAACCATGGAATTATTTGTAGGGCCTGGTTGTGGACAGGGATCTGTGGTTATGATTCATTGCAGATAACAGCTAGTGAATGGAAAGTAAAGAAGCTTGGAATTGGGAAAAGTATTGAGTTTAAACACCTTGAATGGCACTCTAGTTTTACTGGGGTAGCCAAGTCTAATCCTGCCTTCTCGTGGTGACCTTGTCAGTACACCCCTTAGGTGTGGAAATAAAGGGGTAGGCATTATCCAGTTACATTAGGGTGAAACATAATACTTTTGAGGTTGTTAAGGCACGTTGAAAAAATGCAAAACTAGGAGTTTACAGGGAGAATGTATGGTAGTTCAGTTAAAGGGGTTGGTGTGAGTGGAAGACCACCTGTGACATGGGCAAATAGGGTGGAGGAATACTGGAGGGAGAGAAACAGAGGAAGAGTGCATGGAGTGGGGTATGCGAGGGAGGCATGTCAGGACAGGGATAAGTGGAGACTTTTGCCGTGACCACCCCTTGATGGGAGTTTCTGGAGGGAACGGGCATCAGAGATACAGGTAGATAGATAGATAGATAGTATTCATAAATATGATTTTTTGGAGTTCATAGAATTTGGATGCCTTTTCTTTGATATGTAAGTGGAGTTAAGAGAAGGGGTGATATTATGAATTAGAAAACCTACAGGATGTGCTGTATTATAAAAGAGTGTTTGATCACCCAAAAGATGAAGAATTAAGATGTTTGAAACTTGATACTTTTAGAGAGAATGACTAAAGCTGTTTGTGTTAAGTTATATGTAGTTCAGTTCATTGGCAGGATGAAGAGACCTGCTAATGGAACACAATTATGGGTTGTGTTTGCCTGGAGGAATCCACAGATGTATGCTGAAATTTTGATGTTTGGAGCAGTTTATGTATTACACACTTTATTATTTGATGTGCAAAGACATAGCCAGTTAAATTACTTTTCTTCCCACAGGATCAGCCAGTTAAATTACTTTTCTTCCCACAGGATCAACCAGCTACTGTTCTCACGGCATCCAGCAAGAAAAAGTTGAAGAATGTTGGGGTCTTCCTAAAGGTAGGCCAGTTTATGTAGCATTATTTGGTGTAACTTTTTAAAGCTTATATATTGACTTATATATTCCCTGGGGATAGGGGATTAAGAATACTTCCCACGTATTCCCTGCGTGTCGTAGAAGGCGACTAAAAGGGGAGGGAGCGGGGGGCTGGAAATCCTCCCCTCTCGTTTTTTTTTTTTTAATTTTCCAAAAGAAGGAACAGAGAATTGGGCCAGGTGAGGGTATTCCCTCAAAGGCCCAGTCCTCTGTTCTTAATGCTACCTCGCTAACGCGGGAAATGGCGAATAGTTTAAAAGAAAGAAAAAGATATTGACTTGTGACATTCCTTGCAATTTATTGAGTATTGTATGAAAACTCTCTCAAGTTGAATAGGAATATTATAGTTTGCTAGAAAAAATAGTGGTTGCCTGAGAATATTTCATGGGAACTGTTGAAAGTTACATGAAACTGCTGCCATTGTAATTAGCAGACTAGCTTTGTCATCTGTGGTCTTCATACTCTTCCCAACATTGGAATGTAACTTTTGTATTTGATGATGAGCTATGGAGACATGACTGTGCATTTTTTCATTAGAAAACTTGAGTTCATAGGGTTGATATTAAGGTAATTGCCCTAACATTTTACCATTCTAGTCTCGATCTCTCCAGGTACTCTCGATCTCTCCTGGTACTTCCTTACACATATCTCTTTTCCAGGCTCACTTACTCTCACCTTTCTCTTCTCCCAAACATTCTCTCCTCTTTTTTGAAAACCTCTGCAAATCTTCACCTACACCTCCACAAGATAGTGATCAGACATACCTCCAGCTGCCCTTCTCAGCACATTAACATTCAAAAGTCTCTCTTTTACACACCTATCAAATAACATGTAATCCAATAATGTCCTTTGACCACCTCTCCTACTCACATACGTACACATATGTATATCACTTCTTTTAAACCAAGTATTCCCAATCACGTCTTTTTTTTAGCACAAATCCACAAGCTCTTCACCATTTTCATTTACAACGCTGAACCGCATATACACCAATTATACCCTCAACTGCCACATCACTCACCTTCACATTTAAATCACCCATCACTGTAACCTGGTCTAGTGCATTAAAGATGCTAACACAGTTTCCCATGTCAGCGAGATAGCACCAGAAAACAGACGAAGAGTGGCCCACACACATATATGCATACATAGCCCATACAAGCACATATACGTACATACACATATCAATATATACACATCACTGTAACCTGGTCTAGTGCATTAAAGATGCTAACACAGTTTCCCATGTCAGCGAGATAGCACCAGAAAACAGACGAAGAGTGGCCCACACACATATATGCATACATAGCCCATACAAGCACATATACGTACATACACATATCAATATATACACATATGCATACATATACTTACACACACACGGACATATACATATATACATGTACATATTCAGATTTGTTTGCCTTCATCCATTCTTGACGCTGCCCTGCTCCACAGGAAACAGCATCGCTGCTCCCTGCTTCAGTGAGGTAGCACCAGTAAAACAGACATAAAAGGCCACATTCATTCACAGTGTCTCTAGCTGTCATGTGTAATGCACCGATACCTCAACTTTCTATCCACATCCAGGCCCCACAGACCTTTCCTTGGATACATATTTATATTTTTTTTCTTACATACGTGGGAATGAATAAAGGCAGACAGTATGAATTATATATTTTTTTTTTTTTTTATTTTTCTTTGTCGCTGTCTCCCGCGTTTGCGAGGTAGCGCAAGGAAACAGACGAAAGAAATGGCCCAACCCACCCCCATACACATGTATATACACACAGGTCCACACACTCAAATATACATACGTATACATCTCAATGTACACATATATATACACACACAGACACATACATATATACCAATGCACACTATTCACACTGTCTGCCTGTATTCATTCCCATTGCCACCTCGCCACACATGGAATACCATCCCCTTCCCCCCTCATGTGTGCGAGGTAGTGCTAGGAAAAGACAACAAAGGCCCCATTCGTTCACACTCAGTCTCTAGCTGTCATGCAATAATGGCCGAAACCACAGCTCCCTTTCCACATCCAGGCCCCACACAACTTTCCATGGTTTACCCCAGACGCTTCACATGCCCTGATTCAATCCACTGACAGCACGTCAACCGCGGTATACCACATCGATCCAATTCACTCTATTCCTTGCCCGCCTTTCACCCTCCTGCATGTTCAGGCCCCGATCACTGAAAATCTTTTTCACTCCATCTTTCCACCTCCAATTTGGTCTCCCACTTCTCCTCGTTCCCTCCACCTCCGACACATATATCCTCTTGGTCAATCTTTCCTCACTCATTCTCTCCATGTGCCCAAACCATTTCAAAACACCCTCTTCTGCTCTCTAAACCACGCCCTTTTTATTTCCACACATCTCTCTTACCCTTACATTACTTACTCGATCAAACCACCTCACACCACATATTGTCCTCAAACATCTCATTTCCAGCACATCCACCCTCCTGCGCACAACTCTATCCATAGCCCACGCCTCGCAACCATACAACATTGTTGGAACCACTATTCCTTCAAACATACCCATTTTTGCTTTCCGAGATAATGTTCTCGACTTCCACACATTCTTCAAGGCTCCCAGGATTTTCGCCCCCTCCCCCACCCTATGATTCACTTCCGCTTCCATGGTTCCATCCGTTCCATGGTTCCATATATACACATGTATATAATTCATGTATATAATTATATGGGAGGGTATTGATTGAGAGGGTGAAGGCATGTACAGAGCATCAGATTGGGGAAGAGCAGTGTGGTTTCAGAAGTGGTAGAGGATGTGTGGATCAGGTGTTAGCTTTGAAGAATGTATGTGAGAAATACTTAGAAAAGCAAATGGATTTGTATGTAGCATTTATGGATCTGGAGAAGGCATATGATTAGAGTTGATAGAGATGCTCTTTGGAAGGTATTAAGAATATATGGTGTGGGAAGCAAGTTGCTAGAAGCAGTGAAAAGTTTTTATCGAGGATGTAAGGCATGTGTACGTGTAGGAAGAGAGGAAAATGATTGGTTCTCAGTGAATGTAGGTTTGCGGCAGGGGTGTGTGATGTCTCCATGGTTGTTTAATTTGTTTATGGATGGGGTTGTTAGGGAGGTGAATGCAAGAGTTTTGGAAAGAGGGGCAAGTATGCAGTCTGTTGTGGATGAGAGAGCTTGGGAAGTGAGTCAGTCGTTTTTCGCTGATGATACAGCGCTGGTGGCTGATTCATGTGTGAAACTGCAGAAGCTGGTGACTGAGTTTGGTAAAGTGTGTGAAAGAAGAAAGTTAAGAGTAAATGTGAATAAGAGCAAGGTAGTTAGGTACAGTAGGGTTGAGGGTCAAGTAAATTGGAAGGTAAGTTTGAATGGAGAAAAACTGGAGGAAGTAAAGTGTTTTAGATATCTGGGTGTGGATCTGGCAGTGGATGGAACCATGGAAGCGGAAGTGAATCATAGGGTGGGGGAGGGGGCGAAAATCCTGGGAGCCTTGAAGAATGTGTGGAAGTCGAGAACATTATCTCGGAAAGCAAAAATGGGTATGTTTGAAGGAATAATGGTTCCAACAATGTTGTATGGTTGCGAGGCGTGGGCTATGGATAGAGTTGTGCGCAGGAGGGTGGATGTGCTGGAAATGAGAGGTTTGAGGACAATATGTGGTGTGAGGTGGTTTGATCGAGTAAGTGATAATAGGGTAAGAGAAGTGTGTGGTAATAAAAAGTGTGGTTGAGAGAACAGAAGAGGGTGTTTTGAAATGGTTTGGGCACATGGAGAGAATGACTAAGAGGATATATGTGTCGGAGGTGGAGGGAACGAGGAGAAGTGGGAGACCAAATTGGAGGTGGAAAGATGGAGTGAAAAAGATTTTGAGTGATCGGGGCCTGAACATGCAGGAGGGTGAAAGGCGGGCAAGGAATAGAGTGAATTGGATCGATGTGGTATACTGCGGTTGACGTGCTGTCAGTGGATTGAATCAGGGCATGTGAAGCGTCTGGGGTAAACCATGGAAAGTTGTGTGGGGCCTGAATGTGGAAAGGGAGCTGTGGTTTCGGGCATTATTGCATGACAGCTAGAGACTGAGTGTGAACGAATGTGGCCTTTGTTGTCTTTTCCTAGCGCTACCTCGCACACATGAGGGGGAAGGGGGATGGTATTCCATGTGTGGCAAGGTGGCGATGGGAATGAATAAAGGCAGAAAGTGTGAATTGTGTGCATGGGTATATATATATATGTGTCTGTGTGTGTATATATATGTGTACATTGAGATTTATAGGTATGTATATTTGCGTGTGTGGACATGTATGTATATACATGTGTATTTGGGTGGGTTGGGCCATTTCTTTCGTCTGTTTCCTTGCGCTACCTCGCAAACGCTGGAGACAGTGACAAAGTAAAATAAATAATAAATAAATATATGTATATTTTTTTTCTTTTTTTCCAAAGGAAGGAACAGAGAAGGGGGCCGGGTGAGGATGTTTCCTCAGAGGCCCAGTCCTCTGTTCTTAACGCTACCTCGCTGAGGCGGGAAATGGTGAATAGTATGAAAGAAAGAAAGATATATGTTATAATTTTTTTTATCATTATACTTTGTCTGCCTCCCGCGTTAGCAAGGTAGTGCAAGGAAACAGATGAAAGGATGGCCCAACGCACCCACATACACATGTATATACATACATGTCCACACACGCACATATACATACCTATTTATCTCAACATTATATTTATTTATTTATTTTGCTTTGTTGCTGTCTCCCGTGACATTGCAACGCATACATATATATATACACACAGACATATACATATACACACGTCATAATTCATACTGTCTGCCCTTATTCATTCCCATTGCCACCCCGCCACATGTAATGACAACCTCATCCCCCCGCATGTGCGCGAGATAGCGCTAGGAAAAGACAACAAAGGACACATTTGTTCACACTGTCTCTAGCTGTCATGTACAATGCACAGCTTCCTTTCCACATCCAGGCCTCACAAAACTTTTCATGGTTTACCCCCAGACGCTTCACATGCCCTGGTTCAATCCATTGACAGCACGTCGACCCCAGGTATACCACATCGTTCCAGTTCACTCTATTCCTTGCACACCTTTCACCCTCCTGCATGTTCATGCCCCGATCACTCAAAATCTTTTGCACTCCATCCGTCCACCTCCAGTTTGGTCTCCCACTTCTCCTCGTCCCCTCCACCACTGACACATATATCCTCTTTATCAATCTTTCCTCACTCATTCTCTCCATGTGACCAAACCATTTCAAAACACCCTCCTCTGCTCTCTCAACCACACTCTTTTTATTACCACACATCTCTCTTACCCTTTCATTACTTACTCAATCAAACCACCTCACACCATATATTGTCCTCAAACATCTCATTTCCAGCACATCCACCCTCCTGCGCACAACTCTATCTATAGCCCACACCTTGCAACCATATAACATTGTTGGAACCACTATTCCTTCAAACATACCCATTTTTGCTTTCCCAGATAAATTTCTCGACTTCCACACATTTTTCTACACCCCCAGAATTTTCGCCCCCTCCCCCACCCTGTGACTCACTTCCTCTTCCATGGTTCCATCCGCTGCCAAATCCATTACCAGATATCTAAAACACTTCACTTCCTCCAGTTTTTCTCCATTCAAACTTACCTCCCAATTGACTTTCCCTCAACCCAACTTTACCTAATATCCTTGCTCTTATTCACATTTACTCTCAGCTTTCTTCTTTCAAACACTTTACCAAACTCAGTCACCAGCTTCTGCAGTTTCTCACCTGAATCAGCCACCAGTGCTTTATCATCAGTGAACAACAGCGACTCACTTCCCAAGCGCTCTCATCCACAACAGACTTCATACTTGCCCCTCTTTCCAAAACTTGCATTCACCTCCTTAACAACCCCATCAATAAACAAATTAAACAACCATGGAGACATCCCACACCCCTGCCGCAAACCAACATTCACTGAGAACCAATCACTTTCCTTTCTTCCTACACGTACACATGCCTTACATCCTTGAAATAAACTTTTCACTGCTTGTAACAACTTGCCTCCCACACCATATATTCTTAATACCTTCCACAGAACATGTCTATCAACTCTATCATATTCCTTCTCCAGATCCATAAATGCTACATACAAATCCATTTGCTTTTCTAAGTATTTCTCACATACATTCTTCAAAGCAAACACCTGATCCACACATCCTCTACCGCTTCTGAAACCACATTGCTCTTCCCCAATCTGATGCTCAGTGCATGCCTTCACCCTCTCAGTCAATACCCTCCCATATAATTTACCAGGAATACTCAACAAACTTATACCTCTGTAACTTGAGCACTCACTTTTATCCCCTTTGCCTTTGTACAATGGCACTATGCAAGCATTCTGCCAATCCTCAGGCACCTCACCATGAGTCATACATACATTACATAACCTTACCAACCAGTCAACAATACAGTCACCCCCTTTTTAATAAATTCCACTGCAATACCATCCAAACCCGCTGCCTTGCCAGCTTTCATCTTCCATAAAGCTTTTACTACCTCTTCCGTGTTTACCAAATCTTTCTCCCTCACCCTCTCACTTTGCACTCCAATATTTTATGTATGTATGTATGTATGGCTCATGGTGAAGTGCCTGAGGATTGGCGGAATGCATGCTTAGTGCCATTGTACAAAGGCAAAGGGGATAAAGGTGAATGTTCAAATTACAGAGATAGAAGTTTGTTGAGTATTCCTGGGAAATTATATGGGAGGGTATTGATTGAAAGGTGAAGTCATGTGCAGAGCATCAGATTGGGGAAGAGCAGTGTGGTTTCAGAAGTGGTAGAGGATGTGTGGATCAGGTGTTTGCTTTGAAGAATGTATGTGAGAAATACTTAGGAAAACAAATGGATTTGTATGTAGCATTTATGGACCTGGATAAGGCATATGATAGAGTTGATAGAGATGCTCTGTGGAAGGTATTAAGAGTATATTAAGTGGGAGGCAAGTTGCTAGAAGCAGTGAAAAATTTCTATCAAGGATGTAAGGCATGTGTATGAGTAGGAAGAGAGGAAAGTGATTGGTTCCCAGTGAATGTTGGTTTGTAGCAGGGGTGTGTGATGTCTCCATGGTTGTTTGATATGTTTATGGATGGGGTTGTTAGGGAGGTGAATGGAAGAGTTTTGGAGAAAGGGGAAGTATGCAGTCTGTTGTGGATGAGAGGGCTTAGGAAGTGAGTCAGTTGTTGTTCGCTGATGATACAGCACTGGTGGCTGATTCGGGTGAGAAACTACAGAAGCTGGTGACTGAGTTTGGTAAAGTGCGTGAAAGAAGAAAGCTGAGAGTAAATGTGAATAAGAGCAAGGTTATCAGGTACAGTAGGGTTGAGGGACAAGTCAATTGGGAGGTAAGTTTGAATGGAGAAAACTGGAGGAAGTAAAGTGTTTTAGATATTTGGGAGTGGATTTGGCAGTGGAAGGAACCATGGAAGCGGAAGTGAATCACAGGGTGGGGAAGGTGGGTGAAGGTTCTGGGAGCATTGAAGAATGTGTGGAATCTGAGAACATTATCTTAGAAAGCAAAATGGGTATGTTTGAAGGAATAGTGGTTCCAACAGTGCTATATGGTTGTGAGGCTTGGGCTATAGATAGGGTTGTGTGCAGGATGGTGGATGTGTTGGAAATGAGATGTTTGAGGAAAATATGTGGTGTGAGGTGGTTTGATTGAATAAGTAGTGAAAGGATAAGAGTGATGTCTGGTAATAAAAAGAGTATGGTTGAGGGAGCAGAAGAGGGTGTTTTGAAATGGTTTGGTCACATGGGGAGAATGAGTGAGGAAAGATTGACAAAGAGGATATATGTGTCAGAAGTGGAGGGAACGAGAAGTGGGAGACCAAATTGGAGGTGGACGGTTGGAGTGAAAATGATTTTGAGCAATCGGAGCATGAACATGCAGGAGGGTGAAAGGTGTGCAAGGAATAGAGTGGATTGGAACGATGTGGTATACTGGGGTCGACGTGCTGTCAGTGGATTGAACCAGGGCATGTGAAGCACCTGGGGTAAACCATGGAAATTTTTGGGGGGCCTGGATGTGGAAAGGGAGCTGTGGTTTCGGTGCATTATACATGACAGCTAGAGACTGAGTGTGAACGAATGTGGGCTTTGTTGTCTTTTCCTAGCGCTACCTCGCGCGCACGTAGGGGAGGGTGTTGTCATTACATGTGTGGCGTGGTGGCGGCGGGAATGGATGAAGGCAGCATGTATGAATATGTACATGTATGTATATGTATGTGTATTTATGTATACTTTGAAATGTATAGGTATGTATGTATATGTGCGTGTGCGGGCATTTATGTATATACGTGTGTATGTGGGTGGGTTGGGCCATTCTTTCGTTTGTTTCCCTGCGCTGCCTTGCTAACGCAGGAGACAGTGTCAAAGTAAGATATAAAATGATATATATATGTATATGATGAATTGTATATGTATGGAAGTGTGCATGTCTGGACGTTTATGTATATACATGTGTATGTGGGTAGGTTGGGCCATTCTTCGTCTGTTTTCCTTGCACTAGCTCGTTAACGTGGGAGATGGCGTTTAAGTATATATATAAATATCCTCATCAAATCCTGGCGCTACTTTGGAAGTGCTGGAAAAGGCAATCGAGTATGAAAGGAAATGCATACATATAGAAAGATAGATAATGCTTTATCAGTTTACATTTCAGTCTTCATTTTCCATTTTTCCAACACACAACCTGCTCTCCTTGCTGTAGCAAGGTAGCATCTGGGCCAAATGATGACCTCATTTACACATATGTAGTCTTTATCCTGTATAACATATGGAAGCCAGAAACTACCATTTATAACCAAGCCCCAGAGCTTACTGGGAATTTCTAAAAGTTCAATTAAGAACTATCTTCTCTGTGTGTGGTCTTCATAGAGCATAAAATGAAACTGACAGGTGCTGTTTAGACCTACACTAGAGTGGAACATCTTCATCTGATGGGGTTACATGACTGATGCTTTACCCTGTAGCTCAACTTCTGACAACTGTAACAGAACCTTGGCTCCTGACAGAAGTACCATGGCAACAGTTAACCAAAGGATGCTATGTTATGTTTTTCATACCTATTTGTTTTTCTTATTTTTTAGTGAAAGATTCAGAATGATGAATGAATTTTTTCATTATGTAGGATGATGATGACGATGGCGATGATGAAGAGGAGGATGTCAAAGAGGATACTTCTGAGCTTTTGGGTAGAGGGAAGCGCACTGCTATTCTTGACTCCAAACTTCGGGTGAGTTATAAGATGTGTTCAGGAAATTGAAGTTGATTCATTTAGGCCTAAGATTAAGAATTCATGTATCATGATGACAAGAGGAAATTCCATGAATCATATTAAGGTTCTCATTCCTGTCAGTCCAGTTGTTTAAAGAAGATAGCAGTCCCCATTGGTTTTGCAGGTTGTTTATGTTTGCTTGATAAGTATATTTGTAGAAACTACATATTATCAAAATTCTAGTTAAGACTCTCTTGACAAATAAAGAAGGTGACTGTAATTCAATGCCAGAGTGCCATTAGACAAGGTAATACTTATTCCACAAAAAAGGAAATAAATGGTTTAAGCATAAACACTTTTGCACCACTACTGTTGACCACTGTTTGGTATGTCATTCTTTTGAGTTAAGTAAGATGTCTATTTATTCTGTTTGAATGTCAAGAAGTCAAGCTTCATGTAACAGTTTATATATTGTTACTGTACATCCTTGATACAGACCCATCTTTAGCCTGTCAGTTGTTTGATATGTTTATGGACAGGGTGGAGTTCCTGAAGGAAACAGGCATCAGACATATAGATAAATAGAACAACTTAATGTAAGATCAATGTATAAAAATGAAGTGCAGTGTTGCTCTTGGATGGCAGCATTCCCTGAGATGTGTTGAGGTTTTCAAGAATTTAGGGTGATATTTCTGCTTGTTGATGTGAGGGGAAAAATTTTATTGAAGCTGTGGCATGTATACCATCTTTTTTTTCATCAAAAGAAATAAATCTGGAAGCAGATGTGTCTCCTTGATGCAACAAATTAGTTGATATAAGTTTCTCCAGTGTATTGAGGAGTATGTTATGCTTCTCTATTGCAGCATAAGTGGGAGATGTCAAAACTTCTTGACCTGGCAGTTTAGTGCTGCAGTTGCTCATCATGGTTCTGGGAAAAGAATTAGTAAGATATATGCATTGTCAAGAAGTAAGAGGAGGGGATGATAAGTTCAAAGCCTAGGTGTGTTGAAAAAGGAAAGTGAATACAGTAAAAGAAGAATAAGAATAGATTTACAAATACCCTTAGCTTGGCAGGGAACTTCATCCTTTTTTGTCTAGCTGAATCTCGGAGAGAATTGATGGAAATGATCAGAGCCAGTACAGGTGATTATCAATTAGTATCTAGAAAGCTTAAGATCTCTCTTAGCAAGGAACTTTTCTTGGACTAAGTGCCTTCCTTGTTTTGTTGGCCTAACCTGGCTTGTATGTCAGCATGTGGTTGTGGGAAGGGAGCCTTCACCTTGACATTTAAGAGGAACCGTTTCATAGAGATGAAGAAATGATGTCTGTTAGTGATTCCATCCGATGCTGATTATCAACCACGTGTTGCCTTAGGGTTGCTACCTTTTGTGCAGATGAATTCTAGTGTCTTGAAAGATGACTCCTGAGGTACTATTTTTTGCATCACAGCAGTATGTCCTCTTTGTTAAATTTTTCTCTTAACTCTCCATCTGTGTATCGGTAAGCTCTTAAGGATCATAGGGTATTCCAACTCACAGAGATGTAGTTTTTGAAGTATTAGAAACTGTGAATATCCGGTGTGGTATCCTGTGATTTTTTTTTTTTTTTTTTTTTTTCACCCAGCCCTACCATCCCCTCTGCTTTGAAAAACTTTTTTCTCGAGACGATGACTGCAGATGAGTTGATGTTCCATGTTATGAGAATTTTGAGGCAGGTCATTACCATTGGTTAGGGGATGATGATATCATCACCAAGTGGAGGTTCCTGATTGGCTGGTATAAGATGTAGATTTAATAGAAACTTGGCAAGGGATGAGAGACATGTATGCTGTAGATTTTATCAGGTTCATGCTCGCAGGACATCAACCCAAAGAGAAACAGTTTATTGTACTCCAAAACTTGCATTTACTTATGTTAAGAAATCAGGATAGATATTAAAGTGTTCTGGTGGTTTTGGTTAAACCAACTTTGCATAATATTTTAAAATATATGTTGATATTTTTCTTGCAGTATGAGTGTTTCAAATTTTGAAGTTGAATTTGTGTTAAGTAGGTACTGGTCTTGTATTAAGTGTTTAAATGGAGTTATCCACTTCATTATATAATGATATTTTCTTATTTGTCCTTTTGTTGCATGTTGAATGGTTGGTGTAGCACCAGACAGTGAGTACATATTGTCTTTATATGTTTGTGCATGAACTAGCTTAGCTGCTGGGAATCTTTATAGGATATGTTTCATTTTCTGGCTGAGCAGATACTGATAAGAATATGATAATGCTGATTATTGAATCTGAAGTGAAGTCTTTGACTATCTTTAGATATTCAGTATTGTTGTTGGTATTTGAAATTGATAGGTTGTTGAAATTAAGTGATAGGTGTGTGATTAATATTTGTGTTACGAGGAGAAATTGTTTCATTCATGTTACTCCATCTCTTAACTCTGTATATACGTGAATTCATGTTTACCGGACTCCTCCCACTTGAGGTTACATTTTGAGTGAAAAGTTTGCATTTGGCAAGTCTGTATCAACCCAGCCTGCTTGAGGTTACGCTTCGATTGAAGAGTCACCTTCGGTGATGCTGTAATGTTAGGGATGAAGTCTCATCAAAGAACTTCTCACTCCAAAGGAGTCTACATGTTCCTGCTATTGGAAGTAGTGCATTCTTGGGCTGCAGGAGCCTTTAGAATGTCCTGGGTAACACCTGGACTCTTTGATTGAAATTGGTCCTTGGGTAATGAAAAAATATATATATATATGTATGTCTGTGTGTTACTGGAGTGCACCTGATTAAGGTTGCACAGTAGTGAAAAGTCGCCTTTTGTGAGGCTGTATCTTTAGGAGTAATATCTTGTCAAAGAACTTCTCACTCCGAAGGATTTAGCATTTTCCAGCTGCTGGTAGTAGTGCATCCTTGAGTTGGAGGAACCTCTGGAAAGAGATCGTAGGTAATGCCAAGATTCTTACTTAGAAAAAGGTCTTGGACAGTTATAGATAAGATAGTGATGTATATATGTATATGTTTATTTGTGTGTGTGTGTGTGTGTGTGTGTGTCAGACAAACTGAGTATTAGTTAGTGTGGTTGTGTATTTTCTTTTTTTAAGGTAAACTAAGTATGTGAAAAAATTTGAGTAAAGTTGTATGTATTACATTGCTTCTTGACAGAGTAATTGTTTTTGTGGTGGTTTTCAGTTTTTTATTCTTTGAGAGAAACTTGTTCATGTATTACCTTGTGGTGGACATCATTAGAATCTTCAGTGATGTTTTACGATATCACTATCATTTTTCGTGTATTGAAAGTTTTTTCAGGGAAGGTAAAGTCTTGTTCTTATGACTTCTTTATTATATATTGAATTTTATTGATTATTGTAGAATAGCTAAATGATAAAGATAGATGCTTTGGTTAAAACATAAGTGGTATAAATGGGATTTTTGTGAAGAACTTGGTTAGAGGTAGATAGGAAGTAACTGGATTCAGTGAATGAATTGTTGGGGGCTAGGGATGTGTTTAAGAGTTGAGGGCAAGATAATGATTGTTGATTTCATGGTAAATGGTACTTCTCAGTTTGATTTACAAAATGAAGTGTCATTAAACACAGAGTCATTAAAGATTTTTTTTCTAAGGTAAGTAAGTGTTTGGATGGGATGTGGGGGGTTTGAGTACTTGATCCACTAGATTTGATTTGAAGTCACAGACAGAAAATAATAAAGTTGTATGAAAGTTTTGTGTGGAGGTTAAAAGTGCGAGAAAAAATAAATAACAAATGGGCGCATTGGTGAATGGGGCAACTGGGGAAGTGGTAACAGGACTGATAAGGTGAAGTGGAGATGAAGAGAGTACTTTGAGGGATTGTAGAATGTTTTTGATAAAAGGGTCTTTGGGTTGGTGAGGTGTGCAAGATGATAGTCTTGGCGAGTGATTTAGTGAAAAGAGAGGAGGTGATGAAAGCCTTACATAAGATGAAATGTGGATGGAGTTGCAGTTGAATTTCATAAGGGGGTGGCTCTATTGTTGATTAGGTGCCTGAGGATTGGTGGATGCATGTGTATAAAGGCTAGGGGCCCAAAGGTGAGCATTTGAATTAAAGGGTTGATTGAGAGGATGGTATATGCACATAGCATCAAATTGAGTAAGGAACAATATGGTTTCAGGAGTTGTAAAGGATGTGTGAGTTAAGTGTTTGTTTTGAAATATGTAAGAAATACTTAGAGAACAGGGATTTGTATGTCATTTATGGATTTGGAGAAAGCATATGATATGGTTGATAGATGTATTTTGTGGAGGATATAATGAGAAATTGTTTTGGGAAGATAGCTATTAGAAGCAGTGAGAAGTTTTTAGCAAGAGGGTGAGGCATGTGTGCAAGTATGTAGAGAAAAGTGTGAATGGTTCTAGGTAAGCATGGGTCTATGACAGGGATGTATGATGATGTGATAGCTGTTTGATTTTTTTATTGATATAACAGTGAGGGCTGGTATGCAATATGTAGGAGGTTGTGTGGTCTGGGAGGTGAGTCAGTCACTGTTTGCTGATGACACAACACTGGTGGTAGATTCAAGTGAGTAACTGCAGAGGTTGGTGTCTTAAGTTTTGTAGAGTGTATGAAAGGAGAAAGTTGAGCATTATTTGAATAAAGGCAATGTTTAGCTGTGGAGAGTCAATTTTGTTAGGCTGTTAGTTTGAATAAAGAAAACTTCAAGGAAGTGGAGTGGTTTAGATACCTGTTAGTTGACAGAGCAGCAAATGGAACCATTAGAGTTGAGGTTAGGCATGGGTCAGTTGACAGGGCAAAGTTGTTTGGAGAATTGAGGGATTTGTGGAAAGAGAGGTAACTATTTAGGAAGATAAAGATGGTATGTTTGAAGGCATAGTAGTCCTGACGGTGTTGTATGGACTGTACATAAAGATGTACTGAAGAGAATGAATGTGTTGAAATGAAATGTTTGAGGACAGTATGTGGTGTGCGAAGATTTTGTTGAATAATTGATTTTAGGGTAAGAGAGATTTGGTAATATGAAGGATATGGTTGAGAGGGCTGAAGAGGGTGTGCTGAAATGGTTTGATAATATGGAGAGAATAAGTGAGTAGAGGTTGACAAAGGTTGGCAGAAGTGGAAGGGATATGGAGGAAGGAGAGACTGCATTGGAGATATGGAGGAAGGAGAGACTGCATTGGCGATAGAAGGATGGAGGAAGTAAGATCTTGCTTGAGTGTTCAGGACCTGAACATGCTGGAGCATGAAGAGCATGCATGAGATAGTGAATTAATGTGGTATACAGATGACATGTCATGAAACCGAACTTAGGCATATAAAGCAGCTGAGGGAAATCATTGAAGGGTTTGTAGGGCTATCTTGCTAATGCAAGAAAAGAAAGAATTGCTTATGGGAAATTTTTATTTCATCAGAAGTATTGATAGGGTGTATGGGTTGGGAGTTATGCAGAGTGAGTCATAGCAAGTGATTTGATGAAAAGAGATGTGTTAAAATCTTTACACAATGAAATTTGTCGAGGCCCTTGAAGTGGATGGAATTGCAGTTGAATTTCTTTAGAAAGAGGGTGCCTTTGTTGTTGATTGGTTAGTTAGGATTTTCATTGTATAAAGTGGATCATGGTGAGATACCTGAGGGTTGGCGGAATGCATGTGTAGTTCCATTGGGTAAAGGCAAGGACGAAAGTCTGCATTTGAATTAAAGAGTTTGTTGAGTGTACCTGGTAAAAAGTGTGGAAGAAAAGTGATTGAGAAATTGGTTACATATACAGAGCATTAAATTGGGGAGGAATAATGTGATTTAAGAAGTGGAGGATGTATGGATCAGGTGTTGGTAGAAATGAGTTGTGGAAGGTTTTACAAGTATATTATGTGTGAGGAAAGGTGTTAGAAACAGTAAAGTTTTTATCAAGAGAGTAAGGCATTTGTGTAAGTAGGTAGAGGTGAGGAAAATGGTTCCAGGTGAAGGTCAGTCTTCTGCATCAGGGGTATATGATGTCACCATTCCTCTTAATTTGTTTATGGATGGGATGTTGGGGCAGTTAAATGTAAGGCTCTTGGAGGGAGGGGTTAGGTATACAGTTGTATGGTTTGTTTGGTCCTGGGAGATGAGTCAGCTGTTTTTTATAACATCACATATTGGCAGATTTGCATGGGAAACTGCAGAAGTTGGTGTCTTGAGTTCAGGAGAGTGTGTTGAAGGAGAAAGTTGAAAAGTAAGTGTGTATGAAAGCAAGGTTATTAGGTTTAGCAGTTCAAACAGACCGTTTAGTTGGGATGTAAGTTCTAATGGAGAACATTTGGAGGAAGTGGAGTGTTTAAATTCTCGGGAATAGACATGTGATCAAATGGATCTATGGAAGCTGAGGTGATTCATAAGGTTGGTGAGGGAGTGAAGGTCTTGGGAGAATTGAGGAATTTCGGGAGGAGAGGAGAAATTTGAGGGTAGATATGCATAAAAGCAACGTTATTAAGTTTAGTAATACAAAGAGACAGGTTAGAGTTTAGTTAAAGTTTGAGTTTGAATAGGGGAAAACTTGGAAGAAGTGAAGTGTATTAGAGACCGAGGAGTGGACGTATGAGCGAATGGAACCATGGAATCAGAGGTGAGTCGTGGTGGGTAAGGGCGTAAAGGACTTGATTGAGGAATTTGTGGAAGGAGAGGTCCTTGAAGTCTCTTTGTTAGAGGGCAAAAATGGGTATGTTTAAAGTCATAATAGTCCTAATGGTGTTGTATGGATGTAAGGCATGGGTTACATGAGAATATACATGTGAGGGTTTATGTGATGGAAATCAATTGATTGTGGACAGTATTTGATGAGGAGGGTTGATTAAGTAAAGATAGAGTGAGAGGAAGGTGTGGTAACAGGAAGATTACAGTTGCTCCCTGACTTACAGTGGTTTGACGTACAATTTTTCGACTTAACAATGGTGTGATAGCAGTATGCATTAAGTAGAAACCATACTTTGAATTTCGAATTTTGATCTTTTCCCTGGCTAGCAATATGTGGTACTCTCTACAGTGTAGTGTGTTGCCAGCTTTTTTTGGATTTTGTGTTTTGTGTTTTTGCATCCCACCATGTTCACAAAATGCCTATCTGTGTCTCCTGCCTCTGATGAGAAGATGAGGAAGACAATTACTCTTGGGATGAAATTAAGGATATTTGCCCATCATGAAGTTATACCCAAGGTACCAAGAAAGTTGACAACAAAGAAACACTTTATTGTAAAATTGACTTTGTGTTAGATGATTTTGTCCAATTGTAGGCTAATGTTAGTGTTCTGAGAATGTTTAAGGTAGGCTAGGCTAAGCTGTGATGTTCGGTAGGTTAAATGTACAATATTAGATGTATTAAATGTATTTTTGACATGAAATTTTCAACTTACGATGAGTATTGGAACATAACCCCATTGTAAGCCGAGGAACATCTGTATTATTGTGAGAGCTGTAGAGGGTTTACTGAAATGGTTTGGACATATCAAGAGAATGAGTGAAGTTAGGTTGATAAAGAGGTTATGTGTCAGAAGTGGAAGGTACAGGGAAAAGAGAAGACTGAATTAGAGATGGAAAGGTTGCACTTAATGAGATTGTGATTGTATTAGCTTGAGCCTTCTGGAGAGTGAAAGCGTGCACAGGATAAAGGTGAATTAGAGCATTGTTGTCTACAGGGGGTAAGGTATTTAGTAATGGGCTGAGCATATGAAGGAACAGGGTGAAACCACAGAAATATTTGTGGGGTCTCATTGTGGATAGAGAGCTGTAGTTTTGGCAAGACCAGCCCTATCCTTGTAGGGGCCATAAGCTTAGTATCTTTTGGAGGTTCTTCCACCCTTCAAACTTCCCCATTATCTCTTGGAGTCGAGGAGGTGCTAGGGGCATGCCCTTGGAAAGATTTGAGAAATATTTGTGTCAAGAACAGCATTTCCTGCTTTCTAAAAGCTGCCATCCAATGGTCAGGACTTTGGGGCCCTAGCAGTCAGGGCCCTTCACTTTGAGTGCATAGAATGTATAGGAAGGGCTGGCCATGGGTTTTGGTGCATTGTACATGACAACTGGAGAATAGATGAGAGTGAATGAGGATGTTATTTCATCTGTTCCTGGTGCTACCATGCTAATGTGGGAAATTGTGAACAAGTATGAAAGAAAAAAGAAAACTAATGGCAAGGATGTTGAATATTCCTTTCCTACTTCTTTCCAGTTGCTAAGACTTAAAAGTTGTCACTGAACTATAGAATTAAGAATCAAGATTAGAAATAGTTTGTCACTTAAAATAAAAGGAAATTGTGATCAAATGTGGTATATTTATGGTAATTAGAGTGCAAAATTTTCTTACCAAGTAATTTGCTTTGATTTTTGATCAGTCTTGTCTGTAGCTGCTAAGCCGTAACCCCTCCTACTTTTACATATTCATCTTTTGCACTTCAAGTCTTGGCTTTTTCTTTTTTCAATAGGTTAAATAAGTTATGTCATAAGTAACCAGTGCTTTGATGACATTTATGAAGGTTGAGGCTTCAAAATTTGATGATGACATTTTTCTTAAAGTCAATACTGCTGCTAAGCATTATCCATTAATTGGGTTGGATTATCAGTTTCCTTGAATGTGTGTGTGCATTTTCCCCAGATGTATTACATTTGATATGAGCCAAATAATGATATGGAATATCTGTAAACTCTCAGATCAATGTAGAGCCAAAATCCTTTCATCAAAATTCTTGGTGAATAATTTCTTGCCTAATGTAACCAGTCATATGTGCTTCGATAAAGCATTCAGGAAAACTTTTAAGAAAATGTGATTAAGATATATAATGCACTTTTCAAATTGCCACCACCTTGATTTCATTCAAAACCTTTCATAAGTATCAGATAAGTACTGTGCTTATATATTTCTCATACTTTTTGGATAAATAGAAATAAGATATTGAAATAGCTTTTTGTTAACGAACATTTGTAAAAGCTTCACTGCCGTAACTCCTTCACCTCTTCATGGACTGTGTTCATGTAACAAATGATTTTTTATTAATCTTTATGTTTCAATTGCTCTAGCTCCCTGGTAACTAAAATGTTTTTTTTTTTTCTTTATGATGAATTGTGTGGTTTACTCACTGTTATCACCTAACCTTCTTAAGTATGAAGAGAGGTATTGCACTTTTTATCAGTCCTAAAAGGATTTTTTTTTAACCTGTTTTGGTGATGCAGACATATTTTGAGTAAATTGAAATTAAGGGCCAGAAATGACAGCAGTTATATTTCAACAATGAGCAATCTTTCAACTTTTAGCATCAGAAGTTACCTGAATTGCCACCTTCACTGCTTAAAATCAAAAGATTGCTGTTTATTGAAATAAAAGATTTTATAGTTATTTTTGATAAAAAGCTTTCATTTCACTTGGCAAGTGCTTATTGCATGCTGGAGGGTGAAAATTTTTGGATTTGGCAAAATTTGTTGAGAAAACAGCATTTGGATTTAGAAAAGGTGTAACACTAAGCCACATGTAAGACATTTATAGTGTGTATCTATCTCTGACACGTTTTCCCTCCGGCAACTCCTTTCAAGGGGGTGGCCACTGCGAAAGAGAGTCCATCTGTCTCAGTACTTACGTGATTCCTACATATACACCATTCCATGCATTCTTCCTCTATTTTGCTCCCTCCTGTACTCTTCCACTATTTCCCCTTTAATCATAGTATCATACACTTTCTTTTTAGATTCCCTGTCTTGCATTCTTTTCACATCCCCAAACCACCTCAGAGTATTATATTTCACCCGGTCTTACAAATCCACTATTCATTCCCTTTGCATTTCCTGTCATCCCAAATTTCTCTTACATTCCCTCATTGCTTTCTTCATTCCATCTAGTTATACCACATTCTCTTTTCAAAAAACTAATTTTCCAAGTCTGGATTCTTGACCTTATCCCAAATCCTTGTTTCAGCTGCTTAGGTGGGCTGTGCTGTTCCTTAATCCTTTCTTCACTTCCATCTTACATATTTTTTTTTTTTTTTTTTTTTTTTTTTTTACTAAATCGCCATTTCCCTCTAGTGAGGTTTTTCAATGCTGTTCTATATCTCTGACACCTGTTCCAGTTAGAACTCCCTCATAGGGGTGGCCATGGCAACAGTCTCCATTACGAAAGAACTCCAGTACCACTTCTTAGCCTTTAGTGCCTCACCCTTAACAGGCCACTGGCAGAGGGCAACTCTTGTGCAGTGTTTGCAGAGGCTTTTACCTAATGTTCCTAATGACCACTCATATCTAATGATCCTACTTCTACTTAATGTGTATACCTAATGGTCCTGCCCAAATGTCTGTACCCACTGCTTCTATCTGCTGCTGCTACCATTTTGCCAAAATGCAGGGCTGGCGAATAGTGCTCACTGCAGGAAAATCTAGAGTTACAAAGAATAAGCTGTGTGAGTTAAGTGTCGTCAGGTGCTACAAATGACAAAGAGAGATTGTATGTTTGTGAACGGAATGCCAGTAGTCCACATGTTAGTGAGGCAGAAAGGAAAGACAGCTATCTGGGTCAGAGGAGTGCAACTTGATAACCACTAAAGTGCTGCCTCACTATGCTGATATCACTATCCCTCCTGATACCCAGGCGGTTAGTACTGGGATTATACCTCCCTGGTCGTTGGTTGCTCTGTTCACATCATTCTTTAGCTGTCTTGTATAATGCGCTGAAACCACAGCTTCCTGTTCACAACCAGGCTGCTCAGACCGAACACTTCACATGTTGTTCATTATTCATTTAAGGGACCCAATGACTCTTTTACCCTGTACTGCTCTCTCCCATATATCTTCATTTATATCGCCAAACTTACCCAGGATGATTTCCAGATACTTAGATTCTTTAACCTCTCCCCATATCTGTAACATAGTTTAGTACGCTTTCTTTTCACTCTGTAGAGCTTGCAAAATCCCAACTTTCACTCTGTTTCCTTTCAAACACCATCATTTTACTTTTGCTGACATTTACTTTCAGTCGCCTCCACTTACTTACATCATAAAACATACAGCCTTATGCAATTCTTCTCCACTCAGCAAACGAAGTATCATCTGTAAACTGGCTTGTCACAAGCCTCCATACCTCACCATTTGCAGTCCATCTCTCTACTTCTTTTCCATAGTTTTTCTTTCATCTCTCTCATCATTCCATCTACATATATATTAAAAAACCTGGTGACATCACAGAGTCCTGCCTCACATGCCCTTGTATACCAAAACTTTCAGTCAACTTTCCATCCACTCTTACACAAGCATTTGCTCCTCTGTAGAAGGCTTTTACACCATTTAGCAGTTGTCCCTCTACCCCATATATCCTTAACACATCACATAGGGTTTTCCACTTGACTCTGTTATATGCTTTCTCAAGATCCATAAAAGCTGTGTACAGCTTCTTATCTTTTACCAGATACTGTTCCACAGTCACTCTGACCACAGAAATATGGTGCACACATCCCCCCTTGACCCTTTTTTATTTTTTCACTTGTCCCTCTATCAATCAGCACTCTTACTTATGCTTTTCTTGGTATGCTTAATGAACTTATTCTCCTACATTCTTAGCACCTTTTCCATTATAACAATGGAAAACTATCTGACTTGACTTTGTTCCATCAATCACCAGATAGTAACAGGACCTCATATGATAGTGTAAAACTTTATCTTGTACTGAAGTATATTATTGAATGTACTTTGTCAAGTATTTTTATGTGTACAGGATTTACTTACAGTTTGAGTGCATGAAATGTATCTATTATTATTTTGATGTGCAGGGAGTGTGCATGTACCAAAAAATTCTTATTCTGTTACTCATTTTTATTATACTCATGCATCATCTTAGAGTAAAATATCTTGTATTTGCTATACATAAAGCCATATATAACTGGTGACTGAGTTTGGAAAAGTGTGTAAAGGGAGAAAGTTGAGAGTAAATGTGAATAAGAGCAAGATAATTAGTATTAGGTTCAGCAGGGTTGAGGGACAAGTTAGTTGGGAGGCAAGTTTGAATGGAGAAATATTGGAGGAAGTGAAGTGTTTTCGATATCTGGGAGTGGACTTGGCAACAAATGTTACCATGGAAGCGGAAGTGATTCTTAGGGTGGGGAAGGGGAGGAAGGCTGTGGGAGCGACGAAGACTGTAGAAAGAGAACATTATCTTAGAGGGCAAAAATTGGTATGTTTGAAGGAATAGTAATTCCACCAATATTATAAGGTTGTTGGATATGGGCATTCCTCTGCTCCAGGTAGCTGTCATTTCTTATTGCCACACAAAAATGTGGATTACTGGTATTCTGTCCACAAATGTACAATCTCTCCTTGTCATATGTAACACTTGACAACACTCATGCAGCTCATTCTTCGTTATATTTATTTATTTATTATACTTTGTCGCTGTCTCCCGCGTTTGCGAGGTAGCGCAAGGAAACAGACGAAAGAAATGGCCCAAACCCCCCCATACACATGTATATACATACGTCCACACACGCAAATATACATACCTACACAGCTTTCCATGGTTTACCCCAGACGCTTCACATGCCTTGCTTCAATCCACTGACAGCACGTCAACCCTGGTATACCACATTGCTCCAATTCACTCTATTCCTTGCCCTCCTTTCACCCTCCTGCATGTTCAGGCCCCGATCACACAAAATCTTTTTCACTCCATCTTTCCACCTCCAATTTGGTCTCCCTCTTCTCCTTGTTCCCTCCACCTCTGACACATATATCCTCTTGGTCAATCTTTCCTCACTCATCCTCTCCATGTGCCCAAACCACTTCAAAACACCCTCTTCTGCTCTCTCAACCACGCTCTTTTTATTTCCACACATCTCTCTTACCCTTACGTTACTTACTCGATCAAACCACCTCACACCACACATTGTCCTCAAACATCTCATTTCCAGCACATCCATCCTCCTGCGCACAACTCTATCCATAGCCCACGCCTCGCAACCATACAACATTGTTGGAACCACTATTCCTTCAAACATACCCATTTTTGCTTTCCGAGATAATGTTCTCGACTTCCACACATTCTTCAAGGCCCCCAGGATTTTCGCCCCCTCTCCCACCCTATGATCCACTTCCGCTTCCATGGTTCCATCCGCTGCCAGATCCACTCCCAGATATCTAAAACACTTCACTTCCTCCAGTTTTTCTCCATTCAAACTCACCTCCCAATTGACTTGACCCTCAACCCTACTGTACCTAATAACCTTGCTCTTATTCACATTTACTCTTAACTTTCTTCTTCCACACACTTTTCCAAACTCAGTCACCAGCTTCTGCAGTTTCTCACATGAATCAGCCACCAGCGCTGTATCATCAGCGAACAACAACTGACTCACTTCCCAAGCTCTCTCATCCCCAACAGACTTCATACTTGCCCCTCTTTCCAAAACTCTTGCATTTACCTCCCTAACAACCCCATCCATAAACAAATTAAACAACCATGGAGACATCACACACCCCTGCCGCAAACCTACATTCACTGAGAACCAATCACTTTCCTCTCTTCCTACACGTACACATGCCTTACATCCTCGATAAAAACTTTTCACTGCTTCTAACAACTTTCCTCCCACACCATATATTCTTAATACCTTCCACAGAGCATCTCTATCAACTCTATCATATGCCTTCTCCAGATCCATAAATGCTACATACAAATCCATTTGCTTTTCTAAGTATTTCTCACATACATTCTTCAAAGCAAACACCTGATCCACACATCCTCTACCACTTCTGAAACCGCACTGCTCTTCCCCAATCTGATGCTCTGTACCTGCCTTCACCCTCTCAATCAATACCCTCCCATATAATTTACCAGGAATACTCAACAAACTTATACCTCTGGAATTTGAGCACTCACTCTTATCCCCTTTGCCTTTGTACAATGGCACTATGCACGCATTCCGCCAATCCTCAGGCACCTCACCATGAGTCATACATACATTAAATAACCTTACCAACCAGTCAACAATACAGTCACCCCCTTTTTTAATAAATTCCACTGCAATACCATCCAAACTTATACCTCTGTAATTTGAGCACTCACTCTTATCCCCTTTGCCTTTGTACAATGGCACTATGCACGCATTCTGCCAATCCTCAGGCACCTCACCATGAGTCATACATACATTAAATAACCTTACCAACCAGTCAACAATACAGTCACCCCCTTTTTTAATAAATTCCACTGCAATACCATCCAAACCTGCTGCCTTGCCGGCTTTCATCTTCCGCAAAGCTTTCACTACCTCTTCTCTGTTTACCAAATCATTTTCCCTAACCCTCTCACTTTGCACACCACCTCGACCAAAACACCCTATATCTGCCACTCTATCATCAAACACATTCAGCAAACCTTCAAAATACTCACTCCATCTCCTTCTCACATCACCACTACTTGTTATCACCTCCCCATTTGCGCCCTTCACTGAAGTTCCCATTTGCTCCCTTTTCTTACGCACTTTATTTACCTCCTTCCAGAACATCTTTTTATTCTCCCTAAAATTTAATGATACTCTCTCACCCCAACTCTCATTTGCCCTTTTTTTCACCTCTTGCACCTTTCTCTTGACCTCCTGTCTCTTTCTTTTATACATCTCCCACTCAATTGCATTTTTTCCCTGCAAAAATCGTCCAAATGCCTCTCTCTTCTCTTTCACTAATACTCTTACTTCTTCATCCCACCACTCACTACCCTTTCTAATCAACCCACCTCCCACTCTTCTCATGCCACAAGCATCTTTTGCGCAATCCATCACTGATTCCCTAAATACATCCCATTCCTCCCCCACTCCCCTTACTTCCATTTATTGTCTTGTAATATTCTATTTTTGAACCTGTTATCTATATCTAATAAGACACATTTGCAACACTTTCTCAAGTAATTAAGACGTGTTATGTCACTGTCTTATCATTCTTTCCATCTTGTCAGTATGGTTAGAAGTTATCTCTCCTACCAACAGTTTACCACCTAAGTAGTACATTATATGTACCACCTAAGTAGTACATTATATGTCATGCTGCGCACTTAGTAGTTAGTAAATACCTTTAATCCCTAAATGATGGCTATCTCATTTATGGTGTTCTCGTAAGGTACTACAACAGATTTCAGTCATTGTTTTAATTTTTCTCACCTGTTTGAACATCCAACAAACTTATTGTACCATCAGTATCCTGTAGAGGTCTCTTCTGATGCTATGAAAGCACAGAAGAACAATTAGACTCTCTTACAACCCTTACAACCACCAATATGTGTGACCAGCTCTCAACCTTTAGGTTGTGCATACACAGTGACCTCCTGGAAGATTGATATAGTCAGATGACCTAAGTTCGTAGGAGGAACAGTTATCAAATTTATGTTTGTTAGAAAAATGCAGAAGAGTTTGAAAATTATGGAGAAATAAGAGGTGTAAAGAGGGTGAGTTTAGTAGGATTACATAAGGAGGAGGGAAGCATATACAGGAGGTGAACCCACTGACTTGGTGCTTGTGGAAAAAATTATGTAACAACTGTGTCTCCTTGTTTCCTTTATGTAGTCATGGGGTAATGGTGGATTTTGGAAGCAAATTATAGGGAAAGAGCGAGAACAGTTCCAGAGAAAAAATATATCTAATGTATTTCTCATTGTCCCAGCCATTCATTATCCTCACAGATGTTTATAGAGGTGAAAGATGTAATGTTTCCAGTTATATCCTTATCTTTCACTACCAGTGCTGTACCGGTGTATGAAACAATAGCTTGGATGGAGTGAAAGTATGTGAAATAAGAATATAGTGTTCTGCATAAAGAATGATGAGTCCCTCAATATCCCCACACTAGTCAGCTGGTCTCTTTTGTACTTAATGTGAAGATGTAATGTTTTCAATATTTTTGTGTTATATACCATTAATATAGTGGACGTGTATGAATTGAGAGCACAGAAGGAAAACAGTTCCTGTAGAATGAAAGAAATGTAATCATCATGTCTTTCTTATCAGGAGTTGTCAAACATATCATTCACTCACACTCTGTCTTCTTAGCACCTGACCAGACCTTCACAAAGGCAGTAATAGAACTTTCTTTGTATTCTCTGCTACTTTTGACCATATCCTATCTCTTCATGAAAAAAAAGTTTTTTGAATTTTTGAGTTGCACACTTTTTAATGGAATTACTGGACCATGCTCGCCTTTTCAGTTTTTTTTATATACACAACATGATTGAATTATAGGCACTGTATATCACATCTCTAAACTTTATGATATAGTAATTTTTACTTGGCTTAGAAGATCTTCAGTGTTCATACAGTTGTTTATTATCCAGTCAGGGAGAGGGGTTACATATTGGCATGGATAATTGAGATCTGTTAGCAAATTTTCATTAATAGAAAAACTTTTGACAGGAAGATGTAGTGACATACATATATTTAGCTTTAGTTTGTGCTTTGCATTATTGTCAGTTTGACAGCTATATTGGGTGACTTCCCATCAACCCCTTCATAGAAATTTCTATGGTGAGTCTAGTAAAAACCCGTGAAGGCTCTAATGTTGCAATATTACTTGAACTTGTAATTTCAGTGAGTGTGTTTTACTACTAACAGAATTGAATTTGAGATGTACTTGGAGGCCTAAGATCTAAAACTGGAGTAAAGGAATGGTTGTGAAGTAAGTAGAGTTTTGAATTGTAGATTGCAGGACTAACGTATTGCAGTATGGAATCATTGCTAGTTTGCTACTTTGGTGTCTTGATTGGACTCCAGAATATAAAAGAAAACTTGCCTTGGAAGGGATGCCACTCTAACATTTTACAGTACATTTATTCTAGAGTTTTAGGACAAGTTTATTAATGAATCCATAGAGAAGCAGCTTATGTCCAAGCATAAAAGGTTTATTAATTTTACTCATCACTTAGTCTTGTATGTCTTCTCACAATGATATCTTACTTTATGTGATGAGAAAGAATATATTGGTGTTTAGAATAGCTCATGTTGACATTGATAACCTTGATTTTGTTTCTGTAGTCAGAACAGTCAACAGAGGAAAAGCGCCGACAACACCAGAAGGAACTAGCAGTATCAATGAATGAGGCAGCTAAAGAACGGTTGGCACTCCTCAAGGGAAAGAAAGAAGATCAGAAAGTGCGTAAATCTACAGTTTCTTATCGTTCTGCCAACATCCTACCCAGGGAACCAGAAATTTCTGAACTCAAAATCTATGTTGGTAAGTTTTGGTTATCTTTATGTGGGTAATCTTGTTTGCTACACTTTTGACAAATATATCCTCTTGTCATCCTTGCATTCATTCACTGGCTGTCATGTGCAGCATGTTCAGGCCCCAGTCACTCAAAATCTTTTTCACGCCATCTTTCCACCTCCAATTTGGTCTCCCACTTCTCCTCATTCCCTCCACCTCTGACACATATATCCTCTTGGTCAATCTTTCCTCACTCATTCTCTCCATGTGACCAAACCATTTCAAGACACCCTCTTCTGCTCTCTCAACCACAGTATTTTTATTACAACACATCTCTCTAACCCTATTATTACTTACTCGATCAAACCACCTCACACCACATATTGTCTTCAAACATCTCATTTCCAGCACATCCACCCTCCTCCGCACAACTCTATCTACAGCCCACGCCTCGCAACCATATAACGTTGTTGGAACCACTATTCCTTCAAACATACCCATTTTTGCTTTCTAAGATAATGTTCTCAACTTCCACACATTCTTCAACGCTCCCAGAACTTTCACCCCCTCCCCCACCCTATGATTCACTTCCGCTTCCATGGTTCCATCCGCTGCCAAATCCACTCCCAGATATCTAAATCACTTCACTTCCTCCAGTTTTCCTCTATTCAAACTTACCTCCCAATTAACTTGTCCCTCATATATATATATATATATATATATATATATATATATATATATATAAACGCGGGAGACAGCGACAAAGTATAAAAAAAAAAAAAATATATATATATGATGTGATGATACAGCGCTGGTGGCTGATTCATGTGAGAAACTGCAGAAGCTGGTGACTGAGTTTGGTAAAGTGTGTGAAAGAAGAAAGTTAAGAGTAAATGTGAATAAGAGCAAGGTTATTAGGTACAGTAGGGTTGAGGGTCAAGTCAATTGGGAGGTAAGTTTGAATGGAGAAAAACTGGAGGAAGTAAAGTGTTTTAGATATCTGGGAGTGGATCTGGCAGCGGATGGAACCATGGAAGCGGAAGTGAATCATAGGGTGGGGGAGGGGGCGAAAATCCTGGGAGCCTTGAAGAATGTGTGGAAGTCGAGAACATTATCTCGGAAAGCAAAAATGGGTATGTTTGAAGGAATAGTGGTTCCAACAATGTTGTATGGTTGTGAGGCGTGGGCTATGGATAGAGTTGTGCGCAGGAGGGTGGATGTGCTGGAAATGAGATGTTTGAGGACAATATGTGGTGTGAGTTGGTTTGATTGAGTAAGTAATGTAAGGGTAAGAGAGATGTGTGGAAATAAAAAGAGCGTGGTTGAGAGAGCAGAAGAGGGTGTTTTGAAATGGTTTTGTCACATGGAGAGAATGAGTGAGGAAAGATTGACCAAGAGGATATATGTGTCGGAGGCGGAGGGAACGAGGAGAAGTGGGAGGCCAAATTGGAGGTGGAAAGATGGAGTGAAAAAGATTTTGAGTGATCGGGGCCTGAACATGCAGGAGGGTGAAAGGCTGGCAAGGAATAGAGTGAATTGGATCGATGTGGTATACTGGGGTCGACGTGCTGTCAATGGATTGAATCAGGGCATGTGAAGCGTCTGGGGTAAACCATGGAAAGTTGTGTGGGGCCTGGATGTGGAAAGGGAGCTGTGGTTTCGGGCATTATTGCATGACAGCTAGAGACTGAGTGTGAACGAATGGGGCCTTTGTTGTCTTTTCCTAGCGGTACCTCGCACACATGAGGGGGAGGGGATGTTATTCCATGTGTGGCGAGGTGGCGATGGGAATGAATAAAGGCAGACAGTGTGAATTGTGTGCATGTATATATATGTATGTGTCTGTGTGTGTATATATATGTGTACATTGAGATGTACGGGTATGTATATTTGCGTGTGTGGATGTGTATGTATATACAAGTGTATGGGGGTGGTTTGGGCCATTTCTTTTGTCTATTTCCTTGCGCTACCTCGCAAACGTGGGAGATAGCGACAAAGCAGAATAATAATAATATATATATATATATGTATCCCTGGGGATAGAGGAGAAAGAATACTTCCCACGTATCCCTGCGTGTCGTAGAAGGCGACTAAAAGGGAAGGGAGCGGGGGCTGGAAATCTCCCCCTCTTTTTTTTTTTTTTTTTTTTTTTTTTTTTTTTTTTTTTTTTTTCCCCCCCCAAAGGAAGGAACAGAGAAAGGGGCCGGGTGAGGATGTTTCCTCAGAGGCCCAGTCCCCTGTTCTTAATGCTACCTTGCTGAGGCGGGAAATGGCGAATAGTATGAAAGAAAGAAAAGAAAAGATATGTGTGTATAAGTGGGTGGTTAGGCCATTCTTTGTCTGTTTCCTTGTGCTAACTTGCTGACGTGGGAAACCGATTAAGTATATTAATGATAAAAGATGAATAAATGAATAAGTATACATGAACATGTGTTTCAGCTAACTGAACATATACTTACTGTTGAGTAAAGAAAAGAGAGAATGGTTCATTGTTGATGGGAGACTGTTGGTCATGACAAAAGTCAATCACATGGCTGTTGATCACTTTTAGGTGCCTCAAACCTCATCACATGACTGGTGTTCACTATATCACCCACTTTTTTATGCCTCACCAACACTCATTTCATAAAACTTTCTGACTGGCTCTTTTAGTTGCCTTGTTATTGCACAGGATGAGAATGAGAGAAAGAAGTTTGTTTTCATTTATGATTACCATGACACCAGTTTCAATGAAAGAGTCCTGGTGTTACACAGGACCTCTTATTAAAGGCTTCTGCTTCCGAAGATTGTTTTACCTCCAGTAGCAGGGAAATGTCAACTCCTTTGGAGTTCTCTGATGAAAATGTATTCTCACTGGTACAGCCGCACTGATGGTGACTTCATGTGCTGTGTAATCTCTTGCAGGTGGAGCCTGGTAACACCAGAGAATTTTTATTCAGTGGTGTGAAACTCCAGTAGCAGCACAGAAGGCAGGCAGTGATGATGATGTTTTGAATCTGCTCAACCAGCATAACTCTGGGGTAGCATGAGGACTTGAAAATGTCAAATTATATAGCAATATGGAACATAACCCCATGTTTACTATGTAATGATAGGGTTAATATACTGTACACAAATTTGATTTGCACACCATTTTCTAGGAATGCATCCCCCGTGTAAATCAAAGGACAGTGGTGCACTCTTTTGTTAAATGCTGTTCTACACTTTTTCCATCTTTACTCATTATTTCTTGTTTTGATTACAATGACATTTCTTGTCAATATGATTTTGAAAAGTTATAATGATAAAATGGTTATCTGACACAATCAGGGTTCTTAAGGTTCTTAATTGACAAGAGTTACTGGTTATATGTACAGAGCCATGTCTCCTATCTGAGTTATTACATGGAAAGATGTTAGCCTCTAGTTGGGTACTTTGCTGATGACACCAGAGTAAGCAAAATAGTTGTATCAGAAGCTGATCAAAGGGAGATCCATCGTACACAAATGGGCATTGGTGACAGCAGCATAGTGAGTCAGCACTTCAGTGGTTGTCAAGTTGCTTTCCTCTGACCCAGGTAGATGTCTTTTCTTTCTGCCTCACCCACACTTGGACTACTGGCATTCTGTCCACAGACATACAATCCTCCTTGTTATACATAACACTTGAGAACACTTAACTCACAGAGCTCATTCTTTGTAACTCAAAATTTTCCTGCGTTGAGCACTATGTGCTATCCCTGCCTTTTGGCAATGTTGGAGCAATAGATAGTAGTAGCAGGTAGGAACATTTAGGCAGGAGCATTAGGTAGAAGTAGTCAGTAGGAACATTAGGAAGAAGCCTTTGCAAACACTTTGTTAAAGTTGCCTTCTGCTAGTGGCCTGTTAAGGGTGAGGCACTAAAGGCTAATAAGTGGCACCGTTGTTCACTAGTTATGGAGAGACTATTACTGTAGCTACATCCTTGAGGGAGTTTCAGTTGGGAACAGGTGTTACAGATATAGATAGATAGACAGAACTTATTGGAATTAAGTGAAGTTAGATTTGAGCAGATAGGAGATAGGGGAGAAAAATATTTCCCACATATTCCCTGCATGTCGTAGAGGACAACTAAAGGGAATAGGAGTGGGGGGGCTAGAAACTCTCCCCTTCTTGTATTTAACTTTCTAAAAGGGGAATCAGAAGAAGGAGTCATGCGGGGAGTGCTCATCCTCCTCGAAGGGTCAGATTGGGGTGTCTAAATGTGTGTTTATGTAACCAAGATGAGAAAAAAGGATAGGTAGTATGTTTGAGGAAAGGAACTGGATGTTTTGGCTTTGAGTGAAACGAAGCTCAAGGGTAAAGGGAAGAGTGGTTTGGGAATGTCTTGTGAGTGAAGTCAGGGGTAGGTGAGAGTACAAGAGCAAAGGAAGGAGTAGCACTACTGAAGCAGGAGTTGTGGGAGTATGTGATAAATTGTGAGAAAGTGAACTAGATTGATATGGGTAAAACTGAAAGTGGATGGAGAGAGATGGGTGATTATTGGTGCCTATGCACCTGGTCAAGAGAAGAAAGACCATGAGAGGCAAGTGTTTAGGGAGCAGCTGAGTGAGTTTGTTAGCAGTTTTGATGTGCACGAGACCAGGTTATAGTGATGGGTGATTTGAATGCAATGGTGAGTAATGTGGGAGTTGAGGGTAAAATTGGTGTACATGGGGTGTTTAGTATTGTAAATGGAAATGGTGAAGAGCTTGTAGATTTGTGTGCTGAAAAGGACTGATGATTGGGAATACCTGGTTTAAAAAGAGATTTATTTTATATTCATTTATTATACTTTATCGTTGTCTCTCATGTTAGCGAGGTAGCACAAGGAAACAGACAAAAGAATGGCCCAACCCACCCACATACACATGTATATACATACACATCCACACATGCACATATACATACCTGTACATTTCAATATATACATATATACACCTACAAAGACATGTACCTATATATACACATGTACATAATTCATACTTACTGCCTTTTTTCATTCCCACCGCCACACGTGAAACGACAACCCCCTTCCCCTGCATGCACGTGAGGTAGCGCTAGAAAAAGACAACAAAGGCCACATTCGATCACATTCAGTATCTATCTGTCATGTATAATGCACCAAAACCACAGCTCCCTTTCCACATTCAGGCGCCACAAAACTTTCCATGGTTTACCCCAGATGCTTCTCATGCCTTGGTTCAATCCATTGACAGCTCATTGACCCCAGTATACCAATTGTTCCAATTCACTCTATTCCTTGCACGCCTTTTATTCTCCTGCATGTTCAGGCCCCGATCACTCAAAATCTTTTTCACTCCATCTTTCCACCTCCAATTTGGTCTCCTTCTCCTCATTCCCTCCACCTCTGACACATATATCCTCTTGGTCAATCTTTCCTCACTCATTCTCTCCATGTGTACTCTTTCCTTACTTACTCAATCAAATCACCTCACACCGCATACTGTCCTCAAACATCTCATTTCAACACATTCGCCCTCCTCTGCACAACCATATTTATAGTCCATGCCTCACAACCATATAACATTGTTGAAACCACTATTCCTTCAAACATACCCATTTTTGCTTTCTGAGATAATGTTCTTGCTTTCCACACATTTTTCAACGCTCCCAGAACTTTCGTCCCCTCCCCAACCCTGTGACTCACTTCTGCTTCCATGGTTCCATCTGTTGCCAAATCCACTCCCAGACATCTAAAAGACTTCACTCCCTTCAGTTTTTCTCCATTCAAACTTACCTCCCAATTGATTTGTCCCTCAAGCCTATTGTACCTAATAACCTTGCTCTTATTCACATTTACTCTCAGCTTTCTCCTTTCACACACTTTACCAAACTCAGTCACCAGGTTCTGCAGTTTCTCACCCGAATCAGCCACCAGCACTGTATCATCAGCGGACAACAACTGACTCACTTCCCAAGCCCTCTCATCCACAACAGACTGCATACTTGCTCCTCTCTCCAAAACTCATGCATTCACCTCCCTAACAACCCCATCCATAAACAAATTGAACAACCATGGAGACATCAAGCACCCCTGCCACAAACCAACATTCACTGAGAACCAATCACTTTCCTTTCTTCCTACTCTTACACATGCCTTACATCCTCGATAAAAACTTTTCACTGCTTCTAGCAACTTGCCTCCCACTTTATATACTCTTGATACCTTCCACAGAGCATCTCTATATGTACATGTGTATATATGTATATGTCTGTGTATGGATATATATGTATACGTTGAAATGTATAGGTATGTATATGTGCATGTGTGAGCATTTATGTATGTACATGTGTATGTGGGTGGGTTGGGCTATTCTTTCGTCTGTTTCCTTGCGCTACCTCGCTAACGCGGGAGACAGCGATTAAGTATGATGAAAAAAAAAACTTTTGAATCAGTAACAATTTATCATTGACACTGTAAAGAGGCCTAACAGAGAAAGTGCTTAGAAGTGTGACAAATTTACAAGATTTGGTTGTCATCATAAACAAGAAAGCTTCAGGATTCTCTGTGTGAGAAGGATTTGAAAGTCAACATTTTCCCTGACCTGTTTTCAGAGGCCTACATTATGAGAACAGTTAGGAGACATTGTCAGGGTCCCTAATTAAGAGAACCGTTAAGGAGAGACGCTGACAAATAGAGTAGCTTCCAAATTTATGGTCATGAAAATATTTAGCAAGCTGTTCTTAGACCTACGTAATGCCAGTACCATAATATGTTTCTGAAGTCTAGTTACTGGACCTAAAGAAGCACGTAGAGCAATTCTAGAAGGCCCAGAGGAAGGGAACAAAGGTACCAGAATTAAGAGAGAGGAATCCTAGGGAAAAGGCTGGAGGCATCATATTTGCACCCATTAGAAAAGAGAAGAGCATGGGATGAGCTGATCAAAATCTTTGTTTTCAAAACTGATTGATGTGGCCAGTGAATGAAATTAAGCCAGAAACTTTTTAAAAAAGACAAAGTACTTGTATAAGAGTAGGGAATAATGTAATAGAATGACTTAGTACATGTAATCACTTCCTAATACAATACAAGTAGGTACTAACAAATGTAATTGAACACATACCATTGGTAAATTTTAGGATAGCATTTAGGTGTATGGAGAAGGAAGTATTCAGCAAGGTATTCACATTATATATCATGCCAATACTAGAATATGCTTATCAGGTTTGGTTATTGCACTTTAAGGAAGCACACAAAACTAATGTAAAGGGTGCAGTGTAGGGAACCAGGGCAGGATTGAGGCATTAGCTAGTTAGACCATGGTCTAGGGCCACAAGGGCCCAGTGTTCCCTTTCCTAGGGCTTTGGGATGAAGCCTTGACCAAACTTTGAATAAATGAATATGAATCATTTTTTCTTTAGTTACACAATAGATCATTTATCTTCACTTTTTCATGGCCTCACTCTTTCCTGGTCTACCTTAAAAGAGCATAATTACAAAGAATAGGAAGGATGGGCTTTATTGGTTTACAAAGTAATTGGTATGCCAAAGAGAGACTCTTGGAGGTGAATGGGCTGAGAGCATCAGCTTTGAGATATCCAATCATTACTTAATGGTTGTGAGAATGAAGATTTATAGAGTTTTTTAGAAAATATGAGATAATGCCAGTGAAGAGGGGACAGTGAAAGAAAGTGAACTTGGAATGAGGCTTTTGGGAAGAAAAACTAGGAGAAATTGAGTAAAACATAGCAAAAGGTGAGAGAAAATGAAGCTAAGGAAGTGGATGAGGAATGGGAGGTGTTTAAGGGAGAGTGTGGCATGTGTGAGAGAAGTGTGTGGTATATGGAATGTGGGAGGAAGACAGGTGAAAAAGGGAAGTGAATAGTAGGATGGAAAAAGAGATATATAGGCATTATTTACAAGTAATAACAAACTTGGACAGCAAAGTAAAGGAAAGCATAGTAGGGAGCTTTGATAATGACACCAGAGTAAGCAAAACAGTTGTATCAGAAACTGATTAACAGATTCTAAAGGACTTGGACATAATATCCGAATGGACAGAAGTGAACCTGAAGGAATTTAAAGATCAGTTTGAGGAAAAAATGTTACAGAACAAAGAAGAATACATAAGTGGCACCATATGAAGGCCCAGGAGAGAAAGTGATAGAAAGTGGAGCAAAGAATAAGAAGTTTAGGTGTCATCATTAATGAGAAACTAGATTTCATAGAGGGTATTGAGAATAGAACACCATGAAGTGAAGATTGTAATGATTCTAAGAACTTTCTCTAAAGGACACAGAAACATATTGATGAGGATGTTTAATGTATATATAAGTAACAAAATTGAATACTGTTGTATTGAATGGTCTCCATAGAAATATATTGGAGAGAATTCAGAAGCACTTAAGCAAAATCATAGGGATTGATCGTATGAACTACCATGAAAGGCTGAAAGAGTTGCTTCTGAGTAGCATAGAAAGAAGGGACCAGTATACAATAATCATTATATAATAAATTGAAGGTTTGAAAGAAAATGTGTTAAACCTGAAAGCCTCACAGCAGAGTTGTTAAGTTTTCAAGAATATCATGGAACATACTGAAAATAAATCTGACAAAAATGTATGATAGCCCAACCAGGAAGCTAGAAAAAAGCTGTTCAGCATACTGTCAGGAGAAATAAGAAATATGCATGAAATTTCTTAAGACAGTTGATAGAGTGCATAACACATGACTGAGAACAGTCCCAGTAGAACCAAAAATAGGTAATTGTCTAACATAGAATAGTCTTATTCATCAAGCAGTGAGTGCTTTTTGCTAGCCCTGCAATTACAATTAAATCTTGTCATAATTATTCATAGATAAGTAGGAATCTCTCTCTCTCTCTCTCTCTCTCTCTCTCTCTCTCTCTCTCTCTCTCTCTCTCTCTCTCTCTCTCTCTCTCTCTCTCTCTCAATGGTTGAAAGAAAACTCAGTTCAAGTCAGTGATGGACCTTGGATTGATGATTATACAAAACGAGTGATGACCAACCTATAAGTACCTATGACAAGATCTAGCCGGAATGGCAGGACTAGAGCAAAGCACTCACTACACATCTTTCTTGATTTACAAGATTATTCTTCTCAGCTGCAACCTGTATTGCATAATTATCAATTCTTTGTTCATCTGGGACTAATTTCAACCATATGTCAAGTTTTCGTTTAAAAGCTTCTGTAGTTGTCCCATGCATGTTTCTTATTTCTCCTGGTACAGTGAATAATCATTCCAGCTTCCTGGATGGGTTGTTATGTATTCTCTTATTATTTATTTTCTGTATATGTTATGGTATTGAAGATTTAACAACTTCATACATTACCTGTTGAAGGACTTTCAGATTTAACACTTTTCTTTTATACCTTCAGTTTGTTCCCATGCATAGATTATCATATATTTTTCCTTCTCTCTGGGCTGTAGTATATAGTGTCTGTTCTTTCAAACAGAAGATATAATTCAGATTAGAAATGCACTGAGCACGTCAGGCTAGCCTTGTAATTATTGCAAAATCTTTTATGTTGGTTGTTACTCTCGCTCAACCAGTTGGAGTTAATGATAGAAAAACTGCAAATTTAGTGGAGACAGCTTTAGTACAAATCTCAACTTTATTTTATTTGATGTAAAGAATACCACTTCTTTCAGACCGGAAGTACGAGACTGTGATTCTTCCAATATATGGCATGCCAGTACCATTCCACATCTCCATGATCAAGAATATCTCCCAGAGTGTGGAGGGAGATTACACTTACCTACGAATAAACTTCTTTCATCCGGGCTCCAACATTGGTAAAAGTGATGGTATATTCCCCAACCCAGATGCTGTCTTCTTAAAAGAAATGTGAGTTTAAAAAGAAGGTAGTTCTTGTGTTAAGGCAAGTAGAAGAAAGTGTGAACGGTCCAGGGATAAGTGTGGGATGAGATAGTCCGTGGCATGTCATACTGGTTTTGTCTGTCAAAGTGGATCAGTAGGGGATGCCAGGTCTGATAGAAGTGAAGCTTAAAACGAATTGAAGTGAGTGAAAGTTAGGGATTATGATACAGATGTTTAGATTATTGCAGAATTGGGAGAATTAACAAACCAGAGAAATTATGGGATTTAGAATTGTAAGCAATTGGAACCATTTCCTGGTTAACATCAAAAGCCATGTGGTAGTGTTTAACAGTTTAAATGGATTTTCACAAACACACACACACACACACATACATGCATACATCATGCACCTCAGTGCAGTGGGTAGCATAATGATCAACCAACAAGCCTAAGTTCAAGCCCTTTACAGGGCATCCAGTTCATTGCCAAACCAGATGATCATCTTGCATGCTGGGGTTGGTTGATGCAGTAATTGGTCATCAGGTGGAAGTTGAGGTGTGTACATGTTTGTTTGCACAAGGTTAAGACATGGCACATAAACAAGGTCAAGAAAGGGCAACGTGAATGTTACACCCTGCCCTTATTTTATTTCAATTTCTAAAAGAAGAAAGAGAAGGAGTCAAGTGGGAAGTGCTCATCCTCCTCAAAGGCTAAGATTATGGTGTCTGAAAGTGTGTGGATATAACCAAGATGAGAAGAAAGGAGAGATAGGTAGTATGTTTGAGGAAAGAAATCTGGATGTTCTGGCCCTGAGTGAAACAGCTCAAGTGTAAAGGGTAAGAATGGTTTGGAAATGTCTTGGGAGTAAAGTCAGGGGTTCGTGAGAGGACAAGAACTAAGGAAGGAGCAGCACTACTCCTGAAGCAGGAGTTGTGGGAGTTTGTGGTGGAATGTAAGAAAGGAAATTCTAGAGTGATGTGGATAAAACTGAAAGTGGATGGCGAGAGATGGGTGATTATTGTTGTTTATGCACCTGGTCATGAGAAGAAAGACTATGAGGCAAAAGTTTTGGGAGCAGCTGAGTGAGTGTGTCAGCAGTTTTGGTGCTTGAGACAATGTATTAGTGATGGGTGCTTTTAATGCACAAAGGTGAATGAAATGGCAGTTGAGGGTATAATTGGTGTACATGGGGTATTCAGTGTTGTCACTGAAAATGGTGGATTTATATGCTGAAAAAAGACTGGTGATTGGGAATATCTGCTTTCAAAAGAGATTTTTTTTTTTCTTTTTTTTTTTTGCCGCTGTCTCCCGCGTTTGCGAGGTAGCGCAAGGAAACAGACAAAAGAAATGGCCCAACCCACCCCCATACACATGTATATACATACGTCCACACACGCAAATATACATACCTACACAGCTTTCCATGGTTTACCCCAGACGCTTCACATGCCTTGATTCAATCCACTGACAGCACGTCAACCCCAGTATACCACATCGCTCCAATTCACTCTATTCCTTGCCCTCCTTTCACCCTCCTGCATGTTCAGGCCCCGATCACACAAAATCTTTTTCACTCCATCTTTCCACCTCCAATTTGGTCTCCCTCTTCTCCTCGTTCCCTCCACCTCCGACACATATATTCTCTTGGTCAATCTTTCCTCACTCATTCTCTCCATGTGCCCGAACCATTTCAAAACACCCTCTTCTGCTCTCTCAACCACGCTCTTTTTATTTCCACACATCTCTCTTACCCTTACGTTACTTACTCGATCAAACCACCTCACACCACACATTGTCCTCAAACATCTCATTTCCAGCACATCCATCCTCCTGCGCACAACTCTATCCATAGCCCACGCCTCGCAACCATACAACATTGTTGGAACCACTATTCCTTCAAACATACCCATTTTTGCTTTCCGAGATAATGTTCTCGACTTCCACACATTCTTCAAGGCTCCCAGAATTTTCGCCCCCTCCCCCACCCTATGATCCACTTCCGCTTCCATGGTTCCATCCGCTGCCAGATCCACTCCCAGATATCTAAAACACTTCACTTCCTCCAGTTTTTCTCCATTCAAACTCACCTCCCAATTGACTTGACCCTCAACCCTACTGTACCTAATAACCTTGCTCTTATTCACATTTACTCTTAACTTTCTTCTTTCACACACTTTACCAAACTCAGTCACCAGCTTCTGCAGTTTCTCACATGAATCAGCCACCAGCGCTGTATCATCAGCGAACAACAACTGACTCACTTCCCAAGCTCTCTCCTCCCCAACAGACTTCATACTTGCCCCTCTTTCCAAAACTCTTGCATTCACCTCCCTAACAACCCCATCCATAAACAAATTAAACAACCATGGAGACATCACACACCCCTGCCGCAAACCTACATTCACTGAGAACCAATCACTTTCCTCTCTACCTACACGTACACATGCCTTACATCCTCGATAAAAACTTTTCACTGCTTCTAACAACTTGCCTCCCACACCATATATTCTTAATACCTTCCACAGAGCATCTCTATCAAAAGAGATATACACAAGTATATATATGTGAGTAAGAGAGAGATGGTCACCAGGCATTATTAGATTACATATTAATTGAAAGCCATGTAAAAGAGAAACTTTTGAATGTTGATATTCTGAGAGGGGCAGTTGGTGGGATGTCTGATCACTATCCTGTAGAGTTGAAGGTGAAGATTTGCAGAGGTTTTCAAAAAAGAAAAGAGAATGTAGTGGAGAAGAGAGTGGTGAGAGTAAGTGAGCTTAGAAAAGACACTTGTGTGAAGAAATACCAGGAGAGATTAAGAGTAGAATGGTAAAAGATGAGAGCAAATGAAGTTAGGGGAGTGGGGGAGGAATGGGATGTATTTAGAAAAGCAGTGATGGCATGAACAAGAGATGCATGTGACATGAGAAAGTTGGGAGGTGGGCAGATTAGAAAGGGCAGTGAGTGATGGAATGAACATTTTACATTGCTTATGAAAGAGAAAAGAGAGGCATTTGGATGGCACTTATAAAGAATGATTGCAAATGACACATACGTACATTTACATATACTTATCAACTTATACACATATGTACACATATATTTATTCATACTTGCTCACCTTCATCCATTCTCGGCACCACCTGCCCCACAGGAAACAGCACTGCCACCTCCTGCATCAGCGAGAGCGAGGCAGGGCCACGAAGCAGACAAAAGAAAGGCCACATCCGCTTACACTCATGCATCGAAACCACAGCTCCCTATCCACATCCAAGCCCCACAGATCTTTACACCAGCCGTTTCACATTCCCTGGTTTAGTCCATTGACAGCTTGTCAACCCTAGTATACCACATAGTTCCAATTCACTCTATTCCGTACACACCTTTCACCCTCATGCATGTTCAGGCTCTGATTGCTCAAAATCTTTTTCACTCCATCCTTCCACCTCCAGTTTGGTCTCCCACATCTTGTTCCCTCCCCTTCTGACAGGTCTATCCTCTTGTCAACCTTTCTTCACTCATTCTTTCCATATGACCAAACCATTTCAACACATCCTCTTCTGCTGCCTCTACCACTCTCCTTTTATTACCACACATCTTTTTTAACCTTTTATTACATACTTGATCAAACCTCCTCACACCACATATTGTCCTCAAATATTTCATTTCCAACACATCCATTCTTCTCTGCACAACCCTTTCTATATCCCATACCGTGCAACCATATAATATTGTTGGAACTACTGCTCCTTCAAACATACCCATTTTTGCTCTCCAAGATAATGTTATCTCCTTTCACACATTCTTCATCACTCCCATAACCTTCACCCCCTCCCCCACCTTCTGATTTGCTTTCACTTCCATGGTTCCATTCGCTGCCAAGTCCACTCCCAGATATCTAAAGCATTTCACTTCCTTCAGTTTTTCTCCATTCAAACTTACATCCCAACTAACTTGTCCCTCAACCTAGCTGAACCTAATAACCTTGCTTTTATTCATATTTACTTTCAGCTTTCTCCTTTTACACACTTTTCCAAACTCAGTCACCAACTTCTGCAATTTCTCACTTGAATCAGTCACCAGTAGTGTATCACTGGCAATCAACAGTTGACTTACTTCCCAGGCCCTCTCAACCCCAACAGACTGCATACTCTCCTGTCTCTAAAACTCTTGAATTTACCTCCCTAACCACCCCATCCTTAAACAGATTCAGCAACCATGGTGACAAGGTACATCCTTGCTGTAGACTGAACTTCACTGTGCACCAATTACTCTCCTCTCTTCCTACTTATACATGTGCCTAATTACACCCTTGGTAAAAAACTCTTACTGCTTCTGGAAGCTTACATCCCTCACTATATACTTTTGATACCTTCCACAGTCTATCTCTATCAGCCCTATCATATGCCTTCTCCAGATCCATATATGCCACATACAAATCCATCTGTTTCTCTAAGTATTTCACACACATTCTTCAAAACAACCACCTGATCGACCCATCCTCTACCACTTCTAAAACCACACTAATCCTCCCCAATTTGATGCTCTGTACATGCCTTCACACTCTCAGTCAATACCCTCCCATACAGCTAAAGATGGATGTTAGCAGGTGTGGCCTTTCTTTGTATGTTTTCTGGCACTTCCTCACTGATGCAGGGAATGGTATTGCTGTTTCCTATAGGGCTGGGTGGCACTGGAAATAAAGGTGAGCAAGCATGAATATGTTCATGTTGATACATGTATGTATCTGTGTATGGTAGGGTTTTGATTGAGAGGGTGAAGGGATGTACAGAGCATTGGATTAGGAAGGAGCAGTGTTGCTTCAGAAGTGGTAGAGGATGTGTGGATCAGGTGTTTGCCTTGAAGAATGTGTGTGAGAAATACTTAGAAAAAGAGATGGATTTGTATGTAGCATTTATAGATCTGGAAAAGGCATATGACAGGGTTGATAGAGATGATTTGTGGAAGGTTTTAAGAGTATATGGTGAGGAAGGTAAGGTGTTAGAAGCAGTAAAAAGTTTTTATCGAGGATGTAAGGCATGTGTATGAGTAGGAGGAGAGGAGAGTGACTGGTTCCCAGTGAAGGTTGGTCTTCAGCATGGGTGTTTGATGTCTCTGTGGTTGTTTAATTTGCTTAGGAATGGGATGGTTAGGGAGGTAAATGCAAGAGTTTGGAGAGAGGGGCAACTATGCAGTCTGTTGGGGATGGGAGGGCCTGGGAAGTGAGTCAGTTATTGTTCACCGATGTTACAACACTGGTGGTTGATTCGAGTGAGAAACTGCAGAAGTTGGTGACTGAGTTTGGAAAAAAGTGTGAAAGGAGAAAGTTGAGAGTAAATTTGAATAAGAGAAGGGTTATTAGGTTCAGTAGGGTTGAGGGTCAAGTTAATTGGGATGTAAGAGTGAATGGAGAAAAACTGGAGGAAGTGAAGTGCTTTAGATATCTAGGAGTGGACTTGGCAGCAAATTGAACCATGGAAGTGGAGGCAAGTCATAGGGTGGGGGAGGGGGCGAAGGTTCTGGGAGTGATTAGGAATGTGTGGAAAGAGAGACATTATCAGAGAGCAAAAATTGGTATCTTTGAAGGAATTGAAGTTCCAACAATATTATATGATTGCAAGGGATGGGCTATAGATAGGGTTGTACGGAGGAGGGTGGATGTGTTGAAAATGAAATGTTTGAGGACAATATGTGGTGTGAAGTGATTTGATTGAGTAAGTAGTGAAAGGGTAAAAAAGACGTTTGGAAATATAAAGAGTGTGGTTGAGAGAGCAGAAGAGGATGCGTTGAAATGGTTTGGACATATGGAGAGAATGAGTGAGGAAAGGTTGACAAATAGGATATATGTGTCAAAAGGTGAAGGGAACAAGAAGTGGGAGACCAATTTGGAGGTGGGAGGATGGAGTGAAAAAGATTTTGAGCGATTGGGGCCTGAACATACTGGAGCGTGAGAGGCAAACAAGGAACAAAGTAAATTGGAACGATGTGGTATACAGGGATCAACATGCTGTCAAAGGATTGAACCAGGTCATGTGAAACATCGGGGGCAAACCATGAAAAGGTCTGTGGGGCTTGGATATGGATAGGGAAGCGTGGTTTCAGTGCATTACACATGACAGCTAGAGACTCTTGAGTGTGAAGGAATGTGGCCTTTTTTGTCTGTTTTTTGGCGCTACCTCGCTGAAGCACTAGGTAGTGATGCTGTTTCCTCTGGGGTGGGGTGGTGCTGGGAATAAATTGAAGGCAAGCAAGTACATGTATAGATATGTTTAGGTCTGTGTATGTATATGTTTACATGTTGATATGTATGTGTATGTATATGTACGTGTATGGGCGTTTATGTATATATATTGTTTATGAGTGGATGGGTTGTTCTTCTTTTGTTTCCTGGCACTACCTCACTGACACAGGAATAAAGTAAATGAAATGTGTGTATATGTATGTATATGTTTTCCCTGGGGATAGGAAAGAAAGATTAATTCCCACGCGACTGTGACTGTGTCTTGGTTATCATCCAAGGACTGGAGATTTGCAGTTGCTGAGTGGTTTAAAGTGAGTGGATCAGTATCTCTAAGGCAGTGTCTGATTGGATGAAGTCAGGCATTAAATGAGCAAGCTGCTGTTACCCTGGTTGAGTGGACAGTGGAAGGTCATAAAGGCCAGTGCATCCCCACCAGAAACACTAAGGGTTGGATTTGACCCCAATTTTCCTAGAGGTTACCCAAGGGAATCTCTTATGCTCATAACTCACTGCCTCAGAGAGGAAATGTTTTTCATTTTTCAGAACCTTCACTTTATGAAAGGGATTAGAATTATAGAATGTGTGCAGTTGGAAAGAGAAGCATTAGAGATGGAAAACTATGGAATAGTAATGAAGTAGATAATGTGGAGGAGAAAAAGGTGTACAAGTAGAATTGATGGAAAAAGAACAGAATGTTTCAAATTCTGTGAGTGCATATGAATTGAAGGAGGTAACATTGTCAAATTGAGGGACACTTTGTAACCAGTGGCGTGCTATGTGGAATTGCATAAGGATTGATATATGAAATTGCTGCAGTTAAAATGTCATGAGAGGCTGCATGTTTTAATGTTACTGATAACCTTCAGATATTTAAGGAGTGTTTCTTTCATGTCTTATACTGATTTTTCTTTTTCAGCACCTACCGTAGCACAAACACCAAGGAGCCTGGTGAACTCTCAGCCCCATCATCAAACCTCAACACAGCTTTCCGGCTCATTAAGGAAGTTCAAAAGAAGTTTAAAACGCGAGAAGCTGAGGAGAAAGAGAAGGAGGATCTTGTAAAGCAAGATACTCTTATTGTTTCCAACAACAAATCCAACCCAAAATTGAAGGATCTTTATATTCGCCCAAACATTGTCCAGAAGAGAATAAATGGTACTTTGGAAGCCCACACAAATGGGTTTAGGTCAGTACCTGTGTGTAAGGATATAAATGTTTTATGAAACTGGTCTGTTTATTAGGTAACAGTCATTGATGTTAATATCAAGAAAGCATTTTAGGATTTTTAAGTAAGGCTTTGAGTTTGTATGGCCTTTTCTCATTTGTCTTCTCTTCCTTCATCTCTTCATTTCTCATTTCTATTCTCCTCTCGTCCCCTTTTTCTCGGCTTCCATTGCGGTGAAACAGCACTCAAAAAATTTTAAGAACTTGCAACATCACAGATATTGTCTTAAAGAAAGAATACATTGAATAGACCATCAATTCAAGTATCAGCTTGAATCAAAAGTCAGATGTGAGAGTGAGCACAGATATTATACAACTGTACACTCAGCAAGTGCCTAGAATATGTAGAAATAACAAAAAGTAGCACAGTAGGTTAAGACATTAGATTTAATGAATACCTACAACAGTAATGAGCTATTTGAAAGTAAAAGAAAGTACTATCTTTGCTTGATAATGTAAAGGAGACATTGAGTTAAGATCAGAATCCAGGATTTATTACCACAGAGTTACCATTTGCATTTTTCATCAGTTGGCCATAAGTAAACAAAATTTGATGGAAAATAAGTAAACCAGAATAATTCTTGCATTAACTCAGATTCTTCAATGAAAACCTAAGTTATTCACCACTCATGTGAAAGGAAAAGATAATAATGATAGAATCACTTGAAACTGCAGCAGAAGATAAAGTTTTATTTATTTTATTTGTTATACTTTGACTCTGTCTCGTGAGGTAGCGCAAGGAAACAGATGAAAGAATAGCTCAACCCACCCACATACACATGTATATACATAAACGCCCTCACGCGCACATATACATACCTATACATTTCAACGTATACATACATATACATACACAGTATATACATATATCTTTTCTTTTTCTTTCAAACTATTCGCCATTTCCCGCATTAGCGAGGTAGCATTAAGAACAGAGGACTGGGCCTTTGAGGGAATATCCTCGCCTGGCCCCCATCTCTGTTCCTTCTTTTGGAAAATTAAAAGAAATAACGAGAGGGGAGGATTTCCAGCCCCCTGCTCCCTCCCCTTTTTGTCGCCTTCTACGACACGCAGGGAATACATGGGAAGTATTCTTTCTCCCCTATCCCCAGGGATAACCTCTCATATTGGCTAGTGTAATTAAAATGTTTTGGCTGTAGTGTATGAAACAAATGAGGGAATGCCTCCCGCGTTTGCGAATTAGCGCAAGGAAACAGACGAAAGAAATGGCCCGACCCACCCCCAGACACATGTATATACATACACGTCCACACACGCAAATTTGCATACCTATACATCTCAATGTACACATATATATACACACACAGACATATACATGTATACACATGTACATAATCCATACTGTCTGCCTTTATTTATTCCCATCGCCACCTCGCCACACATGGAATAACATCCCCCTCCCCCCTCATGTGTGCAAGGTAGCGCTAGGAAAAGACAACAAAGGCCCCATTCGTTCACACTCAGTCTCTAGCTGTCATGTAATAATGCCCGAAACCACAGCTCCCTTTCCACATCCAGGCCCCACACAACTTTCCATGGTTTACCCCAGACGCTTCACATGCCCTGATTCAATCCATTGACAGCACATCAACCCTGGTATACCACATCGATCCAATTCACTCTATTCCTTGCCCGCCTTTCACCCTCCTGCATGTTCAGGCCCCGATCACTCAAAATCTTTTTCACTCCATCTTTCCACCTCCAATTTGGTCTCCCACTTCTCCTCGTTCTCTCCACCTCCAACACATACATCCTCTTGGTCAATCTTTCCTCACTCATTCTCTCCATGTGCCCAAACCATTTCAAAACACCCTCTTCTGCTCTCTCAACCACGCTCTTTTTATTTCCACACATCTCTCTTACTCTTACATTACTTACTCAATCAAACCACCTCACACCACATATTGTCCTCAAACATCTCATTTCCAGCACATCCTTCCTCCTGCGCACAACTCTATCCATAACCCACGCCTCGCAACCGTACAACATTGTTGGAACCACTATTCCTTCAAACATAGCCATTTTTGCTTTCCGAGATAATGTTCTCGACTTCCAAACATTCTTCAAGGCTCCCAGGATTTTCGCCCCCTCCCCCACCCTATGATTCACTTCCGCTTCCATGGTTCCATCCACTGCCAGATCCACTCCCAGATATCTAAAACACTTTACTTCCTCCAGTTTTTCTCCATTCAAACTTACCTCCCAATTGACTTGACCCTCAACCCTACTGTACCTAATAACCTTGCTCTTATTCACATTTACTCTTAACTTTCTTCTTTCACACACTTTTTTTCCAAAACCCTTGTATTCACCTCCCTAACAACCCCATCCATAAACAAATTAAACAACTATGGAGACATCACACACCCTTGCCGCAAACCTACATTCACTGAGAACCAATCACTTTCCTCTCTTCCTACACGTACACATGCCTTACATCCTCGATAAAAACTTTTCACTGCTTCTAACAACTTGCCTCCCACACCATATATTCTTAGTACCTTCTACAGAGCATCTCTATCAACTCTATCATATGCCTTCTCCAGATCCATAAATGCTACATACAAATCCATTTGCTTTTCTAAGTATTTCTCACATACATTCTTCAAAGCAAACACCTGATCCACACATCCTCTACCACTTCTGAAACCACACTGCTCTTCCCCAATCTGATGCTCTGTACATACCTTCACCCTCTCAATCAATACCCTCCCATATAATTTACCAGGAATACTCAACAAACTTATACCTCTGTAACTTGAGCACTCACTCTTATCCCCTTTGCCTTTGTACAATGGCACTATGCAAGCATTTCGCCAATCCTCAGGCACCTCACCACGAATCATACATACATTAAATAACCTTACCAACCAGTCAACAATACATTCACCCCCTTTTTTAATAAATTCCACTGCAATACCATCCAAACCTGCTGCCTTGCCGGCTTTCATCTCCCACAAAGCTTTTACTACCTCTTCTCTGTTTACCAAATCATTTTCCCTAACCCTTTCACTTTGCACACTACCTCGACCAAAACACCCTATATCTGCAACTCTATCATCAAACAAATTCAACAAACCTTCAAAATACTCACTCCATCTCCTTCTCACATCACCACTACTTGTTATCACCTCCCCATTTGCGCCCTTCACTGAAATTCCCATTTGCTCCCTTGTCTTACGCACTTTATTTACCTCCTTCCAGAACATCTCTCTCTCTCTCTCTCTCTCTCTCTCTCTCTCTCTCTCTCTTTTTTTTTTTTTTTTTTTTTTTTTTTTTTTTTTTTTTTTTTTTGCCGCTGTCTCCCGCGTTTGCGAGGTAGCGCAAGGAAACAGATGAAAGAAATGGCCCAACCCACCCCCATACACATGTATATACATACGTCCACACATGCAAATATACATACCTACACAGCTTTCCATGGTTTACCCCAGATGCTTCACATGCCCTGATTCAATCCACTGACAGCACGTCAACCCCGGTATACCACATCGATCCAATTCACTCTATTCCTTGCCCTCCTTTCACCCTCCTGCATGTTCAGGCCCCGATCACACAAAATCTTTTTCACTCCATCTTTCCACCTCCAATTTGGTCTCCCACTTCTCCTCGTTCCCTCCACCTCTGACACATATATCCTCTTGGTCAATCTTTCCTCACTCAATCTCTGCATGTTCCCAAACCATTTCAAAACACCCTCTTCTGCTCTCTCAACCACGCTCTTTTTATTTCCACACATCTCTCTTACCCTTACATTACTTACTCGATCAAACCACCTCACACCACACATTGTCCTCAAACATCTCATTTCCAGCACATCCATCCTCCTGTGCACAACTCTATCCATAGCCCACGCCTCGCAACCATACAACATTGTTGGAACCACTATTCCTTCAAACATACCCATTTTTGCTTTCCGAGATAATGTTCTTGACTTCCACACTTCAAGGCTCCCAGAATTTTCGCCCCCTCCCCCACCCTATGATCCACTTCCGCTTCCATGTTTCCATCCGCTGCCAGATCCACTCCCAGATATCTAGAACACTTCACTTCCTCCAGTTTTTCTCCATTCAAACTCACCTCCCAATTGACTTGACCCTCATCCCTACTGTACCTAATAACCTTGCTCTTATTCACATTTACTCTTAACTTTCTTCTTTCACACACTTTACCAAACTCAGTCACCAGCTTCTGCAGTTTCTCACATGAATCAGCCACCAGCGCTGTATCATCAGCGAACAACAACTGACTCACTTCCCAAGCTCTCTCATCCCCAACAGACTTCATACTTGCCCCTCTTTCCAAAACTCTTGCATTCACCTCCCTAACAACCCCATCCATAAACAAATTAAACAACCATGGAGACATCACACACCCCTGCCGCAAACCTACATTCACTGAGAACCAATCACTTTCCTCTCTTCCTACACGTACACATGCCTTACATCCTCGATAAAAACTTTTCACTGCTTCTAACAACTTTCCTTCCACACCATATATTCTTAATACCTTCCACAGAGCATCTCTATCAACTCTATCATATGCCTTCTCCAGATCCATAAATGCTACATACAAATCCATTTGCTTTTCTAAGTATTTCTCACATACATTCTTCAAAGCAAACACCTGATCCACACATCCTCTACCACTTCTGAAACCACACTGCTCTTCCCCAATCTGATGCTCTGTACATACCTTCACCCTCTCAATCAATACCCTCCCATATAATTTGCCAGGAATACTCAACAAACTTATACCTCTGTAATTTGAGCACTCACTCTTATCCCCTTTGCCTTTGTACAATGGCACTATGCACGCATTCCGCCAATCCTCAGGCACCTCACCATGAGTCATACATACATTAAATAACCTTACCAACCAGTCAACAATACAGTCACCCCCTTTTTTAATAAATTCCACTGCAATACCATCCAAACCTGCTGCCTTGCCGGCTTTCATCTTCCGCAAAGCTTTTACTACCTCTTCTCTGTTTACCAAATCATTTTCCCTAACCCTCGCACTTTGCACACCACCTCGACCAAAACACCCTATATCTGCCACTCTATCATCAAACACATTCAACAAACCTTCAAAATACTCACTCCATCTCCTTCTCACATCACCACTACTTGTTATCACCTCCCCATTTGCGCCCTTCACTGAAGGTCCCATTTGCTCCCTTGTCTTACGCACTTTATTTACCTCCTTCCAGAACATCTTTTTATTCTCCCTAAAATTTAATGATACTCTCTCACCCCAACTCTCATTTGCCCTTTTTTTCACCTCTTGCACCTTTCTCTTGACCTCCTGTCTCTTTCTTTTATACGTCTCCCACTCAATTTCATTTTTTCCCTGCAAAAATCGTCCAAATGCCTCTCTCTTCTCTTTCACTAATAATCTTACTTCTTCATCCCACCACTCACTACCCTTTCTAATCAACCCACCTCCCACTTTTCTCATGCCACAAGCATCTTTTGCACAATCCATCACTGATTCCCTAAATACATCCCATTCCTCCCCCACTCCCCTTACTTCCATTGTTCTCACCTTTTTCCATTCTGTACTCAGTCTCTCCTGGTACTTCCTTACACAAGTCTCCTTCCCAAGCTCACTTACTCTCACCACCCTCTTCACCCCAACATTCACTCTTCTTTTCTGGAAACCCATATAAATCTTCACCTTAGCCTCCACAAGATAATGATCAGACATTCCTCCAGTTGCACCTCTCAGCACATTAACATCCAAAAGTCTCTCTTTCGTGCGCCTGTCAATTAACACGTAATCCAATAACGCTCTCTGGCCATCTCTCCTACTTACATAAGTATACTTATGTATATCTCGCTTTTTAAACCAGGTATTCCCAATCATCAGTCCTTTTTCAGCACATAAATCTACAAGCTCTTCACCATTTACATTTACAACACTGAACACCCCATGTATACCAATTATTCCCTCAACTGCCACATTACTCAGCTTTGCATTCAAATCACCCAACACTATAACCCGGTCTCGTGCATCAAAACCACTAACACACTCATTCAGCTGCTCCCAAAACACTTGCCTCTTATGATCTTTCTTCTCATGCCCAGGTGCATATGCACCAATAATCACCCATCTCTCTCCATCAACTTTCAGTTTTACCCATATTAATCGAGAATTTACTTTCTTACATTCTATCACATACTTCCACAACTCCTGTTTCAGGAGTAGTGCTACTCCTTCCCTTGCTCTTGTCCTCTCACTAACCCCTGACTTTACTCCCAAGACATTCCCAAACCACTCTTCCCCTTTACCCTTGAGCTTCGTTTCACTTAGAGCCAAAACATCCAGGTTCCTTTCCTCAAACATACTACCTATCTCTCCTTTTTTCACATCTTGGTTACATCCACACACATTTAGGCACCCCAATCTGAGCTTTCGAGGAGGATGAGCACTCCCCGCATGACTCCTTCTTCTGTTTCCCATTTTAGAAATATATATACATGTATACATATATTATCCCTGGGGATAGGGGAGAAAGAATACTTCCCACCCATTCCTCACGTGTCGTAGGAAGTGACTAGAGGGGACGGGAGCAGGGGGCCAGAAATCCTCCCCTCCTTGTATTTTAACTTTCTAAAATGGGAAACAGAAGATTGAGTCACGCGGGGAGTGCTCATCCTCCTCAAAGGCTCAGGTTGGGGTGTCTAAATGTGTGTGGATGTAACCAAGATGTGAAAAAAGGAGAGATAGGTAGTATGTTTGAGGAAAGGAACCTGGATGTTTTGGCTCTAAGTGAAACGAAGCTCAAGGGTAAAGGGGAGGAGTGGTTTGGGAATGTCTTGGGAGTAAAGTCAGGGGTTAGTGAGAGGACAAGAGCAAGGGAAGGAGTAGCACTACTCCTGAAACAGGAGTGGTGGGAGTATGCAATAGAATATAAGAAAGTAAACTCTAGATTAATATGGGTAAAACTGAAAGTTGATGGGGAGAGATGGGTGATTATTGGTGCATATGCACCTGGGCATGAGAAGAAAGATCATGAGAGGCAAGTGTTTTGGAAGCAGCTGAATGAGTGTGTTAGTGGTTTTGATGCACAAGACCGGGTTATAGTGATGGGTGATTTGAATGCAAAGGTGAGTAATGTGGCAGTTGAGGGAATAATTGGTATACATGGGGTGTTCAGTGTTGTAAATGGAAATTGTGAAGAGCTTGTAGATTTATATGCTGAAAAAGGACTGGTGATCGGGAATACCTGGTTTAAAAAGTGAGGTATACATAAGTATACGTATGTAAGTAGGAGAGATGGCCAGAGAGCGTTATTGGATTATGTGTTAATTGACAGGCGCGTGAAAGAGAGACTTTTGGATGTTAATGTGCTGAGAGGTGCAACTGGAGGGATGTCTGATCATTATCTTGTGGAGGCGAAGGTGAAGATTTGTATGGGTTTTCAGAAAAGAAAAGAGAAGGTTGGGGTGAATAGGGTGGTGAGAGTAAGTGAGCTTGGGAAGGAGACTTGTGTGAGGAAGTACCAGGAGAGACTGAGTACAGAATGGAAAAAGGTGAGAACAATGGAAGTAAGGGGAGTGGGGGAGGAATGGGATGTATTTAGGGAATCAGTGATGGATTGCGCAAAAGATGCTTGTGGCATGAGAAGAGTGGGAGGTGGGTTGATTAGAAAGGGTAGTGAGTGGTGGGATGAAGAAGTAAGATTATTAGTGAAAGAGAAGAGAGAGGCATTTGGACGATTTTTGCAGGGAAAAAATGCAATTGAGTGGGAGATGTATAAAAGAAAGAGACAGGAGGTCAAGAGAAAGGTGCAAGAGGTGAAAAAAAGGGCAAATGAGAGTTAGGGTGAGAGAGTATCATTAAATTTTAGGGAGAATAAAAAGATGTTCTGGAAGGAGGTAAATAAAGTGCGTAAGACAAGGGAGCAAATGGGAACTTCAGTGAAGGGCGCAAATGGGGAGGTGATAACAAGTAGTGGTGATGTGAGAAGGAGATGGAGTGAGTATTTTGAAGGTTTGTTGAATGTGTTTGATGATAGAGTGGCAGATATAGGGTGTTTTGGTCAAGGTGGTGTGCAAAGTGAGAGGGTTAGGGAAAATGATTTGGTAAACAGAGAAGAGGTAGTGAAAGCTTTGTGGAAGATGAAAGCCGGCAAGGCAGCAGGTTTGGATGGTATTGCAGTGGAATTTATAAAAAAAAGGGGGTGACTGTATTGTTGACTGGTTGGTAAGGTTATTTAATGTATGTATGACTCATGGTGAGGTGCCTGAGGATTGGCGGAATGCATGCATAGTGCCATTGTACAAAGGCAAAGGGGATAAGAGTGAGTGCTCAAATTACAGAGGTATAAGTTTGTTGAGTATTCCTGGTAAATTATATGGGAGGGTATTGATTGAGAGGGTGAAGGCATGTACAGAGCATCAGATTGGGGAAGAGCAGTGTGGTTTCAGAAGTGGTAGAGGATGTGTGGATCAGGTGTTTGCTTTGAAGAATGTATGTGAGAAATACTTAGAAAAGCAAATGGATTTGTATGTAGCATTTATGGATCTGGAGAAGGCATATGATAGAGTTGATAGAGATGCTCTGTGGAAGGTATTAAGAATATATGGTGTGGGAGGCAAGTTGTTAGAAGCAGTGAAAAGTTTTTATCGAGGATGTAAGGCATGTGTACGTGTAGGAAGAGAGGAAAGTGATTGGTTCTCAGTGAATGTAGGTTTGCGGCAGGGGTGTGTGATGTCTCCATGGTTGTTTAATTTGTTTATGGATGGGGTTGTTAGGGAGGTAAATGCAAGAGTTTTGGAAAGAGGGGCAAGTATGAAGTCTGCTGGGGATGAGAGAGCTTGGGAAGTGAGTCAGTTGTTGTTCGCTGATGATACAGCGCTGGTGGCTGATTCATGTGAGAAACTGCAGAAGCTGGTGACTGAGTTTGGTAAAGTGTGTGGAAGAAGAAAGTTAAGAGTAAATGTGAATAAGAGCAAGGTTATTAGGTACAGTAGGGTTGAGGGTCAAGTCAATTGGGAGGTGAGTTTGAATGGAGAAAAACTGGAGGAAGTGAAGTGTTTTAGATATCTGGGAGTGGATCTGGCAGCGGATGGAACCATGGAAGCGGAAGTGGATCATAGGGTGGGGGAGGGGGCAAAAATTCTAGGGGCCTTGAAGAATGTGTGGAAGTCGAGAACATTATCTCGGAAAGCAAAAATGGGTATGTTTGAAGGAATAGTGGTTCCAACAATGTTGTATGGTTGCGAGGCGTGGGCTATGGATAGAGTTGTGCGCAGGAGGATGGATGTGCTGGAAATGAGATGTTTGAGGACAATGTGTGGTGTGAAGTGGTTTGATCGAGTGAGTAACGTAAGGGTAAGAGAGATGTGTGGAAATAAAAAGAGCGTGGTTGAGAGAGCAGAAGAGGGTGTTTTGAAGTGGTTTGGGCACATGGAGAGAATGAGTGAGGAAAGATTGACCAAGAGGATATATGTGTCAGAGGTGGAGGGAACGAGGAGAAGAGGGAGACCAAATTGGAGGTGGAAAGATGGAGTGAAAAAGATTTTGTGTGATCGGGGCCTGAACATGCAGGAGGGTGAAAGGAGGGCAAGAAATAGAGTGAATTGGAGCGATGTGGTATACCGGGGTTGACGTGCTGTCAGTGGATTGAATCAAGGCATGTGAAGCGTCTGGGGTAAACCATGGAAAGCTGTGTAGGTATGTATATTTGCGTGTGTGGACGTATGTATATACATGTGTATGGGGGTGGGTTGGGCCATTTCTTAAGTCTGTTTCCTTGCGCTACCTCACAAACGCGGGAGACAGCGACAAAGTATAATGAAAAAAATAAAATAAAAAAAATAAAAAAAGGGCAAATGAGAGTTGGGGTGAGAGACTATCAGTAAATTTTAGGGAGAATAAAAAGATGTTCTGGAAGGAGGTAAATAGGGTGCGTAAGACAAGGGAGCAAATGGGAACTTCAGTGAAGGGCGTAAATGGGGAGGTGATAACAAGTAGTGGTGATGTGAGAAGGAGATGGAATGAGTATTTTGAAGGTTTGTTGAATGTGTCTGATGACAGAGTGGCAGATATAGGGTGTTTGGGTCGAGGTGGTGTACAAAGTGAGAGGGTTAGGGAAAATGATTTGGTAAACAGAGAAGAGGTAGTAAAAGCTTTGCGGAAGATGAAAGCTGGCAAGGCAGCAGGTTTGGATGGTATTGCAGTGGAATTTATTAAAAAAGGGGGTGACTGTATTGTTGACTGGTTGGTAAGGTTATTTAATGTATGTATGACTCATGGTGAGGTGCCTGAGGATTGGCGGAATGCGTGCATAGTGCCATTGTACAAAGGCAAAGGGGATAAGAGTGAGTGCTCAAATTACAGAGGTATAAGTTTGTTGAGTATTCCTGGTAAATTATATGGGAGGGTATTGATTGAGAGGGTGAAGGCATGTACAGAGCATCAGATTGGGGAAGAGCAGTGTGGTTTCAGAAGTGGTAGAGGATGTGTGGATCAGGTGTTTGCTTTGAAGAATGTATGTGAGAAATACTTAGAAAAGCAAATGGATTTGTATGTAGCATTTATGGATCTGGAGAAGGCATATGATAGAGTTGATAGAGATGCTCTGTGGAAGGTATTAAGAATATATGGTGTGGGAGGCAAGTTGTTAGAAGCAGTGAAAAGTTTTTATCGAGGATGTAAGGCATGTGTACGTGTAGAAAGAGAGGAAAGTGATTGGTTCTCAGTGAATGTAGGTTTGCGGCAGGGGTGTGTGATGTCTCCATGGTTGTTTAATTTGTTTATGGATGGGGTTGTTAGGGAGGTAAATGCAAGAGTCTTGGAAAGAGGGGCAAGTATGAAGTCTGTTGGGGATGAGAGAGCTTGGGAAGTGAGTCAGTTGTTGTTCGCTGATGATACAGCGCTGGTTGCGGATTCATGTGAGAAACTGCAGAAGCTGATGACGGAGTTTGGTAAAGTGTGTGGAAGAAGAAAGTTAAGAGTAAATGTGAATAAGAGCAAGGTTATTAGGTACAGTAGGGTTGAGGGTCAAGTCAATTGGGAGGTGAGTTTGAATGGTGAAAAACTGGAGGAAGTGAAGTGTTTTAGATATCTGGGAGTGGATCTGTCAGCGGATGGAACCATGGAAGCGGAAGTGGATCATAGGGTGGGGGAGGGGGCGAAAATTTTGGGAGCCTTGAAAAATGTGTGGAAGTCGAGAACATTATCCCGGAAAGCAAAAATGGGTATGTTTGAAGGAATAGTAGTTCCAACAATGTTGTATGGTTGCGAGGCGTGGGCTATGGATAGAGTTGTGCGCAGGAGGATGGATGTGCTGGAAATGAGATGTTTGAGGACAAATGTGTGGTGTGAGGTGGTTTGATCGAGTAAGTAATGTAAGGGTAAGAGAGATGTGTGGAAATAAAAAGAGCGTGGTTGAGAGAGCAGAAGAGGGTGTTTTGAAATGGTTTGGGCACATGGAGAGAATGAGTGAGGAAAGATTGACCAAGAGGATATATGTGTCGGAGGTGGAGGGAACGAGGAGAAGAGGGAGACCAAATTGGAGGTGGAAAGATGGAGTGAAAAGGATTTTGTGTGATCGGGGCCTGAACATGCAGGAGGGTGAAAGGAGGGCAAGGAATAGAGTGAATTGGAGCGATGTGGTATACAGGGGTTGACGTGCTCTCAGTGGATTGAATCAAGGCATGTGAAGCGTCCGGTGTAAACCATGGAAAGCTGTGTAGGTATGTATATTTTCGTGTGTGGATGTGTGTATGTACATGTGTATGGGGGGGGTTGGGCCATTTCTTTCGTCTGTTTCCTTGCGCTACCTCGCAAACGCGGGAGACAGCGACAAAGTATAAAAAAAAAAAAAAAAAATATATATATATATGGATTTGTATGTAGCATTTATGGATCTGGAGAAGGCATATGATAGAGTTGATAGAGATGCTCTGTGGAAGGTATTAAGAATATATGGTGTGGGAGGCAAGTTGTTAGAAGCAGTGAAAAGTTTTTATCGAGGATGTAAGGCATGTGTACGTGTAGGAAGAGAGGAAAGTGAGTGGTTCTCAGTGAATGTAGGTTTGCGGCAGGGGTGTGTGATGTCTCCATGGTTGTTTAATTTGTTTATGGATGGGGTTGTAAAGGAGGTAAATGCAAGAGTCCTGGAAAGAGGGGCAAGTATGAAGTCTGTTGGGGATGAGAGAGCTTGGGAAGTGAGTCAATTGTTGTTCGCTGATGATACAGCGCTGGTGGCTGATTCATGTGAGAAACTGCAGAAGCTGGTGACTGAGTTTGGTAAAGTGTGTGGAAGAAGAAAGTTGAGAGTAAATGTGAATAAGAGCAAGGTTATTAGGTACAGTAGGGGTGAGGGTCAAGTCAATTGGGAGGTGAGTTTGAATGGAGAAAAACTGGAGGAAGTGAAGTGTTTTAGATATCTGGGAGTGGATCTGTCAGCGGATGGAACCATGGAAGCGGAAGTGGATCATAGGGTGGGGGAGGGGGCGAAAATTTTGGGAGCCTTGAAAAATGTGTGGAAGTCGAGAACATTATCTCGGAAAGCAAAAATGGGTATGTTTGAGGGAATAGTGGTTCCAACAATGCTGTATGGTTGCGAGGCGTGGGCTATGGATAGAGATGTGCGCAGGAGGATGGATGTGCTGGAAATGAGATGTTTGAGGACAATGTGTGGTGTGAGGTGGTTTGATCGAGTAAGTAACGTAAGGGTAAGAGAGATGTGTGGAAATAAAAAGAGCGTGGTCGAGAGAGCAGAAGAGGGTGTTTTGAAATGGTTTGGGCACATGGAGAGAATGAGTGAGGAGAGATTGACCAAGAGGATATATGTGTCGGAGGTGGAGGGAACGAGGAGAAGAGGGAGACCAAATTGGAGGTGGAAAGATGGAGTGAAAAAGATTTTGTGTGATCGGGGCCTGAACATGCAGGAGGGTGAAAGGAGGGCAAGAAATAGAGTGAATTGGAGTCATGTGGTATACAGGGGTTGACGTGCTGTCAGTGGATTGAATCAAGGCATGTGAAGCGTCTGGGGTAAACCATGGAAAGCTGTGTAGGTACGTATATTTGCGTGTCTGGATGTGTGTATGTGCATGTGTATGGGGGGGGGGGTTGGGCCATTTCTTTCGTCTGTTTCCTTGCGCTACCTCGCAAACGCGGGAGACAGCGACAAAGTATAAAAAAAAAAAAAAAAAAAATATATATATATATATATATATATATATATATATCTATATATATATATATATATATATATATATATATATATATATATATATATATATATATATATATATTATCCCTAGGGATAGGGGAGAAAGAATACTTTCCACGTATTCCCTGCGTGTCGTAGAAGGCGACTAAAAGGGGAGGGAGTGGTGGCTGGAAATCCTCCCCTTTCTAGTTTTTTTTTAATTTTCCAAAAAAAGGAACAGAGAAGGGGGTCAGGTGAGGATATTCCCTCTAAGGCCCAGTTCTCTGTTCTTAACGCTACCTCGCTAACGCGGGAAATGGCAAATAGTATGAAAAAAAAAAATATATATATATATATAGATTGGGGAAGAGCAGTGTGGTTTCAGAAGTGGTAGAGGATGTGTGGATCAGGTGTTTGCTTTGAAGAATGTATGTGAGAAATACTTAGAAAAGCAAATGGATTTGTATGTAGCATTTATGGATCTGGAGAAGGCATATGATAGAGTTGATAGAGATGCTCTGTGGAAGGTATTAAGAATATATGGTGTGGGAGGCAAGTTGTTAGAAGCAGTGAAAAGTTTTTATCGAGGATGTAAGGCATGTGTACGTGTAGGAAGAGAGGAAAGTGATTGGTTCTCAGTGAATGTAGGTTTGCGGCAGGGGTGTGTGATGTCTCCATGGTTGTTTAATTTGTTTATGGATGGGGTTGTTAGGGAGGTAAATGCAAGAGTTTTGGAAAGAGGGGCAAGTATGAAGTCTGTTGGGGATGAGAGAGCTTGGGAAGTGAGTCAGTTGTTGTTCGCTGATGATACAGCGCTGGTGGCGGATTCATGTGAGAAACTGCAGAAGCTGGTGACGGAGTTTGGTAAAGTGTGTGGAAGAAGAAAGTTAAGAGTAAATGTGAATAAGAGCAAGGTTATTAGGTACAGTAGGGTTGAGGGTCAAGTCAATTGGGAGGTGAGTTTGAATGGTGAAAAACTGGAGGAAGTGAAGTGTTTTAGATATCTGGGAGTGGATCTGTCAGCGGATGGAACCATGGAAGCGGAAGTGGATCATAGGGTGGGGGAGGGGGCGAAAATTTTGGGAGCCTTGAAAAATGTGTGGAAGTCGAGAACATTATCCCGGAAAGCAAAAATGGGTATGTTTGAAGGAATAGTAGTTCCAACAATGTTGTATGGTTGCGAGGCGTGGGCTATGGATAGAGTTGTGCGCAGGAGGATGGATGTGCTGGAAATGAGATGTTTGAGGACAATGTGTGGTGTGAGGTGGTTTGATCGAGTAAGTAACGTAAGGGTAAGAGAGATGTGTGGAAATAAAAAGAGCGTGGTTGAGAGAGCAGAAGAGGGTGTTTTGAAATGGTTTGGGCACATGGAGAGAATGAGTGAGGAAAGATTGACCAAGAGGATATATGTGTCGGAGGTGGAGGGAACGAGGAGAAGAGGGAGACCAAATTGGAGGTGGAAAGATGGAGTGAAAAGGATTTTGTGTGATCGGGGCCTGAACATGCAGGAGGGTGAAAGGAGGGCAAGGAATAGAGTGAATTGGAGCGATGTGGTATACAGGGGTTGACGTGCTGTCAGTGGATTGAATCAAGGCATGTGAAGCGTCCGGGGTAAACCATGGAAAGCTGTGTAGGTATGTATATTTGCGTGTGTGGACGTGTGTATGTACATGTGTATGGGGGGGGTTGGGCCATTTCTTTCGTCTGTTTCCTTGCGCTACCTCGCAAACGCGGGAGACAGCGACAAAGTATAAAGAAAAAAAAAAAAAATATATATATATATATATATATATATATATATATATATATAGTTTTTATCGAGGATGTAAGGCATGTGTACGTGTAGGAAGAGAGGAAAGTGATTGGTTCTCAGTGAATGTAGGTTTGCGGCAGGGGTGTGTGATGTCTCCATGGTTGTTTAATTTGTTTATGGATGGGGTTGTTAGGGAGGTAAATGCAAGAGTCTTGGAAAGAGGGGCAAGTATGAAGTCTGTTGGGGATGAGAGAGCTTGGGAAGTGAGTCAGTTGTTGTTCGCTGATGATACAGCGCTGGTGGCTGATTCATGTGAGAAACTGCAGAAGCTGGTGACTGAGTTTGGTAAAGTGTGTGGAAGAAGAAAGTTAAGAGTAAATGTGAATAAGAGCAAGGTTATTAGGTACAGTAGGGTTGAGGGTCAAGTCAATTGGGAGGTGAGTTTGAATGGAGAAAAACTGGAGGAAGTGAAGTGTTTTAGATATCTGGGAGTGGATCTGTCAGCGGATGGAACCATGGAAGCGGAAGTGGATCATAGGGTGGGGGAGGGGGCGAAAATTTTGGGAGCCTTGAAAAATGTGTGGAAGTCGAGAACATTATCTCGGAAAGCAAAAATGGGTATGTTTGAAGGAATAGTGGTTCCAACAATGTTGTATGGTTGCGAGGCGTGGGCTATGGATAGAGTTGTGCGCAGGAGGATGGATGTGCTGGAAATGAGATGTTTGAGGACAATGTGTGGTGTGAGGTGGTTTGATCGAGTAAGTAACGTAAGGGTAAGAGAGATGTGTGGAAATAAAAAGAGCGTGGTTGAGAGAGCAGAAGAGGGTGTTTTGAAATGGTTTGGGCACATGGAGAGAATGAGTGAGGAAAGATTGACCAAGAGGATATATGTGTCGGAGGTGGAGGGAACGAGGAGAAGAGGGAGACCAAATTGGAGGTGGAAAGATGGAGTGAAAAAGATTTTGTGTGATCGGGGCCTGAACATGCAGGAGGGTGAAAGGAGGGCAAGGAATAGAGTGAATTGGAGCGATGTGGTATACAGGGTTTGACGTGCTGTCAGTGGATTGAATCAAGGCATGTGAAGCGTCTGGGGTAAACCATGGAAAGCTGTGTAGGTATGTATATTTGCGTGTGTGGACGTGTGTATGTACATGTGTATGGGGGGGGGGGGGCCATTTCTTTCGTCTGTTTCCTTGCGCTACCTCGCAAACGCGGGAGACAGCGACAAAGTATAAAAAAAAAAAAAAAAAAAAAATATATACACACACATACATTTTTAGTATTTTTGCTTTGTCGCTGTCTCCCGTGTTTGCGAGGTAGTGCAAGGAAACAGACGAAAGAAATGGCCCAACCCACCCCCATACACATGTATATACATACACGTCCACACACGCAAATATACATACCTATACATCTCAATGTACACATATATATACACACACAGACATATACATATATACACATGTACATAATTCATACTGTCTGCCCTTATTTATTCCCATCGCCACCTTGCCACACATGAAATAACATTCCCCTCCCCCTCATGTGTGCGAGGTACATATATACATATATCTTTCTTTTTTCTTTCAAACTACTCGCCATTTCCCGTGTTAGCGAGGTAGCATTAAGAACAGTGGACTGGGCCTTTGAGGGAATATGCTCACCTGGCCCCCTTCTCTGTTCCTTCTTTTGGAAAATTAAAAATATAACGAGAGGGGAGGATTTTCAGCCCCCCGCTCCCCCCCCTTTTAGTCGCCTTCTACGACGCGCAGGGAATACATGGGAAGTATTCTTTCTCCCCTATCCCCAGGGATATGAATATATAGGTATGAATATGTACATGTGTATATATGTATATGTGTGTATGTATTTGGTAAACCAAATGGCATCCTAGCTTCATCTCTTCGATGTATATCAACTGACTTATTTCTCTCATGTCTCCCCTGATGATGTGATTATTACACAAAAGCGCACTTGGAAACTTGTCGTGTTTCATTTCCCTGTGGACTCATAGGAATTTTTTTTATTTTATTTTATTTTGCTTTATCGCTGTCTCCTGCGTTAGCAAGGTAGCGCAAGGAAACAGACAAAAGAAATGGCCCAACCCACCCACATACACATGAATATACATACACATCCACACACGCACATATACATACCTATACATTTCAATATATACGTATACATACATACATATATACACGTACATATTCATACATGCTCCCTTCATCCATTCCTGTCACCACCCTGCCACACACGAAGTAAGGTATAAGGTGAGGTATGTGACTTATTACATGTTGTAACCTAGTAGTAAATCTTTCTTTCATCTAAGATGGTCTTTGATAAGAGAATGTTTTACCTGTCTTGCCATTCACTATTAAACAAAAAGAAAAAAAATTCAGACTTGCAATGTTTTTCGCAACTGTGAAACGATTAAAGAACTATTGGTTGGATTAGTACTTGGATGGGTAACTTCCTGGGAATACCACATGTTGGCATATGTGGTGAGTGGTATGCACTAGTCCCTCCTCTTGGTAAAATCTCATAACTACTAAGCACTCTAGTGAGTGCTCCATGCTAACAATGCCTTATGGCAAAATCTCATCATAGTTATTCATTGCTAGGTATTCCCTCATACACATGAACCTGGGAATTTGTGTAGGGAGACCACAGTATTCCTAAAAGCACAATTGCAATAGAACATGATATCACATAAAAGAAAATTTTGTTCCTCATCATTTATGATAAAATCAAATACATCTTGAATGCTTTCACATGTAAGTGTGATAATATTGTAGTGTGGTAACTTTCCTTGTTTACCATATACAAGTTGTGCCCCTTCTATTTTCACAGGCTTAATGTCAGTTTGTAAACATTGTGCAGAAAATAATTCTTCTGATTGTACTACAAGTATATGCAGCTGTATTATGCGTTTTACAAATACGAAGGAATTCAAACAGCAACAGATCATAGGGTTCTTTTAAAGCTGTTTGTGATAGTGGAAAATATCAGAAACTCGCAGATTAGTGTGGTAAAAGTTAGAAGGTATACAGGTAATTCAATAAGGATAACCTGCAAATTGTCAGTGTGACTTAAGGAATTACAAATAATGTTAAGTTGTAGACTTGAAGTGAAATATTTATCATGTCTATTCTTAAACTTTTCTATAGTTCAACTCTCAGCCATTCTAATTGCCAAATTGTTCCATGTGAGTTTGTATCCAGTACTGCAAGTGAGACTAGGTGAATCAAGCCTTAAGTAACCTGATAGATCAAGGTTATCAAAGCCTTTGATAATTTTCAGTACGTGTATAAGATTACCTCTTAGCCTTCTCTCAGCCCAAGAATCAAGTTAGCAGCTTTTTTTGAAATAGGATAACAAAACTGAACACAATATCCAAGATGGGGGACAAGCCAATGAATTGTAAAGAATAAAGATGATTTCTTTGGACATAGATTTGAAGGCCCTACCTATAAATCCAAGGATTTTTTTTTTACTTTATTCACTGCCTCTTTGTGCTGATTACTTGGTTTTAAGTCGCTAAAGATTATTATGCCCGAGTCTTTTCCCTCATTTGCCTTTTGTAGTTCAACAGAATTCATACTATAGCTTGCAATTTGTTTTTGCTACTAATTTGCATAACTTTGCATTTATCAATATTAGAATTCATTTATCGTGTATAGGGCCTGTCCGTCTGTTTGTATATGTCAGTTTGAAGCTTTAGATCTTTAAGTTCATTTTTAGATTTATTTTCCAACTTTATATCATCAGCTGATGTTGATAACTTGCAATGTAGCTCATTTTTAGTATCACAGATATATAAAAGAATTGGTCCTAAGACTGCTTGATCCTAAACTTTAAATCATGCAGATTTGTCAGACTTGAGCAATTTTGTCAAACCATGCTGAGAATTGTTTATTGATTGGTGGTACTCTAGATGGTTTACAATTCTATCTCGAACGATGATTTCCATCAGTTTTCCACCTATAGGCATAAAGCTAATTGGATGATGATTTGTGGGCAGTAACTTTGTTGATTATTATTGTTATATTGTCCAATTTCCATTCACCTGGGACTTATTGAAAAGGGCATTTAAGGGCTTAACTATCTCATTTTTTGCCTCTTTTGTTATTCGTGGTTAAACCATATTAGGGACTGCCGTTTTATGTATTTTCATCTTTTTTATTGTTATCATTATTATTATTATTATTATTGATTGCCATTGAAGAACATGCTCTCTTATCAGTGAAACTGGATTCAGGACATGGGTTGTGTCTTTGATTGTAATCACAGATGCAAAACAGTCATTTAAGACTTTTGATGTGGCTTTGTTGTTCTGAACCAAGTCATTGTTTTCCTTAATTATTGGACCAGTTGACCAGGTAATGACTCTCTTGCTTCTGACTTAACTATAAAAGTCCATTGGGTTTCTTTTGATATTTTCAGCAATATATGCACCATATTGACATTTTCTTTGTTGTATAACTTATTTTCTCTGCATAGATTTATCTATCTTACTCTATGATGTTAGTTAGTGGTCTCATTGAGTTTCTTATGAGCTACTGTCTCAGACAACAGGCATATTTCTAATTGACTGTTCCACCACTGTTTTGTTTTTGCTGTCTAACTTGCATTCTATTTCCTTCTGCCTTCCTCCATTATATATGTATTTTACCAACCTATTGATCTAACACCTCTACTGATTACTAAACCACTTCAGGGTGTCTCTTGACTTGCTGACTTGTTAATTCTATTTGATGTCCCACATGTCCTGTGGAGTTAAGAATCATTTACTTTAATCTATTGGCTAACACTACCACCATCCCTCATATATCTCATTTCAGGAGCTTAAATTTTGGAATTGTCTGTGCCATTCCACATCCATTTGTCATACATATTAGTTGGTGTTGTCAGAATTGCTCTGTTCCTTAGTCTGCTTGTTAGCTACGTGGTCGTATTTTTCCCTTCCAAAACTCTCCCTGGATCCAGTCGTCATTAACTTTTAATGATTTAAAAGTAAATATTTTTTTTTCACAGGTATACCAGTGTACGTGGTGATAAGGTGGACATTCTCTACAACAACATAAAGAATGCATTCTTCCAACCTTGTGAGGGAGAAATGATCATTCTGCTTCATTTCCATCTTAGGGTAAGTCTCCCTCTCTTTTTATTTTATTTCCCCCAGTAATTGAATATGAAATATACATGATCTTTGTTAACAGTTACTCAGGGATAAGCAGAAGGGGTATTTCGTGATTAGTTAAAGAACGCATGACTACCTGTATGCCTTTTGGATGTTAGCCCTTTGGCTTTATGAAGAATTTCCAGCTGCAATTCCAAAAACTTTCAGTTCTCCAGCAATTTTTGAAAATGATAGTTAAACTATTTTTATACCTCTTTATCTTATCATAGTAAATCTATAATGTTTAGATATAGTGCATTAACTTTTCTAAAAAAGAACAGTTGAGAGCTGAGAGTAAATGTGAATAAAAGCAAGGTTATTAGATGTAACAGGGTTGAAGGACAAGTTAAGTGAGATGTGAGTTTAAATAAAGAAAAATTGGATGAGTGTTTTTAAATAGCCTAGGATGAACATGGTAGCAAGTGCAATCATGGAAGATGAAGTGAATTCTATATAGGGTGGGTGAGAGGATGAAGGTTCTGAGAGCACTGAATAATGAATGGAAAGAGAGATTCTTATCTGGAAGGGTAAAAATGGGTATGATTGAAAGTGTAGTAGTCCCAAAAATCTTATATGGATGCAAGGCATGGGTTACAAATGGTGATGTGCGGGAGAGGGTGGATGTGTTGGAAATGAAATGTTTGAAGACGGTATGTGGTAGGGGTAGTTTGGTTGAGTGAGTAATGAAAGGATAAGAGATGTGGTAATATAGAGTGTGATTGAGCTAGCTGAAGAGAGAGTGCTGAAATGGTTTGGACATATGGAGAGAATGAATGCAGAATGTTTAACAAAGAAGATATAAATTTCAGAAGTGGAGGGAAGAAGGAGCACCTAAAGATGCCGGAGGGTGAAAGGTTTCCACAGTATAGGGTGAATTGGAATGATGTGGTGTACAGGGGATAAAGTGCTGTCAGTGGACTGAATCAGGGCATGTAATATGGCCTTGATGAACCATAGCATGGTCTGTGAAGTCTGATTGTGCATAGGGAGCTGTGGTTTTGATGCATTACATATGATAGCTAGAGAATGGATGTGAGCCAGTGTGGCCATTCTTTGTCTGTTCCTGGCATTGCTTCACTAACACGGGAAACAGTGATCAGTTATGAAAAGAAACACTTTTGATAGTCTGGGGGAAATTGAAATGATTATGGGTGAAGCCTGCACTATGGCATAAACTTCCTCAAGTGTAAGAGATTTCTTGCTCCTTATCCTATGAATATACATATGTAAAATGTTGTATGGTTGCGAGGCGTGGGCTATGGATAGAGTTGTGCGCAGGAGGATGGATGTGCTGGAAATGAGATGTTTGAGGACAATGTGTGGTGTGCGGTGGTTTGATCGAGTAAGTAATGTAAGAGTAAGAGAGATGTGTGGAAATAAAAAGAGCGTGGTTGAGAGAGCAGATGAGGGTGTTTTAAAATGGTTTGGGCACACGAAGAGAATGAGTGAGGAAAGATTGACCAAGAGGATATATATGTCGGAGGTGGAGGGAACGAGGAGAAGTGGGAGACCAAATTGGAGGTGGAAAGATGGAGTGAAAAAGATTTTGTGTGATCGGGGCCTGAACATGCAGGAGGGTGAAAGGAGGGCAAGGAATAGAGTGAATTGGATCGATGTGGTATACCGGGGTTGACGTGCTGTCAGTGGATTGAATCAGGGTATGTGAAGCGTCTGGGGTAAACCATGGAAAGCTGTGTAGGTATGTATATTTGCGTGTGTGGACGTATGTATATACATGTGTATGGGGGTGGGTTGGGCCATTTCTTTCGTCGGTTTCCTTGCACTACCTCGCAAACGCGGGAGAAAAAAAAAAAAAAGACATGAAAAAATGAAACAGCTGTATATAGAGAGATGCTGAATATCACAGCTCTCGTCAAAAATGTTATAATATCTGTTTAAATATTCATGCATTATAATTCATAACACACTCATAATGATGGAAAAACAAAAAGGGCATAAAGAAAATTAAAGCATTGGAATGAGAGGGCTGCAGCCCACCTTTGCCTGTTTGTAAATCTCTCTATATCTCTGATGCCCATTTACTTCAGGAACTCCCTCAAGGGGGTGGCCATGGCAATAGTCTTTTCTTGTGATTTTCAGTTTGTAAACACTCATCAAAAACATTTTATATGATCATTTTGTGTATGCATTGTAATATGCACATGCAAAATGCAACAAAAGTGCCCCCTAGTGGTGAGCCATGGCCACTCCTATCTGATAATATGGAGTGCTGTCATTGTGTGGGAATGAAGCCTGTATTGTGCAAGCTTCCAGGTGTTGTGGGTGGTGCATGGGATGTTTGGTGGGTTTGGGTCTGGGTAGTTTTACACAATGTCACAGGTGATGATGATGATGATGATGATGATGGTGGTGTCTTTTGGAATGTTGGTAGGAAGGCTTTCAACATCAAGAGATGCCAAGTCCATCTGGAATTGTAGAGCAGAGAATATAAAGGAATTCATCTGTGGAGTTGATTACTTATTATGTAGAAGGCACCAGTTCAAAAAGGATATGAGCTGCCAAAATAACAGAGACCACTGAACTGTACATATCATGTAATAAGTTTGAAAGAATGATCAAGAAACTCCTACTGGGACACTGATTAGAAATAACTTTGGAAATTAATTTGTGCCAGATAATAGCACACTCTGGTCATGACTTTGTGCCAGATTATAGCACACAATCATAACTACTATCACACCACAAGAACATACTTGAAACATTTATGCAAGGGGCAAGAAAACTGGATCAAGTTATTTAGATAGATAAGCTTGGAAAATGGGTCTGAGAGTTTTTAGCAAAAACTGAAACTGGTTAGTTGGGGTGTGAGTTTGAACGGAGATAATTTGAAGGAAGTGGATCTCTCTATCAGTCACATGCTGTTCCCTCCAGGAGCTCTCATCAAGCAGATGGCTGCAGCAAATGAGTCTCCACTTATCCCTGTCTTTACATGCCTCCCTCGCATACATCATTGCACACATTCTTCCACCATTTCTCTCCTAATACTCTTCCTCACCATTTCCTTATGTCACAGGTGGTCTTCTTCTCACATCAACATCTTTAATCATACTGTCATACACTCTCCTTGGAAACTTCCAGCTGTGCATTCTTTTCAAATGCCCAGACTGCCTAAAAGTATCATATTTCATGCACTCCTACACTCTGAAACTCATTCCCTTTGCATTCCCTGCCATACCCCCTTATTTTTCTTGATTCCATCTAGTCACACCACATTCTCATATCAAACAATTCATTTTCACTGCCTGAATTCTGTGGCTCATTCCATGTCCATGTCTTGGCTGCATAGGTCAGGGTCAGAAGGACTATGCTGTTCCTTAATCATTTCTGCACTTCCACACTTACACCTCTACCCTTCATTATTCTTGTAAGTGATCCAGTAAGTCGTCTTCCATGCACTTTTCTATCCATTATCTTCCCTGTATCACAAAATTTACCCAAGATAGCATTTGGACGATTTTTGCAGGGAAGAAATGCAAATGAGTGGGAGATGTATAAAAGAAAGAGGCAGGAGGTCAAAGAAAGGTGCAAGAGGTGAAAAAGAGGGCAAATGAGAGTTGGGGTGAGAGAGTATCATTAAATTTTAGGGAGAATAAAAAGATGTTTTCGAAGGAGGTAAATAAAGTGCGTAAGACAGGGGAACAAATGGGTACTTCAGTGAAGGGGGCAAATGGGGAGGTAATAACAAGTAGTGGTGATGTGAAAAGGAGATGGAGTGAGTATTTTGAAGGTTTGTTGAATGTGTTTGATGATAGAGTGGCAGATATAGGGTGTTTTGGTCGAGGTGGTGTGCAAAGTGAGAGGGTTAGGGAAAATGATTTGGTAAACAGAGAAGAGGTAGTAAAAGCTTTGCAGAAGATGAAAGCCAGCAAAGCAGCAGGTTTGGATGGTATTGCAGTGGAATATATTAAAAAAGGGGGTGACTGTATTATTGACTGGTTGGTAAGGTTATTTAATGTATGTATGATTCATGGTGAGGTGCCTGAGGATTGGCGGAATGCTTGCATAGTGCCATTGTACAAAGGCAAAGGGGATAAGAGTGAGTGCTCAAATTACAGAGGTATAAGTTTGTTGAGTACTCCTGGTAAATTATATGGGAGGGTATTGATTGAGAGGGTAAAGGCATGTACAGAGCATCAGATTGGGGAAGAGCAGTGTGGTTTCAGAAGTGGTAGAGGATGTGTGGATCAGGTGTTTGCTTTGAAGAATGCATGAGAGAAATACTTTGAAAAGCAAATGGATTTGTATGTAGCATTTATGGATCTGGAGAAGGCATGTGATAGAGTTGATAGAGATGCTCTGTAGAAGGTATTAAGAATATATGGTGTGGGAGGCAAGTTGTTAGAAGCAGTGAAAAGTTTTTATCGAGGATGTAAGGCATGTGTACGTGTAGGAAGAGAGGAAAGTGATTGGTTCTCAGTGAATGTAGGTTTGCGGCAGGGGTGTGTGATGTCTCCATGGTTGTTTAATTTGTTTATGGATGGGGTTGTTAGAGAGGTGAATGCAAGAGTTTTGGAAAGAGGGGCAAGTATGAAGTCTGTTGGGGATGAGAGAGCTTGGGAAGTGAGTCAGTTGTTGTTCGCTGATGATACAGCGCTGGTGGCTGATTCATGTGAGAAACTGCATAAGCTGGTGACTGAGTTTGGTAAAGTGTGTGAAAGAAGAAAGTTAAGAGTAAATGTGAATAAGAGCAAGGTTATTAGGTACAGTAGGGTTGAGGGTCAAGTCAATTGGGAGGTAAGTTTGAATGGAGAAAAACTGGAGGAAGTAAAGTGTTTTAGATATCTGGGAGTGGATCTGGCAGCGGATGGAACCATGGAAGCAGAAGTGAATCATAGGGTGGAGGAGGGGGCGAAAATCCTGGGAGCCTTGAAGAATGTGTGGAAGTCGAGAACATTATCTCGGAAAGCAAAAATGGGTATGTTTGAAGGAATAGTGGTTCCAACAATGTTGTATGGCTGCAAGGCGTGGGCTATGGATAGAGTTGTGCGCAGGAGGGTGGATGTGCTGGAAATGAGATGTTTGAGGACAATATGTGGTGTGAGGTGGTTTGATCGAGTAAGTAATGTAAGGGTAAGAGAGATGTGTGGAAATAAAAAGAGTGTGGTTGAGAGAGCAGAAGAGGGTGTTTTGAAATGGTTTGGTCACATGGAGAGAATGAGTGAGGAAAGATTGACAAAGAGGATATATGTGTCGGAGGTGGAGGGAACGAGGAGAAGTGGGGAACCAAATTGGAGGTGGAAAGATGGAGTGAAAAAGATTTTGAGTGATTGGGGCCTGAAAGGATGAAAGGCGTGCAAGGAATAGAGTGAATTGGATCGATGTGGTATACTGGGGTTGACGTGTTGTCAGTGGATTGAATCAGGGCCTGTGGAGCGTCTGGGGTAAACCATGGAAAGTTTTGTGGGGCCTGGATGTGGAAAGGGAGCTGTGGTTTCGGGCATTATTACATGACAGCTAGAGACTGAGTGTGAACGAATGGGGCCTTTGTTGTCTTTTCCTAATGCTACCTCGCACACATGAGGGGGGAGGGGGATGTTATTCCATGTGTAGCGAGGTGGCGATTGGAATAAATAAAGGTAGACAGTATGAATTATGTTTTCTTTCTTTCTTTCAAACCATTCGCCATTTCCCGCGTTAGTGAGGTAGCGTTAAGAACAGAGGACTGGGCCTTTGAGGGAATATCCTCACCTTGCCCCCTTCTCTGTTCCTTCTTTTGGGAAAAAAAAAAGAAAACGAGAGGGGAGGATTTCCAGCCCCCGCTCCCTCCCCTTTTAGTCGCCTTGTACGACACGCAGGGAATACGTGGGAAGTATTCTTTCTCCCCTATGTACATGTGTATATATGTATATGTCTGTGTGTGTATATATATGTGTACATTGAGATGTATAGGTATGTATATTTGCGTGTGTGGACGTGTATGTATATACATGTGTATGGGGGTGGGTTGGGCCATTTCTTTCGTCTGTTTCCTTGCGCTACCTCGCAAACGCGGGAGACAGCGACAAAGCAAAATTAAAAAAAAAATGAAATAAAATATTTTGTTTAATTATACTTTGTCGCTGTCTCCTGCGTTAGCGAGATATATATTATTATCTTAAAAAGTATTGAATAAGTATTAGATTTTAGCACTTTACAAATTCCACAGAATGAAATTAACAGCATTATCAAATGAGCAGCACAGTATACACAGTGAGCATTATGTTTATACCATGCATAGTGGCAGAATCTTGTTACAAATAGGTAGGTAAGTAAATGATAGTGAAGCTATGAATATGTTTTATGTTGATATGTTTCCCCCCCCCCCCTACCCACAGCATGCCATTATGTTTGGCAAGAAGAAACATATTGATGTGCAGTTCTACACTGAAGTTGGTGAAATAACTACAGATCTAGGGAAGCACCAGCACATGCATGATCGTGATGACCTTTCTGCAGAGCAGGCAGAACGAGAGCTGCGTCACAAGTTGACATCTGCATTCAAAAGCTTTACAGAAAAGGTATCAAAACTGATAGATATAGATTTATGTTTTGTGCCATACCACTTGTCTCTCGACTCACATACCCACTGGTTACTTGGTGCATACTTGGTAAAGTGTTCCGGGGTCTTCACCCCCACAGCCCAGGGTCAGCCTAAACTGGTGGATTTGGTCCATGGTCAACCAGGCTGTTGGAAACCATGACCTTCAGGCTTATATATCCCCCAAAGCCTGGCTGGTCTGCTACACTTTGTAGGTACTTAACTAGTGCATTCTTAAACTTCTCTACTATCCATCCCATCCCATCCTGTTTTTGATGGTAGCTGGCAAAGTGTTGAAGAATCTTGGGCCAGATACTTTCAAAAGCAAATGGATTTGTATCTAGCATTTATGGATCTGGAGAAGGCATGTGATAGAGTTGATAGAGATGCTCTGTGGAAGGTATTAAGATTATATGGTGTGGGAGGCAAGTTGTTAGAAGCAGTGAAAAGTTTTTATCGAGGATGTAAGCCATGTGTACGTGTAGGAAGAGAGGAAAGTGATTGGTTCTCAGTGAATGTAGGTTTGCGGCAGGGGTGTGTGATGTCTCCATGGTTGTTTAATTTGTTTATGGATGGGGTTGTTAGGGAGGTGAATGCAAGAGTTTTGGAAAGAGGGGCAAGTATGCAGTCTGTTGTGGATGAGAGAGCTTGGGAAGTGAGTCAGTTATTGTTTGCTGATGATACAGCGCTGGTGGCTGATTCATGTGAGAAACTGCATAAGCTGGTGACTGAGTTTGGTAAAGTGTGTGAAAGAAGAAAGTTGAGAGTAAATGTGAATAAGAGCAAGGTTATTAGGTACAGTAGGATTGAGGGTCAAGTTAATTGGGAGGTAAGTTTGAATGGACAAAAACTGGAGGAAGTAAAGTGTTTTAGATATCTGGGAGTGGATTTGGCAGCGGATGGAACCATGGAAGCGGAAGTGAATCATAGGGTGGGGGAGGGGGCAAATATTCTGGGAGCCTTGAAGAATGTGTGGAAGTCGAGAACATTATCTCGGAAAGCAAAAATGGGTATGTTTGAAGGAATAGTGTTTCCAACAATGTTGTATGGTTGCAAGGCGTGTTCTATGGATAGAGTTGTGTGCAGGAGGGTGGATGTGCTGGAAATGAGATGTTTGAGGACAATATGTGGTGTGAGGTGCTTTGATCATGTAAGTAATAATAGGGTAAGAGAGATGTGTGGTAATAAAAAGAGTGTGGTTGAGAGCAGAAGAGGGTGTTTTGAAATGGTTTGGTCACATGGAGAGAATGAGTGAGGAAAGATCGACAAAAAGGACATATGTGTCAGAGGTGAAGGGAACGAGGAGAAGTGGGAGACCAAATTGGAGATAGAAAGATGGAGTGAAAAAGATTTTGAGTGATTGGGGCCTGGAAATGCAGGAGGGTGAAAGGCGTGCAAGGAATAGAGTGAATTGGAATGATGTGGTATGCCAGGGTCGACGTGCTGTCAATGGACTGAACCAGGGCATGTGAGGCGTCTTTGGTAAACCATAGAAAGTTCTGTGGGGCATGGATGTGGAAAGGGAGCTGTGGTTTCGGTGCATTATTACATGACAGCTAGAGACTGAGTGTGAACGAATGGGGCCTTTGTTGTCTTTTCCTAGCACTGCCTCGCACACATGAGGGGGGAGGGGGTTGTTATTTCATGTGTGGCGATGGGAATGAATAAGGGCAGACAGTATGAATTATGTACATGCGTATATATGTATATGTCTGTGTGTGTATATATATTTATACGTTGAGATGTATAGGTATGTATATTTGCATGTGTGGACGTGTATGTATATACATGTTTATGTGGGTGGGTCGGGCATTCTTTCGTCTGTTTCCCTGCGCTACCTTGCTAACGCGGGAGACAGCGACAAAGCAAAATAAATAAATATAAATACCTTGCATTCTCGATAAATACTTTTCACTGCTTCTAGCAACTTTTGTCCCACACCATATATTCTTAATACCTTCCTCAGAGTATCTCTATCAACTCTATCCTATGCCTTCTCTAGATCCATAAATGCTACATACAAATCCATTTGCTTTTCTAAGTATTTCTCACATACATTCTTCAAAGCAAACACCTGATCCACACATCCTCTACCATTTCTGAAACCACGCTGCTCTTCCCCAATCTGATGCTCTGTACATGCTTTCACCCTCTCAGTCAATACCCTCCCATATAATTTCCCAGGAATACTCAACAAACTTATACCTCTGTAATTTGAGCACTCACCTTTATCCCCTTTGCCTTTGTACAGTGGCACTATGCATGCATTCCGCCAATCCTCAGGCACCTTACCATGAGTCATACGTACATTAAATATCCTTACCAACCAGTCAGCAACACAGTTACCACCTTTTTTGATAAATTCCACTGCACTACCATCCAAACCCACTGCCTTTCTGGCTTTCATCTTCCGCATGGCTTTTACTACCTCTTCTCTGTTTACCAAATCATTCTCCCAAACCCTCTCACTTCATACACCACCTCGACCAAAACACCCAATATCTGCCACTCTTTTTCACCTCTTGCACTTTCTCTTGACCTTCTGCCTCTTTCTTTTATACATCTCCCACTCATTTGCACTATTTCCCTGCAAAAGTTGTCCAAATGCCTCTCTCTTCTCTTTCACTAATAGTCTTACTTCTTCATCCCACCACTCACCACCCTTTCTAATCTGTCCACCTTCCACGCTTCTCATGCCACAAGCATCTTTTGCGCAGGCCATCACTGCTTCCCTAGATACATCCCATTCCTCCCCCACTCCCCTTACGTCCTTTGCTCTCAACTTTTTCCATTCTCCACTCAGTCTGTCTGGGTACTTCTTCACACAAGCCTCCTTCCCAAGATCACTTACTCTCTTCACCCCAGCCTTCTCTTTTCTTTTCTGAAAACCACTACAAATCTTCTCCTTCATCTCCACAAGATAATGATCAGACATCCCTCCAATTGCACCTCTCAGCACATTAACATCTAAAAGTCTCTCTTTCACGCGCCTATCAATTAACACGTAATCCAGTAATGCTCTCTGGCCATCTCTCCTACTTACATACATATACTTATGTATATCTCTCTTATTAAACCAGGTATTCCCAATCACCAGTCCTTTTTCAGCACACAAATCTACAAGCTCTTCTCCATTTCCATTTACAACACTGAACACCCCATGTACACCAATTATTCCCTCAACTGCCACATTACTCACCATTGCATTCAAATCACCCATCACTATAACCTGGTCTCGTGCATCAAAACTACTAACACACTCACTCAGCTGCTCCCAAAACACTTACCTCTCATGATCTTTCTTCTCCTGCCCAGGTGCATATGCACCACTAATCACCCATCTCTCCATCCACTTTCAGTTTTACTCATATCAATCTAGAGTTTACTTTCTTACACTCTATCATGTACTCCCACCACTCCTGTTTCAGCAGTAGTGCTACTACTTCCCTTGCTCTTGTCCTCTCACCAACCCCTGACTTTTCTCCCAAACATTCCCAAACCACTCTTCCCCTTAACCCTTGAGCTTCGTTTCACTCAGAGCTAAAACATCCAGGTTCCTTTCTTGAAACATACTTCCTATCTCTCCTTTTTTCTCATCTTGGTTACATCCACACACATTTAGACACCACCCCAATCTGAGCCTTCAAGGAGGATGAGCACTCCCCGCATGACTCCTTCCTCTGTTTCCCCTTTTAGAAAGTTTAAATACAAGGAAGGGAGGGTTTCTAGCCTCCCGCTCCTGTCCCCTTTAGTCGCCTTTTACAACACGTGAGGAATGCGTGGGAAGTATTCTTTATCATTTACCTGTTTCAAAGTCTGTTTTTTATTGAATTGATAAATTTTATATAAAAGACTGTGTATTCCAATTTAATGGAGAATATTGTGCTCAGAAATATGGTATGGCAATGGGTAACCCTGTATTAAGTAATCTTTACATCCGCCCTTTTCTGCATAATTCTATCTATAGCCTATACCGTGGAGCCATACAATATTGTCAGGACTACTGTTCCTTCAAATATACCCATTTTTGCCCTCCCAGATACCATTCTCTCTTTCCATACATTCTTCAGTGCTCCCAGAACCTTCCCCCCTCCCTCACTGTATGACTCGCTCAAGCTTCCATAGTTCTGTTCTGCCAAGTCCACTCCCAGATAGCTAAAACTCCTCACTTCCTCCAATTTTTCTCCATTCAAGCTTTCATGCCAACTAACTTTTCCCTCAACCCTGCTAAACCTAATAACCTTGCTTTTATTCACATTCACTCTGTACCTTCTTCACACACACTTCTGATCATAGTCAATAACTTCTAAAGTTTCTCATTCAAATCATCCACCAGTGCTCTATCATCAGCAAACAACAATTGGCTCACTTCCCAGGCTCTCTTATCCCCTCTCTCCAAGACTGTTGCATAAATCCATCCATCACCACCCCATCCACAAAGAAATTAAACAACCATGGAAACATCACACATCCCTGCTGCAGACCATTCACTCTCCTTTACATCCGCCCTTTTCTGCATAATTCTATCTATAGCCTATACCGTGGAGCCATACAATATTGTCAGGACTACTGCTCCTTCAAATATACCCATTTTTGCCCTCCCAGATACCATTCTCTCTTTCCATACATTCTTCAGTGCTCCCAGAACCTTCCCCCCTCCCTCACTGTATGACTCGCTCAAGCTTCCATAGTTCTGTTCTGCCAAGTCCACTCCCAGATAGCTAAAACTCCTCACTTCCTCCAATTTTTCTCCATTCAAACTTTCATGCCAACTAACTTTTCCCTCAACCCTGCTAAACCTAATAACCTTGCTTTTATTCACCTTCTTCACACACACTTCTGATCATAGTCAATAACTTCTAAAGTTTCTCATTCAAATCATCCACCAGTGCTCTATCATCAGCAAACAACAACTGGCTCACTTCCCAGGCTCTCTTATCCCCTCTCTCCAAGACTGTTGCATAAATGCATCCATCACCACCCCATCCACAAAGAAATTAAACAACCATGGAAACATCACACATCCCTGCTGCAGACCATTCACTCTCCTTGCTTTAAACGTAATTCTTTTCATTCACCATCAAACACATGGTGAATAGTAGTTGTGTCACTGAGGTATTTTATTATTCAAGACTTTGATTACAATTAATGCTCTTTTTTATGTCAACTGTACTTAATGGATTTTTTCTTTCTTTTTTTTTCCCAAAGGTGGAAACAATGACGAAACATCAAATAGAATTTGATACTCCTTTCCGTGACCTGGGATTCCCTGGTGCTCCTTTCCGTTCTACAGTTCTTCTTCAACCCACTTCAGGTATACTCAGAGGATAATTTAACTCAATTATTTTTTGCTTATAAATATGTATTTGTGTTTGTCATTGCCACTATTTGCTCTCATATGGGAGACTATTACATGTGAAGGTCCCTCTGCCATAGATTTTCCTTGTGCATGTGTCGAAGGCGAGAACATTATCTCGGAAAGCAAAAATGGGTATGTTTGATGGAAATGTGGTTCCAACAATGTTATATGGTTGCGAGGCGTGGGCTATAGATAGAGTTGTGAGGAGGAGGGTGGATGTATTGGAAATGAGATATTTGAGGACAATATGTTGTGTGAGGTGGTTTGATCGAGTAAGTAATGAAAGGGTAAGAGAGATGTGTGGTAATAAAAAGAGTGTGGTTGAGAGAGCAGGAGAGGGTGTTTTGAAATGGTTTGGTCACATGGGGAGAATGAGTGAGGAAAGATTGACAAAGAGGATATATGTGTCAGAGGTGGAGGGAATAAGAAGTGGAAGACCAAATTGGAGGTGGAAAGATGGAGTGAAAAAGATTTTGAGCAATTGGGGCCTGAACATGCAGGAGGGTGAAAGACGTGGAAGGAATAGAGTGAATTGGAACAATGTGGTATACTGGGGTCGACGTGCTGTCAATGGATTGAACCAGGGCATGTGAGGCTTTGTAACATAGATTTGTGGGCATGATGGGGAAAGGGAGCTGTGGTTTCGGTGCATTATTACATGACAGCTAGAGACTGAGTGTGAACGAATGGGCCTTTGTTGTCTTTTCCTAGCACTGCTCGCACATGAGGGGAGGGGGTTGTTCATTTCATGTGTGGGCGATGGGAATGAATAAGGCAGACAGTATGAATTATGAGATGCGTATATATGTATATGTCTGTGTTGTATATATATTATACGTTGGATGTATAGGTATGTATATGTTGCATGTGTGGAAGTGTATGTAATACATGTTTATGTGGGTGGGTGCGGGCCATTCTTTCGTCTGTTTCCTGGCTACCTGCTAACGCGGGAGACAGCGACAAAGCAAAATAAATAAATATAAATACCTTGCATTCTCGATAAATACTTTTCACTGCTTCTAGCAACTTTTGTCCCACACCATATATTTCTTAATACCTTCCTCAGAGTATCTCTATCAACTCTATCCTATGCCTTCTCTAGATCCATAAATGCTACATACAAATCCATTTGCTTTTCTAAGTATTTCTCACATACATTCTTCAAAGCAAACACCTGATCCACACATCCTCTACCATTTCTGAAACCACGCTGCTCTTCCCCAATCTGATGCTCTGTACATGCTTTCACCCTCTCAGTCAATACCCTCCCATATAATTTCCCAGGAATACTCAACAAACTTATACCTCTGTAATTTGAGCACTCACCTTTATCCCCTTTGCCTTTGTACAGTGGCACTATGCATGCATTCCGCCAATCCTCAGGCACCTTACCATGAGTCATACGTACATTAAATATCCTTACCAACCAGTCAGCAACACAGTTACCACCTTTTTTGATAAATTCCACTGCACTACCATCCAAACCCACTGCCTTTCTGGCTTTCATCTTCCGCATGGCTTTTACTACCTCTTCTCTGTTTACCAAATCATTCTCCCAAACCCTCTCACTTCATACACCACCTCGACCAAAACACCCAATATCTGCCACTCTTTTTCACCTCTTGCACTTTCTCTTGACCTTCTGCCTCTTTCTTTTATACATCTCCCACTCATTTGCACTATTTCCCTGCAAAAGTTGTCCAAATGCCTCTCTCTTCTCTTTCACTAATAGTCTTACTTCTTCATCCCACCACTCACCACCCTTTCTAATCTGTCCACCTTCCACGCTTCTCATGCCACAAGCATCTTTTGCGCAGGCCATCACTGCTTCCCTAGATACATCCCATTCCTCCCCCACTCCCCTTACGTCCTTTGCTCTCAACTTTTTCCATTCTCCACTCAGTCTGTCTGGGTACTTCTTCACACAAGCCTCCTTCCCAAGATCACTTACTCTCTTCACCCCAGCCTTCTCTTTTCTTTTCTGAAAACCACTACAAATCTTCTCCTTCATCTCCACAAGATAATGATCAGACATCCCTCCAATTGCACCTCTCAGCACATTAACATCTAAAAGTCTCTCTTTCACGCGCCTATCAATTAACACGTAATCCAGTAATGCTCTCTGGCCATCTCTCCTACTTACATACATATACTTATGTATATCTCTCTTATTAAACCAGGTATTCCCAATCACCAGTCCTTTTTCAGCACACAAATCTACAAGCTCTTCTCCATTTCCATTTACAACACTGAACACCCCATGTACACCAATTATTCCCTCAACTGCCACATTACTCACCATTGCATTCAAATCACCCATCACTATAACCTGGTCTCGTGCATCAAAACTACTAACACACTCACTCAGCTGCTCCCAAAACACTTACCTCTCATGATCTTTCTTCTCCTGCCCAGGTGCATATGCACCACTAATCACCCATCTCTCCATCCACTTTCAGTTTTACTCATATCAATCTAGAGTTTACTTTCTTACACTCTATCATGTACTCCCACCACTCCTGTTTCAGCAGTAGTGCTACTACTTCCCTTGCTCTTGTCCTCTCACCAACCCCTGACTTTTCTCCCAAACATTCCCAAACCACTCTTCCCCTTAACCCTTGAGCTTCGTTTCACTCAGAGCTAAAACATCCAGGTTCCTTTCTTGAAACATACTTCCTATCTCTCCTTTTTTCTCATCTTGGTTACATCCACACACATTTAGACACCACCCCAATCTGAGCCTTCAAGGAGGATGAGCACTCCCCGCATGACTCCTTCCTCTGTTTCCCCTTTTAGAAAGTTTAAATACAAGGAAGGGAGGGTTTCTAGCCTCCCGCTCCTGTCCCCTTTAGTCGCCTTTTACAACACGTGAGGAATGCGTGGGAAGTATTCTTTATCATTTACCTGTTTCAAAGTCTGTTTTTTTATTGAATTGATAAATTTTATATAAAAGACTGTGTATTCCAATTTAATGGAGAATATTGTGCTCAGAAATATGGTATGGCAATGGGTAACCCTGTATTAAGTAATCTTTACATCCGCCCTTTTCTGCATAATTCTATCTATAGCCTATACCGTGGAGCCATACAATATTGTCAGGACTACTGTTCCTTCAAATATACCCATTTTTGCCCTCCCAGATACCATTCTCTCTTTCCATACATTCTTCAGTGCTCCCAGAACCTTCCCCCCTCCCTCACTGTATGACTCGCTCAAGCTTCCATAGTTCTGTTCTGCCAAGTCCACTCCCAGATAGCTAAAACTCCTCACTTCCTCCAATTTTTCTCCATTCAAGCTTTCATGCCAACTAACTTTTCCCTCAACCCTGCTAAACCTAATAACCTTGCTTTTATTCACATTCACTCTGTACCTTCTTCACACACACTTCTGATCATAGTCAATAACTTCTAAAGTTTCTCATTCAAATCATCCACCAGTGCTCTATCATCAGCAAACAACAATTGGCTCACTTCCCAGGCTCTCTTATCCCCTCTCTCCAAGACTGTTGCATAAATCCATCCATCACCACCCCATCCACAAAGAAATTAAACAACCATGGAAACATCACACATCCCTGCTGCAGACCATTCACTCTCCTTTACATCCGCCCTTTTCTGCATAATTCTATCTATAGCCTATACCGTGGAGCCATACAATATTGTCAGGACTACTGCTCCTTCAAATATACCCATTTTTGCCCTCCCAGATACCATTCTCTCTTTCCATACATTCTTCAGTGCTCCCAGAACCTTCCCCCCTCCCTCACTGTATGACTCGCTCAAGCTTCCATAGTTCTGTTCTGCCAAGTCCACTCCCAGATAGCTAAAACTCCTCACTTCCTCCAATTTTTCTCCATTCAAACTTTCATGCCAACTAACTTTTCCCTCAACCCTGCTAAACCTAATAACCTTGCTTTTATTCACCTTCTTCACACACACTTCTGATCATAGTCAATAACTTCTAAAGTTTCTCATTCAAATCATCCACCAGTGCTCTATCATCAGCAAACAACAACTGGCTCACTTCCCAGGCTCTCTTATCCCCTCTCTCCAAGACTGTTGCATAAATGCATCCATCACCACCCCATCCACAAAGAAATTAAACAACCATGGAAACATCACACATCCCTGCTGCAGACCATTCACTCTCCTTGCTTTAAACGTAATTCTTTTCATTCACCATCAAACACATGGTGAATAGTAGTTGTGTCACTGAGGTATTTTATTATTCAAGACTTTGATTACAATTAATGCTCTTTTTTATGTCAACTGTACTTAATGGATTTTTTCTTTCTTTTTTTTTCCCAAAGGTGGAAACAATGACGAAACATCAAATAGAATTTGATACTCCTTTCCGTGACCTGGGATTCCCTGGTGCTCCTTTCCGTTCTACAGTTCTTCTTCAACCCACTTCAGGTATACTCAGAGGATAATTTAACTCAATTATTTTTTGCTTATAAATATGTATTTGTGTTTGTCATTGCCACTATTTGCTCTCATATGGGAGACTATTACATGTGAAGGTCCCTCTGCCATAGATTTTCCTTGTGCATGTGTCGAAGGCGAGAACATTATCTCGGAAAGCAAAAATGGGTATGTTTGATGGAAATGTGGTTCCAACAATGTTATATGGTTGCGAGGCGTGGGCTATAGATAGAGTTGTGAGGAGGAGGGTGGATGTATTGGAAATGAGATATTTGAGGACAATATGTTGTGTGAGGTGGTTTGATCGAGTAAGTAATGAAAGGGTAAGAGAGATGTGTGGTAATAAAAAGAGTGGGGTTGAGAGAGCAGGAGAGGGTGTTTTGAAATGGTTTGGTCACATGGGGAGAATGAGTGAGGAAAGATTGACAAAGAGGATATATGTGTCAGAGGTGGAGGGAATAAGAAGTGGAAGACCAAATTGGAGGTGGAAAGATGGAGTGAAAAAGATTTTGAGCAATTGGGGCCTGAACATGCAGGAGGGTGAAAGACGTGGAAGGAATAGAGTGAATTGGAACAATGTGGTATACTGGGGTCGACGTGCTGTCAGTGGATTGAACCAGGGCATGTGAAGCTTCTTTGGATGTGGAAAGGGAGCTGTGGTTTTGGTGCATTATACATGACAGCTAGAGACTTGAGTGTGAACGAATGTGGCCTTTGTTGTCTTTTCCTAGCGCTACCTTGTGTGCATGCATGGGGAGGGGGTTGTCATTTCATGTGTGGTGGGGTGGCGATGGGAATGAATAAAGGCAGCAAGTATGAATTATGCAGATGTGTATATATGTATATGTCTGTGTATGTATATATAAGTATATGTTGGAATGTATAGGTATGTATATGTGCATGTGTGGATATGTATGTACATACATGTGTATGTGGGTGGGTGGGCTGGGCCATTCTTTCGTCTGTTTCCTTGTGCTACCTCGCTAACGCGGGAGACAGCGACAAAATATGATAAATGAATATATAAATAAATGTACATGTATGGTTGTGTCTGTCTATCTATGTCTGATGCCCATCCCAACTAAAGAACTCCAGTGCTACTTCTAAGCCTGCAATGTCACACTCTTAAGCCACAGGCAGAGGGCATGTCTAGCACTGTGTTTGCAGAGACTCATACCTAATGTTCCTAATAACTACCCCTATTTAATGCTCCTACCTACTACATCTAGCTAATGTTCTTGCCTTAATGTTCCTACCTACTACTTATATCCACTGCTCCAACCATTTTGCTAAAAGGAAGGGCTAGCACATAGTGCTCACCACAGGAAAATCTAGAGTTTTGAAGAATAAGTTGTGTGAGTTAAGTGTTGTCAAGTGTTACATATGACAAAGAGAGATTATACGTTTGTGTACAGAATGCCATAAGTAGTCCACAAGATAGTGAGGGAGAATTCGTGAGGTGTATATGTGCATATATATGTATGAGTGGATGGGTCTTTCTTTGTCTGTTTCCTGGCTCTAAAATGGGAAATGGCGATTAAGTATGATGAACTGATAAATGAAATGATATATATTAGCGAGGTAGTGCCAGGAACAGATGAAGAAAGGCCATCCATTCTCTATAACTTGTGTAATGCATCATAATCACAGCTCCCAGTCCACATCCAGGCCCTGCAAACTTTTCTGAGGTTTACCTTGGATGCTTCATGCACCTTGGTTTAGTCTATTAACAGCACATATATACATGCATGTGTATATGTCCCCCCCACATTCACACCCACCCACACACACACACACACACACACTCAGGGAAGTGAAGAAATGTGGGTATGCAACAAAAGGGTAAAATTTTAAAATTTGTGGGAAGGGGAAGAGACAGCAGAAAGAAGAGAATTACAGTTTTGCTGTGTGAGGGAAGGATTCATCATAATGGCTACTCTTTGTGTGACTGGTCTTTATGCAGAAACTTTGGGAAGAAGCAGCCTGTCAATTTGTACCTTTTTACATTTATACCACGATGTTTTAGGCCAAGATCCATTGCTTTACTGATGTTAAGTCCTGTGAAGTAGCATCTTTTTACTTTGAGTTTTGTGATGGTCAGAAGGATGAATGCCCTTGGATACACCTCTTTTGTGGTAAAACAGTGAATTAATCCCAACCGTGCAGTTCTCAGATATTCGCAGGGCTATGTTTACAGTAGAAAATTAATTTTCATTCACAAAAACAAACCTTTGAGGATTGCAGTTTTAGATGTCTGGTGATTAATAATTAGTGCAGCTTGATTTGCATGTCTTTGATTTGTGTTTTAGTGCAACTTAATTGTTATATCTTTTAATTCTGGCTTTTTTCTCTTGTAGGCTGTCTAGTTAATCTGACAGAGTGGCCTCCATTTGTCATTGTTCTGGATGAGGTTGAACTGGTTCACTTTGAGAGAGTTCAGTTTCACTTGAAGAACTTTGACATGGTGTTTGTCTTCAAGGATTACTCCCGGAAAACAGCCATGATAAATGCAATTCCAATGCAGATGCTTGACCACGTGAAGGAGTGGCTAAAGTAAGTGACAAACCCAAGGAAAAGGAGAGCATATCATCAAATTTGAGTTTTCCTTCTCTTTAAGTAAAGTTTTCTATAATGCCAAAATAGAGAGATTTATATTTAACTAGTCTACCTTTACACAGACAGTTTCACTGAATCTTCATGGAAGTAATTTATTCATTTATTTGTTTCATGTATTCATTGTATTTTATTGTTTCCTCCATTAAAAGGCAAGATAGAGGAGTATGTGTAATGTCGGGAAAATTTTATATGTAGACATCTCAGATGTACTTATGAGTTTTACTTTTACATGCAATATGAAGAGAGAAAGATGCTTAGAAAAAACTGGATTTTTTTTCTTAATTCAGGTTGTTTAAGAAAGAAAGATCAGAAATTTGTTATAGTGTAATAATGATGATTCTCATATTGTTTGGCACTTGTGTATGGATTGATTTTTTTTTTTTTTTCATACTTGATTGCCTTTTCCTACGTTAGCAAGGCAGATAAAGAAACACTGCATTTGCTCACTCCATTCTCTAGCTGTCTTGTAATGTTCCAAAACCACCAGTAATACATGGGGTAGGTGAGAAAGATTTCTACCTTAGTATTCTGTGCTTGATGTAGGTGACTAGAGGGGCGAAAGCAAGGGTCTGGAAACCCCTTCCCTTGTATTTCAATTTGTAAAAGAAAGTTATTTTAGGTAGAAAAAAGAAGAGAAAACAGTATTGGTGAGAAGAGCCTAAGTTAACTTGGGAAAGAGACTTGTATGAAGAAATACCAGGAATTATTAAGTGTTGAATGTCAAAAGGTGAAAGTGAATGAAGTAAGGGGAGTGGGTGAAGAATGGAAGGTAATTAGGGAAGCAGTGCTGGTATGTGTGAGAAATGCATGTAGTATGCGAAAGGTGGAAGTTGGGCAGATTAGAAATGGTAGTGAGTGGTGGGATGAAGTAAAGTCACTAGTGAAATAGAAAAAGGAGGCATTTGGGTATTACTAATAAGGAAGGAGAGTAGATTATTGGGGAATGTACAAGCGGTAGCTACAGGAGGTAGGTGCTGGGATTGAAAAAGAGAGCAAATGAGAGTTAGGGTGTGCAAGCATCTGGAAACTTTAGTGATAAGGTATTTTAGGAGGAGATTAAAAGTGCAAAAAAACAAGAGAACAAATGAGAACTATGGTGAAGGAGGCAAATTGTAAGTGGTAACAGGTAGTGATGAAGTAAATAGGATATGGAGTGAGTATTTTAAAGGACTATTCTATATGTCAGATTGGGGACGAGCAGTGTGGTTTCAGAAGTGGTTGAGAATGTGTGGATCAGGTGTTTGCTTTGAAGAATGTATGAGAAATACTTATGGATACAAATGGATTAGGAAGTGAGTCAGTTGTTGTTCGCTGATGATACAGCGCTGGTGGCTGATTCATGTGAGAAACTGCAGAAGCTGGTGACTGAGTTTGGTAAAGTGTGTGAAAGAAGAAAGCTGAGAGTAAATGTGAATAAGAGTAATGTTATTAGGTACAGTAGGGTTGAGGGACAAGTCAATTGGGAGGAAAGTTTGAATGGAGAAAAAGTGGAGGAAGTGAAGTGTTTTAGATATCTGGGAGTGGATTTGGCAGCGGATGGAACCATGGAAGTGGAAGTGAATCATAGGGTGGGGGAGGGGGCGAAAATTCTGGAAGCATTGAAGAATGTATGGAAGTCGAGAACATTATCTCGGAAAGCAAAAATGGGTATGTTTGAAGGAATAGTGGTTCCAACAATGTTATATGGTTGCGAGGCATGGGCTATGGATAGAGTTGTGCGGAGGAGGGTGGATGTGCTGGAAATGAGATGTTTGAGCACAATATGTGGTGTGAGGTGGTTTGATCGAGTAAGTACTAATAGGGTAAGAGCGATGTGTGGTAATAAAAAGAGTGTGGTTGAGAGAGCAGAAGAGGGTGTTTTGAAATGGTTTGGTCACATGGAGAGAATGAGTGAAGAAAGATTGACAAAGAGGATGTATGTGTCAGAGGTGAAGGGAACGAGGAGAAGTGGAAGACCAAATTGGAGGTGGACGGATGGAGTGAAAAAGATTTTGAGTGATCGGAGCCTAAACACAGGAGGATGAAAGGCATACAAGGAATAGAGTGAATTGGAACGATGTGGTATACCAGGGTCGACGTGCTGTCAGTGGATTGAACCGGAGCATGTGAAGTGTCTGGGGTAAACCATGGAAAGTTTTGTTGGGCCTGAATGTGAAAAGGGAGCTATAGTTTTGGTGCAGTACACATGACAGCTAGAGACTGAGTGTGAATGAATGTGGCCTTTGTTGTCTTTTCCTAGCGCTAGCTTGCACACGCACAGGGGAAGGGGGGGTGCCATTTCATGTGTGGCGGGGTGGCAACAGGAATATATTAAGGCAGCAAGTATGAATATGTACATGTGTATATATGTATATGTCTGTGTATGTATATGTATGTACACATTAAAATGTATAGGTATGTATATGTGCGTGTGTGGGTGTTTATGTACATACCTGTGTATGTGGGTGGGTTGGGCCATTCTTTCGTCTGTTTCCTTGCACTACCTTGCTAATGTTTTTTTTTTTTTTTTTTTTTCTTTTTCCGCTGTCTCCCGCGTTTGCGAGGTAGCGCAAGGAAACAGACGAAAGAAATGGCCCAACCCACCCCCATACACATGTATATACATACGTCCACACACGCAAATATACATACCTACACAGCTTTGTGAATCAAGAACCATTGCAACACAAACCTCGCCAGGTGGTAGAGTGTCCCGCAGTGTATCGAGACAGACTTCCCCAGAACTTTTTTAAAGGGGAAGTAAATGTTTATAGTTGTGTTACTGGAGTGATAGTTTTCATACATGGTGCTTTGACAAGAAAATAGTGAAATTGGAAAAAATGTAGCTTAGACATTGAAGCTTATGGATACAGTGGTTAAATTGATGAAAGCTTCTATTGACGTTTGTGTAAATAAATTATACATTTCCTTTTTCCATAGCCAGAGGTTGAACCATTATGTGACATTCATTTTTTCATTTCATTTCAAAATAGAAGTTTCAGTTTTCTAAATTGTTTCTTACATTTTTCATATGTATATATATGTATGTGTGTGTGTGTGTGTATATGTGCGTATGTATGTGTATGTGTGTGTATGTGTATATATATATATATATATATATATATATATATATATTATCCCTGGGGATAGGGGTGAAAGAATACTTCCCACGCATTCCTCGCGTGTCGTAGAAAGCGACTAGAGGGGACGGGAGCGGGGGGCCAGAAATCCTCCCCTCCTTGTATTATTTTAACTTTCTAAAATGGGAAACCTCGCTAATGTTACAAAGTATAATAAATATACACACACACACACATACATATTCAAAATCACTATTCCGTTCATGCCTTTCACTCTTCTGCATTTTCAGACCCCAATCACTCAAAATCTTTTACACTCCATCCTTCCACCCCCAACTTGGTCTCCCACTTCTTGTTCCCTCCACTTCTGACATATATGTCCTCTTTGTCAACCTTTCCCCACTCACTCTTTCCACTTGTCCAAACCATTTTAGTACAGCATCATCATCTCTCTCAACCACACTCTTTTTATTACCACACCTCTCTCTTATGCTTTTCATTACTTGCTTGATCAAACCATGTCACACCACATTTTGCTCTCAGACATTTAATTTCCAACACATCCATCCTCCTCCATGTTACCTTATCTATAGCTCATGACTCGCACTAGATAGGAATAATTGGAAAACCCTTTCAGTGGATCAGAGATTATCTTGATGGAAGGGAACAAAGGATGCTTCTCAGCAGAACCTTCTTTAGTTTCGTTGAAGTATCTAGTAGAGTGCCAGGCTGTTACCCCTCTTGATCTATGTATTTACGTGCCTGAAGGCATGGATTCTCATCTGATTATATTTGCAGATGATACAAAGGTCATGAGGCATGTGAAAAGCATAGAGGATAGCATTAACTTAAAAGGGGACTCCACGACTCCAAAGTTGGTCAGATATATGGTTGATGGAATTCTACCCAAGTGAATGTAAAGTAATGAGGATGAAGCATAGGGGAAGAAGGCCTTAGTATGATTATTGAATAGCTTTAAATTAGCTTCAGCAGAGTTCCTGTCAGATCTGTTTGTGGACCATTACTCCTTTTGATCTATGTATTTGACTTACCTGAAGGGATGGACTCTTATCTGGATATTTTTGCAATACAAAAGGTCATGAGGGATGTGAATAGCATATAGGATTGCATTAACTTGAAAGGGACCCAAACAGCTCCAAAGTTGGTCAGATACATGGTTGATGAAATTCTACCCAAATGAATGTAAAGTAATGAGGATGAGGCAAAGGGAAAGAAGGCCTCAGTATGATTATTGAGTAGCAGGAAATTAGCTTCAGGATTTCATATGTTAGAAGGACCTGGGAGTTGATATCTTCCCTAACTTATTGCCAGTCCCACATGAGGAGAATGGTTGAGACAAACTGTCTGCATGTAAAGCATATGAGAGCCATCAAGTATAATGACTAAGGAAATACTTAGCAAGCTCTTCATATCTCGCCTCTGGCCAAAAGTAGAATATGTTTCTCTAGTTTGGTCAGCAACCTGAACAATCACAAAGAGCTAATGTCAAGAGGAGGACAACAAAGTTGTACCAGAATTGAGAGAGCTTAGTTACAATGAAAGGCTAGAGGCTTTGAATTTGCCCTCCTTGGAAGAGAGAGGAATGAGGGGTGGCATGATCACAACAGATCAGTGACATGGACAGGGAACAGTTCTTCAAGAGATGTAGGGTTAGAGCAAACAGAGGACATGAAATTTAGCAAGAAAGTTAGTTGTTCATAAAGATGTAAAGAAGTATTGTTTCTAGGATAAGAGTGGTGGATGAATATAATTAAATGACAGAGAATATGGTTAATGTAGACAGCATATATAAATTTAAGAAGCTGCATGATAATAGGAAAGAAGTGTGGCCCTGTAAGTGTGAAGCTCTCTCCCTGTACAATACAGATATGCAGGAACATTCAAAGGAATGGCCTCATTTGCTCATGTCCACTTTCTAGCTGTCATGTATAGTGTACCAAAACTACAGCCACCTATCCACAACCAGGCTTCACAGACCTTTCCATTGTTTCCTGACAACTTCGTATCCCCTGGTTCAATTTGATCATAGCATGTTCCTAACTATATATACACATTGTACTAATTCACTTAGTTCCATGCACACCTTACACCCTTTTGCATGTTCAGGCCTTTAACACTCTTCCTCCTCTTCAGAACAGTTCTCTTTCTAACCTTCAATGCCTTCATACATGATCTTCCTTAACCTGTGGATCACAGCATGGCATTCCTCATATATGCAGATGTCTTAATATCACATCACCCTGACATCATTCAAGCAGCAACAAACATCTGACATTATACTGTACAATGGAAACACATTGCTCTCTCAGAATGGAATGTCTGCATCTCCACAGGTCTTCAGTCATCCGTTTAACCTCTGACAGATTAATCTTTTTGTGGACCACAGCATGACATTCCTTTTACATACAGATGTCTTATCCATTATTGCCCTGACACCACACAAGCAACACTGCACAAGCAGCTACGAATGTGCAACACTGTAGTACACAGTTGGAACACAGGCTCTTTCAGAATGGAATATCTGCATCTCCACAGGTATTCAGTTATCCTTTTAACCCCAGACAGACATGAAGCCAGCCTGCATCATACTATCACTTTTAATGGCTGGTTGCTTCCACTCGGTAAAACCCCAATCATTTATAGGTATCGATCAAATTAACACTCAGAGCAGTTATGGGTACAAGATTTAGACAAGGAAAGAATCCTTTTGTATGTTTTACAAGCAGGTAATCTTTTCCACCTTAAACTATGCCACACCTGCCTTCCTACTCATCCATCTATCAAAATCTGATACAAAATGGCTGCAAACACACAAAACAGAGCACTAAGAACAATCATTGACTGTGTGGCAACCATATGCTCAACATCTACACAATGAAATGGAAGTTGTTCCAATACATTCCCCCGTCAACATGCTCGGCACAATTCTTTGTGATAGTGCTAGACCTTTATCATCCAAACCATTTTATAACCAACCACCGATCCCTTATTAGAAAAGAAAAACAGACTCTTGCCTCATGTTTTAGAAACCCATGCTCACAGATCCCAATCAAACAGAAAAATAACCAAACATATACACTCTGAATTGACCCAGCATGCACTAAACAACCATCCTCCCAACCTGGTCTGAAACATCACATTGTCAGACATACATAATCTCATGGGAAAGTACTCTCTCATGACAAATGTGAGTTTCCCCTTCCCTTCTGCATTCTGGACACCACCAGTGACACCAACATTACAAACACTGTTTCAGCATATCACAAGACCCCTCATGCCCCAGATGCAACAACAACAGTGAAGACACTGAATACCTACTGCTCTGTTACCCTACAATTCCTACATAGACATACACAACATTGCCACCTTTTTGACCTGTGGTCCCACACAGTGGGCATGGCCAGTTTCCTGAGTGCTGGCAGGAGCCCCTTAGAAGGGAATCCTGGGTAGGCAGGTAAGATATTTTGAAGGGTTATGTAACAGAAAATGTTGATTATGACTGGTTACCTTTTCATATACTAAGTTTTATTTACCGATAGAAGAGGTGTGTCTGACTAAATTACATAATTTTATAAAGGAAGGAAGCCTCTAGATGCTATTATTACTTTTACCTTACCTTACGTTCTGCTTGGCGCTCAGCTCTGTGCAACAGCATCACACCCCTCCCACCCAATCCACTATAACTAGCCACCAACCCCCAAATAGAAATAAAAGCTTACTTCTGCCTCACACTTCAGATAACCTCTACTCACAGACCCACCACCCCTAACAAATATAACACTGACAAAACACTCACACACTGAAGTAGCTGGAAAAGCTCTAAACAACTGACCTTCCAATTTAGTCTTTGATTCCAGCCCACCAGATATACACCCATCAAAAACACTCCCTAAACAGGCATGAATCAATCTTTTTTGCTTATGCTCTAGACATCACCCACCACGACGATACCACAAACACCATTTCAACATCTCATGTCCTTTATGGCCATAATGCAACACACATAAGAAGACACTGAGCACTAACTTCTCAATTACCTTATATTTGTGCACATACATGCACACACATCACAACACTTTATGAGCTATGGTCCTGATTGGTGGACGTAGCCAGTTTTCTGAGGGCTGCAGGACTTATCATTTTACTTATGGTTGTACAATATAAAGAAAGATTAAGCTGTTGCTCTAATTGTATGAAAATGAGCATGCAGCAGAGCTGGTGTAAGGTTTTAGATATTAATTTCAGCAAACTGACATCCATTTGATTTTGCTAACTATGGTGGATCTGATTTGCAGCTCTTGTGACATCCGATACTCCGAGGGTGTACAGTCACTCAATTGGTCGAAGGTCATGAAAACCATCATTGATGACCCAGATGGCTTCTTTGAACAGGTGCAACAAAATCATATATATGATTCATGGTTTCTCTGTGTTATAGTAGTAGAAGTACTATACATTTTTTTAGGTATTTTCTGTGACATAGATATCTGTTTGCCTGTGAGTAATAGTTTGTATGCTAAATTTTCACACTTTATGAAAATCTTAATGAAATTTACATATATTCATGCTGAAAGATTTCTTGATCATTATCCAGAGTATTTCATGAAATGCCTAAAATTGTTACTATTCATGAAAGTAAAGCTGTTTTCTGTAATTTATAATGAAATTTACATATATTCATGCTGAAAGATTTCTTGATCATTAACCAGAGTATTTCTTGAAATGCCTAAAATTGTTACTATTCATGAAAGTAAAGCTGTTTTCTATAATTTACATATTAACTGTATCTCTGACAAATCAGTTATTCAGAAAATCTTCTGTTTTGTAACAAGATACTCAACACACAGAAATAGTTGAAAGTGAAAATGAAAGTGTGAAATATTGCAGGCTTTGTGGTGAGTGGCTTTTTTTTTGTATGAAAGGGCTACCATTAATTTGTGCAAATTTGGAGATTATTGCACTTATTGGAATGGCCATCAGAATTTGGTTATGACAGATAATGACTGAAATTTTAGTTAAGAATTCCATGTACTTTACCCCTCACTGGAGCCAGGAAATTTTGTTTTTCATGTTGCTGGCATGGAGAATTTATGCTACACACTCATGTTTTCTGGCATAAAACCAAATGAAGTTTTGATAGTTCCTTGTCACAGTAAAGCCCTGGGGATAGGGGAGAAAGAATACTTCCCATGCATTCCCCGCATGTAGTAGAAGGCGACTAAAGGGGACGGGAGCATGGGGCTAGAAACCCTCCTCCTCTTGTATTTTAACTTTCTAAAAAGGGAAACAGAAGGAGCCATGCGGGAAGTGCTCATCCTTCTCAAAGGCTCAGATTGAGGTGTCTAAATGTGTATGGATGTAACCAAGATGAGAAAAAAGGAGAGATAGGTAGTATGTTTGAGGAAAGGAACCTGGATGTTTTGGCTCTGAGTGAAACGAAGCTCAAGGGTAAAGGGGAAGAGTGGTTTGGGAATGCCTTGTTAGTAAAGTCAGGGGTTGGTGAGAGGACAAGAGCAAAGGAAGGAGGAGTTATGGGACTATGTGATAGAGTGTAAGAAAGTAAATTCTAGATTGATATGGGTAAAACTGAAAGCAGATGGAGAGAGATGGGTAATTATTGGTGCCTATGCACCTGGTCATGAGAAGGAAGATCATGAGAGGCAAGTGTTTTGGGAGCAGCTGAGTGAGTGTGTTAGCAGTTTTGAAGCATGAGACTGGGTTATAGTGATAGGTGATTTGAATGTAATGGTGAGTAATGTGGCAGTTGAGGGAATGATTGGTGTACATGGGGTGTTCAGTGTCGTAGGTGGAAATGGCGAAGAGCATGTAGATTTGTGTGCTGAAAAAGGACTGGCGATTGGGAATACCTGGTTGAATGAGAGATATACATAAGTATACGTATGTAAGTAGGAGAGATGGCCAGAGAGCATTAATGGATTATGTGTTAATTGATAGGCGCGTGAAATGAGAGACTTTTGGATGTTAATGTGCTGAGAGGGGCAACTGGAAGGATGTCTGATCATTATCTTGTGGAGTTGAAGGTGAAGATTTATGGAGGTTTTCAGAAAAGAAGAGAGAACGTTGGGGTGAAGAGAGTGGTGAGAGTAAGTGAGCTTGGAAAGGAGACTTGTGTGAGGAAGTGCCTGGAGAGATTGGATGCAGAATGGAAAAAGGTGAGAGCAAAGGAGATAAGGGGAGTGGGGGAGGAGTGGGATGTATTTAGGGAAGCGGTGATGGCTTGTGCAAAAGATGCCTGTGGCATGAGAAAGGTGGGAGGTGGGCAGATTAGAAAGGGTAGTGAGTGGTGGGATGAAGAAGTAAGATTATTAGTGAAAGAGAAGAGAGAGGCATTTGGACGATTTTTGCAGGGAAATAGTGCAAATGCCTGGGAGATGTATAAAAGAAAGAGGGAGGAGGTCAGGAGAAAGGTGCAAGAGGTGAAAAAGAGGGCAAATGAGAGTTGGGGTGAGATTATCGTTGAATTTAGGGAGAATAAAAAGATGTTTTGGAAGGAGGCAAGTAAAGTGCATAAGACAAGAGAACAAAAAGGGAACATCAGTAAAGGGGGCTAATGGCGAGGTAATAACAAGTAGTGGTGATATGAGAAGGAGATGGAGTGAGTATTTTGAAGGGTTGTTGAATGTGTTAAATAATAGAGTTGCAGATATTGGGTGTTTTGGTTGAGGTGGTTTGTGAAGTGAGAGGGTCAGGGATAATGGTTTGGTAAACAGAGAAGAGGTAGTGAAAGCTGTGCGGAAGATGAAAGCCAGCAAGGCGGTGGGTTTAGATGTTATTGCAGTGGAATTTATTAGAAAAGGGGGTGACTGTGTTGTTGACTGGTTGGTGAGGATATTCAGTGTATGTATGGCTCATGGTAAAGTGTGTGAGGATTGGCGGAATGCATGCATAGTGCCATTGTACAAAGTCATAGGGGATAAAGGTGAGTGTTCAAATTACAGTGGGATAAGTTTGTTAAGTATTCCTGGTAAATTATATGGGAGGGTATTGATTGAGAGGGTGAAGGCTTGTACAGAGCATCAGACTGGGGAAGAGCAGTGTGGTTTCAGAAGTGGTAGAGGATGAGTGGATCAAGTGTTTGCTTTGAAGAATATATTTGAGAAATACAAAGGCCCAGTCCTCTGTTCTTAACGCTACCTCGCTAATGCGGGAAATGGCGGATAGTTTAAAAGAAAAAAAGAAAAGACTTAGAAAAACAATATCTCGGAAAGCAAAAATGGGTGTTTGAAGGAATAGTGGTTCCAACAATGTTGTATGGTTTCGAGGCGTGGGCTATGGATAGAGTGGTGCGCAGGAGGATGGATGTGCTGGAAATGAGATGTTTGAGGACAATGTGTGGTGTGAGGTGGTTTGATCGAGTAAGTAACGTAAGGGTAAGAGAGATGTGTGGAAATAAAAAGAGCGTGGTTGAGAGAGCAGAAGAGGGTGTTTTGAAATGGTTTGGGCGCATGGAGAGAATGAGTGAGGAAAGATTGACCAAGAGGATATATGTGTCGGAGGTGGAGGGAACGAGGAGAAGAGGGAGACCAAATTGGAGGTGGAAAGATGGAGTGAAAAAGATTTTGTGTGGTCGGGGCCTGAAAATGCAGGAGGGTGAAAGGAGGGCAAGGAATAGAGTGAATTGGAGCGATGTGGTATACCGGGGTTGACGTGCTGTCAGTGGATTGAATCAGGGCATGTGAAGCGTCTGGGGTAAACCGTGGAAAGCTGTGTAGGTATGTATATTTGCGTGTGTGGACGTATGTATATACATGTGTATGGGGGTGGGTTGGGCCATTTCTTTCGTCTGTTTCCTTGCGCTACCTCGCAAACGCGGGAGACAGCGACAAAGCAAGCAAAAAAAAAAAAAAAAAAAAAAAGACAAATGGATTTGTGTGTAGCATGTATGGATCTGGAGAAGGCATATAGAGTTGATAGAGATGCTTTGTGGAAGGTATTAAGAGTATATGGTTTGGGATGCAAGTTGCTAGGAGCATTGAAAAGTTTTTATCGAGGATGTTAGATATATGTACTTGAGGAAAGTGATTGGTTCCTAGTGAATGTCGGTTTGCGGCAGGGGTGCGTTATGTCTTCATGGTTGTTTAATTTGTTTATGGATGGGGTTGTTAGGGAGGTAAATGCAAGAGTTTTGGAGAGAGGGGCAAGTATGCAGTCTGTTGTGGATGAGAGGACTTAGGAAGTAAGTCGGTTGTTGTTCGCTGATGGTACAACTCTGGTGGTTGATACAGGTGAGAAACTGCAGAAGCTTGTGACTGAGTTTGGTAAAGTGTGGGAAAGAAGAAAGCTGAGAGTAAATGTGAATAAGAGCAAAGTTATTAGGTTCAGTATGTTTAAGGGACAATTCAATTGGGAGGTAAGTTTGAAGGGAGAAAACTTGGAGGAAGTGAAATGTTTTAGATATCTGGGAGTGGATTTGGCAGTGGATGGAACCATGGAAGCAGAAGTGAGTCAGGGTGGGGGGAGGGGGTGAAGGTTCTGGGAGTGTTGAAGAATGTGGGGAAGGTGAGAACATTATCTTGGAGAGCAAAAATGGATGTTTGAAGGAATAGTGGTACCATCATTATAATATGGTTGCGAGGTGTGGGCTTTAGATAGGGTTGTGTGGAGCAGGGTGGATGTGTTGGCAGTAAGATGTTTGAGGACAATATGTGGTGTTAGGTGGTTTGATTAAGTAATGAAAGGGTAAGAGAGATGTGTGGTTATAAAAAGAGTGTGGTTGAGAGCGCAAAATGGTATGGTCACATGGAGAGAATAAGTGAGGGAAGATTGACAAAGAGGATATATGTGTCAGAGGTGGAGGGAACGAGGAGAAGTGGGAGACCAAATTGGAGATGGAAGGATGGAGTGAAAAAGATTTTGAGCGATCTGGGCCTGAACATGCAGGAGGGTGAAAGGCATGCAAGGAGTAGAGTGAATTGGAACGATGTGGTATACTGGAGTCGACATGCTGTCAGTGGATTGAACCAGGGCATGTGAAGCGTCTGGGGTAAAACATGGAAAGTTTTGTGGGTCCTAGGTGTAGAAAGGGAGCTGTGGTTTCAGTGCATTACACTTGACAGCTAGAGACTGAGTGTGAACAAATGTGGCCTTTGTTGTCTTTTCCTAGCACTACCTCATGCGTGCATGGGGGGAGGGGGGGTTCCATTTCATGTGTGGTGGGGTGGCAACGAGAATGGACAAGGGCAGCAAGTATGAATATGTACATGTGTATATATTTATATGTCTGTGTATGTATATGTATGTATACATTGAAATGTATAGGTATGTATATGTGCATATTTGGGCATGTAAATATATACATGTGTATTGTGGGTGGGTTGAGCCAATCTTTCGTCTGTTTCTTTGCGCTACCTTGCTAACGCGGGAGACAGTGACAAAGTATAATGTAAAAATAAAAAAAGAACTGTTGTATCAAAGGATCTTCATCTCAATAAGTATAGCATATCAATTGGAACAAAGTATTTCTCTTTCCTAGAAAATTTGTTTGTAATTCATCCAGTTTTAGCATGAATAAATTGGTAAGAACCTCCTACTTAATGTGTTTGACCCCAACTTTATGTGGTGTTGTAACAGAGAAGTGTGATATAAAACGAAATAAATTTTTGATAGTGCCTATCACAGTAAAGCCAAATTGTATTATACCTTGGCTTCTGAACTTTAACAGTTGCTGCTATACAATACGGGTTTAAATTCTCATACCCAGCTTGATTTCTAAGATTTTAACTTATTAAACTTGAGTCAGCACTTTATTGGTTTGTTTGGATGTACAGTCTTCAGTTTACGATATTGCATTGTTGAACATGATTTTTTTCATCTGCACCAGATTGCACATATAATAATGTGAATGCCCAATAAGTACCATCATATTTCAAATTTTGAATATTCAAATGTAGTAGTTGTGGTAATCATACACCTTTAGATGCTAACTGTAACGCTGCCATACAGCAATCCTACGTATTTTGGAGTATTTACTTTCAGTTAGTTACCATTCCATATTTACTTACAGGATGAATCCTGAGTGATCCTTTAAGTTGATCCTTTGATGCTGCATTCATTTTTGTTATTTTTTATTTATTTATTTATTTATTTATTTATTTATTATACTTTGTCACTGTCTCCTACATTAGCAAGGTAGTGCAAGGAAACAGACGAAAAAGTGGCCCAACCCACCCACATACACATGTATATACACACATGTCCACACATGCACATATACATACCTATACATTTCAACGTATACATATGTATACATACGCAGACATATACATATATACACATGTACATAATTCATACTTGCTGCCTTTATTCATTCCCGTTACCACCCTACCGCACATGAAATGACACCCCTTCCTCCCACACGTGCGCAAGGTTATTAAGTTGAGAAATTGTGGCAAGGTATTTCATGCCTCTGTATGCTACTTTCATGCTTTAAGGAAGTTAAGAGGGTTAGAAGCATATTTGTTGGAAACATGATCACAGGTAGTAGTTGGTAGGCAGCCACCGACCAGGGTGGTATATAACCATTACTATCTGCATGGGCATCAGGAGGGTTAGTGACAGCAACATAGTGAGCCAGCACTCTGTTGGTTGTCAAGTTGTACTCCTCTAACCTAGATATCTGTCTTTTCTTGCAGCCTCACCCACATATGGACCTCTGGTATTCAGTCTCTAAACATACAATCTCTCCTTGTCATACAGAACACAAACATACAATCTTTCCTTGCCTCATTAAATACTTGACAACGCTGAGCTCACATGACTTATTCTTCGTAATTGCCTTTTGGCAAAATGATAAGAGCGATAGATAGATTAGTTGGTAGGAATGTTAGATGGTAGCATTAGGTAGAAGTAATTGGTTGGAACATTAAGTAGAATTAGTTGTTAGATACATTAGGTAGGAGCTTCTAAAAACAGTGTGCAAGAGTTTTCGTCTGTTAGTGGCCTGTTGAAGATGAAACACTAAAGGCTAAAAAGCAGCGCAGGAATTCAGTAAATGATACTTTTGCTGTGGTCACCCCCTTGATGGAGAATATTATCATAATAAATCAAGAGTATTTGGAAAAGAATTTTGTTGTTTCAGATTTTTATCTTCATGTTTAACCCATTTGGTGCTTGTTTAGATTTTTAGCTGATTCCCAAAGTGCCAGTTATCCAGCAGAAAATGTAAGTAATTTGACCTTTTCTTATACTTTTTCAACATCATGAAGTTATATTTTCTAGATAAAGCACCAAGATTCCTGAAATCCATACTAGATAGAGAAGAATGATGATTTACATTTAGAAATGCAGAAAATTTATGAAAACTACTGTTCCACTAATGGCACAGTAAAGTCCTTACTAGATAGAGAAAAATGATGATTTACATCTAAAAATGCAGAAAAGTTATGAAAAACTGTTCTTCCACTAATGGGCACAATAAATTGACAAAGTCAGTCAGTAAACAGCTAAACTCCTTTTCGGTTATAAAGAAAAATGAATATGAGTGCCAGTATGTATTATATGATATCACTAAGAAGTGAAAAATTTTCCTGAAAAATGAAAAATTTTTGTTGAAAAACACAAAGGAATTCAAACCAATAGACCATTGGGTCCTTTCAAGGCTGTGTGCAGTAGAAGATGATATCAGAAATTAACAGTTTATTGTGGTAAGAATAGAAAGGCATACAGATGTTTCAGAAAGAAAAACTGAATATTTTCATGCAACTAAGTAGTTCTCTGAACTAAAAGTTCTATTTGAAAAGATGTGGTAATAACATACAGGAAAAACACTACCTTTCTAATACATGGTTGATGAAGTAAAATCATACTTAATGTACAATACAGTACATGATGTACAGTTATGATGATTGTTAGTGAAAGAGAAGAGAGAAGCATTTGGATGATTTTTGCAGGGGAATAATGCAAATGACTGGGAGATGTATAAAAGAAAGAGGCAGGAGGTCAAGAGAAAGGTGCAAGAAGTCAAGAGAAAGGTGCAAGAGGTGAAAAAGAGGGCAAATGAGAGTTGGGGTGAGAGAGTATCATTGAATTTTAGGGAGGATAAAAAGATGTTTTGGAAGGAGGTAAATAAAGTGCATAAGACAAGGGAACAAATGGGAACATCAGTGAAGGGGGCTAATGGGGAGGTGATAACAAGTAGTGGTGTTGTGAGAAGGAGATGGAGTGAGTATTTTGAAGGTTTGTTGAATGTGTTGATGATAGAGTGGCAGATATAGGGTGTTTTGGTTGAGGTGGTGTGCAAAGTGAGAGGGTTGGGGAGAATGATTTGGTAAACAGAGAAGAGGTAGTAAAAGCTTTACAGAAGAGGAAAGCCGGCAAGCAGCGGGTTTGGATGGTATTACAGTGGAATTTATTAAAAAAGGTGGTACTGTATTGTTGACTGGTTGGTAAGGTTATTTAATGTATGTATGACTCATGGTAAGGTGCCTGAGGATTGGCAGAATGCTTGCATAGTGCCATTGTACAAAGGCAAAGGGGATAGAAGTGAGTGCTCAAATTACAGAGGTATAAGTTTGTTGAGTATTCCTGGGAAATTACATGGAAGGGTATTGATTGAGAGGGTGAAGGCATGTACAGAGCATCAGACTGGGGAAGAGCAGTGTGGTTTCAGAGTGGTAGAGGATGTGTGGATCAGGTGTATGCTTTGAAGAATTATTATTTATTTATATATTTATTATACTTTGTCGCTGTCTCCCGCGTTTGCGAGGTAGCGCAAGGAAACAGACGAAAGAAATGCCCCCCCCCATACACATGTATATACATACGTCCACACACGCAAATATACATACCTACACAGCTTTCCATGGTTTACCCCAGACGCTTCATATGCCTTGATTCAATCCACTGACAGCACGTCAACCCCGGTATACCACATCGCTCCAATTCACTCTATTCCTTGCCCTCCTTTCACCCTCCTGCATGTTCAGGCCCCGATCACACAAAATCTTTTTCACTCCATCTTTCCACCTCCAATTTGGTCTCCCTCTTCTCCTCGTTCCCTCCACCTCCGACACGTATATCCTCTTGGTCAATCTTTCCTCACTCATTCTCTCCATGTGCCCAAACCACTTCAAAACACCCTCTTCTGCTCTCTCAACCACGCTCTTTTTATTTCCACACATCTCTCTTACTCTTACGTTACTCACTCGATCAAACTACCTCACACCACACATTGTCCTCAAACATCTCATTTCCAGCACATCCATCCTCCTGCGCACAACTCTATCCATAGCCCACGCCTCGCAACCATACAACATTGTTGGAACCACTATTCCTTCAAACATACCCATTTTTGCTTTCTGAGATAATGTTCTCGACTTCCACACATTCTTCAAGGCCCCCAGAATTTTCGCCCCCTCCCCCACCCTATGATCCACTTCCGCTTCCATGGTTCCATCCGCTGCCAGATCCACTCCCAGATATCTAAAACACTTCACTTCCTCCAGTTTTTCTCCATTAAAACTCACCTCCCAATTGACTTGACCCTCAACCCTACTGTACCTAATAACCTTGCTCTTATTCACATTTACTCTTAACTTTCTTCTTCCACACACTTTACCAAACTCAGTCACCAGCTTCTGCAGTTTCTCACATGAATCAGCCACCAGCGCTGTATCATCAGCGAACAACAACTGACTCACTTCCCAAGCTCTCTCATCCCCAACAGACTTCATACTTGCCCCTCTTTCCAAAACTCTTGCATTTACCTCCCTAACAACCCCATCCATAAACAAATTAAACAACCATGGAGACATCGCACACCCCTGCCGCAAACCTACATTCACTGAGAACCAATCACTTTCCTCTCTTCCTACACGTACACATGCCTTACATCCTCGATAAAAGCTTTGAAGAATGTATGTGAGAAATACTTAGAAAAGCAAATGGATTTGTATGTAGCATTTATGGATCTGGAGAAGGCATATAATAGAGTTGATAGAGATGCTCTGTGGAAGGTATTGAGAATATATGGTGTGGGAGGCAAGTTGTTAGAAGCAGTGAAAAGTTTTTATCAAGGATGTAAGGCATGTATACATGTAGGAAGAGAGGAAAGTGATTGGTTCTCGGTGAATGTTGGTTTGCGGCAGGGGTGTGTGATGTCTCCGTGGTTGTTTAATTTGTTTATGGATGGGGTTGTTAGGGAGGTGACTGCAAGTGTTTTGAAAAGAGGGGCAAATATGCAGTCTGTTGTGGATGAGAGATCTTGGGAAGTGAATCAGTTGTTGTTTGCTGATGATACAGCGCTGGTGGCTGATTCAGGTGAGAAACTGCAGAAGCTGGCGACTGAGTTTGGTAAAGTGTGTGAAAGAAGAAAGCTTAGAGTAAATTGAATAAGAGCAAGGTTATTAGGTGCAGTAGGGTTGAGGGACAAGTTAATTGGGAGGTAAGTTTGAATGGAGAAAAACTGGAGGAAGCGAAGTGTTTTAGATATCTGGGAGTGAATTTAGCAGCAGATGGAACCATAGAAGCAGAAGTGAATCATAGGGTGGGGGAGGGGGCGAAAGTTCTGAGAGCGTTGAAAAATGTGTTGAAGCTGAGAACGTTTGTTATCTTGGAAAGCAAAAATGGGTATGTTTGAAGGAATAGTAGTTCCAACAATGTTATATGGTTGCAAGGCATGGGCTATAGATAGAGTTGTGCAGAGGAGGGTGGATGTGCTGGAAATGAGATGTTTGAGGACTATATGTGGTGTGAGGTGGTTTGATTGAGTAAGTAATGAAAGGGTAAGAGAGATGTGTGGTAATAAAAAGGGTGTGGTTGAGAGAGCAGAAAAGGGTGTTTTGAAATGGTTTGGTCACATGGAGAGAATGAGTGAGGAAAGATTGACAGAGAGGATATATTTGTCAGAGGTAGAGGGAACAAGGAGAAGTGAAAAAGATTTTGAGTGATCGGGGCCTGAACATGCAAGAGAGTGAAAGGTGTGCAAGGAGTAGAGTGAATTGGAACAGTGTAGTATACTGGGGTCGACGTGCTGTCAATGGATTGAACCAAAGCATGTGAAGTGTCTGAGGTAAACCATGGAAAGTTTTGTGGGGCCTGGATGTGGAAAGGGAGCTGTGGTTTCGGTGCATTATACATGACAGCTAGAGACTGAGTGTGAACGAATGTGGCCTTTGTTGTCTTTTCCTAGCGCTACCTTGTGTGCATGCAGGGGGAGGGAGCTGTCATTTCATGTGTGGCAGGGTGGTGACGGGAATGAATAAGGGCAAACAGTATGAAATATGTGCATGTGTATATATGTATATGTCTGAGTGTATATATATATATGTATACCTTGAGATGTATAGGTATGTATATGTGCGTGTGTGAACGTGTATGTATATACATGTGTATGTGGGTGGGTTGGGCCATTCTTTCATCTCTTTCCTTGCACTACCACGCTAATGCGGGAGACAGTGACAAAGTATAATAAATAACCCATTTTCCCGTGCATGTTTCAATGTATGCATTTTACCTTAATTAGGTTGGAAAATGAGATCCTTAAATCACTGTAGATAGGAAGTTACATCAGCCAAATATCGATTGTTGATACAGAAGATTGATAAAAAATTGATTTGTTGATATAGATGATTGATATGTGTGAATTGAGATTGATGACAGATTTCAAATTACTGAGTTGTTATTTTTAGGGAGGATGGTCTTTCCTAGACCCTGACTCAGAAGAAGAAAATCAAGAGGAAGAAGAAGAGGACTCAGAGGAGGATGGTGCATATGCACCCTCGGACGAAGAGTTGGGATCTGAGGAGGAGAGTGAAGATTACTCTGAGGGTGAATCAGAAATATCAGACTCAGAGTATAGTGAAGGTATATGGATATAATTGACAGTCCTATAAGTTTGATACTTAACTTTCAAAGAAATTATAGAAGAAAAATGGAAGAGTTTGGAGTAAATTGTATGTTACAGGTATGAAAGAGCACTGTAAAAGGGATAGTGTGAAAGTGTGCGATGTGTGTTTTTCTTTTGCATTTATGTGAAGTTATGTGTTTATGTGCATTTATATGTATTTATGTATATTTATTATTATTATTATTATCATACATAATCACTGTTTCTCACATCAGTGAGGTAGTGCCAGGAAACAGATGAAGAACGGCCTATCCACTCATATATCACATATACATAAACACCCACATATGCAGACATATACATACATACACATGTACAGATTCATACTTGCTTGCCTTCATCCATTCCTGTTGCCAACCCTTCCCACAGGAAGACAGCATTGCTATCCCTTGCTTCAGCAAGGTAGCGCCAGGAAAACAGAAAAAAAAAGAAAAAAAAGGCCGCATTCATTCACACTCAATCTCTAACTGTCCTGTGTAATGCACTGAAACCACAGCTTCCTATCCACATCCAGGCCTCAAAGACCTTTTCATGGTTTACCCCAGATGCATTACATGCCGTGGTTCAGTCCACTTACTGCAGGTCTACCCCATTATACCACATTGTTCCAATTCTTTCTATTCCTTGCACACCTCTCACCCTCCTACATGTTCAGGGCCCCAATTGCTCAAAATCTTTTTTACTCCATTCTTCCACCTCCAGTTTGGTCTCCTGCTTCTCCTTGTTCCCTCCACCTTAGATACATATATCTGCTTTGTCAATCTTTCCTCACTCATTCTCTCCATATGTCCAAACCATTTTAACACACCCTCTACTGCTCTCTTAACCACTCACTTTCTATTTCCACACATCTCTCTTGCCCTTACATTACTTACTTGATCAAAGCACCTCACACCACATATTGTCCTCAAACATTTCATTTCCAACACATCCACCCTCCTACATACAACCCTATCAATAGTTCATGCCTCGCAACCATACAACATTGTTTGAACTACTTTTCCTTCAAACGTACCCATTTTTGCTCTCCAAGATAATGTTCTCTCCTTCCACACATTCTTCATCTCTCCCAGAACCTTTACCCCCTCCCCCACTATGTGACTTACTTCCGCTTCCCCGGTTCCATTTGCTGCTAAGTCCACTCCCAGATATCTAAAACACTTCGCTTCCTCTCCAGTTTTTCTCATTCAAATTTACCTCCCAATTAACTTGTACACACAAGAACTTTTCTTCGAATAAAATTATGTGAGGACTGAAGAAAGGAAGACATGGAGAGCAACAATCATAAAAGATGAGAGAAGAAAAAACCCTACTGAACCTAAAAACCTTGCTTTTATTCACATTTACTCTCAGCTTTCTCTTTTCACATTTTTTTATCAAACTCAGTCACCAACCTCTGCAGTTTCTCGTTCAAATTAGCTACTAGTGGTGTATCATCAACAAACAACAATTGACTCACTTCCCAGAATTTCTCATCCCCAACAGAGTGCATACTTGCCCCTCTATCCCAAACTCTTGCATTTGCCTTTTAACCACCCCATCCATGAACAAATTAAACAACCATGATGACATCACACACCCCTGTCACAGACTGACCTTCACTGGAAATCACTCTCTCCTCTCTGCCTACTCATACACATGCCTTACACCCTTGATAAAAACTTCTCTGCTTTTAGCAGCTTACCTCCCACACCATGTATTCTTAAGACCTTCCACAAAGGATCTCTGTCAACCCTATCATATAAGCCTTCTCCAAAGCCATAAATGTTCCATACAAATCCAGCTTTTTTCAAAGTATTTCCCACATGTATTCTTCAAAGTAAACACCTGATCCACACATCCTCTACCACTTATGAAACCACAGTGCTCTTCCCCAGTCTGATACTCTGTACATACTTTCACCCTCTTAACCAATACCCTCACCATACAGCTTTCCAGGAATTATTAACAAACTTATGCCTCTGTAGTTTGAACACTTACCTGTATCCCCTTTGCCTTTGTACGATAGTCCTATACATGCATTCTGCCTATCCTCAGGCACTTCACCATGATCCATACATACGATGAATATCCTTACCAACCAATCAACAACATAGTCATCCCCTTTCTTGATAAATTCAGCTGCAGCACCATCCAACCCTGCTGCCCTGCCAGATTTCATCTTCCGCAAGGCTTTCACCACCTCTTCTCTCTTCACAAACCACTCACCCTGACTTTCACTTTGCACACCACCCCAACCAAAACACCTTTCATCTACCACTCTTATCATCAAACACATTCAACAAACCTTCAAAATACTCGCTCCATCTCCCTCTCACTTCATCACTACCTGTTATCGCTTCTCCCCCTCGTCCCTCTCACTTATATTCCCATTTGTTTTTTTGTCTTATGCAAGTTATTTACTTCCTTCCAAAGCATCTTTTTATTGTTCCTAAAGTTTTATGATATTCTCTCACCCCAACTCTCATTTGCCTTCTTTTTGAATCGTTGCACTTTCCTCTTGATCTCTTGCCGCTTTCTTTTATACTTTTCCCAGTCATTTGCACCTCTTCCTTGCAAATATTATCCAAACTCCTCTCTTTTCTCTTTTACTAACTACTTTACTTCTTCATCTCATCACTCACTACCCTTTCTAATCTGCCCAGCACCTACCATTCTCATGCCACAAACATCTTTTGCACATGCAATCACTGCTTCCTTAAATACATCCCATTCCTCACCTACCCCCCTAATATCATTTGCTCTCCCCTATTGCCATTTTACACTCAATCTCTCTTGGTACTTCCTCACACAAGTCTCGTATCCAAATTCACTTACTCTCACCACACTCCTCTCCTTGACATTCTCTTCTTTTTTGAAAACCTCTACAAAGCTTCACCTTCGCCTTCACAAGATAGTGATCAGACATCCCACCAGCTGCCCCTCTCAGCACTTTCACAGCCAAAAGTCTCTCTTTTACACTGTTATCAATTAACATTGTATCTAATAATGCCCTTTAACCATCTTTTCTACTCACATACTTGTGTATATCTCTCTTTTTAAACCGGGTATTCCCAATCACCAGTCTTCTTTCAGTACACATATCCACAAGCTCTTCACTATTTCCCTTCTTAACACTGAATACCCCATATACACCACTTATACCCTCAACTGCCACATTACTCACCTTCACATTTAAATCTCCCAGTCTCTTGCACCAAGACTGCTGACACACACTCAGTTGCTCCCAAAACACTTGACTCTCAAGATCTTTCCTCTCATGACCAGGTATATAAGCACCCATCTCTCTCATCTGGTTTCAGTTTTACCCACATCAGTCCAAAATTTACTTTCATTACACTCACACACTTGCACATCTCCTGCTTCAGGAGTAGTGCTACTCCTTCCTTAGCTCTTGTCCTCTCACCAATCCATGACTTTTCTCCCAAGACATTTGTAAACCATTCTTCCCCTTTACCCCTGAGCTTTGTTTCACTCAGAGCTAGACCATCCATGTTTCTTTCCTCAACATACTACCTGTCTCTCCTTTCTTCTCATCTTGGTTACATCCATACACATTTGGACACCCCAATCTGAGCCTTCTTACATGTTCCCTGCATATCATAGAAGGCAACTAAAAGGGGGTGGGAGCAGGAGGCTGGAAGCTCTCCCCCTCAGGTTTTACATTTTCAAAGGAAATTACAGTATCATGAGAGGAGATTCTCCTTTAAGTACACTTATATATTATATGTTTGGTACTTAGTGTAGCTGAGGAAGGTAGTGGTCATTGTTTGAACTGTGTGACATCATCTGTTTCTGAAACTTAATCTAGTTCCATTCACACATGGTGATATGGTGTGATTTAGTAGTGGATTAGTAAATGTGTTTTAATTAGCAAATTGACCAATATAATGCATTTTTCCAGTAATGCAATAATACAAAATATGATTGCAGACCTTGGGAGTAGTGAAGAGTCAGGCAAGGATTGGTCAGACCTTGAGAGAGAAGCTGCAGAGGCTGATAAACAGCTTGGTGACTTTGAGGATGAGTACACCAAACAGAAGAAGAAGAAGGGTGGCAGCTCTCACAATAAGTATGAAGATCGTAAAAGGTAAATCTTACATTATTCAATAACAACAATAACTAAAGTCCATAGCTTGATTTTTACGTTGTTTCATCTGTAAGCTATAGACAAACTTTAACATTGAATACTTATCAGAGCTTAAAAGCATGTCTTGAACAAGTTTACCCAGTCTTGGCAGTATAATCGTAAGGGCAAACTACAATGCTGAAGCATCATATCCATTATCCTCTTAAAAAACTTCCTGCTTTTGGTTATTTAATCATCACTCAGGATGGGGTTGAAAACACTAGGTCATCACCCCCTCCTCCTTTCTTTCTCCTTTGACTTATAACTCATTTCACAGCCAGATTTATTCTGTGCACAGTCATCTCAAGTGTATTGCCGGTATATTTATTTATTTTATTACACTTAACCACCATCTCTCGCTTTAGCGAGGTAGCACAAGGAAACATATGAGGAATGGCCTAACCCACCCACACACATGTATATACATAAACGCCCAGACACACACATATACATACATATATATTTCAACGTATACATGAATGATTTGGTAAACAGAGAAGAGGTAGTGAAAGCTTTGCGGAAGATGAAAGCCGGCAAGGCAGCAGGTTTGGATGGTATTGCAGTGGAATTTATTAAAAAAGGGGGTGACTGTATTGTTGACTGGTTGGTAAGGTTATTTAATGTATGTATGACTCATGGTGAGGTGCTTGAGGATTGGCGGAATGCGTGCATAGTGCCATTGTATAAAGGCAAAGGAGATAAGAGTGAGTGCTCAAATTACAGAGGTATAAGTTTGTTGAGTATTCCTGGTAAATTATATGGGAGGGTATTGATTGAGAGGGTGAAGGCATGTACAGAGCATCAGATTGGGGAAGAGCAGTGTGGTCTCAGAAGTGGTAGAGGATGTGTGGATCAGGTGTTTGCTTTGAAGAATGTATGTGAGAAATACTTAGAAAAGCAAATGGATTTGTATGTGGCATTTATGGATCTGGAGAAGGCATATGATAGAGTTGATAGAGATGCTCTGTGGAAGGTATTAAGAATATATGGTGTGGGAGGAAAGTTGTTAGAAGCAGTGAAAAGTTTTTATCGAGGATGTAAGGCATGTGTACGTGTAGGAAGAGAGGAAAGTGATTGGTTCTCAGTGAATGTAGGTTTGCGGCAGGGGTGTGTGATGTCTCCATGGTTGTTTAATTTGTTTATGGATGGGGTTGTTAGGGAGGTAAATGCAAGAGTTTTGGAAAGAGGGGCAAGTATGAAGTCTGTTGGGGATGAGAGAGCTTGGGAAGTGAGTCAGTTGTTGTTCGCTGATGATACAGCGCTGGTGGCTGATTCATGTGAGAAACTGCAGAAGCTGGTGACTGAGTTTGGAAGAGTGTGTGGAAGAAGAAAGTTAAGAGTAAATGTGAATAAGAGCAATGTTATTAGGTACAGTAGGGTTGAGGGTCAAGTCAATTGGGAGGTGAGTTTGAATGGAGAAAAACTGGAGGAAGTGAAGTGTTTTAGATATCTCGGAGTGGATCTGGCAGCGGATGGAACCATGGAAGCGGAAGTGGATCATAGGGTGGGGGAGGGGGCGAAAATCCTGGGGGCCTTGAAGAATGTGTGGAAGTCGAGAACATTATCTCGGAAAGCAAAAATGGGTATGTTTGAAGGAATAGTGGTTCCAACAATGTTGTATGGTTGCGAGGCATGGGCTATGGATAGAGTTGTGTGCAGGAGGATGGATGTGCTGGAAATGAGATGTTTGAGGACAATGTGTGGTGTGAGGTGGTTTGATCGAGTGAGTAACGTAAGGGTAAGAGAGATGTGTGGAAATAAAAAGAGCGTGGTTGAGAGAGCAGAAGAGGGTGTTTTGAAGTGGTTTGGGCACATGGAGAGGATGAGTGAGGAAAGATTGACCAAGAGGATATATGTGTCGGAGGTGGAGGGAACAAGGAGAAGAGGGAGACCAAATTGGAGGTGGAAAGATGGAGTGAAAAAGATTTTGTGTGATCGGGGCCTGAACATGCAGGAGGGTGAAAGGAGGGCAAGGAATAGAGTGAATTGGAGCGATGTGGTATACCGGGGTTGACGTGCTGTCAGTGGATGGAAGCAGGGCATGTGAAGCGTCTGGGGTAAACCATGGAAAGCTGTGTAGGTATGTATATTTGCGTGTGTGGACGTATGTATATACATGTGTATGGGGGGGGGGTTGGGCCATTTCTTTCGTCTGTTTCCTTGCGCTACCTCGCAAACGCGGGAGACAGCGACAAAGTATAATAAATAAATAAATATACATGAATATACAGAGTGAGTGCTCAAATTACAGAGGTATACGTTTGTTGAGTATTCCTGGTAAATTATATGGGAGGGTATTGATTGAGAGGGTGAAGGCATGTACAGAGCATCAGATTGGGGAAGAGCAGTGTGGTTTCAGAAGTGGTAGGGGATGTGTGGATCAGGTGTTTGCTTTGAAGAATGTATGTGAGAAATACTTAGAAAAGCAAATGGATTTGTATGTAGCATTTATGGATCTGGAGAAGGCATATGATAGAGTTGATAGGATGCTCTGTGGAAGGTATTAAGAATATATGGTGTGGGAGACAAGTTGTTAGAAGCAGTGAAAAGTTTTTATCAAGGATGTAAGGCATGTGTACGTGTAGGAAGAGAGGAAAGTGATTGGTTCTCAGTGAATGTAGGTTTACGGCAGGGGTGTGTGATGTCTCCATGGTTGTTTAATTTGTTTATGGATGGGGTTGTTAGGGAGGTGAATGCAAGAGTTTTGGAAAGAGGGGCAAGTATGAAGTCTGTTGGGGATGAGAGAGCTTGGGAAGTGAGTCAGTTGTTGTTCGCTGATGATACAGCGCTGGTGGCTGATTCATGTGAGAAACTGCAGAAGCTGGTGACTGAGTTTGGTAAAGTGTGTGAAAGAAGAAAGTTAAGAGTAAATGTGAATAAGAGCAAGGTTATTAGGTACAGTAGGGTTGAGGGTCAAGTCAATTGGGAGGTAAGTTTGAATGGAGAAAAACTGGAGGAAGTAAAGTGTTTTGGATATCTGGGAGTGGATCTGGCAGCGGATGGAACCATGGAAGCGGAAGTGGATCATAGGGTGGGGGAGGGAGCAAAAATCCTGGGAGCCTTGAAGAATGTGTGGAAGTCGAGAACATTATCTCGGAAAGCAAAAATGGGTATGTTTGAAGGAATAGTGGTTCCAACAATGTTGTATGGTTGCGAGGCGTGGGCTATGGATAGAGTTGTGCGCAGGAGGATGGATGTGCTGGAAATGAGATATTTGAGGACAATGTGTGGTGTGAGGTGGTTTGATCGAGTAAGTAACGTAAGGGTAAGAGAGATGTGTGGAAATAAAAAGAGCGTGGTTGAGAGAGCAGGAGAGGGTGTTTTGAAGTGGTTTGGGCACATGGAGAGGATGAGTGAGGAAAGATTGACCAAGAGGATATATGTGTCGGAGGTGGAGGGAACAAGGAGAAGAGGGAGACCAAATTGGAGGTGGAAAGATGGAGTGAAAAAGATTTTGTGTGATCGGGGCCTGAACATGCAGGAGGGTGAAAGGAGGGCAAGGAATAGAGTGAATTGGAGCGATGTGGTATACCGGGGTTGACGTGCTGTCAGTGGATGGAAGCAGGGCATGTGAAGCGTCTGGGGTAAACCATGGAAAGCTGTGTAGGTATGTATATTTGCGTGTGTGGACGTATGTATATACATGTGTATGGGGGAGGGTTGGGCCATTTCTTTCGTCTGTTTCCTTGCGCTACCTCGCAAACGCGGGAGACAGCGACAAAGTATAATAAATAAATAAATATACATGAATATACAGAGTGAGTGCTCAAATTACAGAGGTATACGTTTGTTGAGTATTCCTGGTAAATTATATGGGAGGGTATTGATTGAGAGGGTGAAGGCATGTACAGAGCATCAGATTGGGGAAGAGCAGTGTGGTTTCAGAAGTGGTAGAGGATGTGTGGATCAGGTGTTTGCTTTGAAGAATGTATGTGAGAAATACTTAGAAAAGCAAATGGATTTGTATGTAGCATTTATGGATCTGGAGAAGGCATATGATAGAGTTGATAGAGATGCTCTGTGGAAGGTATTAAGAATATATGGTGTGGGAGACAAGTTGTTAGAAGCAGTGAAAAGTTTTTATCAAGGATGTAAAGCATGTGTACGTGTAGGAAGAGAGGAAAGTGATTGGTTCTCAGTGAATGTAGGTTTACGGCAGGGGTGTGTGATGTCTCCATGGTTGTTTAATTTGTTTATGGATGGGGTTGTTAGGGAGGTGAATGCAAGAGTTTTGGAAAGAGGGGCAAGTATGAAGTCTGTTGGGGATGAGAGAGCTTGGGAAGTGAGTCAGTTGTTGTTCGCTGATGATACAGCGCTGGTGGCTGATTCATGTGAGAAACTGCAGAAGCTGGTGACTGAGTTTGGTAAAGTGTGTGAAAGAAGAAAGTTAAGAGTAAATGTGAATAGGAGCAAGGTTATTAGGTACAGTAGGGTTGAGGGTCAAGTCAATTGGGAGGTAAGTTTGAATGGAGAAAAACTGGAGGAAGTAAAGTGTTTTGGATATCTGGGAGTGGATCTGGCAGCGGATGGAACCATGGAAGCGGAAGTGGATCATAGGGTGGGGGAGGGAGCAAAAATCCTGGGAGCCTTGAAGAATGTGTGGAAGTCGAGAACATTATCTCGGAAAGCAAAAATGGGTATGTTTGAAGGAATAGTGGTTCCAACAATGTTGTATGGTTGCGAGGCGTGGGCTATGGATAGAGTTGTGCGCAGGAGGATGGATGTGCTGGAAATGAGATATTTGAGGACAACGTGTGGTGTGAGGTGGTTTGATCTAGTAAGTAACGTAAGGGTAAGAGAGATGTGTGGAAATAAAAAGAGCGTGGTTGAGAGAGCAGGAGAGGGTGTTTTGAAATGGTTTGGGCACATGGAGAGAATGAGTGAGGAAAGATTGACCAAGAGGATATATGTGTCGGAGGTGGAGGGAACGAGGAGAAGTGGGAGACCAAATTGGAGGTGGAAAGATGGAGTGAAAAGGATTTTGTGTGATCGGGGCCTGAACATGCAGGAGGGTGAGAGGAGGGCAAGGAATAGAGTGAATTGGAGCGATGTGGTATACTGGGGTTGACGTGCTGTCAGTGGATTGAATCAGGGCATGTGAAGCGTATGGGGTAAACCATGGAAAGCTGTGTAGGTATGTATATTTGCGTGTGTGGACGTATGTATATACATGTGTATGGGGGTGGGTTGGGCCATTTCTTTCGTCTGTTTCCTTGCGCTACCTTGCAAACGCGGGAGACAGCGACAAAGCAAAAAAAAAACATGAATATACATACGCAGACATATACATATGTACACGTGTTCATTCCCATACTTGCTGCCTTCATCCAATCTCGTCGCCACCTCACCACACACGGAATAGCACCACCACCACCACCACCACCACCAATGAAACGTTTTTACCAAGGATTTAAGGCATGTGTACAAGTAGGAAGAGAGGACAGTGATTGGTTCCCAGTGAATGTCCGTCTGCAGCAGGGATGTGTGATGTCCCCATGGTTGTTTAATTTGTTTATGGATGGGCGGGTTTGGGAGGTAAATGCAAGAGTTTTGGAGAGAGGGGCAAGTATGCAGTTTGTTGTGAATGAGAGGGCCTGGGAAGTGTCAGTTGTTCGCTGATGATACAGCTCTAGTGGCTGATTCATGTTAGAAACTGCAGAATTTGGTGACTGAATTTGGAAAAGTGTGTGAAAGGAGAAAGTTGGGAGTGAATGTGAATAAGAGCAAGGTTATTAGGTTCAGTGGGTTGAGGGACGAGTTAATTGGGATGTAAGTTTGAATGGAGAAAAATTGGAGGAAGTGAAGTGTTTTAGATATCTGAGAGTGGACTTAGCAGCTATTGGAACCATGGAAGTGACTCACAGTTCGGGGAGGGGGTGAAGGTTCTGGGAGTGATGAAGAATGTGTGGAAGGAGAGAACATTATCTCGGAAAGCAAAAATGGTTATGTTTAAAGGAATAGTAGTTCCAACAATGTTATATGGTTGCGAGGCATGGACTATAGATAGGGTTGTACGGAGGAGGGTGGATGTGTTGGAAATGAAATGTTTGAGGACTATATGTGGTGTGAGGTGGTTTGATTGAGTAAGTAATGTAAGGATAAGAGAGATATGTGGAAATAAAAAGAGTATGGTTAAGAGAGCAGAAAAGGGTATGCTGAAATGGTTTGGACATATGGAGAGAATGAGTGGGGATAGATTGACAAAGAGGATATGTGTGTCAGAGGTGGAGGGAACAAGAATAAGCAGATCAAATTGGAGGTGGATGGATGGAGTGAAAAAGAGTTTGAGCGATCAGTGCTTGGAACATAAAGGAGTTGAGAGTGTGCAAGAAATAGAGTGAATTGGAATGATGTGATATACCGGGGTCGATGTGCTGTCAATGAACTGAACTATGGCGTGTGAAGCATTTGTGTAAACCATGGAAAGGTCTGTGAGGCCTGGATGTGGATAGGGAGCTGTGGCTTCAGTGCAGTACACCTGGCAGCTAGAGACTGAGTGTGAACGAATGTGACCTTTTTGTTATTATTCCTGGCACTGCCTCGCTGAACCAGGGGATATCGATGCTGTTTTGCTGTGGGGCAGGGTATCGACAGGAGTGGGCGAAGGTGAATATGTACATCTGTATGTATGCATGTAATGTCTGTGTATGTGTATGTATGTATATGTTAATATGTACATGTATGTATATGTGCGTATGTGGGCGTTTATATATATATATATATGTGTATATAAGTGGATGGGCCATTCTTCGTCTGTTTCCTGACTCTACCTTGCTGACGCAGGAAATAGCGGTTATGTATAATAATAATAATGATAATGATAATATAATGATATAAGGAAAATTGAATTCTGCTGTGCTGTATCGTCAGTGACCTGATAGACCTTGGAAATATGCAAATTCTATAGAATTCAGCACTTCACAAGTAAGAATGATGAATTGTAACGTATGAACTAACGGGAGAGGATGAAAGAACTTAATCTGTACTGCCAAGAAGAGGAGGAGAAGGATAGATAGTAAAATGTGGTTGAGGGAATCTAGCAATGTACTCAGTTTTAATGAAAGTTTTCATTGATATTATGGATTGCACCAAAAAGATATCAAGCAGAAATTTGCAAGAGCTTTTTAACAAAGATGGAAATATTTTTCTGTGCAGTATCAAGTGAAGTAAGAAATATGCATGGAACAGTTACAGAGAAAATCCAAAGAAACTTAGGTACTTGGTTAGAAACAGTCCCTGTTGGATTCAAGAATGATGGTTGTGTAAAGGGGCAAACCATTGAGTGGCCTGTGGCTCAATGGGATGGGGAGTTCTGGTTTTGGTACATTATATGTGAGGAAATTGGGCCATTTTGCATGCTCTATACATGTACTGCTTGAGAGTGGATACGAGGAAATTGGGCCATTTTGTATGCTCTATATATGTACAGCTTGAGAGTGGATGTGAGGAAATTGGGCCATTTTGTGTTCCTGATGCTGCCATGCTAAAGCATGAAAATGTGAACAAGTTTGAAAAGAAAAACTATAGTATTATTGAAAAAAAGAACGTTTATAGCCAGTTTGAAATTATATTCATTAAGGATAGGTCTAATGTACAGTATTAAAAAATTTGAGAATCTGGTTTCTTTTAGCCATAGTTTGTAAACCTTGTCGTGGAATACTAGAGGCCCCCCCCCCACCCCCCAATACAAGATTGCTTTTTAATTCTTCCTTTTCTCTTTTTCAGTTCCAAACACAGGTCATCCAAACATGACAGGTAAGGTGCTGTTTTGTTCTGGCAAGATTGTAATGAAAAGATTTTGTCAGGTCTCTGTACCTAAGACCGATGTAAGGCACTTACTCTCAGCAGAGGACATGGAAATGATATCTTTCTGTTGAACTCTTCTCTCATTTTACTCATATTTCATAGATAGGCATATTCTTAATGGTGAATAACATGAATTTATTTAGAAATATTACACCTTTCACTCTAAAGATCAGTGAGGAGTAAAGCTTCAGGCTCGCACATGTAAGGAGGATGTTGAAGATGTTACTTTTATTATTTCGAACTTAGTCTCACCCTCTGCTCTTATACACAAGCATAGTATTGGTGGTAAGAAGCATATTCAAAGCAATATAGATGCAGTGGGAGAATGTCGTGGTGACATTGAAACAGAGGTACTCAGGAAAGAAAAATATGCTGTTAGAGATGGAACTTTTGGAAAAATTTATTGTGTGATGGAAAGCTTAGAAAAGTGTAGAGCTTATAGAATTAGTGCTTATTAGCAAAAAGAGAGATTATAAAGAGTTAGACACACAGACAGAAATTACAGGTAAAGTGGATGTCGCCAGAATTAGAGGGATTAGTGAATCAGGAGGTTGATAGACATATCTTTTTTTTTCACAAAGAAAATCATATACCAGATGAAGACAGGAAAGAAAGAAGGAATGCGCATAAGATTACTAGAGGCTCCAGAGTTGTCAGATTCAACTTCTGTAATGAAAGGAGAGTAATTGTTGGTTATAATCATAACAGGATGACCAGTCTCAGGTACATTTGATTTGGAGAGGTTAACTGCAAATGTACAACAGTACATTGCACAGTTAAGAAAACTGGTTAGCTCTTAATGGGCTTTGTATCCCCATAGAGATCAACCATAACCCTTTTAATGCTAGACCTGCATGGATCCAACTTGCAACTTTCCATCACTATGAGTGATTAGCCACCACCACTCAACAAAATACTCCACCCATACTGAGCATCATATATGCTACACACAGGACATTCACTCCCAGCACCACAAACATTAACACAGGCTATGAACAAACTGAATGCATTTAGAACATGCAGTGTTTCCAGTTTTGGATGAGGCAGGTAACCCCTTTGCATCCTCTACAAACAGTTAATATGCTTTATCTTAAAACAACACCTCGCTTGTTCCTCTGCCACCAAAAGCAAACATAACAAAAATAGCATGCTTGATTATGCATGGCCCTCAGAATAATCACTGGCTACCTATGCAACCATAAACATTCTATACATAGATTGAAACAGTACAGTCTCACCTCACTGTACTTGGCACTCAGTTCTTTGGAACAGCATCAGACCCCTCCAATCCAACTACCAATCCACAAGTAGAAGCAAAAATACTCATCTATGCTTTTCACTCGGCAATCTATTTGTAAAGATCTCCTTTTGCCCAACAAACATGTCTGTGATAGAACATGTGTACATATAGTAATGACTTAACAAGAATGAAAAAAATTCTTTACCAACCCAATCATAAACTCCCTCTACTAAAAATGCATACCCCAGACATGCACGAGTTACATGTTCTGGTCACCACCCATCTCTACAACATTACAAAATCTTGTTCAACATACTGTATTTCAAGACTTCACATGCCCAAGATGCAGTTTCCGTAATGAAGACACTGAACACTTACTCCTCGATTGTCCTTCACTCTCTTTACACAAATATATGCATCACATCACCATACATAGTGAATTTGGTCCTGCCCAGTGGATGTGGGCAACTTTTCGTGGGCTATGGGAGTCACACAGGTGTTTTAGGGCATGGAAATAAGTGTGTATAATTATGTGTTTTTACTGTATATGTACGGGGTCCCTCTCTACTATTGTACAACTTTTTTTTAATAATGTATACTAACCACATTTGCCTTATCTTTCAGGTCATTCCATTCGTCCACCACTAGTTTTACTAGAAAAGTACTTGTCTACATCCCCCCCCCTCTTCTGTTTCATCTTCTTGTGCACATCACCAACATTTCCAAATAAGCCAGCAAAGCTCGTTCCATGAGGACATAGAAGTTAAGATAACCTAAATTCATCCCATAAGTTAAACACCTCCTAAAGCAAAGAAACCAGCTCAGAAAAAAAAATATTTACCTTCATTAGATATCATAGAACAAATCCAAACTCTGAAAAACACAAGACCCACAGCAACCAACTCTGGCACATGGTGAAGATCCACACTTACCACATCAGTCCAGAACCAATTCATGTAGCACTCCTTACCCATTCCATCCTATTTCCTCCCTGTGATCACAAGCATACTCATGAGACACTACTTAGAAATCTGCTACAAACCAACCTCAACCCTAAAAGGGAAAGTCATGAAAAACTTAACACAGAATCGATCCAGAAGCAACTGCCCACCCATCCTTCACTGACAGTATGTCAAACTTTCATGTGTAACATATTGGCCCATTTGCAATTGAAGCACTTACAAATATCTTCAACCACTCCTGGCAGCACAACAAAATCCCAAATATCTGGGAACTTGCCACACAATACCGATCCTAAAACCCTCCAAACCACATTTAAAAATGTAAAAGATCCTGCCATATTTCACTTGTCACCAGTGTTCAAACTCTGTGAAAAACTGAACCACAACAGAAAAAAAAAAAATTTGGGCAACCACTCATCATGGTTTCAGACCCAGCAATTTTACTACCATATTATACACTGATCTCACACAACATACTGTAGATGGCTTTATCCAACAGCAGCCTACCTCCCACATCTTATTAGAGCAAACAAACATCAACAAAGCATTCAACACTGTCTACAAAACATACTCACACAAAAGATACTTGACTTCACAATCCAGTGCAGTGATAAAAAGTGGTTGGCCAGCTTCATAGTTGGGCACCATGCCAGAGTCTCCCATAATGGCTTTACTTTATGAACTTTCGTGGTGCAGCAGTTAGCATTCCCGTCTGTAACACATTAATGGGCCACCCAGGGTCGAGTGCATAGGTACAAATCCTGGTTGTAGGAGTCAATCCACAGTCAACCCAGCTGTACATCCACCCCAAGGGATTAGTTAATAAAATAGGTACCTGGCTGAGGATAGGATATATATATTATTTTTCATACATATTTGCCATTTCCTATGATGGCAAGGTAGCTTTAAGAACAGAGGATTGAGCCTTAGAGAGACTATCCTCACTTGGCCCTCTTTGTTCCTTTTTTTCCTTAATCACTGTTTCCCGCGTCAGCAAGGTAGCACCAGGAAACAGACGGAAGAAAGACCCATCCACTCATATTACACATACACAGCCATATACATATGAAAACATGTACATATTCATACTGGCTTGCTTTTATCCATTCCTGGCTCCACCCTGCCCCACAGGAAACAGCATCACCACCCTATGCATCAGCGAGGTAGTGCCAGGAGAACAGACAAAAAAAATGCCACATATGTTCTCACTCAGTCTCTAGCTGTCATGTGTAAATGCACCAAGACAACAGCTCCCTATATTTATAATTTTCATATTTGATCACCATTTTCCACATTAGCAAGGTAACATCAGAAAATGGACAAGGACACATACATTTTTTTTTTCTTTCAAACTATTTGCCATTTCCCATGTTAGTGAGGTAGCGTTAAGAACAGAGGACTGGGCATTTGAGGGAATATCCTCACCTGGTCCCCTTCTCTGTTCCTTCTTTTGGAAAATTAAAAAAATTAACTTTTATTATAATTATTATTATTTTATTTATTTATTTATTTATTTTGCTTTGTCGCTGTCTCCTGCGTTAGTGAGGTAGCGCAAGGAAACAGACGAAAGAATGGCCCAACCCACCCACATACACATGTATATACATACACATCCACACGCAAATATACATACCTAAACATCTCAACTTATACCTATATATACACACACAGACATATACATATATACACATGTACATAATTCATACTGTCTGCCTTTATTCATTCCCATTGCCACACATGAAATAACAACCCCCTCATGTGTGCGAGGTAGTGCTAGGAAAAGACAACAAAGGCCACATTTGTTCACACCCAAGTCACTAGCTGTCATGCAATAATGCTCCGAAACCACAGCTCCCTTTCCACATCCAGGCCCCACACAACTTTCCATGGTTTAGCCCAGACGCATCACATGCCCTGGTTCAGTCCATTGACAGCATGTCAACCCCGGTATACCACATCGTTCCAATTCACTCTATTCCTTGCACGCCTTTCACCCTCCTGCATGTTCAGGCCCCGATCACTCAAAATCTTTTTCACTCCATCTTTCCACCTCCAATTTGGTCTCCCACTTCTCCTCGTTCCCTCCACCTCTGACACATATATCCTCTTTGTCAATCTTTCCTCACTCATTCTCTCCATGTGCCCAAACCATTTCAAAACACCCTCTTTTGCTCTCTCAACCACACTCTTTTTATTACCACACATCTCTTTTACCCTATTATTGCTTACTCGATCAAACCACCTCACACCACATATTGTCCTCAAACATCTCATTTCCAGCACATCAACCCTCCTGCGCACAACTCCATCCATAGCCCATGCCTCGCAACCATATAACATTGTTGAAACCACTATTCCTTCAAACATACCCATTTTTGCTTTCCGAGATAATGTTCTCGACTTCCACACATTCTTCTACGCTTCTAGAATTTTCGCCCCCTCCCCCACCCTATGATTCACTTCCGTTTCCATGGTTCCATCCACTGCCAAATCCACTCCCAGATATCTAAAACACTTTACTTCCTCCAGTTTTTCTCCATTCAAACTTACCTCCCAATTGACTTGACCCTCAACCCTATTGTACCTAATAACCTTGCTCTTATTCACATTTACTCTCGACTTTCTTCTTTCACACACTTTACCAAACTCAGTCACCAGCTCCTGCACTTACATGAATCAGCCACCAGCGCCGTATCATCAGCGAACAACAACTGACTCGCTTCCCAAGCTCTCTCATCCACAACATACTGCATACTTGCCCCCTCTCTCCAAAACTCTTGCATGCACCTTCCTAACAACCCCATCCATAAACAAATTAAACAACCATGGAGACATCACACATCCCTGCCGCAAACCTACATTCACTGAGAACCAATCACTTTCCTCTCTTCCTACATGTACACATGCCTTACATCCTCGATAAAAACTTTTCACTGCTTCTAACAACTTGCCTTCCACACCATATATTCTTAATACCTTCCACAGAGCACCTCTATCAACTCTATCATATGTCTTCTCCAGATCCATAAATGCTACATACAAATCCATTTGCTTTTCTAAGTATTTCTCACATACATTCTTGAAAGCAGACACCTGATCCACACATCCTCTACCACTTCTGAAACCACACTGCTCCTCCCCAATCTGATGCCCTGTACATGCCTTCACCCTCTCAATCAATACCCTCCCATATAATTTCCCAGGAATACTCAACAAACTTATACCTCTGTAATTTGAGCACTTACCTTTGTCCCCTTTGCCTTTGTACAATGGCACTATGCAAGCATTCCACCAATCCTCAGACACCTAACCATGAATCATATATTAAATAACCTTACCAACCAGTCAACAATACAGTCACCGCCTTTTTTAATAAATTCCACTGCAATACCATCCAAACCCGCTGCCTTGCCGGCTTTCATCTTCCGCAAAGCTTTTACTACCTCTTCTCTGTTTACCAAATCATCCTCCTAACCCTTTAACTTTGCACACCACCTCGACCAAAACAACCTACATCTGCCACTCTATCATCAGACACATTCAACAAACCTTCAAAATACTCCATCTTCTCACATCACCCCTACTTGTTATCACCTCCCCATTAGCCCCCTTCCTTGAAGTTCCCATTTGTTCCTTTGTCTTACACACTTTATTTACCTCCTTCCAAAATATCTTTTTAATCTCCCTAAAATTTAATGATACTCTCTCACCCCAACTCTCATTTGCCCTCTTTTTCATCTCTTGCACCTTTCTCTTGACCTCCTCCCTCTTTCTTTTATACATCTCCCACTCGTTTGCATTATTTCCCTGCAAAACTCGTCCAAATGCCTCTCTCTTCTCTTTCACTAATAATCTTACTTCTTCATCCCACCATTCACTACCCTTTCTAATCTGCCCACCTCCCACGCTTCTCATGCCACAAGCATCTTTTGCACAAGCCATCACTGCTTCCCTAAATACATCCCATTCCTCCCCCACTCCCCTTACCTCCTTTGTTCTCATCTTTTTCCATTCTGTACTCAGTCTCTCCTGGTACTTCCTCACACAAGTCTCCTTCCCAAGCTCACTTACTCTCACCACTCTCTTCACCCCAACATTCTCTCTTCTTTTCTGAAAACCTCTACAAATCTTCACCTGCACCTCCACAAGATAATGATCAGACATCCCTCCAGTTGCACCTCTCTGCACATTAACATCCAAAACTCTCTCTTTCGTGCGCCTATCAATTAACACGTAATTTAGTAACGCTCTCTGGCCATCTCTCCTACTTACATACATATGTATATCTCTCTTTTTAAACCAGGTATTCCCAATCACAAGTCCTTTTTCAGCACATAAATCTACAAGCTCTTCACCATTTCCATTTACAACACTGAACACCCCATGTATACCAATCTTTTTCAACCACACACTTTTATTACCACACATCTCATTTACCTTTTCATTACTTACTCAATCAAACCACCTCACACCAAATATTGTCCTCAAACATTTCATTTCAACACATCCACCCTCCTCTGTACAACCCTATCTGTAGCCTGTGCCTTGCAACCATATAACATTGTTGGAACCACTTTATCTTCAAACATACCCATTTTTGCTCTCCGAGATAATATTCTCTCCTTCCACACAGTCTTCAAGACTCCCAGAACCTTCACACCCTCTCCCACCCTGACTCACATCTGCTTCCATTGTTCCATCTGCTGCTAAGTCCACTCCCAGATATCTAAAACACTTCACTTCCTTCAGTTTCTCTCCATGCAAACTTACCTCCCAATTAATTTGTCCCTCAACTTTACTGAACTTAATAACCTTGCTCTTATTCATATTTACTCTCAACTTTCTCCTTTCACACTCTTTACCAAACTCAGTCACCAACCTCTGCAGTTTCTTACCCTAATCAGCCACCATGGCTGCATCATCAGCAAACAACAACTGACTTGCTTCCTAAGCCCTCTCATCCACAACTGACTGTATACTTGTCCCTCTCCAAAACTTTTGCATTCACCTGATGCAGATATTTGTGTAGATTTACAGATACTTTTGTAAATCAAGGTTTTATATGGCCATTTCACTAGCAAGTGTACTATAAGATTTATATGTACCCTTTAAGTTTCCATGTTCAAGGTTTGTCATTGCAAAAGCATATTTACCTTAGTAAATTGGGTGGATGATAGGATGGATTCTGTTAGTCATTCAAAACCCAAACTTCTTTGTCTCCTTGTATGCGATTCTTTATAGTGGAGTAATGTATGATTGTATTTTGATTTTTTCTTGTGAGTAAACTTACTGTGTGCACTTTCTGTAATTAACAATGAATACAGTAATTACTACATTATGAATATTTCCATATACTTCCAGCAAACACAAGTCTTCTCATAAATCTTCCCACAATCCTCATAAGTCATCCTCACACAAGTCACCTCACAAGTCCCCAAGCAAAGGCAAGGATCGGCATCATTCTAGCAACAGCAGTAAACACTCTGGTAAGAAGAGGTCGAGAGATGACTCTGCCAACCGCCGCCATGATAGAAAGAAGAGCAAGTAAGCCCCTTGTTTATATTTTGGCTTGAATATGAATTATATAATTTTTTGCTGGTTGTTGGACATGCTCATCTATAATTTTTTTTTTTCACTAGTCTAGGAGAATGTTGATGACAGTAGATGAAGTTTGTAAGGGATGAAGAGAGTATTGTGAAAAACATGTTGGAAGTGAAATGAAAGATATGGCTTTTGGTGCTGTAGGATTAGAGGAAAAGAAGACATTATAATGGAAAAAATAAGAACATGCATAGACATGGCATGGTGAAGAATATGCCTTAAATCATGACTAGCTCATACAAAAGAAAAAAATGAGAGCTCAGTTGTTTGCAGTTCCAAATACCTTCCACACCTCTTTTACTCTTGTAGTTTAATTTACTCTCACCCTATTTTATTCTTTACTCAGTCCCTCCTGGTATCTCTACACACAGGTCACTTTTCCAAGATCGTTCACTTTCACCACTTCTTTCTCATGGCTACCCCTTCCTCTTTTCCAAAACCCACTAGAGATTAGCACATCATCTGTTAACACATGGGCGTCCAATCCAACTCAACCATATGTGTTTATGAATTTTTCATTTTTTCTTTTTCTTACATATTTGCCATTTCCCACATTAGCGAGATAGTGTTAAGGATGGAGGACTGAGCCTTAGAAGGTATATCTTCACTTGACCCCCTTCTCTGTTCCTCCTTTTGGAAAAATTAAAACGAGGGAAGGATTTCCAGCCCCCCTTTTAGTTTCCTTCTATGACTATCCCGAGGGATAGCACTATTTCTAGAGACATGTATTCTGTCACATAACTTGATAAGCTTTTACCCATATTCTTTTGCACCAGGGAACCCATGACATGCCTGTGTTACATCCTCATTTGCCTCATGGCCTACCCTGTAACCCTTAAATATTGGGTAACTTTTATGTTCCCACCTCAAAACGGGCAAAATATAATTTCTTATTTCCTGTTTTCCTGTGAAGAATGAAAGAAATACTGGTAACCAAGTAGGTATGTTCATGGAGATACCATGTAAATCAAAAACTTTTATGACTATCCCCAGGGATAGCACCACTTTAGAAACCTGTATTCAGTTACATAACTTGATCAGCTTGTACCCATATTCATTTGCACCAGGGAACCCATGACATGCCTGTGTTACATCCTCATTTGCCTCATGGCCTACCCTGTAACCTTTAAATATTGGGTTACTTTTGTGTTCCCACCTCAAAACAGGCAAAATATAAGGTTTCTGATTTCCTGTTTCCCAGATAAGAATGAAAGAAGTACTGGCAGTCATTCATTTTGGTAGTAGTTACATTCATGGAGATGCCATGTAAATCAAAAACTTCATAAATTAAATTTTACTGCTGTGAACCCCAGACATAATAAAAACATCTTTCCTAGTAGAATCAAGTATGTAACTTGCATTAAATGAATTATTTTAGGTTTTAAATACCTTGAGAAGAGAGGAAAGTGATTGGTTCCTGGTGAATGTTGGTTTGCGGCAGGGGTGCATGATGTCTCCATGGTTGTTTAATTTGTTTATGGATGGGGTAGTTAGGGAGATGAATGCAAGAGTTTTGGAGAGAGGGGCAAGTATGCAGTCTGTTGTGGATGAAAGGGCTTGGGAAGTGAGTCAGTTGTTCGCTGATGATACAGCAGTGGTGGCTGATTCAGGTGAGAGACTGAAGAAGTTGGTGACTGAGTTTGGTAAAGTGTGTGTGAAAGAAGAAAGTTAAGAGTAAATGTGAATAAGAGCAAGGTTATTAGGTACAGTAGGGTTGAGGGACAAGTCAATTAGGAGGTAAGTTTGAGTGGAGGAAAACTGGAGGAAGTGAAGTGTTTTAGATATCTGGGAGTGGATTTGGCAGCAGATGGAACCATGGAAGCGGAAGTGAATCATAGGGTGGGGGAGGGGGCGAAAGTTCTGGGAGTGTTGAAGAATGTGTGGAAGTTGAGAACATTATCTTGGAAAGCAAAAATGGGTATGTTTGAAGGAATAGTGGTTCCAACAATGTTATATGGTTCCGAGGTCTGGGCTATAGATAGAGTTGTGTGGAGGAGGGTGGATGTGCTGGAAATGAGATGTTTGAGGACAATATGTGGTGTGAGGTGGTTTGATCGAGTAAGTAATAATAGGGTAAGAGAGATGTGTGGTAATAAAAAGAGAGTGGTTGAGAGAGCAGAAGAGGGTGTTTTGAAATGGTTTGGTCACATGGAGAGAATGAGTGAGGAAAGATTGACCAAGAGGATATATGTGTCAGAGGTGGAGGGAATGAGGAGAAGTGGGAGACCAAATTGGAGGTGGAAGGATGGAGTGAAAAAGATTTTGAGTGATCGGGGCCTGAACATGCAGGAGGGGGAAAAGCATGCAAGGAATAGAGTGAATTGGAATGATGTGGTATACCGGGGTCGACGTGCTGTCAGTGGATTGAACCAGGGCATGTGAAGCGTCTGGGGTAAACCATGGAAAGTTCTGTGGGGCCTGGATGTGGAAAGGGAGCTGTGGTTTCAGTGCATTATACATGACAGCTAGAGACTGAGTGTGAACGAATGTGGCCTTTGTTGTCTTTTCCTAGCACTACCTCGTGCACATGCAGGGGAGGGGGTTATTATTTCATGTGTGGCAGGGTGGCGATGGGAATGAATAAAGACAGACTATGAATTATGTACATGTGTATATATGTGTATGTCTGTGTGTGTATATGTATGTATATGTTGAGATGTATAGGTATGTATATTTGTGTTTGTGGACATGTATGTATATACATGTGTATGTGGGTGGGTTGGGCCGTTCTTTTGTCTGTTTCCTTGCGCTACTTCGCTAACGCGGGAGACAGTGACAAAGTAAAACAAAACAAAAAAATAAACATTTATAGTAGAAGATAAAAGGCTTAAGATGACAGAGGATATGGTTAATGAAGGCATCACACATAAATTTAAGAAGTTGCATGATAGAGAATATTCAAGAGATGGAGCCCGACAAGCATAAAACTCCTTCCCCCATACAGTACAAATAGGTATTTACAGAAAAATTATGATAAATTTTCATTGTGTACATAAGGAGCAAATTAGAATATTATTGTTTTGTAGAGTCACCACATAAACAGATGGAAATAAACATGGTAGAAAGATTGCTGAAACACTTCACAAGCAAAAATGAAGACCTGAAACATGAATTACCATTAGAGATTGAAGGAACTAGACTTATGCAGTTTGGAGAGATGAAGCATTATGTTTATGATAGTTTATTAATGGCAGGAGATAGCAGGCATAAAGATTTACATCCTAAATCTGGAAGTATCTCATTAGGGAAGATATGTAGTTATGAAGATTGGAGCTGTAACTGGAAACATACTAAGCATAATTGGATGAAACGTTATGCATGTCCCAAACAGAAACTTGAGCTTTTATTTAATGCTGTACCAGTAGAAACCAGAAATATACAGTATATGAAACATCCACAAAAGCATTCAGAAGAAGACTAGACTCATGGCAGAAGGCAATCTCGGATGAATTTCAAAAGAAGATAATTATTCTGGGGTTGCTTTGACAGGTGTACTTTAATAAGCAAATCCTGTTATGAATACTGTGAACAAGTCCAACCATTCTGGCAAAATCCCATCATGGGCACTCGTATGTTCATACTCTTTCTCATGCTTCACCATACTCTACCCCCTTCTTGCCTTCTGTCACCTGACTGGGTAGGCTACAATATTTCTAGGGTAAACCATGGCTGTATGAAATATGTTAGCTCATTTTTTTTTTTACTTTCAAATGTACTTCTCTCATTTTTTAGAGGATGACAATTTGAAGGATTTTTCCCCCAATTCAAGATGAGAACACTGTGAGTCACCAAGTATTTAAAGAATAAAGTTTAACGTGGGAAAAATGTGAGATTTAGAGAAACGAGAGTAGAAAGTGCAACTTTTCACTGTAGTTTAACTGTATTACTGCTTCCTTATTCAGAGATGTTGGAAGGATCCAAAATCAGAGGATATATGTTCATTGCAAGAAAAAGGATGAATTTTAGAGAGGAGAGAAAGGAAAGTGAGATAAATATATTACAGCATTGTCGTTGTAAGAGTGAATAAGGTCAGAAGTTGAGGAAAGAAAAGCTCTTATTGAGAGAAGAAAGAGCATAGGTGATAGCACAGAATTCTGAGGGACACCTTTGTTGTGAGGGTAAGTGGGAAAAGTTAATGTATCAAAGGCTACTATAGTGGAATGACCAGAAAAGAATATATGCATTAGAAAACAGAGTGAATTGGAAATATTAAAGGAAGTAAGTTCAGCAAGCAAAGACGTGCCACCGCATTTCAGTTCTTTAGAGATGTCAGTGGCCATGACAAAAGATTCACCAAAATCCCTAAGAGAGAAGGACCAGAGGTCATCACAAGATCTTGCATCACCAAAGCTGCATTGATCAGAAAAGAAAAAATGGGGGAATGGTAGTCTATCTTTCAACAGTAAAAGTTATGCAAAGTTTTAGAGACAGTAGAAGTAAGTGTGATGGGGCAGTTATTAGAAAGGTTAAAATGGTATTCTTCTTAGGGATGAGGTGAACCGAGGCATACTTCCAAGAAGCATGAATAGGTTAATAAGGGTAAGAGCTGTCAGAGACACACTTCTGTAACCCTTCAGTTGCATGGCCTGACCACATTCAGGACTATTTTTCCTGTTAGATGCATGGCTTGAATTTGGTTGTCATTCAAAAGGTGCACACTTTGCTGAAGTATAGCCACATTTCTGGCTGAATTTTTACCAAAATAAATCTTTAGAAATTGTTTTTAAAATGTTTTATGAAACTAGTCTGTCAGAGATGCCATTATTTTGCTTTTGGGATATTTTGTCTTACTGTTATATCATATATTGATAATCTGTCATTGTCCTTCACCTACTTACAGGAAAAATAATATTGTTCACCATCAGGTATTATTTTCAGGAGAATAATAATGTAATAAGTGGAAACTTCATGGTATTTTCAAAATAGAAAAGTATTGAAAAGTAAAATTTACCATTTCCATATAGTAATGGAGAAATAACCGCTAGGGAACCACCTTTGGCATCCAAATTCACAACTAGAAAGTTAATGCTTAGGAAGTATGCCATTTAGCCCATATAGCTTGCCTGTGTTTTGGGTCCATTCATGAAGTAACTGTAGGAGAGAGCATGGGTTCAGTAGATTTAGGGATTGGATGAAATGTAGAATCATCCAAAGAAATTAGAGGAAAATTAAGTCTTGACAAGATTTACTTTTTTTAGTTGTAGAGTTAGCTCAAGATTGGTCAAGTAGATGAAAAGAGGAAAGGTTGAATTACAAAAACTCTTTGGGTTACTTTTTGTTGAAGTTCAGAAAGATTTATTTGTTGAAGTGATTAGCAAGTAGTAGGTGGTAGGCAGCCACTGACCGGGGAGGTATATTACTACTACTTCCCGCATGGGTATTGGAAGGGTTAGTGACAGCTGTGTAGGGAGTCAGTGCTTCAGTGGTTTTCAAATTGCACTCCTCTGATCCAGGTAGCTGGCTTTACTTTCTGTCTCACCCATACATGGACTGCTGGCATTCTATCCACAGATATACAATCTCTCCTTGTTACATGTAACATCTGACAACACTTAACTCACACAACTCATTGTTCTTTATAGATTTTCCTGTGGTGAGCACCATGTGCTAGCCTTGCCTTTTGGTAAATTGGTTGGAGCAATAGATAGACTTTTTGGTAGGAACATAAGGAAAGAGCACTAGGCAGAAGCATGAGGTAGTAGTTGTGGCTTGGGACATTAGGTGGGAGCTTTAGGTAGATGTAGTAGGTTGGAACATGAGGTACACACTTTAGGTAGAAGTATTGAGTAGGAACATTAGGTAGGAGCCACTGGAAACAGTTTGCTAGACTTTCCCTCTGCTGTGGCCTGTTGAGGGTGAGGCACTAAAGGCTAAGAAGTGACACTAGTCATGGAGACTTTTACCTTGGTCTTCCCTTTGAGGGAATCCCCAGAGGAAACTGGATATAGAGAGAAGTGATTTGGAGAAGTTTATCTTACTTGACCTATCAAGTGGGTATGCAAAGTGGAAAAATTAAGGAACTTTTATATAAGTGTGGAAGACCTTGTTTCACTGTAAATATTTTGAAGGGTTGACAGTTTGCATAAGTGATTTGAGAGGCTACATATGTGTCATCCATCCCATTGGAGTGGAGCAGAATTTGATAACAGTACATGGAATTTGTTTTCCCTTAAAGGGAGATAGTCCGTTGGGTACAATGATTTTTTGTGTATGTAATATTTCAGACTTGCATGAAATTGTACTACACCAATCACAAGCAGGATATTTAATTTATAAATTGGTATGTACCTTACTTTTCATCTGTTCATGTTCTTAGAAAATGAGGTTTATAATATGACATTATATATTGATAAATGTATTTTAATTTTTTCAAATATTGACCTTTCACAGGAAGTAAATGTGTATAGTTCATGGTGTTAAAGATCTTTCCTGCCGTAAAAGGAGGGAGAAGAGAAGGTGAAACAAAATAGAATAAGTACTGGAGTCGATTCCCTGTGTGACTTATGGGATTGCCAAATAGGATGTCACATGTAGATCTGGAACTGCTTTCCTATACAAAGGACAGCTTTGTCAAACACCGAAGAGACCCATGACTGTAGGTTGAGGTTGATTTATACCTCTTTTCCTCAGTGATTTTGGAAGACTGTGGTCCCTGCCATTCATATAAGTAACATTTCATCAGTGAATCAACATTGCCACATGCTGTACTCCTATATTGAAAAAGTGGGAGTATAGTGTACCATTTATATTTTCATTTAGGGAACAAATATGAGACTCATGAAGTTCAGGAAATGAAAAAGTGACAGCAAGCATCATTACATTGTGTCTGTGAGCTGAAACTGGTTTATTATATGTTACCGATTCATTTCTAATAATAGATTTCAGTTTGTATTAATAATTATCAGAAAACATCTTGCATTAAATTAGGGCAGAAAATGTTTTGTTAACAGTATACACAGGGGTTGGAACTTTTATGTACAAATAGTTTGTGCATGTCTCAGGTATACATGAGAATGAAGGGATTCATGGTAGCTTATCACTTTGTAAGGGCATTCATAAGTGCCCTGTGGTCTCACCAAACAGCTCATGGAAAGGAAAGTTTTATCTGGAAATCATCTCAGCTTAACGATTGGTGAGTGTCATTGTGGATGTACAATTATGGAATAAGTACATATATGATAACTTCTCCTGCCCTGTGTCAGGGTCCAATAATAAACTCTTGCATAGATATGGCCTGAGTTGCATTGTACTTCAACATCAGTGTATTCGATTGTTAAGTAATACAAAAGTTAAAAGTTATTGCATCTTCGTGTATAGTATATAAATTGATATTTTTATTGAAAATGATTCCCTCAAAAATAGCTTTGACAAGAAATTATTAAAGATCATATTCTTAATTGATTATATATGTATTATCCACAAAATATTGAAAGTAAGATTTGTATTTGAGATATGGATTTCTTGTAGCAGAATTTCAGAATTCTGTGTTTTGGTTGAAACATGAGAATGATTGACAGCCAAGTTTGAACTTATTGTGGACATTATATCTCTATATTTCTCACAGATCAAGTAAAAAGTTGTTAATTTTATTTATTTTTGTACTGGGTAATACCTGTAATGTTTGATTTTTTTATGAGTTTTTTAAAAGCTTTTATTACATATGTAGGAACATTACTCATCAGCTCCTTCAGGTGGTACAGACGTGTACTCTGAAGTGCAGTAACTAGGCCTATGTCATATATAGGTTACTGAGTTGCAAACCAATGGACAAATCCTTTCATATGAGGTAGGAATGAAATCTTATCTGATCAGAAGTGTCAGCTTTCTTACCTTCTGGAGACAGCATAGATTGAACATTAGTCTTTGCTGATTGTTCAGGTTATGAATGTCATTGATTCAATCATCAGACATTAGTATTTTTGTCCAACAGAGTTACTGCTAAAAAGAAAGAAATTTTCAGGTATGTAGGTGAGTGGACAAATACTGTATCGCATTTTATATTCAATCATTGTGAAGTATATTAAACTCTTGTTTTCTTAATTTTGATTTTCTTATACCTTGAGTACTTAGTATTATCCAAAAAGTGCAAACCTCTGCTGAATCATTTCAGGTTGTTTTGGAATATTTTCCTCAGGTATATGAGAGGACAGCACTTGAATGTGAATGGAATACCCAAAGGTGTTATGTAATATGAAAGGCCTTCTAGATTCTGTTCATCTTAGCACAGCAGGAGAAAGGATCTATTGTAGTTTAACATTAGTGGTCACAGTGGTCAGGAATTTGCATGGTGTAAGAGATAATTTGCTCTAGATCATTGAGAATAGAGAACATGAGGGAAAAATTCGGCCATTCCTCATGGTAAACAATGAAATCCCCTTTAGGTAGATGATCTTGTTTTGTGGGTTAGAGGATGCTACAGGGTCATGGTAGGAGTTTAGATAGTAGAAGAAAGATGTAAAATTTGTAGAATTAACAGAGCAGTAGGTAAAGCAAAGGAAAATGAGGTAGTTAGGAGAGAGGCCTTGAGCCACATAAATATTGGGGACTTGAGGCATGCAACAGGTGTGCTGATGTTGGAATAAGCACGGACATCACCCTTGAACAGGAATCGTTAGTGGAGATTACACTTGGATATAAAAAAAAAAAGGGGGCTTAAAGGGTTACTAATCAGGGTAACCTGCTACCTGTACTTAATGAGCTACTGATCAAGAGTAAACTGGTACAGGTAAAGAGCTACTAATTATGGTACACTGTTATCGGTAATTGGAGCTACTAATCGGGGTAAAATGCTACCGGTAGTTAAAGAGCTACTAATCAGGGTAAATTGTTATAGGTAAAGATCTGCCAATCAGGGAAAACTGCTACCAGTAATTACTGGTAGAGCTACTAATTGGTATAAACATTCAACTACTAATTTGGGTAAATGTAACATAGTTAAAGAGCTACTAATTAGGTCCATAATGATATTCAGAAATGACTTTGATATAAAGTCTTTAAAAAGCACAGCTCTCTAACATTATTATCATTTTCATTTTAGATTCGGAACTTTATATAGATAAAGAGTGTAAGGAAGTAGATAAAGTTATTTTGTATTTCTACATACTGTTACTTTGATGATTACAAGACAATTAAGTAGGTTTCCTTCTATAATGAAGTAGGATAACTTTGAAGAGAAAATAAGCCAATGAATCTATGAAGTATTGAGGAAATTGGAATCCACCTTACCCATGTAATGTACTTATACTCCAATATGTCATTAAACACTTGTGTTTGATTATTCAGGGATCATCCAAATACTGAGACACTGCATAAGGGAACTTTACAGATCAGGAATCCTGAAATGATACAGAAATTTGGTTTATTGTGGAACTATAATTTAGCATGTTACAAATTCATACATGTACATTATGCTTTTATATATATTATTATTATTATTATTATTTTTATTATTATTACACATAATCGCTGTTTCCTGCATCAGCGAGGTAGCGCCAGGAAACAAATGAAGAATGTCCCTATTCATGCTTGCCTTCATCCATCCCTGTTGCTACCCTGCCCCACAGGAAATAGCACCACTATACCCCGCTTCAGCGAAGTAGTGCCATAAAAACAGACAAAAAAAGGCCACATTTTTACACACTCAGTCTCTAGCTGTAATGTGTAGTGTAACAAAACTACAGCACCCTACCCACATATCTTTCCATGGTTTACCCCAGACACTTCACATGCCCTGGTTTAGTCCATTGACAGCACGTCGACCATGGTATACCACATCATTCTAATTCACTCTATTCCTTGTACACCTCTCACCTTCCAGTATGTTCAGGCCCCGATCGCTCAAAATCTTTTTCACTCCATCCCTCCACCTCCTTGTTCCCTTCATCTCTGACACATATATCCTCTTTGTCAATCTTTCCCCTCTCATTCTCTCTATATGTCCAAACCATTTCAACACACCTTCTGCTCTCTCAACCACACTTTATTTCCACACATCTCTGTTACCCTTTCATTACTTACTTGATCAAACCGCATATTGTCCTCAAACATTTCATTTCCAACACATCCACTCTCCTTTGTATCTATGGCCCATGCCTCATAACCACCATACAGCACTGTTGGAACAACTATTCCTTCAAACATACCCATTTTTGCTCTCCGAGATAATGATCTCTCTTTCCACACACTCTTCATTGCTCCTAGAACCTTCGCCCCCTTCCCCACCCTGTGACTCACTTCCGCTTCCATTGTTCCATACACTGCTAAGTCCCAACAGACTGCATACTCACCTTTACCTCCCTCAACACCCCATCCATAAACAAATTAAACAACCATGGGGACATCACACACCCCTGCTTCAAACCGACCTTCACTGGGAACCAATCACTCTCCTCTCTTCTTACCTGTACACATGCCTTACCTCCAGGGTAAAATCTTTTCACTGCTTCGAGCAACTTACCACCCACACCATGTACTCTAAAAACCTTCCACAAAGCATCAATATCAACCCTTTCATATGCCCTCTCCAGATCCATAAATGCCACATGCATTCTACCAAGCAAACATCTGATCCACACATACTTTGCCACTTCTGAAACCACACTGCTCTTCCCCAATCTGATGTTCTGTACATGCCTTCACCCTCTCAATCATTACTCTCCCATGTAATTTCCCAGGAATAGTTAACAAACTTATGCCTCTGTAGTTTGAACACTCGCCTTTATCGCCTTTGCCTTTATGCAGTGGTACTATACATGGATTCCACCAATCCTCAGGCACTTCACATTGGTCCATACATATACTAAATATCCTTTATTATACTTAATCTCTGTTTCCCAAGTCAGCAAGGTTGCACCACAAAACACGAAGAATGGTCATCCACTCATATACACACAAATATACATAACGCCCATACATACACATATACATACATATACATATCAACATATACATACACAGACATACATATATACACATGTACATATTCATGCTTGCCTTCATCCATTCCTGGTGCTACCCCAAGGTAGTGCCAGGAAATAGATGAAGAAAGACCCATCCACTCATGTGAGAAACTGCAGAAGCTGGTGACTGAGTTTGGTAAAGTGTGTGAAAGAAGAAAGTTAAGAGTAAATGTGAATAAGAGCAAGGTTATTAGGTACAGTAGGGTTGAGGGTCAAGTCAATTGGGAGGTGAGTTTGAATGGAGAAAAACTGGAGGAAGTGAAGTGTTTTAGATATCTGGGAGTGGATCTGGCAGCGGATGGAACCATGGAAGCGGAAGTGGATCATAGGGTGGGGGAGGGGGCAAAAATTCTGGAAGCCTTGAAGAATGTGTGGAAGTCGAGAACATTATCTCGGAAAGCAAAAATGGGTATGTTTGAAGGAATAGTGGTTACAACAATGTTGTATGGTTGCGAGGCGTGGGCTATGGATAGAGTTGTGCACAGGAGGATGGATGTGCTGGAAATGAGATGTTTGAGGACAATGTGTGGTGTGAGGTGGTTTGATCGAGTAAGTAACGTAAGGGTAAGAGAGATGTGTGGAAATAAAAAGAGTGTGGTTGAGAGAGCAGAAGAGGGTGTTTTGAAATGGTTTGGGCACATGGAGAGAATGAGTGAGGAAAGATTGACCAAGAGGATATATGTGTCGGAGGTGGAGGGAACGAGGAGAAGAGGGAGACCAAATTGGAGGTGGAAAGATGGAGTGAAAAAGATTTTGTGTGATCGGGGCCTGAGCATGCAGGAGGGTGAAAGGAGGGCAAGGAATACAGTGAATTGGAGCGATGTGGTATACCGGGGTTGACGTGCTGTCAGTGGATTGAATCAAGGCATGTGAAGCGTCTGGTGTAAACCATGGAAAGCTGTGTAGGTATGTATATTTGCGTGTGTGGACGTATGTATATACATGTGTATGGGGGTGGGTTGGGCCATTTCTTTCGTCTGTTTCCTTGAGCTACCTCGCAAATGCGGGAGACAGCGACAAAGCAAAAAAAAAAATATATATATATATATATATATATATATAAATTGTTTAATTTGTTTATGGATGGGGTTGTTAGGGAGGTAAATGCAAGAGTTTTGGAAAGAGGGGCAAGTATGAAGTCTGTTGTGGATGAGAGAGCTTGGGAAGTGAGTCAGTTGTTGTTCGCTGATGACACAGCGCTGGTGGCTGATTCATGTGAGAAACTGCAGAAGCTGATGACTGAGTTTGGTAAAGTGTGTGAAAGAAGAAAGTTAAGAGTAAATGTGAATAAGAGCAAGGTTATTAGGTACAGTAGGGTTGAGGGTCAAGTCAATTGGGAGGTAAGTTTGAATGGAGAAAAATGGAGGAAGTAAAGTGTTTTAGATATCTGGGAGTGGATCTGGCAGCAGATGGAACCGTGGAAGCGGAAGTGAATCATAGGGTGGGGGAGGGGGCGAAAATCCTGGGAGCCTTGAAGAATGTGTGGAAGTCGAGAACATTATCTCGGAGAGCAAAAATGGGTATGTTTGAAGGAATAGTGGTTCCAACAATGCTGTATGGTTGCGAGGTGTGGGCTATGGATAGAGTTGTGCGCAGGAGGGTGGATGTGCTGGAAATGAGATGTTTGAGGACAATGTGTGGTGTGAGGTGGTTTGATCGAGTAAGTAATGTAAGGGTAAGAGAGATGTGTGGAAATAAAAAGAGCGTGGTTGAGAGAGCAGAAGAGGGTGTTTTGAAATGGTTTGGGCACATGGAGAGAATGAGTGAGGAAAGATTGACCAAGAGGATATATGTGTCGGAGGTGGAGGGAACGAGGAGAAGTGGGAGACCAAATTGGAGGTGGAAAGATGGAGTGAAAAAGATTTTGTGTGATCGGGGCCTGAACATGCAGGAGGGTGAAAGGCGGGCAAGGAATAGAGTGAACTGGATCGATGTGGTATACCGGAGTTGATGTGCTGTCAGTGGATTGAATCAGGGCATGTGAAGCGTCTGGGGTAAACCATGGAAAGTTGTGCGGGGCCTGGATGTGGAAAGGGAGCTGTGGTTTCGGGCATTATTGCATGACAGCTAGAGACTGAGTGTGAACAAATGGGGCCTTTGTTGTCTTTTCCTAGTGCTACCTTGCACACATGAGGGGAGAGGGGGATGGTATTCCATGTGTGGCGAGGTGGCGATGGGAATGAATAAAGGCAGACAGTGTGAATTGTATGCATGGGTATATATGTCTGTGTGTGTATATATATGTGTACATTGAGATGTATAGGTATGTATATTTGCGTGTGTGGACGTGTATGTATATACATGGTGTATGGGGGTGGGTTGGGCCATTTCTTTCGTCTGTTTCCTTGCGCTACCTCGCAAACACGGGAGACAGCGACAAAGCATAATAATATAATAATAATAAATAAATAGGTTTGCGGCAGGGGTGTGTGATGTCTCCATGGTTGTTTAATTTGTTTATGGATGGGGTTGTTAGGGAGGTGAATGCAAGAGTTTTGGAAAGAGGGGCAAGTATGAAGTCTGTTGGGGATGAGAGAGCTTGGGAAGTGAGTCAGTTGTTGTTCGCTGATGATACAGCGCTGGTGGCTGATTCATGTGAGAAACTGCAGAAGCTGGTGACTGAGTTTGGTAAAGTGTGTGAAAGAAGAAAGTTAAGAGTAAATGTGAATAAGAGCAAGGTTATTAGGTACAGTAGGGTTGAGGGTCAAGTCAATTGGGAGGTGAATTTGTATGGAGAAAAACTGGAGGAAGTGAAGTGTTTTAGATATCTGGGAGTGGATCTGGCAGCGGATGGAACCATGGAAGCGGAAGTGGATCATAGGGTGGGGGAGGGGGCGAAAATTCTGGGAGCCTTGAAGAATGTGTGGAAGTCGAGAACATTATCTCGGAAAGCAAAAATGGGTATGTTTGAAGGAATAGTGGTTCCAACAATGTTGTATGGTTGCGAGGCGTGGGCTATGGATAGAGTTGAGCGCAGGAGGATGGATGTGCTGGAAATGAGATGTTTGAGGACAATATGTGGTGTGAGGTGGTTTGATCGAGTAAGTAACGTAAGGGTAAGAGAGATGTGTGGAAATAAAAAGAGCGTGGTTGAGAGAGCAGAAGAGGGTGTTTTGAAATGGTTCGGGCACATGGAGAGAATGAGTGAGGAAAGATTGACCAAGAGAATATATGTGTCGGAGGTGGAGGGAACAAGGAGAAGAGGGAGACCAAATTGGAGGTGGAAAGATGGAGTGAAAAAGATTTTGTGTGATCGGGGCCTGAACATGCAGGAGGGTGAAAGGAGGGCAAGGAATAGAGTGAATTGGAGCGATGTGGTATACCGGGGTTGACGTGCTGTCAGTGGATTGAATCAAGGCATGTGAAGCGACTGGGGTAAACCATGGAAAGCTGTGTACGTATGTATATTTGCGTGTGTGGACGTATGTATATACATGTGTATGGGGGTGGGTTGGGCCATTTCTTTCGTCTGTTTCCTTGCGCTACCTCGCAAACGCGGGAGACAGCGACAAAGCAAAAAAAAAAAAAAAAAAAATTAATACTGGATGCATGGGACATGGTAAATTCCACACATTTATCAAAGCTTTGGTCCATAATCATGCTTAATTTTTAATTTAATACACCAGAATATTTTATAGTCAATGAAGTTGAGCATATCTCCCCTGCCTTTTACGACAGTATGACATTTCATAATTTAATAAAAAGAAAGGTACAATACTTATGCTTATTATGAAGATTTCACAACTAAAGGATTTGAGACTCTAAAGATGTTCGGCAGCATGGCAGCGAGGTGCTGGAACAGGTCCTCTGAGATTCCCTGCAAATTTATATTTAATATATACTATATATTTAATATGTACTATTCAGAACCACAGTTCTTAGTTTCAGCTTACATCAGATTTTAAAAGTAAGGTTCTGTGTCAAGGGCATGCAATATTACCATGGTTGTTGACTGTGTTTACTTGTTTTTAATGGATGGAGTGGTTTCGGAAATGAATCAGTTGCTGTTTGCAGATGACACAGCTCTGGTGGCAGACTCTAGGAAAAAAACTTTGAAAGCTGGTGACAGTGCCCATGAGTGTGTGCATGAAAGGCTTACAATTAATAGTACAATCCCTAAGTGGCTAACTCAAGGACCCCTTTCAAGGAGCTCCTGCAGTTTCAAGGCTACAATCAGTAACAGGAACATGAACCCCTTTGGAGTGATTAGTTCCTTGACTAGATTCTACTACTTTCATCCTGTGACATTTATATAACCACTTGAAGGTGACTTCCCATTTGCACTGTAATCAAACAAAGAAGGGGTTCTTGCAGAATGACTGTGTTAAGTACACTGTGATCTGTCATTACAGTGAATTGTCACTGTATGAATAACTGAAACTCATGTTGTAAGGGGAATTATGTTCCAAACCAAAAATTTCCCATCTAATTCTCATGTATGAATTATACTCGACTCAACTAACCATCAATATACACCACTATAATTATATAAATTAGAATCTTATTCAGCAACTACTGCCCTTTCAGTGGTCAGACAATATTTAATAATTCTTACTGAGAATCCTAAGGGATTGAGTTAGCTGGTGGAAGAGTGGGATGAGAGAGGACTGAATGGCTTGTCATGCCTTCCAAAGTAATATTTTCCATTTCAGTAAGAAATGTTTATGTTAGCTTGTGTATCTAGCCATTATATTACCTATTCCAATGTTTTCATGTTAGATCTAACTTTTACAACAAATTAAGAATGTGGAAACTTGTTTCTTATGAGGCCAGTCTATGATTAGAATCTATTGCTATTTTACTTTGATAACAATATAAAAGGCATTATAACTGAAAAACATACAATATACTAAATACTTCATTATTAACTGAAAATAATATTTATTTATATTTTATTTATTATACTTTGGCGCTGTCTCCCGAGTCAGTGAGGAAGCGCAAGGAAACGTAAGAAAGAATGGCCCAACCCACCAAAATACACATGTATATACATAAATGCCCACACACACACACATATACATACCTATAAATTTCAATGTATACATACATATACATACACAGACATATACATATATACAATGTACATATTCATACATGCTACCTTCATCCATTCCTCCCACTACCCCACCACACATGAAACGGCACCCCCCTTCCCCCACGTGCAGACGGGAAGCGCTAAGAAAAGACAGCATAGGCCACATTTGTTCACACTCAGTCTCTAGCTGTCATGTGAAATGCACCGAAACCACAGTTCCCTTTCCACATCCAGGCCCCACAAAACTTTCCATGGTTTACCCCAGATGCTTCACATGCCCTGCTTCAATCCATTGACAGCACGTCCACCCCAGTATACCACATCATTCCAATTCACTCTATTCCTTGCACGCCTTTCACCCTCCTGTATGTTCAGGCCCTAATTGCTCAAAATCTTTTTCACTCCATCCTTTCACCTCCAAGTTGGTCTCCCACTTCTCGTTCCCTTCACCTTTGACACATATATCCTCTTTGTCAATCTTTCCTCACTCATTCTCTCCATGTGACCAAACCATTTTGATACACCCTCTTCTGCTCTCTCAACTACACTTTTTATTACCACACATTTCTCTTACCCTTTCATTACTTACCCGATCAAACCACCTCACACCATATACTGTCCTTAAACATCTCATTTCCAACACATCCACCCTCCTCCACACAACCCTATCTATAGCCCATGCCTCACAACCATATAACATTATTGGGACCACTATTCCTTCGAACATACCCATTTTTGCTCTCCGAGATAACATTCTCACCTTCCACACATTCTTCAACGCTCCCAGAACCTTCGCCTCCTCCCCTACCCTGTGGCTCACTTCTGCTTCCATGGATCCATCTGCTGCCAAATCCACTCCTCCCACATATCTAAAACGCTTCACTTCCTCCAGTTTTTTTCCATTCAAACTTACCTCTCTACTGACTTGTCCCGCAACCCTACTGAACCTAATAACCTTGCTCTTATTCACATTTACTCTCAGCTTTCTTCTTTCACACACTTTACCAAACTCAGTCACCAGCTTATGCAGTTTATCACCCAAATCAGCAACCAGCACTGTATCATCAGCGAACAACAACTGATTCACTTCCCAAGCCCTCTCATCCACAACAGACTGCATACCTGTCTCTCTCCAAAACTCTTGCATTCACCTCCCTAACAACCCCATCCATAAACAAATTAAACAACCATGGAAATACCATGCACCCCTAGCGCAAACCGACATTCACTGGGAACCAATTACTTTCCTCTCTTCCCACTCGTACACATGCCTTAGATCCTCGATAAAAACTTTTCACTGCTTCCAACAACTTACCTCCCACACCATATATTCTTAATACCTTCCACAGAGCATCTCTATCAACTCTATCATATGCCTTCTCCAGATCCACAAATGCTACATAAAAATATGAATTTTTTTGAAATCTGTCACTCTGTCACTAATGAAAACTTACTATTGTTCTATTGATTTTTTTACCTAATTTCTTTGAACCATCATTCTGCAGGAACCCCTGTATGTTGTGAAGACAAAAAAAGGAGTGGGTGCGGAGTGCTGGAAATCCCCCTCCTTGTACTTTGATTTCTAAAAGACAGAACAGAAAAAGGTGCCAAGCAGGGAATGATCATTCTCTGTAAAAGCTCAGGCTGGGATGTATGGATGTAACCAAGAAGAGAGGAGAGGACATAGGTAGTACATTTGAGGAAAGAAAGCTAGGTGTTCTGGCTCTGAGTGAAACAAAGCTCATGGGAGGAATGGTTTGGAACTGTCTCAGGATTTACGTAAAGTCAGGGGTTGATGAGCGGACAAGAGCTAAGGAAGGAGTATCACTAATCCTGAAGCAAGAGTTGTTGGAAAGTGTGAAAGAGTGTAAGGAAGTAAATTCCAGATTGATGTGGGTAAAAATGAAAGTGGATAGCAAGAGAGGGGTGAGAGCTGTTGTTTGCCAATGATACAGCTCTAGTGGCTGATTCATGTGAGAAATTGCAGAAGTTGATGACTGAGTTTGGAAAGTGTGTGAAAGGAGAAAGTTGAGAGTAAATGTGGGTAAAAGCAAGGTTAATATGTAAGTTTGGAGAAAAATTGGAGAAAGTGAAGTGTTCTAGATATCCGGGAGTGGACTTAGCAGTGGATGGAACCATGGAAGCAGAAGTGAGTCCCAGGGTGGGGGAGGAGGCGAAGGTTCTGGGAGCGATGAAGAATGTGTGGACGGAGAGAACATTATCTCAAAGAGCAAAAATGGGCATGTTTGAAGGAATAGTAGTTCCAACAATGTTATAGGTGCAAGGCATGGGCTATAGAGAGGGTTGTATGGAGGAGGGTGGATGTGTTGGAAATGAAATGTTTAAGGCCAGTATGTAGTTTGATCAAGTAAGTAAAGAAAGGGTAAGAGAAGGAATGTGAGCAAATGAGGCCTTTTTGTCTGTTTCTGGCACTTCCTTACTAATGTGTGAAACAGTGAACAAGTATGAAAGAAAGAAAAAAGTAATGTATATAGGGTTTATTGGACTCAGCCTGCTTGGCTACCCCAGGAGTGAAAAGTCATATTTGGCATGGTAGTCTCAACTGATGAACTTTTCACTCGAAATGAGTCACAAGTACTGGAAGTAGTGCAGCCTTGAAGCTGCACAGCCCCTTCAGAGAAAGAGGTAGTGGAATTATTCAACAATAACAGTGATAATACAGGCATACCTTGGTATGCACAGCTAAGGCTGTTAATGCTGGACAGTTGCTTAATGAAAGGTGAGAAACATTTACCTCACTGGAAAGTAAGGGATTGTTAGAAGTTCTCATTCCAGAAAATTTGAGATACTTCTCATGACATGTAGGATGAATCAATCCAGGAGAGAAAATTAAGAAAAAGAGTTATTAGAAATTCATTTCTTAGTTCATTACACTCACCTTTGGTACAAGAAACTGCATGTTTTTCATCTCTGCTCCTCCCCAAGATGCCATCTCCATCATGAAGCCTTTGATGCACTTGTACACAAGCTCTGCGCGCTTCTGACACCAGGACATTGTCATTTCCTTACAATGAGAAGAGCACATCAAAGTTAAGCAGATTTTTTTACTCTGAAGTAATAATCATATTACACTTGAGACTTGTTTGTTTTGGAGAGAGGACATGTGGATCAGATGTTTGCTTTGAAGAATATATGTGAGAAATACTTAGAAAAACAGATGGATTTGTATGTAGCAATTATGGATCTGGAGAAGACATATGATAGGGTTGATAAAGATGCTTTCTGGAAGGTATTAAGAGTATATGGTGTGGGAGGTAAGTTGCTAGAAGCAGTGAAAAGTCACTATCATCAAACACATTCAACAGACCTTCAAAATACTCACTCCATCTCACTTCATCACTACCTGTTATTACTTACCCCCTTGCCCCCTTCACCGATGTTCCCATTTGTTCTCTTCTCTTATGCATGTTACTTACCTCCTTCCAAAGCATCTTTTTATCCTCTCTAAAGTTTAATGATACTCTCTCACCCCAACTCTCATTTGCCCTCTTTTTCAACCCTTGCACCTTCCTCTTGTCCTCTTGTCACTCTTTTATACATTTCCCACTCATTTGTACTCCTTCCTTGTAAGTACTGTCCAAACGCCTCTCTTTTCTCTTTCACTAACAACTTTACTTCTTCATCCCACCACTCACTACCCTTTCTCATCTGCCCACCTCCCACCTTTCTCATGCCACATGCATCTTTTGTACAAGCAAATCAAATATATAATAAAAATCAATTTGCAGTGGCAGGCCTGATGCCTGAATTATTTCATCTGTTTCTTCTGCTATAACATTTATTTCCTCATTTCACTTATGCTGTAAGAAAAGTACAAGAAAATGTATCAGGTAATGGATAATATATTAAAACAAAAGAACCAAATAATTTCTAGAAACAAGTAAAAACATATGAAAAAATATCATTTCTATTCATAATTTCTGTATATCATAAGATATACTACATAATTTTTTCTTTTTTATGTTGAAGGATCTGGTCACAGACAAAAGTCCACATCAAGGCTGGGCTTTAATTGAAATATTTATTTATTTATTATTTCGCTTTGTCGCTGTCTCCCACGTTAGCGAGGTAGCGCAAGGAAACAGACAAAAGAATGGCCCAACCCACCCCACACACACATGTATATACATACACGTCCATACACACAAATATACATACCTAAACATCTCAACTTATACCTATATATACACACACACAGACATATACATATATACACATGTACATAATTCATACTGTCTGCCTTTATTCATTCCCATCGCCACCCCGCCACACATGAAATAACAACCCCCTCCCCCCTCATGTGTGCGAAGTAGCGCTAGGAAAAGACAACAAAGGCCACATTTGTTCACACTCAGTCTCTAGCTGTCATGTAATAATGCACCGAAACCACAGCTCCCTTTCCACATCTAGGCCCCACAGAACTTTCCATGGTTTACCCCAGATGCTTCACATGCCCTGGTTCAATCCATTGACAGTACATCGACCCCGGTATACCACATTGTTCCAATTCACTCTATTCCTTGCACGCCTTTCACCCACCTGCATGTTCAGGCCCGATCACTCAAAATCTTTTTCACTCCATCCTTCCACCTCCAATCTGGTCTCCCACTTCTCCTTGTTCCCTCCACCTCTGGCACATATCCTCTTTCTCAATCTTTCCTCACTCATTCTCTCCAAGTGACCAAACCATTTCAAAACACCCTCTTCTGCTCTCTCAACCACACTCTTTTTATTACCACACATCTCTCTAACCCTATTATTACTTACTCGATCAAACCACCTCACACCACATATTGTCCTCAAACATCTCATGTCCAGCACATCCACCCTCCTGCGCACAACTCTATCCATAGCCCACGCCTCGCAACCATATAACATTGCTGGAACCACTATTCCTTCAAACATACCCATTTTTGCTTTCCGAGATAATGTTCTCAACTTCCACACATTCTTCAACACTCCCAGAATTTTTGCCCCCTCCCCCATCCTATGATTCACTTCCACTTCCATGGTTCCATCCGCTGCCAAATCCACTCCCAGATATCTAAAACACTTCACTTCCTCCAGTTTTTCTCCATTCAAACTTACCTCCCAATTGACTTGACCCTCAACCCTACTGTACCTAATAACCTTGCTCTTATTCACATTTACTCTCAACTTTTTTTTTTCACACGCTATGCCAAACTCAGTCACCAGTATCTGCAGTTTCTCACATGAATCAGCCACCAGCGCTGTATCATCAGTGAACAACAACTGACACTTCCCAAGCTCTCTCATCCACAACAGACTGCATACTTGCCCCTCTTTCAAAAACTCTTACATTCACCTCCCTAACAACCCCATCCATAAACAAATTAAACAACCATGGAGACATCACACACCCCTGCCGCAAACCTACATTCATGGAGAACCAATCACTTTCTTCCTACATGTACACATGCCTTGCATCCTCGATAAAAACTTTTCACTGCTTCTAACAACTTGCCTCCCACACCATATATTCTTAAAACCTTCCACAGAGCATCTCTATCAACTCTCATATGCCTTTTCCAGATCCATAAATGCTACATACAAATCCATTTGCCTTTCTAAGTATTTCTCACATACATTCTTCAAAGCAAACACCTGATCCACACATCCTCTACCACTTCTGAAACCACACTGCTCTTCCCCAATCTGATGCTCTGTACATGCCTTCACCCTCTCAATCAATACCCTCCTATATGACAGAGTTATGGTTTTGCAAAATCTATATTTTCACTCTGTTTCCTTTCAAACACATTTACTTTACTTCTATTCACATTTACCTTCAACTATGTACACTTACACAAATCTTCTGCAACTCCTCTTGACTCGGCAAACAACACAGTATCATCCATAAACAGGCTTGTCACTAGCCACCATAACTTACAACCACACTACATTTCTACATGTCTTTTCCCTATTCTTTCTTTCATCTCTCTTATCATTCCATCCATATATAAGTTAAAAATCCACGATGACATCAAACAGCCCTGCATCACACTCTCATGTATACTGAAACTTTGGCTCAACTCTACATCCACTCTTACACGTGCATTTCCTCCTCTATAGATACTTTTCTACAGTCATTCTCTCTGCAAAATCTGATCCATACATCCTCTACCTTTTGTAAAACCCCCTTATTCTGCATTCAATCATTTCCATCACTCTAACAATCAACACTTTTGCATACACTTTTCCTTGTAGACTTAACAGACTTATTCCCCTATAATTGTTACATACATCCTTTGCACATTTTCCTTTATAGAAAGGAACAATAATAGCTTTCTCCTAATCCTCAGGTACAACTTTCGGCTATCATGCTAAAAATTACATATCAAATACATTCACTCTATCACAGTTTCTCTTCCATAATTCCAACATTTCAGCTGTTTTCCCATCCATTCCAGGTGCCTTTTTTACCTTCAACCTCATTATCACCCTTTTTACTTCCTCTCTTGCAATAGGCCCCTGAATTTGTATCCTTTTCCTTCCATCCTCTATACCTATACAAGTAACAACTGTAGCCTCACCTTCTCCCACATACATCAGTTCTTCAAAATACTCTTTCCATCGTCTGTTCACTTCCTCCTCCCACATACATCAGTTCTTCAAAATACTCTTTCCATCCTCCATTTCACTTACACATCTTATATCATCTCCTCATTTACTGAACTTCTACTGGTACATTCCTTTTGAGCACTCTACCATTTGTGTTTTTCTTCTTTTCCACAGCATCTAATCTTATCCACCCACTATGCATTTCCACTTTTATCCTTTCTTCTTTTCCACAGCATCTAATCTTATCCACCCACTATGCATTTCCACTTTTATTCTTATTTCTTTCAAACTTGCATCCAACTACTAATTCTACAACCAGTAACAATCTTCCTCTAAACTTTTAAAACACCTCATTCACACATGACTGCGTTCTTACATTTACTACACTTTCACCTAAACTTTCCTTATCATCCTTCTTTTATACCGCTCCTTTCATTCTTTCTAATTCATCTTCTCACATGCCAACCGTTTTATTTCTTCATTCTTTCTTATGCTATAACTCCTGTCTCCACAAATTGTATCTTACTCACATTTTAGAGTCTTCTTTATCATGATGACATTAGAGTTTTACTGTAGTTACAAACTCACCTCGGACATGGTGTTTGTAAGCAGAAGCGGAATAGTTAGAGTGGTGATGTCTCCAAGGCAGGCTACCTGTGTATAATATCAGCATCAGTATTACAAGAAATTTCAGCCTTTTAATGACTGCCATAACTTTTTAAGCTAAAGAGCACTCTTTTAGATGAGTGACTTCCTGTGAAAAACTATACAGCACAGATAACCCCCTCATGGGTATAACATAACCCTTGAATACTTACTCAAAAATCTATTGTCATATCATTATACAGTATGAAGCTAAGAATTTTGCAATAGTTATTCATTTTTATAATATAATTCAGGGCAAATATTTGGTATAAACCTAAGTCTCTTCTGAAATATACCCCTAAACTAAACAGAAAAATATAGTTTTTAGATATGAAAACCTCTTCTTCTCCTGGGTGGTGCCCAACAAGCCATCACAGATGCAATAAAACCTCAAGGAGTTACAAACTTCTTAACCACACATCTTACTGATAAGTCAAACACCATTCACCATTTATTGAAAAACTTCTAGGATGTTACTGGTGTGGCTCAACCCAGGTTCATTCTCAGACCATGAACATCCTCCATTCATTAATGGCTTCATCTTCTCTGGGTTGTCTATTGAGATGCACCTTATTATTCTCAGAACAAAAAAAATACTCACTCCATCTCACTTCATCACTACCTGTTATTACTTACCCCCTTGCCCCCTTCACCGATGTTCCCATTTGTTCTCTTCTCTTATGCATGTTACTTACCTCCTTCCAAAGCATCTTTTTATCCTCTCTAAAGTTTAATGATACTCTCTCACCCCAACTCTCATTTGCCCTCTTTTTCAACCTTGCACCTTCCTCTTGTCCTCTTGTCACTCTTTTATACATTCCCACTCATTTGTACTCCTTCCTTGTAAGTACTGTCCAAACGCCTCTCTTTCTCTTTCACTAACAACTTTACTTCTTCATCCCACCACTCACTACCCTTTCTCATCTGCCCACCTCCCACCTTTCTCATGCCACATGCATCTTTTGTACAAGCAAATCAAATATATAATAAAAATCAATTTGCAGTGGCAGGCCTGATGCCTGAATTATTTCATCTGTTTCTTCTGCTATAACATTTATTTCCTCATTTCACTTATGCTGTAAGAAAAGTACAAGAAAATGTATCAGGTAATGGATAATATATTAAAACAAAAGAACCAAATAATTTCTAGAAACAAGTAAAAACATATGAAAAAATATCATTTCTATTCATAATTTCTGTATATCATAAGATATACTACATAATTTTTTCTTTTTTATGTTGAAGGATCTGGTCACAGACAAAAGTCCACATCAAGGCTGGGCTTTAATTGAAATATTTATTTATTTATTATTTCGCTTTGTCGCTGTCTCCCACGTTAGCGAGGTAGCGCAAGGAAACAGACAAAAGAATGGCCCAACCCACCCCACACACACATGTATATACATACACGTCCATACACACAAATATACATACCTAAACATCTCAACTTATACCTATATATACACACACACAGACATATACATATATACACATGTACATAATTCATACTGTCTGCCTTTATTCATTCCCATCGCCACCCCCGCCACACATGAAATAACAACCCCCTCCCCCCTCATGTGTGCGAAGTAGCGCTAGGAAAAGACAACAAAGGCCACATTTGTTCACACTCAGTCTCTAGCTGTCATGTAATAATGCACCGAAACCACAGCTCCCTTTCCACATCTAGGCCCCACAGAACTTTCCATGGTTTACCCCAGATGCTTCACATGCCCTGGTTCAATCCATTGACAGTACATCGACCCCGGTATACCACATTGTTCCAATTCACTCTATTCCTTGCACGCCTTTCACCCACCTGCATGTTCAGGCCCGATCACTCAAAATCTTTTTCACTCCATCCTTCCACCTCCAATCTGGTCTCCCACTTCTCCTTGTTCCCTCCACCTCTGGCACATATCCTCTTTCTCAATCTTTCCTCACTCATTCTCTCCAAGTGACCAAACCATTTCAAAACACCCTCTTCTGCTCTCTCAACCACACTCTTTTTATTACCACACATCTCTCTAACCCTATTATTACTTACTCGATCAAACCACCTCACACCACATATTGTCCTCAAACATCTCATGTCCAGCACATCCACCCTCCTGCGCACAACTCTATCCATAGCCCACGCCTCGCAACCATATAACATTGCTGGAACCACTATTCCTTCAAACATACCCATTTTTGCTTTCCGAGATAATGTTCTCAACTTCCACACATTCTTCAACACTCCCAGAATTTTTGCCCCCTCCCCCATCCTATGATTCACTTCCACTTCCATGGTTCCATCCGCTGCCAAATCCACTCCCAGATATCTAAAACACTTCACTTCCTCCAGTTTTTCTCCATTCAAACTTACCTCCCAATTGACTTGACCCTCAACCCTACTGTACCTAATAACCTTGCTCTTATTCACATTTACTCTCAACTTTTTTTTTTCACACGCTATGCCAAACTCAGTCACCAGTATCTGCAGTTTCTCACATGAATCAGCCACCAGCGCTGTATCATCAGTGAACAACAACTGACACTTCCCAAGCTCTCTCATCCACAACAGACTGCATACTTGCCCCTCTTTCAAAAACTCTTACATTCACCTCCCTAACAACCCCATCCATAAACAAATTAAACAACCATGGAGACATCACACACCCCTGCCGCAAACCTACATTCATGGAGAACCAATCACTTTCTTCCTACATGTACACATGCCTTGCATCCTCGATAAAAACTTTTCACTGCTTCTAACAACTTGCCTCCCACACCATATATTCTTAAAACCTTCCACAGAGCATCTCTATCAACTCTCATATGCCTTTTCCAGATCCATAAATGCTACATACAAATCCATTTGCCTTTCTAAGTATTTCTCACATACATTCTTCAAAGCAAACACCTGATCCACACATCCTCTACCACTTCTGAAACCACACTGCTCTTCCCCAATCTGATGCTCTGTACATGCCTTCACCCTCTCAATCAATACCCTCCTATATGACAGAGTTATGGTTTTGCAAAATCTATATTTTCACTCTGTTTCCTTTCAAACACATTTACTTTACTTCTATTCACATTTACCTTCAACTATGTACACTTACACAAATCTTCTGCAACTCCTCTTGACTCGGCAAACAACACAGTATCATCCATAAACAGGCTTGTCACTAGCCACCATAACTTACAACCACACTACATTTCTACATGTCTTTTCCCTATTCTTTCTTTCATCTCTCTTATCATTCCATCCATATATAAGTTAAAAATCCACGATGACATCAAACAGCCCTGCATCACACTCTCATGTATACTGAAACTTTGGCTCAACTCTACATCCACTCTTACACATGCATTTCCTCCTCTATAGATACTTTTCTACAGTCATTCTCTCTGCAAAATCTGATCCATACATCCTCTACCTTTTGTAAAACCCCCTTATTCTGCATTCAATCATTTCCATCACTCTAACAATCAACACTTTTGCATACACTTTTCCTTGTAGACTTAACAGACTTATTCCCCTATAATTGTTACATACATCCTTTGCACATTTTCCTTTATAGAAAGGAACAATAATAGCTTTCTCCTAATCCTCAGGTACAACTTTCGGCTATCATGCTAAAAATTACATATCAAATACATTCACTCTATCACAGTTTCTCTTCCATAATTCCAACATTTCAGCTGTTTTCCCATCCATTCCAGGTGCCTTTTTTACCTTCAACCTCATTATCACCCTTTTTACTTCCTCTCTTGCAATAGGCCCCTGAATTTGTATCCTTTTCCTTCCATCCTCTATACCTATACAAGTAACAACTGTAGCCTCACCTTCTCCCACATACATCAGTTCTTCAAAATACTCTTTCCATCGTCTGTTCACTTCCTCCTCCCACATACATCAGTTCTTCAAAATACTCTTTCCATCCTCCATTTCACTTACACATCTTATATCATCTCCTCATTTACTGAACTTCTACTGGTACATTCCTTTTGAGCACTCTACCATTTGTGTTTTTCTTCTTTTCCACAGCATCTAATCTTATCCACCCACTATGCATTTCCACTTTTATCCTTTCTTCTTTTCCACAGCATCTAATCTTATCCACCCACTATGCATTTCCACTTTTATTCTTATTTCTTTCAAACTTGCATCCAACTACTAATTCTACAACCAGTAACAATCTTCCTCTAAACTTTTAAAACACCTCATTCACACATGACTGCGTTCTTACATTTACTACACTTTCACCTAAACTTTCCTTATCATCCTTCTTTTATACCGCTCCTTTCATTCTTTCTAATTCATCTTCTCACATGCCAACCGTTTTATTTCTTCATTCTTTCTTATGCTATAACTCCTGTCTCCACAAATTGTATCTTACTCACATTTTAGAGTCTTCTTTATCATGATGACATTAGAGTTTTACTGTAGTTACAAACTCACCTCGGACATGGTGTTTGTAAGCAGAAGCGGAATAGTTAGAGTGGTGATGTCTCCAAGGCAGGCTACCTGTGTATAATATCAGCATCAGTATTACAAGAAATTTCAGCCTTTTAATGACTGCCATAACTTTTTAAGCTAAAGAGCACTCTTTTAGATGAGTGACTTCCTGTGAAAAACTATACAGCACAGATAACCCCCTCATGGGTATAACATAACCCTTGAATACTTACTCAAAAATCTATTGTCATTATCATTATACAGTATGAAGCTAAGAATTTTGCAATAGTTATTCATTGTTATAATATAATTCAGGGCAAATATTTGGTATAACCTAAGTCTCTTCTGAAATATACCCCTAAACTAAACAGAAAAATATAGTTTTTAGATATGAAAACCTCTTCTTCTCCTGGGTGGTGCCCAACAAGCCATCACAGATGCAATAAACCTCAAGGAGTTACAAACTTCTTAACCACACATCTTACTGATAAGTCAAACACCATTCACCATTTATTGAAAAACTTCTAGGATGTTACTGGTGTGGCTCAACCCAGGTTCATTCTCAGACCATGAACATCCTCCATTCATTAATGGCTTCATCTTCTCTGGGTTGTCTATTGAGATGCACCTTATTATTCTCAGAACAAAAACATCAACATGATAGTGGTCACCATCAATTGGAGAAAGGTTTCTTCAAAAATTGGGGCAAGGAAGGGCAGGAGAGACAAGTTAAATGCTCACAGGACACCACTCAAAAGAGAAAAGTCTTTCATATGTCAAACACTCACCTTTATCCCCTTTGCCTTTATACAATGGCACTATGCATACATTCTGCCAATCCTCAGGCACTTCACCATGGTCCATACATACGATGAATATCCTTACCAACCAATCAACAACACGGTCGCCCCCTTTTTTTTTAATAAATTCCACTGCAATACCATCCAAACCTGCAGCCTTGCTGGCTTTCATCTTCCGCAAAGCTTTCACTACCTCTTCTCTCTTTACCAAACCATTATCCCTCACCCTCTCACTTTGCACAACACCCCAACCAAAGCACCCTATATCTGCCACTATATCATCAGACAGATTCAACAAACCTTCAAAATATTCACTCCATCTCCTTCTCACTACCTGTTATTACTTCCCCACTTGCCCCCTTCACTAATGTTCCCATTTGTTCTCGTCTTATGCACGTTATTTACCTCCTTCCAAAACATCTTTTTATTCTCCCTAAAATCTGATGATACTCTCTCACCCTAACTCTCATCTACCCTCTTTTTCATTCTTTGGACCTTTTTCTTGACCTGCTGCTTTCTTTTATACATCTCCCAGTCATCTGCACTACTTCCATGCAAAATCATCCAAACGCCTCTCTCTTCTCTATCACTGACAATCTTACTTCATCCCACCACTCACTACCCTTTCTAATCTGCCCACCTCCCACTTTTCTCACAAGCATCTTTTGCACAAGCCATCACTGCTTCCTTATATACATCCCATCCCCCCATTCTCCTAATGTCATCTGCTCTCATCTTTTGCCATTCTGCACTCAATCTTTCCTGGTACTTCCTCACACAAGTCTCCTTTCCAAGCTCACTTACTGTCACCACTCTCTTCTCCCCAACATTCTTTCTTCTTTTCTGAAAACCTCTACAAATCTTCACCTTCGCCTCCACAAGATAGTGATCAGACACTCTTCATAAAAAATCTCACTGCTTCTAGCAGCTTTCCTTCCACACCATGCATTTTTAAGACCTTTCACAATGCATCTCTATCAACCCTATAATATGCTTTCTCCAAGTCCATAAATGCCACATATGAATCATCATTCCTACTATTTTCCTAACACTTTGCTATTTCTTCAGAAACCGACACAGTCAACATGAGTACTTTAAACAAATTTTATAGCCAATTCCTATCAACCAAGGTGTAGGCTTTTTCTGAGTCTATATATGCTGTATTCTTTAATATTTCTACACTTCCTATGCAAAAGAGAAAAGTCTTGGAAATTAATAATGGAAAACTGCAAACATTTTACAAGTTAACTAAACAGATGTCATCAACAAAAACTTAAAACCTCATCCTTAGAACATATCCTGAAATCAATCACAGAAAACTTCAGACATTTTTTGACTGAATATAATATTTGTCATGTACAAAAACTTAAAACCTTACCTTCAGAACATTTCTAAGTCCCAGAATCACAGGGTGACGGGAATTGATGTCCCCTGAGCGAAGTGAATCATCAACGATCATGTGGAATACCACATGAACATCAGCAAGATTGGAGTGTCGAGTGATGTAGAAATCACCAGCTTTAAGGTGCTGTGGAACTAGAGGTGGAGGCTGCAACAGATTTTTTGAACACTTACTTAAGAATTAGCACATAAGAAAAAATTCTCATGTTTCATCTGTACCAATCTACATTCTAATGTTTTTAGTCCAATGTTCCAAACTTCTGCCACTCCTATGATCTGGGAAATGCTATTGTACTAGTATTCAGCAACAGGATTCACATTCACACCAATGGCTGCTCAAGTGTCTGAGTGCTCCCCAGATATCAATGTATTGCCACAGTCCACTGTATGCATAGCTAATTTAAAGAAGCAAGTAACATAGTAAGAACAGTTTAGGAAGGCACCTTAGCACTACACAAGCCAGTATAGCAACTCCTACCCTTCCACTAAATCCCTAGCCTGATGCTACAGAGCCTAAGATGAGTTTAATGATCATGAACAACCGGTTAACCCAGCTCCTATGATGTATGAAATGCAAGACCTGCCTCCGGCTTCTCCCAAGGAATATGCAGCAAGATGACACTTATATATACTCCTCAACCTCAACCAGGCCAGATGCCACCCTAAGCACTTCACCATCTATGAAAAGACTTATCACTGATTAAGCTTATATTATATAAATTAGGTTTAAAAACAAAGAAGAATTCATATACATACAGTCATCCCTAAATTAAGGAGGGAATGCATTCTTTAAAAGTTGCTTGCAATGCTTATGATGACATTGTAAGTCGTGCCATGGGTGATGGCTATAACCAAACAAACTACCTTTTCAACATCTTGTGCTACCAACTCACCCAGACCCTCTGCCACCACCTCAAATAACACCTCTACCACCAATTGTGACACTATCCCTTCCAACATCTCTACTACCCCATTACCAACACCTTTTCCAACTCCTTTACTACTTACTCTGCCAAGACCACAGCCATCACCCCAACTAAAAACAGTGCCTACACTGCTACCAGTTCTATTATTATGACACTATCCACTATCAGCACCTCTACCACTAACCACATTAGTACCACTAGTCACCACCTGTTAAATCATCTCTGCCAAAAACCTAAACTACCATCACTGCCACCATCCCTTCCAACATCTCTAAAACAATCTGTACCACAACTTCTCCTTTCTTTTTTCCTCCTATCTCTACTATCACATCTACCAACACCTATGCCACAACCCTTACACCTGTGCCACCATCTCTACCAACACCAATACTACCATTACCTCTGCCACTGTTTCTGTCAACATCCTTACAACAGCTTATGCCACCATCTCTGTCATCCCTTCCACTACCAACACTGCTACCACAATCTGTGACATCCTTGTCAACATCTCTGCTACCCCATGACCAACACCCTTCCCAACTCCTCTGCCACTTACTTTGCCAAGACCACTGCCACCACCACAACAAAAATCAATGCCACCACTGTACCACTGACCACTACCATCACCTATGCAAATGCCAATGCCATCCTCTACCATCATCTCTTAAATCAGCACTACCAACACCTCTCCTGTCATCACTGCTACTATCCCTCCCAATATCTCTACAAAATCCTGTGCCACAACTTCTGCCTTCCCATCTCTACAACCACATCTACCAACAACTATGCCATCACCATTGCAATCTGTGCCACCATCTTTTCCACTATCTCTGCCACCACCTCAACTGTCATCAACTCTGCCCCTGCTTCTGCTAACACCTTTACAACAACTTGTGCCACCATTTCTGCCATCCTTTCTGTCACCTCTGCCTCAACCTCTACCAACATCACTGCCACTATCTCTGACAACACCTCTACAACAACCTGTGCCACCATTTCTACAACCAGCCCCCACCAACACTAATGCCACCATCCTTACCAACATCATGTGCCACAAGCTCTACTATCCCCTCTGCCAACTTCTCTGTGAATATACTTCAAAGAATCTTACAAGATCTTTGGTCCTCTTTCCTTATCAAATAAAAAAGGGTCAATCTCCCTCCCTTATCAGGTAAGAAGGGATGCCAGTGTCAGCTTGCTTACAATGCCAGGAAAAGGAAAACTTGATTCTTTCTTTATGTGAGTAATAAAGTTTGCATTTGTCTACACATTCAATGCCCATGTGTGCATTTATACAATACACTAATACCCTGATCAGCAAACAGGATACTTTCCTGGAAAAGGGAGCTTCAATCTCAGCAAAACAGCACTCTGTGAGGTCACTATACCACTCCATATATTAAGATGCATTTCTGACCTAATGGTGTTATTTTTCACCCATGAGATATACACGGTAGTGTATGCGAGTGTGACAGGCATTAATAAACAGAGATAATTATTATAAAAGTTAAGAAAGTTAAGAGTAAATGTGAATAAGAGCAAGGTTATTGGGTACAGTAGGGTTGAGGGTCAAGTCAATTGGGAGGTGAGTTTGAATGGAGAAAAACTGGAGGAAGTGAAGTGTTTTAGATATCTGGGAGTGGATCTGGCAGCGGATGGAGCCATGGAAGCGGAAGTGGATCATAGGGTGGGGGAGGGGGCGAAAATTCTGGGAGCCTTGAAGAATGTGTGGAAGTCGAGAACATTATCTCGGAAAGCAAAAATGGGTATGTTTGAAGGAATAGTGGTTCCAACAATGTTGTATGGTTGTGAGGCGTGGGCTATGGATAGAGTTGTGCGCAGGAGGATGGATGTGCTGGAAATGAGATGTTTGAGGACAATGTGTGGTGTGAGGTGGTTTGATCGAGTAAGTAACGTAAGGGTAAGAGAGATGTGTGGAAATAAAAAGAGCGTGGTTGAGAGAGCAGAAGAGGGTGTTTTGAAATGGTTTGGGCACATGGAGAGAATGAGTGAGGAAAGATTGACCAAGAGGATATATGTGTCGGAGGTGGAGGGAACGAGGAGAAGAGGGAGACCAAATTGGAGGTGGAAAGATGGAGTGAAAAAGATTTTGTGTGATCGGGGCCTGAACATGCAGGAGGGTGAAAGGAGGGCAAGGAATAGAGTGAATTGGAGTGATGTGGTATACCGGGGTTGACGTGCTGTCAGTGGATTGAATCAAGGCATGTGAAGCGTCTGGGGTAAACCATGGAAAGCTGTGTAGGTATGTATATTTGCGTGTGTGGACGTATGTATATACATGTGTATGGGGGTGGGTTGGGCCATTTCTTTCGTCTGTTTCCTTGCGCTACCTCGCAAACGCGGGAGACAGCGACAAAGCAAAAAAAAAAAAAAAAAAAATTATTATAACATATCCTTACTAATCAGTGAATAACAAATAAACAATGTACAACAGTGTATAATGAAGAAGTCATTTGATGAATAGTGACGACTATCATAGAATGAGTGACATGCGGCATGTTGATGAGATGCAGTGAGTGGGAGGGAGGTAAGAGGCAGGAGGCAGTAGATATCGCATGGTTCTCCTCTGGATGAAGCTAATCCATTTCTACATTACTGAAATTATCTAGGTGGTGATAATAAAGGTAGTGATAATAATGGGGATGGTGATTATGGAGGTGGTGGTGGCGAAGGAGACTGTGATAAGGGGTGAGATGGTGATGCATATATTGGTTTCTTTGGTAACAATGGCCGCAGCACTGATAGACATTACAGAACAGCTAGTTTCTACTAACTAAATTGAATGCTAGTATAAATGAGCAACAGCGCATCCCTTCAACATTATGTTACATGAAATCATAAAATATGGAATGAGAGAGCAGAAAGGTTTGGTAATATGCAACAGGTGTGTTGCCAAGTACTCTTCAAAACAGCTGACAGTCAGTCCACCAACACATCAGCCACTTGGCAAGCTTCGCTTTGTCTACCTTACATCTTTTCTGACAAATTGCTCCTTGAACAAGTCACCCCCATTGCTGTTAACCTCGTGTATATGATGGCAGAAGTTTTCAACTTGCCTGCATTCTTAATATTGGTTCTAGCCACCGTCGTAGCTAATTTGAAAGCACCACTGACAGTGACCTAATGCTCATCAGCTTCCAACCATCTCAACAGTGGTAATTTTACAACCAAGGAGAAGATTTTCCTAAGTGTACAGCTGCACTTGCATCACTAGAACTTGCAGGCCGTCTTCCAGACATGATGGGTAAAACATTCAAAATAATAAAAAAAATCAGCGAGTTAGCAAGAATGTGTGTATGGTGTAATCCCGGCAAAATTTGTACTGTATTAACAAAGGAAAGCACTAAACACTGTTTGGATGTGAGCATATGTGAGTATGGCACGTTGATTTGTCAAAGAAGTATAAACAAAGAGAGCTGCTCTCAGCATGTTGTGAATTTTTGGACATGTGACTTTTGAATTCTTTTATGGATTTTCATCATTTTCTTTTTCTTGTCAAACTAGAGCTTCCGGATGCAAGCATGAGCTGTATAATGAAAGAGTACTCTAAGAGGTAGCACTAACCTGGGTATTAGTGTACCATATAAAGGAAAAATGCTTCATTTTCTAACAAAGCAAAAAAAGTTTATAATCTTGAGTGCCAAAAAACTGGACACAACATCTTTACTGAAATAATCACTGCAGATGACCACACGAAGAAAGCTGCTATCTCATACTCCCCTTTCCTTAATATTTGTTAACGAATGAAACCATGCAATCATTATGTGGTAACACACAATAATAAAGACATTGGCTATAGAGAAATCATACACAGTACTGTATAAAAAAAAAAATATAAGAAGAAAATATACAGTGATGAAAATCATGAAAAATAAGAAATTAGTGATATGAAAGATCACGAGAGACAAGTGTTTTGGAAGCACCTGAGAGAGTGCGTCAGCAGCTTTGATGCACAAGACCGGGTTTTAGTACTGAGTGATTTAAATGCAAATGTGAATAATGTAGCAGTTGAGGGTATAATTGGTGTACGTGGGGTGTTCAGTGTTGTAAATGGAGATGGTGAAGAGCTTGTGGATTTGTGTGCAGAAAAAAAGACTGGTGATTGTGAATACCTGGTTTAAAAAGAGAGATATACATTAGTATACATATGTGAGTTATCCCTGGGGATAGGGAGAAAGAATACTTCCCACGTATTCCCTGCGTGTCGTAGAAGGTGACTAAAAGGGGAGGGAGTGGGAGGCTGGAAATCCTCCCCTCTCATTTTTTAATTTTCCAAAAGAGGAACAGAGAAGATGGCCAAGTGAGGATATTCCCTCAAAGGCTCAGTCCTCTGTTCTGAACGCTACTTCGCTAATGCGGGAAATGGCGAATAGTATGAAAAAAAAAATGTGTGAGTAAGAAAGATGGCCAAAGGGCATTATTGGATTAAGTGTTAACTGATAGGTGTGTAAAAGAGAAACTTCTGGATGTTGGGGGTATCTGATCACTATCTTAAGGAGGCGAAGGTGAAGATTTATAAAGGTCTTCAAAAAAGAGAGAATGTTGGGGAGAAGAGAGTGATGAGAATAAGTGAGCTTGAAGACAAGACTTGTGCAAGGAAGTACCACAAGATACTGAGTGTAGAATGGCAAAAGGTGGGCAAATGAGGTGAGAGGAGTGTGTGAGAAATGGGATGTATTTAGGGAAGCAGTAATGGCTTGTGCAAAAGATGCATGTGGTATGAGAAAGGTAGGAGGAGGGCAGATTAGAAAGGGCAGTGAGGGGTGGGATGAAAAAGTAAGGTTTTTAGTGAAAGAGAAAAGAGAGGCATTTGGATAATACTTGCAGGGAATTAGTGCAAATGACTGGGAGATGTATAAAAGTAAGAAGCAGGAGGTCAAGAGAAAGGTGCAAAGAATGAAAAAGGGCAAATGTGAGTTGGGGTGAGAGTATCATTAAATTCTAGGGAGAATAAAAAGACATTTTGAAAGGAGGTAAATAAAGTGAGTAAGACAAGAGAACAAATGGGAACATTGGTGAAGGGGGCAAGTGGGAGGTAATAACAGGTAGTGATGAAGTGAGGAGATGGACTGAGTATTTTGAAGGTTTGTTGAATGTGTATGATGACAGAGTGGCAGATATAGGGTGTTTTGGTAGGGGTGGTGTGCGAAGTGAGAGGGTCAGGGAGAATGGTTTGGTAAAGAAAGAAGCGGTAGTGAAAGCTTTGTGGAAGATGAAATCCAGCAAGGCTGCAGGTTTGGGTGGTAATGCAGTGCAATTCATTGAAAAAGGGGATGACTGTGTTGATGATTGGTTGGCAAGGATATTCAATGTATGTATGGACCATGGTGAAATGCCTGAGGATTGGTGGAATGCACGCATAGTGCCATTGTGCAAAGGCAAAGGGGATAAAGGTGAGTGTTCAAACTACAGACACATAAGTTTGTTGAGAATTCCTGGGAAATTATATGGGAGGGTATTGACTGATAGGGTAAAGGCATATACAGAGCATCAGATTAGGTAAAAGCAGTGTGGTTTCAGAAGTGGTAGAGGAGGTGTGGATCAGGTGTTTGCTTTGAAAAATGTATGTAAGAAATACTTAGAAAAACTGGTGGATTTGTATGTAGTATTTATGGATCTGGAGAAAACATATGATAGAGTTGATAAAAATGCTTTGTGGAAGGTTTTAAGAGTATATGGTGTAGAAGGTAAATAGCTAGAAGCAGTGAAAAGTTTTTACTAAGGATGTAAGGCATGTGTACGAGTAGGAAGAAAGGAGAGTATTGATTTCTGGTGAATGTCAGTCTATGGCAGGAGTGTGTGGTGTCCCCATGGTTGTCTAATTTGTTTATATGGATGGGGTAGTTAGGGAGGTAAATGCAAGAGTTCTGGATAGAGGGGTGAGTATGCAGTCTGTCGGGGATGAGAGGCCCTGGGAAGAGTCAGTTGTTGTTCGCCGATGATACAGCTCGCTCTAGTAGCTGATTCATGAGAAAAACTATAGAAGTTGGTGACTAAAAGGAGAAAAGTGAGAGTAAATGTGAATAAGAGCAAGGTTATTATATTCAGTAGGGTTGAGGGACAAGTTTATTGGGAAGTAAGTTTGAATGGAGAAAAATTGGAGGAAGTGAAGTGTTTTAGATATCTGGAAGTGGCCTTAGCACCTAATGGAACCATAGAAGCGGAAGTGAGTCACAGGGTGGGGGAGGCGAAGGTTCTGGGAGCAATGAAGAATATATGGAAGGAGAGAACATCGTCTTGTAAGGCAAAAATGGAAATGTTTGAAGGAATAGTAGTTCCAACAATGTTATGTGGTTGCGAGACATGGGCTATAGATAGGGCTGTATGGAGGAGGGTGGATGTGTTGGAAATGAAATGTTTGAGCACAATATGTGGAGTCAGGTGGTTTGATTAAGTAATGGAAGGGTAAGAGAGATGTGTGGAAATAAAAAAGTGTGGTTGAGAGAGTAGAAGAGGGGGTGTTGAAATGGTTTGGACATATGGAGAGAATAGGTGATGAAAGATTGACAAAAAGGATATATGTGTCAGAGGTGGAGGGAACAAGTAGAAGCGGTAGGCCAAATTGGAGGTGGAAGGATGGAGTGAAAAAAGATTTTGAGCGACCAGGGCCTGAACATACAGGAGGGTGAGAGGTGTGCAAGGGACAGAGTGAATTGGTATGATGTGGTACATCGGGGTCAATGTGCTGTCAATGGATGGGACCAAGGCATGTGAAGTGTCTGGGGTAAACCATGGAAAGGGCTGTGAGTTCTGGATGTGGATAGGAAGCTATGGTTTCGGTGCATTACACGTGACAGCTAGAGACTGAGTGTGAACGAATGTGGCCTTTTTGTCTGTTTTCCTAGTGCTACCTCGCTGATGCAAGGGGTAGCGATGCTATTTCCTGTGGGGTGTGGTAGCAACAGGAATGGATGAAGCAAGAACAAATATGCACATGTGTACATATATATATATATATATATATATATGTACAAATGGGGAGGTGATAACAAGTAGTGGTGATGTGAGAAGGAGATGGAGTGAGTATTTTGAAGGTTTGTTGAATGTGTTTGATGATAGAGTGGCAGATATAGGGTGTTTTGGTCGAGGTGGTGTGCAAAGTGAGAGGGTTAGGGAAAATGATTTGGTAAACAGAGAAGAGGTAGTAAAAGCTTTGCGGAAGATGAAAGCCGGCAAGGCAGCAGGTTTGGATGGTACTGCAGTGTAATTTATTAAAAAAGGGGGTGACTGTATTATTGACTAGTTGGTAAGGTTATTTAATGTATGTATGACTCATGGAGGAAGTGAAGTGTTTTAGATATCTGGGAGTGGATCTGTCAGCGGATGGAACCATGGAAGCGGAAGTGGATCATAGGGTGGGGGAGGGGGCGAAAATTTTGGGAGCCTTGAAGAATGTGTGGAAGTCGAGAACATTATCCCGGAAAGCAAAAATGGGTATGTTTGAAGGAATAGTGGTTCCAACAATGTTGTATGGTTGCGAGGCGTGGGCTATGGATAGAGTTGTGCGCAGGAGGATGGATGTGCTGGAAATGAGATGTTTGAGGACAATGTGTGGTGTGAGGTGGTTTGATCGAGTAAGTAACGTAAGGGTGAGAGAGATGTGTGGAAATAAAAAGAGCGTGGTTGAGAGAGCAGAAGAGGATGTTTTGAAATGGTTTGGGCACATGGAGAGAATGAGTGAGGAAAGATTGACCAAGAGGATATATGTGTCGGAGGTGGAGGGAACGAGGAGAAGAGGGAGACCAAATTGGAGGTGGAAAGATGGAGTGAAAAGGATTTTGTGTGATCGGGGCCTGAACATGCAGGAGGGTGAAAGGAGGGCAAGAAATAGAGTGAATTGGAACGATGTGGTATACAGGGGTTGACGTGCTGTCAGTGGATTGAATCAAGGCATGTGAAGCATCCGGGGTAAACCATGGAAAGCTGTGTAGGTATGTATATTTGCGTGTGTGGACGTGTGTATGTACATGTGTATGGGGGGGGGGTTGGGCCATTTCTTTCGTCTGTTTCCTTGCGCTACCTCGCAGACGCGGGAGACAGCGACAAGGTATAAAAAAAAAAAAAAAAAAATTTTTTAATAAATATCCTTACAAATCAGTGAATAACTTTTTAAACAATGTACCCCCGTGTATAATGAAGAAGTCATTTGATGAATAGTGACGACTATCATGAATGAGTGACATGCGGCATGTTGATGAGTTTGCAGTGAGTGGGAGGGAGGTAAGAGGCAGGAGGCAGTAGTATCGCATGGTTCTCCTCTGGATGAAGCTAATCCATTTTTTCATTACTGAATTATCTGGGTGGTGATAATAAAGGTAGTGTTTAAAAAAGGGGGGGGGGGGGGATGGGGGGGTTTTTTTATGGGGTGGTGGTGGCGAAGGGGACTGTGAAAGGGGTGAGAGGGTGATGCATATATTGGTTTCTTTGGTAACAATGGCCGCGCACTGATAGCATTACAAAAAACAGCTATTTTTTTACTAACAAAAATTGAATGTAGTTTTAAATGAGCAACAGCGCATCCCTTCAACATTTGTTACATGAAATCAAAAAATTATGGAATGAGAGAGCAAAAAGGGTTTGGTAAAATGCAACGGTGTTTTGCCAAGTACTTTTCAAAACAGCTGACAGTCAGTCCACCAACACATCAGCCATTTGGGCAAGCTTCGCTTTGTCTACCTTACATCTTTTCTGACAAATTGCTCCTTGAACAAGTCACCCCCATTGCTGTTAAACCCGTGTATATGATTTGGGAGAAGTTTTTTAACTTGCCTGCATTCTTAAAATTTTGGGTTTTTAGCCACCGTCGTAGGTAATTTGAAAGCACCACTGACAGGGGACCTAATGCTCATCAGCTTCCAACCATCTCAACAGTGGTAATTTTACAACCAAAGGGGAAGATTTTCCCAAAATGTACAGCTGCACTTGCATACTAGAACTTGGGAGGGCCCTCTTTTCCGACATGATGGGGTTAAAAAAATTCAAAATAAAAAAAAAAAATCAGCGAAATTAGCAAGAAGGGGTGTATGGTGTAATCCCCCAAAATTTGTACTGTATTAACAAAGGAAAAAACTAAAAAACTGTTTGGATGTGAAACCTATGTGAGTATGGGACGTTGATTTGTCAAAAAAAAGTATAAACAAAGAGAGCTGCTCTCAGCATGTTTTGAAATTTTTTGGGAAAAGTGACTTTTGAATTCTTTTATGGATTTTATTTTATTTTCTTTTTCTTGTCAAACTAGGCTTCCGGATGCAAGCATGAGCTGTATAATGAAAGAGTACTCTAAGAGGTAGCACTAAACCCGGGTATTAGTGTTCCATATAAAGGAAAAATGCTTTTTTAATTTTTTTTTAACAAAGAAAAAAAATTTTAATCTTTTAGTGCCAAAAAACCCGGACACAACATCTTTACTGAAATAATCAATGCAATGACCACCGAAGAAAGCTGCTATCTCATACTCCCCCTTTTCCCTTTAAAATTTGTTAACGAATGAAAAACCCTGCAATCATTATGTGGTAACACACAATAATAAAGACATTGGCTATAGAGAAATCATACACAGTACTGTAAAAAAAAAAAAATATAAAAAGAAAATATACAGTGATGAAAATCATAAAAAATAAGAAATTGTGTTTTTGAAAGATCACGAGAGAAAAAAGTTTTTTTGGAAGCACCTGAGAGAGTGCGTCAGCAGTTTTGATGCACAAGCCCGGGGGGTTTTAGTACTGGTGATTTAAATGCAAATGAAATAATGTAGCAGTTGAGGGTATAATTGGTGTACGTGGGGTGTTCAGTGTTGAAAATGGAGAGGGTTTTGAAGAGTTGGGGGTTTTGGGTGTGCAAAAAAAAAAAGATGGTGATTGTAAATTTCCGGGTTTTAAAAAAGAGAGATTTTACATTAGTATAAATATGTGAGTTACCCCGGGGGAAATAGGGGGGAAAGAAAAATTCCCCACGTTTTCCCCTGCGTGTGTAGAAGGTGACTAAAAGGGGAGGGAGTGGGGGGCGGGAAAATCCCCCCCTTTTTTTTTTTTTTTTTAATTTTTCCCCAAAAGAGGAACAGAGAAGAGGGCCCAAAAGGTGAGGATTTTCCCTCAAAGGCTCAGCCCCTCTGTTCTGAACGCTACTTCGCTAATGGGGGAAAAATGGGGGGAATAGTATAAAAAAAAAAAATGTGTGAGTAAGAAAGAGGGCCCAAAGGGCATTATTGGATTAATTTGTTAATGATGGTGTTTTAAAAGAGAAACTTCTGGATTTTGGGGGGTATCTGATCACTTTTCTTAAGGAGGCAAAAGGTGAAGTTTTTATAAAGGTCTTAAAAAAAAGAGAGAATGTTGGGGGGGAAAGGGGAGTGATGAGAATAAGTGAGTTTTGAAGAAAAGATTGTGCAAGGAAGTCCCAAACAAGTTTACGGAGTGTAAAAAATGGCAAAAGGTGGGCAAATGAGGTGAGAGGAGTGTGTGAGAAATGGGATGTATTTAGGGAAGCAGTAAGGGGTTTGGGTGAAAAAGATGCTGTGGTATGAAAAGGTAGGAGGAGGGCAGTTAAAAAGGGGCCCAGTGAGGGGTGGGATAAAAAAAAGAAAGGTTTTTATTGAAAAAAGAAAAGGAGGCTTTTGGATAATACTTGCAGGGAATTAGTGCAAATGACTGGGGATGTATAAAAAAAAGAAGCAGGAGGTCAAGAGAAAGGTGCAAGAATGAAAAAGGGAAAAGGTAAATTTTGGGGGGTGAGGGGTATCATTAAATTCTAGGGAGAAAAAAAAAAGACATTTTGAAAAGGGGGGTAAAAAAATTGAGAAAGGGACAAGGAAAAAAGGGGAAAACTTTGGGGTAAAGGGGGAAAAGTGGGAGGTAAAAAAAAGGTAGTGATGAAGTGAGGGATGGACTGAGTTTTTTAAAGGTTTGTTAAAATGTGTATGTTGACAGGGGTGGCAGATATGGGGTTTGTTTTGGTAGGGGTGGTGTGCAAGTGGAGGGTCAGGGAGAAGGGTTTGGTAAAGAAAGAAGCGGTTTTGAAAGCTTTGTGGAAGATGAAACCCAGCAAGGCTGCGGGTTTTGGGTGGTAATGCAGTGCAATTCATTAAAAAAAAGGGGATGACTGTTTTGATAAATTGGTTGGCAAGGATATTCAATGTATGAAAGGGACCTGGTGAAATCCCTGAGGTTTGGGGGAAAATGCAGCATAGTCCCATTGTGCAAAGGCAAAGGGGATAAAAAGGTTTAGTGTTCAAAACTACAGAAAATAAGTTTGTTGAGAATTTCCCGGGAAATTATATGGGAGGGGGATTGATTTAAGGGGGAAAAGGGATTACAGAGCATCAGATTGGGGGGGAAAACAGTGTGGTTTCAAAGTGGTAGAGGGGGGTGTGGATCAGGGTTTGCTTTGAAAAATGTATGTAAAAAAATACTTAGGGAAAAAATGGTGGATTTGTATGTAGTTTTAAGGATTGGAGAAAACATATGATAGGTTTTATAAAAATGCTTTGTGGAAGGTTTTAAAAAGTATATGGTGTAGAAGGTAAATAGCTGAAGCAGTGAAAAGTTTTTCTAAGGAGTAAGGCTGTGTACGAGTAGGAAGAAAGGAGAGTATTGATTTCTGGTGAATGTCAGTCTATGGCAGGAGTGTTTTGGTGTCCCCATGGTTGTCTAATTTTTTTTATGGATGGGGGGGTTAGGGAGGGAAATGCAAGGTTCTGGATAGAGGGGTGAGTATGCAGTTTTTGTCGGGGGTGAGAGGGCCCCGGGAAGAGAAATTGTTTTTCGCCGATGATACAGGGCTCTAGTAGCTGATTCATGAGAAAAACTATAGAAGTTGGTGGGCTAAAAGGAGGGAAAAATGGAGTAAATGTGAAAAAGAGCAAGGTTTTTTACAGTAGGGTTTTAGGGAAAAAGTTTATTGGGAAGTAAGTTTTTAATGGAGAAAAAATTTGGGGGAAGTGGGAAATGTTTTAGATATCTGGGGGGGGGGCCTTAGCACCTAATGGAAAACCCTTTGAAGCGGAAGTGAGTCACAGGGTGGGGGGCGAAGGTTCTGGGGGCAATGAAGAATTATGGAAGGAGAGAAAATCGTCTTGGGAAGGCAAAAATGGAAAAGTTTGAAGGAATAGTGGTTTCCAAAAAATGTTTTTGTGGTTGCGAGACATGGGCTATAGATAGGGCTGTATGGAGGAGGGGGGATGTGTTGGAAATGAAAAAAGTTTGGCCCAAAATGTGGAGTCAGGGGGGTTTGATTAAGTAATGGAAGGGTAAGAGAGATGTGTGGAAATAAAAAAAGGTGGTTGAGAGAGAGAAGAGGGGGTTTTGAAATGGTTTTTGGAAATGGGGGAGAATGGTGAGGGAAAAATTGACCCAAAAAAAAAAATGTGTCGGGGGTGGAGGGGAAAAAGGAGAAGGGGAGGCCAAATGGAGGTGGAAAGATGGAGTGAAAAAGATTTTGTGTGTGGGGGGCCAAAACATCAGGAGGGGAAAGGGGGGGCAAGGAATAGAGTGAATTGGGACGATGTGGTATACCGGGGGTTGCGGCGTCAGTGGATTGAATCAGGATGTAACGTCGGGGGTAAACCGGGAAACGTGTAGGATTTATTTGCAGTGGGACTTATTTTATAAATGGTATGGGGGGGGTTGGGCCATTTCTTTCGCTTTTTCCCTTTGGGCTACCTCGCAAACGAGGAGACAGCGACAAAAAAAAAAAAAAAATTATCTATTTATTTATTTTTTTTTTTTTTAAAATAAAAAAAAAAAAAGAATAAATAAATAATTTTAAATATAATAATAAAAAATATAATATATAATCTAATTAAAATATTATAACACATAATTTTAAAAAATATAAATTAATAATTATATATTGTTATTATTATAAAAAATAAAACCCCCTCCCCCCCTTGGAGGTACCGGGAAAAGACAAAAAATCCAACCCCCCATTCCATTCTTTTAAAAAGCCCAAAAACCACCCCCCTTTTACATACCCCACAAATTTCCCTGTTTACCCCGACCTTACATCCCCGGGTTCAATCCACTGACAGCACTCAACCCGGGTATACCACTTGTTCCAATTCACTCTATTCCTTGCACACCTTTCACCCTCCTGCATGTTCAGGCCCCGATCACTCAAAATCTTTTTCACTCCATCTTTCCACCTCCAATTTGGTCTCCCACTTCTCCTCGTTCTCTCCACCTCTGACACATATATCCTCTTGGTCAATCTTTCCTCACTCATTCTCTCCATGTGACCAACCCATTTCAAAACACCCTCTTCTGCTCTCTCAACCACACTCTTTTTTATTACCCCACATCTCTCTTACCCTATTATTACTTACTCTATCAAACCATCTCACACCACATATTGTCCTCAAACATCTCATTTCCAGCACATCCACCCTCCTGCGCACAACTCTATCCATAGCCCATGCGTTACAACCATACAACATTGTTGGAGCCACTATTCCTGCAAACATACCCATTTTTGCTTTACGAGATAACGTTCTCGACTTCCACACATTCTTCAAGGCTCCCAGAATTTTCGCCCCTTCCCCCACCCTATGATTCACTTCCACCTCCATGGTTCCAACCACTGCAAAATCCACTCCCAGATATCTAAAAACACTTCACTTCCTCCAGTTTTTCTCCATTCAAACTTACCTCCCAATTGACTTGACCTTCAACCCTAATGTACCTAATAACCTTGCTCTTATTCACATTTACTCTCAACTTTCTTCTTTCACACACTTTACCAAACTCAGTCACCAGCTTCTGCAGTTTCTCACATGAATCAGCCAACAGCGCTGTATCATCAGCAAACAACTACTGACTCACTTCCCAAGCTCTCTCATCCACAACAGACTGCATACTTGCCACTCTTTCCAAAACTCTTGCATTCACCTCCCTAACAACCCCATCCATAAACAAATCAAACAACTATGGAGACATTACACACCCCTGCCGCAGTCACTTTCCTCTCTTCCTACACGTACACATGCCTTACATCCTCGATAAAAACTTTTCACTGCTTCTAACAACTTGCCTTCCACACCATATATTCTCAATACCTTCCACAGAGCACCTCTATCAACTCTATCATATGCCTTCTCCAGATCCATAAATGCTACATACAAATCCATTTGTTTTTCTAAGTATTTCTCACATACATTCTTCAAAGCAAACACCTGAGCCACACATCCTCTACCACTTCTGAAACCACACTGCTCTTCCCCAGTCTGATGCTCTGTACATGCCTTCACCCTCTCAATCAATACCCTCCCATATAATTTACCAGGAATACTCAACAAACTTATACCTCTGTAATTTGAGCACTCACTCTATCCCCTTTGCCTCTGTACAAGGGCACTATGCAAGCATTCCATCAATCCTCAGGCACCTCACCATGAATCATACATACATTAAATAACCTTACCAACCAGTCAACAATACAGTCACCCTCTTTTTTAATAAATTCCACTGCAATACCATCCAAACCTGCTGCCTTGCTGGCTTTCATCTTCCGCAAAGCTTTTACTACCTCTTCTCTGTGTACCAAATCATTTTCCCTAACCCTCTCACTTTGCACACTACCTCGACCAAAAGACCCTATATCTGCCACTCTATCATCAAACACATTCAACAAACCTTCAAAATACTCCATCACCTTCTCACATCACCACTACTTGTTATCACCTCCCCATTTGCCCCTTCACTGAAGTTCCCATTTGTTCCCTTGTCTTTACGCACTTTATTTACCTCCTTCCAAAACATTTTTTTATTTATCTACATTTTTATCTTTTATTTTGCTTTGTTGCTGTCTCCCACGTTAGCGAGGTAGCGCAAGGAAACAGACGAAAGAATGGTCCAACCCACCCACATACACATGTATATACATACACATCCACACACGCAAATATACATACCTATACATCTCAATGTACACATATATATACACACACAGACATATAAATATATACACATGTACATAATTCATACGGTCTGCCTTTATTTATTCCCATCGCCACCTCGCCACACATGGAATAACAACCCCCTCCCCCCTCATGTGTGCAAGGTAGCACTAGGAAAAGACAACAAAGGTCCCATTCGTTCACACTCAGTCTCTAGCTCTCATGTAATAATGCACCGAAGCCACACCTCCCTTTCCACATCCAGGCCCCACAGAACTTTCCATGGTTTACCCCAGACACTTCACATGCCCTGGTTCACAATAATAATAATAATAATAATAATAATAATAATAATAATAATAATAATAATAATAATAATATTTTATTATTTTTATTATTATACTTTGTCGCTGTCTCCCGCATTTGCGAGGTAGCGCAAGGAAACAGACGAAAGAAATGGCCCAACCCCCCCCCATACACATGTATATACATACGTCCACACACGCAAATATACATACCTACACAGCTTTCCATGGTTTCCATGGTTTACCCCGACCTTACATCCCGTTCAATCCACTGACAGCACGTCAACCCCGGTATACCACATCGCTCCAATTTCACTCACCGCCCCCTTTCACCCTCCTGCTTTTTCGGGCCCCCGATCACACAAAATCTTTTTCACTCCATTTTTCCCACCCCCAAATTTGGTTCCCCTTCCCCTGTTCCTCCCCCCCGACACAAATCCTCTTGGTCAATCTTTCCCACTCTTTCTTCCCCATGGCCCAAAACCCTTCAAAACCCCTCTTCTGCTCTCTAAACCCCTCTTTTTTTTTCCACACATCTCTTTAAACCCTTATTACTCTCACAAACCACCTCACACACAATTGTCCTCAAAATCTATTTCCAGCACTCCACCTCCTGCCCCAAAACCTTTTCCCATACCCCAGTTTAAACCCAACAACATTGTTGGAAACCAAAAAATTTCCTAAACAACCCTTTTTTTGTTTTCCGAGAAAAATGTTCCGATTCCACACACCCAAAGGGCCCCCCAAAATTTTCCCCCCCTCCCCACCCTGACCACTTTCCGTTCCATGGTTCCCACCGCGCCTCCACCCCCCAGAACTAAAACACTTACTTCCTCCAGTTTTTTCTCCTTAAAAACCACCCCCCAATTGACTTGACCCCAACCCACTGACCAAAAAACCTTTGCTCTTTTTCACTTTTACTTTAAATTTTCCCTTTTTCCACACACTTTCCAAAACTCAGTCCCCAGCTTCTGCGTTTCTCAATAATCAGCCACCAGCGCTGTATCACAGCAACAAAATGACCCCTTTCCCAAGCCTCCTCCCCAACAGCTTCATATTCCCCCTTTTTCCAAAAACCTTTTGCATTTACCTCCCAACAACCCACCCATAAACAAATTAAAAACCAGGAGCCATCACACCCCCCGCCGAAAACCACATTATGAAAACCCAATCCTTTCCCTCCTTCCTACACGTAACATCCTTACACCTGAAAAAAAAATTTTTCACTGCTTCTAACACTTCCTCCCACACCATTATTTTAAATCCCTTCCCAAAGAGCACTCTATAAAACTCATCTAGCCTTTCCAGACCCATAAATGCTACAACAAATCCATTTGCTTTTCAAGTTTTTCTCACTACATTCTTCAAAGCAAACACCTGATCCACCACCTCTACCACTTCTAAAACCCACATGCCTTCCCCAATCGATGTCTGACATGCCTTCACCCTCCAATCAATACCCCCCCATATAATTTACCAGGAATACTCAAAAAAAACTTATCCCTCTGTAATTTTTTTTTTTTTTTTTTTTTTTTTTTTTTTTTTTTTTTTTTTTAGCACTCCTCTTTTTTTCCCCTTTTTTTCCTTTGTACAATGGCACTATGCACGCATTCGCCAATCCTCAGGGCCCCTCACCATGAGTCATACAACATTAAAAAACCTTTCCCAACCAGTCAACAATACATCCCCCCTTTTTTTAATAAATTCCCCCGAAATACCACCCAAAACCTTTCTCCCTTCCCGGGCTTCTCCCCCCAAAAGTTTTCACTCCCTTTTTGTTTACCAAATCATTTCCAAACCCCTCTCACTTTCACACCACCTGAACCAAAACCCCCTATATCGCCATCTATCAAAAACAATTAAACAAACCTTCAAAATACTCACCCCATCTCCTTCCCCAATCACCACTACTTGTTTTTACCCCCCCTTTTGCCCCCTTCACGAAGCCCCCTTTTGCTCCCTTTCTTATCACTTTATTACCCCCTTCCCAAAATTTTTTTTTCTCCTAAAAAATTTTAAAGTATCTCTCACCCCCCAAATTCATTTTCCCTTTTTTTTTACCCCTTGCACCTTTTTTTTGACCTCCTGTCTCTTTTTTTATACATCTCCCCCTCAATTGCATTTTTTCCCTGCAAAAACGTCCAAAGCTCCTCTTCTCTTTCACTAATACTCTTTTCCTTCATCCCCCCACTCACTACCCCTTTTTTTAAACAACCCCCCTCCCACTCTTCTCATGCCCAAAAAATCTTTTGCGCAATCCATCACGATTCCCTAAATACATCCCACCCCCCCCACTCCCCCTTTCTTCCATTGTTCTCACCTTTTTTCCCTTCATGGGATAGGGGATTAAGAATTCATCCCACGTATCCCTGCGTGTCGTAGAAGGCGACTAAAAGGGGAGGGAGCGGGGGCTGGAAATCCTCCCCTCTCTCTCTTTTTTTTTTTTTTTAATTTTCCAAAAGAAGGAACAGAGGGGGCCAGGTGAGGATATTCCAAAAAAGGCCCAGTCCTCTGTTCTGAACGCTACTTCGCTAATGCGGGAAATGGCGAATATATGAAAAAAAAAAAAAATAATGATATGCACATGTGTACATATATATATATATATATATATATATATATATATATATATATATATATATATATATATATATATATATATATGTACAAATGGGGAGGTGATAACAAGTAGTGGTGATGTGAGAAGAGAAGGAGTGAGTATTTTGAAGGTTTGTTGAATGTGTATGATGACAGAGTGGCAGATATAGGGTGTTTTGGTAGGATGGTGTGCGAAGTGAGAGGGTCAGGGAGAATGGTTTGGTAAAGAAAGAAGCGGTAGTGAAAGCTTTGTGGAAGATGAAATCCAGCAAGGCTGCAGGTTTGGGTGGTAATGCAGTGCAATTCATTGAAAAAGGGGATGACTGTGTGATGATTGGTTGGCAAGGATATTCAATGTATGTAAGGACCATGGTGAAATGCCTGAGGATTGGTGGAATGCACGCATAGTGCCATTGTACAAAGGCAAAGGGGATAAAGGTGAGTGTTCAAACTACAGACACATAAGTTTGTTGAGAATTCCTGGGAAATTATATGGGAGGGTATTGATTGAGAGGGTGAAGGCATGTACAGAGCATCAGATTGGGGAAGAGCAGTGTGGTTTCAGAAGTGGTAGAGGATGTGTGGATCAGGAGTTTGCTTTGAAGAATGTATGTGAGAAATACTTAGAAAAGCAAATGGATTTGTATGTAGCATTTATGGATCTGAAAAAAATATGATGTGGTGAGATTATCTGTGAAAGGTGTTACAAATAAATGGTGAGGGAGAAAAGCTGCTAGAAACAGACAAGTTTTTATAAAGAAAATAAGTATGTATGTAAGTAAATACTTAGAAAAACTGGTGGATTTGTATGTAGCATTTATGGATCTGAAAAAAATATGATGTGGTGAGATTATCTGTGAAAGGTGTTACAAATAAATGGTGAGGGAGAAAAGCTGCTAGAAACAGACAAGTTTTTATAAAGAAAATAAGTTATGTATGTAAGTACATAGAGAAGAGGGCAAGTGTTTCAGGAGGAGCTAAATGAACAATTCAGCAGTTTTAACGCAAGGGGGATTTGAATGTGAGAGTAGGTAATGTGTTAACTAGGGTATACTGGGGGTCACAGGTATGGGATCATCAGTGTTGTAAATGGAGATGGTGAAGAGCTTGTGGATTTGTGTGCAGAAAAAAAGACTGGTGATTGTGAATACCTGGTTTAAAAAGAGAGATATACATTAGTATACATATGTGAGTTATCCCTGGGGATAGGGAGAAAGAATACTTCCCACGTATTCCCTGCGTGTCGTAGAAGGCGACTAAAAGGGGAGGGAGTGGGAGGCTGGAAATCCTCCCCTCTCTCTCTTTTTTTTTTTTTTTAATTTTCCAAAAGAGGAACAGAGAAGATGGCCAAGTGAGGATATTCCCTCAAAGGCTCAGTCCTCTGTTCTGAACGCTACTTCGCTAATGCGGGAAATGGCGAATAGTATGAAAAAAAAAAAAATAATGATATTCTCTCACCCCAACTCTCATTTGCCCTTTTTTTTCACCTCTTGCACCTTTCTCTTGACCTCCTGTCTCTTTCTTTTATACATCTCCCACTCAATTGCATTTTTTCCCTGCAAAAATCGTCCAAATGCCTCTCTCTTCTCTTTCACTAATACTCTTACTTCTTCATCCCACCACTCACTACCCTTTCTAATCAACCCACCTCCCACTCTTCTCATGCCACAAGCATCTTTTGCGCAATCCATCACTGATTCCCTAAATACATCCATTCCTCCCCACTCCCCTTACTTCCATTGTTCTCACCTTTTCCATTCTGTACTCCAGTCTCTCCTGGTACTTCCTCACACAGGTCTCCTCCCAAGCTCACTTACTCTCACCACCCTCGTTACCCCAACATTCACTCTTCTTTTCTGAAAACCCATACAAATCTTCACCTTAGCCTCCACAAGATAATGATCAGACATCCCTCCAGTTGCACCTCTCAGCACATTAACATCCAAAAGTCTCTCTTTCGTAATCCAATAACGCTCTCTGGCCATCTCTCCTACTTACATAAGTATACTTATGTATATCTCGCTTTTTAAACCAGGTATTCCAATCATAATCCTTTTTCAGCACATAAATCTACAAGCTCTTCACCATTTCCATTTACAACACTGAACACCCCATGTATAACCAATTATTCCCTCAACTGCCACATTACTCACCTTTGCATTCAAATCACCCATCACTATAACCCGGTCTCGTGCATCAAAACCATAATAATAATAATAATAATAATAATAATAATAATAATAATAATAATAATAATAAAAATAATAATAATAATAATAATAATAATAAAAATAATAATAATAATAATAATAATAATAATAATAATAAAAATAATAATAATAAAAATAAAAAAAAAAAAAAATTATTATAACATATCCTTACTAATCAGTGAATAACAAACAAAGAATGGCCTTGTTTCTCACATCTACTCTCTAGCTGTCATGCACAATGCACCAAAACTCCAATCTCCTGTCCACAGCCAAGCCCTACAGACCTTTCTGTGGTTTTCTGAACTGCTATATATGCCCTGGTTATATGCCCTGGTTCAGCCCTCTGACAGCACATTGTCCTCTGTATACCACATTGCCCCAATCTGCTTTCTCCCATGCATGCCTCATACCCTCTTGCAAGTTTAAGCCCCAGTCCCTCAAAGAAACTTTCACTTCATCCTTCCACCATGTGAGGAGTGCTCATCCTCCTCACAGACTCAGGAGAGGACGTCTGAAAGAGTTTGGGTGTAACCAAGATGAGAAGGAAAAGAAAAGCAATATGTATGAAGATAGAGACCTGGACGATATAGCTGAGTGAAACAAAAGTAAGGGGGAAGGGAGAAGAATGGTTTGGAAATGTCTTAGGTTATGTTAGGGTTTTGTGTGAGGGGAGGGGCTAGAGATGGGGTAGCACTGCTGCTGAAGGAAGAGTTGTGAGAATCTATGTAAGAGTGTAAGGAAGTAAGTCCTTGACTGATGTAGGTGAAAATGAAAGTAGATCATAACGGATGAGTAATCATTTGTGCTGATGCACCTAGAAACATGAAGCCTAAAGAAGAGAGGCAAGTGTTTCAGGAGGAGCTAAATGAACAATTCAGCAGTTTTAACGCAAGGGGGATTTGAATGTGAGAGTAGGTAATGTGTTAACTAGGGTATAACTGGGGGTCACAGGTATGGGATCATCAGTGTTGTAAATAAAAATGGTTACCAGCTCGTGTGCTGAAAAAGAACTGATGACCAGGAACACCTGGTCTGAAAACAGGGTCATACAGAAGTATACATAGTTAAGCAGTAATAATGGAAAGTTGGCATTATTGGATTATGTTCTAATTGATAGCCATGCAAAGGAAACACTCTTGAATGAGAATGTGCTGAGAGAAACACTTAGGAGGAATGCTGTAGAGGTTTTAGGAAAAGAAGAAATGATATGAGTGGGAAGAGGGTGGTGAAAGTGAGTGAGCTTGAAAAAGAGGCTTATGTGAGGAGATACCAAGAGAAAATGAGTGTAGAATGGCAGAAGGTAAGAGTAAATGAATCTAGAAAGTGCCAGAAGAATGAGGGAAGTACTGCTTACACGTGCAAGACAAGTGTTTTGCATGCAAAAGGTCATAGGTGAATAGGTGAGAAAGGATACTGAGTGGTGAGACAAGGAAGTTGAAACCCTTGAGAAAAAGCACTGTCTGCAGGGAAGGAATGCAAGTTATTAGATGCAAAAGAAAAAGTGGCTGGAGGACAATGGGATGGTGCAGGTGCTTAAATAAGAGGACATTGAGAATTGGGTGAATGAATTTCAGGAAACTTAAGGGAGAATATGATGCTTTGTAGGGAGGTTAATAGTGTGAAAAAACAAGGGAAATGGCGAAGCAACAGGCAGAAATACAGTGATGTGAGTATTTTGAAGGACTGTCGTGTTCAATGACAGGGTAGTAGTTCTGGGATGTTTTGGAAGTGAAGGTATGCAAAGTGAGAGAATCAGGGCAAGTGGTTTGGTGAAAAGGGAATAGAAGGTAAAAGCCCTGTGTATGAAGGAGTGCAACAAAGTGACTGAAGTGGCTGGAACTGTACCTGAATTTCTTGGAAGAAGGGTTGATTATATTGCTGACTGGTCAGTCATAATTTTCAGTGTATATATGGTTCATGGTGCAGTGCCTGAGAACTGGTCGAATCCATGTATAGTGTCACTGTATAAAGCCAAGGAGACAAAAATGAATGTTCAATTTATGGAGGTATAAATTTGTTAAGTGCACCAGGTAAATTGTATGGGAAAGTAATGACTGAGGGTGTTGGCATGCACAGAACCTCAGACTGGGGAAGAATATTGTGACTGCAGGAGTGACAAGACTGCAGGAGTGACAAAGGATCTGTGGATCAAATATCTGCTTTGATGAATGTGTGCAAGAAATACCTACGAGAAACAGAAGGAACTGTTGATAGCATTTATGGATCTGAAAAAAATATGATGTGGTGAGATTATCTGTGAAAGGTGTTACAAATAAATGGTGAGGGAGAAAAGCTGCTAGAAACAGACAAGTTTTTATAAAGAAAATAAGTTATGTATGTAAGTACATAGAGAAGAGGGCAAGTGGTTCCAGGTAAAGGTGGGTCTAGGAGAAAGGAACAGTTACGCAGTCTGCTGGGGGTTGGGGGGCCTGGGAGGTTAGTCAATTGTTTTTGGCTGATGAAACTGCACTGGTGACAGATTCATGTGAGAAACTGCAGATGATGATGTCTGACTTTGGGAGAGTGTGTGAAATTCAAAAGTTGAGAGTAAATGTAAATAAAAGCAAGGTTACTAGGCTAAACTATGCAAAGAGACATTCTAGTTGGGGTGTGAGTTTCAAATAGAGAAAACTTGGAGGAAGTGAAATGTTTTAGATTCTCAGGAGTGGACATGGCAGTAAATAGAGCCATAGGAGCTGAGACGAGTCATAGGGTGAGTGGGGGGGGGAGTCCTAGGAGCAATGAGGAATGGGTGGAAAGAGAGGTCACAATCTGGGAGGGTGAAGATGAGTATGTTTGAAGGTATAGTAGTCCTGATGCAGTAGTTTGGATGCAAGTCTTGGACTATAGATGAGAATGTATGAGAGAGTGTGAATGCATTTACTGAGTACAAAATGATAGGGTAACATAGAGGTTTGGTAATATGATGATGGCTGAGATAGCTAAGGAGTGTGTGCTGATGTGGTTTGGACATGTGAAGAAAATGAGCAGAGAGAGAGACTGACAAAGAGGATACATGTGTGTGATAAGTGGAGTTATTTCCTGATTCAGAGTAATCTTTGCTACTCCCTATCTACACACCTTCAGCCTCAAAAGAAAAAGGTATATTGCTATTAAAGTTATTAATATTTCCTCTATTAACTTTCTTTAAAAAATTTGAGATATATTGAAATTTGGCTTCAAACAGACCCTAATCAATCCCTTAGAATGGGGGTTTACGGTATGGTTATTTACATCAACTGAATTATGTAACTCAACAAATGTTGCCATATCACAGGGAATGCAGACAATATCTACTAGGCATTTGTTAAAAATATAAAGGTAGCAGAATGAGGGAGACCATTAGTCTTACCTATAGCCATGAGTTTCTGACCAGTATCAAACCTCCTACACACCTATAATCTAACCTCATGAGTGATAGCCTTACATCCTGTATGCCCATGAGTAGTTTTAACATTACTTCCAGACATATTGAAATATCTATTCTTCCTGTGGATGTGGTAAAAGATGGGGTAGCAGTGAACACAAAATGAATATATTTTGCCAGTTGGTGGGAAACCAATTGAATGGTGAGACCTAATCAAAATATGTATGAAAAGTAGACAAATAATTCAAACTAACTGAATGTTGTGACCTAATTAAAATATGTATGAAAAGTAGACAAATAATTCAAACTTACTGAATGTTGAGACCTAATTAAAATATGTATGAAAAGTAGACAAATAATTCAAACTACAGTGACATACATCATTATTAAAAGAAAGTGTTCTTCTAAGACATTGAAAATAAAAAAGTATATTTATTTATATATTTTGCTTTGTCGCTGTCTCCCGCGTTTGCGAGGTAGCGCAAGGAAACAGACGAAGAAATGGCCCAACCCATCCCCATACACAATGTCTACACACACACGTCCACACACGCAAATATACATACCTATACATCTCAATGTACACATATATATACACACACAGACACATACACACATACCCATGCACACAATTCACACTGTCTGCCCCCATCCACTCCCATCGCCACCTCGCCACACATGGAACACCTTCAACCTCCCCCCTCATGTGTGCGAGGTAGCACTAGGAAAAGACAACAAATGCCCCATTCGTTCACACTCAGTCTCCAGCCTTCACACAATAATGCCCGAAACCACAGCTTCCTTTCCACATCCAGGCCCCACACAACTTTCCATGGTTTACCCCAGACGCTTCACATGCCCTGATTCAATCCACTGACAGCACGTCAACCCCGGTATACCACATCGATCCAATTCACTCTATTCCTTGCCCTCCTTTCACCCTCCTGCATGTTCAGGCCCCGATCACACAAAATCCTTTTCACTCCATCTTTCCACCTCCAATTTGGTCTCCCACTTCTCCTCGTTCCCTCCACCTCCGACACATATATCCTCTTGGTCAATCTTTCCTCACTCATTCTCTCCATGTGCCCAAACCATTTCAAAACACCCTCTTCTGCTCTCTCAACCATGCTCTTTTTATTTCCATACATCTCTCTTACCATTACATTACTTACTCGATCAAACCACCTCACACCACACATTGTCCTCAAACATCTCATTTCCAGCACATCCACCCTCCTGCGCACAACTCTATCCATAGCCCATGCCTCGCAACCATACAACATTGTTGGAACCACTATTCCTTCAAACATACCCATTTTTGCTTTCCGAGATAATGTTCTCGACTTCCAAACATTCTTCAAGGCTCCCAGGATTTTCGCCCCCTCCCCCACCCTATGATCCACTTCCGCTTCCATGGTTCCATCCGCTGCCAGATCCGCTCCCAGATATCTAAAACACTTTACTTCCTCCAGTTTTTCTCCATTCAAACTTACCTCCCAATTGACTTGACCCTCAACCCTACTGTACCTAATAACCTTGCTCTTATTCACATTTACTCTTAACTTTCTTCTTTCACACACTTTACCAAACTCAGTCACCAGCTTGTGCAGTTGCTCACATGAATCAGCCACCAGCGCTGTATCATCAGCGAACAACAACTGACTCACTTCCCAAGCTCTCTCATCCCCAACAGACTTCATACTTGCCCCTCTTTCCAAAACTCTTGCATTCACCTCCCTAACAACCCCATCCATAAACAAATTAAACAACCATGGAGACATCACACACCCCTGCCACAAACCTACATTCACTGAGAACCAATCACTTTCCTCTCTTCCTACACGTACACACGCCTTACATCCTTGATAAAAACTTTTCACTGCTTCTAACAACTTGACTCCCACACCATATATTCTTAATACCTTCCACAGAGCATCTCTATCATATGCCTTCTCCAGATCCATAAATGCTACATACAAATCCATTTGCTTTTCTAAGTATTTCTCACATACATTCTTCAAAGCAAAAACCTGATCCACACATCCTCTACCACTTCTGAAACCACACTGCTCTTCCCCAATCTGATGCTCTGTACATGCCTTCACCCTCTCAATCAATACCCTCCCATATAATTTCCCAGGAATACTCAACAAACTTATACCTCTGTAATTTGAGCACTCACTCTTATCCCCTTTGCCTTTGTACAATGGCACTATGCACGCATTCTGCCAATCCTCAGGCACCTCACCATGAGTCATACATACATTAAATAACCTTACCAACCAGTCAACAATACAGTTACCCCCTTTTTTAACAAATTCCACTGCAATACCATCCAAACCTGCTGCCTTGCCGGCTTTCATCTTCCGCAAAGCTTTTACTACCTCTTCTCTGTTTACCAAATCATTTTCCCTAACCCTCTCACTTTGCACACCACCTCGACCAAAACACCCTATATCTGCCACTCTATCATCAAACACATTCAACAAACCTTCAAAATACTCACTCCATCTCCTTCTCACATCACCTCATCTCACAAAAAGTATATAAAGGGAATTTTTTCTAATCAGTCAAAAGTAGAAACAGAGGGTATTAAACTGATACAATTTATTCTAATTCTGAAGTGTCATAAATCCAAAATGTTGCAAGTTGAAGCATCATTACTTGAAGTTCTACTGTAATATAAACAGGTTGCTGACTTTCTTATACAGAAGAGAGACTTACAAGAGCATCTTCATCACAATCATAGTGTGGTGGAGGGTGATCACGGCGCCACTGCACTACCTGAGGAACGGTATCTCGGACAGATTCAAGCTGGTCTTCTAAATCTGGGAAGTGTAGTTCTGTTGATCTACTACAAACACGTCCAAAATCTGAGTAGGAGTAACGATACTGAAAAGGGCTTCTAAATCATTTACGAAAAAATAAGATATATTAATACAAAATAAATTTCAGGATACACAACATTAATAAAGTTGGCATACATGTTTTAACTTTACTTTGGCATAAGGGTTTTGTACACTGTATAACAAAGGTAATGATACTGAGGAAACACTGACTTACATTAGCTAAATGTCTCTCTTTAAGTGAGCCACAGTTTTAGCTAAATCATGTTATATGTAATTCTGCCTGACTACCTGTTACCTAATCAGCTATTTCTCTTAATTTACACTTGCATGGAAGCAGACATCAACTGAAGTCCTCTTATGAAACAGTGGCTGACATCAAATGATGTTCTAACTTTCCAATCTATGTTTAAATAACTTGTGTGATGATAATACCATAAGTAACCTAGAGGGGTCTCTTCTATTGCTATAGAGACAGGAAAAATTTCTGCTCTCCTCAGTACCCCTAAAACCACCATTATAACAGCATGGCCCTCAACCTCCAGGTCATGCATACATGATGATCCACAAAAAATACCCAGATTGTTGGATGAGCTAAGACATTATGAGAAACACTTACAATATACAGTATATCAATTTCTGAGGACTGTTAAGAGTAACCTGAGAGATAAGAAGATATAAGTGGCAGAGATTCTGAATTTAGGTGTAACCACTCACCTTATGCCTATGGAAAAAAACACGCAAAAACTGAGCCTAATTTTCTTCTCTTGCAATCCTAGTAGAATGGTGAGCTTTGACAACAGATGATAAAAAAAGAGCAAGAATATCTTTAATGAAAAAATATCAAAATATCACTCCCAAAAGTGAAGGCCACTCATGGACCTCAGCCTTGTACTGCAATGTATGCATGTTATTATTCACTACCAAAACTGCACACATGTACAAAATGACTGTGCACACTGTGAAGGTGAGTTCGAATGAAAAAAGAATCAAATCTTTTGTGATACCCTTACTTGCATATAATTAATAACTTGGTCCTTGTTCAGACCATCAATCTTCAGACTCCTTTAGTAATCAAATAGTATTGGTTACTAGAGAGAGTCCAAGATGAAGCCAAGGGTTATGGTTAAATCAAGTGGCCTAACAACGACAACAAACTGTGAGTTAAACAAGATAGTCTTTGAGTTAAACAGGGATAGTGGCACAAGTAAGCACCAAGAGTTAAGTAGAATGACGGTTAAAGGCACTAACACATTTACCCCCAAAAAAGTAAACACTAAATCCCTGAATTGGAGGAAGGCAACTGTTCCCTCAACAACATAACAAGCTTGCTGTCTTAGCCTGTCAATCAAAGACAAGTGTACACTATGAGACTGGATAAAAAAGTTATACCATCATTAGATATTTGATAATTACGTCAAACTCACAGCATCAACAAATTACCCTCTACAGCAATGCATTACCGAGCAAAATGTATGTTTCACAGTGAGTTGTAGAATAACACATAGCAATAATTATAATTTGACACTGGGTACACTTAACTCATTCATTATAATGAAAACAGATTTCCAATCTGCTATGTTGAGCTATTTTTCAATATTTGAAAAAAAACATAAACAATATTGTGAATATGAGTGCATCAAGTAAGAAAAAAACTGTGGAATGAATGAGTATCAGTGATAGAAAGTTAGACTTGTTTCACTCAGAAGCCACATAGTTGCCACATGATGAGTTATCCGTCAACACACCCTGGCTCACTCACCTCTACAAGCATGTGAATATTTACAATAATAATAAATCTGTGATACTGGTTTTTACTTTTGGCCTTACATTTTTTGTGCATTTGTCCATAAATGAATGCTCAATAACAGAGTATACACTAAATTGCAAATATCATAAGTTCACTTTTACTTAGTGATCACACTGAGATAAAGCCTACAGCCAGTTTGCAACATTAATTTTGGTCTTACAATCCCATTTTACTTTTCTTTATGTGGGAGGCTCCAGTCAAGGATAAAAGTCCACATCAAGGTATTTGTTCAAAAATGAGTGATATATAATATTGTGCATAACAAACTGCAAATATTAAAACAACTTCACCATCATGAAGCAAGAATGTTGAGATAAGCTATACCACCGGTGTATATTTCACAGAAGTTAACAATTTGTGACACTTTTTGGTCGTATGCTCTTTTTTTTCTACAGGATCATAAAGGATTGCTCTATAATATTTCATACATCGCATCTACATTAATAAAATAACCTTTATATCTACGTGTGTACCTGTCAGAGTACCACAGCTCTATGACAATGACAGCAAGAAACTTGAAACATTTTAGGCATAATAAGGGGTGCCCAGGGTGAGGACAATGTGTAGTTTGAGGGGGTTGATCGAGTAAGTAATGAAATGGCAAGAGAGATGTGTGGTAATAAAAGAAAGTGTTTTTGAGAGAGAAGAGGGTGTGTTGAAATGGTTTGGACATATGGGATGAATGAGTGAGGAAAGGTTGACAAAAAGGATATATGTGTCAGGAGTGTTGGGAACAAGGAGTCCAATGACTGCACAGCAACCTCAGTATACAACATCGTTCCAATCCACTCTATCCCATGCATGCCCTTCACCCTCCTGTATATTTAGACTTCAATCACTCTAAATCTTTTCCCATCTCCAATTTGGTCTCCCAGCTCTCCTTGTTCCATTCACTTCTGACACATATATCCTCTTTGGCAACCTCTCCTCATTCATTCTCTCCATATGTCCAAACCATTTCAACACACCCTCTTCAGCTCTCTCAACCACACTCTTCTTATTACCACACCTCCTTCTTACCCTTTTATTACTTAACTGATCAAATCACCTCACATCACATACTGTCTTCAAACATCTAATTTCCAACACATCTAATCACCTCCACACAGCATTATCTATAGCCCATGCCTCATCCATATAATATTGTTGGTACCATCATACCTTCAAACATACCTCAAACATACCTATTTTGGTCCTCCCAGACAATGTCCTATCTTTCCAAACATTCTTTAGCACTCTCAGAACCTTTGCCCCCTTCCCCATCCTATGACTCTCTTTGGCTTCCATGGTCCCATTCACTGCCATGTGCTTACATAACTAAAACACTTCACTTTCTCCAAGTTTTCTCCATTCAAACTCAAACTCCAGGTAACCTGTCCCTCAACACTACTAAATCTAATAACCTTGCTTTTATTTACATTTACCCTCTAATTCCTCCTTTCACACACTCTTCGAAACTCATTCACCAAATTCTGCAGTTTCTCACTTGAATCTGCTACTAGTACTGTATCAACAGCAAACAACTGACATTTCCCAAGCCCTCTCATCCACTACAGACTATATACACACCTTTCTCTCTACGACTCTTGCATTTACCTCCATCATCACCCCAACCACAGTAAAATTGAACAACCATGGTGACATCATACAACCTTGCTGCAGACCAACCTTCGATTAGAGCCATTCACTCTCCTCTCTTCCTACTTGTATACTAGCTTTGCACCCTTGATATTAACTTCTCATGACTTCTAGTATTTATCCTACCATAGTGTATATTCTTCAGACCTTCCACATGGCCTCTCTATCAACCCTATTACATGCTTTCCCCGGATCCATAAATGCCATATAAAAAACCAACTGTTTTTCATAGTATTTCTCACACACATTCTTTAAAGCTAACACCTGATCCACAAATCCTCTACAACTTCTGAAACCACAGTGCTCCTCCCTAATCTGATGCTCTGTACATGCCTTCACCCTTTCAATAATTATCTCTGATGCTCTGTACATGCCTTCACCCTCTCAATAATTACTTCTGATGCTCTGTACATGCCTTCACCCTCTCAATAATTATCATCTCACAACTTACCAGGACACTCATCAAACTTATACCTCTGTAGTTTGAATGCTCATCTTTATCCCCTTTATCTTTATACAGTGGTACAACATATACATTCTGCCAATCCTCAGGTGCCTCAACATGATCCATAAATACACTGAAAATCCTTAACAACTAATCAACAATGCAGTCACCCCCTTTCTTAATGAGTTCAATTATAATACCATCCACTCCAGCCTCCTTGCCACATTTCATCTCACATAACATTTTCACCACCTTCTCTCTTCACAAAACCACTCTTCATGACTCTCGCACTTTGCATACCACACCAACCCAAACGCCCTACATCTGCCACCCTTTCATCAAACACATTCAACAGTCCTTCAAATCATTAATCCCATCTCCTCACTTCATCACTGTCTGTTACCACTTCCCCTTTTGCCCCTTCATTAATGTTCATATTTCTTCTCTAGTTTTTTGCACATTATCAACCTCCTTCCAAACATCTTATCTTCCCTAAAGTTTACTGATATTTGCTCACTCCAACTCTTGTTTGCCCTCTTTTTCAATCCCTACACCTTCCTCGTGACCTTCTGCTGCTTTCTCTTACATGTCCTCTTATTTGAACTGTCTCTATCTATCTTTGTATATATATATATACATATATGTCTAATGCCTGTCCCCTCCAGGAACTCGCTCATGAGGGTGAACTCCAATGCCACTTCTTAGCTTTTAGCACCTCACCCTTAACAGGCCACTGTTAGAGGGCAACTCTAGCACAGTGTTTCCAGAGGCTCATACCGTATGTTCCAACTGATTATTTCTACCTAATGTTCCTATAAACTTCTATCTGATATGTCTACCTAATGTTCCTGCCTATTAGTAACTTCTACCTAATGCTCCCACCTTATGTTCTTATTTATGACTTTTACCTGTGTTTCTATCTAATGCTCCTGCCTTGTGTTTCTATCTACTTATTCACTCTATTCCTCTTATCATTTTGCCAAAAGTCAAAGCTAGTGCTTAGCACTCACCACAGGAAAATCTAGAATTATGAAGAAAAGTTGTGGAGTTAAGTATTGTCGATTGTTATGTATAACCAAGAGATACTATGTGTTTGTGGACAGAATACCAGCAGGCCACATGTGGATGAGGCAGAAAGAAAAGACAGCTGGTCAGAGGAATGCCTCTTGACAATCACTGAAGTGCTGGTTTAAATATTCACTGCCTGAATTCAGAAGCAAATCACTGGGGTAAGGTAAGACCACTTTAAGTACTTTTTTTCCTTATCTTTATGACAAATAAGTCATGGTCACTGTCTTTGCTGTCAGGAACAGAAATAAAAGTTATTGGGTCCTTGTATCCTATGAATGGTATTCTAATGAAAATAAAAGAATATTACCACGCTTGATCCCAGTGTAGGTGTTAATACGGTCATCCACCAACAGCACCAACCCATTCAGGTTGTGAGAGTAAAGGCTCATTGAGGTCTGAATCCTTTGTGGTGGGATGTCACTGAAAATTATCATTATTCATTAATGGATGATAACTTATACAATTTAGATTATACATTAATCCTAGGTCTATTCAAATTTCACATTAATAATGTCATGTACAAAGTAGGAATAAGATCAGAGTATCTCTACAGAGATTCTTTTCACAACTGCAAGTTTTAAGTTTAAGAATACTTTTACAATATTCATGAAACTAGACACTGACAGTATGTCACAGATCAAATGTATATCAAATATGCATTTCATATTTTACTGCCTCTCCTGCCTTAGTGAGGTAACATCAGGAACAAATAAACAATGGCTTCATTTGCAGATGTACAATTTCTAGCTGACATGTATAAAAAAAACAAGCCAGAGAATATCATCTGCTGCCAAGCCCTAATGACTAATCCATGCTTTACAGTGACCACTTCATATGCCATGGTTCAGCCCACTGTCAGCACATGGCCCTAAATTGTAAATCACTCCAACTCACTCTACTTGATACAAGCTTCTGGCTTTCTTAATATTCCTACCCAGATACCTTAAAACCTCCTTCACACTATCCTTTCATCTCCATCTCCCCCTTCCCCCTCCATTTCTGACATAAGTTCTTTACATATCCTCTCCATATGTCCAAACCATTTTACCACACCCTAGTCAACCCTCTTAGTCACAGTAAGCTCACTACTGCACCTCTCTCTGATAATTTTATTTCATATGTGATCAACCTACCCCACACCAAATATCATCCTCAGGCTTTTCATTTCCAACATATCCATCCTCTTCCTTTCTTTTGCATTCAAGAAACAAATTTCACATCCAAAGACACTGATGAAATTACTAACATTCCTCGCTTGACACAAATGATACATTCCCAGGAAAAGCTATATTAAGCAAAGTCATGATAAAAGACTTCCATGATATACACTGAATTAAGCTCCAGGATCATATATGTCATGCTAAATTACTCTAAAATCACCATTAACTGCTTACATAACTCTTGTACTTTTAGCTATTCACTAACCACAGTATAATAATAATACTAAAAAAACAAAAAAAGGCAAAGAGTAAAGGTTGTCGGAGCAATGATGGTAGTGAGAAACAATGAGTTTTCACTTAACACAATACCTTTTGGTGTAAAGAAGAATGGCATGAGTGAAATCTTAAAAAATGTGCTCTAATGGTGGAAAACTAAGAGCAACTAATGCAAATCATTAGCAAATGAACATACCATCAAAATTTGAGAATGGTGCCAGACTTTGAGGTGATGGACTGTCAATGCTCTACCTGCACCAATAAAACTTTAAGGCAATATTTTCTCAAATATCATTTGATGCAGTTAAGGATTAGAATAGCAATGACATGGGAAGAATATTTTCAGAAAATGTTAAATATTAAAGATAATAAAGAAAAGAAAGCAAATCCTAAAATATTTATTTTGAAGCTCTTGATGAAGACATGAATAATATCAAACTAGAAGAAACTCAAAATTCAGTAAAGAGCATAAAAAATGGATATAAAACTGGAAATAAAGTGCCTAAAGCATGCCTTTAATACTATGTTGAAATAATGTGAAATATTAAAAAAGAATGGAGAAAACAATAGTCTGTCCAATCTATAAAAAAGGAGAATAAATAGGACCAGCAAATCTACAGAGGGATCTTTTTGCTATTACATGCAAGGAAGATCTTTTCACACATATTCGCCATTTCCTGTGTTAGCAAGGTCACATCAAGAACAGATGACTGTTCCCTCATTTAAAAAAGTAAAACATGAGGGGAGGATTTCCAGCTCCCCACATATACACAAACGTACATAATTCATACTTGCTGCATTTATTCATTCCCGTTGCCACCCCGCCACAAATGAAATGACAACCCCCTCCCCCGCACGCATGCAAGGTAGTCCTACGAAAAGACAACAAAGGCCACATTTATTCACACTAACTCTCTAGCTGTCATGTATAATGCACCAAAACCACAGCTCCCTTTCCACATCCAGGCCCCACAGAACTTTCCATGGTTTACCCCAGATGCTTCACATGCCCTGGTTCAATCCACTGACAGCACGTCGACCCCGGTATACCGCATCATTCCAATTCACTCTATTCCTTGCACGCCTTTCACCCTCCTGCATGTTCAGGCCCCGATCGCTCAAAATCTTTTTCACTCCATCCTTCCACCTCCAATTTGGTCTCCCACTTCTCATTCCCTCCACCTCTGACACACACATCCTCTTTGTCAACCTTTCCTCACTCTTTCTCTCCATGTGACCAAACCATTTCAATACACCCTCTTCTCCTCCCTCAACCACACTCTTTTTATTACCACACATCTCTCTCACCCTTTCATTACTTACTCTATCTTCTCCTCCCTCAACCACACTCTTTCTATTACCACACATCTCTCTTACCCTTTCATTACTTACTCTATCAAACCACCTCACACCACATATTGTCCTTAAACATCTCATTTCCAACACATTCACCCTCCTCCACACAACTCTATCTATAGCCCATGCCTCGCAACCATATAACATTGTTGGAACCACTATTCCTTCAAACATACCCATTTTGGCTCTCTGAGATAATGTTCTTGCCTTCCACACCTTCTTCAACATTCCCAGAACCTTCGCCCCCTCCCCCACCCTGTGACTTACTTCTGTTTTCATGGTTCAATCTGCTGCTAAATCCACTCCCAGATATCGAAAACACTTCAATTCCTCCAGTTCTTCTCCACTCAAACTTACATCCCAAATGATTTGTCCCTCAATGCTGCTGAAACTAATAACCATGCCCTTATGTGTGTGTGTGTGTGTGTGTGTGTGTGTGTGTGTGTGTGTGCGTGTGTGTGTGTCCATGTGTGCGTGTGTGTGCGTGTGCACGCGCATGTGTGTGTGTGTGTGTGTGTGTGTGTGTGTGTGTGTGTGTGTGTGTGTGTGCGTGTGTGTGTGTGTGTGTGTGTGTGTAAATTTATGACTAACCTTGCATCATGAGACTGATATTTGCAAAGTTGAAGTACATCTTCTGAGAGAAGACGTAAATTGTGCATCTGCTTCATCTGTGCACCAAGGTGGATGGTAAAACTCTCTTCTTGCATTGGGCCTGTTGCCTCCACCACCACAACAGAATCTGAGCCCTTCATTATGAAATCTCTAAAGAAAGAATTCGTTGAAATATTCAAATATCTGTGAAGGGTGTAGAGTAATGAATATGGTAAATTTCAAAAGATTCCACTAAAATTGTAACTCAATGAAATGTTCATATGTAAACAGCCACACTCTGGATGCTCAGCATAATCTTTCAAATTTTCTCAAATAACTTTTTCAACAACAAAGAATTTTGGCTAATTACATCCTAGAACAATAAGATTTCCAATTTTCTGTAAGCTCATTGTTTCCAAGATATAGAGCAATTAAGATTTATGCTTTCTAAGACTTGAAAATAAAGATTCTTTAAATTTCTTGATTTCAAAGAATGATACTAATGACAATATTCAGTCTACTGTCAGCCATCATCATTCCTTGTCAGTAAAACAGAGAATAAGAAATTAATACAAATGTACAGAATACTGTATCATCACACTGAAAATTGACACAATCTCTCCATCTTCATGATATGGTGACAAGAGTCAGTTAGAGAACCTTTTACCATCTACTACAATTAACAAATCAAGCCTTAGCATAGCACTACAACAGGGAATCTAAAATAAAATAAAAAAATTATAGAAACCTTACTTAGGTGTTACTGGTGTAGTCACTTCTCGACCAGCAAATGACTCTAAGACGAAATTCTTAAACTCTCGTTTCTGATTTTCTTTCAACACAGAAATTGTAGAGTCCCACTGAACCTCTATCAGCTGTGAATCTTCAAGATGACGAGCAGCAAGGTCATTCACATCATCATCTGTTAGATTTACCCCTACTTTACTCACAGTTTTGCTCATCTCTTCTGTTTGCCTGTTAATATCAAAATATATTAAAGTATTTATCAGTAATGTTTTTTACTTGTGCATATGATATGAACAATCCCACACTAGTTTATTTCATACTATGTCATACTGTGTCCAAGATAATAAATGCTTGCATTTCTTCTGGTAATGCAAAAGCTTCTCAATTTGTTTTGTAATCTAAAAAATTACAATATTCAACAAATCTCTTTCATTATAATACAGAGTAATCTTGAATAACAAATGATATGGAAAAAAATTCAACAACTACTTGTACAATATGATCAACAAGCAGTTTTCAGAACCATCAGGGAAGTGTAACTACAACTTCATCAAGGCACTAACACAAGGGCAATAAATTTGGAGAAATGTACCAATTTCATTGTACTTAAGACATCAGCTAAGATTTTTCAAAGTTACCCAGATATTTAAGAGAAGTACAAGTATGCCTTAATAGCCAATGTGGAATATTTGTTAATTTTTCCAATGAAACCTCTTTTCTTCAGTAATTGCAAAGCATCACACACCCCTGCCACAGATCCACCTTCACTGGGAACCAGTCACTCTCCTCTCTTCTTACTCATACACATACCTCCAACAGCTTACCTCCCACACAATACATTCTTAAGACCTTCCACAAAGCATTTCTATCAACCCTATCATATGCCTTCTCCAGATCCATAAATGCCACATAAAAGTCCATCTATAATTCTAAATATTTCTCACACATTCTTCAAAGTAAACACTGATACACACATCCTTTACCACTTCTGAAACCACAATGCTCCTCCCCAATCTGATGTTCTGTATATACCTTTACCCTCTCAATTAACACCATCCCATTCAATTTTCCAGGAATACTCAACAAACATGCCTCTGTAGTTTGAACACTTACCTTCATCCCCTTTGCCTTTGTACAATGGCACTATATATGCATTCTGCCAATCTTCAGCCATTTCACCATGATCCATACATACAATGAACATCCTTACCAACCAATCAACAACACAATCACCCCCTTTCTTAATAAATTCAACTGCAATACCATCCAAACCTCGCACCTTGCCGGATTTCATCTTCTGCAAGGCTTTCACCACCTATTCTCTCTTAACCAAACCATTCTCCCTGACCATCTCACTTTGCACACCACCTTAATAACAACACACTACATCTACCACTCTATCATTTAACAAATTCAACAAACCTTCAAAATACTCACTCCATCTCTTTCTCACTTCACCACCACTTGTTATCACTTCCCCCTTTGCCCCTTTCACCGATATTCCCATTTGTTCTCTTGTCTTTTGCACATTATTTACCCTCTTCCAAAATATCATTTTATTCTCCCTAACATTTATGATACTCTCTCACCCCAACCCTCATTTGCCCTCTTTTTCAACACTTGCATCTTCCTCTTGCCCTCCTGTCGCTTTCTTTTATACTCTCCCAGTCACTTGCACTCCTTCCTTGTAAGTATTGTCCAAACATCTCTCTTTTCTCTTTCAATCACAACTTTACTTCTTCATCCCACCTCTAACTACCCTTTCTAATTTGTCCATCTCCCACCTTTCTCATGCCACATGCATCTTTTGCACATGCCATCACTGCTTCCCTCAATACATACCATTCCTCAACCACTCCCCTCATGTCATTTGCTCTCACCTTTTGCCATTCTTCATTCAATCTCTCCTGGTACTTCCTCACACATTAAAGTCCACTTACTCTCACCACTCTCTTCTCCCCAACATTCTCTCTACTTTTTTGAAAAGCTCTACAAATCTTCACTCCTGCTTTAGGAGTATTGCTACTCCTTCCTTAGCTCTTGTCCTTTCTGACTTTACTCCCAAGACTTTACCAAACCAATTCCCACATCAGTGAAGTAGCACCAGGAACAAAGAAAGAAAGGCTGCATTCACTCACATCCATTCTCTAGATGTCATTTGAAATGCACTGAAACCACAGCCCCCTATCCACAACCAGGCCCTACAGACCTTTACATGGTTTCCCCTCAGCTGCTTCACATGCCCTATTTCAGTCTACTGACAGCAGGTGATCCCCAATTTAACATGTTACTCCAATTCACGGTATTCCATGCATGGGTTTCACCCTCCTGCATGTTCAAGCCCTGTTCTGTCAAACTCTTTTTCACTCCATCCTTTCATCCCTATGTGGCCTCCTCTTCTTGTTTACTCCACTTTTGACATGTATATCCTCTTTGTCAACCTTTCCTCACTCATTCTATATGTCTAAACTATTTCAGCTCTCTCAACCCCACTCCTCTTAGCACCACACCTCTTACCCTTTTACTGCTTACTTGATCAAACCATCTCACCAAATAATGTCCTTAAACATGTGAATTCCAACACATCCACACCCCTCTGCACATCCTTATCTGTACCCAGAAACGATCTCTCTCTTTCCAAAGATTCTTTAATACTCCCAAAACTTTTACCTACACTCACTCACCATATAACCCTTTCTCTTTCATGGTTCCATTTGCTGCCGAGTCCACTCCTAGGTATCTAAAACACTCAACTTCAACTAAAATTTCTCCATTCAAACACAAATCCCAACTAACCTGTCCCTATACCTTACTAAAACCTAATAACCTTACTTTCATTTGTATCTATTCTCAACTTCCCCCTTTCACACATTCTTCAAAGCAAACACCTGATCCACACATCCTCTACCACTTCTGAAACCACATTGCTCTTCCCCAATCTGATGCTCTGTACATGCCTTCACCCTCTCAATCAATACCCTCCCATATATATATATTTTTTTTTTTTTTTAATTTTCCAAAAGAAGGAACAGAGAAGAGGTCCAGGTGAGGATATTCCCTCAAAGGCCCAGTCCTCTGTTCTTAACGCTACCTCGCTATCGCGGGAAATAGCGAATAGTATGAAAAAAAAAAATATATATATATATTATATATATATATATAATATATATATATATAATATATATATATATTTTTTTTTTTTTTTCATACTTTGTCGCTGTCTCCCTCGTTTGCGAGGTAGCGCAAGGAAACAGACGAAAGAAATGGCCCAACCCACCCCATACACATGTACATATTCATACTTGCTAGCCTTCATCCATTCCTGGGGCCATCCTGCCCAACAGGAAACAGCATCACTACCCCATGCTTCAGCAAGTTAGCGCCAGGAAAACAGACAAAAAAGTCCACATTCGTTCACACTCGTCTCTAGCTGTCATGTGTAATGCACCAAAACCCCAGCTCCCTATCCATATCCAGGCCCTACAGACCTTTACATGGTTTCCCCTCAGCTGCTTCACATGCCCTATTTCAGTCTACTGACAGCAGGTGATCCCCAATTTAACATGTTACTCCAATTCACGGTATTCCATGCATGGGTTTCACCCTCTGCATGTTCAAGCCCTGTTCTGTCAAACTCTTTTTCACTCCATCTTTCCACCTCCAATTTGGTCTCCCTCTTCTCCTCGTTCCCTCCACCTCCGACACATATATCCTCTTGGTCAATCTTTCCTCACTCATTCTCTCCATGTGCCCAAACCATTTCAAAACACCCTCTTCTGCTCTCTCAACCACGCTCTTTTTATTTCCACACATCTCTCTTACCCTTACGTTACTTACTCGATCAAACCACCTCACACCACACATTGTCCTCAAACATCTCATTTCCAGCACATCCATCCTCCTGCGCACATCTCTATCCATAGCCCACGCCTCGCAACCATACAACATTGTTGGAACCACTATTCCTTCAAACATACCCATTTTTGCTTTCCGAGATAATGTTCTCGACTTCCACACATTTTTCAAGGCTCCCAAAATTTTCGCCCCCTCCCCCACCCTATGATCCACTTCCGCTTCCATGGTTCCATCCGCTGACAGATCCACTCCCAGATATCTAAAACACTTCACTTCCTCTAATTTTTCTCCATTCAAACTCACCTCCCAATTGACTTGACCCTCAACCCTACTGTACCTAATAACCTTGCTCTCATTCACATTTACTCTTAACTTTCTTCTTTCACACACTTTACCAAACTCAGTCACCAGCTTCTGCAGTTTCTCACATGAATCAGCCACCAGCGCTGTATCATCAGCGAACAACAACTGACTCACTTCCCAAGCTCTCTCATCCCCAACAGACTTCATACTTGCCCCTCTTCCAAGACTCTTGCATTTACCTCCCTAACAACCCCATCCATAAACAAATTAAACAACCATGGAGACATCACACACCCCTGCCGCAAACCTACATTCACTGAGAACCAATCACTTTCCTCTCTTCCTACACGTACACATGCCTTACATCCTCGATAAAAACTTTTCACTGCTTCTAACAACTTGCCTCCCACACCATATATTCTTAATACCTTCCACAGAGCATCTCTATCAACTCTATCATATGCCTTCTCCAGATCCATAAATGCTACATACAAATCCATTTGCTTTTCTAAGTATTTCTCACATACATTCTTCAAAGCAAACACCTGATCCACACATCCTCTACCACTTCTGAAACCACACTGCTCTTCCCCAATCTGATGCTCTGTACATGCCTTCACCCTCTCAATCAATATATATATATATATTTTTTTTTTTTTTTTTTCATACTTTGTCGCTGTCTCCCGCGTTTGCGAGGTAGCGCAAGGAAACAGACGAAAGAAATGGCCCAACCCACCCCCATACACATGTATATACATACGTCCACACACGCAAATATACATACCTACACAGCTTTCCATGGTTTACCCTAGACGCTTCACATGCCTTGATTCAATCCACTGACAGCACGTCAACCCCTGTATACCACATCGCTCCAATTCACTCTATTCCTTGCCCTCCTTTCACCCTCCTGCATCTTCAGACCCTGATCACACAAAATCTTTTTCACTCCATCTTTCCACCTCCAATTTGGTCTCCCACTTCTCCTCGTTCCCTCCACCTCCGACACATATATCCTCTTGGTCAATCTTTCCTCACTCATTCTCTCCATGTGCCCAAACCATTTCAAAACACCCTCTTCTGCTCTCTCAACCACGCTCTTTTTATTTCCACACATCTCTCTTACCCTTACGTTACTTACTCGATCAAACCACCTCACACCACACATTGTCCTCAAACATCTCATTTCAGCACATCCATCCTCCTGCGCACAACTCTATCCATAGCCCACGCCTCGCAACCATACAACATTGTTGGAACCACTATTCCTTCAAACATACCCATTTTTGCTTTCCGAGATAATGTTCTCGACTTCCACACATTCTTCAAAGCAAACACCTGATCCACACATCCTCTACCACTTCTGAAACCACATTGCTCTTCCCCAATCTGATGCTCTGTACATGCCTTCACCCTCTCAATCAATACCCTCCCATATATATATATTTTTTTTTTTTTTTAATTTTCCAAAAGAAGGAACAGAGAAGAGGTCCAGGTGAGGATATTCCCTCAAAGGCCCAGTCCTCTGTTCTTAACGCTACCTCGCTATCGCGGGAAATAGCGAATAGTATGAAAAAAAAAAATATATATATATATATATTATATATATATATATTATATATATATATATTATATATATATATATTATATATATATATATAATATATATATATATTTTTTTTTTTTTTTTTTTTCATACTTTGTCGCTGTCTCCCTCGTTTGCGAGGTAGCGCAAGGAAACAGACGAAAGAAACGGCCCAACCCACCCCATACACATGTATATACATACGTCCACACACGCAAATATACATACCTACACAGCTTTCCATGGTTTACCCTAGACGCTTCACATGCCTTGATTCAATCCACTGACAGCACGTCAACCCCTGTATACCACATCGCTCCAATTCACTCTATTCCTTGCCCTCCTTTCACCCTCCTGCATGTTCAGGCCCCGATCACACAAAATCCTTTTCACTCCATCTTTCCACCTCCAATTTGGTCTCCCTCTTCTCCTCGTTCCCTCCACCTCCGACACATATATCCTCTTGGTCAATCTTTCCTCACTCATTCTCTCCATGTGCCCAAACCATTTCAAAACACCCTCTTCTGCTCTCTCAACCACGCTCTTTTTATTTCCACACATCTCTCTTACCCTTACGTTACTTACTCGATCAAACCACCTCACACCACACATTGTCCTCAAACATCTCATTTCCAGCACATCCATCCTCCTTCGCACAACTCTATCCATAGCCACGCCTCGCAACCATACAACATTGTTGGAACCACTATTCCTTCAAACATACCCATTTTTGCTTTCCGAGATAATGTTCTCGACTTCCACACATTTTTCAAGGCTCCCAAAATTTTCGCCCCCTCCCCCACCCTATGATCCACTTCCGCTTCCATGGTTCCATCCGCTGACAGATCCACTCCCAGATATCTAAAACACTTCACTTCCTCCAGTTTTTCTCCATTCAAACTCACCTCCCAATTGACTTGACCCTCAACCCTACTGTACCTAATAACCTTGCTCTCATTCACATTTACTCTTAACTTTCTTCTTTCACACACTTTACCAAACTCAGTCACCAGCTTCTGCAGTTTCTCACATGAATCCGCCACAGCGCTGTATCATCAGCGAACAACAATGACTCACTTCCCAAGCTCTCTCATCCCCAACAGACTTCATACTTGCCCCTCTTCCAAGACTCTTGCATTTACCTCCCTAACAACCCCATCCATAAACAAATTAAACAACCATGGAGACATCACACACCCCTGCCGCAAACCTACATTCACTGAGAACCAATCACTTTCCTCTCTTCCTACACGTACACATGCCTTACATCCTCGATAAAAACTTTTCACTGCTTCTAACAACTTGCCTCCCACACCATATATTCTTAATACCTTCCACAGAGCATCTCTATCAACTCTATCATATGCCTTCTCCAGATCCATAAATGCTACATACAAATCCATTTGCTTTTCTAAGTATTTCTCACATACATTCTTCAAAGCAAACACCTGATCCACACATCCTCTACCACTTCTGAAACCACATTGCTCTTCCCCAATCTGATGCTCTGTACATGCCTTAACCCTCTCAATCAATACCCTCCCATATATATATATATATTATTTTTTTTTTTTTTTTCATACTTTGTCGCTGTCTCCCGCGTTTGCGAGGTAGCGCAAGGAAACAGACGAAAGAAATGGCCCAACCCCCCCCCCCCCATACACATGTACATACGTCCACACACGCAAATATACATACCTACACAGCCTTCCATGGTTTACCCTAGACGCTTCACATGCCTTGATTCAATCCACTGACAGCACGTCAACCCCTGTATAAAACCCCTGTATACCACATCGCTCCAATTCACTCTATTCCTTGCCCTCCTTTCACCCTCCTGCATGTTCAGGCCCCGATCACACAAAATCTTTTTCACTCCATCTTTCCACCTCCAATTTGGTCTCCCTCTTCTCCTCGTTCCCTCCACCTCCGACACATATATCCTCTTGGTCAATCTTTCCTCACTCATTCTCTCCATGTGCCCAAACCATTTCAAAACACCCTCTTCTGCTCTCTCAACCACGCTCTTTTTATTTCCACACATCTCTCTTACCCTTACGTTACTTACTCGATCAAACCACCTCACACCACACATTGTCCTCAAACATCTCATTTCCAGCACATCCATCCTCCTGCGCACAACTCTATCCATAGCCCACGCCTCGCAACCATACAACATTGTTGGAACCACTATTCCTTCAAACATACCCATTTTTGCTTTCCGGGATAATGTTCTCGACTTCCACACATTTTTCAAGGCTCCCAAAATTTTCGCCCCCTCCCCCACCCTATGATCCACTTCCGCTTCCATGGTTCCATCCGCTGACAGATCCACTCCCAGATATCTAAAACACTTCACTTCCTCCAGTTTTTCTCCATTCAAACTCACCTCCCAATTGACTTGACCCTCAACCCTACTGTACCTAATAACCTTGCTCTCATTCACATTTACTCTTAACTTTCTTCTTTCACACACTTTACCAAACTCCGTCACCAGCTTCTGCAGTTTCTCACATGAATCCGCCACCAGCGCTGTATCATCAGCGAACAACAACTGACTCACTTCCCAAGCTCTCTCATCCCCAACAGACTTCATACTTGCCCCTCTTCCAAGACTCTTGCATTTACCTCCCTAACAACCCCATCCATAAACAAATTAAACAACCATGGAGACATCACACACCCCTGCCGCAAACCTACATTCACTGAGAACCAATCACTTTCCTCTCTTCCTACACGTACACATGCCTTACATCCTCGATAAAAACTTTTCACTGCTTCTAACAACTTGCCTCCCACACCATATATTCTTAATACCTTCCACAGAGCATCTCTATCAACTCTATCATATGCCTTCTCCAGATCCATAAATGCTACATACAAATCCATTTGCTTTTCTAAGTATTTCTCACATACATTCTTCAAAGCAAACACCTGATCCACACATCCTCTACCACTTCTGAAACCACATTGCTCTTCCCCAATCTGATGCTCTGTACATGCCTTAACCCTCTCAATCAATACCCTCCCATATATATATATATTTTTTTTTTTTTTTTTTTTCATACTTTGTCGCTGTCTCCCGCGTTTGCGAGGTAGCGCAAGGAAACAGACGAAAGAAATGGCCCAACCCCCCCCCCCCATACACATGTACATACGTCCACACACGCAAATATACATACCTACACAGCCTTCCATGGTTTACCCTAGACGCTTCACATGCCTTGATTCAATCCACTGACAGCACGTCAACCCCTGTATACCACATCGCTCCAATTCACTCTATTCCTTGCCCTCCTTTCACCCTCCTGCATGTTCAGGCCCCGATCACACAAAATCTTTTTCACTCCATCTTTCCACCTCCAATTTGGTCTCCCTCTTCTCCTCGTTCCCTCCACCTCCGACACATATATCCTCTTGGTCAATCTTTCCTCACTCATTCTCTCCATGTGCCCAAACCATTTCAAAACACCCTCTTCTGCTCTCTCAACCACGCTCTTTTTATTTCCACACATCTCTCTTACCCTTACGTTACTTACTCGATCAAACCACCTCACACCACACATTGTCCTCAAACATCTCATTTCCAGCACATCCATCCTCCTGCGCACATCTCTATCCATAGCCCACGCCTCGCAACCATACAACATTGTTGGAACCACTATTCCTTCAAACATACCCATTTTTGCTTTCCGAGATAATGTTCTCGACTTCCACACATTTTTCAAGGCTCCCAAAATTTTCGCCCCCTCCCCCACCCTATGATCCACTTCCGCTTCCATGGTTCCATCCGCTGACAGATCCACTCCCAGATATCTAAAACACTTCACTTCCTCCAGTTTTTCTCCATTCAAACTCACCTCCCAATTGACTTGACCCTCAACCCTACTGTACCTAATAACCTTGCTCTTATTCACATTTACTCTTAACTTTCTTCTTCCACACACTTTACCAAACTCAGTCACCAGCTTCTGCAGTTTCTCACATGAATCAGCCACCAGCGCTGTATCATCAGCGAACAACAACTGACTCACTTCCCAAGCTCTCTCATCCCCAACAGACTTCATACTTGCCCCTCTTTCCAGGACTCTTGCATTTACCTCCCTAACAACCCCATCCATAAACAAATTAAACAACCATGGAGACATCACACACCCCTGCCGCAAACCTACATTCACTGAGAACCAATCACTTTCCTCTCTTCCTACACGTACACATGCCTTACATCCTCGATAAAAACTTTTCACTGCTTCTAACAACTTTCCTCCCACACCATATATTCTTAATACCTTCCACAGAGCATCTCTATCAACTCTATCATATGCCTTCTCCAGATCCATAAATGCTACATACAAATCCATTTGCTTTTCTAAGTATTTCTCACATACATTCTTCAAAGCAAACACCTGATCCACACATCCTCTACCACTTCTGAAACCGCACTGCTCTTCCCCAATCTGATGCTCTGTACATGCCTTCACCCTCTCAATCAATATATATATATATATATATATATATATATATATATATGGAGCGGGGGGCTGGAAATCCTCCCCTCTCGTTTTTTTTTTTTTTTTTTTTTTTTTTTTAATTTTCCAAAAGAAGGAACAGAGAAGAGGTCCAGGTGAGGATATTCCCTCAAAGGCCCAGTCCTCTGTTCTTAACGCTACCTCGCTATCGCGGGAAATAGCGAATAGTATGAAAAAAAAATATATATATATATATATATTTTTTTTGTTTTGTTTTTCTTGCTTTGTCGCTGTCTCCCGCGCCCGCGAGGTAGCGCAAGGAAACAGACGAAAGAAACGGCCCAACCCACCCCCATACACATGTATATACATACGTCCACACACGCAAATATACATACCTACACAGCTTTCCATGGTTTACCCCAGACGCTTAACATGCCTTGATTCAATCCACTGACAGCACATCAACCCCGGTATACCACATTGATCCAATTCACTCTATTCCTTGCCCTCCTTTCACCCTCCTGCATCTTCAGACCCTGATCACACAAAATCTTTTTCACTCCATCTTTCCACCTCCAATTTGGTCTCCCACTTCTCCTCGTTCCCTCCACCTCCGACACATATATCCTCTTGGTCAATCTTTCCTCACTCATTCTCTCCATGTGCCCAAACCGTTTCAAAACACCCTCTTCTGCTCTCTCAACCACGCTCTTTTTATTTCCACACATCTCTCTTACCCTTACGTTACTTACTCGATCAAACCACCTCACACCACACATTGTCCTCAAACATCTCATTTCCAGCACATCCATCCTCCTGCGCACAACTCTATCCATAGCCCACGCCTCGCAACCATACAACATTGTTGGAACCACTATTCCTTCAAACATACCCATTTTTGCTTTCCGAGATAATGTTCTCGACTTCCACACATTCTTCAAAGCTCTCAGAATTTTCGCCCCCTCCCCCACCCTATGATCCACTTCCGCTTCCATGGTTCCATCCGCTGCCAGATCCACTCCCAGATATCTAAAACACTTTACTTCCTCCAGTTTTTCTCCATTCAAACTTACCTCCCAATTGACTTGACCCTCAACCCTACTGTACCTAATAACCTTGCTCTCATTCACATTTACTCTTAACTTTCTTCTTTCACACACTTTACCAAACTCAGTCACCGGCTTCTGCAGTTTCTCACATGAATCAGCCACCAGCGCTGTATCATCAGCGAACAACAACTGACTCACTTCCCAAGCTCTCTCATCCCCAACAGACTTCATACTTGCCCCTCTTTCCAAAACTCTTGCATTCACCTCCCTAACAACCCCACCCATAAACAAATTAAACAACCATGGAGACATCACACACCCCTGCCGCAAACCTACATTCACTGAGAACCAGTGAATGGGAGCAAATGGGAACTTCAGTGAAGGGCGCAAATGGGGAGGTGATAACAAGTAGTGGTGATGTGAGAAGGAGATGGAGTGAGTATTTTGAAGGTTTGTTGAATGTGTTTAATGATAGAGTGGCAGATGTAGGGTGTTTTGGTCGAGGTGGTGTGCAAAGTGAGAGGGTTAGGGAAAATGATTTGGTAAACAGAGAAGAGGTAGTAAAAGCTTTGCGGAAGATGAAAGCCGGCAAGGCAGCAGGTTTGGATGGTATTGCAGTGGAATTTATTAAAAAAGGGGGTGACTGTATTACTGACTGGTTGGTAAGGTTATTTAATGTATGTATGACTCATGGTGAGGTGCCTGAGGATTGGCGGAATGCGTGCATAGTGCCATAGTACAAAGGCAAAGGGGATAAGAGTGAGTGCTCAAATTACAGAGGTATAAGTTTGTTGAGTATTCCTGGGAAATTATATGGGAGGGTATTGATTGAGAGGGTGAAGGCATGTACAGAGCATCAGATTGGGGAAGAGCAGTGTGGTTTCAGAAGTGGTAGAGGATGTGTGGATCAGGTGTTTGCTTTGAAGAATGTATGTGAGAAATACTTAGAAAAGCAAATGGATTTGTATGTAGCATTTATGGATCTGGAGAAGGCATATGATAGAGTCGATAGAGATGCTCTGCGGAAGGTATTAGGAATATATGGTGTGGGAGGCAAGTTGTTAGAAGCAGTGAAAAGTTTTTATCGAGGATGTAAGGCATGTGTACGTGTAGGAAGAGAGGAAAGTGATTGGTTCTCAGTGAATGTAGGTTTGCGGCAGGGGTGTGTGATGTCTCCATGGTTGTTTAATTTGTTTATGGATGGGGTTGTTAGGGAGGTGAATGCAAGAGTTTTGGAAAGAGGGGCAAGTATGAAGTCTGTTGGGGATGAGAGAGTTTGGGAAATGAGTCAGTTGTTGTTTGCTGATGATACAGCGCTGGTGGCTGATTCATGTGAGAAACTGCAGAAGCCGGTGACTGAGTTTGGTAAAGTGTGTGAAAGAAGAAAGTTAAGAGTAAATGTGAATAAGAGCAAGGTAATTAGGTACAGTAGGGTTGAGGGTCAAGTCAATTGGGAGGTAAGTTTGAATGGAGAAAAACTGGAGGAAGTAAAATGTTTTAGATATCTGGGAGTGGATCTGGCAGCGGATGGAACCATGGAAGCGGAAGTGGATCATAAGGTGGGGGAGGGGGCAAAAATCCTGGGAGCCTTGAAGAATGTGTGGAAGTCGAGAACATTATCTCGGAAAGCAAAAATGGGTATGTTTGAAGGAATAGTGGTTCCAACAATGTTGTATGGTTGCGAGGCGTGGGCTATGGATAGAGCTGTGCGCAGGAGGATGGATGTGCTGGAAATGAGATGTTTGAGGACAATGTGTGGTGTGAGGTGGTTTGATCGAGTAAGTAACGTAAGGGTAAGAGAGATGTGTGGAAATAAAAAGAGCGTGGTTGAGAGAGCAGAAGAGGGTGTTTTGAAACGGTTTGGGCACATGGAGAGAATGAGTGAGGAAAGATTGACCAAGAGGATATATGTGTCGGAGGTGGAGGGAACGAGGAGAAGTGGGAGACCAAATTGGAGGTGGAAAGATGGAGTGAAAAAGATTTTGTGTGATCGGGGCCTGAACATGCAGGAGGGTGAAAGGAGGGCAAGGAATAGAGTGAATTGGATCGATGTGGTATACCAGGGTTGACGTGCTGTCAGTGGATTGAATCAGGGCATGTGAAGCGTCTGGGGTAAACCATGGAAAGCTGTGTAGGTATGTATATTTGCGTGTGTGGACATATGTATATACATGTGTATGGGGGTGGGTTGGGCCATTTCTTTCGTCTGTTTCCTTGCGCTACCTCGCAAACGCAGGAGACAGCGACAAAGCAAAAAAAAAAAAAAAAAAAAAAAAAAAAAATATATATATATATATATATATATATATATATATATATATATATATATGTGTGTGTGTGTGTGTATGCAATTGTATGTGTACATGTATATAAATGTATTTGTATGTATGTTTATATATGTACATGTACATGTATGTGCATTTATGCATAAATATGAGTATGTGAACAGATGTGCCTTTTTCTTCGTCTTCTTCCAGGCGCTACCTTGCAAACGCAGGAAAAGATGATCAAGTGTGTGAAAGGAGAAAGTTGTGAGTAAATGTGAATAAAAGCAAGGTTATTAGGTTCAGCAGTGGAGGGAAAAGTTAGCTGAGCTGTAGGTTTGAATCAAGAAAAATTGGAGGAAGTGAAGTGTTTTAGATTTCTGGAAGTGGACTTGGCAGTGAATGGAACCATGGAAGCTGAAGGGAGTCATTGAGTGGGGGAAGGGGCAAAGGTTCTGGGAGTGATGAAGAATGTGTGGAAAGAGAGGATGTTATCTTGGAGAGCAAAAATGAGTACATTTGAAGGTGTGGTAGTTCCAACAATATTATATGGTTGTGAGGCATGGGCTATGGATAGGTTTGTATGGAGGAGGGTGGATGTGTTGGACATGAAATGAATGAGGACAATACATGGTGTGAGGTGGTTTGATCGAGTAAGTAATGAGAGAGTAAGAGATATGTGGAAATCAAAATAGTGTGGGTGAGAGAGCAGAAGAGGGTGTGTTGAAATGGTTTTGGCATATGGAACGAAAGAGTGAGGAAACGTTGACGAAGAGGATATATGTGTCCAGAAACAGATGAAGAACGGCCTGTCCACTCATATACACATATATACAAATAAACATAAATACATGAACTTATACATACATATATATTGATATAAATATCAACATATACACATATGCATACATATACATACACACACAGAGATATATACATGTATACACATGTACATATTCATACTTGCTAGCCTTCATCCATTCCTGGGGCCATCCTGCCCAACAGGAAACAGCATCACTACCCCATGCTTCAGCAAGTTAGCGCCAGGAAAACAGACAAAAAAGTCCACATTCGTTCACACTCAGTCTCTAGCTGTCATGTGTAATGCACCAAAACCCCAGCTCCCTATCCATATCCAGGCCCTACAGACCTTTCCATGCTTTACCCTAAACGTTTCACATGCCCTGGTTCAGACTACTGACAGCATGTCAACCCCGGTATATCACATTGTTCCAATTCACTCTATTTCTTGCACACCTATCGCCCTGCTGTATGTTCACGCCCCAATCCCTCAAAATCTACTGCTATGTCCACTCCCTGATATCTAAAACACTTCACTTCCTCTAATTTTTCTCCATTCAAACTTACATCCCAATCAATTTGTCCCTCAACCCTATTGAACCCAAAAACATTGCTCTCACTCACATTTCCTCTCAACTTTCTCCTTTCACAGACTTTTCCAAACTCAGTCACCAACCTCTGCAATTTCTCACCAGAATCAGCCATCAGAGCTGTACCATCAGCAAACAACAACTAACTCACTTCCCAGGCCCTCTCATCCACAACAGACTGCATTCTTGCTCCTCTCTCCAGAACTCTTGCATTTACCTCCCTAACCACCCCATCCATAAACAAATCAAACAACCCAATCTGAGCCTTCAAGGAGGATGAGCACTCCCCACTTGACTCCTATTCCCTCTTTTAGAAATTGAAATACAAAAAGGGGAGGCTTTTCAGCCCCTCCCCCTTTTGTCGCCTTCTTCAATAAGCAGGGAATATGGAGGTAGAATTCTTTCTCCCCTCCCTCATAAAATTGAAAAAAAATAGAATACTCATCTTAAAAGCTGCCTGTCTCCAGCAGACATGATGTACATGTGTATGTGTGCAAACCAGAAAAAAATATGAGCTCTGAGTAGCTGGCAGAAGGTGGGTCTGTGACATTAGCCTGGTTGCAGATGCTGACTGGTCAATGGTGGACCAAAAATAAGTAGCTACTATGGATATTTTTGAGGTTATTCACAAAGGATGAGCAAAGGATGGTGTCTCCTCACCAAAAATTTTGTGTAAGCTTAGTCCTGACCCCAATATTCCCACAGAATATCTCATGCTCACAGGGCAAAGTGCAGAGAAGAGAAATTAGAATAAGTACTGAAAGTAAAAAACATATAAAACCCTTCCCTTATGAGGAAAATGAGCAGTCTTATATACAGGTACACCTTTCCCTTATGAGGAAAATGCGCAGTCTTATATACAGGTACACCACCGATTTTCCAGCACTCTTGGTTCCAAAGCCTTGCCAGATTAACCATTTTACCAGACCAACCGTGGTCACGTAATAGCAATTCATCAACACACCCCTAACCCACTAATTATACATCTCCCATGTATCTAAAGTATACCATGGACTGCTAAGAATTAGAATTAAACAAATATAAAATGTAAATTAAATAAATACATGAAATACATTATACACCTGCTCAGGACCGGGGTGCTCGTCAACTACGAGTTTCGCAAATTCGTCCACATACTCAGTAGCTCCTTCGTGGTTTGCAGACCATTTTTCTCCACACACTTTATTTGTGGAAATTCCATGACACTTCTTGAATCTTTGAAGCCATCCTCCACTATAGTTATGCTCATGTTGTAATTTAAGTTCTTTATGGAACAACTCTTATCATGCTACCTGACAAGTCCACTCCATCACTCCGACACTGTCAAAACCATTCCATCATCACTCAATTGTGCTAAGTGCTCTTACCATCTTTCACAGTTTTTCTAATCGTCATTAGCTTCTTGGAATCGCTGTCTGCATAGAATTTCAATATTTTTTCCCTTTGCTTCTTTTTATCATAAACAGTTGACAAACCAATACTGTAGATGTTGCACAGCATATGCACTGAAACACCATGGTCCATTCTTTCAACAGTTCTACTTTATCTTTGATCGATATGGTCTGGTGTTTACATTTGACACAACGACTGACACTCTCCTGTCTTATAAGCCACAGCTAGGGCTAAATTTAAGCAAAATAAGCAAAGAATCTCACAGAATTGTGATATCACCACCAAGTGCAGTGCAGTGTAAAGATGTAAATAAGCGCCCCTTACACACAACGCCATCTGTGGCCACACAGTAAACTAGTCTAATGGCCACGGTAATTTCAAGTTCCCTCATGTAATTTTGTCCGGACTAAAGGAGGTACCGAACCATCAGTTGCCAGAAATTCGGTGGTGTTCCTGTATGTACTAAAAGAATGAAATTACTTGAGAATATTTGTTTGTCCAAGCAGATGCCAAATCATCAATGTTTTCTACTCCATTTTTAAGATTTTCTATGGCATGTTGATCTTGTTGGCGATAATGCTCCTCAGTCTTGTCTTGTATGAATACTTGAAGCCTCTCACTCAACTCTGTAACATTCATCAAAGAGCAAAGAATAAGAATACATATAAACGGAGAGTTAATCAATAATACCAGCATTATTATGATACAACCCTAAGACCCCTTTTATGAGGCCCCTCCAGTTTCAAAGCAGCATTCTTTGAAGAAACAGAGGAATGATGAACTCCTGTGTAGTTAGGTCCTCAGCATAACTCTACTCCCTTATGTTTGCTGATGAGGAAACAATCTTGCCAAAATCTTATATGCAGTGTAACTACTTGCAGGCAGAGTCCATTTGATTTCCTATTTTGCACTTACCGAAAGCACATGGCCAATCAGGTGAGCACAATAAATAATTGTTACTAGCATGTAAGACTTGCATTTATTTCTATTTATTTTCTATATTTTTATGAATATTTTTGTGTTTACTATTCACTTGAAAATCATGCATTATGTAAGAACCTACTGAAGAGAATACTGTGGAAAAAGTACATGAAACATAAATATATATATTATACTACACTTTGTCGCTGTCTCCCGCATTAGCGCAAGGAAACAGACAAAAGAATGGCCCAACCCACCCACATACACATGTATATACATAAAATTTATCAGATAATCTTATCAATTATAAGCCGAACTGAAATTGGGCAAGGGTTAGGAAGGCTTCCATCTCATAAGTCATAAACCTGAAAATAGCTGAAATAATACAGATTGGGTAAGCCAAGAGGAATGTTATAAGGATAGGCAGGTGGTCACAGGGCACCTAAAGTAGCATGCTTCAGGTGATCTGGGTGTGTAGGGTTGGTGGTTAGTTAACTTCATAAGTGGTTAATAAGTCAGAGCCACTAACAAAGGCTTCACCTCCAAAACCCTCTAGCTCAACAATGGAATTCAATAAGAGCAGTTCATACACAAAGCCTCTTCAATCTCTTGCTAAACGATCTCTCATCAACTCATGTAGACCACAGCACCTTGATATTATCCATGTATCAACACACATTCAACACAGCACTGCACGCTTGGAAAAGTGACTCACCCAAAAATGAGTGTTTGCATCACCACAAAAGCTTACCATGTCACCAGACCAACTTGATGACACATGACGATTCCTGATAATAATCTTGCCTTACCATCCTCAATATACCTTCATATCAGTACACAAATCATTAGATTGTGACCTGAGCTCAAACAGCTGGATAGATAAAATAAAAGATTTTCACTCATTGTTAATTTTAACAGCCTTGAAAATTTGGGTGGGGAGGTCTCCTAGATGAAGATTTTTTTGAAAATAAAAAAAAAAAATTGCCTTCCCAGTTGATAAGAAATATCTATACAATTAAAAAAACTGATGAATTATCCATATCTGATGCTGTATTGACATTTACATCTAGTGAATAAAGTATACTTGCCTTGTCACATTCTTTGACTTTTGCCACCCACCTATTTTTGTCTCTTCTCTGCCACCATCAATGGATTACTGATACACAAAAAATTTTTCCCAGTGCTAACAGTTCAACATCTATTAAATCATTATCATCATAACTACTGTCCCAAAGACTACAATGATTAACCACTAATTGGCATGGAGCATACCAAGCAGACAAGGGCTGAACCTTCCCCCATTATGTTATAGGGATAACTGAGATGCTAGGATTCTTTCTTACTGCTAAATAAAGTTGCTTGTAACATAAAGCATCTATACATACTAATAAAGGATGCCTTCTGATTTAAATGAAGACAGAATATGAAACTTCAAACTATTCCAGCTGAAGTCCCCACAGGGTAACACATTGTTTTATGGGTAGTTGACACTCAAGGATTTTTTCCCCATACTAATTATATTATCATTACTAGTGATAAAAGGCACCTTTACATACCAATAAAACATGTTTTCAAATCAAATGAGGGCAAGCAAAGGCATCTGTGCAAGTAAGGATACAGTCCTTAGATTATAAACCATACACATACAGGAACAGTCCTAAATGGGTTAATATCTTTAAACATACTCTGATATATCGGCTGAAATTTTAAATTTCATCACAGAGCCTGTTAACCACTACTATGACATCTTTCTGTTGGGATATCAAGTGGAGTTGCTGTGCAGTTTTCTTAATCAGACTTTTTATAACTCTTCCCCAAGAAGTAGGTTCACTCAAATGATGTTGCTTAGCTTAAGGATATCAATTATGTGCTGACCTGAGGCAGACTCAATGTCATGTAGAGAACTAAGCATAGATATGCTTTCATAAAAGTTCACCAAACCTAGGTAGTACATTTGATATTTGTCAGTAGTTGTGAAATACCTTTGGTTATTATACAACATGAGCAACAAAACATTTATGTTTGTCTCTTATTAAGAATGCAGGTTACCAAGCACCTGCCCTTCTCAGCCAGAATAAGTGAGTAGTCTATGGTTATTTAAGCTACCATGGAATCAGATCCTCTATAGCTCACCAGATAGTTCAGCAAGAAAATAGACTAAAGTTATCTACTAGCAGACTCTGGCAATATGGAAAAAATTTGTTTTCAATAAACAGCAATTGGCTACCTACTGTTGCAAGGTTACTAGTGTTGGCAGAACCACAATTCTGCTTGCATGATTTATGTCAAATAAATGTTTATCTTACTAGTCCTGGGTTGGTGTGACATCCTGCTCAGAAAAGAAAATTCTGACATTGCAAAAGATGTCAAATCATCAAAATTCATCTCATAATAACCTCCAAACACACACTGTATCTCAATTTAAACAATATTATATTTACAAAGTTCAAAATACAAAACTCATACACGTATGCTAAAATGGGATCAACAAGAATGAGTCCAAACAACATCAACATGAAAAGTAAATTTCATTTGATGACATCTGAAAAGTTTACATAATGGCTATTACAGCATCCAGTATAGAAAGCATGCAATGAAATGTGCTGGTCTTTACAGACCCAAGGATGAATAATCAATACAAGAAACATCTTACTAAACAGTAATATGATGTAAATTTTAATACAGTCAAAAAAATAAATAGAAAAGTTCATACCTTTGTGAAGGTAAATAGGTATGTTGTGGTGTTGCACTAGACGATGTGCCAACTCAAAATGACAGATACTTGATGGAATAGTTATAGGCACACGAACTGTTATCACCTGAGGTTCTCCTCCAAGTGTAATTTCACAAATGCAATCTTCACATCGAGTTGCACCCACCATTTTCACACACCTACGAAACAAAGAATTTCTTAAATACATGTATCATATAGAGGTTAGCAGCATATCTGAACACATGCAGTGATACTTGACTCATCAGCTGGAGAAGAAACTCTGCTTAAATGAGTCCATTTGATATGTTAGTGAGGGAGACTCAGATACAGACAAACAATGGCCATGTTTATGCACATTCAGCCTCTCGCTATAATGTTTATTGAGCTGAAACCCAAATCTGTTATCTACACCAAAGCCTCACAAATTACTGCAGCACAAGGCTTACCTTGACTGCTTCATACTCCCTGGTTCCTGGTTCAGCTTATACACAAGATGATCCCCACATACATCATTCCTATTCCTTCTATCCAATGCATGCCTCTTCCTGAATGCTCAAGTCTAAATATCCCATAGACTCCTTTACTCCATCCTTAGTCTTTCCAGAACTCATAAACAAGGAGCTGGAAATCAAATTACACATTAATAAGACTACTACTGACCCAGTAATATGTTTTGTAAAAATGAGAACCTTCACTACAAACGACAAAAAGCAGATAATGAAAATATCTAATGCATAAATAAGAGGCATAATTGAATACTGCTACACTGAATGGTCATCAAACAGCAAGCTGAAAATAATATGCTGGAGAGAAATTGGCACCTTACCAGTAAAACTGGGAATGAAACACATGAACTATCATCAAAAATTTAAAGAACTTGAACTGCATGATCTAAAAAGATAAACAGAAATGTATCTGGGACTCTTTTCCCACCAACAGATACACTTAGAAGTCTTAGATGCAATTTCTGCCTATTTCTCTCCAAATTTTACTTGTTTCCCCCTATTCAATTTCGAAATACTCACTACCCGTACACTTTTTGTACATAATATGTATATATATATAGGGGAGAAGGAATACTTCCCATGTATTCCCTGTGTGTCATAGAAGGCGACTAAAAGGGGAGGGAGCGAGGGGGCTGGAAATCCCCCCCCCCTCTCATTTTCAATTTTCCAAAAGAAGGAACAGAGAAGGGGGCTGAGTGAGGATATCCCCTTAGAGGCTCAGTCCTCTGTTCTTAGTGCGACCTCGCTAATGCCAAAAATGGTGAATAGTATGAAAAAAATATATATTGGAAAGGGTAGTGAGTGGTGGAATGAAGAAGCAAGATTGTCAGTGTAAGAGAAGAGAGAGGTGAAGGACAATTATTGCTGGGAAGTAGTGCAAATGACTGGGAGATGTATAAAAGAAAGAGGCAGGAGGTCAAGAGAAAGGTGCAAGAGGTGAAAAAGAGGGCAAATGAGAGATGGGGTGAGAGAGTATCATTAAATTTTAAGGAGAATAAAAAGATGTTTTGGAAGGAGGTAAATAAAGTGCATAAGACAAGAGAACAAATGGGAACATTGGTGAAGGGGGCAAATGGGGAGGGAATAACAAGTAGTGGTGAAGTGAGAAGGAGATGGAGTGAGTATTTTGAAGGTTTATTGAATGTGTTTGGTGATATAGTGTGTTTTGGTCAAGGTGGTGTGCGAAGTGAGAGGGTCAGGGAGAATGGTTTGGTAAACAGAGAAGAGGTAGTGGAAGCTTCGCGAAAGATGAAAGCCAGCAAGGCGGCAGGTTTGGATGGTATTGAAGTGGAATTTATAAAAGAAGGGTGTGACTGTGTTTTTGATTGGTTGGTAAAGATATTCAACATATGTATGGTTCATGGTGAAGTGCCTACGGATTGATGGAATGCATGCATAGTGCCATTGTACAAAGGCAAAGGGGATAAAGATGAGTGTTCAAATTACAGAGGTACAAGTTTGTTGACTATTCCTGAGCAATTATATGGGAGGGTATTGACTGAGAGGGTAAAGGAATGTACAGAGCATCAAATTGGGGAAGAGCACTGTGGTTTCAGAAGTGGTAGAGGATGTGTGGATCAGGTGTTTGCTTTGAAGAATGTGTGTGAGAAATTCTTAAAAAACAGTTGGATTTGTATGTAGCATTTATGGATCTGGAGAAGGCATATGATGGAGTTGATAGAGACGCTTTGTGGAAGTTATTAAGAGTATATGGTTTGGGAGGTAAGTTGCTAGAAGCAGTGAAAAGTTTTTATCAAGGATGTAAGGCATGTGTACGAGTAGGAAGAGAGGAAAGTGATTGGTTCTCAGTGAATATTGGTTTGCAGCAGGGGTGCATGATGTCTCTATGGTTGTATAATTTCTTTATGGATGGGGTGGTTAGGGAGGTGAATGCAAGAGATTTGGAGAATGGGGCAAGTTTGCAGTCTGTTGTGAATGAGAGGGCTTGGGAAGTGAGTCAGTAGTTGTTTGCTGATGATACAGAGCTGGTGGCTGAGTCAGGTGAGAAAATGCAGTTGTTGTTCGCTGATGATACAGAGCTGGTGGCTGATTCAGGTGAGAAACTGCAGAAGTTGGTAACTGAGTTTGGTAAAGTGTGAGAAAGAAGAAAGCTGAGAGTAAATGTGAATAAGAGCAAGGTTATTAGGTTCAACAGGGTTGAGGGACAAGTTAATTGGGAGGTAAGTTTGAATGGAGAAAAACCGGAGGAAGTGAAGTGCTTTAGATACCTGGGAGCAGAAATAGCAGCGGAAGGAACCATGGAAGTGGAAGTGAGTCATAGGGTGGGGGAGGGGGCGAATGTTCTGGGAGCATTGAAAAATGTGTGGAAGGCGAGAACGTTATCTCGGAGAGCAAAAATGGGTATTTTTGAAGGAATAGTGGTCCCAACAATGTTATATGGTTGCGAGGCATGGGCTATAGATAGGGTTGTGCGGAGGAGGGTGGATGTGTTGGAAATGAAATGTTTGAGGACAATATGCGGTGTGAGGTGGTTTGATCAAGTAAGTAATGAAAGGGTAAGAGAGATGTGTGGTAATAAAAAGAGTGTGGTTGAGAGAACAGAAAAGGGTGTGTTGAAATGGTTTGGTCACATGGAGAGAATGAGTGAAGAAAAATTGACAAATAGGATATATGTGTCAGAGGTAGAGGGAACGAGAAGAAGAGGGAGACCAAATTGGAGGTGGAAGGATGGAGTGAAAAAGATTTTGAGGTGAAAGGCGTGCAAGGAATAGAGTGAATTGGAACGATGTGGTATACCAGAGTCGACATGCTGTCAATGGATTGAACCAGAGCATGTCAAGCGTCTGGGGGTAAACCATGGAAAGTTTAGTGGGTCTGGATATGGAAAGGGAGCTGTGGTTTAGGTGCATTACACATGACAGCTCGAGACTGAGTGTGAACGAATGTGGCCTTTTTTGTCTGTCTTTTACTGGTGCTACCTCGCTGAAGCAGGGGGTAGCGATGCTGTTTCCTGTTGGGCAGGGTAGCATTAGGAATGGATGAAGGCAAGCATGTATGAACATGTACATGTGCATATATGCATATGTCTCTGTATGGTTATGTATATGTATGTATATAAGTAAATGTTGATATATGGATATGTATGTATATGTGAGTGTATGAGCATTTACATATTCATATTTCTATATCAATGGACGGGCCATTCTTCATCTGTTTCCCGGTGCTACCTCACTGACGTGGAAAACAGTGATTAAGTTTAATGAAAAAAATAAATATGTATTTACATTCATTCATTATACTTGATCGTTTTTACTCAAGACATTTCACAAGCCCTGGTATAGTCAAATGACAGCACATCAACCCTGGTATGCCACACTGTTCCAATTCACTCTATTCCCTGCACATCTTTGACCCTCCTGCATGTCCAGGCCCCAATTGCTCAAAATCTTTTTCACTCCATCATTTCACCTCCAATTTGGTCTCCTGCTTCTCTTTGTTCCCTCCACTCCTGCCACAAATATCCTCTTTGTCATCCTTTTCTCACTCATTCTCTCCATATGTCCAAACCATTTCAACACTCCTTCTGCTCTCTCAACCACACTCGTTTTATTACCACACATCTCTCTTACCCTTTCATTACTTACTTGATCAAACCACCTCACACCCACATATTGCCCTCAAACATTTCCAATGCATACACCCTCCTCCTCACAATCATGTCTACATTCCATGCCTTGCAATCACTCTATAATTGATTTCTTCTTCCATGGTTCCACATGCTGACAAGTCCATTCCCAGATATCTAAAACACTTCACTTCCTCCAATTTTTCTCCATTCAAATTTACATCCCAACTAACTTGTCCCTCAGCCCTGCTGAACCTAATAACCTTACTTTCATTTACATTTACTCTCAACTTCCTCCTTTCACACACTCTACCAAACCCTGTCAGCAACTTCTGCAGTCTCACTCAAACAAGGCACCAGAGCTGTAACATCAGCAAACAACAACAGACTCATTACCCTGGCCTTCTTATCCCCAACAAACTGCATATTTGCTCCACTCTCCAAAATTCTTGCATTTATCTCCCTCACCACCCCAGCCATAAACAAATTAAACAACCATGAGAACAAAAGACACACTTGTCACAGGCTAACCTTCACTGGGAACCAATCTCTCTCCTCTCTTCCTACTCGTACACATGCATTACACCCTTAATAAAAATTTCTCATGTTTCTAGTAGCTAACCTCCCACACCAAATACTCTTTAAGACCTTCAACAAAGCATCTCTATTAACTCTATCATATGCCTTCTCTAGATCCATAAATGCCACATACAAATCCATCTGTTTTTCTAAGTAATTCCCACACACATTCTTCAAAGTAAACACCCAATCCACATACTCTACCACTTCTTAAACCATACTTCTCCCCAATCTGATGCTTTGTGCATACCTTCACCCTCTCAATCAATACCCTCCCATACAATTCTCCACATATACTCAACAAATTTATGCCTCTGTAGTTTGAACACTCACCTTCATCACCTTTGCCTTTACACAAAGGCAATATACATGCATTCCTCCAATCCTCAGGCACTTCACTATGATCCATACCAATCAATAACATAGTCACCCTCTTTCTTAATAAATTTAACTGCAATACCATCCACTCCTGCAAGTTTTTCACCACCCACCTCTTCTCTTTTCGCCATACCACTCTTCCTGACTCTCTCACTTTGCATGCTATCCTACCCAAAACACCGTAAATCTGCCACTCTTATCATCACATACATTCAACAGTCCTTCAAAATACTCACTCCATCTCTACCTAAATTCATCACTACCTGTTATCACTCTCATCTGCCCTCTTTTTCAACTCCTGCACCTTCCTCTTGACCTACTGCCATTTTCTCTTGTACAACTCCCAATTATTTGCACTCCTTCCTTGTAAGTCCTGCCCAAATGCCTCTCTTTTATTTTTCATGAGCAACTTTATTTCTTCATCACACCACTTACTACTCTTTTTAATCTGCCCATCTACCACCCTTTGCATGCTACATGCATCTCTTGCACATGCCATCACTGATTCCCTAAATACCTCTCATTCCTGATCCACTCCCCTCACTTCATTTGCTCTCACTTTTTACCATTCTATTTCTCGTACTTCTTCACACAAGTCTCCTTTCCAAGGTCACTTACCCTCACTACTCTCTTCTCCACAACACTGTCTCCTCTGTTTCTAAAACCTCTACAAATCTTCACCCTCGCCTCCACAAGACAGTGATCAGACATCCCACCAGCTGCCCCTCTCAGCACATTTACATCCAAAAGTCTCTCTTTTACTCGCTTATCAGTTAATTAGTAATCTAATGATGCCCGCTGACCATCTCTCCTACTCACATATGTATACTTGTGTATATCTCTTTTTTAATCCGGTATTCCCAATAACCAGTTGTATGACATTAAGCAAGAGAATAGTAATATATCATGGAAAATGTAGCATTAATAAATGTACAAGTAAAAAATAAATAAATGAATCAACAGAAAATATGAAAACCTAATCTAACCTCCTTGTTAGAATCAACCTTAATGGTGAATATTGTACTGATATATGTGAATCAAACTCATGATTGAGGACTGGGAAATGTTGCTGTATTTCAACAAACATAAGACACAGCAGAGCATGGGATCCCTGCATCACCTCTCCCTCATGCAGCAGCACCATAGGACCTCTGTATCATCCCTCTCATGCAAAAGCACCATGGGATCCTGTATCACCTATATCTCATGCAGCAGCTTTATAGAATCCCTGCATCATCTCTCTTGTGCGGCAGAACCACTGAATTCCTGCATCACCTCTCTCTCATGAAGCTACACTATGGGGCTCTTGCATCACCTATGTCTCATGGAACAGCACCACAAGATTCCTGCATCAGCTCTTTCTCATGCAGCAGAACCATGGGACCCCTACAGCATCTTTTTCTACAGCAGCAGCACCGCAGGATCCCTTTATCACTTCTCTCTCATGCAGCAACACCAAGGAACCTCTATATCACCTCTCTTTCTCATACAGGAGTATTACAGGATCCCTACATCACCTACCCCTTGTGCATCAGTAGCATGGGACCCCTGTATAAACTCTTCTTCATGCACTAAACTGATCTGATCATGATTTATTTCTATTATTTGTTTCTGTATCTAAATGAAGGTTCTATAGGATCTATTGATTCTTTAAAGTGTTTTATCTACTTTTGCTTTAATAAATCTCAAATTCCTCTCAGTATACATAATCTTCACTACTACTACCTGATTCAGTATCATTCAGTAAATCATAATGCTCACATTCATGCCCCACATCTGTTACTGTATTGTTTCACCATTACAACAGACTACTAAATATGTTAAGGTACTAATCTTCTAATATGGGAGGTGGCTTTAAACTCTGTCGTTGACCAAAACAACCAAAGTGACGATGAAGATACTTTACTTTGTGATTTACTTACTAACTTCACCTTTTTTCCCCTGCGCTGTTTACAGTTTATTTTACCTATTACTTCTGGTACTCGTCTTTATTCGTTGTTTTGTTCGGCTATTCTTTGTAGGAAGAGCGGCTTTAATTCATGTTTTTGGATTGAAAGTCTATCAACAACTTAAAGTTGTTATGTGAGAATCCGAACCTTAGACTGAACCTGCAAAGCACAGTTTTAATTTTCCTGTGGAATTAATGTGAACGTAGAAGGTAGGCTGCTCCTGGAGGAGTGACGTCCACTCACCATCAGCTGATACATGTAAACAATCTCAAAATATTTGTGAAAATAAAACTTGTTTTTAAGTAGTCTAATACTCTTTATTAGATGCTATTTTAGTATTGATACGTACTTTGACGAAGTTTGGTAGAATGCCATATAGTTTTAATCAAATGATAATGTTTAAATATTATTTTGCATTCGGCCATCATGGCGGATTCTTGTTTTGATGGCGAGCTTGAAGGTTCTGTACCCAAGCTCACCTCTAACGAAGCTGTTGGAGATGAGTTAAAAGATGACACTCCCGGGGTGAGCGGGGAGATTATGCTGGTTAACACAGACAGCTTTGAGGAATGTAATCATGATCTTGACACCCAGTTCAGCGGAGGGGAGGAAGGCCCTGATTCACCTATCAGAAAAGTTCAAAGGGAACAGGTGGGACAATGAGTTATTTTGAATTATTTGCTTGGTGAAAAATTTAGGTAATCTTACACTTTACTGATAGTCCCAACTGACTTTGAAGTGGCTTAAAATATCTTGTGATACAATTCAATATGGTCAATGGGACATTGGGATTCTTTGGGGGGATGAGTGGATTTAGAGTACCTTGGGATAACTGAGATATATATTGCAGTCAAAGTAAATTTTGGAGTTGTGTTTAAGGCTTACCTGTGCATATTAGACTTTGGTTTCTAATTTCACTGAAGCCCTCAGGTCCCATCCCCTTAAAACATTTGGATCTCTGATTTTCACTTTGATCATGAATGTGGCCTCAGCAAGTTGATATCCACTGAGGCTATGCATCACTATTTCTTTTATATTTGGGTATTTTCTCAGAGAGATTGGATAACATGGTGTTGCAACTTTTGACATTCTTGTATCTGGGTTTCATCTTTTGTCTCTCTCCTTTCCCCATTAGGATTTGGCTTTAGCTTTGGATTTTTTTTAGTTATCTTTCATCATACTCATTGACATCCTTCGTGTAATTGTTTGTTGTTCACGTCAGGTGCTTTTATTTTTAGGTAACCAAGTAATAGTTATGTGTTTGAAAGAAGAGTGAAAGTTAAGATTTTGCAAAGTCTTAGTGAGAGAAGAAAGTGTACTAAATTGTGTTACAGATATGGGTGGACAAAAAGTGAATGAGTTGACAGCATTTAAGTATTAAGGAGCAATATTGGGTAAGATTGTTGATAGGGAAAGAGAGATAAGGGAGAGAGCAGTACATGGTAAAAGATTCATTAGGTCCCTTAATAGAATGATAAAGGATAGAGATGAAGATGTAAGTAGGGAAGTGAAGAAAGGATTAAGGGACAGTATAGTCCTCCTGACCTGACCCATGCAGCCAAAACATGGACATGGGGTAATTCACTGGTGTCAAAACTCCAGGCTGTAGAAATGAGCTATTTGAGAGGAGCATGTGCTATGACTAAATGGAATTAAGAAAGTAATAAGGAGTTGCTTGAGAATTTGGTATGGCAAGGAATGAATCATGGATTAGTAGAGTGAGTGAAATGTATTACTCTGAGGTGGTTTGGGCATATGGAAAGATTGCAAGATGGAGAGTTTACAAGGAGACATGGAGAAAAAGAGTGCAAGAGTACTGGAGGGAGAGAAATGGGGGAAGAATGGATGCAGGGAGGCATGTAAGAATGAACATGTGGAGACTCATTTTTCATGGCACCCCCTTGATGAGAGTTTCCTGAAGGTGGGCATCAGAGATATAGATAGATATTTTTTTTCTAAGTGTGGATATGATTCCACACAATTTCTGCAGTGCTTGTGGGGTAGAAATCTTCAATTATTTTCCTTGAGCATCATCATCATTAAAGTTATTATCATTTAAAAACCTTGCAGTTTCTTTGAATATTTCCCTATTAATGGAAATGATTAATCAAAATGATATTGATTTGATATTTTTTAAAAAGAATATTGCCATTCCAAGGCCTCATTGTTTTAAGAATTTGTACTTTAATTCTTATGTGTCACTCTGTGAGACTATTATATGTGGGCTCATGTAATTAAGAAGGGCTGCAAATCCTTTTCTCCTGTATTACTACTTTTCAACATTTGGAACATTGAAAAGAAGTAGAATCCTGTCTCACTTGGATGCTTGGATGGAAAACAGCAAACAGGTATAAGGAAAATAGTAAAGATGATATATCACATTTATTTGCCTTTCCCTACTGACCAAGGACACATTGGATACAAACAAATGGCAGCTTCATTTAAGCACATTGTAGTTATCATGTACACTGTGTCAAAAGCAGAGCCTACCATATTTGTGTTGCCTAAACAGCAACCAAAGGCTGAAAATTTACCAACAAAATGCATTCAACATAAACTTGTGCTGTTAAAGTTTGGGACATTAAATAGACAGCCCTTACACATACAATAGTTAATAGTCTACAGACTGATAATGATTCTTGTATTGGTTGGGATAGGGCTTTTCTTGCATATCTTTGCTTAAGTTTAAAAGGGCCCTATGTGGCTGTGTTGCTTAACCCTTTCACCATACTGATGGACTGGAGTTAGTGGAATCTCTGCTGTTGTAGTCTGTGCTGATCAAATCTTCTCCATAATAGCAAAGAGAAATTTCCACTTCCACAGTAGTCAACTATAGTCCTCAGAACGGTAATCAGCCATAAAATAGTTTGTATATTTTCTTTGTATTTTGATCATAATAGGTTATGGCATTGTTACTTCCATATTTATATTACAAACATATATATTATTTATTACTGTATATGAATGTGTAGATAAGCAGGTATATAACAGATTAATTTGAAATGGTTGGTGGTATGCTTTTCCAATGCCATAAGGTCCCTTAGGAGCACTTCTTTGCCAAAATAGTTTTCCCTCTTTCAGTCCACTATGAGTGCTAAGAGGAAGAGGCTCATAACACAACAGGAGATTGATGGCATTCTTTTAGTATCAAACTTGGAGGATGAAGAGAATTAAGTTGCATATGACCCAGAGGTAATGAATAATGATGATGAGGATGAGAGTGGGCCAGAACCAGGCCCATCAATAGCACAGCAATATAAGTTGTGACAAGTAAATTATGTACAAGAGGAAAATCCAAGCAAATTGAAAGGTGTCTTGGATTTCATGGGTTCACATAAAGTGATTGGAATAGAAAATTTTATCCCATTCCAGTGTTTCCTGAAGCTTTTCTTTGATGCCATTTGAGAATATGCAAACAAAGAAAATACAAGTAGCTGTCATATAGATAAATATTTCACATTGAATATCTTGAAATTTGATATGATAGATATGTCCCTTTATGGATCCAACTTTTTATAATGTAGCCTAATAAGATGTATCCCTTTATGGATCCAACTTTTTATGCTGTAGCCTAATACGGTACTTTAATATATGCACAGTACTCTGCAGTACCAGTATATGAAAATTATTCATAAATTAGTTATGTATAATTCTTGGGATTTGCTTCTGGTGTGTTTTTGGCTGATGACTTTGTTGATGATCATATGATGATTGATTTGATGAAAGATTTGGTGAAGGTGGGAACCACAGAGGTCTTGCATTTCTTTAGCTTGTGGGAGATAAAAGTTCTGGAAGCTGATGACTCAGTGGATGTTAAAGAAGGCCCTAACAATAGCAAACTGTTATGGAGCTTGTGTGTATAAGCCCAATTAGCAAGCTTTCAGAGTAGGCTGGGAAACAATGGTGAATAGGTCATAATTCATTGAGAGAGTGTTGGCTTGTTGACTTTGATATAAGGGAAATATGTGAAGTCTTCCAGTCACTTTGGCATTTCGATTGCTGAAGGGAAGCTGTGGCATTTGAGCCAGGAAATTTGGCCATTTCATGGAAGAAGTCTCCATAGAGTTTTGTAGGTAATTGAGTAAGTGAGGTAGAGTGCTTTCATTGAGGCTGTGCAACTGTCTGGTGACTCCAGTATTATTCCACTAATTCTTATAGGTGTAGTGGTGGAATATATGCTTGAGGGCTGATAGTGCAAAAGTGGAGGTTCCTTGGCAGAAAGTGCCAGAGTGAAAGTTAATAACTTATTCTACCTCTTTATTGGTATAGGGAAGGAAGGGAATCTGCAAGTTCAAACTACAGCTCTTTCATCATCCTATACTACTATTTAATGTAGAATGTTTTTAAGTGTTATGGATTGGTTGGGTCATGCGATTTTTTTATAGTACATCTTTTGCAAATTACTTTGTTCTGGAGGGCCTTGTTGAAGTCAGGTTTGTTATAATAGTTGACCAGGTCTTGTTGCTTCATTAGTATATTAATGTTGAGTTTGATCCTGGAAATGTCAATTGATGTAAGTATAGACAGAAGTTACAGTGGTATAAATGATTTTTGATGAAAATAAATGACTGCACTTTTTCATCTGCTGACTGCATTTGTCAGTGAAATGTAATATGGTATAAGGAAATATTTACAATGTTAAAGAGTGAATTGATTGCAAGTTTTGATACAGGAACATGAATTGGTTGGAGGAATGGGTAAAGTTTCAGTGGCAGATGATGATGACAAAATAGAATCTGAAGATGCAGTGCAGGAACTGGACCTTGAGGATGAAAATGACAAGGAAGAAAGCTTAGATGAAGAGTATTTACAGAGCCCAGACTGGATACAAAAGGAGAAACATGTCTTCATTTTAAGTGAATCAGGCAAGCCTATTTACACAAGGTAAACTGCAAACTTGTTTATTCTCCTTGCAAAGAGCACATTGATCCTATAATAATTCTAAATGATTGAGAGATCTTCACCAAAATTTGTGGAAAATCTGAGGTAAATTATAAATGGATGGAACTCATAGCTTATATATAATGGTAATTATTGTTGTGATAATAGCAATAATGGTAAAGTGTGTGAAAGGGGGAAAGCTGAGAATAAATGTAAATAAAAGCAAGGTTATTAGGTTCAGTAGGGTTGAGGGACAAGTCAATCGGGAGGTAAGTTTAAATGGAGAAAAACTTGAGGAAATGAAGTGTTTTAGATACCTGGGAGTGGATTTGGCAGCAGATGGAACCATGGAAGCAGAAGTGAGTCACAGGGTGGGGGAGGGGGCGAAGGTTCTGGGAGCGTTGAAGAATATGTGTAAGGCAAGAACGTTATCTCAGAGAGCAAAGATGGGTATGTTTGAAGGAACAGTGGTTCCAACAATGATATATAGTTTAAGGCATGGGCTATAGATAGGGAAGCTGTGATGGCTTACGCAAAAGATGCATGTGGCATGAGAAAGATAGGAGGTGGGCTTATTAGAAAGGGTAGTGAGTGGTGGGATGAAGTAAAGTTGTTAGTGATAGAGATAAGAGAGGCGTTTGGACGATACTTGCAGGAAAGTAGTGCAAATAACTGGGAGATATGTAAAAGAATGCGGTAGGAGGTCAAGAGAAAGGTGCAAGGGTTGAAAAAGAGGGCAAATGAAAGTTGGGGTGAGAGAGTATCATTGAATTTTAGGGAGAATAAAAAGATGTTTTGGAAGGAGGTAAATAATGTACATTATTATTATTATTATTATTATTATTATTATTATTATTATTATGATTATGATTATTATTATTATGCTTAATTGCTGTTTCACGCATCAGCGAGTAAGGGCCAGGAAACAGATGAAGAATGGCCCATCCACACATATATATGATATATATGCATAACCGCCCATACATGCTCATATACATGCATATACATATCAACATATATATACATACACAGACATATACATATATTCACATGTACATATTCATACTTGCTTACTTTCATCCATTTATGCCGCTACCCTGCCCCACAGGAAACAACACCCCTACCCCCTAGCTTGAGCCAGGTACCAATTTTATCAACCAACCCCTATGGGTGGATGAACAGCTGGGTTGAATGTGGACCAACTGCTGTAACCAGGATTTGAACCTGTGCACTTGACCCTGGCGGCCCATGAATGCTTTATGGTCAGGAACACTAACCGCTACACCACAGGAGTCCAATTTATAATGAATATTTCATCCTTAGTTAAATCTCAGATTTGGGGATGTTGGTACCTTGTAGAAAATATTATACACTTTTACATAGATTATGCCTTGCCTTAGTTTTACAATTTTTATTTCTATTTCAGATATGGAAAAGAAGATAGGATAGTCACTCTGTTTGGCCTCATGCAAGCACTTGTTTCTTTTGTGGCTGACAGTGATGATGTTATCCGGTGCATCATTGCAGGGGATCATAAATTTGTGTTTTTAGTGAGGTCTCCATTGATCTTGGTGGCAGTTTCTTACTCCGTAGCTAGCATACCACAGCTTCTTATGCAGCTCACGTAAGTGCACAGATCTGTTGTTCTAGATTCATGAGAACTGTATATATCATAGTAGAACTATTTTTATTGTAGGCCTCAGAGATATAGATTCTTATTTTATACTTGATTGCCATTTCCCACATGAGCATGGCAGCGCCAGGAACAGACAAAGAAAGGCCACTTTGGCTCACTTCCATTCCCAAGTTGTCATGTGTAATGCACTGAAATCACACTTTCCTACCCATGACAAGGTCCCACAGACCTTTCCATAGGTTGGCTTCCCACATCAACAGCCTGCATACTTTCCCTTCTCTCCAAAACCCTTGCATTCACCTCCTTCACCATTATAAGATCTATTTTCTGTATGAAGTATTATAGAGCAATCATTTACAAACATATGCATTTATAAAACCATTTTCAGACCATAAACAGTGTCATGAATTAATAATTGTTATAAATACATATTATATGCACTAGCAATAACTTACTGTTAAAAACGTTGTTCATGATGATGGTGCTGATAAGTAATAGTTGGTGTACGTGATAGTATAGATGCATTTAAAGTCCAGTGCAAGCCCAGAAATGACAACATAGATTGATGATTATTATAATTACACATCTTAATGAAATCACTTTTGTAATGGTGAAGTTTTTAATATTTTAAAAAATTAGTGTGCATAATTTTTTTTTTTTTTTAATTATACTTTGTCGCTGTCTCCCACGTTTGCGAGGTAGCGCAAGGAAACAGACGAAAGAAATGGCCCAACCCCCCCCCCATACACATGTATATACATACGTCCACACACACAAATATACGTACCTACACAGCTTTCCATGGTTTACCCCAGACGCTTCACATGCCTTGATTCAATCCACTGACAGCACGTCAACCCCGGTATACCACATCGCTCCAATTCACTCTATTCCTTGCCCTCCTTTCACCCTCCTGCATGTTCAGGCCCCGATCACACAAAATCTTTTTCACTCCATCTTTCCACCTCCAATTTGGTCTCCCTCTTCTCCTCGTTCCCTCCACCTCCGACACATATATCCTCTTGGTCAATCTTTCCTCTCATTCTCTCCATGTGCCCAAACCACTTCAAAACACCCTCTTCTGCTCTCTCAACCATGCTCTTTTTATTTCCACACATCTCTCTTACCCTTACGTTACTCACTCGATCAAACCACCTCACACCACACATTGTCCTCAAACATCTCATTTCCAGCACATCCATCCTCCTGCGCACAACTCTATCCATAGCCCACGCCTCGCAACCTTACAACATTGTTGGAACCACTATTCCTTCAAACATACCCATTTTTGCTTTCCGAGATAATGTTCTCGACTTCCACACATTCTTCAAGGCCCCCAGAATTTTCGCCCCCTCCCCCACCCTATGATCCACTTCCGCTTCCATGGTTCCATCCGCTGCCAGATCCACTCCCAGATATCTAAAACACTTCACTTCCTCCAGTTTTTCTCCATTCAAACTCACCTCCCAATTGACTTGACCCTCAACCCTACTGTACCTAATAACCTTGCTCTTATTCACATTTACTCTTAACTTTCTTCTTCCACACACTTTACCAAACTCAGTCACCAGCTTCTGCAGTTTCTCACATGAATCAGCCACCAGCGCTGTATCATCAGCGAACAACAACTGACTCACTTCCCAAGCTCTCTCATCCCCAACAGACTTCATACTTGCCCCTCTTTCCAAAACTCTTGCATTTACCTCCCTAACAACCCCATCCATAAACAAATTAAACGACCATGGAGACATCACACACCCCTGCCGCAAACCTACATTCACTGAGAACCAATCACTTTCCTCTCTTCCTACACGTACACATGCCTTACATCCTCGATAAAAACTTTTCACTGCTTCTAACAACTTGCCTCCCACACCATATATTCTTAATACCTTCCACAGAGCATCTCTATCAACTCTATCAGTGCATAATGTACAAAATGTAAAAAAGAAAGTCTATGACCAAAAATAGCACCATGAATTGATGATTCTTAAGCGTGTGCAATGGCAGTAACTTACTGCTCAAGAGATTGCTTTGTAGTAAAATTTTTTAAAGCAATCAAATATGAACATAGTGTATAACAAAATCCTATGCAAGATCAAAAAGATCATCACAAACTGATAATTGTAAACATTTACGCACAGGTAACAGCACACATCTCAACAAAATTGCTTTTTGATTTAAAGTTTGTATAATTTTTACTCTGTTGTGCCCACTTTTATAGAGTAAGTGTTTACATATAATTCATTTACTAAACAGTTTAAGACCAAAAACATGTTTCATAAGTGGATAATTATGTAAACATTTACACACTTCTTAACTGTAAAGTTTTGCATGGAAAGAATTAGTGAGGAGGGGTTGACAAAGACGATATATGTGTTAGAGTTGGAGGGGACAATGAGAAAAGTGAGAGCAAATTGAAGATGTAAGATTGGAGTGAAAGACATTTTAAGTGATTGGGGCTTGAATGTGCTGGTGGGGTGAAAGGCATGCATAGTTGTGAGTGCATTGGAACGATGTGGTATACAGGGGTTAACATGTTGTCACTGAACTGAACCAGGACATACAAACCAGCTAGGAAAACCATGTAAAGTTTTGTGGTGCCTGGTTGAGGATGGGGGCAATAGTTTTGGTGCATAACAAATAACAGCTAGAGAATGGATGAGTAAATGTGGCCTTCTTTGTCTGTTCCTAGCACTGTCTTGCCAAGATGTAAAAGATGAATACATATGAAAAATTTGGAAAGTTATGATATTCATTTTTTCCGATATTATAGAAGAACCATCTATGAATCAATGCATGGAAACAATAGTTTAAAAGGAAAAACATCATTACATATTGATACTGTAAGCTTCTATGCACTGGCAGTAGCACACACCTCAACAAAATTACTTTATAATGGCAAAGTTGTTATAATAATTACTGTTTGATGTATACAGTATTGTAGAGCAAATACTTTATCTTTGAGTAAATGCATAAAGAAATTGACATTGTAAGACAAACACCGATTTCACAGATTTACAATTATCTTAAACATTTATGCACAATTGGAGGTGTGAGATTGTCAAGGTGTGTTGATGTATGTAGCATCACATCACCATCATGTGGATAACATACAACACCTAACCCTCTGCCAGTGGCCTGTTAAGGGTGAGGCACTAAAGGCTAAGAAGCAGCACTGGAGTTCTTTGGTTTTGGAGACTGTAGCCGTGGCCACCCCTTTGAGGGAGTTCCTATTGGAACAGGCATCAGAGATATAGATAGACCAGAATCTAACTTAATTTCACTCTTGTTTATTCATTATGAATCATAGATTTTCTTTTAGATGATTTTTGTTTTCATACTGCATTCATATTTACAATGTATTATTTTTCTAAAGAATGGAAAAATAGCTTGACAGCAGGTTGGAAATGCTTGTATCTTGATATTGAATGGGTAAATGATGCATTTTTAACTGTAACCAAACCACATCAGCTTCACATTTTACTGATTCCACTTCTCTTAGTCTCGCACTTTTGGTCCTTGACTTTCGGTTCTTATTTTTTCATTCATTCATATTTCTGGTCCTGTACGATGTACAGTGAAAGCCTAGTCTGTAGATATTACCTTATGATTTGACATATGTCAAGGATTTGGGAACCTTTAAAACAGAAAACATGAATCTAAAGACAACATTGATAAAAATGCTTTATAAAGCTAAATAATGAGAGGTATGCTACCAAGAACTCTAGCAATTAGAGACAGAAAAGTAGTAATGAAATTTTTTAGTGTATATGTAAGAAGTAAAATTGAATATTGCTATTTTATGGTCACCAGTTAGAAGATTAAAGTAAGACAATTAGAGAGAATTCAAAATCACTGTGAAAGCAAAGTCAGTGGACTAAAGCACAAGACTATCACGAAAGAGTGAAAACTTGAATTACATGGTCTAGATGGATGTATAGAAATGTATCATTGTAATATATGTATAGCAACAAATAGAAAGTTTAAAAAGCAACAACCTCATACTGAAAGAAACTCAGCAAGGGTGATACATAATGAAATTAAATGTGATACATGGAAACATACTTAAAAGGCACCAGACAAAAGAATTTGAATGCCAAATGAGGAAACAGGAGTGATGATTATTTGATATCCCACCAGAACTGAGAAATATACATGGAGTGACTACAGAAACATTCAGAGAAAACTAGGCTCTTGGTTAAAGATAATTCCAGATGAGTCTGGAATAGTCAGTTACGTAAGGGAGTAGCTGATGTAAAAACAGCACCATCCAACAAGCAAGATATGATATGTGTAATGGCGTGGCAGGAGAGAAAAACCCAATAGTTCAACAAGCAAACAGTGCAGTAAGTGCCACACTTTGTCCCTGCCAGCATGGCAAAATCTTGTTTAGTTACTCCTAGGTACGTAGGTAGGTATCTAATCCAGTCCTTTTTTGTGCATAATGTATTTTACCTTATCTAATCCAGTCCTTCATTGTGCATCATGTATTTTATGTATATCATATTCCTTCTCACTATAGATGAATCAACCATGCTTTTGTCTATCCTGTCATCCTTGTGCCTGTACCACATAAATTTATAATCATCTTATGCCGTAAAGTACACATTTGCAACTCTTGTGCATGCTGTCGGATGCAGTCTACAAATTCTTTCATCATTGTTATTTACACCTGTGACCCCATACCCTTGCTCCACCCTTTTCCCTACTCACCTATTCAAGTCACCCATCACATACTTTCTTTCCTGGATCTGCATCTGTTGTAGAGATAAGGTTAATGAATGGATTTACAATATAGCTCTCAGATTTTTTGTTGAATGTATACTAGGAATAAACTATTATCTGAAAAATTTGCATAGACCAATTGCTCTTAGTCTGAAAAATCCCAGCTGAATGGGTGTGTTCATAGAAAGAGTAAATAAGTCCTCTCTGTATTGATTGGTTAGATGAATGATATTTTGCATTGTCTTATTATTTGTCATTGCTTGGTGTTTATGTACTGATTTCATTGTAAAACTCTTTCTTGCTATTATTAATTGGCACATTTGTATGTAGCATTTATGGATCTGGAGAAGGCATATGATAGAGTTGATAGAGATGCTCTGTGGAAGGTACTAAGAATATATGGTGTGGGAGGCAAGTTGTTAGAAGCAGTGAAAAGTTTTTATCGAGGATGTAAAGCATGTGTACGTGTAGGAAGAGAGGCAAGTGATTGGTTCTCAGTGAATGTAGGTTTGCGGCAGGGGTGTGTGATGTCTCCATGGTTGTTTAATTTGGTTATGGATGGAGTTGTTAGGGAGGTGAATGCAAGAGTTTTGGAAAGAGGAGCAAGTATGAAGCCTGTTGGGATGAGAGAGCTTGGGAAGTGAGTCAGTTGTTGTTCGCTGATGATACAGCGCTGGTGGCTGATTCATGTGAGCAACTGCAGAAGCTGGTGACTGAGTTTGGTAAAGTGTGTGAAAGAAGAAAGTTAAGAGTAAATGTGAATAAGAGCAAGGTTATTAGGTACAGTAGGGTTGAGGGTCAAGTCAATTGGGAGGTAAGTTTGATTGGAGAAAAACTGGAAGAAGTAAAGTGTTTTAGATATCTGGGAGTGGATCTGGCAGCGGATGGAACCATGGAAGCGGAAGTGAATCATAGGGTAGGGGAGGCGGCGAAAATCCTGGGAGCCTTGAAGAATGTGTGGAAGTCGAGAACATTATCTCGGAAAGCAAAAATGGGTATGTTTGAAGGAATAGTGGTTCCAACAATGATGTATGGTTGCGAGGCGTGGGCTATGGATAGAGTTGTGCGCAGGAGGGTGGATGTGTTGGAAATGAGATGTTTGAGGACAGTATGTGGTGTGAGGTGGTTTGATCGAGTAAGTAATGTAAGGGTAAGTGAGATGTGTGGAAATAAAAAGAGCGTGGTTGAGAGAGCAGAAGAGGGTGTTTCGAAATGGTTTGGGCACATGGAGAGAATGAGTGAGGAAAGATTGACCAAGAGGATATATGTGTCGGAGGTGGAGGGAACGAGGAGAAGTGGGAGACCAAATTGGAGGTGGAAAGATGGAGTGAAAAAGATTTTGTGTGATCAGGGCCTGAACATTCAGGAGGGTGAAAGGCGTGCAAGGAATAGAGTGAATTGTCTGAAAATCCCAGCTGAATATTTGTGTTCATAGAAAGAGTAACTAAATCCTCTCTGTATTGATTGGTCAGATGAATAATATCTTGCATTGTCTTTTTAGTTATGTCCAGAACCAAATCATCAGTGTACTAACAGCATCTGCACTAACACGGATGTTTGAGAAACGGCGCAATTATGACTTCCGTCACTTATTAGGAGGAACTGAAAGATTACTGGACAACCTGCTGAACCTTCTAGATTCTCATCCGTCCTTCCTCTTGGGAGCCATTCAGTGCCTCCCTTTGACTACATCCATCCGAGACACCATTACACAGACTGTTATACAGTATTGCTCCAAGATTAAGGTGATTATATATGGTTTGATTTAAGATATTACAAGTAATGCTATGTTTAGTTTATCGAGAAATACACAATTTTTTTTCATAACACTGTCTTTGTATGCATGAAACATAAGGTAGAAGTAGTAAGTAAGAATATTAGGCTGTAGCATTAAGTAGATGTAGAGTTGCCCTTTGTCAGGAGCTTGTTAAAAGTGAGGCAGTAAGGCAATCGACTTCATTAGTTATGGAGACTTTGTTGCCATGGCTACCCCCATGAAGGAACTCTAGGTGGGAACGGGCATCAGAGATACAGATAGATGGATAGACAGATGATTTTTCATGAAAAAGGCAGATGCTGTAAAAAGGTAGAAATTTGACAGCTGTTGCTTCATAACAATGTTCATATAGGCAATTGTTGTTTAAAGATTTTGAAAGCAGGATGTGTTAGAAATGAGGTGTTTGAGGACAGTATGTGGTGTGAGGTGGTTTGGTCAAGTAAGTGGTAGGGATGGGGGAGGTGTGTGGAAATTAAAGGAGTGTGGTTCGGAGAACCAAAGAGGGTGTGTTGTAGTGGTTTGGACATAAGGTGAGAGTAAGTGGGGAGGGATTGACAAAGAAGATATATGTGCCAGAGGTGAAGGGAACAACGAGATGTGGGAGACCAAATCCACCTCTCGCTTCCCTTTCTAATCTGCCCACCTCCCACACTTCTCATGCCACAAGCATCTTTTGTGCAAGCCATCACTGCTTCCCTAAATATATCCCATTCCTTCCCCACTCCTCTTACGTCCTTTGCTCTCACATTTTTCCATTCTGCACTCAGTCTCTCCTGGTACTTCCTCACACAAGTCTCCTTCCCAAGCTCACTTACTCTCACCTCTCTCTTCACCCCAACATTCTCTCTTCTTTTCTGGAAACCTCTACAAATCTTCACCTTTGCCTCCACAAGATAATGAAGAGACATCCCTCCAGTTGCATCTCTCAGCACATTAACATCCAAAAGTCTCTCTTTTGGATGTATATATATGTGTACCTTGAAATGTATAGGTATGAATATGTGTGTGTGTGGATGTGTATGTATATACTTGTGTATGTGGGTATATATATATATATATATATATATATATTATTATTATTTTTTTTTTTATTATGCTTTGTCGCTGTCTCCCACGTTAGCGAGGTAGTGCAAGGAAACAGACAAAAGAATGGCCCAACCCACCCACATACACAAGTATATACATATACATCCACACACGCACATATACCTACCTATACATTTCAATGTATACATATATATACATACACAGACATGTACATATATACACATGTACATATTCTTACTTGCTGCCTTTATTCATTCCCGTCGCCACCCCTCCACACATGAAATGGCACCTCCCTCCCCCTGCAGGCGCATGAGGTAGCGCTAGGAAAAGACAACAAAGGTTACATTCGCTCACACTCAGTCTCTAGCTCACACTCAGTCTCTAGCTGTCATGTATAATGCACTGAAACCACAGTTCCCTTTCCACTTCTAGGCCCCACAAAACTTTCTGTGGTTTACCCCAGACACTTCACATGCCCTGGTTCAATCCATTGACAGCATGTCGACCCCAGTATACTACATTGTTCCAGTTCACTCTATTCCTTGTATGCCTTTCACCCTTCTGCATGTTCAGGCCCCGATCGCTCAAAATCTTTTTCACTCCATCCTTCCCCCTCCAATTTAGTCTCCCATTTCTCCTCGTTCCCTCCACCTCTGACACATATATCCTCTTTGTCAATCTTTCCTCACTCATTCTCTCCATGTGACCAAACCATTTCAGTACACCCTCTTCTGCTCTCTCAACCACTCCTTTTATTACCACATATCTGTCTTACCCTTTCATTACTTAATCAAACCATCTCACACCACATATTGTCCTCAAACATCTCATTTCCAACACATCCACCGTCCTCCACACAACCCTATCTATAGCACACGCCTGGCAACCATATAACATTGTTGGAACCACTATCCCTTCAAACATACCCATTTTTGCTTCCTGAGATAATGTTCTCACCTTTCACACATTTTTCAACGCTCCCAGAATCTTCACCCCCTCCCTCACCCTGTGACTCTCTTCCGCTTCCATGGTTCCATCCACTGTTAAATCCACTCCCAGATATCTAAAACATTTCACTTCCTCCAGTTTTTCTCCATTCAAGCTTACCTCCCAATTGACTTGTCCCTTAACCCTACTGAACCTGATAACCTTGCTCTTATTCACTTTTCCTCTCAGCTTTCTTCTTTCCCATTTTTTTAACAAACTCAGTCACCAGCTTCTGCAGTTTCTCACCTGAATCAGCCACCAGCACTGTATCATCAGTGAACAACAACTGACTCACTTCCCAAGCCCTCTCATCCACAACAGACTGCATACTTTCCCCTTTCTCCAAAACTCTTGCATTCACCTCCCTAACCATGCCATCCATAAACAAATTAAACAACCAAGGAGACAACACACACCCTGCTGCAAACTGACATTCACTGGGAACCAATCACTTTCCTCTCTTCTTACTTGTACACATGCTCTACATCCTTGATAAAAACTTTTCACTGCTTCTAGCAACTTGCCTCCCACACCATATACTTTTTATACTTTCCACAGAGCATCTCTGTCATCTCTATCATATGCCTTCTCCTGATCCATAAATGCTACATACAAATTCTTTGTTTTTCTAAGTATTTTTCACATACATTCTTCAAAGCAAACACTTGATCCACACATCCTCTGCTGTTTCTGAAACCACACTGCTCTTCCCAAATCTGATGCTCTGTACATGCCTTCACCCTCTCCGTTAATACCCTCCCATATAATTTCCCAGGAATACTCAATAAACTTATACCTCTGTAATGTAAACACTCACCTTTATCCCCTTTGCCTTTGTACAATGGCACTATGCATGCATTCTTCCAATCCTCAGGTACTTCACCATGAGCCATACATACATTGAATATCCTCACCAACCAATCAACACACAGTCACCCCCTTTTTGATAAATTCCACTGCAATACTTTCTAAACCCGCTGCCTTGCTGGCATTCATCTTCCACAAAGCTTTCACTTCCTCTTCTCTGTTTACCAAACCATTCTCCCTGACCCTCTCACTTCGCACACCACCTTGACCAAAACACCCTATATCTGCCACTCTGTCATCTAACACATTCAACAAACTTTCAAAATACTCACTCCATCTCCTCACATCACCACTGCCTGTTATTACTTCCCCATTAGCCCCCCTCACGGATATTCCCATGTGTTCCTTTGTCTTATGCACTTTATTTATCTCCTTCCAAAACATCTTTTTATTCTCCCTAAAATTTAATGATACTCTCTCACCCTAACTCTCATTTGCCCTCTTTTTCACCTCTTGCACCTTTCTCTTGACCTCCTGCCTCTTTCTTGTATACATCTCCCAGTTATTTGCACTATTTCCGTGCAAAAATCATTCAAATGCCTCTCTCTTCTCTTTTACTAACAATTTTACTTCTTCATCCCACCACTCACTACCCTTTCTAATCTGCCCACCTCCCAAGTTTCTCATGCCACAAGCATCTTTTGCGCAAGCCATTATTGCTTCCCTAAATACATCCTATTCCTCCCCCACTCCCCTTACATCCTTTGCTTTCACCTTTTTCCATATATATATGATATATATGATATATGAGGAAAAATTGACAAAGAGGATATATATGTCAGAGGTGGAGGGAATGAGGAGAAGTGGGAGACCAAATTGGAGGTGGAAGGATGGAGTGAAAAAGATTTTGAGCAATTGGGGCCTGAACATGCTAGGAGGGTGAAAGGCATGCAAGGAATAGAGTGAATTGGAATGATGTGGTATACCGGGGTCGATGTGCTGTCAGTGGATTGAACCAGGGCATGTGAAGCATCTGGGGTAAACCATGGAAAGTTTTGTGGGGCCTAGAAGTGGAAAGGAAGCTGTGGTTTCAGTGCATTATACATGACAGCTAGAGACTAAGTGTGAACGAAAGTGGCCTATGTTGTCTTTTCTTAGCGCTACTTCGCATGCGTGCGGGGGGAGGGGGTCATCATTTCATGTGAGGCGGGGTGGCGACGAGAATGAATAAAGGCAGCAAGTATGAATTATGTACATGTGTATATATATGTATATGTCTGTGTATGTATATATATGTATACATTGAAATGTATAGGTATGTATATGTGCGTGTGTGGATGTGTATGTATATACATGTGTATGTGGGTGGGTTGGGCCATTTGTAATTGTTATTATTATTATTATTATTATTATTATTATTATTGTTATTATTATTATTATTATTATTATTATTATTATTATTATTATTATTATTATTATTAATAATCACTAGCAACTTTACTTATTCATCTCACTACTCATTACCCTTTCTAATCTGCCCACCCCCCACCTTTCTCATGCCACATGCATCTCTTGCACGTACCATCCCTGCTTACCTAAATATATCCCATTCCTCACCCACTACCATCACATCATTTGCTCACACCTTTTGCCATTCTACACTCAATCTCTTCTGGTACTTCCTCACACATGTCTTCTTTCCAAGCGCACTTACTGTCTCTGCTCTCTTCTCTCCTACATTCTCTGTTCTTTTTTGAAAACCTCTACAAATCTTCACCTTCGCATCCAGAAGGTAGTGATCAGACATCCCACCAGCTGCCCCTCTCAGCTTATTAACATCCATAAGTCTCTGTTTTACTCACCTATCAATTAACACATAATCTATTAATGCCCTTTGACCATCTTTCCTACTCACATTTGTATACTTGTTTAAGTATATCTCTCTTTCCAAACCAGTTTTCCCAATCACCAGTCTTTTTTCAGCACACAAATCCACAAGCTCTTCACTATTTCCATTCACAACACTGAATACCCCATGTACACCAGATATTCCTTCAACTGCCATGTTACTCAATTTCACATTTAAATTACCCATTACTGATACCTGGTCTTTGCACCAGAACTGCTGATGCACTTATTCAGCTGCTCCAAAAAAACATGCCTCACAAGATCTTTCTTCTCATGATCAGGTGCATAAGCATCAGTAATCACCCATCTCTCTCCATATACTTTCAGTTTTTTCCACATCAGTCTAGAATTTACTTCCTTATACTATCACACACTCCCACGACTCCTGTTTCTGGAGTAGTGCTACTCCTTCCTTAACTCTTGTCATTTCACCCACCCCTGACTATACTCCCAAGATGTTTCCAAACCATTCATCCCCTTTACCCCTTGAGCTTCTTTTCACTCAGAGACAGAACATCCAGGTTTCTTTCCTCAAATATACTACCTAGCCCCTTTCTTCTCATCTTGATTACATCTACACACATTCAGACACACCAGTTTGAACCTTCAAGGAGGATTAGCACTCCCGACTTGACTTCTTGATCGCCGTTTCCTGCGTCATTGAGGTAACGCTAGGAAACAAAGAAAGACCCATCGACTCATATACCCACATATGTACATACACACACATATACACATACATATACATGAATATACATATACATATCATCATATATACACGTATACATACACAGACACACACATATACACATGTACATATTCATACTTGCTTGCATTCATCTATTCCCACCACCACTCCACTCCACAGAAAACAGCATTGCCACCCATATGTTTACATTTGTAAGATCACATTAGAAAGAAATAAGTTTCAGTCAGTAATCAAGAAATGTAATTTCAGAACCTGGTGTTTGGCCTGATCATCTGTCAGAATCAGCTGATATCATTGGTACGCATGAAGAAGTTTCTGCTCCATCCTGCTGATCTTCACCTTTTGTTTAACCTTGTAAATGCTACAGAATCTTTAAAGACAAGTGAAAACTGGATGCCCATCTGCCTTCCAAAATTTGATCCAAAGTAAGTATTTTTTTACATTGTAATGGATGAAGGTGAAGGTGAGTCTGCATCAAGGATCTGTTATGTCACTGTAGCTGTTTAATCCATTTATGGATGGAATGATAAGGGTGATGAATGCAAGGATCATAGAACAATGGGTAGATCTGCTGTATACTTGAGATGGGGGGTAGCACTGGAGGTGGGTCATGTGCTGTTTTCGAATGATATGGTTCTGGTGTGAGACTCTAGAAACTCCAGAAAGTAGTGAAAGAGTATGGCAGACATTGTTAAAGGAGAATATGGTAGTGTGGTACAGCAAGGAGATAAGACATGATTGTTTAAGTGTATGTTTGAATTGGGAGGACCTTATGGAAGTTGGGTACTTTAGGTACCTAAGAGTGAATATAGCAGGAGATGGAACCATGGGGGCTGAAGTGAGCTAGAGCATGGGAGAGGTGACAAATGCCCAAGGTGCATTAAGAAGTGTGTGAGAGAAGTCATTGTCTGTTAGGGCAAGGATGAGTATGTTTGAATGTTTGGTAGTCTCAAATGTGTTGTATGAATGTGAGCCTAAGAATTCAAAAGGAGAGGAAATTGTATAAGTTTTGAAAATTAAATGTTTGGGTGGGTTAATCATGTGAGCAATGACTCTGTAGGAGAGGTATGACAGTAAGCTCATTTTGGTTGAGAGGGCTGACCTGGGTGTGCTGGAATGGTTTGGACATTTGGAAAGGATGAGTGAAGAAAGAAAGATTAGAAGGATCTATGTATTAGAACTGGAGGGAGGAAAGGGGGAAGGGAGACCAAAAAGATATGTAAGGTTGCAGTGAAGGAGGATTTAGGGTATTAGGGCCTAAATAGTCAGTAAGGTGAGAAGAATGCATGGGATAAAGTGAATTGAGGTAATGTGGTGTTTAAGGGATGACTTGCTGTTAATACACTAATTCAGGGCATACCAGGTGGTCAAGATAATCCATAGAATAGTGTATGGGGCTTCCCTGGAGATGACAGGCTTTGGTTTCAGTACAATATACATGAGAGCTAGAGTGTGCATGTATGCAGGTGAGGCTGTTGTTTATTTGTTTCTGATGCTATCTTGTAGAACTAGAGAATGGCTAGGTGTTAAGAAAAGTAAAGCAATACTGTCATTTTTAAGAATCAAGGATGTGGTTGCTTCTCTGTTTAGTTAATTTTCTTGTTTGTATGTTAGTGTATGGTGCTCCTTGTATTATCCTATATGTCTCTTCATTGTAAAGGTGCATTGTGTTTTTGTAATTACCAATATGTACTGTACAGGGAGTGAGTTCTACACCCAAGGGACCCTATCTCTTGAATTTTCTCTTCTGCTGTACAACTTAAATATTTGTGTACTTGTATTCTTTTATGTGCATTCACAGTTTCATCACATGTTAATTTAATCATCCACAGGTTTTGATGATTGAGAAATACTTCTTTTCCCTTTCTTCTTTTTTTATTACAAGTTCCATGCTTAATTTCATGTTCTTACATCTGGTTGTCCATTCTTTGCATCTGTAAAAGATCTGTTCACAGTTGAGATTGTCTGATTGCATGTTTTAATCTAGTTTTCTTATTGTAATTTTATCTTTTTTTTTTTTTTTCATACTATTCGCCATTTCCCGCGATAGCGAGGTAGCGTTAAGAACAGAGGACTGGGCCTTTGAGGGAATATCCTCACCTGGCCCTCTTCTCTGTTCCTTCTTTTGGAAAATTAAAAAAAAAAAAAAACGAGAGGGGAGGATTTCCAGCCCCCCGCTCCCTTCCCTTTTAGTCGCCTTCTACGACACGCAGGGAATACGTGGGAAGTATTCTTTCTCCCCTATCCCCAGGGAAAATTTTATCTATAATGGGCTTATTTATAATCTGTAACCTCTCCTTCCTTGTAACACAATTTTTTTTATTTCAGATACCATCTTTGTTACCTTGTGGACTTTTTGAACAGAACTTTGTGTTTATATATGTGGTGTAACCAGATTTTAGATGCCTATTCTAATTTGGGTTTAATGTAATTGGTAAATAGTTAACTAAACATTTCCTCATCCACATACTTAAATACATTCCTATCATTACTATTATACTTAATCGCTGTTTTCTGCGTCAGCGAGGTAGCACAAGGAAACAGATGAAGAATGGCCCAACCACCCACATACACGTATGTATATACATAAACGCCCATACCCACACATATACATACATATACATTTCAAACATATACATACATAGACATATACATATATACTCATGTACATATTCACACTTGCTGCCCTCAGGCATTCCCATCGCCACCCCGCCACACACAAAATACAATCCCCTCCCCCCCTCCAACAAGGTAGCACCAGGAAAAGACAAAGAAAAAAAAAAACCACATTTGTTCACACTCAGTCTCTAGCTGTCATGTATAATGCACCGAAACTGCAGCTCCCTTTCCACAGCCAGGCCCCACAGACCTTTCCATGGTTAACCCCAGATGCTTCACATGCCCTGGTTCAGTCCATTGACAGCATGTTGATCCCGGTATATCACGTCATTCCAATTCACTCTATTCCTTGCACACCTTTTACCCTCCTCCATGTTCAGGCCCCGATCGCTCAAAATCTTTTTCACTCCATCCTTCCCATTCCGGTTTGGTCTCCTGCTTCTCTTTGTTCCCTCCACCTCTGACACATATATCCTCTTTGTCAATCTTTCCTCACTCATTCTGTCCTTGTGTCCAAACCATTTCAACTACACTTTTTATTTCCACTCATCTCTCTTACCCTTTCATTACTTATTTGATCAAACCCCCTCACACCGCATATTTTCCTCATACATTTCATTTCCAATGCATCCACCCTCCTCCGCTCAACCCTATCTATAGCCCATTCCTCGCAACCACTTAACATTGTTGGAACCACTATTCCTTCAAACATGCCCATTTTTGCTTTCCGAGATAATGTTCTTTTCTTCCACACATTCTTCAACGCTCCCAGAACCTTTGCTCCCTCCCCCTTCCTGTTACTGACTTCTGCTTCCATGGTTCCAGCCACTGGTGAGTCCACTCCCAGATATCTAAAGCACTTCACTTCCTCCAGTTTTTCTCCATTCAAACTTATCTCCCAAATAACTCATCCCTCAGCCCTCCTGAACCTAATAACTTTGCTCTTATTCACATTTACTCTCAACTTTCTTCTTTCACACACTTTACCAAACTCAGTCACCAGCTTCTGCAGTTTCTCACCTGAATCAGCTACCAGCACTGTGGAAAGTGGGATGAAATTATGACGAAAACAATCGACTTCCATTTTCTTTCCTTCAGAAAATGTTACTGTAATTGCTTTTCGAATGATTTTCAGAAAAAAGTGAATTACTGTAATATTGTATCTTAATTGACTTGAATGAATACTTGAATGGAAATATGCAATATTTTTGCTGAAACTACCAGCATTACAGTGTAAAGTGCTGTGATAATAAATGGTGATTAATTTGCCTTTTGCATTTGGTGTTTCAGGCTTAGTGACCTTCATTTTATAGGACACAGACTGTTTTTAGTGAGGATTTTTTGAAATGAGTTATATATGCCATAAAGAATGCCATAATGTGTATGCCATAAAGTTGGGTGCTGGATTTGAGGGGATCTGCTACACTAAGATTATGGTGAGTGTGACTCTGACGTACCAATTATTTCCTGTTTTTTTAAATAAATAATATGACTGCCTAACTGTTTCATCCATATAAACCACAGAAAAGAAAAAATTCCTAAAGCTGACATGTTAGCTTCCAGTTTGACTTTCATTTATAATAACAATATTTCCAGTGGATACTTGTATGGCCACGTGTCCTACCTGGCAGATGATTGTGAGGCTTGTCTCTTGTTACTGTCTGTAGACAGAGAGCAGTTCTTCACACTGTCTGAAGCCAAACAGAAGATTGTTGATGTAAGTACAGGGATGTTTTTGCCATAATTAGTAAAGGTTTATGTGCAAGATATCTGTAGAGCTCGTCTGATTATCTTGTTAAGGTGCCATACTCAGCTTTCTTATGTATCCTTGGGAAATGTAAATGTCAAATCATGGTAGATTGACTTTGGTTACAGAAATGAGGAGCTGTAGGAGAGGTGAGTTGTGATATTTCATAGCCTATGAAAACATCTTGTTACAGAAATGGGGATAGCTGTAGGAGAGGTGAGCTGTAATTTCATAGCCTATTACAGTAATGGGGAGAGTTGTAGGAGAGGTGAGCTGTGATTTCATAGCCTATGAAAATATTTGTTAAGGAAGGATGAACAGAGATTAGTGCACAATGAGAGTTGTAGGGAGAGGAGGAGTAAGTGATTTGGTCATCTTGGAAGGCATCTATTTGGGATGAGCTTAGATTTTGTTGAGGTATTTTTTTGAATGATTTGTCTTGTTTCGAGGTACTTTGATTGATTGGGTTAAGTGGCATGTGTATTTTAAGAATCCTTAATCAGATTACATAAAGAAATCGTGACACAGAGCTGATTATCTCAGAATTGAAATCATATAAGTTTCATATTTGGTTTCATAATGAAGCTAATTTTACTTAGTTCACACTTTTGATTTCTTCTATTTTAACAGCGATTGCGGAGGCACCATTGCTTAGAAGGAATAAACACAGCAATCCGCACATCCTCCTACACAGTGAAGGCTATTGGAGCACCTGAACTAAGACACTTCCTCTACAAGTCTAAGACAACTGCACAGTACACTTGCCCAGAGTACACAGCTCCGTGAGTGATATTATGATTACCACAGTTTTACTGCTTGCTATAATGGATCACTTTGTGAGTTGTTTTCACCCATCAGTCCATTCAGTAATGTGAGTCACACTGTAACCTAGAACTTTACCTGGGTCATAACTTGAAAAGTCTAAATCAGATACAGGTACTTCCTACCTAAAGCCTTGCTGCAAAAAGTAATTTCACTATGATTGTTGAGATGTTAGTCCACTGATTCAGTTAAGGTAGTACAGTATCTAGTTTGATTTAATCCTTAGACTGCTCCCATATCATATGATGATCTTTTAGGGGATAGGTAGTAGTTGGTAGGCAGCCAACAACTAGGGAGTTATGTTACCAATACTGCCCGCCTGGTATAGGGAGGGGTAGTGATGGCTGTTTAGTGGTTGTCAAGTTGCGCTCATCTGACTCATGTAGCTGTTTTTCTTTCTACATCACCCATACACAAACTACTGGTATTCTGTCCACAGACATTATCTCCTTGTTATTCATGACACTTTACAATAGTTAATTCATAGTCCATTCTTCGTAACTTTAGATTTTCTTTTGGTGAGCAGTGTGTGCTTGCCCTTCCTATTGGCAAAATGGTAGGAACAATAGATAGAAGTAGTAGGTAGGAACATTTAGGCTGGAGCATTAGGTGGAAGTAGTAGGTAGGAGCACTTGGTAGAAGTGGTTAGTTGGTAGGAGCATCTGCAAGGTCTGTGGTAGAGTTGCCCTGTTAAGGGTAAGGCACTAAAGACTAAGAAGCAGCACTGGAGTTCACTAGTTATGGAGACTCTTTGCTGTGGCCACCCTCTTGAGAGAGTTTCAAACAGACATCAAAGATATAAATTGATAGATAGATGGTGTGTCAGTTTGCATTCCTGATGGTGACACATTCACAGGCTGCCCAGGGTCGAGCACACAGGTTCAAATCCTGGTTGCGGCGGTAAGTCCACAGTCATCCCAGCTATTCATCCACCCCTAGGGGTTGCTTGATAAATTGGATATCTGGCTCAGAGAATGAGTGAGAAAAGATTGACAATGAGGATATGTGTCAGAGGTGAAGGAAACAAGAGAGAAGTGGGAGACCATATTGGAGGTGGGAGGATGGAGGGAAAAAGATTTTGAGCGATCGGGGATTGAACATACAGGAGGGTGAAAGGAGTGCAGGGAGTAAAGTGAATTGGAACAATGGGGTATACTAGGGTTGACTTGCTGTCATTGGACTGAGCCAGGACATGTGAAGTGTCGGGTAAACCATAGAAAGGTTTGTGGGGCCTGGATATGGAAAGGGAGCTGTGGTTTCGGTGCATTACACATGACAGCTAGAGACTGAGTGTGAATGAATGTGGCCTTTTTTGCCTTTTTCTGGCACTACCTCGCTGGAGGGAGTGGGGGAATGCTGTTTCATGTGTGGTGGGGTGCTGATGGGAGTGGATGAAGGCAGCAAATATGAATATGTACATGTGTATATATGTATATGTCTGTGTATGTATGTGACTGTGTACATTGAAATGTATAGGCATATATATGTGTGTATGGGCATTCATGTATATACATGTGTATGTGGGTGGGTTGGGCCATTTTTTCGTCTGTTTCCTTGCACTACCTCGCTAATGTGGGAGACAGCGATTAAGTATAATAATAATGATAGGTAGCGACCCTGGTATACCACATTGTTCCAATTCACTGTAATCCTTGCACGCCTTTCACCCTCCTGTATGTTCAGGCCCCAATTGCTCTTGCCCAAAATGCAGCTTCCACATTGAAGACACCGTACACCTCCTCAGCTGCCCTGCATTTACCATGTGCAGACCCACAGTGTCACTTTTCATGAATTTTGGTCTTGGCTTTTGGATGTGATTGACTTCCTCAACTCAGTGGGATCTTCATGAAACCCGAGGTCATGGGGTTGCAAGGTTTAAGGTAAATGCATGCACTTTCATGTTTATATGAGTACATTTACTCAGATACATAGTAAGACATACTTAATTGTTTCGTACGTAGATACCACACGGAGGATGAACAGCGACGCTTATTCGGCTTGTATCAGCTCCTACATCACCGAGTGCATTCTGTGTCCAGACCTCTGAAAATGGTCTACATGGTCATGGATGCTCAGACTCTCCTGGGATGGGTAAGTCAGTATGTTGAACATGTTTTATGTCTGAAGTTGCTTATGTATGCATAGCCAGTAAGGACAGAGAGATGTTGAGCATCCCCTTTCCATGTAATTGCTATCTTTTCCCAACTTTTTTTGACTCTCCTTTCTTAGGTTATGATGATTAAGTTTGAGGGCTAGACTTCAAGGAATGAGTTATTTGTTATGAGGAATGTGGAATTTGTTATTGGCTCTTAATTTTTTCAGCATATGAACTTTAAATAGGAGAAAAAATAGGTGTATCTTTTTAATTTAGTTGTTTATTAACATATTATATATGAGAAATACTGTCCATTCTTAAAAAACACATCTTCATTTAAAGCTGTATGGCCTCTGGCTGTTGGATCTTTGAGATGTGAGTTTTGATGTTTCCATATTTTCACAATTAACTTTTGGAACTTTATTTCTCAAGTCTTTCATAAAGTGATGATCTTTTTTAAAGGCAAGCTGTTCAACCTTAAAACTCTGAAAATTCTCCTTTTTTCTCTGTTGTTTCCCATATTCATATTTCATTTATGGCTTGGCTACAATGAGCATCTGTTGGTGTGAGGAAAGTCTTTACAATAAAAAAAATAAGGGGAATACATGTTTAAGATAAGATATAACAGAATACTGAGTATTGAATACATAGTGTAATTAGTGGCAGGTAAGATTAATTTATAGAGAAAATTGATATTTTCTGTAAATATTTATAGTGTGCTGAAGCTTAAAATAAATTTAAATATATTTTTTCAGGTAACAAAGGAGTTTGAATTGTATGCTGCATTGGAGCCACTGGTGACCAAGCATAATGCAATTGTCTACATAAATAAACTTCTTAGGTGGATTAAAAGTGAGGAGAACAGATTATTCATACTGAACTCTCCCACATTTTAGGTCTTTACATATTATTGTAACTTCTTTCAACATGATCTCCCTACCTACATTTTACATAATCTGCAGTTCTCTTTACAGAATTGGACTGTAATGAAACGAAGTGTAAATAAATCTATTTATGCACTGCAAAGCTAATTTTATAATGGAAATATACATTGCCAAGAAGGTTGTATTATTATTTTTCATTGTCAACTGATTCTATACTTACTCTTTAAAGTAGGGAGAAGTAGACACTCATAAATACTAAAGTAATGAGGATAATCCAGGTTCATAGTACGTGCAATTTTCTGCCTGGCTACTTTAAAGAATATTTTGTAATTGAACTTAACTTATTTCTGTCCGGGCTAATTTTAGCCAGACATCCAGGTGTTAAATATATGTAAATGGGTGGCTAGGTGTTGCTTATTATATTGAAGGAGCTCTTGTCTTGCTAAAACATAACTCTTTAAAAATAAGATGAAGAGTAATCCAACTGGAATCATTTATGATGAATACATTAAAAGTCATAAGTGCTCTCACCCCATTTCTCATTTGTCCAGTTTTTCAGCTTCCATACATTTCCCTTGACCTCCATCTACTTTCTCTCAGACTCCTAATGACTCTCGCTCCCTCACTGCAAATACCATCCATACATCTTTCTGATCTCATAAATGGGAAAGTTATTTTTCTCTCCCTAGCACTCACTACCCTTTCTCATACACCCTCATTCTACCTTTTTGATAACTACTTTGCTTGCACAATTATTGCCTCCCTCAATGCCTTCCTTTCTCCTTATTTCATTTACTTTCACCCAATACCATTCTTCACTCTTTTTTTTTTTTTGTGGTACCTCTGCACACATGCCTCTTTTTCCAAGCTTGCTGACTTTCACCACTTCTTGGACATGTCATTTCCTCTTTTTCTAAAAGTGCTACAAACTTTCACATTTGCATCCACCAAGATATTGAGACATCTCACTATCCTGGTGACCATTTTGGCATTTTCCTTTCACTTCACTTCACCCATAATTCAAAAATGCCTATTGTCTACTAACCCCACTCACCCACATATTTTTGTGCAGCATTTTTAGACTAAGTATTCCTAATCAATAATCCTTTTTCAGTACAAAATAAGCTGTTCCCCAATTTCATTAACTCTGGTACTATATGTAACTTAGTTATACCATCGACTATCATATCACCCCCTTTTGCGTTCAGACCTTCTAGTACCAAGATTTGATCCCTTTCATCACAACTGTCATATAATTCATGTAGCTTCTCCCAAAAAGCACCCTTTCTTTCTCTGTTCCATTACTAGGTGCAAAAACACTCTGTAATACCCATGTATTGTGCTCTACTTTCATTCTAACTCAAATTAATCTTGAACTGACTTCCTTATCTTCTTTAACATGGTTCAGCAGCTACGCCATTAGAAGTACCACCCCATCCTTTGCTCTTGCTCTCCCTTTTACCCCAAACTTTATATCCTTAACATTCCCAAACCTTTTTTCCACCTTACCCTAAATCTTAATTTCACTCAGAGCTAGAGCATCCAGGTTACTCTCATCAAACATAGCATATATTTCTTCCTTCTCATCTTGATTACATACACACACATTCAGACACTAGCCAAAGATTTCTAGGGGAATTCCTCGTTTGGCTCTTTTTTTGGTTACTATTTTTAGAAAGTGGTGATACAAGGAGGGACTCCTGTCCATTAGGATAATACAAGGAGGGAAGGGTTTCCAGTCCCCCACTCCTGCCCATTAGTTGCTTCTTATGACATAGTAAGCATTTCTTAGGTAATTGGTAGCTTTTTACTTCCCTTTACACAGGAACTACTGAAATTTGTGATTTATGACAATGTGAAATACATGTTATGTGAGGAATGGAGAAAGTTTAATTAGTGGACCGAGTTATAGCAACCCACATTTATATGAAGCAAAAAGGAAAGATAGGGAGGCTCACAGCACTGCTGTTAGTATTCATTTGGTATGGACCTATGACATTATAGATAAGTCTAACATGAGGATGGCTAGGGTTAAAGTGAAAGATGTTGTTTGTGAATTGAGAGGCTATTTGAGATGACATCGTGGAATAATTACTGATTGTACTGGTAACAACAATTGATTATGCGTTATTTATAAAACACTAGAACATAATGGTGCTAAAAAATTTAAATATTCTAAATAATTTTTCCTTTTAACAGTTTCCTGTGACTGCAAGGTAGCACCAGGAACAGATGAAGAATGGCTTCAATCTTTCACATCTAATCTCTAGCTGTCATATATAATGCACCAAAGCCTGAGTTCCACTATCCACAGAACTTTCCATGGGTTCTTATGATTGCTTCATATTTATTGGTTCAACCTATTAACAGCAAGTCACTCCCTGTATACCACATCTCTTTCATTTACTTTATTTCATGTGCACTTCACACCCTCCTGCACAGTCAGGCCCAGGTGTTAAAAGCATCTCTCTCTTCAACCTTCCACCTGCTCCTCTTATTCTATTTTCCCAGCTCCCTCCACTTCTGACATGAATATCCTCTTAAGTCATACTTTATTGTTGTAGAACTACATAATTATATAATTAATTTTTGACTCTGAGACTCATATATTTTTGGCATTCCATTAGTACATATTCCATGGTAACATTGCAATTGTAGGTGTCACATATTGGGGCACATCTCTCCATTAAGTGACCATGGATAAACATCGTATGACCAGTCCTTGGTGAATAAAGAAATTTCACACAACTATGATTCCTGTTGATAAAAGAAGACTTTACTTCAGCACCTTCCCTTATCCTCTATATTTTGTTATTCCTTTGGGCTTCAAAGCTACATCTGCCATGCTATTTTTATCTCACGTAATAATTTATTCTGCCAATAAAATCATTGAGGCAAAACTTTAAATGAGTGTCAATGTGGAGAATAATTTTCTCTTTCAACACACCTTAGTGCACAGATTGAAGAATTAAGGAGAAATGATAGTAAAACAGAAAATATTTTTCATCTTTGCACTGATCAAAAGTTAACTGCACGGATGTACATTCATAATTTGACCATCTGAGTTATCATAGAAAGACATTATGAACTCAAAATAAATATTTATGCCAAGGGGTCACTAAAAAAAATTTTGTACAGCACTTACTGTATATTTGTACAAAAACTTTACATTGAAAGCTATACAGCATGGCTGATAAAATTTCCAAAAAGAGAAGAGCACATACTCAATAACTGCCTGATGTGAAACAAACACATGAAAAGATAATATGCTACAATGCTCAGCATTAATATCTGATATAGTAGATGTAGTTTTCATTTGGTTTATTCAGTTTACAAAATATTCAAATTAGTATAAAGGAATGTTTATTAAGTTAAAACACTGGGATGTGATATAAAAAAGTGATTGAGACATACTATATCATGACATTTTCTATCAAAAATACTGAACAATCTGTGACACCATATAGCACATTCTTATGTGAACTATGGCTAACAAAAGCAATCTCTCTCTCTCTCTCTCTCTCTCTCTCTCTCTCTATATATATATATATATATATATGGAAAATATTCTACATTTTGAAAAATGTGTATTGACCATGCTATGCACTAACAAGTTAAACATGGCACGTAAAAAATTGAAATAATTTTTTCATTATAACCATAAACTTTCTTAATAAAAGGAATGTTAAGAGATACAATAAGCTAAAGCTTTAAATATGCATGAATGGTCCACAAAATGAAATCCTTGAGGGGGTCCAACTTATCCTGACATTACAAAAGATATCATAAACTTGTGTCTCTGAAGTATAGTAACATCAAGTACGGTACTATTACATGGAATACAGAGCCTAAAGATTTATGACCATAGATAATTTTAACTTCTTGTTAACTTGAACTTTTAAAAATATAATTGTAATGCTTGCCTTGATAAACTGGTCTTGTGATTTAAATCAACAAATGCTGCTGCCATCAAGGTACCAAAATGTTTATATAACTGAAAGTATCATTAACAGAATACTCTAGCAGCACCTTTAATACTGCAGAATGCTATAACAATTTATAACTCAAATTAACAAAAAGAAAATTAAGCACTGCATTTAAATTATAGCAATACAAAAATTGCTAAAGAAAACAATGTACATTTCTCCTGTGTCACAGGGAACAACTAAAGGTGAGAACTGGAGAAAAGAAATCTTCCCCTCTTCTACCATTGCTTTTCAAAAGAAAGAACAAAAGAACCCAGGTAAGGATTTTCCTCTAAGGCCTAATAGTCTCTTTCTGATGTTACCTCAATAATGTGGGAATCAAAAAACATGCATGAGAGAAAGGAAAGAAAAAATTGCTAAAACATTTTCAGAAATAAAGTGGAAAAGAAAATCCTAGATGTGAGTATACCAGTGAAAAGTTTTTATCGAGGATGTAAGGCATGTGTACGTGTAGGAAGAGAGGAAAGTGATTGGTTCTCAGTGAATGTAGGTTTGCGGCAGGGCTGTGTGATGTCTCCATGGTTGTTTAATTTGTTTATGGATGGGGTTGTTAGGGAGGTGAATGCAAGAGTTTTAGAAAGAGGGGCAAGTATAAGGTCTGTTGGGGATGAGAGAGCTTGGGAAGTGAGTCAGTTGTTGTTCGCTGATGATACAGCGCTGGTGGCTGATTCATGCGAGAAACTGCAGAAGCTGGTGACTGAGTTTGGTAAAGTGTGTGAAAGAAGAAAGTTAAGAGTAAATGTGAATAAGAGCAAGGTTATTAGGTACAGTAGGGTTGAGGGTCAAGTCAATTGGGAGGTAAGTTTGAACGGAGAAAAACTGGAGGAAGTAAAGTGTTTTAGATATCTGGGAGTGGATCTGGCAGTGGATGGAACCATGGAAGCGGAAGTGGATCATAGGGTGGGGGAGGGGGCGAAAATCCTGGGAGCCTTGAAGAATGTGTGGAAGTCGAGAACATTATCTCGGAAAGCAAAAATGGGTATGTTTGAAGGAATAGTGGTTCCAACAATGTTGTATAGTTGCGAGGCGTGGGCTATGGATAGAGTTGTGCGCAGGAGGATGGATGTGCGGGAAATGAGATGTTTGAGGACAATGTGTGGTGTGAGGTGGTTTGATCGAGTAAGTAACGTAAGGGTAAGAGAGATGTGTGGAAATAAAAAGAGCGTGGTTGAGAGAGCAGAAGAGGGTGTTTTGAAATGGTTTGGGCACATGGAGAGAATGAGTGAGGAAAGATTGACAAAGAGGATATATGTGTCGGAGGTGGAGGGAACGAGGAGAAGTGGGAGACCAAATTGGAGGTGGAAAGATGGAGTGAAAAAGATTTTGTGTGATCGGGGCCTGAACATGCAGGAGGGTGAAAGGAGGGCAAGGAATAGAGTGAATTGGATCGATGTGGTATACCGGGGTTGACGTGCTGTCAGTGGATTGAATCAGGGCATGTGAAGCGTCTGGGGTAAACCATGGAAAGCTGTGTAGGTATATATATTTGTGTGTGTGGACGTATGTATATACATGTGTATGGGGGTGGGTTGGGCCATTTCTTTCGTCTGTTTCCTTGCGCTACCTCGCAAACGCGGGAGACAGCGAAAAAAAAAAAAAAAAAAGAGTATACCAGTGCTTAACCTTAAAAATTTATGTAACCATCTTAGTTCTTGATTCACATAAAATGGAATAACTGTGATGTACAGTTCCAATGTCACTAAAATCAACATAATAATTGATGCACAAAGATACTAAGTATAATTTCAGTCATGAGCATGAATGGTAAAGGGATGATGCAAGAATCTATCATTCCTTAAAGAAAAATACTATTCCAAAACTTACCATGGGAAATGGTTTGTATTTTTTCAAAACTTGCTGCCATTTCCTAGCTATCTATATATCTGATGCCCAATCCCTCAGGGAACTCCCATTTAGGGATTGGCCTTACATGCCTCCCTTGTATGCACCACTCCATATATTTTCTTCCCCCAGTACTCTTCTACTCTTATTTTCCTATCTCAGGTGGTCTTCCTCCCACTCACACAACCCTTTTAATCCTACACTCTCTTCATAAACTTCCCGTCTTGCATGTTTTCCACATGCCCAAACCCCTTACAGTATTATGTTTCACCCACTCTACCACTCCACAATTCGTTTCCTGTGCATTCTCTCCAATACCATATCTCTCTTACACCTCATTTCTTTCTTCATACCATTTAGTCATACCACATGCTCCTCATAAATAGCTCATTTCCACAGCCTGGATTCTTGACCTCTGTGACTCATTCCATGTTTCAGCAGCAGGGGTCAGGGTTGGAAGGACTATGTTGTCCCTTAATCCTTTCTTCACTTCCATACTTACAACTCTACCCTTCATTATTCTGTTAAGTGACCCAATGCCTCTTCTATAACATACTGCTCTCTCCCTTAACTCTCCTTCCATATCACCAAAGTTACCCAAGATACCTCCCAAATACTTAAATTCTGTCACTTCTTCCAGGCTTTCTCCCCCATATCAATAACAGTTTAAATACAATTGCATTCAAACAGCCAAAGACCACTAGGTCATAACAAAGCTGTTTGTGATAGCTGAAGACATCAGAAAGTCATTGACCAATGTGATAATAGAAAAGCTCAAATTTTTCAGAGAAAGAACACATTGCTTAAGAGAAGCAAATATTGTCAGTGGTGGATTTGAAGCAAATCTGTTCTTAAATGTATTTATGGTATTGCTTTCAACTACTTTAATTGCCAAGTCATTCCATATGAGAACAATTTTGTTGGTACTTTGCCTCATTTGAGGTAAAATGTTTCCCCATGTGATTATATTCACTACTATGAGTAATATCAGAAGAACTATCGATAAAGATTATTGAAACCTTTAACGAATCTGAATTCGTGCATTAACGTCTTAACCTTCTCTTTTCTAAACTAAATAATTTCATTTCTTTTACTCAGCTCTCATGGGATTTTTTCTCAAGCTGGGAATCATCTTGGTAGTTTAGTACACTCTCCTCTCACTTTATAAGGCTTTGCAAAATATATACTTTCAATTATTAGTTACAGTAGGGTTGAGGGACAAGTTAATTGGGAGGTGCGTTTGAATGAAGAAAAACTGGAGGAAGTGAAGTGTTTTAGATATCTGGGAGTGGATTTGGCAACGGATGGAACCATGGAAGTGGAAGTGAGTCATAGGGTGGGGGAGGGGGCGAAAGTTCTGGGAGCATTGAAAAATGTGTGGAAGGCAAGAACGTTATCTCAGAGAGCAAAAATGGGTAGGTTTGAAGGAATAGTGGTTCTGACAATGTTATATGGTTGCGAGGCGTGGGCTATAGATAGAGTTGTGCGTAGGAGGGTGGATGTGTTGGAAATGAGATGTTTGAGGACAATATGTAGTGTGAGGTGGTTTGATTTGAGTAAGTAATGAAAGAGTAAGAGAGATGTGTGGTAATAAAAAGAGTGTGGTTGAGAGAGCAGAAGAAGGTGTTTTGAAATGGTTCAGTTACACGGAGAGAATGAGCGAGGAAAGATTGACAAAGAGGATATATATATGTCAGAGGTGGAGAGAACGAGAAGTGGGAGACCAAATTGGAGGTGGAAAGATGGAGTGAAAAAGATTTTGAGTGATCGGGGCCTGAACATGCAGCAGGAGGGTGAAAGGCGTGCAAGGAATAGAGTGAATTGGAATGATGTGGTATACCGGGGTCGACGTGCAGTCAATGGATTGAACCAGGGCATGTGAAGCGTCTGGGGTAAACCATGGAAAGTTTGTGGGGCCTGGATGTGGAAAGGGAGCTGTGGTTTCGGTGCATTATACATGGCAGCTAGAGACTGAGCGTGAACGAATGTGGCCTTTGTTGTCTTTTTCTAGTGCTACCTCGTGCACACATGGGGGAAGGGGGTTGTCATTTCATGTGTGGTGGGGTGGCGATGGGAATGAATAAGGGCAGACAGTATGAATTATGTACATGTGTATATATGTATATGTCTGTGTGTGTATATATATGTATACATCGAGATGTATAGGTATGTATATGTGCGTGTGTGGACGTGTATGTATATACATGTGTATGTGGGTGGGTCGGGCCATTCTTTCATCTGTTTCCTTGCGCTACCTTGCTAATGCGGAAGACAGCAACACGGTATTATAAATATAGATATAAAAATATTTTACTTTTAATTGCATTTATCTAAAGTCACCTATGCTTACACACACCTCTCACTTTCCACATGCTACTCATTTCACCTGCACATGTAAGCCCTGCTTCCCTAACTACCTTCCACTTTTTTTTTCAAGTCACCTATATGACACTGGCAAAATATGCCCCAAATGACACCAACTTGGGTGAAAGAAAAAAAAAATAAAGCTGAAATTAATCGGGACTCTGAAGGATTTTTGTAAAACTGACTTGTTTCATTTACTCTCACCCTATGTCACTTTTTACTCAATTTCTTTAGTTATCTCTGTTCACTGGCAACCCTCCTAAGCTCCCTCACTTTAACCACTTCTTTCACACACATAACTTTGTCTTTACCTAAAAGCACAGCAAACTTTCACACTCACTTCTGCCTAAAAATGATCAGACAATTGACCTGCTGCTTCTCTCTGTATGTTTACATCCAACAACCTCTCCTTTGCATGTCTGTCATTTAGCATATTATCCAGGAATGCTCACAAACCCCTAACTCCAACCTTACTCTACTACATTAGAGAGATATCTGCATATTTTTAACCAAGTACTCCCACTTGACAATCTTTTTTCATCAAACAACTCTAAAACCTGTTGCTCGGTTTCATTTATTACCAGGTACCACATGCTGCATTGCCCACTCTTGCATTCAGATCCTCTATCTATCTATCTTTGAAGCCCATTCCCTCTAGGAACTCCCTCAAGAGGGTGGCTATGGCAAAGAATCTCCATAACTGGTCAACTCCATTGTTGCTTCTTAGCCTTTCATACCTCAACCTTAACAGGCCACTGGCAGAGGGCAACTCTAGTGCAGTTTTTCATAGCTCCTAACTAATGCTTTGCTGACTACTTCACTAATGTACCTGCCTAATGTTCCAACCTACTATCTGTCTAGCACCTAGGTATGAGACCTTTCATCAAAGTGGAGGCACTCATTTACCAGCTCGCCCCCCAAAAAATAAACCCCTTTCATCTTCACTCCTCTCACAACTAGGTGTGTGAGCACCAACAAACCAGTGACTGAGATTTAAAAAGTTAAAAAAAATATCAATAAAACCTTATGTTATGGCAACTTAATAATTCATTCTCGCTAAGTGTACCAAATATATGTTTCCTTATCCACCCTTAAACATTTTTTGTAATTCATTTTCGTAATTCACCATCAAATTTGTAATCACGTGAAGATCCATTATAAGATACAACTCCCATCCTAATGGTATCACTTTCCAGGAACAAGAGCAAGAACTTCAAATCTCAGTCAGCTTTCTGATTGATTAGTTTTTGCCACCAAATAAATTATACCATCACTTGTTTGAAAAAATCATGCAATCTCTTTGCAAGTATGGAGTTTCTTTTTCATGCTCATAACCGAAACCCCTGGCACTTTTATGACAATTATGTACAACTCAAAATTGAAGGAATGTCTACCACATAACTTATGAATGGAATGTACAGGATAAATATGCTCTAGCATAAAGAGAAAGCATAAACAAATAAAACTGAGCAGTGATAAACTGGAATGCCCACCAACATAAGATCCAAAATAACCAAGTAAAATTACACATTATTGTAAATCAGTAAAAATTTCATTTGTAACTATTTAAACTCAAGCAGTCATATATATTTTTGGTCAAAAAAAATCCAAAAAAATCTTTCACTATGAAACATAAACATCTCATGGACAGGAGCCATACTTCTGATAGTTTGACAGGGGTATCATAATACCTTAAATGATAATATTTTAAACCAGCTGTTTCATTTATGATGATCAGTTACTTTCAATCAGTGACATCTGAACACATAATGGAATGTTTATGGTCATTAGAATGTATTTAGGGAAGAAGCAGATACTTTGTATGAATTAACCTAATACTCATGCCTAAGAATCCTCATCTCAAATGTTTAAACAGCACAATCACAAAAAAATGGCATTCCAACATTTCTGTTTCAAAATACTAATACATAGCTGACAGGTAAGAAGTACTTGAGATACAAAACAAATATGCAAAAAAGAATTTGGCAGATTTATATAAAATCCAGGTTGGATTACTGTACATTGGTCCACAATACTTATGCATATATGTATCACACTGCTCATTAAATCACAGATTCATGCTGTTTCCCACCTACTAACATATAGCAATCAAGACAAAAAAGTAACTTAGGCTCAGTTTGAAGCTGTAAGACATCACAAGCAGTTGCTGGCATGGAATGAAAACTAAGCTGTTAGACACACTTTAAAGCAAGGAAGAGAGAGCCAGTGTACCTACCTACAAGTATCTACTATGAAATTTTGCCTAAATGACAGGGCTAGCATGTAGTGCATGAATAGCTTCTTGAATTACAAGGTTGTGAAAGAGTGAATGATCTGATGGTGACAAAAGATATATGGAATACAAGATAGGGGATGGGGAGAAAGAATACTTCCCATGTATTTCCTGCGTGTCGTAGAAGGTGACTAAAAGGGGAGGGAGCAGGGGGCTGGAAATCCTCCCCTCTCTCTTTTTTTTTTTTAATTTTCCAACAGAAAGAACAATGAAGGGGCCCAGGTGAGTCCTCTGTTCTTAACGCTACCTTGCTAATGCGGAAAATGGCAAATAGTTTGAAAGAAAGAAAGAACAAGATAATGATGAGTGGCAGCACATAACACAAGAAAACTGTGGAAGAGGGATGGTTAGACAAAGCTTTAAAAGAAATACCGGTGAAAAAGATACATAAAAGATAGCTAAAGAACCAGGATGAGCAACAATCTGTATAAAACTGGTTAAAAGCTATGTGCTACAAGGCAAAATTTTTCTTTTGTTTGCTCTGTAATGGAAAGCAAATATAACATTTGTAAAGAAAATATGCAAAGATAGGGGGAGAGAAGGATACTGATGATCATTTTCATTATAGGAAGCATATGAACATAAACAAAAGAAAAAGACTTAAAATTTAGTTGTTCACTGTATTAGGAAAGTTGGAAATATTCCATGGAAAACATTACTTGATAATTGCATTTATTACAGGAAGGTACTAATAGGGTAGGTATTTTGAGTGCATGCACAATATGAAAAAAAATAAAATATCAAAGGTGGATTATACAGCACACCCTAAGAAACTTATTGCTGGTTGACAAAAAACTAGAAAAACTGCTAACCATGCAACTAAACTTGAGTGATGCTTTAATTATGAATATGAATGTTGGAAAATATTGCCAGGTCTACCCAGGGCGAACTGTGAATCTTCCCTCAGCTATCCTGCAGGCTGCAGGGTTAAAGATGGGAGTCCAATTTGTAAAATCATTTCCTACACAATAAGCATGTCCATATTCACTTTAATTGCCTCCAGTAACTGAGAATGGAGTTGATAATAACATACAAAAAAGAATGCATGCTCCAAATATATATACATACACATATAAAGTCTCTAGAAATTTACATAATACATGTTTTTAAGTCAAAAATTTGATCTAGATGCAGATATAATGCTGAGCTGCATAACCCACAGATAGCCTGGATGATAAAACTAAAGCCATTTGCCACCTAAATCACCAATGCTGAACACACTAAATCTCATATTCCAACAGATGTCAGCCAATTATTCATGCTCAGAGCAGCAAATCACACAGTACATGATTATCATAAAGTTCATGATGTCAACATGGGTTATGATAATCCTAGATAGCACTATACTGTCTTCCTGACTAAATGACTACAAAGTGGGATGATGAAAGGAGTGATGCTACTGAGAAATGGATATGAGGGATGAAATGGATGAAGTAGACTCCTTAGCAGACAAATGAGATGATTGAGTTATATATGTAAGATTTAGATGAGAATGAAGACTCTGATCCTGGTCATCCTGTAGTTCCATCAGAGCAAGAACAGAGGATTTCAAACATAACACTACTTACTATCACAGTATTTATGTGGATGAATGTATGAATTCATGTGTGTGATTGAATAAAAGTGTAAAAGTCAAAGGTTACTCAACTAATGATCAAAGTGATAAGAAAGAAATCCTGATCAACTTCCACATTATGAAAAATTTACCTCTGCACTCTAGTTATCTTGCAGTTTTTCTAGAGTTTGATTAAAGGATCAAAAACACATATAGCACTGCTCATTCTCATGGAGATCATGAAATATTTGCTTTACAGTCAAAACAACGACCTTTTTTCTCAATACAATTCCTCTGTTGACCACAAGTTTCATATGAGTATACTATAACTTTACAGTGCCTGGTGGGAGACTAGCATTACAGGTGCGGTAGTATCGAAGATCATTGATGAACCGCTGCACGTTCTGTGTAAATGTTGGAAGATCCTGTAAAATACAAACATGCTGGTTCAGTTTTTCCTTGTGTAACATTACATATTTTGTCCACGTTCAGTGCTATAAAAGGATATCAACTGGACTCATCATACTGAAAAGTGAAGGAAGATACGTAAGCCACTTGAATAAACATTAATATCAAAGTCTTCAACCTAAACACAAAATATCCATACCTAGGTGTGCTCAAGTAAAAAGTCACCTTTAACAAGGCTGTATCAACATCAGTTCAAAGAGCTCAGTCTCATCAAAGAATCTCACTTTAAAATATTCCACCTGTCCCTGCTACCAAGTGTAGTGCAGCCTTCAGCAACAGAAGCTTCTGGAGAAAGGGTCTTTTGATAATACCAGGACCCTTTTATAAAGGGGTCCTGGGGTAATTATCAAATATATGAAAAAATACTGTTAATACCTAAGTTTATCTTCACTGTCATTACATTCAAGAAAAGTTGTAATTTCCATATGGTCTGCGGCAGGAGTGTGTGGTCACCATAGTTATTCAATTTGTTTATGGATGGAGTGGTGAGGGAGGTAAATGTAAGTCTTCAAGAAAGGGGCATAAATGCAGTCTGTGGGGGATGAGAGGGCCTTGGAAGTTAGTCAGTTGTTGTTTACCAGAATCACCAGAATCTGATGGCAGATTCTGGTGAGAAATTAAAGGAGTTGGTGACAGCATTTAGAATAGTGTGTGAAAAGAGGAAGTTGAGAGAAAATGTGAATAGAAGCAAGATTGTTATGTTTAGTAGGGTTGAGGGACAAGTTAGCTGGGGTGAGTTTGAATGGAGAAAATTTGGAGGAAGTGAAGTGTTTAAAGTATTAGGGAGTGGACATGGCAGCAAATGGTACAATGGATGAAGTCAGTCTTAGGGTGAGTGAGGGACAACAAATGCAACTATGGAAGAAGTGAGTCATAGGGTGGGTGGGTGGGTGGGTGGGTGGGTGGGGGGGGGGGTGGGGGGGGGGGTGGGGGGGGGGGGGGGGGGGGGGGGGTCAAAGGTTCTGGATGCATTGAAGAATGTGTGGAGAGAGAGGTTCTTATCGTGGGGGGTGAAAATTGGTATGTTTTAACATATAGGAGTTGCAATGATGTCATATGGAAGCATGGCATGGGTTATAGATGAAGATGTGGAGAGGAGGGTGTACATGTTCGAAATGGAATGTTTGAGGACAATATATGGTGTGAGTTGGTTTGATCAAGTAATTAATAAAAGGGTAAGAGGGAGATGCAGTAGTAAAACATAATGTGGTTAAGAAAGCTGAAGAGGGTGTGCTGAAGTGGTTTGGATATATGGAAAGAAAGAGTGAGGAGAGGTTGACAAAGAGGATATATAAGTTAAAAGTGGAGGGGACAAGGAAAAGGGGGGATACCAAACTGGAGATGGAAGGATGGAATTACAAGGATCTTGAATGACTGGGGCCTGAACATGCAGGAAGGTGAATGGCTTGCATGGGAAAGATTGAAATGGAGTGACATGGTATATAGAGGATGACATGCTGTCAATGGACTGAGCCAGGGTATGTGAAGTGGCTGAGGAAAACCACAGACAGGACTGTGGGACATGGATGTGGACAGAGGGCTGTGGTCTTGTGCACTGCACATGACAGCTAAAGAATGGATGTGAGCAAATGTAGTTTTACTTCATTTCTTCCTGGAGCTACCTTGCTATCACATGAAATGGTGATCAAGCATAAAAAATGCATATAAATCTAACCCCGGGAGATACAGCAGCAAGAATACTGCCTATGTATCTTCTGCATGTTGCAGAAGGCAACTAAGTGGGGTGGGAGTGGCAGAGCTGGCAATCTTCCCCTCCTGCACGACTTTCTATTGAAGGGAACAGAGAATGGAACCACATGAGGATTTTTTCATCATCTAATGTTCAGTCATCGGTTCTGGACGTAACCTTGCTCACATAAGGAACAACGACCATGTATGAAAGAAACAATATATCCTAGCCTGAGCCAAATATTCCACTTCAATCACCAATCAGGCTCAGTATGTGGCCTTGAAACTGAATTGTACAGCTTGATGTATATATATATCTGATTAAATGCACTGCTCAACTTGGGTAAACATATGTCTGGAGATGTTAAAGGGGTGATGATGGCTAATGAATGATACACTTGTTTTGACTTATCTCTGTACTGTATAATCTTCCAGCATGTCTTGCTGGTTATAAGTGGGGCAGGAAACATTCTTACCTATTATTCTATTTCATGAAAAATACAAAGATACTTTTCATATATACATAAAAATGATAACAAAAAAAAGTTATTTGGCAAGGTACTTACTGTATCTGTCTTGAAGTTTTCTTTCAAGATGGTTCTTTGGTCATCATCTAAACCATCCATATTCTGCAGAAAGTGGGGGACAAATGCTGCGAAAAAGGTGTTGAAGTCTACTGATGCCATATTGTACACTGTGATGGTGATCTATGTGATACAAAAAGAAAAAAATTTAACTATTCTGTAAAGAAATTGTCTCAGAAAGAATCGAAGGTTTTTCAAAATGAATGATGCTATCAGAGCAATATTGATAATGAGCAAAAGTGTAGCACCTATAGTAAAATCTCTAACTAAAGACTAATTTCATTTTGGCACATTAAACATGATCCTGTGCAGCACATATATGCAATTAAGTACCTATCTCAAAACTAATGTGGACTTATCTCAAGTAGTGCTAAAATTTAACTATCATCCCCTTTTTTATTAATAATTCAATGAAGAAAAAGTGAGGGCAGTAAGAACACTTAAGATACAACGTACATGATTCGGTGAAAAAATTTTACTTAGATTATTTTGGATGAAGCATGTAGTAGAATAACTTTAGCTCACTTGTTTCAGTATCACTATTTGACCTTTACCTTCACTAGGGGAAGTACATGGAGGCAAATGAAAAGGACTGCAACACATATTTTATTTCTATGTGGAGCTAAGCACTCATGTTTTCGATGATTATTCTATTTCTTCTTTCTGTATTTGATGCATAATAGGACCAGACAAAGAAATGGCCTCATTCTCTAGCTGTCACGTATAATTCACCAAAACTAGAACCCCCATCCACACCCAGGCCCCAAAGACTTTTCCATGGTTTCCCCCAACCACTTTATACCCTGGTTAAGCCAAATGACAGCATGTGGGAAGTATTCTTCTTCCCTATTCCCAGGGATTAAAACAATAATAATTCCTGTGTTACTACTTTTAGAAAGTGAAAATACATGAAAAATTTCCATGTACTTTAGCATCTTCACAAACCTGAACAGAAGTCCTTGAAGCACTCATGTCCTCAATGTGTCGTATGTGTCTGATAATATCTACTCCAGCATCAATTTTTTCTTTATGAACAACATTCTACCCTTAATGAATCATGTAAAGAAATGTATACACATATAGGGAATCTTTATCAAATATGCCACTTGGGAACCTTGGAAAAAGAGCGGTAAAGACTTACTTCTTCCTGAAGTAAATCCTGAGAACGGTGAACCAGTACCTGCAGCAAAACAGTGATAAACTGGCCCAGCATAGAGTTGCGGAACACACCCTGGAGTGGAAGTAAGTGATACGGAAAGTTGGTTAAAAATCTTTTTAACTTTTTGTATGGAAATTTATAACAGTGAAAAGAGAGTAAGGTAGTAGTATAAAAGTGTAGGAAAAAAAGGGTGATCTGCAAAGAAGGGTTAGAGCATTAACCGGAGCTAGGAAAACATTCTTGAAGGACATGAGTATCCAAGAATATGTAAACTGCAGGGGAGGATAAATGCATCTCCCTACACATCTTAAGAACATTTTTCAAGGATCATCATGCTCCTGAAAGTGAGAAACTCCCATTTGGATGTATATTTTTTTTTCCTTTTTTTTGCTCTGTCGCTGTCTCTCGCGTCTGCGAGGTAGCGCAAGGAAACAGACGAAAGAAATGGCCCAACCCATCCCCATACACATGTATATAAATACATCCACACACGCAAATATACATACCTACAGAGCTTTCCATGGTTTACCCCAGACGCTTCACATGCCCTGATTCAATCCACTGACAGCACGTCAACCCCGGTATACCACATCGATCCAATTCACTCTATTCCTTGCCCTCCTTTCACCCTCCTGCATGTTCAGGCCCTGATCACACAAAATCTTTTTCACTCCATCTTTCCACCTCCAATTTGGTCTCCCTCTTCTCCTCGTTCCCTCCACCTCCGACCCATACATCCTCTTGGTCAACCTTTCCTCACTCATTCTCTCCATGTGCCCAAACCATTTCAAAACACCCTCTTCTGCTCTCTCAACCACGCTCTTTTTATTTCCACACATCTCTCTTACCCTTACATTACTTACTCGATCAAACCACCTCACACCACACATTGTCCTCAAACATCTCATTTCCAGCACATCCATCCTCCTGCGCACCACTCTTTCCATAGCCCACGCCTTGCAACCATACAACATTGTTGGAACCACTATTCCTTCAAACATACCCATTTTTGCTTTCCGAGATAATGTTCTCGACTTCCACACATTCTTCAAGGCTCCCAGAATTTTCGCCCCCTCCCCCACCCTATGATCCACTTCTGCTTCCATGGTTCCATCCGCTGCCAGATCCACTCCCAGATATCTAAAACACTTTACTTCCTCCAGTTTTTCTCCATTCAAACTCACCTCCCAATTGACTTGACCCTCAACCCTACTGTACCTAATAACCTTGCTCTTATTCACATTTACTCTTAACTTTCTTCTTTCACACACTTTACCAAACTCAGTCACCAGCTTCTGCAGTTTCTCACATGAATCAGCCACCAGCGCTGTATCATCAGCGAACAACAACTGACTCATTTCCCAAGCTCTCTCATCCCCAATAGACTTCATACTTGCCCCTCTTTCCAAAACTCTTGCATTCACCTCCCTAACAACCCCATCCATAAACAAATTAAACAACCATGGAGACATCACACACCCCTGCCACAAACCTACATTCACTGAGAACCAATCACTTTCCTCTCTTCCTACACGTACACATGCCTTACATCCTCGATAAAAACTTTTCACTGCTTCTAATAACTTGCCTCCCACACCATATATTCTTAATACCTTCCACAGAGCATCTCTATCAACTCTATCATATGCCTTCTCCAGATCCATAAATGCTACATACAAATCCATTTGCTTTTCTAAGTATTTCTCACATACATTCTTCAAAGCAAACACCTGATCCACACATCCTCTACCACTTCTGAAACCACACTGCTCTTCCCCAATCTGATGCTCTGTACATGCCTTCACCCTCTCAATCAATACCCTCCCATATAATTTACCACGAATACTCAACAAACTTATACCTCTGTAATTCGAGCACTCACTATTATCCCCTTTGCCTTTGTACAATGGCACTATGCACACATTCCGCCAATCCTCAGGCACCTCACCATGAGTCATACATACATTAAATAACCTTACCAACCAGTCAACAATACAGTCACCCCCTTTTTTAAGAAATTCCACTGCAATACCATCCAAACCTGCTGCCTTGCCGGCTTTCATCTTCCGCAAAGCTTTTACTACCTCTTCTCTGTTTACCAAATCATTTTCCCTAACCCTCTCACTTTGCACACCACCTCGACCAAAACACCCTATATCTGCCACTCTATCATCAAACACATTTAACAAACCTTCAAAATACTCACTCCATCTCCTTCTCACATCACCACTACTTGTTATCACCTCCCCATTTGTGCCCTTCACTGAAGTTCCCATTTGCTCCCTTGTCTTATGCACTTTATTTACCTCCTTCCAGAACATCTTTTTATTCTCCCTAAAATCTAATGATACTCTCTCACCCCAACTCTCATTTGCCCTTTTTTTCACCTCTTTCACCTTTCTCTTCACCTCCTGTCTCTTTCTTTTATACATCTCCCACTCAATTGCATTTTTTCCCTGCAAAAATCATCCAAATCCTCTCTCTTCTCTTTCACTAACAATCTTACTTCTTCATCCAACCACTCACTACCCTTTCTAATCAACCCATCTCCCACTCTTCTCATGCCACAAGCATCTTTTGCGCAATCCATCACTGATTCCCTAAATACATCCCATTCCTCCCCCACTCCCCTTACTTCCATTGTTCTCACCTTTTTCCATTCTGTACTCAGTCTCTCCTGGTACTTCCTCACACAAGTCTCCTTCCCAAGCTCACTTACTCTCACCACCCTCTTCACCCCAACATTCACTCTTCTTTTCTGAAAACCCATACAAATCTTCACCTTAGCCTCCACAAGATAATGATCAGACATCCCTCCAGTTGCACCTCTCAGCACATTAACATCCAAAAGTCTCTCTTTCGCGCGCCTGTCAATTAACACGTAATCCAATAACGCTCTCTGGCCATCTCTCCTACTTACATAAGTATATTTATGTATATCTCGCTTTTTAAACCAGGTATTCCCAATCATCAGTCCTTTTTCAGCACATAAATCTACAAGCTCTTTACCATTTCCATTTACAACACTGAACACCCCATGTATACCAATTATTCCCTCAACTGCCACATTACTCACCTTTGCATTCAAATCACCCATCACTATAACCTGGTCTCGTGCATCAAAACCACTAACACACTCATTCAGCTGCTCCCAAAACACTTGCCTCTCATGATCTTTCTTCTCATGCCCAGGTGCATATGCACCAATAATCACCCATCTCTCTCCATCAACTTTCAGTTTTACCCATATTAATCGAGAATTTACTTTCTTACATTCTATCACATACTCCCACAACTCCTGTTTCAGGAGTACTGCTACTCCTTCCCTTGCTCTTGTCCTCTCACTAACCCCTGACTTTACTCCCAAGACATTCCCAAACCACTCTTCCCCTTTACCCTTGAGCTTCGTTTCACTCAGAGCCAAAACATCCAGGTTCCTTTCCTCAAACATACTACCTATCTCTCCTTTCTTCACATCTTGGTTACATCCACACACATTTAGACACCCCAATCTGAGCGTTCAAGGAGGATGAGCACTCCCCGCGTGACTCCTTCTTCTGTTTCCCATTTTAGAAAGTTAAAAAAGTACAAGGAGGGAAGGATTTCTGGCCCCCCGCTCCCGTCCCCTCTAGTCGCTTTCTACGACACGCGAGGAATGCGTGGGAAGTATTCTTTCACCCCTATCCCCAGGGAGACAGCGACAAATTATAAAAAAAAAAAAAAAAAAAAAAAAAAAATATATATATATATATATATATATATATATATATACACATACACACACATACACACACATACGCACATATACACACACACACACATACATATATATACATATGAAAAATGTAAGAAACAATTTAGAAAACTGAAACTTCTAGCTTGAAATGAAATGAAAAAATGAATGTCACATACTGGTTCAACCTCTGGCTATGGAAAAAGGAAATGTATATATTTTATTTTTTTTTTATATTTTTTTATTATACTTTGTCGCTGTCTCCCGCGTTTGCGAGGTAGCGCAAGGAAACAGACGAAAGAAATGGCCCAACCCCCCCATACACATGTATATACATACGTCCACACACGCAAATATACATACCTACACAGCTTTCCATGGTTTACCCCAGACACTTCACATGCCTTGATTCAATCCACTGACAGCACGTCAACCCCGGTATACCACATTGCTCCAATTCACTCTATTCCTTGCCCTCCTCTCACCCTCCCGCATGTTCAGGCCCCGATCACACAAAATCTTTTTCACTCCATCTTTCCACCTCCAATTTGGTCTCCCTCTTCTCCTCGTTCCCTCCACCTCCGACACATATATCCTCTTGGTCAATCTTTCCTCACTCATTCTCTCCATGTGCCCAAACCACTTCAAAACACCCTCTTCTGCTCTCTCAACCACGCTCTTTTTATTTCCACACATCTCTCTTACCCTTACGTTACTCACTCGATCAAACCACCTCACACCACACATTGTCCTCAAACATCTCATTTCCAGCACATCCATCCTCCTGCGCACAACTCTATCCATAGCCCACGCCTCGCAACCATACAACATTGTTGGAACCACTATTCCTTCAAACATACCCATTTTTGCTTTCCGAGATAATGTTCTCGACTTCCACACATTCTTCAAGGCCCCCAGAATTTTCGCCCCCGCCCCCACCCTATGATCCACTTCCGCTTCCATGGTTCCATCCGCTGCCAGATCCACTCCCAGATATCTAAAACACTTCACTTCCTCCAGTTTTTCTCCATTCAAACTCACCTCCCAATTGACTTGACCCTCAACCCTACTGTACCTAATAACCTTGCTCTTATTCACATTTACTCTTAACTTTCTTCTTTCACACACTTTACCAAACTCAGTCACCAGCTTCTGCAGTTTCTCACATGAATCAGCCACCAGCGCTGTATCATCAGCGAACAACAACTGACTCATTTCCCAAGCTCTCTCATCCCCAATAGACTTCATACTTGCCCCTCTTTCCAAAACTCTTGCATTCACCTCCCTAACAACCCCATCCATAAACAAATTAAACAACCATGGAGACATCACACACCCCTGCCACAAACCTACATTCACTGAGAACCAATCACTTTCCTCTCTTCCTACACGTACACATGCCTTACATCCTCGATAAAAACTTTTCACTGCTTCTAATAACTTGCCTCCCACACCATATATTCTTAATACCTTCCACAGAGCATCTCTATCAACTCTATCATATGCCTTCTCCAGATCCATAAATGCTACATACAAATCCATTTGCTTTTCTAAGTATTTCTCACATACATTCTTCAAAGCAAACACCTGATCCACACATCCTCTACCACTTCTGAAACCACACTGCTCTTCCCCAATCTGATGCTCTGTACATGCCTTCACCCTCTCAATCAATACCCTCCCATATAATTTACCACGAATACTCAACAAACTTATACCTCTGTAATTCGAGCACTCACTATTATCCCCTTTGCCTTTGTACAATGGCACTATGCACACATTCCGCCAATCCTCAGGCACCTCACCATGAGTCATACATACATTAAATAACCTTACCAACCAGTCAACAATACAGTCACCCCCTTTTTTAAGAAATTCCACTGCAATACCATCCAAACCTGCTGCCTTGCCGGCTTTCATCTTCCGCAAAGCTTTTACTACCTCTTCTCTGTTTACCAAATCATTTTCCCTAACCCTCTCACTTTGCACACCACCTCGACCAAAACACCCTATATCTGCCACTCTATCATCAAACACATTTAACAAACCTTCAAAATACTCACTCCATCTCCTTCTCACATCACCACTACTTGTTATCACCTCCCCATTTGTGCCCTTCACTGAAGTTCCCATTTGCTCCCTTGTCTTATGCACTTTATTTACCTCCTTCCAGAACATCTTTTTATTCTCCCTAAAATCTAATGATACTCTCTCACCCCAACTCTCATTTGCCCTTTTTTTCACCTCTTTCACCTTTCTCTTCACCTCCTGTCTCTTTCTTTTATACATCTCCCACTCAATTGCATTTTTTCCCTGCAAAAATCATCCAAATCCTCTCTCTTCTCTTTCACTAACAATCTTACTTCTTCATCCAACCACTCACTACCCTTTCTAATCAACCCATCTCCCACTCTTCTCATGCCACAAGCATCTTTTGCGCAATCCATCACTGATTCCCTAAATACATCCCATTCCTCCCCCACTCCCCTTACTTCCATTGTTCTCACCTTTTTCCATTCTGTACTCAGTCTCTCCTGGTACTTCCTCACACAAGTCTCCTTCCCAAGCTCACTTACTCTCACCACCCTCTTCACCCCAACATTCACTCTTCTTTTCTGAAAACCCATACAAATCTTCACCTTAGCCTCCACAAGATAATGATCAGACATCCCTCCAGTTGCACCTCTCAGCACATTAACATCCAAAAGTCTCTCTTTCGCGCGCCTGTCAATTAACACGTAATCCAATAACGCTCTCTGGCCATCTCTCCTACTTACATAAGTATATTTATGTATATCTCGCTTTTTAAACCAGGTATTCCCAATCATCAGTCCTTTTTCAGCACATAAATCTACAAGCTCTTTACCATTTCCATTTACAACACTGAACACCCCATGTATACCAATTATTCCCTCAACTGCCACATTACTCACCTTTGCATTCAAATCACCCATCACTATAACCTGGTCTCGTGCATCAAAACCACTAACACACTCATTCAGCTGCTCCCAAAACACTTGCCTCTCATGATCTTTCTTCTCATGCCCAGGTGCATATGCACCAATAATCACCCATCTCTCTCCATCAACTTTCAGTTTTACCCATATTAATCGAGAATTTACTTTCTTACATTCTATCACATACTCCCACAACTCCTGTTTCAGGAGTACTGCTACTCCTTCCCTTGCTCTTGTCCTCTCACTAACCCCTGACTTTACTCCCAAGACATTCCCAAACCACTCTTCCCCTTTACCCTTGAGCTTCGTTTCACTCAGAGCCAAAACATCCAGGTTCCTTTCCTCAAACATACTACCTATCTCTCCTTTCTTCACATCTTGGTTACATCCACACACATTTAGACACCCAATCTGAGCGTTCAAGGAGGATGAGCACTCCCCGCGTGACTCCTTCTTCTGTTTCCCATTTTAGAAAGTTAAAAAAGTACAAGGAGGGAAGGATTTCTGGCCCCCCACTCCCGTCCCCTCTAGTCGCTTTCTACGACACGCGAGGAATGCGTGGGAAGTATTCTTTCACCCCTATCCCCAGGGAGACAGCGACAAAGTATAAAAAAAAAAAAAAAAAAAAAAAAAATATATATATATATATATATATATATATATATATATATACACATACACACACATACACACACATACGCACATATACACACACACACACATACATATATATACATATGAAAAATGTAAGAAACAATTTAGAAAACTGAAACTTCTAGCTTGAAATGAAATGAAAAAATGAATGTCACATACTGGTTCAACCTCTGGCTATGGAAAAAGGAAATGTATATATTTTATTTTTTTTTTATATTTTTTTATTATACTTTGTCGCTGTCTCCCGCGTTTGCGAGGTAGCGCAAGGAAACAGACGAAAGAAATGGCCCAACCCCCCCATACACATGTATATACATACGTCCACACACGCAAATATACATACCTACACAGCTTTCCATGGTTTACCCCAGACACTTCACATGCCTTGATTCAATCCACTGACAGCACGTCAACCCCGGTATACCACATTGCTCCAATTCACTCTATTCCTTGCCCTCCTCTCACCCTCCCGCATGTTCAGGCCCCGATCACACAAAATCTTTTTCACTCCATCTTTCCACCTCCAATTTGGTCTCCCTCTTCTCCTCGTTCCCTCCACCTCCGACACATATATCCTCTTGGTCAATCTTTCCTCACTCATTCTCTCCATGTGCCCAAACCACTTCAAAACACCCTCTTCTGCTCTCTCAACCACGCTCTTTTTATTTCCACACATCTCTCTTACCCTTACGTTACTCACTCGATCAAACCACCTCACACCACACATTGTCCTCAAACATCTCATTTCCAGCACATCCATCCTCCTGTGCACAACTCTATCCATAGCCCACGCCTCGCAACCATACAACATTGTTGGAACCACTATTCCTTCAAACATACCCATTTTTGCTTTCCGAGATAATGTTCTCGACTTCCACACATTCTTCAAGGCCCCCAGAATTTTCGCCCCCTCCCCCACCCTATGATCCACTTCCGCTTCCATGGTTCCATCCGCTGCCAGATCCACTCCCAGATATCTAAAACACTTCACTTCCTCCATAGTTATTTAGCTGTCTTATCTAAAATATTAATCCCTAGTCCCTTCTTTAATGCAATAAACCTTAGCCATCTTACCAAAACATCAACCTCTAATCATTTGTTTATAATATAAACCTAAGAAAAAGCAAGACAAACCTTATGATACAATTTATATTTAGAATTCAGGGATTCAAGAGTTTCAAGGTTGTGCTTGAAGATTGTAATGTCGGGCTGCATGAATGACTGACCAACTGCTTGCATGATCTGTATGAACTGTGCCTCATTTTCTATTGAGTCCCAGTTACCTGCTCCAAGGGATAAGTGAACAGATGGTCTGCAAAAATAAAATGACAGGATGTACAATGAGGATGTCACACATTTAGATTTATCTATCATCCTTAACACTATACAGTACTTTTCCACATTCTTATAACCCATGATACTATACACTCTTTTTCCAATTATCTACATAACATTGATGCTAAACATTCCTTTTCCATTACAGATAATGCAATCTTTGAATGGATTATACAGTCAACAAGAAATCAAGTTCACAAAAATCTTCAAGGATGGTCAAGTTTGTCCTCATAACTGGGGATACTCACTTGAAAAAATATTTCCAATTATGCTCCAGAAGACACTGAAGTAGCTCAAACAATGGACCTTTGACTTCAGGTGATGCTCGCTCAGACACTACAGGGTAAATGTGATCCATGCATAAAGTGATGGTATTTGGGATGAATCTCCTAAAGGACTGTCCTGGTTCACTTACAATAAGTTCAAGTAGCTTCAGAAATCTAAAGAAATATGGTGAAAATTAGTTGGGTCATTGAGACAATTAGGTGTAAAGATGTTAAAAAATCACTTTATGTGTCTAAGTATAAATACATACTTATCACATGCAGTGAGCAAGGCCTAAATTTCAGCGAATAAATAATATCAAAATATATATGTGATTTATTTTTGTCTCTTCACACTTAATACACACAGGACTTTATGATGAAGTATCAAATGAAACAAAAGTCATCAGTACTTTAACAATGTTTCAGGTAGAAACTTCTCCAAACACCAGTCACAGCATGTGCACATGCATATCTACACTGGAACAGACATGTATTCTAAATATCAGTCTACACAATTCCACATATACTCACATTTCCTCAAAAATCACAAAATTCACACTACATACATGGACATGTTGGAAATCAAATGTTTGAGGGCAATATGTGGTTTGATCAGGTAAGTAATAGAGGGGCAAGAGAGATGTGGGGTAATAAGGAGAGTTTGGCTAAGAGAACTGAAGATGGTGTATTGAAATTGTTTGGACATATGGAGATAAATAGGGGGAACAAGGAGAAGGGGGTACATCAAATTGGAGATGGAAGGATGAGTAAAAATTTTGAATGCTTGGGGCCTGAACATGCAGGGGTATAAAAAGCATACATGGGATAGATAGAACTGGAGCAATGTGGTATACAAGGTTGTAATGTGCCATCAATGGATTAAACTAACTGGGGAAAAAATGGAAAGGTCAGTGGAGACTGGTTGTGGGTTGGGGGCTATCATCTTGGTGCATTACACGTGACAACTAGAAAATGGATGTTAGTGACTGACTCCTTTCTTTGTCTGCTCCTGGCACTATCTCATGGGAAATGGCAAACAATTTTGAAAAAATAACATATTCAAATACACTTATGTTCAATGATGACATGATAGCAGATTTCTTATCCAAGAAATTCCAAGTTCTATAAGACAGTAAGACTGAATTGCTCATTGATTTGCACAGGTGTCCTTTACAAAGAGCAATTTCTATTTTAATTATCTTCCTCAAGCAATGCAATTGTGGCTCATCCATATTTCATATCAATTTTTTTTGGGACTTACTATAAAACTTTTTGACAGAAAGGGATCAAGAATTAGTGATGGATGATGAGAATGCTATAGTGGGTAATATGGCAGTTGAAGGTATATAACAGGGAGTATCCAGTGAAGTGAATGAAAATGGTGAACAACTAGTGGAGCAGTGTGGTGTAAAAGGAATGGTGACTGGGAATACTTGGTTTAATAAGAAGGACATAAAAAACATATGTGGGTGAGCTGGCTGGATATGATGTTGGCACTGTTAGATCATGTACTAATTGACAGGCATGAAAAAGAGAGCCTCTTGGATGTGAATGTGCTGAGAAGGGCACCCAGTGGGATGTCTGAGAATTACTTGGCGGAGGCAAGAGTGAAGGTTTGTAAAGGCTTTAGAAAAAAAGAGGAAATAATATGGGTGGGAACAGGGTGATGAAAGTAAAAGAGCTTAAAAACAAGGTTTGTGTGAAGATATACCAAAAGAAGTTAAGGGTAGAATGAGAAATGGTGAGATTAAATGAAGCTAAGGAAGTGGGGTAAGGAATGAATGGTAATAAGAGGAACAGTGCTCATATATACTAGAGAAAAGTGTGGCATGTGGATGGTGGGAGGTGTTCATGTGAGGAAAGGTAGAGGTGGGATGAAGTTGCTACTGAAAGAAAAAAAAGAGTTGTATGGGTGTTACTTCCATGGAAGGAGTATGTGTGACTATGTGATGCTAAAGAGAATGTGGCAAGGAGTCAAGAGGAAAGTACATGGATAAGGAGGGCAAGAGAGATTTGGGGTGAATGAGTATCAGTATACTTCATGCAGACTTCAGGGGGAAAAAAAGATGTTTTGAAAAAGTAGACAGCGTGAGAAAAACAAAAGAACAAATGGAGGCACTGAAGAAGGTTGAAAATGGTAAAGTGCTAACATGCACAGATGAGGTAAAGAGAAGACATAGTAAGTATTCTGAAGGACTGTTGGATGTAATCAATGATAGGCTGGAAGCTGTGGGATAATTTGAACATAGAAGCAAGCAAAGTGAGATATTGTACTGAGAAAATGGCAAGAAGTCAACAGGAAAATGCAGGGGATTATACAGAGGGCAAGTGAGAGTTGGGGTGAGCAAGTATCACTAAACTTCAAGCAAACTTCAGAGATAATAAGATGTTTTGGAAAACAGAAGACTGAGGAAAAACAAATGAACACATGGAAGCATTGAAGAAGGGAGGAAATTGGGAAGTGGTAACAGGGAGAGATGAAGTGAAGAGGTGGGTAGAGTGAGTACTTTGAAGCAATGTTGAATTTGCTCAATGATAGCCTGGACGGTGTGGAGTACTTTGGACATGGAAGTAAGCAAAGTAAGCAGCCTTGGGAAGTGGATTGGTGAAAATAAGAGGGTGAAAGCCTTACATAAGATGGAATATGGCAAAGCCATAAGAGTGGATGGAATTGCAGCTAAAGTTCTTAAGAAAGAGGGTGACTGTTTCTTTCCTCAAACATACTATCTATCTCTCCTTTTTCCTCATCTTGGTTACATCAACAATAGATTCACCTGCTCTTGGTTATGACATGAATGAAAAGTCATGTTGGCAAGGCTGTATCATCAGTGAACAATCTCAATGAAGAACTTTTCACCCCATGGGTGCCCATCTTTTCCCTGTTACTGATTGTAGCCTATCCTTGAAGATGAAGGAGCCCCTGAAGAAGGGGTCCTAAGGTTATGTAATTCATATATTACCTTACATTACCTCCCACCCTATGATCCCCTCCAATGGAGGTTTCTGCAGAACTTAAGAAAGCAAATCACATCCACTGAGTAGGATCACAGGACAGGTCAGGAAGTATGATGATGATATGTACATATCTTTGTGGGGTAAGTGCATGACAAAGGAGGAGTAATTGTTCAAAGTCTTTAATATGGAGGGAAAATCTTGCTGAATCAGAGTATGCAATGCATGGCAGACACGTGGTGTCTAGAAAGCAAACAAGAAAGTATAAATCACACATCTGGAAAATGTAGTTTCAACTGGGTATATGTTTAGTGCAATACACTTTATGAATGGTCTGGAAGCAGCCGTTGTTTAATGCTGTATGACTATATTTTGTCAACTTTATGTTTGATGGGGAAAGGGGATATACAAGTATTGGTTACTAAAGTATGAGGTGGGTATTATTTTCTTTATATACTGTGTAACGTCACTAATCTAGTATACTATGCAGGAGTCTGACCAGATTACTTCTTAAAAATGTTCAAGGTTCTTTTTATATCATTCCTGATATTTGCCAATAGTAGAATAAAAGATGTGGACCTGATATTTGAGCAACATTCCCTTATGTATCCAACAGCATTTCAAATTTTCAATTAATTTTTTGTCTATTTTTAGAAGTCTATCATTTCAGTACGGGATCATCTCTGTAAGTGGGTTAAGGGCAACGCTTTCTGATATTTCCCATATACATATCATGACTTATCTCTTACATCCACATAATAAGAAAAGTCTTTAAGCTTTTAGCCTGTTACATAATCAATATGTCCAATGAACTGTTGTGTGCAATACAGGATCTTTGGATATACATGACTTCCAGGTCAATATTCATCTAATACAATTATCACTTTATTCTATTATTCTATCCAACTGCTGGGCTTGTCTAATAGTACAGTTTTATTTGAACGCACAAAAATCTTACTTTTCAACCACCCTGACAGCAGCAGGACTGTCAGCAATGATGGCCAGCTGAAGGTGATGTCGAGTGGTGAAGACGTCCAAGAAAGTCTGTATGGTGGCCTCAACTCTACTAGGACCAAGTTGAACCCTCAACACTTGCATCACTACAACCATCAGTGACAGGATCTCCTCACATACACCTGATAGTCATATAAAATCAATTCTGATATTTCAGTCATCCTCTTACTTATCAACTATGTAAAGTTATTGTTTTCAGTAACCAATATGAAAGATAAGTTACTATCAGAGGCAGTTCCTGGCACTACCTCTCTAACAAAGGAAACAATGACCAAGTATTATCATAATAACAAAAATATTTTTTTTATTATACTTACTCGCTGTTTCCCATGTTAACGAGGTAACACAAGGAAACAGACAAAAGAGTACATTTTCAATATATACATACAAAGACATACACATATATACACAAGTACATTTTCATAAATGCTGCTTTCATCCATTCCCATTGCCATTCTGCCATACATGAAACAGCACCCCCTCCCCCCGCACATGCACGAGGTAGCACTAGGAAAAGACAACAAAGGCCACATTCATTCACACTCAGTCTCTAGCTGTCATGTGTAATGCACCAAAACCACATAAAAATAAGGGGGCAAATGGGAAGGTAATAACAAATTGTGGTGAAGTAAGAGGGAGATGGAGTGAGTATTTTGAAGTTTTGCTGAATGTGTTAATGTGTACATGTCAGAGGATGGGTCTTTCTTCATCTGTTTCTTGGTGCTACCTTGAGGAAACAACGATCAAGTATAATCAATAGAATATAAAGAACATCCTACACCATTGAAGAAAGAAAGGAAAAATGAAGAAATTCATATCAAAAGAGTGTATGGGACTGCCAGAAGTGACTTCTGTGATAAAGGAAAGAAGAGAAAGTTATAACCATGATATAAGGGGGCAACCAGTTATTGTTTTGTTTGACTCGGAGTCATCAATATAAATAACATCCTACACCATTGAAGGAAGAAAGGAAAAATGAGGAAATGCATATCAAAAGAGTGTACGGGACTTTATCACAGAAGTGACTTCTGTGATAAAGGAAAGAAGAGAAAGTTATAGCCATAATATAAGGGGGCAACCAGTTATTGTTTTGTTTGACTTGGAGTCATCCAGCCAGAAACTACTTAGAAAATTTAAGAATCTACACAGATCTAAGGGCGAGACAGACAAAAAGTGAAGATGCCACACTTGGCAAGATAATGGAGCAGCCCCTCTAAAACTGAAGACAGGGCAGGAGTGTTAGGAGATGGTATCACCAGACTGAAAGTAATGTACTCAAACGTGGAGGGGATAATAGTTAGTGGTAAAGAATGGGAATCTAATGATCATATAAGGGAAAATACACCTATTATTGGAGTTGTGGAAACTAAATTCATCAAAGACATAAGCTCTCATCTGTTTTGCCCAGCTAGATAGCAAGAAAGGAAAGGTAAGGTAGAAAGAAGGATCAGCACTCTTAATAAAATAGAGCCTGAAGTTTCAAGAAATAGTATACGACAGCCCATTCAAACAATACATAATGGGAATAGTAAGTGAAGGAAAAAAAAAGCATTGTGGTGTTAGCATATAATCCTCTACAGAAATGCAACAAACTGGAACAAATACACAATGATTACAATGAAGGAGCAACCAAGATGGTACAGAAGCAGTGAAACACTCACTTCTTAAAGATGGTAAAAATACTGATAATGGGGGATTTCAATCATAATGAGACTGAGGGAATTTGGATCCTCATGGTGGGAGTTGTGGAAATATAAGTTTTTATTGTGCATAACCAAAACTTTCCTGCAACATCATGCCATGGAGCACACTAGGATGAAAGAGACTGATACAACATAATTCTTAAACCTAATCTTCACTCATACTAGCATGGATATTGAAACATTAAATATGATAAACCAGTTGGAAGAAGTGGTTATGTAAAGATCAAGTATGAATATGTTGTAAAAAAGGACATTAAAAGAGCAAAAGTGAGAGAAAATAAAGAGAAGATATAACTGTGGTTCCAACAATGTTGTATGGTTGCGAGGCGTGGGCTATGGATAGAGTTGTGCGCAGGAGGATGGATGTGCTGGAAATGAGATGTTTGAGGACAATGTGTGGTGTGAGGTGGTTTGATCGAGTGAGTAACGTAAGGGTAAGAGAGATGTGTGGAAATAAAAAGAGCGTGGTTGAGAGAGCAGAAGAGGGTGTTTTGAAGTGGTTTGGGCACATGGAGAGAATGAGTGAGGAAAGATTGACCAAGAGGATATATGTGTCGGAGGTGGAGGGAACGAGGAGAAGAGGGAGACCAACTTGGAGGTGGAAAGATGAAGTGAAAAAGATTTTGTGTGATCGGGGCCTGAACATGCAGGAGGGTGAAAGGAGGGCAAGGAATAGAGTGAATTGGAGCGATGTGGTATACCGGGGTTGACGTGCTGTCAGTGGATTGAATCAAGGCATGTGAAGCGTCTGGGGTAAACCATGGAAAGCTGTGTAGGTATGTATATTTGCGTGGGTGGACGTATGTATATACATGTGTATGGGGGGGGTTGGGCCATTTCTTTCGTCTGTTTCCTTGCGCTACCTCGCAAACGCGGGAGACAGCGACAAAGTATAATAAAAAAAAAAATAATAACTGTGGAATTATACATAACTTGCTAATTTCCATGATAACATAGATTGGGAAATGGAATTCAGTTACTAGGAAACAGGGTATTGTGTTGAGAGATTCTGAGAAATTTGCAGAGAGGGAGTAGAGGCATGGGTAACTCAAGCCTCAAAAACAGTGGGTATGGTAAGAAAGAGGAAGGAATGGTATAATAAAAGATATCATTAAGCAAGGGAGCTTCGAGATGTGCAGTGGCGAAGATACAGTTGGCACTCTAAGCACCTAGCATTGGTGAGGTATTAGAAAGCACGGAAGAGTATAGCAGGCTAAGAAAGGAGGAACAAAGAAACTTTGAAAAGAATATTGAGGCTAAGGCAGTTGAAAAACAAACTTTTTCAATTAATCTATCTGGCACCAGTTGTCGGGAGAGGAGCAACTAATCAGGCTAACGGGTTCAGAGGGAAATACTGTATGGGATAATGTAAGGATACGTGGGGAACTGAACAGTGTTTTAACTGTGGAAGAAGCTATAGCCCCAGCACCAGTGACACAGAATAGGAAGGTTTTGAAAATCAGTGAGATATCTAGAAAAGATATTAACAAATAATACATGGATTTATTATTATTATTATTTTGCTTTGTCACTGTCTCCCACGTTTGTGAGGTAGCGCAAGGAAACAGACGAAGGAAATGGCCCAACCCACCCCCATACACATGTATATACATACACGTCCACACACGCAAATATACATACCAATACATCTCAATGTACACATATATATACACACACAGACACATACATATATACACATGCACACAATTCACACTGTCTGCCTTTATTCATTCCCATTGCCACCTCGCCACACATGGAATAACATCCCCCTCCCCCCTCATGTGTGCGAGGTAACGCTAGGAAAAGACAACGAAGGCCCCATTCATTCACACTCAGTCTCCAGCTGTCATGCAATAATGCCCGAAACCACAGCTCCCTTTCCACATCCAGGCCCCACAGAACTTTCCATGGTTTACCCCAGACGCTTCACATGCCCTGATTCAATCCATTGACAGCACGTTGACCCCGGTATACCACATCGATCCAATTCGCTCTATTCCTTGCTCGCCTTTCACCCTCCTGCATGTTCAGGCCCCAATCCCTCAAAATCTTTTTCACCCCATCTTTCCACCTCCAATTTGGTCTCCCACTTCTCCTCGTTCCCTCCACCTCCAACACATATATCATCTTGGTCAATCTTTCCTCACTCATTCTCTCCATGTGCCCAAACCATTTCAAAACACCCTCTTCTGCTCTATCAACCATGCTTTTTTTTATTTCCACACATCTCTCTTACCCTTACATTACATCGCAACCATACAACATTGTTGGAACAACTATTCCTTCAAACATAGCCATGGATTTTTTCTATATAAAGTTCACGGGCAAGGTGAAGCTTCATCGTACGCGCTAAAAAGAGGAATGCAAATACACTTGATAGACCACTTGAATTACTGTTTAAGAGTTCACTGAATAGTCATAGTGCCAAGGAATGGAAAATGATATATGATATACCTATATATAAGAAAGGAGTCTGGGAACTGTGGGAACTATCAGGGAACTAGAGACTGGTCTCACTAATGAGTCAGGTGTATAAGGTTCTGGAAAAGTTACTCTTCTTGTTACTCTTCTTGATCTACATTAAAGACTTGCCTGAAGTTAGAGAATTCTCCTTGAATTTGTTTGCAGATGATGCAAAAGTCATGTTGGAAGAGGCTAGTGAAGAGGATTACATCAGCTTAAAAGGGGATTTAAACAGACTTCAAAGTTGGTCTGAAATATGGTAGCTGAAATTCAACCTTAGCAAATGAAAAGTAATGAAATGTAATTAGGATGGGACAAAGCATAAGATGGCCTCAATATGAAGATTATTATCTAACAGGAAGTAAGCTTCAAGATACTGAGTGGGAGAGAAACTTGAAAGTAGATGTCATCCCTCGCCTGTTGCCAGAGTCCCATATTACAAGAGTAGCAAAGGAGACAAATTGTCAGTTGACAAATATTGGAACACCTCTCAAGTATATGGATAAAGTGTTATTTAGCTTGGCCAAAACAAGAGTAATCTTTTCAGGTTTGGTCATCCCACCTAAAGAAGCACAAAGAACTCAAAGAAAAGGTTTAGTAGAAAACAAAGTTGATACCAGAATTAAGACAGCTAAGCTACAGGAAAAGGCTGGAGGATTTAAGTTAACCACTTCGGAAACAAGAAGTGACAGGTGACCTGATCACAACCCTAAGTTTAAAAAAGAGACTGATGAAGTGGACAGTGGACAGTACTTTAGAGAGGTGTTGGGATAGAGGAACCAGATGACATAATATGAAATTATGTAAAAAACTTTTAAATAATGAGAGGTAGATGACTGGATTTGATTGATTGAAGACATAGTTAATGCAGACAGCATGCATAAATTCAAGAGGTTGTATGATAGTAGTGTTAAAAAGATTGGGCCCAAAAGGATAAAACTCCCTCACCATATAGTACAAACACATAATTACAAATAAGACTATCTTTAGAGCAGTAGAGAGGAAAAATGCATCTTTCCACTCTCAATACCATGGGCTAACCGAGGTGGCAAATCATGACATCCTACTTCCAAGGCTGTACTATTCTGTCAGCCAAATGATATTCCCCCATAAACAAGTTATAAAGAGGTCTGTGGCACCTGACTGTGGGTGGGGACTCTGGTTTCAGCACATAATACATGACAAATAAAGAGTGGATGTGAACGACTGAGGTAATTTCTTCATCTGTTCCTAGTGCTACCTTGCTCATACAGGAAATGGCACAAATGTACTTTTTTTCATGGTTGGGTACTGAAGTTTATGAATGGTATACTTGGTGCACAGTTTTAAAACAGTGGCATGGAAAAACTAAAAGCATGTTATATTCATAATGATGTTCATGCACAAGTAAGAAAAATGAAAAATAAGTTCTTTATATACTTTTGTCTTGCCATGGTAGAGTGCTGCCAATTAAAATCAGTGGTGTGAAAAGTTTGTCTCAGGTGATGTATGTCAAAGTTGCTTGTGTACCAACAAATGATATATGTAGCAATTTAATGATTAAAAGGTAACAGTTAAGATGGTGCAGTAAAAGACAAATTTACATGGCTCAAATGTACGGCATACACTTAAACTATGATCTAGTACAGACAAATGTGATCAACTGTAACTTTTCACTTGTGGTGAGGCACTGAGCAGATGCCCGGTAATACCCCTGTATATGCACTGCTACATATCTCCTGTGTGTCATATGAGGCAAATACAATGGATGGGAAAGGAGGTCTGAAAATCCTCCCATCCTGAATTACTTTGAAAAGAAGGAAGAGAGGAAGGAGCGAGGGGAAGCTACCTAACTCATATGAGAAACTTCAAACAAGTATGAGAGAAAAAGTAATCAACAGTTGCAAATTATTTGTTAATTCTGGAGGTGACTCAAAAAGTTTAATTCTACTGCACATGTGGATAAAGCAAATCTGATATAAAATGATACACAGAAAAATTATTGAATACACAAAACATACTGGCATGATGAACATAGATGGGGAAAAGAAGTATGGATTGGTGGATGACTTCTTGAACACAGTGGTAGTAGAGTTCTCGGCTGGCTTTGTCTGTGTTGTTCAATTCCTCCACTTGGTAGCGGATTACTGACAGAGTATCACACAGCTTTGGTGCCACTGAAGGAAAGATTGAGACAGCAAATGATACAAGTAAACTACATAATATATCAAAACGAGGACAAATAAGCAATGTTCTAGTTAGTATTTAAGTAACTATTTATTCATGAAAAGTTTATCATAGATTCTAGGCCTAAAGCACATTTAACCGTGTAAGGTATGAAATTATATCCAGTTATGTAAATAATCTAAATAACAACTTACTATTCTCTTGCATGTCCTTGTCATCAACTAATGCCTGAACATCAATTTTCCGCACTTCTGATGTAAAGGAGCTGATGAAAGATGTGAGGTGATGTTTTCTAGTTTCTAACCTGTGGTCTACTACAAAGCTTGGCCAAGGTAACAGAAGAAAATTCACTAATGCCCTCAGAATTAAACCTCGCACCTGAAAGGGAATAACAAAAGAATTAATCTGAAAGACAATAACATGCCATTCTCAACATTTCAGTATTACAGAATCCATGATTCTTTTGTATGCTCATAAAATCAGGATATTTATCAATTTGTTGAAAAACTAATATTGAGTCTGCAGGCTGTCTCTCACAATATATACAGAATATGGTGAATGCATATACATCCTAACCTGCCATAACCCCAGAAACTCCAATCCAGGGGCTCCTAAAGCTCAAAGGCTGTGCTACACTCAAAAGGGAATAAATGGACTCCAATGAAGTGAGAAGGACCGTAAGACTGTATAGTCACTGACTAAAAATGATACAGCCTTGCTGTTTACAGAATACTTTGTAAAAGCTTTAACATGTCTTATGTTGGGCAAACTGGTAAGGATTTCTGTTAAACTTAAGCAACATAAATATAGCATAAGAAAAGGACAAGAATCAAATGCTTTGTTTAATCATGTTAAGAATTATGACCATTGTATTGACTGGAGTGATGCTAATTCAGTCATTAACTGTAAGTCCTTGACCAAAAGATACATCATTGAATCTTCTCTTATCTAATATACAAAGAACTGCAACATGAATATTAGTGAAGATCTATACAATCTGGATAGCTTTGTTGCAGGCAAAATTTGTAAATAGTTCCCCTCCCTGTCTTACCCACATAATAAAATGATATGAGAGGCACGATGCCAGACCCAAACAACACCAACTGGAAACACTTTGTACCAATAGTGTCTTAGCTCCACCTCTATTCTTTATGTGATCTGAGTGTTGTAAGTCTTCTATCTTATTCTTTCATCTCCCGACTATGTAGTCATAACACGAAAGTGCCCCTGGGAGATCTGGGAGCTTATCATGCTTCATTTTCCTCGTGGTTATTTGGAAATATATTACAATTATTATCATTATACCTGATCATGGTTTCCCATGTTAAAGACGTAGCGCCAGGAAACAGACAAAGAAAGCTGATCCACTCATATACTGTATGCATGCATGCACATATGCATATCATATACACATATACATATTCTATTCATCTATTATACTTTGTCGCTGTCTCCCAAGTCAGCGAGGTAGCGCAAGGAAACAGACGAAAGAATGGCCCAACCATCTCAACGTATACATATATATACACACACAGACATATATATATATACACTTGTACATAATTCATACTGTCTACCCTTATTCATCCCTGTCGCCAACCCGCCACACAGGAAATGAAAACCCCCTCCCCCCGCATGTGCGCGAGGTAGCGCTAGGAAAAGACAACAAAGGCCACATTCGTTCACACTCAGTCTCTAGCTGTCATGTATAATGCACCGAAACCACAGCTCCCTTTCCGCATCCAAGCCCCAGAAAACTTTCCATGGTTTACCCCAGATGCTTCACATGCCCTGTTTCAATCCATTGACAGCACATCGACCCCGGTATAAGAAAGTGTTCCAATTCACTCTATTCCTTGCATGCCTTTCACCCTCCTGCATGTTCAGGCCCCGATCACTCAAAATCTTTTTCACTCCATCTTTCCACTTCCAATTTGTTCTCCCACTTCTAATCGTTCCCTCCACCTCTGACACATATATCCTCTTTGTCAATCTTTCCTCACTCATTCTCTCCATGTGACCAAACCATTTCAAAACACCCTATTCTGCTCTCTCAACCACACTCTTATTATGACCGCACATCTCTCTCACCTGTTCATTACTCACTCGATCAAACCACCTCACACCACACACTGTCCTCAAACATCTCATTTATAGCACATCCACCCTCCTTCGCACAAATCTATCTATAGCCCATGCCTCGCAACTATATAACATTGTTGGAACCACTATTCCTTCAAACATACCCATTTTTGCTTTCCAAGATAATGTTCTCGACTTCCACACACAGGGGTTAGTGAGAGGACAAGAGCAAGGGAAGGAGTAGCACTACTCCTGAAACAGGAGTGGTGGGAGTATTTGATAGAGTGTAAGAAAGTAAACTCTGGATTGATATGGGTAAAACTGAAAGCTGATGGAGAGAGATGGGTGCATATGCACCTGCGCATGAGAAGATAGATCATGAGAGGCAAGTGTTTTGGGAGCAGCTGAATGAGTGTGTTAGTGGTTTTGATGCATGAGACCGGGTTATAGTGATGGGTGATTTGAATGCAAAGGTGAGTAATGTGGCAGTTGAGAGAATAATTGGTATACATGGGGTGTTCAGTGTTGTAAATGGAAATGAAGAGCTTGTAGATTTATGTGCTGAAAAAGGACTGGTGATTGGGAATACCTGGTTTAAAAAGAGAGATATACATAAGTATATGTATGTAAGTAGGAGAGATGGCCAGAGAGCGTTATTGGATTACGTGTTAATTGATAGACATGCGAAAGAGAGACTTTTGGATGTTAATGTGCTGAGAGGTGCAACTGGAGGGATGTCTGATCATTATCTTGTAGAGGCAAAGGTGAAGATTTGTAGAGGTTTACAGAAAAGAAGAGAGAATGTTGGGGTGAAGAGAGTGGTGAGAGTAAGTGAGCTTGGGAAGGAGAATTGTGTGAGGAAGTACCAGGAGAGACTGAGTACAGAATGGAAAAAGGTGAGAACAAAGGAGGTAAGGGGAGTGGAGGAGGAATGGGATGTATTTAGGGAAGCAGTGATGGCTTGCACAAAAGGTGCTTGTGGTATGAGAAGCGTGGGAGGTGGGAAACTAGAAAGGGTAGTGAGAGGTGTGATGAAGAAGTAAGATTATTAATGAAAGAGAAGAGAGAGGCATTTGGACGATTTTTGCAGCAAAATAATGCAAATGAGTGGGAGATGTATAAAAGAAAGAGACAGGAGGTCAAGAGTAAGGTGCAAGAGGTGAAAAAGAGGGCAAATGAGAGTTGGGGTGAGAGTATCATTAAATCTTAGGGAGAATAAAAAGATGTTTTGGAAGGAGGTAAATAAAGTGCGTAAGACAAGGGAACAAATGGGAACTTCAGTGAAGGGCGCAAATGGGGAAGTGATAACAAGTAGTGGTGATGTGAGAAGGAGATGGAGTGAGTATTTTGAAGGTTTGTTGAATGTGTTTGATGATAGAGTGGCAGATATAGGGTGTTTTGGTCGAGGTGGTGTGCAAAGTGAGAGGGTTAGGGAGGATGATTTGGTAAACAGAGAAGAGGTAGTAAAAGCTTTGCGGAAGATGAAAGCCGGCAAGGCAGCGAGTTTGGATGGTATTGCATTGGAATTTATTAAAAAAAGGGGTGACTGTATTGTTGACTGGTTGGTAAGGTTATTTAATGTATGTATGATTTCATTTCAAGCTAGAAGTTTCAGTTTCTAAATTATTTCTTACATTTTTCATATGTATATATATGTATATGTGTGTGTGTATATGTGCGTATGTATGTGTATGTATATGTGTATGTATGTGTGTATATATATATATATATAAATATATATATATATATATATATATATATATATATATATATATATATATATATATATATATATATATATATATATATCCCTGGGGATAGGGGAGAAAGAATACTTCCCACGTATTCCCTGCGTGTCGTAGAAGGCGACTAAAAGGGAAGGGAGCGGGGGGCTGGAAATCCTCCCCTCTCATTTTTTTTTGATTTTCCAAAAGAAGGAACAGAGAACGAGGCCAGGTGAGGATATTCCCTCAGAGGCCCAGTCCTCTGTTCTTAACGCTACCTTGCTAACGCGGGAAATGGCGAATAGTATGAAAGAAAAAGAATATATATATATATTATCCCTGGGGATAGGGGTGAAAGAATACTTCCCACGCATTCCTCGCATGTCGTAGAAGGCGACTAGAGGGGACGGGAGCGGGGGGCCAGAAATCCTCCCCTCCTTGTATTTTTTTTAACTTTCTAAAATGGGAAACAGAAGGAGTCACACGGGGAGTGCTCATCCTCCTCGAAGGCTCAGACTGGGGTGTCTAAATGTGTGTGGATGTAACCAAGATGTGAAAAAAGGAAAGATAGGTAGTATGTTTAAGGAAAGGAACCTGGATGTTTTGGCTCTGAGTGAAACGAAGCTCAAGGGTATAGGGGAAGAGTGGTTTGGGAATGTCTTGGGAGTAAAGTCAGGGGTTAGTGAGAGGACAAGAGTAAGGGAAGGAGTAGCAGTACTCCTGAAACAGGAGTTGTGGGAGTATGTGATAGAATGTAAGAAAGTAAATTCTCGATTAATATGGGCAAAACTGAAAGTTGATGGAGAGAGATGGGTGATTATTGGTGCATATGCACCTGGGCATGAGAAGAGGCAAGTGTTTTGGGAGCAGCTGAATGAGTGTGTTAGTGGTTTTGATGCACGAGACCGGGTTATAGTGATGGGTGATTTGAATGCAAAGGTGAGTGATGTGGCAGTTGAGGGAATAATTGGTATACATGGGGTGTTCAGTGTTGTAAATGGAAATGGTGAAGAGCTTGTAGATTTATGTGCTGAAAAAGGACTGGTGATAGGGAATACCTGGTTTAAAAAGCGAGATATACATAAGTATACGTATGTAAGTAGGAGAGATAGCCAGAGAGCGTTATTGGATTACGTGTTAATTGACAGGCGCACGAAAGAGAGACTTTTGGATGTTAATGTGCTGAGAGGTGCAACTGGAGGGATGTCTGATCATTATCTTGTGGAGGCTAAGGTGAAGATTTGTATGGGTTTTCAGAAAAGAAGAGTGAATGTTGGGGTGAAGAGGATGGTGAGAGTAAGTGAGCTTGGGAAGGAGACTTGTGTGAGGAAGTACCAGGAGAGACTGAGTACAGAATGGGAAAAGGTGAGAACAATGGAAGTAAGGGGAGTGGGGGAGGAATGGGATGTATTTAGGGAATCAGTGATGGATTGCGCAAAACATGCTTGTGGCATGAGAAGAGTGGGAGGTGGGTTGATTAGAAAGGGTAGTGAGTGGTGGGATGAAGAAGTAAGATTATTAGTGAAAGAGAAGAGAGAGGCATTTGGACGATTTTTGCAGGGAATGGGTGGAAATGAGTGGGAGAGGTATAAAAGAAAGAGACAGGAGGTCAAGAGAAAGGTGCAAGAGGTGAAAAAGAGGGCAAATGAGAGTTGGGGTGAGAGAGTATCATTAAATTTTAGGGAGAATAAAAAGATGTTCTGGAAGGAGGTAAATAAAGTGCGTAAGACAAGGGAGCAAATGGGAACTTCAGTGAAGGGCGCAAATGGGGAGGTGATAACAAGTAGTGGTGATGTGAGAAGGAGATGGAGTGAGTATTTTGAAGGTTTGTTGAATGTGTTTGATGATAGAGTGGCAGATATAGGGTGTTTTGGTCGAGGTGGTGTGCAAAGTGAGAGGGTTAGGGAAAATGATTTGGTAAACAGAGAAGAGGTAGTAAAAGCTTTGCGGAAGATGAAAGCCGGCAAGGCAGCAGGTTTGGATGGTATTGCAGTGGAATTTATTAAAAAAGGGGGTGACTGTATTATTGACTGGTTGGTAAGGTTATTTAATGTATGCATGACTCATGGTGAGGTGCCTAAGGATTGGCGGAATGCGTGCATAGTACCATTGTACAAAGGCAAAGGGGATAAGAGTGAGTGCTCAAATTACAGAGGTATAAGTTTGTTGAGTATTCCTGGGAAATTATATGGGAGGGTACTGATTGAGAGGGTGAAGGCATGTACAGAGCATCAGATTGGGGAAGAGCAGTGTGGTTTCAGAAGTTGTAGAGGATGTGTGGATCAGTTCTTCGCTTTGAAGAATGTATGTGAGAAATACTTAGAAAAGCAAATGGATTTGTATGTAGCATTTATGGATCTGGAGAAGGCATATGATAGAGTTGATAGAGATGCTCTGTGGAAGGTATTAAGAATATATGGTGTGGGAGGCAAGTTGTCAGAAGCAGTGAAAAGTTTTTATCGAGGATGTAAGGCATGTGTACGTGTAGGAAGAGAGGAAAGTGATTGGTTCTCAGTGAATGTAGGTTTGCGGCAGGGGTGTGTGATGTCTCCATGGTTGTTTAATTTGTTTATGGATGGGGTTGTTAGGGAGGTGAATGCAAGAGTTTTGGAAAGAGGGGCAAGTATGAAGTCTGTTGGGGATGAGAGAGCTTGGGAAGTGAGTCAGTTGTTGTTCGCTGATGATACAGCGCTGGTGGCTGATTCATGTGAGAAACTGCAGAAGCTGGTGACTGAGTTTGGTAAAGTGTGTGAAAGAAGAAAGTTAAGAGTAAATGTGAATAAGAGCAAGGTTATTAGGTACAGTAGGGTTGAGGGTCAAGTCAATTGGGAGGTAAGTTTGAATGGAGCAAAACTGGAGGAAGTAAAGTGTTTTAGATATCTGGGAGTGGATCTGGCAGTGGATGGAACCATGGAAGCAGAAGTGGATCATAGGGTGGGGGAGGGGGCAAAAATCCTTGAAGAATGTGTGGAAGTCGAGAACATTATCTCGGAAAGCAAAAATGGGTATGTTTGAAGGAATAGTGGTTCCAACAATGTTGTATGGTTGCGAGGCGTGGGCTATGGATAGAGTTGTGCGCAGGAGGATGGATGTGTGGGAAATGAGATGTTTGAGGACAATATGTGGTGTGAGGTGGTTTGATCGAGTAAGTAACGTTAGGGTAAGAGAGATGTGTGGAAATAAAAAGAGCGTGGTTGAGAGAGCAGAAGAGGGTGTTTTGAAATGGTTTGGGCACATGGAGAGAATGAGTGAGGAAAGATTGACCAAGAGGATATATGTGTCGGAGGTGGAGGGAACGAGAAGTGGGAGACCAAATTGGAGGTGGAAAGATGGAGTGAAAAAGATTTTGTGTGATCAGGGCCTGAACATGCAGGAGAGTGAAAGGAGGGCAAGGAATAGAGTGAATTGGATCGATGTGGTATACCAGGGTTGACGTGCTGTCAGTGGATTGAATCAGGGCATGTGAAGCGTCTAGGGTAAACCATGGAAAGCTGTGTAGGTATGCATATTTCCGTGTGTGGACGTATGTATATACATGTGTATGGGGGTGGGTTGGGCTATTTCTTTCGTCTGTTTCCTTGCGTTACCTCGCAAATGCGGGAGACAGCGACAAAGAAAAAAAAAAAAAAAAAGATTCATGGTGAAGTGCCTGAGGATTGGCGGAATGCTCACATAGTGCCATTGTACAAAGGCAAAGGGGACAAAGGTGAGTGCTCAAATTACAGAGGTATAAGTTCGTTGAGTATTCCTGGGAAATTATATGGGGGGGTATTGATTGAGAGGGTGAAGGCATGTACAGAGCATCAGACTGGGGAAGAGCAGTGTGGTTTCAGAAGTGGTAGAGGATGTGTGGATCAGGTGTTTGCTTTGAAGAATGTATGTGAGAAATACTTAGAAAGGCAAATGGATTTGTATGTAGCATTTATGGATCTGGAGAAGGCATATGATAGAGCTGATAGAGATGCTCTGTGGAAGGTATTAAGAGTATATTGTGTGGGAGGCAAGTTGTTAGATATATATATATATATATATCTTTCTTTCATACTATTCGCCATTTCCCGCATTAGCGAGATTGCGTTAAGAACAGAGGACTGGACCTTTGAGGGAATATCCTCACCTGGCCCCCTTCTCTGTCCCTTCTTTTGGAAAATTAAAAAAACTGAGAGGGGAGGATTTCCAGCCCCCCGCTCCCTTCCCTTTTAGTTGCCTTCTACGACACGCAGGGAATACATGGGAAGTATTCTTTCTCCCCTATCCATATATACATAAATTTCCCAGAAAGACACCTCAAGGAAATGCTCTTGTAAGCAGCATATTGTCATATCCTATATGGTAAAGGGTCTAGCACCTGCCATCTGTACATCTTATCTCTTCTGAAATTGTTATTATGAAAATATACAAAACAACAAAACCTTACCTTCATGGGAAACAGACTGTGAAAATACAAACAACAAAATCTTACCTCTTTTGGAAATAGATATCAGTATTTTAAGTATACACAAACCTTCAAATCTGAGGATACTGACAGAGCTTGTACATATAAAGACTGGACTTGATTCATCTCCAGCGCTATGGGGGAGCGTACCATCACAGACAATGAGAGTAGTAGCTGAACCCCACAGTTCACAATAAGTGGAGGAGCCTGAATGATGCAGAAAAAGACCAATTAGTCATCCATTCAATTACTTTATTTACAAGTACCCCAGAACCTCCTTCTATGAAAGTCTTAATTTTGCACACAATGTCTTTCTAAAACTCCCTGCTGCCCAAGGCAGCACTATTGCCATTAGCAGAGAAATATGGACTTCTTTAGAGTGAGTTCTTTAACAAGACTATTCCCAATGATGCAGCTTCAACAAGGGTGACTTTTCACTCACAAAGTAACCTCATGCTAGCAGAGTCCAGTAACACCCTAATTAGTCATCTAAAGTAGTAAATGAGCAATTGAAAGGAAGCACAAAGAATTCTTAACAGCTTCAAAATTAGGCAAATGAGGATCTGAAGAAAAAACTGCACAAGCAATAAAACGGAAAGACTGAGGTTATGCATGTGTGCTGTAAATGAGTTGGATAGTGAATGATATGCAGATTTCAAGCCATTTTAACAAATTTTCTATGAAAAGACAATGAGTTTTGGTGGTTGACAGAAGGGATGGTTTAAAAAAATCTTTGAGATTTTTCTTAAAATGTCATTCATAAATACATAAGAATGTAGAATTTAAAGGATGAAAAACTATTTCTCTACCAGCAGAGCCTTAAAGCACATCTGAAAAAGCACTTGCTTAGTGAGAGGTTAAAACATCATTTCACTCTCCAAAATGAAGTGTATCCATGATGATTCACCTCTCACAAGCATCATAAAACATATGCAGTCTGCAAACATTTGTTTACATCATTCAATGACCATACAACAACACACTGTTACTGCAAACAGCATACATATATTTAAGTTGTATAATAGAATGCTCAAGAAATGGGGGTTCCCAAGTGTAAAATCCCCTCCTCATGCACTAAAAATGGGTAATTAAACCCAGCCCTATGATGCTATGAAATGGAGCTTTAATGAGATCAAACAGTCTCTCAGCCACATTCATTCAGTGATGTCTAGTAACTATGCTTTGGGATTATCACTATCTAAGATCAAGGTATGGTTTTTCAAAAAGAAAAGAGAGGAAGGAGGGAAAGTGAAACAGATGAAAGCTTAACATAAAGAAATAGTTTTCCATCCTTAAAACCCTACATTTCTCAACTATGGTTATCTAAAAGCATATGTATATATTTGTGATGGGTGATTTGAATGCAAAGGTGAGTAATGTGGCAGTTGAGGGAATAATTGGTGTACATTTGGTGTTCAGTGTTGTAAATGGAAATAGTGAAGAGCTCATAGATTTGTGTGCTGAAAAAGGACTGATGCTTGGGAATACCTGGTTTAATATGAGATATACATAAGAATACATATATAAGTAGGAGAGATGGCCAGAGCGTGTTATTGGATTACGTGTAAATTGATAGGCACATGAAAGAAAGACTTTTGGAGGTTAATGTGCTGAGAGGTGTAACTGGAGGGATGTTTGATCATTATCTTGTGGAGGCAAAGGTGAAGATCTATAGAGGTTTTCAGAAAAGAAGAGAGAATGTTGGGGTGAAGAGAATGGTGAGAGTAAGTATGCTTGGGAAGGAGACTTGTGTGAGGAAGTACCAGGAGAGACTGAGTGCAGAATCAAAAAAGGTGAGAACAAAGGACATAAGGGGAGTGGGGGAGGAATGGGATGTATTTAGGGAAGCAGTAATGGCTTGCACAAAAGATGCTTGTAGCACGAGAAGCGTGAGAGGTGGGCAGATTAGAAAGGGTAGTGAGTGGTGGGGTGAAGAAGTAAGATTATTAGTGAAAGAGAAGAGAGAGGCATTTGGATGATTTCTGCAGGGAAATAGTGCAAATGACTGGGAGAAGTATAAAAGAAAGAGGCAGGAGGTCAAGAGAAAGGGGCAAGAGGTGAAAAAGAGGGCAAATGAGAGTTGGGGTGAGAAAGTATTAAATTCTAGGGAGAATAAAAAGATGTCTTGGAAGGAGGTAAATAAAGTGCGCAAGACAAGAGAACAAATGGGAACATCGGCGAAGGGGGTTAATGGGGAGGTAATAACAAGTAGTGGTGATGTGAGATGGAGTGATTATTTTGAAGGTTTGTTGAATGTTAGATGATAGAGTGGCAGATATAGGGTGTTTTGGTCAAGGTGGTGTGCAAAGTGAGAGGGTTACGGAGAATGATTTGTTAAACAGATAAGAGGTAGTGAATGCTTTGCGGAAGATGAAAGCCGGCAAGGCGGCAGGTTTGGATGGTATTGCAGTAGAATCCATTAAAAAAGGGGGTAACTGTGTTGTTGACTGGTTGGTGAGGATATTCAATGTATGTATGGTTCATGGTGAAGTGCCTGAGGATTGGCGGAATGCATGCATAGTGCCATTGTACAAAAGCAAAGGGGATAAAGGTGAGTGTTCAAATTACAGAGGTATAAGTTTGTTGAGTATTCCTGGGAAATTATATGGGAGGGTATTAAGTGAGAGGGTGAAGGCATGTACAGAGCATCAGATTGGGGAAGAGCAGTGTGGTTTCAGAAGTGGTAGTGGATGTGTGGATCAGGTGTTCGCTTTGAAGAATGTATGTGGGAAATACTTAGAAAAACAAATCGATTTGTATGTAGCATTTATGGATTTGGAGAAGACATGATAGAGTTGACAGAGATGCTCTGTGGAAGGTATTAAGAGTATATGGTGTGGGAGGCAAGTTGCTGGAAGCAGTGAAAAGTTTTTATTGAGGATGTAAGGCATGTGTGCAAGTAGGAAGAGAGGAAAGTGATTGGTTCTCAGTGAATGTCAATTTGCAGCAAGGGTGCGTGATGTCTCCATGGTTGTTTAATTTGTTTGTGGATGGGGTTGTTAGGGAGGTGAATGCAAGAGTTTTGGAGAGAGGGGCAAGTATGCAGCCTGTTGTGGATGAGAGTGCTTGGGAAGTGAGTCAGTTGTTATTTGCTGATGATACAGTACTGGTGGCTGATTTGGGTGAGAAACTGCAGAAGCTGGTGACTGAGTTTGGTAAAGTGTGTGAAAGAAGAAAGCTGAGAGTAAATGTGAATAAGAGCAAGGTTATTAGGTACAGTAGGGTTGAGGGACAGGACAAGTTAATTGGGAGGTAAGTTTGAATGCAGAAAAAATGGAGGAAGTGAAGTGTTTTAGATGTCTGGGAGTGGATTTGGCAGTGGATGGAACCATGGAAGTGGAAGTGAGTCACAGGGTGGGGGAGGGGGCAAAAGTTCGGGGAGCGTTGAAAAATGTGTGGAAGGTAAGAACATTATCTCAGAAAGCACAAATGGGCATGTTTGAAGGAATAGTGGTTCCAACAACGTTATATGGTTGCGAGTCGAGGGCTATAGATAGGGTTGTGCAGAGGAGGGTGGATGTGTTGGAAATGAGATGTTTGAGGACAATATGTGGTGTGAGGTGGTTTGATCAAGTAAGTAATGAACGGGTAAGAGAGATGTGTGGTAATACAACGAGTGTGGTTGAGAGAGCAGAAGAGGGTGTTTTGAAAGGGTTTTGGGGCCAAAATGGAGAGAATGAGTGGGGAAAGTTAAACCAAGAGGATATATGTTTTGGGAGGGGGAAGGGAAACCCGAAAAAGTGGGAAAACCAAATTGGAGGTGGAAAGATGGAGTGAAAAAAGATTTTGTGTGACAGGGCTGAACATGCGGAGAAAAAAAAGGGGGGGCAAGGAAAGGTAATTTTGGGTTCGATGGGGGTTTCCCGGGGTTTGACGTGCGGGGTAAAGTGGTTTTGGAATCCAGGGCATGTGAAGCGTCTGGGGTAAACCAGGGAAAGCTGTGTAAAAAAGCATTTTTTCCGTTTGTGGACGTATGTATAAACATGTTTTTGGGGGGGGTTGGGCTATTTCTTTCGCCCTTTTTCCTTGCGTTCCCTCGCAAATGCGGGAGCCCGCGACAAAAAAAAAAAAAAAAAAAAAAGATTCATGGTGAAGTGCCTGAGGATTGGCGGAATGCCCCACAAAGTGCCATTGTACAAAGGCAAAGGGGACAAAGGTGAGTGCTCAAATTCCCCGGAGGTTTTTAAGTTCGTTGATTTTTTCCTTTGGGAAATTATAGGGGGGGGTTTTGGGATTGAGGGGGTGAAGGCATGTACAGAGCATCGGACTGGGGAAGGGGCAGTGGGGTTTTTCAGAAGTGGTAGGGAAGTGGGGGATCAGGTTTTTGTTTTGAAGAATTATGTGAAAAATATTTAGAAAGGCAAAGGGATTTGTAGGGAAAGCTTTATGGATTTTGGAGAAGGCATATAAAATAGAGCGATAGAAAATGCTCTGTGGAAGGTTTTAAAAGAGAAATTTGTGTGGGAGGCAAGTTGTTAGATATATATATATATATATATTTTTCTTTCAAACTATTCGCCTTTCCCCCATTAGCGAGATTGCGTTAAAACAGAGGACCTTTGGGCCTTTTTAGGGGGAAAAACCTCACCTGGCCCCCCTTTTCTGTCCCTTCTTTTTGGAAAATTAAAAAAACTGAGAGGGGGGATTTCCAAACCCCCCCCTCCCTTCCCCTTTTGTTGCCTTTTACGACACGCAGGGAATACATGGGGAAGTATTCTTTCCCCCCCTATCCCCTTATTCATTTAAATTTCCCGAAAAGGGCACCCCAAGGAAATGCTCTTGTAAGCACATATTGTCATATCCTATAGGTAAAGGGTCTAGCCCCCCCTGCCCTCTGTAAAAATCTTATTCTTTTTTGAAATTGTTTTTAAAAAAAAATTTTTACAAAACAACAAAACCTTTAAACCCTTTATTTGGGGAAAAAGACGTGAAAATACAAAAAAACAAAATCTTACCTCTTTTGGGAAAAAGATAACAGTATTTTAAGTAAAAACACAAACCTTCCAATCGGGGGATACTGAAAAAGAGCTTGAAAAAATAAAGACTGGACTTGATTCTCTCCGGGGCAAAGGGGGGGCGTACCATCACAACAATGAAGGTAGTTAAACTGAAACCCCACCCTTCACAAAAAGTGGAGGAGCCTGAATGATGCAGAAAAAACCAATTATTTTAAACCATTCAATTACTTTAAAATTTTTAAGTCCCCCCCGAACCCCTTTTCCCCTTTCTAAATTTTAAAAAGTTTTTAAATTTTGCACACAAAGTCTTTCTAAAAAATCCCTGCCCGGGCCCCAACAGCACTATTGGGGCCCTTAAAAGAGAAAAATGGGCCTTCCCTTTTGAGTGAGTTCCCTTTTAAAAAGGATATTCCCCAATGAAAAAAGCTTCAACAAGGGTGACTTTTCAAATCACAAAGGGAAAACCCCATGCTAGCAAGTCCCCGTAACACCCCTAATTAGTCATTTTAAAGTAGTAAAAAGAGCAATTGAAAGGAAGCACCCAAAAAATTCTTAACAAACTTCAAAATTTGGCAAAAAAGAGGATCTGAAGAAAAAACTGCACAACAATAAAACGGAAAAACTGAAATTTTTGCTGTTTGCTGGGAAATGAGTTGGATAGTGAAAATATGCAAAATTTCAAGCCATTTTAAAAAAATTTTCAAAAATGGGCCCAAAGAGTTTTGGTTTGGGTTTTTAGAAGGGATGGTTTAAAAAAATCTTTGAGAAATTTTTTTTTAAAAAGTCATTTCTAAATACATAAGAATGTAAAAAATTTAAAAGGGTGAAAAACTATTTCCCCTACCACAAGCCCTTTAAAACACATCTGAAAAAGCACTTGCTTTGTGAGAGGTTAAAACATCATTTTCACTCTCCAAAATGAAGTGTATCCATGAATTAAAATTTACCTCTCACAAAAACAACATAAAAATATGCAGTCTGCAAACATTTGTTTACCCTCATTCAATGACCCCTACAAAAACACACTGTTTACTTCAAAACAGCTACATATAATTTTAAGTTGTAAAAATAGAATGCCAAGAAATGGGGGTTCCCCAATGTAAAAACCCCCCCCTCAAAAAACTAAAAATGGGGAATTAAAAACCCCGCCCTATATGCTAAAGAAAAAGGGGCTTTAATGAGATCAAACAGTCTCTCAGCCACATTCATTCAGTGAGTTTAAAAAGCGAGATATACATAAGTATACGTATGTAAGTAGGAGAGATAGCCAGAGAGCGTTATTGGATTACGTGTTAATTGACAGGCGCACGAAAGAGAGACTTTTGGATGTTAATGTGCTGAGAGGTGCAACTGGAGGGATGTCTGATCATTATCTTGTGGAGGCTAAGGTGAAGATTTGTATGGGTTTTCAGAAAAGAAGAGTGAATGTTGGGGTGAAGAGGATGGTGAGAGTAAGTGAGCTTGGGAAGGAGACTTGTGTGAGGAAGTACCAGGAGAGACTGAGTACAGAATGGGAAAAGGTGAGAACAATGGAAGTAAGGGGAGTGGGGGAGGAATGGGATGTATTTAGGGAATCAGTGATGGATTGCGCAAAACATGCTTGTGGCATGAGAAGAGTGGGAGGTGGGTTGATTAGAAAGGGTAGTGAGTGGTGGGATGAAGAAGTAAGATTATTAGTGAAAGAGAAGAGAGAGGCATTTGGACGATTTTTGCAGGGAATGGGTGGAAATGAGTGGGAGAGGTATAAAAGAAAGAGACAGGAGGTCAAGAGAAAGGTGCAAGAGGTGAAAAAGAGGGCAAATGAGAGTTGGGGTGAGAGAGTATCATTAAATTTTAGGGAGAATAAAAAGATGTTCTGGAAGGAGGTAAATAAAGTGCGTAAGACAAGGGAGCAAATGGGAACTTCAGTGAAGGGCGCAAATGGGGAGGTGATAACAAGTAGTGGTGATGTGAGAAGGAGATGGAGTGAGTATTTTGAAGGTTTGTTGAATGTGTTTGATGATAGAGTGGCAGATATAGGGTGTTTTGGTCGAGGTGGTGTGCAAAGTGAGAGGGTTAGGGAAAATGATTTGGTAAACAGAGAAGAGGTAGTAAAAGCTTTGCGGAAGATGAAAGCCGGCAAGGCAGCAGGTTTGGATGGTATTGCAGTGGAATTTATTAAAAAAGGGGGTGACTGTATTATTGACTGGTTGGTAAGGTTATTTAATGTATGCATGACTCATGGTGAGGTGCCTAAGGATTGGCGGAATGCGTGCATAGTACCATTGTACAAAGGCAAAGGGGATAAGAGTGAGTGCTCAAATTACAGAGGTATAAGTTTGTTGAGTATTCCTGGGAAATTATATGGGAGGGTACTGATTGAGAGGGTGAAGGCATGTACAGAGCATCAGATTGGGGAAGAGCAGTGTGGTTTCAGAAGTTGTAGAGGATGTGTGGATCAGTTCTTCGCTTTGAAGAATGTATGTGAGAAATACTTAGAAAAGCAAATGGATTTGTATGTAGCATTTATGGATCTGGAGAAGGCATATGATAGAGTTGATAGAGATGCTCTGTGGAAGGTATTAAGAATATATGGTGTGGGAGGCAAGTTGTCAGAAGCAGTGAAAAGTTTTTATCGAGGATGTAAGGCATGTGTACGTGTAGGAAGAGAGGAAAGTGATTGGTTCTCAGTGAATGTAGGTTTGCGGCAGGGGTGTGTGATGTCTCCATGGTTGTTTAATTTGTTTATGGATGGGGTTGTTAGGGAGGTGAATGCAAGAGTTTTGGAAAGAGGGGCAAGTATGAAGTCTGTTGGGGATGAGAGAGCTTGGGAAGTGAGTCAGTTGTTGTTCGCTGATGATACAGCGCTGGTGGCTGATTCATGTGAGAAACTGCAGAAGCTGGTGACTGAGTTTGGTAAAGTGTGTGAAAGAAGAAAGTTAAGAGTAAATGTGAATAAGAGCAAGGTTATTAGGTACAGTAGGGTTGAGGGTCAAGTCAATTGGGAGGTAAGTTTGAATGGAGCAAAACTGGAGGAAGTAAAGTGTTTTAGATATCTGGGAGTGGATCTGGCAGTGGATGGAACCATGGAAGCAGAAGTGGATCATAGGGTGGGGGAGGGGGCAAAAATCCTTGAAGAATGTGTGGAAGTCGAGAACATTATCTCGGAAAGCAAAAATGGGTATGTTTGAAGGAATAGTGGTTCCAACAATGTTGTATGGTTGCGAGGCGTGGGCTATGGATAGAGTTGTGCGCAGGAGGATGGATGTGTGGGAAATGAGATGTTTGAGGACAATATGTGGTGTGAGGTGGTTTGATCGAGTAAGTAACGTTAGGGTAAGAGAGATGTGTGGAAATAAAAAGAGCGTGGTTGAGAGAGCAGAAGAGGGTGTTTTGAAATGGTTTGGGCACATGGAGAGAATGAGTGAGGAAAGATTGACCAAGAGGATATATGTGTCGGAGGTGGAGGGAACGAGAAGTGGGAGACCAAATTGGAGGTGGAAAGATGGAGTGAAAAAGATTTTGTGTGATCAGGGCCTGAACATGCAGGAGAGTGAAAGGAGGGCAAGGAATAGAGTGAATTGGATCGATGTGGTATACCAGGGTTGACGTGCTGTCAGTGGATTGAATCAGGGCATGTGAAGCGTCTAGGGTAAACCATGGAAAGCTGTGTAGGTATGCATATTTCCGTGTGTGGACGTATGTATATACATGTGTATGGGGGTGGGTTGGGCTATTTCTTTCGTCTGTTTCCTTGCGTTACCTCGCAAATGCGGGAGACAGCGACAAAGAAAAAAAAAAAAAAAAAGATTCATGGTGAAGTGCCTGAGGATTGGCGGAATGCTCACATAGTGCCATTGTACAAAGGCAAAGGGGACAAAGGTGAGTGCTCAAATTACAGAGGTATAAGTTCGTTGAGTATTCCTGGGAAATTATATGGGGGGGTATTGATTGAGAGGGTGAAGGCATGTACAGAGCATCAGACTGGGGAAGAGCAGTGTGGTTTCAGAAGTGGTAGAGGATGTGTGGATCAGGTGTTTGCTTTGAAGAATGTATGTGAGAAATACTTAGAAAGGCAAATGGATTTGTATGTAGCATTTATGGATCTGGAGAAGGCATATGATAGAGCTGATAGAGATGCTCTGTGGAAGGTATTAAGAGTATATTGTGTGGGAGGCAAGTTGTTAGATATATATATATATATATATCTTTCTTTCATACTATTCGCCATTTCCCGCATTAGCGAGATTGCGTTAAGAACAGAGGACTGGACCTTTGAGGGAATATCCTCACCTGGCCCCCTTCTCTGTCCCTTCTTTTGGAAAATTAAAAAAACTGAGAGGGGAGGATTTCCAGCCCCCCGCTCCCTTCCCTTTTAGTTGCCTTCTACGACACGCAGGGAATACATGGGAAGTATTCTTTCTCCCCTATCCATATATACATAAATTTCCCAGAAAGACACCTCAAGGAAATGCTCTTGTAAGCAGCATATTGTCATATCCTATATGGTAAAGGGTCTAGCACCTGCCATCTGTACATCTTATCTCTTCTGAAATTGTTATTATGAAAATATACAAAACAACAAAACCTTACCTTCATGGGAAACAGACTGTGAAAATACAAACAACAAAATCTTACCTCTTTTGGAAATAGATATCAGTATTTTAAGTATACACAAACCTTCAAATCTGAGGATACTGACAGAGCTTGTACATATAAAGACTGGACTTGATTCATCTCCAGCGCTATGGGGGAGCGTACCATCACAGACAATGAGAGTAGTAGCTGAACCCCACAGTTCACAATAAGTGGAGGAGCCTGAATGATGCAGAAAAAGACCAATTAGTCATCCATTCAATTACTTTATTTACAAGTACCCCAGAACCTCCTTCTATGAAAGTCTTAATTTTGCACACAATGTCTTTCTAAAACTCCCTGCTGCCCAAGGCAGCACTATTGCCATTAGCAGAGAAATATGGACTTCTTTAGAGTGAGTTCTTTAACAAGACTATTCCCAATGATGCAGCTTCAACAAGGGTGACTTTTCACTCACAAAGTAACCTCATGCTAGCAGAGTCCAGTAACACCCTAATTAGTCATCTAAAGTAGTAAATGAGCAATTGAAAGGAAGCACAAAGAATTCTTAACAGCTTCAAAATTAGGCAAATGAGGATCTGAAGAAAAAACTGCACAAGCAATAAAACGGAAAGACTGAGGTTATGCATGTGTGCTGTAAATGAGTTGGATAGTGAATGATATGCAGATTTCAAGCCATTTTAACAAATTTTCTATGAAAAGACAATGAGTTTTGGTGGTTGACAGAAGGGATGGTTTAAAAAAATCTTTGAGATTTTTCTTAAAATGTCATTCATAAATACATAAGAATGTAGAATTTAAAGGATGAAAAACTATTTCTCTACCAGCAGAGCCTTCAAGCACATCTGAAAAAGCACTTGCTTAGTGAGAGGTTAAAACATCATTTCACTCTCCAAAATGAAGTGTATCCATGATGATTCACCTCTCACAAGCATCATAAAACATATGCAGTCTGCAAACATTTGTTTACATCATTCAATGACCATACAACAACACACTGTTACTGCAAACAGCATACATATATTTAAGTTGTATAATAGAATGCTCAAGAAATGGGGGTTCCCAAGTGTAAAATCCCCTCCTCATGCACTAAAAATGGGTAATTAAACCCAGCCCTATGATGCTATGAAATGGAGCTTTAATGAGATCAAACAGTCTCTCAGCCACATTCATTCAGTGATGTCTAGTAACTATGCTTTGGGATTATCACTATCTAAGATCAAGGTATGGTTTTTCAAAAAGAAAAGAGAGGAAGGAGGGAAAGTGAAACAGATGAAAGCTTAACATAAAGAAATAGTTTTCCATCCTTAAAACCCTACATTTCTCAACTATGGTTATCTAAAAGCATATGTATATATTTGTGATGGGTGATTTGAATGCAAAGGTGAGTAATGTGGCAGTTGAGGGAATAATTGGTGTACATTTGGTGTTCAGTGTTGTAAATGGAAATAGTGAAGAGCTCATAGATTTGTGTGCTGAAAAAGGACTGATGCTTGGGAATACCTGGTTTAATATGAGATATACATAAGAATACATATATAAGTAGGAGAGATGGCCAGAGCGTGTTATTGGATTACGTGTAAATTGATAGGCACATGAAAGAAAGACTTTTGGAGGTTAATGTGCTGAGAGGTGTAACTGGAGGGATGTTTGATCATTATCTTGTGGAGGCAAAGGTGAAGATCTATAGAGGTTTTCAGAAAAGAAGAGAGAATGTTGGGGTGAAGAGAATGGTGAGAGTAAGTATGCTTGGGAAGGAGACTTGTGTGAGGAAGTACCAGGAGAGACTGAGTGCAGAATCAAAAAAGGTGAGAACAAAGGACATAAGGGGAGTGGGGGAGGAATGGGATGTATTTAGGGAAGCAGTAATGGCTTGCACAAAAGATGCTTGTAGCACGAGAAGCGTGAGAGGTGGGCAGATTAGAAAGGGTAGTGAGTGGTGGGGTGAAGAAGTAAGATTATTAGTGAAAGAGAAGAGAGAGGCATTTGGATGATTTCTGCAGGGAAATAGTGCAAATGACTGGGAGAAGTATAAAAGAAAGAGGCAGGAGGTCAAGAGAAAGGGGCAAGAGGTGAAAAAGAGGGCAAATGAGAGTTGGGGTGAGAAAGTATTAAATTCTAGGGAGAATAAAAAGATGTCTTGGAAGGAGGTAAATAAAGTGCGCAAGACAAGAGAACAAATGGGAACATCGGCGAAGGGGGTTAATGGGGAGGTAATAACAAGTAGTGGTGATGTGAGATGGAGTGATTATTTTGAAGGTTTGTTGAATGTTAGATGATAGAGTGGCAGATATAGGGTGTTTTGGTCAAGGTGGTGTGCAAAGTGAGAGGGTTACGGAGAATGATTTGTTAAACAGATAAGAGGTAGTGAATGCTTTGCGGAAGATGAAAGCCGGCAAGGCGGCAGGTTTGGATGGTATTGCAGTAGAATCCATTAAAAAAGGGGGTAACTGTGTTGTTGACTGGTTGGTGAGGATATTCAATGTATGTATGGTTCATGGTGAAGTGCCTGAGGATTGGCGGAATGCATGCATAGTGCCATTGTACAAAAGCAAAGGGGATAAAGGTGAGTGTTCAAATTACAGAGGTATAAGTTTGTTGAGTATTCCTGGGAAATTATATGGGAGGGTATTAAGTGAGAGGGTGAAGGCATGTACAGAGCATCAGATTGGGGAAGAGCAGTGTGGTTTCAGAAGTGGTAGTGGATGTGTGGATCAGGTGTTCGCTTTGAAGAATGTATGTGGGAAATACTTAGAAAAACAAATCGATTTGTATGTAGCATTTATGGATTTGGAGAAGACATGATAGAGTTGACAGAGATGCTCTGTGGAAGGTATTAAGAGTATATGGTGTGGGAGGCAAGTTGCTGGAAGCAGTGAAAAGTTTTTATTGAGGATGTAAGGCATGTGTGCAAGTAGGAAGAGAGGAAAGTGATTGGTTCTCAGTGAATGTCAATTTGCAGCAAGGGTGCGTGATGTCTCCATGGTTGTTTAATTTGTTTGTGGATGGGGTTGTTAGGGAGGTGAATGCAAGAGTTTTGGAGAGAGGGGCAAGTATGCAGCCTGTTGTGGATGAGAGTGCTTGGGAAGTGAGTCAGTTGTTATTTGCTGATGATACAGTACTGGTGGCTGATTTGGGTGAGAAACTGCAGAAGCTGGTGACTGAGTTTGGTAAAGTGTGTGAAAGAAGAAAGCTGAGAGTAAATGTGAATAAGAGCAAGGTTATTAGGTACAGTAGGGTTGAGGGACAGGACAAGTTAATTGGGAGGTAAGTTTGAATGCAGAAAAAATGGAGGAAGTGAAGTGTTTTAGATGTCTGGGAGTGGATTTGGCAGTGGATGGAACCATGGAAGTGGAAGTGAGTCACAGGGTGGGGGAGGGGGCAAAAGTTCGGGGAGCGTTGAAAAATGTGTGGAAGGTAAGAACATTATCTCAGAAAGCACAAATGGGCATGTTTGAAGGAATAGTGGTTCCAACAACGTTATATGGTTGCGAGTCGAGGGCTATAGATAGGGTTGTGCAGAGGAGGGTGGATGTGTTGGAAATGAGATGTTTGAGGACAATATGTGGTGTGAGGTGGTTTGATCAAGTAAGTAATGAACGGGTAAGAGAGATGTGTGGTAATACAACGAGTGTGGTTGAGAGAGCAGGCCCTCTCATCCCAAACAGACTCCATATTCATCCCTCTCCACCACTCTTGCATTTACCTTCCTCACCAACCCATCCATAAACAAAGCAAACAGCCATGGTGATATTACACAACCCTGCCACAGACTGACCTTCACTGGGAACTATTCACTCTCCTCTCTGCCTACTCGTACACATCCAATACACCCTTGATAAAAACTCCCTACTGCTTCTAACAGTTTACCTCCAACACCATATATTCTTAAGACCTTCCACAAAGCATCTCTATCAACCTTTGCATATGTCTTCTCCAGATCCATAAATGCCATGTACAAGTTCATCTGTTTTTCTAAGTATTTCTCACATGCATTCTTCAAAGCAAACATCTGATCCATACAACCTCTACAACTTCTGAAACCACACTACTCCTCCCCAGTCTGGTCCTTTGTACATGCCCACCCACACAACTTATCAGGTATACTCAACAAACTTATACCTCTGTAGTCTGAACTCTCACCTTTATCCCCTTTGCTTTTATACAATGGCACTATACATGCATTCATCCAATCCTCAGGCACTTCACCATGATTCATTCATACACTGAATATCCTTACCAACCATTCAACAATGCAGTCACCCCCCCTTCTTGATAAATTAAACTGCCATCCACTCCCATTGCCTTGCCATATTTCATCTTCCGCAAGGCTTTCACTGCCTCATCTCTAACCTAACCAAACCACTCTCTATGACTCATATTTTGAATACCACCCAGACTAAAACACCCTACAACTATCACACTATCATCAAACACATTTAACAGTCCTTCAGAATACTCACTCCATCTCCTCCTTACTTCATCACTACCTGTTATCACTTCCCTTTTTGCCCCCCTCAATGATGTTCCCATTTGTTGTCTTGGCTTTTACACATTATTTACCTCCTTCCAAAATATCCCTACAGTCTTATGATACTCTCTCACACCAAGAAATTATGCAAAAAATTAGTTAAAAAGATGGAAAGAAGTACTTTTACAGTAAATGAGTGGCTGAGGAATGCAATAAAATGACTAAAGATGTGGTTAATGAAAACAGCATAAATAAATTTATGAAATGGTATGATAGTAATAGAAGGTTCAAGACATGGGGCCCCATGAGTATAAAACTCCCTCCCATACAATACAAACAGGTAATTACAAACAGCAAATAACACGCACACGCACACACACACACACACGTGAAATATTAGAAATGTGATATTTAAAACAAACCCCAACACTGAGAACATTGGTTGCAGCAACAAGCATTTGTTTGTTTATTGTATGACAGGTATCTTGATGCTGATGAGTCTGTGTCCCTCCTGGGAAAACCTGCACAAACTGTTGACCATAGAGCTGAGACAGCCAGTGCACCCATGCTCTCAAAGTGGACAAAATTTGAGCATGACTGTAAAAAAAAGAGGTTTTCTGTCAATGAGAAATCCATTATATGCCAAAGAAAACTATTTACTGTATAAACAAGAAAGCATTAACCTATTGAATAACAATAAACTTAAAGAAACCATCATCAGTAAATAAAAATCAATAACAAAAATAATCTATGTACTAGCATTCATAAAGTGCTTCAAACCTATTGATTTTGCAATATACAGTAAGCCCTCGAATAAACAGACTAACAGGGGGGGGAAGGGTTGTCCATTAATGCCCAAAGTCTATCAAACTGAAAGTAACTTATGGCCATTTTTTAATACAATACACAGCACTGTATCATATAAAATTATCATATTATAATAAAGAATAGGTAACATTCACTCACCTTTTTGAGAGTGTAGTTGAAGAGTATTTTGCCATGATCATAGTGGTAGTAGTACAGTAGTCTTTATTCAGTCTACCTCACGCTACCAAAAACAAGTGCGATATGAAATGCGCATGGTGTGGCATTAATTTTTCTTTTAATTATCATTAATCAATGTACTGTGTCATTATTTGCCTGGTTCGCTAAATCTGAAATCCATTATGTTGGGGTCCATTAAATCGAGGGTTTACTGTATAGCCAAATAAGCAGGGTAACTAGTAATGATATAATATTAGTGAAAAAGAAAGATGTTTGGGAAACAACATATAGCCTGAAAGAGTAATAACTAGTTGGGGCTGGAAAAACCTGTCAATGATTCACTTTTCTGCAGTGAATCTTAATACTAAAAAACTACAACTAATTTAACTCACATAATGACACTTTTTGTTTCATCCATATTTGCCAGTTCCCACATCACCAAGGTAGTGTCAAAAGTGATAACTGAGCCTTAGCAGGATAAATCCTCACTTGGCCCCCTTCTCTGTTCCTTTTATTGGAAAAGTAAAACAGGAGGGGAGGATCTCCACACAACTTGCTCCCACCCCTTTTAGTTGCCTAGTATGACATACAAGGAATACACAGAAAGTATTCTTTCTCCCCTTTCTCCAGGAATAACCTATCTAAGATTTTTTTCATACATATTCACCACACCTAAATAAGATAAAACTCTTTTTGTACACATAATATGAATAATCTATGTTTGTAATGTGCAAAACTCGGTACCTTTTACAACCCCTTCTGTCTTTTAAGAAACAGATGAAATAAAGTTAAATAAACAATTTCACTCCCTGCTTGTCAAAAAGGTAGGTAGTAGATCGTAGGCAGCCAACATCCAGGGATGTATATTACCAGTACTACCCACCTGGGTATCAGGAGGGTTAGGAACAGCTGCACGGTGAGCCAGCAATCTAGTGGTTATCAATTTGCACTCCTATGACCCACTTAGCTGTCTTTTCTTTCTGCCTCACCTACATATAAACTACTGGCATTCTTTTTCAAACTTAAGATCTCTTCTTGACAACAATTAACTCACACATCTCATACTTTGTAACTCTACATTTTCCTTCAAAGAGCAGTATGCACTAGCCTGGTCTTTTGGCAAAATATTAAGAGCAATACATTGAAGCAGAAGGTGGGAGCATTTAGGCTGGAGCATCAAGTAGAAACATTATGTAGTAGTAGTAGTAGGGAGGAACATTAGCCAGAAGCATTAGGTAGAAGAAATCAGGAGGAACATTAGGTATGAGCCTCCGCAAACACTGTGCTAAAGTTGCCCTCTGCCAGGAGCTTGTTAAGGATGAGGAACTAAAGTCTAAGAAGTGGCATTAGAGTTCGTTAGTTATGGGAATCTATCACCGTTCCAGGTGGGAAAAGGCATCAGAGATATAGGATAGATAGATAGATAGAAAGATATATGGAGAGAATGAGTGAGGAAAAGTTGACAAATAAGATATATGTGTGAAAAAGTGGAGGGGACAAGGAAAACCAGAAGACCAAACTGGAGATGGAAGGATGGAGTGAAAGCAATTCTAAGCGATTGGGGCCTGAACATGCAGGAGGATGAAAGGCATGCAAGAAGAGAGTGAATTGGAACAATGTGCTATACTGGGATCAACATTACATCAATTGACTGAACCAAGGTATGTGAAACATCAGGGGTAAACCATGGAAAGGTCTATGAGGCCTGGACATGGATAAAGAGCTGTAGTTTTGGTGTATCACACATGACAGCTAGAGAATGAGTATGAGAAGATGTGGCCTTTCTTTGTCTGTTTCCTAGCGTTACTTTGCGGATGCAGGGGGTGGTGATGCTGTTTCCTGTGGGGCAGGATGGTGTCAGGAATGGATGAAAGCAAGAAAGTATAAATATGTACAAATGTATATACTTATATGTATGCATATGCACACTTAGTAGTGACATCACAAAATCCAGTGAATTTTGCTCAGTGGGTACACCTGGCATCTTGCCCGACTAGATGGATTTCTCCTTGTATTTCATCAAGAAGGACAATTAGTTGAAGTAACACTAAACACATATTAGTTATTGTTTGAGTGAAGAATATAGCCATAATCACCAAGCAAAATAGTTTGCATTTTAAAGACTGTGTGAAACGAAGCATTATGACACGAAATTATCACTCACAGAGGGGTAAATAGTGCTGGGTAATACTGCCAATTTTGAATATTAGTGATGATTATGCATTATGAATAAACTTTCAACGAATGACATATTTCCTGGAAATCAGACTCTGGGGTTGTGGAAAACAAGGAAAACTTATTATGGCATGTCTCTGACATGTGGGAAAACTTAAGAGGCAAATATACGTGAAAATCTTGTGGCATTGTTGTCAAACCGACTAAGTAAAATCATAAATGTCAGAACAGGCTAAACTATTATCCCCAATGGTTGACATGAGTGTAGCAATAATAATAATAATAATAATAATAATATCCCTGGGGATAGGGGATAGGGGATTAAGAATACTTCCCACATATTCCCTGCGTGTCGTAGAAGGCGACTAAAAGGGGAGGGAGCGGGGGGCTGGAAATCCTCCCCTCTCGCTTTTTTTTTAATTTTCCAAAAGAAGGAACAGAGGGGGCCAGGTGAGGATATTCTGAAAAAGGCCCAGTCCTCTGTTCTTAACGCTACCTCGCTAACGCGGGAAATGGCGAATAGTTTGAAAATAATAAAAAAAAAAAAAATAATATTAATAATAATAATAATAAGCTGGTGACTGAGTTTGGTAAAGTGTGTGAAAGAAGAAAGTTAAGAGTAGATGTGAATAAGAGCAAGGTTATTAGGTACAGTAGGGTTGAGGGACAAGCGGATGGAACCATGGAAGCGGAAGTGAATCATAGGGTGGGGGAAGGGGCGAAAATCCTGGGAGCCTTGACGAATGTGTGGAAGTCGAGAACATTATCTTGGAAAGCAAAAATGGCTATGTTTGAAGGAATAGTGGTTCCAACAATGTTGTATGGTTGCGAGGCATGGGCTATGGATAGAGTTGTGCGCAGGAGGGTGGATGTGCTGGAAATGAGACGTTTGAGGACAATATGTGGTGTGAGGTGGTTTGATCGAGTAAGTAATGTAAGGGTAAGAGAGATGTGTAGAAATAAAAAGAGCTTAGTTGAGAGAGCAGAAGAGGATGTTTTGAAATGGTTTGGGCACATGGAGAGAATGAGTGAGGAAAGATTGACCAAGAGGATATATGTGTCGGAGGTGGAGGGAATGAGGAGAAGTGGGAGACCAAATTGGAGGTGGAAAGATGGAGTGAAAAAGATTTTCAGTGATCGGGGCCTGAACATGCAGGAGGGTGAAAGGCTGGCAAGGAATAGAGTGAATTGGATCGATGTGGTATACCAGGGTCGACGTGCTGTCAATGGATTGAATCAGGGCATGTGAAGCGTCTGGGGTAAACCATGGAAAGTTCTGTGGGGCCTGGATGTGGAAAGGGAGCTGTGGTTTGGGGCATTATTGCATGACAGCTAGAGACTGAGTGTGAACGAATGGGGCCTTTGTTGTCTTTTCCTAGCGCCACCTCGCACACATGAGGGGGGAGGGGGATGTTATTCCATGTGTGGCGAGGTGGCGATGGGAATGAATAAAGGCAGACAGTGTGAATTGTGTGCGTGTATATATGTATGGAGAAAAACTGGAGGAAGTGAAGTGTTTTAGATATCTGGGAGTGGATTTGGCAGTGGATGGAACCATGGAAGTGGAAGTGAGTCTTAGGGGGCAAAAATTCTGGGAGTTTTGAAAAATGTGTGAAGGCGAAAACATTATCTCGGAAAGCAAAAATGGGTATGTTTGAAAGAATAGTGGTTCCAACAATGTTATATTGTTGCGCGGTGTGGGCTATAGATAAGGCTGTGCGGAGGAGGGTGGATGTGTTGGGAATGAGATGTTTGAGGACAATATGTGGTGTGAGGTGGTTTGATCAAGTAAGTAATGAAAGGGTAATAGAGATGTGTGGTAATAAAAAGAGTGTGGTTGAAAGAGCAGAAGAGGGTGTTTTGAAATGGTTTGGTCACATGGAGAGAATGAGTGAGGAAAGATTGACAAAGAGGATATTATATGTGTCAGAGGTGGAGGGAATGAGAAGTGGGAGACCAAATTGGAGGTGGAAGGATGGAGTGAAAAAGATCTTGAGCGATCGGGGCCTAAACATGCAGGATGGTGAAAGGTATGCAAGGAATAGAGTGAACTGGAACAATGTGGTATACCGGGGTCGACGTGTTGTCAATTGATTGAACCAGGATATGTGAAGTATCTGGAGTAAACCATGGAAAGTTTTGTGGGGCCTAGATGTGGAGAGGGAGCTGTGGTTTTGGTGCATTATACATGACAGCTAGAGACTAAGTGTGAACGAATGTGGCCTTTGTTGTCTTTTTCTAGCTCTACCTTGCGCATGTCCTGGGGGAGGGGGTTGTCGTTTCATGTGTGGCAGGGTGGCAATGGGAATGAATAAAGGCAGCATATATGAATTATGTACATGTGTATATATATATGTATCTGTCTGTGTATGTATATATATGTATACGTTGAAATGTATAGGTATGTATATATGCGTGTGTGGACGTGTATGTATATACATGTGCATGTGGGTGGGTTGAGCCATTCTTTCGTCTGTTTCCTTGTGCTACCTTGCTAACGCAGGAGACAGTGACAAAGCAAAATAATAATACAAATATATATCATCATTATTTCTTTTTTATCATACTTAGTCGCTGTCTCCTGCGTTAGCGAAGCAGCACAAGGAAACAGATGAAAGAATGGCCCAACCCACCCACATACACATGTATATACATAAATGCCCACACATGCATATATACATACCTATACATTTCAATGTACACATACATATACATACACAGACAAAAACATATATACACATGTACATATTCATACTTGCTGCCTTCATCCATTCCTGTTGCCACCCACCACATATGAAACAACCCCCTCCTCCACCACCATCCCCCACCCCCATCTGTACACGAGGTAGTGCTAGGAAAAGACAAAAGAAGGCCACCGAAACCACAGCTCCCTTTCCACATCCAGGCCACACAAAACTTTCCATGGTTTACCCCAAATGCTTCATATGCCCTGGTTCAATCCAATGACAGCACATCAACCCTGGTATACCACACCATTCCAAGTCACTCTATTCCTTGCACGCCTTTCACCCTCCTGTATGTTCAGGCCCCGATTGCTCAAAATCTTTTTCACTCCATCCTTCCATCTCCAATATATATTTCTTATACTTTACAGTAAATAATAGAATGAATAAAAAGAGCCTATACTGCATGGTATATCACACAAAATCAAATAAAGACATTCCAATATAAACCTGAACTTTACAATGAAAAACATAAAAAACTGGCATATTGCAATGACTTTAAGTAATTTCACAAAGCAACACTATTCATAAAGGTCAAATACTAACATTAATTCATCTACTTACACTTCAACAAAGTCTGAATGCAAAACATCAACTGCAGTTTCTATTTCAAACAATTTTAGGCCTGTGCTGTAGTTTGCCATCTGAACCAGTCTGCAAAAGATGTATGAAAATCAGTTTTGAATACAGGAAAAGTTTTGTGCTATGTAGTATGGGTTGAGAAGACTCAAAAAAAAGAAAAAATATATCCTTTTTTTGGCATGATGTTAAAGCATCTTCCCTTCTTTCTTACAAAACTCTAAGACAGTTCAGTATGAATTTTTTTTTTCCAAGGGGTGCTGATTAAATCACTGTTTCGTCAATTTTTCTGAATTCCTTACACTTCTTAATATGCATAAACAACTACATATCTATGGCTTCTTCCTCAGCCATATAAGAGTAACTCAGATTCTTTCAACTTTTCATGACAACTCAAGTGTGTCCCATTCCCTCATTTTTACTTGTAGGGTATTTCTGAATTCTTTCTAATCTATTAATTTCAGCTTGTTTTGTGAGTGATCACATAACCAGCAGTATTCTATCTGGCAATATATCGAAGGTGTTGCCAGACTCCACCTATTCAAAGTTAAACCCAGATTAAAGAGTCACCTTTCACTGGCTGAGAGGACTGTGAAAAAGTATCTGACACTAAACTGCAAGGGAGGCTGATTAAGAAGCATTATCACCAGACATTAAAGATTACCTTAGCGGAAGAAAATAAAGGATGCATGTAAAAGGAATCCTCTTCAAATGGGTGTATGTTTACCAGTGGAGTACCAGAGAGTTCTGTTCTGGTACCACCACTCTTCTTCATGTATGTGGATGAGTTGCAAGAAGTTAAGAACTCCTCCTTGAATATGCTTGCAGATGAAGCAAAGGTTATGATCCATCTAAATCTTTGATGCCTCTTCCCTCTGGGAACTCCCATCATGGAGGTGGCCAAAGCAAGTCTCCACTTATCCCTGTTCTTATATGCCTCCCTCACATACACCATTCTATGCATTCTTTCCCTCATTTCTCTCCCTCCATTACGCTTCCACTCTATTTCCTATGTCACAGGTGGTCTTCCTCTCATACCAACACCTATAGTCGTATGATCATACACTCTCCTTGTCTGGCATTCTTTCCACATGCCCTAAATTCCTCAAAGTATTATGTTTCACCCACTCTACTACTCTGCCATTCAATCCCCTTTGCATTTCCTGCCATACCAAATATCTCATACACCCCCTCATTACTTTCTTCTTTCCATGTTGTCATACCACATCCTCCTCTCACACAATTCATTTTCACAGCCTGGATTCTTGAACTCTCTGACTTATACCATGTCCATGTTTCAACTGCATAAGTCATGGCAGGAAGGACTATGCTGTCCCTTAATCCTTTCTTCATTTCAATATTTATACCTCTACCCTTCATTATTCTATGAAAGGACCCAATGTCTTTTACTATGTACTGCTTTCTCCCTACTTTCTCCTTCCATATCACCAAACTTACTAAAGACAGTTCCCAAATACTTAAATTCTATCATGATTATGAGTCTTTCTCTTCCCATATTTTCAACACAGTTTAATCTAATTTCTCTCATTCTATAGGGCTTTGCAAAATCTATTCTTTCAAACACCATTACTTTAAATTTACTTACATATACCTTCAATCACCTATACTTACACACATCATAAAACACCCTCACAACCTTCTGCAACTCCTCTTCACTCTCGGCAAACAATGCAGGATCATCAGCAAACAGGCTTGTCACAAGCCACCCTTCCTCACCACAACACTCCATCTCTATACCCGCTTTCTGTTTTGCTTTCATTTCTCTTATGTTAAAAAAACCCACAGTGGCATCACACAACCCTGCCTCACACCCACATGTAAACCAAAACTTTTGCTCAACTCACTATCCACTCTTACACATGCAACTGCTTTCATGCCACTGAACAGTCCCCTGACCCCATATATCCTTAACACATCCCATAAAGCATTTCACTTGACTCTCTCAAACATCTTCTGCATATAGCTTCTTACCTTTCCCTAAATACTTTCTGAAAGTAATTCTTACCACTAAATATCTGATCCACATAACCACTTCCTTTCGCTCCTCACTTATTCTGCATTCAGTCACTTCCTTCACTTTATCAATCAACATTCTAACATACACTTTTCCTTGTATACTTAACTAATTCCCCTATACATGCTACATACATCCTTACTACCTTTTCCTTTTGCGTAGAGGAACAATAACAGCTTTTATCCAATCCTCAGGCACAACCTTCTAATTCCATGCTAAAGCACATATCAAATGCACCCCTTTATCACACTTTCTCCTCCATACTTCAAGATATCAGCTAATATCCCATCCACTTGAGGAGCCTTTTCTACCTTCAACCTTATTACTACCCTTTCTACCTCCCTTCTTGCTATAGGCCCCTGCACTTGTATCCTTTTCCTTCCATTCTCCATACCCATGCATATGACTGCTGCCTCACATTCTACCACATTCATCAACTTTTCAAAATACAGGACAGCATCACTTAAAGGGAGACCTTGACAGGCTTCACAGTTCAACCTGAGTAAATGTACTGTAATGAGGATGGCGCACAATGAAAAATGGCCTTAAAATGAATATTATCCAGCACAAAATAAACTCTCTCTCTCTCATACTATTCGCTATTTCCCGCGTCAGCGAGGGAGCGTTAAGAACAGAGGACTGGGCCTCTGAGGAAACATCCTCATCAAGCCCCCTTCTCTGTTCCTTCCTTTGGGAAAAAAAAAAAAAAAAAAAAAAAAAAAAAAAAAAAAAAAGAGAGAGGGGAGGATGTCCAGCCCCCCCGCTCCCTTCCCTTTTAGTCGCCTTCTACGACACGCAGGGAATACGTGGGAAGTATTCTTTCTCCCCTATCCCCAGGGAACACAAAATAAACTATATATATATATATATATATATATATATATATATATATATATATTTCTTTTTTTCAAACTATTCGCCATTTCCCGCGTTAGCAAGGTAGCGTTAAGAACAGAGGACTGGGCCTTTGAGTGAATATCCTCACCTGGCCCCCTTCTCTGTTCCTTCTTTTGGGGAAAAAAAAAAAAAAAAAAAAAAAAAAAAAACGAGAGGGGAGGATTTCCAGCCCCCCGCTCCCTTCCCTTTTAGTCGCCTTCTACGACACGCAGGGAATACGTGGGAAGTATTCTTTCTCCCCTATCCCCAGGGATATGTATATCCAAAAAAAAAAAAAAAAAAAAAAAAAAAAAAAAAAAAATTTCATACTATTCGCCATTTCCCGCGATAGTGAGGTAGCGTTAAGAACAGTGGACTGGGCCTTTGAGGGAATATCCTCACCTGGCCCTCTTCCCTGTTCCTTCTTTTGGAAAATTAAAAAAAAAACGAAAGGGGAGGATTTCCAGCCCACCGCTCTCTTCCCTTTTAGTCGCCTTCTACGACACGCAGGGAATATGTGGGAAGTATTCTTTCTCCCCTATCCCCAGGGAATATATATATATATATATGAAATGGTTTGGTCACATGGATAGAATGAGTGAGGAAAGATTGACAAAGAAAATATATGTGTCAGAGGTGGAGGGAATGAGGAGAAGTGGGAGACCAAATTGGAGGTGGAAAGATGGAATGAAAAAGATTTTGAGCGATCGGGACCTGAACATGCAGGAAGGTGAAAGGCGTGCAAGGAACAGAGTGAATTGGAACGATGTGGTATACCAGGGTGGACGTGCTGTCAGTGGATTGAACCAGGGCGTGTGAATCGTCTGGGGTAAACCATGGAAAGTTTTGTGGGGCCTGGATGTGGAAAGGGAGCTGTGGTTTCGGGCATTATTGCGTGACAGCTGGAGACTGAGTGTGAACGAATTGGGTCTTTGTTGTCTTTTCCTAGTGCTACCTCGCACACATGAGGGGGAGGGGGATGGTATTCCACGTGTGGCGAGGTGGTGATGGGAATGAATAGGGGCAGGCAGTGTGAATTGTGTGCATGGGTATATATGTATGTGTCTGTGTGTGTATATATATGTAAACATTGAGATGTATAGGTATGTATATTTGCGTGTGTGGGCGTGTGTGTGTGTACATTGTGTATGGGGGTGGGTTGTGCCATTTCTTTCGTCTGTTTCCTTGCACTACCTCGCAAACGCGGGAGACAGCGACAAAGCAAAATAAATAAATAAATAAAAAATAAATAAATATATATATATATATATATATATATATATATATATATATTTTTTTTTTTTTCAAACTATTCGCCATTTCCCGCATTAGCGAGGTAGCGTTAAGAACAGAGAACTGGGCCACTGAGGGAATATCCTCACCTGGCCCCCTTCTCTGTTCCTTCTTTTGGAAAATTAAAAAAAATTGAGAGGGGAGGATTTCCAGCCCCCCGCTCCCTCCCCTTTTAGTCGCCTTCTACGACACGCAGGGAATACGTGGGAAGTATTCTTTCTCCCCTATCCCCAGGGATAATATATATATATATATATATATATATTTTTTTTTTTTTTTTTTTTTTTTTTTTATACTTTGTCGCTGTCTCCCGCGTTTGCGAGGTAGCGCAAGGAAACAGACGAAAGAAATGGCCCCCCCCCCATACACATGCACATACACACGTCCACACACGCAAATATACATACCTACACAGCTTTCCATGGTTTACCCCAGACGCTCCACATGCCTTGCTTCAATCCACTGACAGCACGTCAACCCCTGTATACCACATGACTCCAATTCACTCTATTTCTTGCCCTCCTTTCACCCTCCTGCATGTTCAGGCCCCGATCACACAAAATCTTTTTCACTCCATCTTTCCACCTCCAATTTGGTCTCCCTCTTCTCCTCGTTCCCTCCACCTCCGACACATATATCCTCTTGGTCAATCTCTCCTCACTCATTCTCTCCATGTGCCCAAACCATTTCAAAACACCCTCTTCTGCTCTCTCAACCACGCTCTTTTTACTTCCACACATCTCTCTTACCCTTACGTTACTTACTCGATCAAACCACCTCACACCACACATTGTCCTCAAACATCTCATTTCCAGCACATCCATCCTCCTGCGCACATCTCTATCCATAGCCCACGCCTCGCAACCATACAACATTGTTGGAACCACTATTCCCTCAAACATACCCATTTTTGCTTTCCGAGATAATGTTCTCGACTTCCACACATTTTTCAAGGCTCCCAAAATTTTCGCCCCCTCCCCCACCCTATGATCCACTTCCGCTTCCATGGTTCCATCCGCTGACAGATCCACTCCCAGATATCTAAAACACTTCACTTCCTCCAGTTTTTCTCCATTCAAACTCACCTCCCAATTGACTTGACCCTCACCCCTACTGTACCTAATAACCTTGCTCTTATTCACATTTACTCTCAACTTTCTTCTTCCACACACTTTACCAAACTCAGTCACCAGCTTCTGCAGTTTCTCACATGAATCAGCCACCAGCGCTGTATCATCAGCGAACAACAACTGACTCACTTCCCAAGCTCTCTCATCCCCAACAGACTTCATACTTGCCCCTCTTTCCAAAACTCTTGCATTTACCTCCCTTACAACCCCATCCATAAACAAATTAAACAACCATGGAGACATCACACACCCCTGCCGCAAACCTACATTCACTGAGAACCAATCACTTTCCTCTCTTCCTACACGTACACATGCCTTACATCCTCGATAAAAACTTTTCACTGCTTCTAACAACTTGCCTCCCACACCATATATTCTTAATACCTTCCACATAGCATCTCTATCAACTCTATCATATGCCTTCTCCAGATCCATAAATGCTACATACAAATCCATTTGCTTTTCTAAGTATTTCTCACATACATTCTTCAAAGCAAACACCTGATCCACACATCCTCTACCACTTCTGAAACTGCACTGCTCTTCCCCAATATATATATATATATATATATATATATGTAAATGGAAATGGTGAAGAGCTTGTAGATTTATGTGCTGAAAAAAGGACTGGTGATTGGGAATACCTGGTTCAAAAAGCGAGATATACATAAGTATACGTATGTAAGTAGGAGAGATGGCCAGAGAGCATTATTGGATTACGTGTTAATTGACAGGCGCGCGAAAGAGAGACTTTTGGATGTTAATGTGCTGAGAGGTGCAACTGGAGGGATGTCTGATCATTATCTTGTGGAGGTTAAGGTGAAGATTTGTATGGGTTTTCAGAAAAGAAGAGTGAATGTTGGGGTAAAGAGGGTGGTGAGAGTAAGTGAGCTTGGGAAGGAGACTTGTGTGGGGAAGAACCAGGAGAGACTGAGTACAGAATGGAAAAAGGTGAGAACAATGGAAGTAAGGGGAGTGGGGGAGGAATGGGATGTATTTAGGGAATCAGTGATGGATTGTGCAAAAGATGCTTGTGGCATGAGAAGGGTGGGAGGTGGGTTGATTAGAAAGGGTAGTGAGTGGTGGGATGAAGAAGTAAGATTGTTAGTGAAAGAGAGGAGAGAGGCATTTGGACGATTTTTGCAGGGAAAGAATGCAATTGAGTGGGAGATGTATAAAAGAAAGAGACAGGAGGTCAAGAGAAAGGTGCAAGAGGTGAAAAAGAGGGCAAATGAGAGTTGGGGTGAGAGAGTATCATTAAATTTTAGGGAGAACAAAAAGATGTTCTGGAAGGAGGTGAATAAAGTGCGTAAGACAAGGGAGCAAATGGGAACTTCAGTGAAGGGCGCAAATGGGGAGGTGATAACAAGTAGTGGTGATGTGAGAAGGAGATGGAGTGAGTATTTTGAAGGTTTGTTGAATGTGATTGATGATAGAGTGGCAGATATAGGGTGTTTTGGTCGAGGTGGTGTGCAAAGTGAGAGGGTAAGGGAAAATGATTTGGTAAACAGAGAAGAGGTAGTAAAAGCTTTGCGGAAGATGAAAGCCGGCAAGGCAGCAGGTTTGGATGGTATTGCAGTGGAATCTATTAAAAAAGGGGGTGACTGTATTATTGACTCGTTGGCAAGGTTATTTAATGTATGTATGACTCATGGTAAGGTGCCTGACGATTGGTGGAATGTGTGCATAGTGCCATTGTACAAAGGCAAAGGGGATAAGAGTGAGTGCTCAAATTACAGAGGTATAAGTTTGTTGAGTATTCCTGGTAAATTATATGGGAGGGTATTGATTGAGAGGGTGAAGGCACGTTCAGAGCATCAGATTGGGGAAGAGCAGTGTGGTTTCAGAAGTGGTAGAGGATGTGTGGATCAGGTGTTTGCTTTGAAGAATGTATGTGAGAAATACTTAGAAAAGCAAATGGATTTGTATGTAGCATTTATGGATCTGGAGAAGGCATATGATAGAGATGATAGAGATGCTCTGTGGAAGGTATTAAGAATATATGGTGTGGGAGGCAAGTTGTTAGAAGCAGTGAAAAGTTTTTATCGAGGATGTAAGGCATGTGTACGTGTAGGAAGAGAGGAAAGTGATTGGTTCTCAGTGAATGTAGGTTTGCGGCAGGGGTGTGTGATGTCTCCATGGTTGTTTAATTTGTTTATGGATGGGGTTGTTAGGGAGGTAAATGTAAGAGTTTTGGAAAGAGGGGCAAGTATGAAGTCTGTTGGGGATGAGAGAGCTTGGGAAGTGAGTCAGTTGTTGTTCGCTGATGATACAGCGCTGGAGGCTGATTCGTGTGAGAAACTGCAGAAGCTGGTGACTGAGTTTGGTAAAGTGTGTGGAAGAAGAAAGTTAAGAGTAAATGTGAATAAGAGCAAGGTTATTAGGTACAGTAGGGTTGAGGGTCAAGTCAATTGGGAGGTGAGTTTGAATGGAGAAAAACTGGAGGAAGTGAAGCGTTTTAGATATCTGGGAGTGGATCTGGCAGCGGATGGAACCATGGAAGCGGAAGTGGATCATAGGGTGGGGGAGGGGGCGAAAATTCTGGGGGCCTTGAAGAATGTGTGGAAGTCGAGAACATTATCTCGGAAAGCAAAAATGGGTATGTTTGAAGGAATAGTGGTTCCAACAATGTTGTATGGTTGCGAGGCGTGGGCTATGGATAGAGTTGTGCGCAGGAGGATGGATGTGCTGGAAATGAGATGTTTGAGGACAATGTGTGGTGTGAGGTGGTTTGATCGAGTAAGTAATGTAAGGGTAAGAGAGATGTGTGGAAATAAAAAGAGCGTGGTTGAGAGAGCAGAAGAGGGTGTTTTGAAATGGTTTGGGCACATGGAGAGAATGAGTGAGGAAAGATTGACCAAGAGGATATATGTGTCGGAGGTGGAGGGAACGAGGAGAAGTGGGAGACCAAATTGGAGGTGGAAAGATGGAGTGAAAAAGATTTTGTGTGATCGGGGCCTGAACATGCAGGAGGGTGAAAGGAGGGCAAGGAATAGAGTGAATTGGATCAATGTGGTATACCGGGGTTGACGTGCTGTCAGTGGATTGAATCAGGGCATGTGAAGCGTCTGGGGTAAACCATGGAAAGTTCTGTGGGGCCTGGATGTGGAAAGGGAGCTGTGGTTTGGGGCATTATTGCATGACAGCTAGAGACTGAGTGTGAACGAATGGGGCCTTTGTTGTCTTTTCCTAGTGCTACCTCGCACACATGAGGGGGGAAGGGGATGGTATTCCATGTGTGGCGAGGTGGCGATGGGAGTGAATGGGGGCATACAGTGTGAATTGTCTGTGTGTGTATATATATGTGTACATTGAGATGTATAGGTATGTATATTTGCGTGCTGGACGTGTATGTATATACATTGTGTATGGGGGTGGGTTGGGCCATTTCTTTCGTCTGTTTCCTTGCGCTATCTCGCAAACGCAGGAGACAGCGACAATGCAAAATAAATAAATAAAATAATATATATATATATATATATATATATATATATATATATATATGTGTGTGTGTGTATCCCTGGGGATAGGGGAGAAAGAATACTTCCCACGTACTCCCTGCATGTCGTAGAAGGCGACTAAAAGGGGAGGGAGCGGGTGGCTGGAAATCCTCCCCTCTTTTTTTTTTTAATTCTTCAAAAGAAGGAACACAGAAGGGGGCCAGGTGAGGATTTTCCCTCAAAGGCCCAGTCCTTTGTTCTTAACGCTACCTTGCTGACGTGGGAAATGGCGAATAGTATGAAAGAAAAAGAGATATATATTTTTATACTATTCGCCATTTTCCGCATTAGCGAGGTAGTGTTAAGAACAGAGGACTGGGCCTTTGAGGGAATATCCTCACCTGGCCCCCTTCTCTATGTATATATGTATATGTATGTATAAGTGCATATGTGGGCATTTATGTATATATACGTGTATATGAGTGGATGGGCCATTCTTCGTCTGTTTCCTGGTGCTACCTCACTGATGCGGGGAAACAGCGATTATGTATAAATAATAATGATGTTTTTTCATTTCTTGATCGCAATTTCTTACGTCAGCCTTCTGCAACACACAGGAGACATGTGGGCAGCATTTCTTTCTCCCCATCACCCCGGATATATACATATATAATTAATCATATAAAGATAATGGGAAGCGTGGTAGGTGGGCAGATTAGAAAGGGTAGTGAGTGGTGGGATGTAGAAGTAAGATTATTAGTGAAAGATAAGAGAGAGGCATTTGGATGATTTTTTCAGGGGAAAAATGCAAATGAGTGGGCGATGTATAAAAGAAAGAGACAGGAGGTCAAGAGAAAGGTGCAAGAGGTGAAAAAGAGGGCAAATGAGAGTTGGGGCGAGAGAGTATCATTAAATTTTAGAGAGAATAAAAAGATGTTTTGGAAGGAGGTAAATAAAGTGCATAAGACAAGGGAACAAATGGGAACTTCAGTGAAGGGGGCTAATGAGGAGGTGATAACAAGTAGTGGTGATGTGAGAAGGAGATGGAGTGAGTATTTTGAAGGTTTGTTGAATGTGTTTGATGATAGAGTGGCAGATATAGGGTGTTTTGGTCAAGGTGGTGAGCAAAGTGAGAGGGTTAGGGAGGATGATTTGGTAAACAGAGAAGAGGTAGTAGAAGCTTTGCGGAAGATGAAAGCCAGCAAGGCAGCGGGTTTGGATGGTATTGCAGTGGAATTTATTAAAAAAGGGGGTGACTGCATTGTTGACTGGTTGGTAAGGTTATCTAATGTATGTATGATTCATGGTGAGGTGCCTGAGGACTGGCAAAATGCACGCATAGTGCCATTGTACAAAGGCAAAGGGGACAAAGGTGAGTGCTCAAATTACAGAGGTATAAGTTTGTTGAGTATTCCTGGGAAATTACATGGGAGGGTATTGATTGAGAGGGTGAAGGCATGTACAGAGCATCAGATTGGGGAAGAGCAGTGTGGTCTCAGAAGTGGGAGAGGATGTGTGGATCAGGTGTTTGCTTTGAAGAATGTATGTGAGAAATACTTAGAAAAGCAAATGGATCTGTATGTCTCATTTATGGATCTGGAGAAGGCATATGACAGAGTTGATAGAGATGCTCTGTGGAAGGTATTAAGAATATATGGTGTGGGAGGCGGCAAGTTGTTAGAAGCAGTGAAAAGTTTTTATCGAGGATGTAAGGCATGTGTACGTGTAGGAAGAGAGGAAAGTGATTGGTTCTCAGTGAATGTAGGTTTGTGGCAGGGGTGTGTGATGTCTCCATGGTTGTTCAATTTGTTTATGGATGGGGTTGTTAGGGAGGTGAATGCAAGAGTTTTGGAAAGAGGGGCAAGTATGAAGTCTGTTGTGGATGATAGAGCTTGGGAAGTGAGTCAGTTTGTTGTTCGCTGATGATACAGCGCTGGTGGCTGATTCATGTGAGAAACTGCAGAAGCTGGTGACTGAGTTTGGTAAAGTGTGTGGAAGAAGAAAGTTAAGAGTAAATGTGAATAAGAGCAAGGTTATTAGGTACAGTAGGGTTGAGGGTCAAGTCAATTGGGAGGTGAGTTTGAATGGAGAAAAACTGGAGGAAGTGAAGTGTTTTAGATATCTGGGAGTGGATCTGGCAGCGGATGGAACCATGGAAGCGGAAGTGGATCATAGGGTGGGGGAGGGGGTGAAAATTCTGGGGGCCTTGAAGAATGTGTGGAAGTCGAGAACATTATCTCGGAAAGCAAAAATGGGTATGTTTGAAGGAATAGTGGTTCCAACAATGTTGTATGGTTGCGAGGCGTGGGCTATGGATAGAGTTGTGCGCAGGAGGATGGATGTGCTGGAAATGAGATGTTTGAGGACAATGTGTGGTGTGAGGTGGTTTGATCGAGTAAGTAACGTAAGGGTAAGAGAGATGTGTGGAAATAAAAAGAGCGTGGTTGAGAGAGCAGAAGAGGGTGTTTTGAAATGGTTCGGGCACATGGAGAGAATGAGTGAGGAAAGATTGACCAAGAGGATATATGTGTCGGAGGTGGAGGGAACGAGGAGAAGAGGGAGACCAAATTGGAGGTGGAAAGATGGAGTGAAAAAGATTTTGTGTGATCGGGGCCTGAACATGCAGGAGGGTGAAAGGAGGGCAAGGAATAGAGTGAATTGGAGCGATGTGGTATACCGGGGTTGACATGCTGTCAGTGGATTGAATCAAGGCATGTGAAGCGTCTGGGGTAAACCATGGAAAGCGGTGTAGGTATGTATATTTGCGTGTGTGGACGTATGTATATACATGTATATGGGGGGGGGTTGGGCCATTTCTTTCGTCTGTTTCCTTGCGCTACCTCGCAAACGCGGGAGACAGCGACAAAGTATAATAAAAAAAAAAAATATATATAAAGGTAATGTTAAAGAATTTTTAAAAATCCAAGAACAACACACATATTTGCAGTACATGATACAAATGCATGATAGGTTTTGTATCTACAAAACTAGTGTGTATGGGTTTTTCAACGTCTTGGATAACCAAAGAGGTAAAGTTAATCCATCTGCCATCTACATCACCCAATCTTACTTTTCAATAACTTGAACTGCTGTAGTTGATCTTTTAGGCAGTTCCTCTCCCAGAAACAGAGTTGAGAACCTGCCAACAGCCTGCAGCAGTGATGATAAATCTCTTAAGAGGCAGTGTAGGCGTGGACACTCGTGCTCTGCTGAGATGTTAAGCCGACGACGACCATTTTGCTCTATCATGTTGGACTGGAGGGTAAGGTATATCTTTGTAGCTTCATTCCAAGGCTCGTACTGCATTAGGGAAAACACAAATGGGCAGCAATTAATGGTACCATTCACACAGGTAAATTGCATTCATTTGTACAAGTACTACTTCATTAATTTTTCTTTTTCATGTAAGCTCACCATTTCCCACAACAGCAAAGTACTACCAGCAGCAGACAAAGAAATGGCCTAATTCACTCGGTAAAATTAATGCTTATTAAAAAGTGGCAGAATCTTTTTTATCACAGAGGGTTGGATATATAATGGAACTGTTACTTCTAAAAGTATAATAAGGGAATTTCATACAATGCAGCCTGAAAAAGTAGTCCAGATACCTAAATAAAAGCAACAATGGGATGAAAGAGACAGAAATAATTTGAAGGAGTAAATGTAAGGTTTATGGTTATAGTAGGATTGTGAGAGAATTTGTATAAAAGATAACAGAACCTGCACAATGAGGAACAATGGAGAAGGGTGTACAGACCAAATCTTTTACACTTGGGCTGGAGGGAAAGAATGTTTTAGGACATGGAATGTTCCAATGCATGAGTAAATTTAAAGACAACATATTATAGTAAAACAAACAGGTTCCAGGAAGATTAATAAATGTATGGAATATGTAGAAGACTGCTTAATGCTATTAAAGCATTCTGTTGATAAACAAATGCATATGTAAATATAAATGAAGTTATGTCTTATTAGTATGCAATACACTTAGTCCTCCCCAGCTAACTATTGTCATGAAATACAAATAAGTTGCCCACTGTTATTGGTACAGAAAACATTGAGAGAATTACAATCTTGGATAGATCAGTAATGCTTACATAATTCAATTAAAAATCTATCTAGCTCTGGTAAGTGATATACAAGGACCTTCATTACTGTATATGTAATAAAATATGAAGATAATGAAATACAAGATCAAGACAAAATCAACTGAACAAATAAAGAATGATAGCCAACCATATACTGATATTTTCAATAATGAAAAGGCCTCTATTCACAAGAACCTGAAGAGATGGTACTGATGGAACCACACAACAAGACAATCACCAAACCAAATGCCACCACATCAGAAAGTGCCCCTTGATCCCATCTGCCTTTACTACAAAGCCTTTATGTCCACTTGGCATAAGTTGGATGAACATGTGATCAAAGGCATAATAAAAAGAAACCTAAGGGCTACCAACAACGATGAGAAAATCGATTTCCTTATCTATCACCACAGCAAGAAAACATCCCTTCTCTTGCCTAAAACAACCCGGCACCAAGACCAGCGACTTTCCAGAGGAGTCATGTCATGTACGAATTCCAATGCCTACACAAGGACTGCACACCCTGTTCTTTGTATATAGATATGACCACCACTGAATTATCTCAACTTCGGTTGTGTCATTTACAGAATGGGAGTGAAAGGAATGTCTATAGAAGACACTTCACCTGACCCTAGATGCATTAAGATACTCAAGGCCCTCTATATTAAAGAGAGAACTCTGGGTATGAGGCTGCAGACTGACAATCTTCCCTGTACTAATGAGTGCTCAATGCCAGAACTGTCTCAGTGAGAGTGAGACAAGAACTGGCAATGCCATGCAGCAGCAAGACCAGCTGACCTAACACAGCCAGCTTTCACTGGTTACACAAGGGTGTAGCAACATAATGTATTCATCCCTCAATGGTCAATATTTCTTTTTCCTTTGATAATCATTTCTCTATTATTTATTTATCTATATATCACACTTAACCACCATATGGATATGAGGTAGTGCAAGGAAACAGGCGAGCAAATGGCCCAGCCCATCAACATACACATGTATATACATAAATGCCCACATATGCACATATAAATACATATACATACACAGACATATACATATATACACATGTACATATCCATACCTGCTTGCCTTCATCCATTCCTGTCGACAACCCGCCACATACGAAATAGCATCCCCCAGCGAGGCTGTGCCAGGAACAGACAAATATTTCACTCTCAGTCTCTAGCTGTCATGTGTAATGCACTGAAACCACAGCTCCCTTTCCACATCCAGGCCCCACAAAACTTTCCATGGTTTATCCCAGACATTTCACAAGCCCTGGTTCAATCCACTGAAATCACGTCAACCCCGGTATACCACATCGTTCCAATCATTCTATTCCTTGCACGCCTTTCACCCTCATGTGTGTTCAGGCCCTGACTGCTCAAAATCTTTTTCACTCCATCCTTACACCTCCAATTTGGTCTCTTGCTTCTCCTTCTTCCCTCCATCTCTGACACACATACCCGCTTTCTCAATCTTTTCTCATTCATTCTCATGTGTCCAAACCATTTCAACACACCCTCTTCTGCTCACTCAGCCACACTCTTTTTATCACCACACATCTCTCTTACCCTTTCATTACTTACTTGATCAAACCACCTCATGCCACATATTGTCCTCAAACATTTAATTTCCAACACATCCACCCTCCTCCACACAACTCTATCTACAGCCCACACCTCGCAACCATATAAAACTGTTGGAACTGCTATTGCTTCAAACATACCCATTCTTCCTCTTCGAGATAACATTCTTGCCTTCGACACATTCATCAACACTCCCAAAACCTTCAGCCCCTCCCCCACCCTGTGACTCACTTCCACTTCCATGGTTCCATCCACTGCTAAATCCACTCCCAGATATCTAAAACACTTCACTTCCTCCAGTTTTTCTCCATTTAAACTTACCTCCTAATTAATTTGTCCCTCAACCCTACTAAACCAAATAACCTTGTTCTTATTGACATTTATTCTCAACTTTCTTCTTTCACACACTTTACCAAATTCAGTCACCAGCTTCAGCAGTTTCTCACCTGAATCAGCCACCAGAGCTGTATCATCAGCAAACAACTGACTCACTTCATAAGACTTCTCATCCACAACAGCCTGCATACTTGCCCCTCTCTCCAAAACTCTAGCATTCACCTCCCAAACCACTCCATCCATTAACAAATCAAACAACCATGGAGACATCACGCACTCCTGCCACAAACCAACATTCACTGAGAACCAATCACTTTCCACTCTTCCTACTCACATACATGCCTTACATCCCTGGTAAAAACTTTTCACTGCTTCTAGCAACTTACCTCCCACACCATATACCCTTAAAACCTTCCACAAGGCATCTCTATCACCCCTACCATATGCCTTCTCAAGATCCATAAATGCTCCATCCATTTTTCTAAGTATTTCTCACATACATTTTTCAAAGCTAACACCTGATCCACACATCCTCTACTACTTCTGAAAGCACACTGCTCTTCCCCAATCTGATGCTCTGTACATGCCTTTACCCTCTCAGTCACTACCCTCCCATATAATTTTCCAGGAATACTCAACAAACTTATACCTCTATAATTTGAACACTCACCTTTATCTCCTTTGCCTTTGTACAATGGCACTATGCATGCATTCCACCAATCCTCAGGAACTTCAACATGATCCACACATACAATGAGTATCCTCACCAACAAATCAACAACAAAAATCACTCCCTTTTTTAATAAATTCCACTGCAATACCATCCAAACCCACCGCCTTGCCAGCTTCCATCTTCTGCAAAGCTTTCACTACCTCTTCTCTGTTTACCAAACCATTTACTCTAACCCTCTCACTTTTTTTTTCATACATATTTGCCATTTCCCATGTCAGCGAGGTAGTGCTAAGAACAGAGGACTGAGCCTTAGAGGAAATATCCTCACTTGGCCCCCTACTTTGTTCCTTCATTTGATCGAGTTAGTAATGAAAGGGTACGAGAGATGTGTGACAATAAAAAGAGTGCAGTTGAAAGAGCAGAAGAGGGTGTGTTGAAATGGTTTGGACACATAGAGAGAATGAGTGAGGAAAGATTGACAAAGAGGATACATCTGTCAGAGGTGGAGGGAACTAAGAGAAGCAGGAGACCAAACTGGAGGTGGAAGGATGGGGTGAAAAAGATTTTGAGCAATCAGGGCCTGAATATACAGGAGGGTGAAAGGCAGGCAAGGAACATAAAGAATTGGAATGATGTGGTATACCAGGGTCAACGTACTGTCGATGGATTGAACCAGGGTATGTGAAGAGTCTGGGGTAAACTATGAAAAGGCTTGTGGGGCCTGGATGTGGAAAGGGAGCTGTGGTTTCGGTGCATTACACATGACAGCTAGAGACTTGTCTTTTCCTGGTGCTACCTCGCTGGAGAGAGTGAGGGGGTGATGCTATTTCATGTGTGGCGGGATGGCGACGGGAATGGATGAAGGCAGCAAGTATGAATATGTATATGTGTATATATGTATATGTCTGTGTATGCATATGTATGTATACGTTGAAATGTCTATGTATGTATATGTGCATGTGTGGGTGTTTATGTATATACATGTGTATGTGGAAGGGTTGGGCAATTCCTCGTCTGTTTCATTGTGCTACCTTGCTAATGCGGGAGACTCGATTAAGTATAATAAATAAATGAAAAAATATATATATTCTCTCTACAAACCTTCACCTCCACAAGATAGTGATCAGACATCCCTCCAGCTGCCCCTCTCAGCACATTAACATCTTAAAGCCTCTCTTTTACATGCCTATCAATCAACACATAATCCAATAATGCCCTTTAACCATCTTTCCTACTCACATACATATACTTATGTATATTTCTTTTTAAACCAGGTATTCCCAATCATTAGTCTTTTTTCAGCACACAAATCCACAAGCTCTTCAACATTTCCATTTACATGACTGAACACTCAATGTACACCTATTATACCCTAAACTGCCACATTACTCACCTTTGCATTTAAATCACCACATGACCAGTTGCAAAGGCACTAACAAGCAACCATGCATTCAAATCACCACATGACCAGGTGCATAGGCACTAACAAGCACCCATCTCCCTCCATCTACAACAATCTAGAACTTACTTTCTTATACTCTATCACATACTCCCACAACTCCTGCTTCAGGAGTATTGCTACTCCTTCCTTAGCTCTTGTCCTCTCACCAACCCCTGACTTTACTCTAAAGATTTTCCAAACCATTCTTCCCCTTTACCCTTGAGCTTTGTTTCACTCAGAGCCAGAACATCCAGGTTTCTTTCCTCAAACATACCACCTATCTCTCCTTTCTTCTCAACTTGGTTACATCCACGCACTCCATTAAATTGAAATACACAGTCTTTTTTTCTTTTCCCGAAAGGAAGGAACAGAGAAGGGGGCTGGATGAGGATGTTTCCTCAGAGGCCCAGTCCTCTGTTCTTAATGCTACCTTGCTGACGCGGGAAATGGCGAATAGTATGAAAGAAAGAAAGAATCTACCAAATATTCTAAAAGCTCATCAATTGGAACTTTTGTGAACAAGGATGGAGCATCAAAACCTAACAGTTTGAAATCAAAGTCAACATGGACATCATTAAGCTTGTTAACTAAATCTACATTGCTCATGGTGTTAGAATTTGATATCTTACCCACTTGTGGCCATAATAAAGAAACTAACGATTTTGATAATCATATGTGATGGAGCCCACTAAACTCACTATGGGTCATACTGGAAAGTTTGGCTTATGTGTCTTGATAAGTCCATACATATATGGCTACGACGGGAACAATGCTTCTAGGGGATTTCTGCCAAGTTTAAAGTATGTTGTATCATCACAAAAAAAGATCATTCATTTTTGATAGCCAATCAACATTGTCCATAATCACAACTGTGCTAGCCTTATCTGCTTTAGTAATATGCATATCAATATCTTATTTCAAATTGTTAATAGCAATGATGAAACTTTCAGAACAATTTGGAACCACTGGTTTTGACAAACTGGCATATACTAAACCTTTATCATTAGATAATTTACTGTACCTTTCTAATTACAAAATAATCTTGTAATATCAACACAATTAACTTTTTTGTTAGAGCAAACAAAACCCAATCCATAACCTAGGCCACACAAAGAATCCCTGTCCAGTTGTTTATTGGACAGGTTCAACACAAAGGAGGGGTCTGTGTTCTTAGTCCAATCACTGTTTTCAATGAGATGGCCTAACTTATAGTTCAGTTTCCTTTGAAGACTATTCCATTCACTTCTTAACCTTAGCCTTTAGTGCCTCACTCTTTAACAGGCCACTAGCAGAGGGCAAGCCTAGCCCAGTTTTTGCTGAGGCTCCTACCTAATGTTCCTACTGACTACTTCTACCTAATGCTCATGCCTTATGTTCCTACTTACTACTTCTACTTAATGTTTCTACCTACTACTTCTACTTAATGTTTCTATCTACTATTCCTACCTACTACTTCTATCTATTGCTCCTACCATATTGCCAAAAGGCAAGGCAAACACACAGCGCTCCCTACACGAAAATCTAGAGTTACAATGAATGAAGTGTGCGAGTTCTTTTCAGATGTTCTGCCTCACCAGACTCTTTTTGTAACTGCACTCCATACTTTACCATGTTAAATACTTATGCAAATTCCAGAAAAATGGTGTCTATTCTCTTGTATTATAGTTTCATGAATGTCACTACAGTGTCTGAATATGCTACCTGGCTCAGATCCATGCTGTTCTTCATTCATCAAACTGACTCTAATAAGGTTACTCTGTTACATATTTCTACACCACTGTTTCATACATTATGATTATGTGATGATATGAAATGTCTGAGGTAAATCATGGAAAGGTCTGTGGGGCATGGATGTGGAAAGGAAGCTAAGGTTTCAGTGAATTACACATGAAAGCTAGAGAATGAGTGTGAACAAATGTGGCATTTTTTTGTTGGTTTTCCTGGTGCTACCCCGCTGAGGCAGTGGGCAGCAGATGCTGTTTCCTGTGGGGCTGAGTGGCACCAGGAATGGATTGGAGGCAAGCAATTATACATACGTACATGTGCATATGTTGATATCTATTTATTGTCATCTACTATACTTTGTCACTGTCTCCCACGTCAGCAAGGTAGCGCAGGGAAACAGACGAAAGAATGGCCCAACCCACCCACATACACATATATATACATACACATCCACACACGCACATATACCTACCTATACATTTCAACGTATACATATATATACATACACAGACATATACATATATACACATGTACATAATTCATACTTGCTGCCTTTGTTCATTCCCGTTGCCATCCCACCACACACAAAATGACAAACCCCTACCCCTGCACGCGAGTGAGGTAGAGCAAAGAAAAGAAAACAAAGGCCACATTTATTCACACTCAATCTCTAGCTGTCATGTATAATGCACCAAAACCACAGTTGATATCTATATGTATATTCATTTATTCATTATACTCATTCACTATTTCCAGCGTCAACAAGGTAATGCAAGGAAACAGATGAGGAATGGCCCATCCACTCATATACACTTATATATACAAAAACACCCATACATGCACATTTGTATATGTACATGTATTGGTATTTATGTATACATAAATGCGTATATGAGTGGATGGGTTGTTCTTCGTCTGTATCCTGGAGCCATCTCACTGATGCAGGAAACGGCAATCAAGTATAATATATAAATAACGATAAAAAACAAGTGATGATAAACTGACTGGTCTATATGCTGCTTTGGAATCACCTTGGAATACACATTTTATGTGTTGGTGCAGTGTGTGTCATTTGTGTACATCTTCCACACTTGACTGGTCTATTCTTTTCATAGCACTACTATAGGAGGTTTCAACAGTGTCAATTTTGTCATTTTACAAAGTACAGCTAGACTTCTATCTGGTTCCAGCAATGAGTTCTTTTAAAGTTATTCAACTGGCTAATCACCAGGTGGATCTGGGTCAAACCAACATGTCATTAGCAATGTAAGTGCCTATTTATTACTGCCATTCAAAATCTTATCATCAGTGTCTATCTTGGTCAACTGGCTCAATAATGTTTCTTTCTGATATATTCACATCTGTAAGTGCCTATTCATTACTGCGCCATTTGAAAATTTTATCATCAGTGTCTATCTTTTTATTATAGTGAATACTGACTTATACTATTTGATTATTCATTTTGTTTATGTATGCAATCAAAATTTATTTGATCTGTGTTTTCAATGATTTTTCCCTTTTTCAGTCTCTGTCCCTTTTTATATTATTTCATTATCTCCCTTTCAGCATCTCTTATGTTTTCCTCCAATGCTCTTACCTTTTCTTTACTTACTGCACATCTTAGCTTTTATTTGTATTCCCTCTTATTCATTCACTGCTTGCTGCCTCTCATTATATCTCTCTCTGTATCAATACATTCATTTTTGAATAATACATGATTTATACATTGGTAAAAAACTGTTGTCTTTGTTTTTGCACAACAGTATTACTGTTAAGAGCATCATTTCAATCTTTATTTGCTGATACAGCACTTGCATCATTCCATTTCATTTTGTCACAGAGGATATTAAGTTATTTAAAATACTTCCATTCCTTATAGCTTCATTTTGTTTAGTCATCTATTTCTACTTTATTGTTAACTGATACTTCTACGATGTTATAATTCAATGTTCTAGTGTTATCAACCTCCATGTCATTGAAAAGCGTCATTTGCAAAATTTTAGGTCCATTATACCTAGTTGGTCTGCATATAGTCCATATTCAAATACATGCTTCATGTATGTGCATTAGTTTGTTCAACTGCACTTTTCCATTTGCTAAAGCATCATTATCAATTCTGTACAATCATACATCCATAATCTGTTCCTAATTCTGTGCAATCCACAAAGTTAACATTAAAGTCACAGGACCAAACTATTTTTGGTTCTGGGTTGGCTATATGATTCAATATCCCTTCAATTTTCATTGGTACTTCACTGAACTCAATCACTTTAGGATATTTATCCACAGTAGGGTTAAAGAGGCCAGATGAAAAAGAAGGCTGACGAATAACATCCATACATAAACAGAATCCAGAAAATTATGTAGCAGGTCATTACCAAGGGACAGTGACACCACCACTAAGAAGAGGTTGCTGACTGATCACCAGATGGATCTGAGTCAAACCGACATGTCACTAGCAATGAATGGGTAGTTAGCAAAAGGTGACAGGCATTTACTTCACTATTTATGGTAGAATGATGAAGTCTCTATCCCTCTGGGGTCCCACAGATTCTCTCTAAGCTTGTGGGATGAACCAGCCTTGGAGAAAAATATAAGAGACATCCAAAATGGACCAATTCTAAGTACAGGGAACTTTGTTTTTTTTTATAAATATTTGCCATTTCCCATGTTAGCAAGGTGGCATAAGGAACAGATAACTGAACCTTTGAGGGAAAAGTCCTAATTGGCCCCCTTCTCTGTTCCCTCTTTTGCAAAAGTATATCTGGAAGAGGGGTGGATTTCCAGCCCCTTGCACCCACCCCTTTTAGTCACCTTCTACAACATGTAAGGAATACGTTGGCAGCATTCTTTCTCCCCTAGCCCCAGGGATACAGAGAACATCCTAAGTTAATAGTTTGGCTCATCTTCTCCAAGTTGTTCTACACAACATATGGCAACATAGTTTATAACATTATAGGATATTCTGGCATCGGAAATGACCCAAATCTATTCATCTATATATCTGATGCCTGTTCCCTCCAGGAACTCCTATCAAGGGGATGGCCATGACAAGAATCTCCACTTAACCCTGTCCATACCTGCCTCTCTTGCAAACATCATTCCACACATTCTTCCATCATTTCTTTCCCAACACTACTCTTCCACCCTATTTCCCCATGTTACAAGTGGTCTTCCTCTCACACCAACCCCTTTAATCATACTACCATACATTCTCCTTGTAAACTTCCCGTATTGCATTCTTTCCACATTCCCAAACACTCATAGTATTACATTTCACTCATTTTTGGATTTTGTTTGTTATTTTGAATTACTTTCTCCTCTTTCAGCTTCTGTCCTCTTCTATATGATTCCATTATTTCCCTTTCCGCATCTCTTATATTTTCTTCCAATGCTCAACTCTACTACTCCAAAATTCATTCCTTCTGCATTCCCTACCATAACAAATCTCTCATACTCTCCCCTATTACTTATCACTTATTCTTGACCTTTAATTGCCTATGTTGCACATAAAGCACATTGACAACCTTATGTGACTCCTCTTCACCCTCAGCAACCAACATAATACCATCTGCAAACTAGCTTGTCACTAACCACCATACTTCACCATCACACTCCATCTCTCTGCCCCTTTCCCCTGGTTTGCTTTTCTTTCTCTTACCTCCTCATCCATAAAAAGGCTAAAAAGTCATGGCAATATCTTATGTTTCTGCCTCACACCCACACATAAACCAAAACTTTCAGTCTACTTCCCATCCACTCTTACACATTCATTTGCTCCTCTATAGATGACTTTCACACCATCCAAAAGTTGTCCCCCTACCCCACATATCCTTAATCCTTAATGCATCCCAAAAAGTATTCCATTCAACTCTATCACATATTCTCTGGATCATAAAAGCTGCATATAGCTTCTTACCTTTTGCTAGATACTTTTCTAGTCATTCTCACTGCAAAAATCTGATCCACACATCCAAACCTTTCCTAAACCCTACCTGTTCCTCACTTACTCTGCATTCAGTCACTTCCATCAGTCTATCAATCAACACTTGTGCATACACTTTTCCTGGTGTATTCAATATTATTATTTATTTCATTTTTTTATTATACTTTGTCGCTGTCTCCCGCGTCTGCGAGGTAGCGCAAGGAAACAGACGAAAGAAATGGCCCAACCCCCCCCATACACATGTATATACATACGTCCACACACGCAAATATACATACCTACACAGCTTTCCATGGTTTACCCCAGACGCTTCACATGCCTTGATACAATCCACTGACAGCACGTCAACCCCGGTATACCACATCGCTCCAATTCACTCTATTCCTTGCCCTCCTTTCACCCTCCTGCATGTTCAGGCCCCGATCACACAAAATCTTTTTCACTCCATCTTTCCACCTCCAATTTGGTCTCCCTCTTCTCCTCGTTCCCTCCACCTCCGACACATATATTCTCTTGGTCAATCTTTCCTCACTCATTCTCTCCATGTGCCCGAACCATTTCAAAACACCCTCTTCTGCTCTCTCAACCACGCTCTTTTTATTTCCACACATCTCTCTTACCCTTACGTTACTTACTCGATCAAACCACCTCACACCACACATTGTCCTCAAACATCTCATTTCCAGCACATCCATCCTCCTGCGCACAACTCTATCCATAGTCCACGCCTCGCAACCATACAACATTGTTGGAACCACTATTCCTTCAAACATACCCATTTTTGCTTTCCGAGATAATGTTCTCGACTTCCACACATTCTTCAAGGCTCCCAGAATTTTCGCCCCCTCCCCCACCCTATGATCCACTTCCGCTTCCATGGTTCCATCCGCTGCCAGATCCACTCCCAGATATCTAAAAACACTTCACTTCCTCCAGTTTTTCTCCATTCAAACTCACCTCCCAACTGACTTGACCCTCAACCCTACTGTACCTAATAACCTTGCTCTTATTCACATTTACTCTTAACTTTCTTCTTTCACACACTTTACCAAATTCAGTCACCAGCTTCTGCAGTTTCTCACATGAATCAGCCACCAGCGCTGTATCATCAGCGAACAACAACTGACTGACTTCCCAAGCTCTCTCATCCCCAACAGACTTCATACTTGCCCCTCTTTCCAAAACTCTTGCATTCACCTCCCTAACAACTCCATCCATAAACAAATTAAACAACCATGGAGACATCACACACCCCTGCCCCAAACCTACATTCACTGAGAACCAATCACTTTCCTCTCTTCCTACACGTACACATGCCTTACATCCTCGATAAAAACTTTTCACTGCTTCTAACAACTTGCCTCCCACACCATATTTTCTTAATACCTTCCACAGAGCATCTCTATCAACTTTATTTTATTTATCATACTTGATCGCCATTTTCCATACCAGTGACCTAGTGCCAATAAACAGATGAAGAAAGACCCATCCACTCATAGACGTACCTCTATACATACATGACCATTCCATACATATACATACAGATGAAAATACTTATCAACTTACACACATATACATATATACACATGTACATATTCATACTCGCTTGCCTTCATCCACTTCCAGCATCACCCTGCCCCACAGGAAACAGCATTGCCACCCCCTGCTACATACATCCATGGCACCTTTCCCTTCAAATAAGCAAAAAATAATAGTTTTCACTCATTTCTCAGTCATAACCTTTTGCTTCCAAGCTAAATTACATATCAAATGCATCCACTCTATCATACTTTCTCCTCCATACATCACATTTCAGCTGTAATCCCATCCACTCCATGTGCCTTTCCTACCTTTAACCTCATTATCACACTTTTAATCTCTTATCTTGTTATTGGCCCCTTGCATTTGTATCCTTTTCCTTTTATCATCCATACCCATGCATGTAAAAACTGCTGCCTCATCTTCTCCCACATTCATAAGTTCTTCAAAACACTCTTTCCATCTACCTTTCACTTCCTCCTTTTGATTCAGCAACTCTCCTTTCTTACTTCTCACATTTACTTTTTCACTTACATCCACATCTTACCTTTTTCACCTCCTAATTTAATTTCTTATTTTCCTTAAACTTTTCACTTAAATTTCTTTTAAAGTCTTCGTCTACTCATTCTTAGCTTTCCTCTATCAGCCTCCTAACATTCCGCTTATACATCTTATGTTGTTCCTTCCTGACTTAATACATGTAAAAGAAATGCTTTCATGAAACAAAATAGCAACAAATATAAGCCTGGTCAGAGCACAACAATAAAACTTTTAATTGTCTTCTGTTATCAAAACCTAAAATAATAAAATACCTACAGAAGTTTTTTCTCTGCATCATAAAAACTCAAAATAGAAATATTAATGAAATTCAAGTCCAGTTTTTACATGAATATTAAAGTCCATAATCATTCAATCTCTGTAACATTACCATGATCCTTAAAAACTGAACAACATCAGTAAGTTACCTACCACCAAGGTAAAGATCTGATCTGGTAGAAGATCAGCAATTTTGGCGAGAAGTTCAAGGTTCCTGGTAAAGAAAGACTGCCACTCTGACACTTCTTCATCAGTTCCTATCTCTCCATAATGAGACGTGCTGTTTTCAGATATCTCCTCACATATTTCATGATCCAGCTCCTCCAATTCAGCCTAGAATATTAGTTTTGAATATAAGAGAAAATTTTTAGAGTTATGGCCATGTTCTGCAGCAAAAGTAGGTCCCTGCCAATTCAGGTGTGGACTGGTTGTCCACTGTATGACAAACTGCCAATAAAGAGTGATTAGATCATCCCTAAGGAAATAGCTTCCAAATTCAGCCAATACAAATTTGAGTGAAGCAATTACAGGCAAGAAACTATGATTACAAACAGGAAATTAGAATTCAGACTGATAATGCAAACCAACAGTAACAGTAACCCCTGCCTTCTTAAATCAAATTCGACTTAAAAGGTCAGCCTAAACCAACACTGTTTTGAGACATCCTAGTTATGTCCCTCCAAATAATTCCTGTCTAAATACATACATAAGTGCTGTGGGATATTTCACAGTTAAACCACACTAAAGATATATGCTTGCACAAGGCACTCAACCTGTAAACTGACTGATGATGTGGTCATTATCATTCTTATCTCAAAGATTCCGGTCAATGGCAAAAGTCTTCTTCAAGAACAAGCCATGAATGAAAATATAAGGAAAAAGAAGTACTGAAAAATGGAAATGCATAATCTAAGAGTTTTTGAAAATTTGTCTTTTAAAAAAAGGCAGGTCATACCCGTCAAGGAACACATGAGAAGCTGAAGAATTCCAAAGCTTAGAAGCACTGGGAATGGACCACATATCACAACAGCCCACCCTTGAGATGCCAAATGGTACATGGTAATCACATGATGTAATGGCCTCCCATGTAATGTATGGTCTATCTTATGACACAAGCATGCAAGCAACCATGTATCATGAGCAGCAATTGAAGTATTATCTACAGAATAAGGTTGAAGAATGTGATTCAAGTTTTAAGGTTAGACTGTAAGAGGTAATGACTGTTTTAAACTCAATTCAGTCCTCTATGTAGTTGGAGTAATAGCTATGAGAAAAATGATAGGCATCTGAATAAAGCTCTTAGATATCTGTGTCTATGGTTTTCAAGACTTTAAAATTTACTATATACTGACAAGTACATTTTTTTGTGCTAAGTGGTGAAATCACATATTCTTATACATATATCAGTGCTTTTCTCAAAACTTTCTGCAGTCAGGATAATTAAAAGGTAGTTTTCTATGATCAGGTCTTTCCCAATCTTGTAATATAACATATGCCCTTGAAGCAAACAAGCACAAATCTTGTCAAATCAATTTATATGATTCCAGCAAGCATATGTCATGACTTTATTGCTTCAACACACACTGTAAACTTAACAGAAGCACTAAACCAAATGGATATGGTTTGCATTTCATATGAGGACAACTGATATGCAGTGACTATTTTGGAAGAACTGGTAAAACATAGCTTAGGGTAAAAGAAAGGGGATGAAAATACTATGTGTAACTCTGAATCTAAATTCAAAAGAAAGGGGATGAAAATACTATGTGTAACTCTGAATCTAAATTCAGTCTTTTATTTACACTTACAATGTAATGACTTGGCTCAGCTTATTTGAATATTTCTTGACTGATTAAAGAAGCTATTCACCTGGGGGATACTGCAAAAAATATGCATAAGCAGTCTGGTTCACCAAATATTACTCATTTCTGCCTAAATCATCAGATTAAATAGTGATCAGTTTTACAAGTTTTCATTCTAGAGTATTTCTCTATGGTTAGAGAAAGCAAGACAAGGGCATCAGCATTTAAAACTCATGTCTAGGACTCATCAGATCAAACAGTGAGCAGTTTTACAGGTTTTCATTCAACAGGTATTCCTCTATGTTTAGAGAAATCAAGATAATGGCATCAGTGTTCAAACCCTATGTCCAAGACACTGAAAACATATAAGGATATATTTCCATGCTATGAAGCGTATTGACCCGAACACTGTTAATAACTAGATTATTCATTTGTATATTCATTATACTTGATCACCATTTCCCACGTCAAACGAAGAATGGCCCATCCACTCATCTACACATGTATACACATAAACGCCCATACGAGCACACATACATATTCATATCAATATATACACATATACATATGCATACACAGACATATATAGGAAAACAGACGAAGAATGGCCCATCCACTCATACACACATAAATGCCCATACACGCACACATACATACATATACATATCAATATATACACATATACATACATATACATATGCATACACAGACATATACAGATATAAACATGTGCATATTCATACTTGCTTGCATTCATCCATTCCCAGCACCACCCTGCCACACAGGAAACAGCATCGCTACTCCCTGCTTCAGTGAGGCAGTGCCATGAAAACTGACAAAAAAGGCCACATTTGTTCACACTCAGTTTCTAGCTGTCATGTGTAAATGCACCGAAAGCACAGCTCCCTATCCACATCCAGGCCCCAAAGACCTTTCCATGATTTACCCCAGACGTTTCACTGTCCTGGTTCAGTCCACTGACATCTTGTCAAACCTGGTATACCATATCATTCTAATTCACTCTATTTCTTCACGCCTCTCATCCTCCTGTATATTCAGGCCCCAATCACTCTAAATCTTTTTCACTCCAATCTTCCCCCTCCAATCTGGTATCCCACTTCTCCTTGTTCCCTCCACCTCTGACACATATATACTCTTTGTCAACATTTCCTCACTCATTCTCTCCATATGTCCAAACCATTTCCATACACCCTCCTCTGCTCTCTCAACCACACTCTTTATTTCCACACATCTCTATTACCCTTTCATTACTTACTCAATTAAACCCTCCCCTCACACTATGTACTGTCCTCAAACATTTTATTTCCAACACATCTATCCTCTTCTGTACAGCCCTTTCTATAGCCTATGCCTCACAACCATATAACATTGTTGGAACTACTATTCCTTCAAACATGCGCATTTTTGCACTCCGAGATAGTGTTCTCTCTTTCCACACACTCTTCGGCACTCCCAGAACCTTTGCCCCCTTCCCCACCCTATGACTCACTTCCACTTCCAGGTTCCACTCGCTGCTAAGTACTCTCCCAGCTATCTAAAACACTTCACTTCCTCCAATTTTTCTCCATTCAAACGTACATCCCAATCAACTGTTCTTCACCCTGCTGAACCTAATACCCTTGCTTTCATTCACATTTACTCTCAACTTTCCCCTTTCACCATTTTTCCAAACTCAGTCATCAACTTCTGAAGTTTCTTACTTGACTTAGCCACTAGAGCTGTATCATCAGCAAACAGCAACTGACTCACTTCCCAGACCCTCTCAAACAAACTGCATAATCGTCCCCTCTTTCCAAAACTCTTGCATTTACCTTCCTAACAACCCCATCCATAAACAAATTAAACAACCATGGAGACATCACAACCTCTGCTGCAGACCAACCTTCACTGGGAACGTTACTCTCCTATCTTCCTACCTGTACACATGCCTTATATCCTTGATAAAAACGTTTCACTGCTTCTAGCAGCTTACCTCAAACACCATATACTTTTAAGACCTTACGCAAAGCATCTCTATCAACCTTATCATATGCCTTCTCCAGATCCATAAATGCCACATATAAATCCACCTGTTTTTCTACATTTTCTCACACACATTCTTCAAAGCAAACACCTGATCCACACATCCTCTACCACTCTTGAAACCACACTGCTCTTCCCCAATCTGATGCTCTGTACATGCATTCACCCTCTTAATCAATACCCTCCCATAAAATTTACCAGGAATACTCAACAAACTTATACCTCTGTAGTTTGAACACTCACCTTTATCAGTAATAAATATCTATCATCAGATATAAAGAAAGTTCCATCATGCTGAAAGACTGCCTATATATGGCTTTTTTGCCCACTTTAAGCCTGCAATGTTCTACAAAAGACAGCAAGTTTCTAGGAAAATTAAAGTAAGATAATGTGAAACTGCAAGTTTATCCTTGGCTCTCCCAGTTTAAAAGAACCTCTTGAAGTCTCTCCCTAAGAGGAACAGCCCATTTGAGTCAGGGATATTAAAGCTCTTGATCAATTCAATGATACTGACTGCATGAAGAGGAGATGCCACTAATTCATCTACAAAGCAAAGACAGTTATACATAGCATGAGCTACTACCTGGATAATTTCAACAAGAGTTGTAACATCAATATTCATAAAAGAACATCCATGTAGATACAGGAAACTTTAAAACTGGAGGGTAAGGCGTTTTTTTTCACAAGGTCAATCATTTCCAGTTACATTTTGTATAATCAGGATCAAAATACTGTCCCGATCTTACAACATACAATGTACTTGATGTATACACCAAATTCATTAGAGATTTGGAACTAACTTTAGAGTGAAGGTTAAAGGATTTTACAATATGCAATACAGGCACCTGGACAAAGAACCTTAATACAATGACTGGGATATATAAAATCCTTTAATTATATGTAACTCTAAGCAAAAATGTTACATATCTGTGCATCATCATTAACAGCAAAAATTTAGATATAATAGTATGAAAACACTTATCACTTATTCTTATATCTACATGTCTTTTATGTATTGTGCTTGTTTGCTGTTCTTGCTTTAGAGCGGTACCATTAGAAAGAGGCAACTGAGTCTCTGAAAAAAAATCCTCTATCACAAAGATATAATACAGGAGAGGAGGATTTCTAGTTCCACCACACCAGCTCCTTTAAGCTAACTTTTACATGTTGGAAATACATGGATGGTATTCTTTCTACCCTATCCCAAGGATCCTGTATTCCCTATACCTGGTAATAAAAGAATTTAACTGGTAACAAACAATTACTATAATTCATGTTATGTCTACACTTTCTTTTTCATCCTTCTAAAACTTTCCCTTCCTTTCAGTACATAGAATTTGTCTCTGCAAACTTTTGTCTTTCATGCAACCCTTTTCTACAAATATAGAACTGTTGAGAACTCTCTTTTAGTACTTTTTTGCATGTATCTCTAACTTAATTGCTATTACAATACTTTAAACGTTAGCCCTAAAAATTCAAAAAGTTACATCTGACCTGGTTGTATCTTAACTGTACTTTGTGCAGAATTCCTTTGCTAGACATGTCACAGTATTCTTGTACCTTTTTTGTATCTATCCCAAAAAAACTCATTCCAGGTATTACAAAAATCTCTTTTCAGAATCCCAAACCTATATTCCATCATATCTAACAGGTAAATCATCCTCTCAAAAACTCTTCTTATAAAAACAACTCCTGTATGTTCAGGCCCTGATCACTCAAAATCTTTTTCACTCCATCTTTCCACCTCCAATTTGGTCTCCCACTTCTTGTTCCTTCCACCTCTGGCACATATATCCTCCATGTCAATCTTTCCTCACTCATTCTCTCCATGTGACCAAACCATTTCAATACACCATCCTCTGCTCTCAACCACACTCTTTTTTATTACCACACATCTCTCTTACCCTTTCGACCAAAGCACCTCACACCACACATTGTCCTCAAACATCTCATTTCCAACAGATCCACCCTCCTCCACCCAATCCAATTTATAGCCCAAGCCTCAAAACCATACAACATTATTGGAACCACTATTCCTTCAAACATACCCATTTTTGCTCTACGAGATAACGTTCTCGCCTTCCACACTTTCTTCAATGATCCCAGAACCTTTGCCCCCTCCCCCACCCTGTGACTCACTTCCGCTTCCATGGTTCCATCCGCTGCCAAATCCACTCCCAGATAACTAAAACACTTCACTTCCTCCAGTTTTTCTCCATTCAAACTTACCTCCCAGTTTTCTTGTCCCTCAACTCTACTGAACCTAACAACCTTGCTTTTATTCACATTCACTTTCAGCTTTCTTCTTTCACACACTTTACCAAACTCAGTCACCAACTTCTGCAGTCTCTCATCAGAATTAGCCTCCAGCACTGTATCATCAGCGAACAACAGCTGAGTCACTTCCCAAGCCCTCTCATCCACAACAGACTGCATACTTGCCCCTCTCTTCAAAACTCTTGCATTCACCTCCCATACAACCCCATCCATAAACAAATTAAACAACCATGAAGACATCACATACCTCTGCCACAAACCGATATTCACTGGGAACCATGGAGACATCATGCACCCCTGCTGCATCCCGACAATCACTAGGAACCAATCACTTTCCTCTCTTCCTACTCGTAAACATGCCTTAAATCCTCGATAAAAACTTTTCACTGCTTCTAGCAACTTACCTCCCACACCATATACTCTTAATACCTTCCATAAAGCATCTCTATCAACTCTCTATCAACATATGCCTTCTCCAGATCCATAAATGCTACATACAAATCCATCTGCTTTTCTAAGTATTTCTCGCATTCATTCTTCAAAGCAAACACCTGATCCACACATCATCTACCACTTCTGAAACCACACTGCTCTTCCCCAATCTGATGCTCTGTACATGCCTTCACCCTCTCAATCAATACCCTCCCATACAATTTTCTAGGGATACTCAAAAAAACTTATACCTCTGTAATTTGAGCACTCACCTTTATCCCCTTTGCCTTTGCACAATGGCACTATGCATGCATTCTGCCAATCCACAGGCACTTCACCATGAATCATACATACACTGAATATCCTCACCAACCAGTCAACAACACAGTCACCCCCTTTTAAATAAATTCCACTGCAACATCATCCACACCCGCCACCTTGCCAGTTTTCATCTTCTGCAGAGCCTTCACTACCTCTTCTCTGTTTACCAAATCATTCTCCCTGACCCTCTCACTTCGCACACCACCTCGACCAAAACACCCTATGTCTACCACTCTATCATCAAACACATTCAACAAACCTTCAAAATACTCACTCCATCTCCCTCCCACTTCACCACTACTTGTTACTACCTCCCCTTTTGCCACCTTCACCGATGTTCCCATTTCTTCTCCTGTCTTACACACTTTATTTACTTCCTTCCAGAACATCTTTTTATTCTCCCTAGAATTGAATGATACTCTCTCACCCCAACTCTCATTTGCCCTCTTTTTCACCTCTTGCACCTATCTCTTGACCTCTTGCCTCTTTCTTTAGTACATCTCCCAGTCATTTGCACTACTTTCCTGCAAAAAGTGTCCAAATGCCTCTCTCTTCTCTTTCACAAACAATCTTACTTCATCCCACCACTCACTACCCTTTCTAATCTGCCCACCTCCCACCTTTCTCATGCCACAGGCATCTTTTGTGCAAGCCATCATTGCTTCCCTAAATACATCCCATTCCTCCACCACTCCCCTTATGTCATTTGCTCTCACCTTTTTCCATTTTGCACTCAATCTCTCATTGTACTTCCTCATACAAGTCTCCTTTCCAAGCTCACTTACTCTCACCACTCTCTTCACCCCAACATTCTCTCTTCTTTTCTAAAAACCTCTACAAATCTTCACCTTTGCCTCCACAAGATAATGATCAGACATCCCTCCAGTTGCACCTCTCAGCACATTAACATTCAAAAGTCTCTCTTTCACATGCCTATCAATTAACATGTAACCCAATAACACTCTCTAGCCATCTCTCCTGCTTACATATGCATACTTATGTATATCTCGCTTTTTAAACCAAGTACTCCCAAGCACCAGCCCTTTTTCAGCACACAAATCTACAAGCTCTTCACCATTTCCATTTACAACACTGAACACCCCATGTACACCAATTGTTCCCTCAACTGCCACATTACTCACCTTTGCATTCAAATCACCATCACTATAACCTGGTCTTGCACATCAAAGCTGCTAACACACTCACTCAGCTGCTCCCAAAACACTTGCCTCTCATAATCTTTGTTCTAAATACCAGGTGCTATGCACCAATAATCACCCATCTCTCTCCATCCACTTTCAGTTTTAACCATATCAATCTAGAGTTTACTTTCTTACACTCTATTACATACTCCCACAACTCCTGCTTCAGGAGTAGTACTACTCCTTCCTTTGCTCTTTTTCTCTCACCAACCCCTAACTTTACTCCCAAGACATTCCCAAACCACTCTTCCCCTTTACCCTTGAGCTTCGTTTCACTCACAGCCAAAACATCCCGGTTCCTTTCCTCAAACATACTGCCTATCTCTCCTTTTTTCTAATCTTGGTTACATCTACACACATCTAGACACCCCAATCTGAGCCTTCGAGGAGGATGAGCACTCCCCGCATGACTCCTTCTAGCCCCCCAGTCCTGTCCCTTTTAATCGCCTTCTACATGATGCGGGGAATGTGTGGGAAGTATTCTTTCTCCCCTATCCCCAGCAATAAGTTTGACTATTACCCCTTAAAATTCAAATAACTTTCAACTGACCTGGTTGTGTCTTAACTGTATCTTGTGCAGAATCCCTCGTGCTAGAGATATCAAAGCATCCTCGTACCTATCAAACAATATAAGAATGATGTTAATTGAAATTCATACAAAATATAAGAATGATGTTAATTGAAATTCATACAAGAATGATGTTAACTGAAGTTCCCCAACAAGTTGTAACATCATGACAGTATGAGACAAATACCAGTAAATACTAAAAGTACAGGTTGTACCTCTCTAATATGGTGCTCTATGGTTCAGCAACTCCCATGGTCTGACACATTTTGAATTTGCCACCAGGGCAGCATTATTAGCAGCACTAAGGGGCCAAAATCTGTTAAAGCTGCAGCTGAGCTAATTAACAGTCCTGTTACTTACTTATATCCAGTTTTTTGCTGAAAATGAAAGCTAGAAAAGTTTACAGTCAGAAAACTTTGAAAGGTGCCAGGAGTACAGAATTAGACAATGCACTTGTAAAGTGGTTTAAGCTCTGATGCAATGCAGGTGTAAGCATTTCTGGGACATACTTATCAAGCAGGCCAAAGTTTTTAATAAAGAACTAAAACTAGATTATCACTGAATATCGGAAAGGATGGTTACATAAGTTTAAGTGGAGACATGGTATTTCAGCACATAGATTGTCCAAAGAAAAGTATTACTGTAATGCTAAAACAAAATTCTGTAGTGTAAGGTTGTATTAAAAGAATCAATAAAAACTCCAATTCTCTATTAAACAACCAACAGGAACATGCACAGGGCGAGAGAAAGTGTACGAGCCGGCTGCCTGGCTGGGACTGACACAGCGTGGGCTGGTTGCCTTGACATTAACAGTAAAACACAATAGTAACAACAGTCAACCAAAGCCAAATACCAACCAAGTTTGTGGATGAATTTGCCCCGTTGATGGCAGTGGAAAACTTAGCCCCAGCATAATGCTAACAAAAAAACCCTTGCCCAATGTACTGAGGAGTCTCCATCTGGGGATACTTCTGATGTAAACTGATCTAACAATACAATCCTTGTTTGAAAGATTCAATGGTTGTATTATTTCTTAACTTATGTTTTGTTCTATCCTTGATAACATAGCAATATGTATGTGGAATGAGCTGGTAAGACTAGGGGTCAGGAATATGTTTACATTGGGAGTTCCCTTAAGGGTCCACTTCTGTTTTCCAGCATTTTCTGTGATCCAATAATGGCCAGGTCCCAAAGTTGCTGAATTAAAGAGATTCAACCTGTATATATGCTAAACCAACTGGCTATTTCAAGACCAGTATATCTGCACTTAATTTTTCAACTTCTGTGCTTGTATGAAGCATAAACACCACACACTATCCTTACAAGTCACATACCCAAAATTACTAAGTTTCACTTACTGCATTTGATTATGGGGCTGGGCATGCTTAACATTCATCAAATCTTTATACTACCAACTATTTTCACAGCAAGCATAAAATATTCAACAATACCACTCAAAACATTTCTTGAAAAATTTTGTACTCTGATTCAGCAGTCACTGAGTAAAGAAGTTAACATATGCTTCCAATGCATAATGTGTTCTGATGATAGAGAAACTACTTTAAATAGTCACAATGGATTTGAAATGACTGAAGCCCATTCTTAAACTAGTGCAATCTCCCATGGAAATTCCAAACAGAAGTAGAAGAGAAAACAATTCAATAACTATCAGTCAGCTTGGGCTGTTCCTCTGAAACCTGCATTGAATCTTTTCTTGCTGCTCTCTATGTTGACAAAGTCTGGCATTTCCAAGTACTCCTTTCATTTGGCCTTCCTCCATTCATAATCCTGAACTCTTCTTTTCAATCAACAGGAGTATCAATGCAGAATTAAATGGACATTAGTTTAATCATTTTCCCATTACTGTTGGAATCTCCTTGGGCTCTAAACCTATCTCCAACCCTTTACTTCTTTACATCAGTAGTCTTTCAGTAACCAAAGACCATGATAAATCATTTTCAGATGATGTAAGTCTTCACATGAACTTTCCTAATTCTGATATGCAATCCTTCAACCATCTCTGTAAAATGCTTGAATGTCCCTTCTCATAACTTCGATCTAATAGCTATCATACAGTATGGCATCTCTATCCTAGGCATCTTTAATACAAATATAACTCATGCACTAAATATTTCTCTCTCTTGATGACAATGTTCAACAACCACTCATCTTAAGCAACACATCAACTACACCTTATACATGTATGAACACTCTTTGAATGACATACTGACCAGGCACACTTGCAATTAGCATGTTTGCAAACTTTCTTGAAGTTCTTTCTTTTTTCATATTTATCTATTTATTATACTTAACTGCTGTCTCCCATTTTAACGAGGTAGTGCACGGAAACAGACAAGGAATGGCCCAACCCATCCACATACACATGTATATACATTTGCTAATTCTGGTGTGGGAGATGTTGCATACCTCTGAAAATTTGATTTCTTCTTTATGAGCTTACCCGTTACAAAAGTCATGTTCTTCCTCATAATCAGTTCAAAAAAAAAAAAAAAAGTTAAAGTACCTAGTGGTGTCCTACTGTAATTCCAAATAAATGACTTGTCATATGGTACTGGATCACATTTGAACTTGTCTGTGCACACATTTGTACTGGATCACATTTGAACTTGTCTGTGCACAAAGCTAAAATTGAGACAGGTAAGTAGTGTTCAGGACTATGACAACCTACAGAGAGACTTTGAAATCTAACCCAGCTATGAACAAATGATGAAGATGGGACCTGTCATTTTGCAAAAGACAAATCACAGGAATCCATATGAAAGGGACTTGGGGACTGACAAAGCACCCAGCCTGTGAACAAAATACTAAATTAGAATATCAAAGAAATGAATTTTCAATGATCGTTACGGAAGTTGTTTTAAGTACAAGGTGAAGAGATTACGAAAATATCATAATAGATATTACATCCAAATTGAAGTAAGCATCACCACTCTGGTCACATCTTTTTAGGAAACATTTAGATCAGCTATGGGCAATGAAAACTGCACTTTAAGCGCAGTAAGGCAGTTGGTCTATATCCAGCGGATGGCAGCCATGGAATTTTCCACATTGAAACAAGAAAAAAGAGGGAAAACACAACTAAAACATTCGTGTTCCTCCATGAATCTACTATGACAATGCTGATATAAGCACTTTTTGAAATTGCTTAGAATCAACCAACATGTACCAAGAGATAATAAATAAATGTCAGAAAATTCTTCATAATGGCAATGTGTAAATTCTTTTATATACACCTGATCACTTTTTCCCATGTCTGTGAGGTAGCAACAGGAACAGATGAAGAAAGGCAACATCCACTAACATCCATCCTAGCTGTCATGTGTCATGCATTCAAGCCACAGCTCCCTATCAACAACCAGGCCTCAGAGGCCTTTCCCTGATTTACCCCATTCACTTCACATGCCCTGTTTCAGTCCACTGACAGCACATCAACCCTGGTATACCACATCATTTCAATTCACTCTGTCCTGAGCATGCCTTTGACCCTCCTGCATGTTCAGGCCCCAATCACTTAAAATCTTTTTTACTCCATCCTTCCACCTTCAATTTGGTCTCCCAGTTCTCATCTGTGCCCTCCACTTGCGACACATCTATCCTGATTTGTCAACCTTTCCTTACTCATTCGCTCCAAATGTCCACATCATTTCAACACACCCTCTTCAGCTATCTCAACCCATTTATTCTAGACCAAGGGCTTCCAAACCATAAAAAGAACACAATTCAAGGGTTAATTAACATTTGGCACATTCTACTGAGGCCTTTACTTACTACAACCTTCCTTAAAAGGAAGGGCAAAATCAGAAGAATGTGGAGGGATGGAGAAGGAAGGGTTTTATCAAGACCAGAACATGTGAGAGGGTGCAAGGCATACATACTATAGAGCAAATTGGAAAATGTGATATATAAGGGATGACATGCTATCAGGGAGCTGTACCACATCATATGAAGTGGTCAGGAGAGACCAAGGAAAGGTCTATGAGATATGGCCATGGAAAGGGGGCTTTGCTTTCAGTGCATCATATAAGATAGCTAAGGAGAGGATGTGAACAAATGGGGTCATTCTTCATCTGTTCTTGGTATGACCTCACTATTCAGGAAACATCGAACTACATAGATATATACTACATAAATATATACTTCCCATGAGTCAAGCAGGGAGTGCTCATCTTCCTTGTAGGCTCAGATTGGATTCTCTGAATGTACGTGGATGTAACCAAGATGAGAAGAAAGGAGAGATAGATAGTATGTTTGAGGAGAGGAACCTGGATGTTCTGGCTTTGAGTGAAACAAAGCTCAAGGGTAAGGGGGAAGAATGGTTTGGAAAAGTCTTTAGAGTAAAGTCAGGGTTTGGTGAGAGGACAAGAGCTAAAGAAGGAATAGCACTACTCCTGAAGCAGGAGTTGTGGAAGTGTGCGATAGAGTGTAAGAAAGTAAATTATAGATTGATGTGGGTAAAACTGAAAGTGGATGGAAAGAGACGGGTGATTATTGGTGCTTATGCACCTGGTCATGAGAAGAAAGATCTTGAGAGACAAGTGTTCTGGGAGCAGCTGAGTGAGTGTGTCGGCAGTTTGGAGCAAGAGACCGGGTATTAGTGACAAGTCATTTAAATGCAAAGGTGAGCAATGTGGCAGTTGAGGGTAGTGGTGGTGTACATGGGGTATTCAGTGTTGTTAATGGAAATGGTGAAGAGCTGGTGGATTTGTGAGCTGAAAAAACACTGGTGATTGGGAAAACCTGATTTAGATAGAGAGATACACAAGTATACATATGTGAGTAGGAAAGATGGTCAAAGGGCATTATTTGATTATGTGTTAATTGATGGGCATGTAAAAGAAAGACTTTTGGATGTTAATATGCTGAGAAGGGCAGCTGGTGAGATTTCTGATCACTATCTTGTGGAGGCAAAGGGGAAGATTGGTAGAGGTTTTCAAAAAAGAGGAGAGTGTGTGGCAGGGTGGCAACGGGAATGGATGAAGCCAGCAAGTATGGATATGTACATGTGAATATATGTATATGTCTGTGTCTGTATATATGTGTATATGTTGGAGTGTGTATGTATGTATATGTGCGTATGAGGGTGCTTATGTATATACATGTGTATGTGGCTGGGTTGGGCCATCCCTCGTCTGTTTCCTTGAGCTACCTTGCTAATGCGGGAGACAGCAGTTAAGTATAATAAAAAAAAAAATAAAAAATAACAGAATGGCAAAAGGTGAGAGCAAATGACCTGAGGGGAGCGGGGGAGGAATGGGATGTATTTAGGGAAGCAGTGATCGCATGTGCAAGAGATGCATGTGGCATGAGAAAGGTAGGAGGTGGGAAGATTGGAAAGGGTAATGAATGGTGGGATGAAGAAGTAAAGCTGCTAGTGAAAGAGAAAAGAGAGGTGTTTGGAAGAAATTTGCAAGGAAGGAGTGCAAATGACCTGGAGAAGTATAAGAGAAAGGGGCAGGAGGTGAAAAGGAAAGTGCAAGAGTTGAAAAAGACGGCAAATAGGAGTTGGGGTGAGAGAGTATCCTTAAATTTTAGGGAGGAAAAAAAAAAGATGTTTGGAAGGAGGTAGATAACGTGCAAAAGATATGAGAACAAAAGGGAACATTGGTATAGGGAGCAAGGGGGGAATGATAACAGGTAGTGATGAACTGAGGAGATGGAGTGAGTATTTTGAAGGACTGTTGAATGTGTTTGATGACAGAGTGGCAGATGTAGGGTGTTTTGGTTGGGGTGGTGTGTGAAATGAGAGAGTCAGGGAGAATGGTTTGGTTAAGAGAGAAGTGGTGAATGCTTTGTGGAAAATGAAATCTGGCAAGGCAGCAGGTTTGGATGGTATTGCAACAGAATTTATTAAGAAAGGGTGTGACTGTGTCGTTGATTGGTTGGTAAGGATATTCAATGTATGTATGGACCATGGTGAAATACCTGAGGATTGACAGAATTCATGTATAGTGCCACTGTACAAAGGTAAAGGGGATAAAGGTGAGTGTTCAAACTACAGAGGCATAAGTCTGTTGAGTATTCCTGGGAAATTGTATGGGAGAGTATTGACTGAGAGGGTGAAGGCATGTATAGAGCTTCAGATTGGGGAGGAGCAGTGTGGTTTCAGAAGTGGTAGAGGATGTGGGGATCAGGTGTTTGCTTTGAAGAATGAGTGTGAAAAATACTTAGAAAACAAATGGATTTGTATGTAGCATTTAAGGACCTGGAGAAGGTTGATAGAGATGCTTTGTAGGTCTTAAGAGTATATGGTGTGGGAGGTAAGCTTTAAGAAGCAGTGAAAAGTCTTTATCAAGGGTGTAAGGCATGTGCACAAATATGAAGAGAGAAGAGTGATTGGTTCCCAATGAAAGTTGATCTGTGGCAGGGGTGTGACGTCACCAGGGAAATTCAATTTGTTGATGAATGGGGTGGGTAGGGAGGTAAATGCAAGAGTTTTGGGAGAGACAGGTGAGTATGTAGTCTGGGATGAGATGGCCTGGGAAGTGAGTCAGTTGTTGTTCACTGATGATACAGCGCTGGTGGCTGATTCAAGTGAGAAACTGCAGAAGTTGGTGACTGAGTTTGAAAAAGTGTGTAAAAGGAGAAAGTTGAGAGTAAATGTGAATAAGAGCAAGGTTCAGTAGAGTTGAGAGACAAGTTAGTTGGGGTGTGAGTTTGAATGGAGAAAAATTGGAGGAAGTAAAGTGTTATAGAAACCATGGAAGCAAGAGTGAGTCACAGGATGGGGGAGGGAGCGAAGATTCTGGGAGCGATGAATGTGTGGATGGAGAAAACGTTATCTCGGAGAGCAAAAATGGGTATGTTTGAGGGAATAGTAGTTCAAAAATGGGTATGTCTGAGGGAATAGTAGTTTCAACAAAGTTATATGGTTGTGAGGCATGGGCTATAGATGGTGTTGTATGGAGGAGGGTGGATGTGTTGGAAATGAAGTGTTTAAGGACATTATGTGGTGTGAGGTGGTTTGATCAAGTAAGTAATGAAAGGGTAAGAGAGATGTGTGGAAATAAAAAGAATGTGGTTGAGAGAGAGCAGAAAAGGGTGTATTGAAATGGTTTGGAAATATGGAGAGAATGAGAGAGGGAAGATTAACAAAGAGAATATATGTGTCAGAGGTGGAGGGAACAAGAGGTGGGAGACCAAATTGGAGGTGGAAGGTTGGAGTGCTAAGGATTTTGAGTGATCGGGGCCTGAACATACAGGAGGGTGAGAGGCATGCAAGGAAGGGTGAATTGGAATGATGTGGTATACCGGGGTCGACGTGCTGTCAATGGACTGAACCAGGGCATGTGAAGCGTCTGGGGTAAGCCATGGAAAGTTTTGTGGGGCCTGGATGTGGAAAAGGAGCTGTGGTTTCGGTGCATTATACATGACAACTAAAGACTGAGTGTGAACGAATGTGGCCTTTGTTGTCTTTTCCTAGAGCTACCTCGCGCACATGCGGGGGGAAGGGGGGTTGTCAGTTGTCATTTCATGTGTGGCGGGGTGGCGACAGGAATGAATAAGGGCAGACAGTATGAATTATGTACATGTGTATATATGTATATGTCTGTGCGTGTGTATATATATGCATACCTTGAGATGTATAGGTATGTATATGTGCTGTGTGTGGATTTGTATGTATATACATGTGTATGTGGGTGGGCTGGGCCATTCTTTCTTCCTTGCACTACCTTGCTAACGCAGGAGACAGCGACAAAGTATAATAAATAAATAAATAAAATATATATATTCTATTTTTGCTATAAAGTCCAATAAGAAAACTTTTCAAGTAATCTTGCTTCCAAACCAGTTCTAAACAACATTCAGACTAAACTCAGTTCTAGTAATCAGAAATACCACTAACTCCAAGTGTACACTGTTCTATTCATTACCTTTCTACTCCAGTGTGAGCCTGTGATCCATGAGCCTTGGACAACAAGTGGTCTAGGAAGATACTCCAAACATCCAAACAATTGAAGTATGCCTCCACACAATGTTGGTGGAACGAGTAACGGAAGAGGAGCGCAAGGAACTCCAGGACTGGGAACTGGGAGTTGTTTTCAAATCTCCTCAAATGAACACTTACAAACAATCTCAGAAATTCTGTGAACTTATCTATGTAACTGGAAGACAGAACATATAACTTAATATTAATAGCAAGAACCTGACAGAATTTCTAGGAAATAATAAAATGTGTGATAGAAAAAGAATTAACAAAGGATGATATGTTTTTGGACCACTATATACGTCAATGCTTTATATGCAACAGAGTATTTATCAAAGGGTTATTCAGAGAAGTTTGCAACAAAAGCCAGATACATTTGTGGATATCATTCTTATGCATAAATGAGACAATATGGTAGTGAAATCACATCTCATATGCAAACAATTACCAACATTATGATGAGAAACTGTTACTGCTGTCAGTCATAATATATTCTCTTTATCCTACCTACTTGAGATTCAACCTTTGTCATACATGTTGGACTCAAAAACCAATTGATTAAAATTTTCAGTGAGACCTAAATAAAGATTCCTAAGCATCCCTAACCTTGGATCTAACAACTGAAGGCGAGATGTTGTATTTGGTTCATCTCTCACTAATCTTTGCAAGAGGTGAAATGTGTTTCTGAACATCTGCAAGAGGAAGTCTTCAAAGTCACGAGGAACACAATTCTTGCTCATTATTTCATTGATGGCCCCCATGGCGAGAACTCCGAGTGACTCCCCAGACGTGAAACTTTTGTCCAGTGAACCATTGTGCAGTTTGTTATGCTGATATGAAAAAATAAGATACAGATAATTTAATTGAGAGAAAAAAATATAAATATTCACAACTATTACTATCATTATTATCAATATTTTTACAAAGATCATTATCATTATTAGGTATCATTATGATTATTATTATAATCATCATCATTATTTCTTTCTTTTCTTTTATTCTTGATTGCTGTTTCCCATGTTAGCAAGGTAGCATCAGGAACAGACGAAGAAAGACTGCATTCACTCACATCCGTTCTCTACCTTTCATGTGTAATGCACTGAAAACATAGTCCCCCTATCCACAACCAGGCATCAGAGACCTTTCCATGGTTTACCTGGATGTTATACATGTCCTGATTCAGTCAACTGACAGCATGTTGACCCCTATACACTAATTCATTCCAAATGACTCCATCCAAGACACACCTTTCACCCTCTTGTGTGTTCAGGCCCCAATTGCTCAAAATCTTTTTCACTCCATTCTTCCATCTTCAATTGGTTTCCCCATTCTCCTTGTTCTCCCTTTTCTGACCGTAAACCCTCTTTGTCAAACTTTCCTCACTCATTATCTCTATATGTCCAAACTATTTCAGCACATCCTCTTCAACTTTCTCTACCACATTCTTTTTATTACCCTATCATGTGCTTTCTCCAAATCCAAAAAATGCCACACATAAATCCATCCATTTTTCTTAGTATTTCTCACATTCTCCAATGCAAACACCTGATTCACATATCCTCTACCACATTTGAAATCACACTTTTCCTCCTTTCCCTCACCAATCTGATACTCTGCACATGCCTTCACTCTCTCAATTACTATCCTCCCATAAAACTTATCAGGTACACTCAACAAACTAACACCTCTGTACTTTGAATACTCACCTTTATCCCCTTGCCTTTATACAATGGCACCACATATGCATTCCGCCAATCCTCAAACACCTCAACATGATCCATACATACACTGAAAACCCTAATTAGCCAATCATCAACACAGTCATTCCCTTTTTAATAAATCAAAAGCATTCAACAGTGGTATATGGGTACAAGACATGGGCCCTAAACAAAAAGGAAGGTGGATGTGTTGAAATACATGGTCAATATTATGTGGTGTGAGGAGGGTTGATTGTATAAGAAATCAAAGAGCATAAGAGGTGTGGTAATAAGCAAAGTATGATTGAGATAACTGAATGGGGTGTGCTGATGTGGTCTGGTCAAATGAAAAGGATGAGTGAAGAGAGACTGACTAAGAGGATACATGTGTCACAAGTGGGGAGAGTAAGAAGGAAGGGGAGAATAAAAGTGAGATGAAAAGATATAGTGCCAGATGCTTTGAATTATTAAGGTCTGAATATGTAGATGGGCAAAAGGCATGCATGGTGTATAGAGAACTGGAGGAATGTGACATCCTGGAGGCAGCAAAAAGCTGTCAATAGGCTGAACCAAGGAATCTGAAGTAGTCTGGGGAAACATGGAAAGATATGTGGGGCATTGCAATGGGCTGGGGGCTTTGGTTTTCGTGCACTGTACATGACAGCAAGAAGGAAGATGTGAGCAAACAAGGCAGCTCTTTATCTCCTCTTAGAAACTACCTCACTCTGTGGGAAATGGCAAATTATTAAGAAAAAATATCCTGAAAGATAAAAACCAGGATGAAGTACCTGGATTTTTTCTAACACTACATTCTGAATAATGTAAGTCTAACTGTCAGAATTTTAGGGAAGCTGATGGCTCTGCGTATGTCGTTTATTTCAAGTGTGAATAACATTGTGGTACATATCTTTGAATATCTGAAGCATTTGTACAGAGACGTTTTCAGCAGTTTAAAACATGTAAGCATCATGACATGAACTATTTCACTCTTATCAGCCATAAACCAGGTTAGCCAATCAAAATGAAGTGTAAATCTAACTTTTCCAGCGATAGAGTTCTAAGTACATCCTTTCTATCAGCTTGGCTTTTAAAAACAGTACTTTCACTAAAATAACAACAGAGTTTTTGTGAAAAAATTATGCTGTAAAAGCCAAGTTGTTACAAAGTTTAAATACAAAAACTGCATACAGTAAGACTGGCTGACACAGATTCTGGTTGAAATGAAAATATCTTAAACTACAAAAGGATTTCTCACAAATGCTCATATTAAAACATTCACACATAAAGAATATTTTTTTCATATGATTTTCATGAGATAGTACAACTTAAAATCAGATTGTATGCATTCATACTAAGTTAGGGTGTATAATCATACATAACTTGAAATTTGGTCTCCATCACATGTAAAGAATAACATGTTATCAAACAGAGTACAACTGACTGTGACACTCACCTGTGGATCAGCACCTAAAGAGGCAAACAAGAATATAGTGTTAAGAAGATGTGGTGTTATGAGAGAGGACAGGGGTATCCAGGAGAAAAGGTGCGTTAAACAGTTGAGTGATAGCGATGCTATAGTCTCACTCTCTGTGTCCAGTGGGGGCATCACCCAACCTGAGCGCATACTGGAACTGCTCTCTAAGTTATGAAACATGTTGCTCAGCAGTGTACCTATGGAAATACAAAAATAAAGTTTAGCTTGTTATAAAAGTATTTTTGAAAAGAAAGACACAGTACCTCCTTTTCATCTGTAATCATTAGCATAATGGAACAATGGAAAAAAAAAAAGCCAGGTATATTCAAACTATGGTCTGACACGTACATGAGCACAAAGGCATCCTTCCATTTGTAAATTTCTTACCATAACAGAACCTTCAGTTTTCAAGGAATAAATCTTCATCATGTTTATTCCTCTACTATTCACTCTCACTTGCATCTTATACAACTTTTTTCTGATCAAGCCCCACAGTTACATTTTCTCCATCCTTGCAATGGTAAGGTGGCAATGTTCATATCCATGCTGCCCTCAGATGAGAAAAACAGAATAAGATTGCTACTTCCCATGACTTTGAGTAAGCCAGCATTCTAAATGTTTGATTTACAGCATGTCTTTTGTTGCTTTTATACTGCTATACTGTCCTGTTTTGCAACTCAGAGAGGACTTTCACGCTGAGGTTTGCATGGGCTAAAAAGCATTAAGATATCACCTTCTTCCCTTGAACAGCAAAGCTGTGGAACTCTATTCTTCCCCTCTTACTATGACCTTTCTACTTTTAGGTGTCAGGACTTTAAGCAGATGAGGAGTTCTAACTGATTTCTTAATTTTTTCCCTTACCTTATTTTCCTTTCACCCAAGTTGGCTATGACTGAAGCAAGTTTTGCCCTTGCCATAATGGTCACTACAAATAAAAAAGAAAAACCTGGGTATCACATGACACACATGACATCTACTCCTCACACCACAAAGAACACCATAAGGACCATAAATAAACTAAACACCCTATTGACTTTTACTGGCACCATCTATGGATAAGAAAAATAATTCCTCGGTATCCTCTACTAATGATCCATCCACTCCCACCACTAAGTCATACCTGCCTGGTCATCTACCCTTTCAAACACAAACAACATAAAACCACTGCAAACTTGACAAAACTGAGCACTCAAAACAATCAAGGGATGCTTCAACAGATGAACTATGAAGCAATAGTACTGCTACTGTAATGGCATGCTTGGTATCCAATTTTTTGCAACAGTGCTACACCACTTCTTAAAGAAACCACTTAACAACCAACCATCACACCCCTTGCAAAAGTAAAAAGCTCATCCCAGCCTTACATTCAGGAAATCAATACTTGCAGATCACTCCCTTCCCCAAAAATCACAAAACTGACAAACATTTTCATGGCAATGAAATGACAAATACTAAGCACCTGCCCCACAATACTCCAATCTTAAACTTTATTATTCAAGATATCACCAACCTGAAACTATACTCCAAAGAAGACATTCAAAAGATACACTTTCTCATCTATGTGTGGGACATCACCCATCAGTCCACATTACAAACATCGATTCAACATAACATAGGATCATCCATGCCCAAGCTACAACTTCCACACTGAGAACACTGAACACCTACTTCTCAATTATCCTATACTTACCTCACAACGACACACACAACATTATCACACCACTTGATTTGCAATCATGCCCACTGAATGTTGCCAACTTCCTGGGCACTGAAAGTACTCCATTAGAAAGGGGTCCTATAGGAAGAAGGTAATGTTAGGTAGGGTATAATAAGGTATATAAGTGTTACCACGACTCTGCCTGCAAGTAGTTCCAACTAAAGAGGTATACGTTTACTGAGTATACCTAGTAAGTTTTATGGGAGGGTACTGATTGAGAGGGTGAAGGTGTATACAGAGCATCAGGTTAGGGAGGAGCAGTGTGGGTTCAGAGGTGGCAGATGATATGTGGATCAGGTGGTTGCACTGACGAATGTGTGTGAGAAATACTTAGAAAAACAGATGGATTTGTATGTGGCATTTATGGATCTGGAGAAGGCACATGATAGGGTTGATAGAGATAATTTGGGAAAGGCCGTAAGAATATATGATATGGGAGATAAGCTGCTAGATGCAGTAAGAAGTATTTATCAAGGGTGTAAACATGTGTACGAATAAAAGGAGAGAGGAGTGAATGGTTCCCAATGAAGGGTGGTCTGTGGCAGGGATGTGTGATGTCACAATGGTTGTTTAAAATGTTTATGGATGGGGTGGTGAGGGAGGTAAATGCAAGAGTCTTGGAGAGAGGGGTGAGTATGCAGTATGTTGAGGATAAGAGGTCCTGGGAAGTGAGTCTGTTGTTGTTTGCCAACAATACAGCGCTGGTGGCTGATTTGAGTGCGAAACTGCTGAAGCTCACGACTGAGTTTGGAAAGGAAAAAGTTGAATGTAAAGGTGAATAAAAGCAAGGTTATTAGGTTCAGCAGGGTTGAGGGACAAGTTAGTAGGGAGTTAAGTTTGAATGGAGAAAAACTGGAGGAAGTGAAATATTCTACATATCCAGGAGTGGACTTGGCAACACATGGAACCATGGATGCAGAAGCGAATCATAGGGTGAGGGAGGGAGCGAAGGCTATGGGAGTGATGAAGAAAGTGTGGAAAGAGAGAATGTTATCTTGGAGAGCAAAAATGGGTATTTTTAAAGGAATAGTAGTTCCAAAACTATTACATGGTTGTGAGGCATGGGTCTATATATAGATAGGGTCATGCAGAGGAGGATGGATGTATTGGAAATGAAATGTCCTCTCAGAACCTACAGCTTTGAGCTTTGTATAGCCCTTCTGGTTGAAACTCACACCCAAACAGTCCTGTCTCATCTCACTTCTTTGCCTCATTACCATACTTTAGTTCACATTAACTTTTAACTTTTCTTTTATCAACTCCCAGACTCTAGCCAGCTTTTAGAGTTGCTCTTTGGAATCTGCAACCAGGACCCTGTCATCTCCAAACAGCAACTGATTTACCTCTATTGCCCCCTCATCCACCTCCAGCATTCCTTTAGTACCATATGGATGCAAGGCATGAACCTTGATTACAAGAAAACTGGGAGAGGGTGGATGTATACAGGAAATTATATGACTGTGAATGGTACAAGAAGTGAGGTGGGTTTATCATATGAGAAAAGATGCTATTAGAGAGAGAGATGAGGCAGTAAGAACAGTGTGACTGAGAAGGCCAACCAGTGTGTAGAGATGGTTCAAGCACATGGAAGAATGAGTGAAGAGAGACCGACAAAGAGGACCTTTGTATGGAAACCACAGGGATAAAAGGGGAGGCAGACACCTAAGAGATGAAAGAATGGAAGAAATGAGGCTTTCAAAGGGCCAATAAATTCATATGAGTGGAGTGTAAAATGAATATGAAGAATTTGAGTACAATCACACATGGTAAGGGATGATTTGCTATCAATTGGCTGAACAAGGGGATATAAAGTGGTCAGGGTAAACCATACAAGTCTGTGAAGCCTGGCAGTGGACCACACACTAAAGTATTTGTAAACTGTACATGTCAGCTAAAGACCAGATGTGTGTAAAGAGGGTATTTGTTTGTATGCTCCTCAACCTACAAAAGCAGGAAAGGTAATCAGGGATAAAAGGAAAATACCAATCTTACTTTCCAGTTTTTTAAGGCAATTCAATTTTGACAATGGCTGAAAGAAATTTTCAGCAAAAAGCTTAGCAAAATGTCAAGTTTCAATTCATTTCACAGGCTTATTCTTGAGATATGTTTTCACTAAAATGGTTGTTAGTCTCGTTAATAATATTCAGACCCTTTTCATCTTCATCACATATGTGGCAGTTGGATTTAACTGCCATTTGTTTGATCAATGTAGCACTTTGTGAAAATCTCCCTGCAAAAGATTTCAAATACTGGTACTCAACTTTCTTTCAAAACTTTGGCATCATCAGCAAACATATACAACACGATAATTAATGGGTGCACCACAAATGTTTCAGAACAATGAATGAAAATCTGAATAAAAAAGTGATCACATTATCAAAAATCTGTGCTTCTGCTCTGTGGGCTCATAATAATCTTAATTGTAAAAGTAACTCAGAATAAAATTCTACTTTTCTGAAAGGGACCTTAAAGCAGAAACAATCATCTGAAGCAACTGAGTATACTGATATGAATTTCAAATCAACCTTGAAAATACACAAACACTCCTGAAGAAAAAAAGAAAAAATATAGATCTAAAACACAAGCTAATCAACTGAGTATTTCTGTAAGACATGAAATCATTATGAAATCCCTAGTTTTTCAATGTAAGCTTCAACAAGTCAGCCTTACAATCAGCATGCATTATTTTCACACAGTATAGCATAATCTTCAAAACATATTACCTGTTTGTATTGGGGATGAGGAAAGACCAGAACGACTGGGAGAACGGCTGTGAGAGTGTGTTGGAGATGGTGGAGGGGTAGCTGTTACCACATTCTTATGTTTCTCTACAACACCCTCCAACAGACCTGTTAATAAATACAAAAACAACTAAGATAGCTTTGATCTTAACAAAAATATGCTTCAAAGCTAGATTCCTTAACTGCCCTTCACCCATATACGTCTCTCATCATGCCACTTAATGCATTAAGCAAATATCAACAAGATGGGTATAAAAAAAAAATCTAGCCAAACAATGCATACATATAATATTTTCTCATTCCATATTATACATAGTTGCTGTTTCCCACAACAGTGACGTAGCACTAGGCAGGAAACAGACGAAGAAAGGCCCTTCAACTCATATACACTTATATATGCACAAACATCCATACTTTTATATTCATTTTTTTTTTTTTTGCTTTGTCGCTGTCTCCCGCGTTTGCGAGGTAGCGCAAGGAAACAGACGAAAGAAATGGCCCAACCCACCCCCATACACATGTATATACATACGTCCACACACGCAAATATACATACCTACACAGCTTTCCATGGTTTACCCCAGACGCTTCACATGCCTTGATTCAATCCACTGACAGCACGTCAACCCCGGTATACCACATCGATCCAATTCACTTTATTCCTTGCCCTCCTTTCACCCTCCTGCATGTTCAGGCCCTGATCACACAAAATCTTTTTCACTCCATCTTTCCACCTCCCATTTGGTCTCCCACTTCTCCTCGTTCCCTCCACCTCCGACATATATATCCTCTTGGTCAATCTTTCCTCACTCATTCTCTCCATGTGCCCAAACCATTTCAAAACACCCTCTTCTGCTCTCTCAACCATGCTCTTTTTATTTCCACACATCTCTCTTACCCTTACATTACTTACTCGATCAAACCACCTCACACCACACATTGTCCTCAAACATCTCATTTCCAGCACATCCACCCTCCTGCACACAACTCTATCCATAGCCCACGCCTCGCAACCATACAACATTGTTGGAACCACTATTCCTTCAAACATACCCATTTTTGCTTTCCGAGATAACGTTCTCGACTTCCACACATTCTTCAAGGCTCCCAGGATTTTCGCCCCCTCCCCCACCCTATATATATATATATATATATATATATATATATATATATATATATATATATATGAAGTCTGAAGTCTGTTGGGGATGAGAGAGCTTGGGAAGTGAGTCAGTTGCTGTTCACTGATGATACAGCGCTGGTGGCTGATTCATGTGAGAAACTGCAGAAGCTGGTGACTGAGTTTGGTAAAGTGTGTGAAAGAAGAAAGTTAAGAGTAAATGTGAATAAGAGCAAGGTTATTAGGTACAGTAGGGTTGAGGGTCAAGTCAACTGGGAGGTGAGTTTGAATGGAGAAAAACTGGAGGAAGTGAAGTGTTTTAGATATCTGGGAGTGGATCTGGCAGCGGATGGAACCATGGAAGCGGAAGTGGATCATAGGGTGGGGGAGGGGGCGAAAATTCTGGGAGCCTTGAAGAATGTGTGGAAGTCGAGAAAATTATCTCGGAAAGCAAAAATGGGTATGTTTGAAGGAATAGTGGTTCCAACAATGTTGTATGGTTGCGAGGCGTGGGCTATGGATAGAGTGGTGTGCAGGAGGATGGATGTGCTGGAAATGAGATGTCTGAGGACAATGTGTGGTGTGAGGTGGTTTGATCGAGTAAGTAACGTAAGGGTAAGAGAGATGTGTGGAAATAAAAAGAGCGTGGTTGAGAGAGCAGAAGAGGGTGTTTTGAAATGGTTTGGGCACATGGAGAGAATGAGTGAGGAAAGATTGACCAAGAGGATATATGTGTCGTAGGTGGAGGGAACGAGGAGAAGAGGGAGACCAAATTGGAGGTGGAAAGATGGAGTGAAAAAGATTTTGTGTGATCGGGGCCTGAACATGCAGGAGGGTGAAAGGAGGGCAAGGAATAGAGTGAATTGGAGCGATGTGGTATACCGGGGTTAACGTGCTGTCAGTGGATTGAATCAGGGCATGTGAAGCGTCTGGGGTAAACCATGGAAAGCTGTGTAGGTATGTATATTTGCGGGTGTGGACGTATGTATATACATGTGTATGGGGGTGGGTTGGGCCATTTCTTTCGTCTGTTTCCTTGTGCTACCTCGCAAACGCGGGAGACGGCGACAAAGCAAAAAAAAAAAAAAAAAAAAAAAAAAAATATATATATATATATATATATATATATATATATATATATATATATACATATATATATATATATATATATATATATATATATATATATATATATATATATATATATCTGGGAGTGGATCTGGCAGCGGATGGAACCATGGAAGTGGAAGCGAATCAAAGGTGAAAACAAGTAGTGGTGATGTGAGAAGGAGATGGAGTGAGTATTTTGAAGGTTTGTTGAATGAGTTTGATGATAGAGTGGCAGATACAGGGTGTTTTGGTCGAGGTGGTCTGCAAAGTGAGAGGGTTAGGGAAAATGATTTGGTAAACAGAGAAGAAGTAGTAAAAGCTTTGCAGAAGATGAAAGCCAGCAAGGCAGCAGGTTTCGACGGTATTGCAGTGGAATTTATTAAGAAAGGGGGTGACTGTATTGTTGACTGGTTGGTAAGGTTATTTAATGTATGTATGATTCATGGTGAGGTGCCTGAGGATTGGCGGAATGCGTGCATAGTGCCATTGTATAAAGGCAAAGGGGATAAGAGTGAGTGCTCAAATTACAGAGGTATAAGTTTGTTGAGTATTCCTGGTAAATTATATGGGAGGGTATTGATTGAGAGGGTGAAGGCATGTACAGAGCATCAGATTGGGGAAGAGCAGTGTGGTTTCAGAAGTGGTAGAGGATGTGTGGATCAGGTGTTTGCTTTGAAGAATGTATGTGAGAAATACTTAGAAAAGCAAATGGATTTGTATGTTGCATTTATGGATCTGGAGAAGGCATATGATAGAGTTGATAGAGATGCTCTGTGGAAGGTACTAAGAATATATGGTGTGGGAGGTAAGTTGTTAGAAGCAGTGAAAAGTCTTTATCGAGGATGTAAGGCATGTGTACGTGTAGGAAGAGAGGGAAGTTATTAATTCTCAGTGAATGTAGGTGTGTGATGTGTCCATGGTTGTTTAATTTGTTTATGGATGGGGTTGTTAGGGAGGTGAATGCAAGAGTTTTGGAAAGAGGGGCAAGTATGAAGTCTGTTGGGGATGAGAGAGCTTGGGAAGTGAGTCAGTTGTTGTTCGCTGATGATACAGCGCTGGTGGCTGATTCATGTGAGAAACTGCAGAAGCTGGTGACTGAGTTTGATAAAGTGTGTGAAAGAAGAAAGTTAAGAGTAAATGTGAATAAGAGCAAGGTTATTAGGTACAGTTGGGTTGAGGGTCAAGTCAATTGGGAGGTAAGTTTGAATGGAGAAAAACTGGAGGAAGTAAAGTGTTTTAGATATCTGGGTGTGGATCTGGCAGCGGATGGAACCATGGAAGCGGAAGTGAATCATAGGGTGGGGGAGGGGGTGAAAATCCTGGGAGCCTTGAAGAATGTGTGGAAGTCGAGAACATTATCTCGGAAAGCAAAAATGGGTATGTTTGAAGGAATAGTGGTTCCAACAATGTTGTATGGTTGCGAGGCGTGGGCTATGGATAGAGTTGTGCGCAGGAGGATGGATGTGCTGGAAATGAGATGTTTGAGGACAATGTGTGGTGTGAGGTGGTTTGATCGAGTAAGTAACGTAAGGGTAAGAGAGATGTGTGGAAATAAAAGAGCGTGGTTGAGAGAGCAGAAGAGGGTGTTTTGAAATGGTTTGGGCACATGGAGAGATGAGTGAGGAAAGATTGACCAAGAGGATATATGTGTCAGAGGTGGAGGGAACGAGGAGAAGAGGGAGACCAAATTGGAGGTGGAAAGATGGAGTGAAAAAGATTTTGTGTGATCGGGGCCTGAACATGCAGGAGGGTGAAAGGAGGGCAAGGAATAGAGTGAATTGGAGCGATGTGGTATACCGGGGTTAACGTGCTGTCAGTGGATTGAATCAGGGCATGTGAAGCGTCTGGGGTAAACCATGGAAAGCTGTGTAGGTATGTATATTTGCGGGTGTGGACGTATGTATATACATGTGTATGGGGGTGGGTTGGGCCATTTCTTTCGTCTGTTTCCTTGTGCTACCTCGCAAACGCGGGAGACGGCGACAAAGCAAAAAAAAAAAAAAAAAAAAAAAAAAATATATATATATATATATATATATATATATATATATATATATATATACATATATATATATATATATATATATATATATATATATATATATATATATATATATATATCTGGGAGTGGATCTGGCAGCGGATGGAACCATGGAAGTGGAAGCGAATCAAAGGTGAAAACAAGTAGTGGTGATGTGAGAAGGAGATGGAGTGAGTATTTTGAAGGTTTGTTGAATGAGTTTGATGATAGAGTGGCAGATACAGGGTGTTTTGGTCGAGGTGGTCTGCAAAGTGAGAGGGTTAGGGAAAATGATTTGGTAAACAGAGAAGAAGTAGTAAAAGCTTTGCAGAAGATGAAAGCCAGCAAGGCAGCAGGTTTCGACGGTATTGCAGTGGAATTTATTAAGAAAGGGGGTGACTGTATTGTTGACTGGTTGGTAAGGTTATTTAATGTATGTATGATTCATGGTGAGGTGCCTGAGGATTGGCGGAATGCGTGCATAGTGCCATTGTATAAAGGCAAAGGGGATAAGAGTGAGTGCTCAAATTACAGAGGTATAAGTTTGTTGAGTATTCCTGGTAAATTATATGGGAGGGTATTGATTGAGAGGGTGAAGGCATGTACAGAGCATCAGATTGGGGAAGAGCAGTGTGGTTTCAGAAGTGGTAGAGGATGTGTGGATCAGGTGTTTGCTTTGAAGAATGTATGTGAGAAATACTTAGAAAAGCAAATGGATTTGTATGTTGCATTTATGGATCTGGAGAAGGCATATGATAGAGTTGATAGAGATGCTCTGTGGAAGGTACTAAGAATATATGGTGTGGGAGGTAAGTTGTTAGAAGCAGTGAAAAGTCTTTATCGAGGATGTAAGGCATGTGTACGTGTAGGAAGAGAGGGAAGTTATTAATTCTCAGTGAATGTAGGTGTGTGATGTGTCCATGGTTGTTTAATTTGTTTATGGATGGGGTTGTTAGGGAGGTGAATGCAAGAGTTTTGGAAAGAGGGGCAAGTATGAAGTCTGTTGGGGATGAGAGAGCTTGGGAAGTGAGTCAGTTGTTGTTCGCTGATGATACAGCGCTGGTGGCTGATTCATGTGAGAAACTGCAGAAGCTGGTGACTGAGTTTGATAAAGTGTGTGAAAGAAGAAAGTTAAGAGTAAATGTGAATAAGAGCAAGGTTATTAGGTACAGTTGGGTTGAGGGTCAAGTCAATTGGGAGGTAAGTTTGAATGGAGAAAAACTGGAGGAAGTAAAGTGTTTTAGATATCTGGGTGTGGATCTGGCAGCGGATGGAACCATGGAAGCGGAAGTGAATCATAGGGTGGGGGAGGGGGTGAAAATCCTGGGAGCCTTGAAGAATGTGTGGAAGTCGAGAACATTATCTCGGAAAGCAAAAATGGGTATGTTTGAAGGAATAGTGGTTCCAACAATGTTGTATGGTTGCGAGGCATGGGCTATGGATAGAGTTGTGCGCAGGAGGGTGGATGTGCCGGAAATGAGATGTTTGAGGACAATATGTGGTGTGAGGTGGTTTGATCGAGTAAGTAATGTAAGGGTATGAGAGATGTGTGGAAATAAGAAGAGCGTGGTTGAGAGAGCAGAAGAGGGTGTTTTGAAATGGTTTGGGCACATGGAGAGGATGAGTGAGGAAAGATTGACCAAGAGGATATATGTGTCAGAGGTGGAGGGAACGAGAAGTGGGAGACCAAATGGGAGGTGGAAAGATGGAGTGGAAAAGATTTTGAGTGATCAGGGCCTGAACATGCAGGAGGGTGAAAGGCGGGCAAGGAATAGAGTGAATTGGATTGATGTGGTATACTGGGGTCGACGTGCTGTCAACGGATTGAATCAGGCCATGTGAAGCGCCTGGGGTAAACCATGGAATGTTCTGTGGGGCCTGAATATGGAAAGGGAGCTGTGGTTTCGGGCATTATTGCATGACAGCTAGAGACTGAGTGTGAACGAATGGGGCCTTTGTTGTCTTTTCCTAGCGCTACCTCGCACACATGAGGGGGGAGGGGGATGGTATTCCATGTGTGGCGAGGTGGCGATGGGAATGAATAAAGGCAGACAGTGTGAATTGTGTGCATGTGTATATATGTATATGTCTGTCTGTGTATATATATATGTGTACATTGAGATGTAAAGGTATGTATATTTGCATGTGTGGATGTGTATGTATATACATGTGTATGGGGGTGGGTTGGGCCATTTCTTTCGTCTGTTTCCTTGCACTACCTCGCAAACGTGGGAGACAGCGACAAAGCAAAATAATAATAATAATAATATAATATTTTATTACACTAAGTTGCTGTCTCCCCTGTTAGCGAGGTAGCGCAAGGAAACAGACAAAAGAATGGCCCTATCCACCCACATACACATGTATATACATACATGTCTAGACACGCATATATACATACCTATACATCTCAACATATACATATTTATACACACAGAGACTTATACATATATACACATGTACATAATTCATACTGTCTGCCCTTATTCATTCCTGTCGCCACCCCGCCACACATGAAATAACAACCCCCTCCCTCCACATGTGCACGAGGTAGCGCTAGGAAAAAACAAAGGCCACATTCGTTCACACTCAGTCTCTAGCTGTCATGTATAATGCACCGAAACCACAGCTCCCTTTCCACATCCAGGCCCCACAAAACTTTCTTTGGTTTACCTCAGACGCTTCACATGCCCTGGTTCAATCCATTGACAGCACATCAACCCCACTATACCACATCGTTCCAATTCACTCTATTCCTTGTACACCTTTCACCCTCCTGCATGTTCAGGCCCCGATCACTCAGAATGTTTTTCACTCCATCTTTCCACCTCCAATTTGGTCTCTCGCTTCTCCTTGTTCCCTCCACCTCCGACACATATACCCTCTTTCTCAATCTCTCCTCACTCATTCTCTCCTTATGTCCAAACCTTTTCAACACACCCCCTTCTGCTCTCTCAACCACACTCTTTTTATTTCACACATCTCTCTTACCCTTTCTCTTCTTATTCGATCAAGCCATCTCACACCACATACTGTCCTCAAACATTTCATTTCCAAAACATCCACCCTCCTGCATAAAACCCTATCTACAGCCCAAGCCTCGCAACCATATAACATTCTTAGAATGACTATTCCTTCAAACATACCCATTTTTGCTCTACGAGATAATGTTCTCTCCTTTCACACATTTTTCAGTGCTCCCAGAACCTTTGCCCTTCCCCACCCTGTGACTCACTTCCATTTCCATGGTTCCATCTGCTGCTAAGTCCACTCCCAGATATCTAAAACACCCCACTTCCTCTAATTTTTCTCAAATCAAACTTACATCCCAATCAACTTGTCCTTCAACCCTACTTAACCTAATAACCTTGCTCTTATTTACATTTTCTCTCAACTTTCTCCTTTTACACACTTTTCCAAACTCTGTTACCAACTTCTGCAGTATCTCACATGAATCAGCCACTAGAGCTGTATCATCAGCAAACAACAACTGACTCACTCCCAGGCCATCTCATCCCCAACATACTGCATACTCACCCCTCTCTCCAAAACTCTTGCATTTACCTCCCTAACCACCCTATCCATAAACAAATTAAACAACCATGGGGACATCACACACCCCTGCTACAAACCAACATTCACTCTTCCTACTCATACACATGCCTTACATCCTTGGTAAAAACTTTTTACTGCTTCTAACAACTTACCTACCATACCACATACTCTTAAAACCTTCCACAAAGCATCTCTATCAACCCTATCATGTGCCTTCTCCAAATCTATAAATGCTACATACAAATCCATATGTTTTTCTAAGTATTTCTCACATACATTCTTCAAAGCAAAAACCTGATCCATATATCCTCTACTACTTCTGAAACCACACTGCTCTTCCTAATCTGATGCTATGTACGTGCCTTCACCCTCTCAATCAATACTCTCCCATATAATTTCCCAGGAATACTCAACAAACTTATGCCTCTGTAGTTTGAACACTCACCTTTATCCCCTTTGACTTTGTACAATGGCACTATGCATGCATTCCACCAAATAATAAAAGTAATATAATACAAATACAAATAATATAACTATAAAACCTATTGAAAGGCAGGGTGAATAAATTACTCAAAAACAGTGCTGCTATCAGTGATAAGTCCATATCCCTGATCCCTATTGGCATCAGGCAGTTACATTCACCAACCTCAGCCATATGCCAATACACAGTCATTCTCAAACCCTAAAAAGTTGTCTGAATTTTCTGCATTAGATATCTCCCAGTCTTTTAATCCACAGACACCAGTGTCACTGAAAATTAGCTTTGACTGGCAAAAAGGCAACAAGGTTAACAACATGCACAATATATCGAAGGCAAATAATATAACCATATTCAAGGCAATAACATCCTTGATTTTGACTTTTTAGATTAAAAAACTTCTGAAAAACATCAACCATCCTGAAGCCCATTCCTGCAGAACAGGCCTTTGGGTCTACCTAATCCCCTTAATATAGCAAATCTTTTTTCTTTTCTTTCATACTATTTGCCATTTCCCGTGATAGCAAGGTAGCGTTAAGAGCAGAGGACTGGGTCTTTGAGGGAATATCCTCACCTGGCCCTCTTCTCTGTTCCTTCTTTTGGAAAGAAAAAAAAAAAAAAAAAAAAAAAAATCTATTCAACTCAATGTTTTTGATATCTGCAAGGACGTCTCTCTGGTTAGATAACATTCATGAGATCATTTGTGGTAGTTCAGCTTCTTATATATGACTTTCATTCAATGTTTCTAACTCCATTTGAAACCCATCCAAATCAATTGCAACACTTGATTTTTTGTCATAGGTAAATTTCAAACATGTAAAATGAACAGCCTGCTTTTTTATCTACATCCTTATCAATTTAGAGAAGGTAAGTCCAATTTCAGTAATTCAAATATAATTCTTTTCTCCTCTCTCTCTCTCTCTCTCTCTCTCTCTGCTTTTTTTTTTCAACTATTTTCAATTATTGCAGTATATACTAATGTCCTGCAAAATCAACACCTGCCACCAACTAACATTTACTTAACACTTACATGTATTTGTAGTAGCTTAAGGCATCTTGAAATATTATTAGGATGTGGACTCGATGTCTAGAACTGTCACATAGTGACCTAAGAAGAGTTGCCAGGGATCACCTGACAAATATACTGAAACCTCTGTACAATTTTCAAATTGGGCTGAGATACTCAACAATCTCAAAATTTTCTGAAATTTGAAAAAATAAGTAAGATGCTGATTTGCATTGAAATTTTATTCATATTTAAACCTGGTTTACAATCCAGGTTAAACCTTTTTACAAGGCACATTACTATAACAAAAACCATACTTGATTTCAGTAAGCCACTCAAATCTTCAGTTGTTGAGAATGTAAAAAAGTTTCATGAGTTTGTGATTTGGACTTTTCAAGTTATGGACAAGATTATGTTTTATGTTTATATATGTGTCATTTGACAGTGGAGAGACATGCAAACAAATGATAGATAAACAGAGGGGGAATAACAACAACGAAAGAAAAAGTAATCCATGTATAAATATAGTAAATGCACTTTACACTGATACACTGTCACACAAAACTAGCAAGGATATTGATATCATGTATGATTCACCAATTCGAAAAAGTGATCTTGTAATGTTCAAGTTGGGCAATGTGGTAAATGAGGACATTGAAAGAGCAGAGGTTATATAAGACATAAACAGATGTAATTGTAGAAACTTCACAAAGCTCATAAATTTGTACGGTGACATAGATGGGGAAACGCTGAACAGAAGCCAAGAACCACGGTTTTGGGGTGAAAAGGTCTGCAAAATTGGAAATTTCTAGAAAAGGGGGAACATAAGTACCTCCAGCCTCAAACAAAGGGAATGGTAAGAAAGAGGATAAATGAGTCAACAAAAAATTTCAAAAAGGAAAGAAGTATTTGACATTTGCAGTGGTAAAGTAACAGATGGCACTCCAGCCAATTCGCATTTGCAAAGTATAAAAAAGTAAGAACTAAGTATACCTGAGTAAGAAAGGAGGAACAAAGAAACTTTGAAAAGAATATTGTGGTTAAGGTAGGACAAAATCCAAAACTTTTCCATATATTCATCAAAAGTAAGTTGTCAGTCAAAGAACAGTTAAGCAGGGTAAGGGTTTCAGAGGGGAAAACTTTTGTGGATGGTATCACGATACCTGAGGAACTGAACAACATGTTCAAAATATTTTCATAATGGAAGACACTATGGCCCCATCACAACAGCGATGGAAAGGGAAGGAGGTTTCATAAAAAGCTAAGATATCTACATAAGACATTAACAGAATTCTAAAAGGTCCTGATTCACATAAGGTACATGGTCCTGACGAAATTTTACCATATGAGCTGAAAACACGTTATGATACATTGTATAGACATCTTGAAATATCATTCAAGATGGACAATGGCAAATGTCATACCTGGGAACTGGCACTGAACTACAAACTAGCCTTACTGATGACTATGTTCAATACAGTTCTAGAAAAGATAATTAGAAAGCAAGTAAACAATTCATATCTATCTATCTATTTAACTACTTATATCTGTGATGCCTGTTCCCTTTAGGAACTCCCTCAAAAGTCTCTCCATAACTTGTGAACTTAGCCTTTTAGTGCCTTAACCTTAGCAGGCAACTGGCAGAGAGCAACTTTAAAGCGGTGTTTCCAGAGGCTCCGACCTAATGTTCCTACTGATAACTTTATCAAATGTTCCATCCCATTACATCTGCCTAATGTTCACATCTATATATTCCTTCCTGCTACTTTTACCTTATGCTTCTGTCTAATGTTTCTACCAACTACTTCTATCTACTGCTCCTACCATTTTGCCAAGAGGTAGGGATAGCACATGGTACCCACCATACGAAAATCTAGTTACAAAGAATGAGCTGTGTGAGTTAAGCATTGTCAAGTGTTATATGTTAAAAGGAGTGATTGTATGTTTGAAGAGAGAATGCCAGCAGTCCATGTGTGGGTGAGGTATAGAAAGAAGACAGCTACATGGGTCAAAGGAGGGCAATTTGACAACCACTTAAGTGCTGGCTCACTCTGTAGCCATCACTAACTCTCCTGATACCCAGGTGATTGGTAACATTAATATGCCTCCCTGCTTGGTCTGCTTCCCAACTACTATTACTATCTTTCTGCTTTCTACAAAGTAGAAATTACCAAAGTGAGAGACATTACGATTTTAAGGAAAAGTCATGTGTAAAAAAATCTCTTACATTCCCATGAGAGTGAGCTTTTTGCCTTCAATAAAATGTTTGTTTGTATTTAGACTGTCAGAAAGCATGTGACACATTACTCGAAGAGAGGTTGATTAAGAAGCTGGATCACCAGGCCAGAATAATGGGAGATCTCCTTCAGTGGACAGAATTTTGATAATCTCAATAGAAAGGAAGAAAGGACACATGTCATGGAAGCCTTCTTTAAATGGGTTGAGGTGACCAGTGGAGTACCACAGGGTTCTATTTAGGGACTATTACTCTTCTTTATCTTTGTAAAGATTTAACAGAAGGTACAGACTTCTACTTGAATATGTTTGCAGATGATGCACAGGTCATCAGGGAAGTGAAATGTGAGGAGGACAGCAAGAGGACCTAAATAAAGTCTAAAGTTGGTCTGATACAAAGCAAAGCACAACGAGATAACAGAGAAAGTCTGGGGGAGGGCAACAAAGATGGGGCCTGAATTGAGAGAACTGAATTATAGGGAAAGGATTGAAGCTTTGAATTCCTCCACCATGGAAGAGGGGAATGAGGTGATCATAACCTTTATGTTTTTAAAGCATCAACGACATGAACAGTGAATAGTTCTTCAAGAGAGAGAGATATAGAGCAACCAAAGGATGGAACAAGAGATTAAGCAAGAAACTTGTAATAAAAATGTAAAGATATACTTGCAGAGTACAAGATTGGTGGGTGAATGGAATACAGTAACTGAGGACATGGCTACTGCTGACAGCATACATAACTTACAGAATGGAATACAATGAATGAGGACATGGTTACTGCTGATAGCATACATAATTTACTAAGATGTTTTGAAAAAGAGATAACCAATAGACAGGGTTCCATAAACATAAAACCCCCTTTCCATACAGAAGAGATAGCCACTACAATAAATACATCTGCAGGTACTACAATACTGACCAGACAGAAGAGTAAGCATTGTTGGAACTTGCTGAGACAATAAGCGCCTGAGCTCTGTTCGGCGGGAGTAAGACAGCTCTTCTCGAGGACAAGCCAGTTCCTCACTGATGGTTTGTAAGAATACAATGCATAGCACCACTGTGTCAGGACTTCTTGATAACTGAAGGAAGAGGAAGCAATTAGGTATTCTCATATCAAGATGAATATATCTGTATACCTAATATATCTGTATACCTATGTAAAAGTGACCTGGGCAGATATGGTGGAGGAATACTGGAGGGAGAGAAATAGTAGAAGAATACGTGGAATGGCATATACAAGGAAGGCATGTCAGGACAGGGATAAGTGGAGACTCTTTTGCCATGGCCATGCTTTGATGGGAGTTCCTGGAGGGGACAGGCATCAGAAAAGTAGAAAAAATAGATGTATACCAGATCCAACTAAGGTAAATCTTATCATTATCAACCAATATCAAAATCTCAATGAAAAACGCATTCTACCAGATCTCAATTTCCAATATCAACTCGATCAAACCATGAACATATGTAAGCACATGAAAAACTGCATACATTTGATATTCTACGGATAACTGCATTTAGAGCTGGGTAAAGAGTACCAAGAAAGCAATCATAATGCATTTGGGTAAACATACAATTCTTCTGGAAAGAGTGCAAGGGTGAAAACATTTCAGGGTAAAGCATGTATTTAAAAGTCTTATATGTAATCAAAGTGCAGCGCTGAAAAAGGGGGATCTTATAAGTTATCATCCAGGGGAAAAAATACTTGGATAACATCAATCAAAGTTTCTAAGAGCATAGATTACAAAATATGCAAGGTATAAAAAAATCATCAAATCAGGCACTCATACTATCAATATACTTTAATCAAAACTGAGTTTTACACTGGCAGACTGTTTCAGGGAACGATCAAGTTGCTTGTAATACAGCATAGTTATTTAAAGTAAAATACAAATGGGTGAAAACAGTGTTTGAAAGATATAAATACTAAGTTACATAAAAGTTGGAAATTTCTTTAGGTTATGAACCATGTTCAGTTTCAGGTTTTATTAGGGGCCTATCTCAGGCAAAAATCTAAACTAGGGTCAAGGATCTTACACCAATAAATCCTCAAGATGCTTGGAACATCTGTATACAGCTCATGTGTACAGTATCTTATTCAAGATTTTCAAGTTATGATCAAGGTTAAGTTACACAGTATCATGCAACTCCCACTGACAAATAGCAGCATGGTGGATGACTGAATGATGGATGGACAGTTGACAGACAGACAATGGATGGAATGGAAGGACAGATGGGTGGACAACTGAAGGACTGGACAGACGGATACAGATGAATACCTACCTACAAGTATATATGATGAGGTTTTGCCACAACAGCAGGGCTAGCATATGGCACTCACCACGTTATTCGCTTGTTGGATAACTATGTTTCATATGACAGCCATCCTGGCACTCATTTCCCCTTGGTACAGGAGAAAGAATTCTACTTACGTATTCCCTACCTGTCGTAGATGATGAAGAGGGGTGGAAGCAGGGGGCAGGAAAACTTCCCCTTTCTTGTATTTCAGTTTCTAAAAGGTGGAAATGAAGGAGCTATGTGAAGAGTGCTCATCCTCCTTCAAGGCTCAGACTGGGTTGTCTAAATGTGTATGAATGTAACCAAGTTGAGAAGAAAGAAGAAACTGGTAGTATATCTGAGGAATGGAACATGAATGTTCTGGCTTTGAGTGAAACAAAGCTCAAGGGTAAAGAGAAAAAACAGTTTAGAAATGTCTTATGAGTAAAGTTAGATGTTGAGGTTTGGGAAGAAGCTATGGAAGAGGTAGCACTACTGATTAAGCAGGAGTGTGGGAATGTGTAAGTGTAAGGAAGTGAGCTCTAGACTGACAGGGTAAAAATGACTGTAGATTGTGAGAAATGGGTGATGCTTATGCACCTGGCCATGAGAAGGGCAGCAATTGCAGCCAAGTGTTTTGGGAGCAGCCGAGTGAGTGTCAGCAAGAGACCAAGTATCAGTGATAGGTGATTTAATTACTCAGCAAACTGCTGCATCACATGATTACTGTGTGGCCACAGGCATATGAAGGGTGGGCCATTTTGATAACCATTTCTATCCCTACACCTCAAAGCTTTGGAACATTCCACCCTTTCATGTCTGTCTCGACAACTATGACCTAGCAAATTTTAATACAGGATTTTCACTACCTCCAAAATTTGTATATACTGTCCCTTGTCTACTATTTTTTCTTTTTATTAACCTATCTACATTTCGATTAAGGCCCAGCCTTGATGAGGACTTTTGTCTGTAAGTGAAGCCCCCAAAAATACAAAAAAGAAAAATCAAAAGTCAGCAGCGTGGCAACTGGGGGTATAATTGTGGAGCAAGGGTTGTTCAAAAAGGAGAATGGAAGTAATGAAGAGCTTGTGAAATTGTGTGCTGATAAAGGACAGTTGATTAGGAATACCTGGTTTAAAAAGAGGGACAATGTAAATATACATGGGTGTGTAGAAAAGATGGTGAGTGGGCATTATTGGAATAAATACAATTTAACAGGCAGGTGAAAGAGAAAATACTGTACGTGAGTGTACTGAGAGAGATAGCTGGTTTGAGGAGTGGGAAAAGACAGTATAGATTGGAAGGCCATGAAAGTAAGTGAACTTGAAAAGAAATTCATGTAAAGAAATACCACGAGAGGTTGAGAGTACAACGAAACAAGGTGAGAGTATATAATAAAGCTAAGGGAGTGGATGAGGAATGGAAAGTATTCAGAGAGGCAGTGCTGGTGTGCATAAGAGAAGCGTGTGGAATGTCAAAGGAAGGCAGTTAAGAAAGGGTATTAAGCGATGGGATGAAAAAGTAAATTTGCTAATGAAAAAGATGAGAGGTTTATGGGGTGGTAATTACAGGGAAGGAGAGCAAATGATTGGGAGATGTACAACTGAAAGTGGCAGCAGGTCAAGAGGAAGGTGCAATGGATGAAAAAGAGGGCAAATGGGAGTTGTGGTGAATGAGTATCAGGAAACTTCAGGGAGAATTAGATACTCTGGAAGGAGGAAAACAGTGTGAACAAACCAGAGAATAAATAGGAACAGCAGTGTGTGGAGAGAGAGAGAGAGAGAGAGAGAGAGAGAGAGAGAGAGAGAGAGAGAGAGAGAGAGAGAATGTGTGTGTCTGTCTGTGTCTCTGTGTGTGTCAGGGGGCTATGGGGAAGTCTTAACAAGTAGTGATAAAGTGAAGAGGAGATGGAGTGAGTATTCTGAATGTGTTTGATGACAGGGTGGCACATGAGGATGCATGGGTCGAGGAGGTATGCAAAGTGAGAGAGCATGGAAAAATGGTGTGCAGAAGAAAGAAGAGTTGGTGAAAGCCTTGCATAAGATAAAATGTGGTAAGGCATCTGGAGTGAATCGAACAGCTGATGAATTTCTTATGGGGGTTAGTTAGGATTTTTGATGGATGTATGGACAATGGTGAGGTGTCTGAGGATTGACAGAACACATGTATAGTGCCACTACATAAAGACAAGGAAACAAAAGGGAGTATTTGAACTGCAAAGGTTTAAGTTTGCTGAGTATACCTGGTAAGTTGCATGGGAGAGTTGTGACTGAGAGGGTGAAGGCATGTAACAAGCATCTGACCTGGAAGGAACAGTGTGGTTTCAGAAGCTGTCGGGATGTGTGGATCAGGTGTTTGCAATGAAGAATGTATGTGAGAAACACTTGAAGAAAAAAGGATTTGTATGTTGAATTTATGGATGTGGAAAAAGCATGTGAGAGGGTTGATAGCGATGCCTTGTGGAAGGTCTTAAAATAATATGGTGTGGGAGGAAAGCTGCTAGAAGCAGTGAGTTTTTATTAAGGGTGTAAGGGAGGAAAGCTGCTAGAAGCAGAGAAGTTTTTACTAAGGGTGTAAGGCATGTGCTCAAGTAGAAAGAGAGGAAAGTGAGTGGTTTTAGTAAAAGGCTGGTTTACAGCAAGGGTGTGAGATGTTACCATTGCTGTTTGATATGTTTATGGACTGGAAGGTTGGGGAAGTAAATGCATGGGTCTTGGAAAGAATGGCAAGTATGCAGTCTTGTATAGGATATGGGGCGAGGAGAATGAATCAGTTGTTGTTTGCTGATGACACAGTTCTGGTGGCTGATTTGAGTGAGAAACTGCAAAGGTGGTGACCGAGTTTGGGAAAATGTGTGAAAGAAGGAAGTTGAGAGTAAATATAAATAAAAGCATGGTTATTTTGGTTTAGCATGACAGAGGGGCAAGGTAGCTGGGGTGTGCATTTGAATCGTAAAAACATGGAAGACAGAAGAGTTTTGGAAGTGGACATGGCAGTGAATGGAGCCATGGAAGTGAATGTGAGTTACAGTGTGGGTGAGAAGGTGAAAGTTCTTGGAGCAGTGAGGAATGTGTGGAAAAAATGGTCAATATCTGGGAGGGTGACAATGGGTATGTTTGAAGATACAGTATTCCTAACAATGTTGTATGGATGTGAGACATGGGCAGAAGAGGGTGGATGTGTTGGAAATGAAATGTTTGAGGGCAGTATGTGGTGTGAGGTGGTTTGACCGAGTAAGTAACACGGTCGTTTGAGTAAGCAACAAAAAAGCAAGAGACATATGGTACTAGGAAGAGTGTGGTTGAGATAGCTGAAGGGTGTGTGCTGAAATGGCTGGGACATATGGAAAGAATGAGAATAGAGGATGACAAAGAGGATATATACATCAAAAGTGGAGGGAAAGAGAGAAGGGGGAGACTAAACTGAAGAAGGAGGAATGGAATAAAATGTATTTCAAAAGGTCAGAGGCTAAACATGCAGATGGGTGAAACGTGTGCAGAGGATAAAGTGAACTGGAATAACGTAGTATACAGGGGTGACATGCTGTCAGTGAACTGGACCAGGGTATGAGAAGCAGCCAAGGAAAATCATGGAAAGTTTTGATGGACCTGGTTATGGATATGGAGCTATAGGTTCAGAGCATTACACATAACAGACAGAGAAAGGATGAGCAAATGCTGCTTTTCTCTGCTGGTTTCTGGTGCCACCTCGCTAATGTGGGATGTTGAGGATGAGTATGATAAAAGATTCTCTACATCTTTCTGGAAAACAGAATTCAAGTTCTTTCAACTTTTCATGGCACAGTAGTTCATATGCTATAGTCCACTAATTTTACCTAAATAAAGTTTCTCAATTCTCTCAAATTTGTTTATCAATATGCTTAACAGGCAACCATACAACACAGCAGTATTCAGTTTGATTTCTAATACATACAGTATATCAAAAATTTTTATCGAGAGTTATCTGTCTTTTGAGGCAAAAATTCTTGGTATCATATTATTCATTTTTTTGCTTGAGAGCATTATCTTATCAAAGTCCTCTTTATATCCAAGTTGTTTACTTATAATGATTCCCAAAGCCTTTGTATACAGGCTCTGAAATAAGTGCTAACTGTCCCACAACTTATTTGTTCAATTTCCTCTGGTAAATTTCATGAAGTTTTCTTGCACATGTTTGTATATGGTATCCAGATCTCTGCATTTTTCCTTGAAATTTGTTTTCTATTGTTTTACTCGTTCTCATGTAATTCTACTCACTCATATTCTTGTTAGTGTCAGATATTATGACTTTAAAGAGATCTGAGGCTAATACTGCTCCTTGCTAAACAAATAAAGCATTTCTTCATTAGACATGTTTCCCCTCGCAGCTACTTTGAACATTCTGTTGGTTACAAATTCACTGATCCATTTTTCTGTTTGCCCTAACAGTATCTGGCTAATTCATGTAAGAAACTGCAGAAGCTGGTGACTGAGTTTGGTAAAGTGTGTGAAAGAAGAAAGTTAAGAGTAAATGTGAATAAGAGCAAGGTTATTAGGTACAGTAGGGTTGAGGGTCAAGTCAATTGGGAGGTAAGTTTGAATGGAGAAAAACTGGAGGAAGTAAAGTGTTTTAGATATCTGGGAGTGGATCTGGCAGCGGATGGAGCCATGGAAGCGGAAGTGAATCATAGGGTGGGGGAGGGGGCGAAAATTCTGGGAGCCTTGAAGAATGTTTGGAAGTCGAGAACATTATCTCGGAAAGCAAAAATGGGTATGTTTGAAGGAATAGTGGTTCCAACAATGTTGTATGGTTGCGAGGCGTGGGCTATGGATAGAGTTGTGCGCAGGAGGGTTGATGTGCTGGAAATGAGATGTTTGAGGACAATATGTGGTGTGAGGTGGTTTGATCGAGTAAGTAATGCAAGGGTGAGAGAGATGTGTGGAAATAAAAAGAGTGTGATTGAGAGAGCAGAAGAGGGTGTTTTGAAATGGTTTGGTCACATGGAGAGAATGAGTGAGGAAAGATTGACCACGAGGATATATGTGTCAGAGGTGGAGGGAACGAGGAGAAGTGGGAGACCAAATTGGAGGTGGAAAGATGGAATGAAAAAGATTTTGAGTGATCGGGGCCTGAACATGCAGGAGGGTGAAAGGCGTGCAAGGAATAGAGTGAATTGGAATGATGTGGTATACTGGGGTCGACGTGCTGTCAATGGATTGAACCAGGGCATGTGAAGCGTCTGGGGTAAACCATGCAAAGTGTGTGGGGCCTGGATGTGGAAAGGGAGCTGTGGTTTCGGTGCATTATTACATGACAGCTAGAGACTGAGTGTGAACGAATGGGGCCTTTGGTGTCTTTCCTAGCGCTACCTCGCACACATGAGGGGGGGAGGGGGTTGTTATTCCATGTGTGGCGAGGTGGCGATGGGAACAAATAAAGGCAGGCAGTATGAATTATGTACATGTGTATATATGTATATGTCTGTGTTTGTATATATATGTGTACATTGAGATGTATAGGTATGTATACTGTGCGTGTGTGGACATGTATGTATATACATGTGTATGTGGGCGGGTTGGGCCATTCTTTCGTCTGTTTCCTTGCACTACCTCGCTAACGCGGGAGACAGCGACAAAGCAAAATAAATAAAAAATAAATAGTATCTTTTGCTACTTCTTTATTAGAATTCCATAATTTACTATGTTAACTGCTTTTACATAATAAATAATAAAAAAAATAATTCCTTTACCCTCTCATCATAGTGAGTTGGTAGTTTTGTATGTGTGCTTTTATCTGGTACAAAATCATGCTGGTCTTCCTTTATGAGTTCAACTTTCACAATATGCTCCATAAGGCATTTCTTTACTGCTTTCTCATATACTTTAATTATAGGTGATGTTGGGCTGACAGGTCTATATTCTTTCAGCAGCAATTAGGGTCCCCTTCTGTGTATTGGTGTTATGCATGCCATTTCGCATATATCTGTTAAGCTGCATTGGTAATTGCTTTGTCTCAGCTGCAATATGAAAGTTTTAGCTTTTGTTTCCTGTCATTTTTCTAATTCTTATTAATATCAAATATCATGATTACAAAAGGTTTTGAGGCTAACACTGTTCCTTGAAGAACATCCAAAAGAACTCTTTCTTCCTTGAACATTTCCATCTGCAACCACTTTATTCTTCCTTGAACATTTCCATCTGCAACCACTTTAAAGTTTTTGTTGGTTAAAAATTCTTTGATACACTTTCCTCTTTTCTTTTAAATTATGTTTTTTCTTCTGTTTTTGATAGTACTCCATGATTTGCTTTGTCAAATGTTTTTACAAAATCAAAAAACACCATCCAATCTTCTCCCTCTTTTTTAGTTTCATTCACATCATTATAGTGAGCTAGTAGTTCTTAGCATTCTTTTTACCATGCACAAAACCATGCTAACCTTCATTAATAACTGTGTCATGAAAAAACACTTTGTATTTGCTCAGGTTGGATTTCATCAACAATGAATCAGAACACCTTGAGAGCCTCTTCTGGCTGATGCAATCCTCCTCGTTTTTCACTTCCCTTGTGGCCTTTGCATCATCTGCACACATATTCAGGTAAGGGTCCCTAACTTTAGGATGTCATTTACATAAGTCAAAATTACTGATCCCAAAATAAAAGCCTGTGGCACTCCACTGGTTACCTCGACCCATCTGGAAAAGGCTCTGCTGACATACGTCCTTTGTTTCCTCCAACTAAGATATTCTTCTATATATTAAAGGTGTTTCCTCTTATTCCTTATTCCTACCCATGGGCTGAATGAAGGTACATGTTGTTGTCAGGGATATACCATGATATAGGCAGTGGGCTCTGGTTTTGGTGCATAACACATGACAGAATGAATGTGAGCAAATAAGACCATTTCGTTTGTTTCTAGTACTACTCAGCTAAAATGGGAAATGGCAAGCATGAAAAAAATTACAGCTTACTAATATTTTCCCAGATTTTGAAGTTTCAAGTAATTATTTGTTCACATTAATACCTACAGCAGTTTCCAGTTCACAGACAGAGTTAGGTGATATGATGTCACTCTATAATTCAAAAAATGCCCAAAACAGGAAAGTGCTTAGCCCCAAGCTTTCCAGGCTGGTGAGTCTAGAATGCAGTACCTCTTCTGCCATCTAACACCTGAGTTATCTTTCACTGTAACTGATTTCCTAACATCAAACTCAAAAGAAGTCCTTGCTCTGAACAAATCTTGCTTGGTCCACTCTGTTACTCAACCTTCCAAGCAAGCAAGTTTTAGATCCAGATATCTAAAGAGTTTATGCTGTATCTTATACTAAAATAAAACCTATGAGAAATTACATGTACACAAGTATAGTTTCCTTTTTTTCCCGTTAGCGGAGATGGCACGGGCAGCTGACGCCGTAATCATGGCCATCTCATTAGCAAATGTGGCCCTTTTTTGTCTTTTCCCGGTGCTACCTCGCTGGAGGTAGGGTGGAATATGCTATTTCAGGTGTAGTGGGGTGGCAACGGGAATGGATGAAGGCAGCAAGTATGAATACATTTTTTTTTTTTTTTTTTGTCGCTGTCTCCCGCGTTTGCGAGGTAGCGCAAGGAAACAGACGAAAGAAATGGCCCAACCCACCCCCATACACATGTATATACATACGTCCACACACACAAATATATATACCTACACAGCTTTCCATGGTTTACCCCAGACGCTTCACATGCCCTGATTCAATCCACTGACAGCACGTCAACCCCGGTATACCACATCGATCCAATTCACTCTATTCCTTGCCCTCCTTTCACCCTCCTGCATGTTCAGGCCCTGATCACACAAAATCTTTTTCACTCCATCTTTCCACCTCCAATTTGGTCTCCCACTTCTCATTGTTCCCTCCACCTCCGACACATATATCCTCTTGGTCAATCTTTCCTCACTCATTCTCTCCATGTGCCCAAACCACTTCAAAACACCCTCTTCTACTCTCTCAACCACGCTCTTTGTATTTCCACACATCTCTCTTACCCTTACGTTACTTACTCGATCGAACCACCTCACACCGCACATTGTCCTCAAACATCTCATTTCCAGCTCATCCACCCTCCTGCGCACAACTCTATCCATAGCCCACGCCTTGCAACCATACAAAATTGTTGGAACCACTATTCCTTCAAACATACCCATTTTTGCTTTCTGAGATAATATTCTCGACTTCCACACATTCTTCAAGGCTCCCAGGATTTTCGCCCCCTCCCCCACCCTATGATCCACTTCCGCTTCCATGGTTCCATCTGCTGCCAGATCCACTCCCAGATATCTAAAACACTTTACTTCCTCCAGTTTTTCTCCATTCAAACTTACCTCCCAATTGACTTGACCCTCAACCCTACTGTACCTAATAACCTTGCTCTTATTCACATTTACTCTTAACTTTCTTCTTTCACACACTTTACCAAACTCAGTCACCAGCTTCTGCAGTTTCTCACATGAATCAGCCACCAGCGCTGTATCATCAGCGAACAACAACTGACTCACTTCCCAAGCTCTCTCATCCACAACAGACTTCATACTTGCCCCTCTTTCCAAAACTCTTGCATTCACCTCCCTAACAACCCCATCCATAAACAAATTAAACAACCATGGAGACGTCACACACCCCTGCCCCAAACCTACATTCACTGAGAACCAATCACTTTCCTCTCTTCCTACACGTACACATGCCTTACATCCTCGATAAAAACTTTTCACTGCTTCTAACAACTTGCCTCCCACACCATATATTCTTAATACCTTCCACAGAGCATCTCTATCAACTCTATCATATGCCTTCTCCAGATCCATAAATGCTACATACAAATCCATTTGCTTTTCTAAGTATTTCTCACATACATTCTTCAAAGCAAACACCTGATCCACACATCCTCTACCACTTCTGAAACCACACTGCTCTTCCCCAATCTGATGCTCTGTACATGCCTTCACCCTCTCAATCAATACCCTCCCATATAATTTACCAGGAATACTCAACAAACTTATACCTCTGTAATTTGAGCACTCACTCTTATCCCCTTTGCCTTTGTACAATGGCACTATGCACGCATTCCGCCAATCCTCAGGCACCTCACTGTGAGTCATAAATACATTAAATAACCTTACCAACCAGTCAACAATACAGTCACCCCCTTTTTTAATAAATTCCACTGCAATACCATCCAAACCTGCTGCCTTGCTGGCTTTCATCTTCCGCAAAGCTTTTACTACCTCTTCTCTGTTTACCAAATCATTTTCCCTAACCCTCTCACTTTGCACACCACCTCGACCAAAACACCCTTTATCTGCCACTCTATCATCAAACACATTCAACAAACCTTCAAAATACTCACTCCATCTCCTTCTCACATCTCCACTACTTGTTATCACCTCCCCATTTGCGCCCTTCACTGAAGTTCCCATTTGCTCCCTTATCTTACGCACTTTATTTACCTCCTTCCAGAACATCTTTTTATTCTCCCTAAAATCTAATGATACTCTCTCACCCCAACTCTTATTTGCCCTTTTTTTCACCTCTTGCACCTTTCTCTTGACCTCCTGTCTCTTTCTTTTATACATCTCCCACTCAACTGCATTTTTTCCCTGCAAAAATCGTCCAAATGCCTCTCTCTTCTCTTTCACTAATACTCTTACTTCTTCATCCCACCACTCACTACCCTTTCTAATCAACCCACCTCCCACTCTTCTCATGCCACAAGCATCTTTTGCGCAATCCATCACTGATTCCCTAAATACATCCCATTCCTCCCCCACTCCCCTTACTTCCATTGTTCTCACCTTTTTCCATTCTGCACTCAGTCTCTCCTGGTACTTCCTCACACAAGTCTCCTTCCCAAGCTCACTTACTCTCACCACCCTCTTCACCCCAACATTCACTCTTTTTTTCTGAAAACCCATACAAATCTTCACCTTAGCCTCCACAAGATAATGATCAGACATCCCTCCAGTTGCACCTCTCAGCACATTAACATCCAAAAGTCTCTCTTTTGCGCGCCTGTCAATTAACACGTAATCCAATAACGCTCTCTGGCCATCTCTCCTACTTACATAAGTATACTTATGTATACCTCACTTTTTAAACCAGGTATTCCCAATCATCAGTCCTTTTTCAGCACATAAATCTACAAGCTCTTCACCATTTCCATTTACAACACTGAACACCCCATGTATACCAATTATTCCCTCAACTGCCACATTACTCACCTTTGCATTCAAATCACCCATCACTATAACCCGGTCTCGTGCATCAAAACCACTAACACACTCATTCAGCTGCTCCCAAAACACTTGCCTCTCATGATCTTTCTTCTCATGCCCAGGTGCACATGCACCAATAATCACCCATCTCTCTCCATCCACTTTCAGTTTTACCCATATCAATCAAGAGTTTACTTACCCATATTAATCGAGAATTTACTTTCTTACATTCTATCACGTACTCCCACAACTCCTGTTTCAGGAGTACTGCTACTCCTTCCCTTGCTCTTGTCCTCTCACTAACCCCTGACTTTACTCCCAAGACATTCCCAAACCACTCTTCCCCTTCACCCTTGAGCTTCGTTTCACTCAGAGCCAAAACATCCAGGTTCCTTTCCTCAAACATACTACCTATCTCTCCTTTTTTCACATCTTGGTTACATCCACACACATTTAGGCACCCCAATCTGAGCCTTCGAGGAGTATGAGCACTCCCTGCGTGACTCCTTCTTCTGTTTCCCATTTTAGAAAGTTAAAAAAATACGAGGGGAGGATTTCTGGCCCCCTGCTCCCGTCCCCTCTAGTCGCTTTCTACGACACGCGAGGAATGCGTGGGAAATATTCTTTCACCCCTATCTCCAGGGATAATATACATATATATATATATATACATACACACACACACACACACACACACACACATACACGCACATATATACACACACACACAAATAAATACATACACAGATATATATATTTATCAATTTATTTATTTTGCTTTGTTGCTGTCTCCCGCGTTAGCGAGGTAGCGCAAGGAAACAGATGAAAGAATGGCCCAACCCACCCACATACACATCCACACACGCAAATATACATACCTGTACATCTCAACATATACACACACAGACATATACATATATACACATGCACATAATTCATAGTCTACCTTTATTCATTCCCATCGCCACCCCGCCACACATGAAAATAACCACCCCCTCCCCCCAAATGAGCACAAGGTAGCGCTAGGAAAAGACAACAAAGGCCACTTTCATTCACACTCAGTCTCTAGCTGTCATGTAATAATGCACCAAAACCACACCTCCCTTTCCACATACAGGCCCCACAGAACTTTCCATGGTTTACCCCAGACGCTTCATATGCCCTGGTTCAATCCACTGACAGCATGTCGACCCCGGTATACCACGCCATTCCAATTCACTGTATTCCTTGCACGCCTTTCACCTTCCTGCACGTTCAGGCCCCGATCACTCAAAATCTTTTTCACTCCATCTTTCCACCTCTAATTTGGTCTCCTACTTCTCGTTCCCTCCACCTCTGATACATATATCCTCTTTGTCAATCTTTCCTCAGTCATTCTCTCTATGTGACCAAACCATTTCAACAAACCCTCTTCTGTTCTCTCAACCACACTCTTTTTATTACCACACATCTCTCTTACCCTTTCATTACTTACTTGATCAAACCACCTCACACCACACATTGTCCTCAAACATCTCATTTCCAGCATATCCACCCTCCTCCACACAACTTTATCTATAGCCCACGCCTCGCAACCATACAACACACCCCTGCCTCAGACTGACATTCACAGGGAACCAATCATTCTCCTCTCTTCCTACTCATACACATGCCTTAAATACTCGGTAAAACCTTTTCACTGCTTCTAACAACTTGCCTCCCACACCATATACTCTTAAGACCTTCCACATAGCATCTCTATTAACCCTATCATATGCCTTCTCCACATCCATAAATGCTACATACAAATCCATCTGTTTTTCTAAGTATTTCTTACACATTTTTCAAAGCAAACACTGATCTACACATCCTCTACCACTTCTGAAACCACACTGCTATTCCCCAATCTGATGCTCTGTACATGCCTTCACCCTCTCAATCAATATCTTCCCATACAATTTCAAGGGAAAACTCAACAAACTTATGCCTCTGTAGTTTGAACACTTATCTTTATCCCCTTTGCCTTTGTACAATGGCACTATGCATGAATTCCGCAAATCCTTGGGCACTTCACCATGGTCCATATATATATTAAATACCCTTACCAAAAAATCAACAACACAGTCACCCCTTTCATAATAAATTCCACTGCAATACCATCCAAACCTGCTGCCTTACCAGATTTCATCTTCCCCAAAGCTTTCACTTCATCTCTCTCAACCAAACCATTCTCCCTTACACCTCTCACTTTGCACACCACCCAGACCAAAACACCCTGTATCTGCCACTTTATCATCAGACACATTCAACAAACCTTCAAAATACTCACTCCATCTCCTTTTCACTTCACTACTACCTATTATTACTTCCCCACTTGCCCCCTTCACCAATGTTCCTATTTGTTCTCTTGTCTTATGCACATCATTTACCTCCTTCCAAAACATCTTTTTGTTCTCCCTAAAATTCAATGATACTATCTCAGCCCAACTCTCATTTGCCCTCTTTTTCAACCCTTGCTCCTTTCTCTAGACCTCTTGCCATGTTCTTTTATACATCTCCCAGTCATTTGCACTCCTTCCTTGCAAGTATCGTTCAAATGCACTCTTTTCTCTTTCACTAACAACTTTACTTCTTCATCCCACCACTCACTACCCTATCTAATCTACCCACCTCCCACCTTTCTCATGCCATGTGCATCTTTTGTGCAAGCCATCACCACTTCCCTAAATACATCCCATTCCTCACCCACTCCCCTTATGTCATTTGCTCTTACCTTTTGTCATTCAACACTCAGTCTCTCTTGGTACTTCCTTGCACAAGTCTTCCTTCCAAGCTCACTTACTCTCACCACTGTCTTCTCCCCAACTTTCTCTATTCTTTTTTGAAAACCTCAACAAATCTTCACCTTTGCCTCCACAAGACAGTGATCAGACATCCCTCCAGCTACCCCTCTCAGCACATTAACACCCAAGTGTCTCTTTCATATGCCTATCAATTAACACGTAATCCAATAACGCTCTCTGGCCATCTCTCCTACTTACATAAGTATACTTATGTATACCTCACTTTTTAAACCAGGTATTCCCAATCATCAGTCCTTTTTCAGCACATAAATCTACAAGCTCTTCACCATTTCCATTTACAACACTGAACACCCCATGTATACCAATTATTCCCTCAACTGCCACATTACTCACCTTTGCATTCAAATCACCCATCACTATAACCCGGTCTCGTGCATCAAAACCACTAACACACTCATTCAGCTGCTCCCAAAACACTTGCCTCTCATGATCTTTCTTCTCATGCCCAGGTGCACATGCACCAATAATCACCCATCTCTCTCCATCCACTTTCAGTTTTACCCATATCAATCAAGAGTTTACTTACCCATATTAATCGAGAATTTACTTTCTTACATTCTATCACGTACTCCCACAACTCCTGTTTCAGGAGTACTGCTACTCCTTCCCTTGCTCTTGTCCTCTCACTAACCCCTGACTTTACTCCCAAGACATTCCCAAACCACTCTTCCCCTTCACCCTTGAGCTTCGTTTCACTCAGAGCCAAAACATCCAGGTTCCTTTCCTCAAACATACTACCTATCTCTCCTTTTTTCACATCTTGGTTACATCCACACACATTTAGGCACCCCAATCTGAGCCTTCGAGGAGTATGAGCACTCCCCGCGTGACTCCTTCTTCTGTTTCCCATTTTAGAAAGTTAAAAAAATACGAGGGGAGGATTTCTGGCCCCCTGCTCCCGTCCCCTCTAGTCGCTTTCTACGACACGCGAGGAATGCGTGGGAAGTATTCTTTCACCCCTATCTCCAGGGATAATATACATATATATATATATATACATACACACACACACACACACACACACACACACATACACGCACATATATACACACACACACAAATAAATACATACACAGATATATATATTTATCAATTTATTTATTTTGCTTTGTTGCTGTCTCCCGCGTTAGCGAGGTAGCGCAAGGAAACAGATGAAAGAATGGCCCAACCCACCCACATACACATCCACACACGCAAATATACATACCTGTACATCTCAACATATACACACACAGACATATACATATATACACATGCACATAATTCATAGTCTACCTTTATTCATTCCCATCGCCACCCCGCCACACATGAAAATAACCACCCCCTCCCCCCAAATGAGCACAAGGTAGCGCTAGGAAAAGACAACAAAGGCCACTTTCATTCACACTCAGTCTCTAGCTGTCATGTAATAATGCACCAAAACCACACCTCCCTTTCCACATACAGGCCCCACAGAACTTTCCATGGTTTACCCCAGACGCTTCATATGCCCTGGTTCAATCCACTGACAGCATGTCGACCCCGGTATACCACGCCATTCCAATTCACTGTATTCCTTGCACGCCTTTCACCTTCCTGCACGTTCAGGCCCCGATCACTCAAAATCTTTTTCACTCCATCTTTCCACCTCTAATTTGGTCTCCTACTTCTCGTTCCCTCCACCTCTGATACATATATCCTCTTTGTCAATCTTTCCTCAGTCATTCTCTCTATGTGACCAAACCATTTCAACAAACCCTCTTCTGTTCTCTCAACCACACTCTTTTTATTACCACACATCTCTCTTACCCTTTCATTACTTACTTGATCAAACCACCTCACACCACACATTGTCCTCAAACATCTCATTTCCAGCATATCCACCCTCCTCCACACAACTTTATCTATAGCCCACGCCTCGCAACCATACAACACACCCCTGCCTCAGACTGACATTCACAGGGAACCAATCATTCTCCTCTCTTCCTACTCATACACATGCCTTAAATACTCGGTAAAACCTTTTCACTGCTTCTAACAACTTGCCTCCCACACCATATACTCTTAAGACCTTCCACATAGCATCTCTATTAACCCTATCATATGCCTTCTCCACATCCATAAATGCTACATACAAATCCATCTGTTTTTCTAAGTATTTCTTACACATTTTTCAAAGCAAACACTGATCTACACATCCTCTACCACTTCTGAAACCACACTGCTATTCCCCAATCTGATGCTCTGTACATGCCTTCACCCTCTCAATCAATATCTTCCCATACAATTTCAAGGGAAAACTCAACAAACTTATGCCTCTGTAGTTTGAACACTTATCTTTATCCCCTTTGCCTTTGTACAATGGCACTATGCATGAATTCCACAAATCCTTGGGCACTTCACCATGGTCCATATATATATTAAATACCCTTACCAAAAAATCAACAACACAGTCACCCCTTTCATAATAAATTCCACTGCAATACCATCCAAACCTGCTGCCTTACCAGATTTCATCTTCCCCAAAGCTTTCACTTCATCTCTCTCAACCAAACCATTCTCCCTTACACCTCTCACTTTGCACACCACCCAGACCAAAACACCCTGTATCTGCCACTTTATCATCAGACACATTCAACAAACCTTCAAAATACTCACTCCATCTCCTTTTCACTTCACTACTACCTATTATTACTTCCCCACTTGCCCCCTTCACCAATGTTCCTATTTGTTCTCTTGTCTTATGCACATCATTTACCTCCTTCCAAAACATCTTTTTGTTCTCCCTAAAATTCAATGATACTATCTCAGCCCAACTCTCATTTGCCCTCTTTTTCAACCCTTGCTCCTTTCTCTAGACCTCTTGCCATGTTCTTTTATACATCTCCCAGTCATTTGCACTCCTTCCTTGCAAGTATCGTTCAAATGCACTCTTTTCTCTTTCACTAACAACTTTACTTCTTCATCCCACCACTCACTACCCTATCTAATCTACCCACCTCCCACCTTTCTCATGCCATGTGCATCTTTTGTGCAAGCCATCACCACTTCCCTAAATACATCCCATTCCTCACCCACTCCCCTTATGTCATTTGCTCTTACCTTTTGTCATTCAACACTCAGTCTCTCTTGGTACTTCCTTGCACAAGTCTTCTTTCCAAGCTCACTTACTCTCACCACTGTCTTCTCCCCAACTTTCTCTATTCTTTTTTGAAAACCTCAACAAATCTTCACCTTTGCCTCCACAAGACAGTGATCAGACATCCCTCCAGCTACCCCTCTCAGCACATTAACACCCAAGTGTCTCTTTCATATGCCTATCAATCAACAATAATCCAATAATGCCCTATGACCATCTCTCCTACTCACGTACATATACTTATGCATAGCTCTCTTTTAAAACAAGGTATTCCCAATCCCCAGTCTTTTTTAGCACACAACTCCCACAAGCTCTTCACTACTTTCCATTCACAACAATGAATACCCCATGTACAACAATTATACCCTCAACTGCCATATTACTCATGTTCACATTTAAATCACCCATCACTAAAACCTAGTCTCGTGCATCAAAGCTGCTGACACACTCACTCAGCTGCTCCCAAAACACTTGCCTCAAATGATCTTTCTTCTCATGACCAGCACCAATAATCACCCATCTCTCTCCATCCACTTTCAGTTTTACTCACATCAATCTAGAGTTTGCTTTCTTACACTCTATCACATATCTATCTACTTAATCACTCTTTCCTGCGTCAGCAAGATAGCGTCAGGAAACACACAAAAAATGGCCCATCCACTCATATACACATATATATATAAATGCCCATATACGTACATATACATATACACACATGAATATATTCACACTTGCTTGCCTTCATCCATTTCTGTCGCTATCCCACCCCACAGGAAACATCATCACTGCCCCTGCTTTGGCAAGGTAGTGCCAAAAACAGACAAAAAGGCCACATTTGTTTACACTCAGTCTCTAGCTGTCATGTGTAATGCACCGAAACAGCAGCTCCCTATCCACATCAAGGCCCCACAGACCCTTCCCTGGTTTACTCCAGATAGTTTATGTGCCCTGGTTCATTCCATTGACAGCACGTTGACCCCAGTATACCACATGGTTCCAACTCACTCTATTCCTTGCATGCCTCTCACCCTCCTACATGTTCAGGCCCCAATCACTCAAAATCTTTTTCACTCAATCCTTCACCTTCCAATTTGGTCTCCACTTCTTCTTGTTCCCTCCACCTCTGAAACACACACACACACACATTATAATTATCATACTTCACTGCCATTTCCCATGTCATTGAGGTAGCACCAGGAAATATACATAGAATGACCCAACCACTCATATACACATAGACGCCCATACACGCACATATACATATCATTTATCATATTCTTTTATTATACTTTGTCACTGTCTCCCGTGTTAGCGAGGCAGCGTAAAGAAACAGATGAAAGAATGGCCCAACCTACCCACATACACATGTATATACATAAACGTCTACACACGCACATATACATACCTATACATCTCAATGTATATATACACACACAGACATATACATATATACACATGCACATAATTCATACTGTCTGCCCTTATTCATTCACATCGCCACCCCGCCACACATGAAATGAAAACCCCTATCCCCCGCATGTGCGCGAGGTAGCGCTAGGAAAAGACAACAAAGGCCACTTTCATTCACACTCAGTCTCTAGCTGTCATGTATAATGCACCGAAACAACAGCTCCCTTTCCACATCCAGGCCCCACAAAACTTTCCATGGTTTACCCCAGACGCTTCACATGGCCTGGTTCAATCCATTGACAGCACGTCGATCCCAGTATACCACATCGTTCCAATTCAATCTATTCCTTGTACACCTTTCACCCTCCTGCATGTTTAGGCCCTGATCACTCAAAATCTTTTTCACTACATCTTTCCACCTCCAGTTTGGTCTCCCACTTCTCGTTCCCTCCACCTCTGACACATATATCCTCTTTCCTCACTCATTCTCTCCATGTGACCACACTCTTTTTATTACCACACATCTCTCTAACCCTTTCATTACTTACTCGATCAAACCACCTCACACCACATACTGTCTTCAAACATCTCATTTCCAGCACATCCACCCTCCTCCGCACAACTCTATCCATAGCCCATGAATCTGCAACCATATAACATTGTTGGAACCTCTATTCCTTCAAACATACCCATTTTTGCTTTCCAAGATAACATTCTTGACTTCCACATATTTTTCAACACTCCCTCCCCCACCCTATGATTCACTTCCGTTTCCATGGTTCCATCCGCTGCCAAATCCACTCCCAGATATCTAAAACACTTCACTCCCTCCAGTTTTTCTCCATTCAAATTTACTTCCCAATTGACTTAGTCCCATAACCCTACTGTACCTAATAACCTACTCTTATTTACATTTACTCTCAGCTTTCTTCTTTCACACACTTTACCAAATTCAGTCACCAGCTTCTACAGTTTCTCACCCGAATCATCCACCAGCACTGTATCATCAGCGAACAACAACTGACTCACTTCCCAAGCTCTCCCATCCACAAAGGCTGCATACTTGCCCCTCTTTCCAAGACTCTTGCATTCACCTCCCTAACAACCCCATCCATAAACAAATTAAACAACCATGGAGACATCACGCACCCCTGCTGCAAACCAATATTCACTGAGAACCAATCACTTTCCTCTCTTCCTACATGTACACATGCCTTACATCCTCGATAAAAACTTTTCACTGCTTCTAACAACTTACCTCCCACACCATATATTCTTAATACCTTCCACAGAGCATCTCTATCAACTCTATCATATGCCTTCTCCAGATCCATAAACGCTTCATACAAATCCATTTGCTTTCTTAAGTATTTCTCATAAATTTTTCAAAGCAAACACATATATTTATCAACATATAAACATATACCTACTTAAACAGACATACACATATATACACATGTACATATTCATACTTGTTTGCCTTCATCCATTCCTGGCACTACCCTGCCCCACAGGAAACAGCATTGCTGCCCCCTGCTTCAGCAAGGCAGCTCCAGGAAAAGAGACGAAAAGGCCACATTCGTTCACACTCAGTCTCTAGCTGTCTTGTGTAATGCACCCTAGCCAGAGCCAGGTACACATTTTATCAACCAACCCCTAGGGGTGGATGATCAGCTGAGTTGACTATGGACTGATTACCATAACCAGGATTCCAACCTATGTGCTCGACCCTGGACAGCCCATGAATACATCACAGTCAGGAACGCTAACTGCTACACCAGAGGAATAACAGCTTATTTTGTCTTTCATTAAAGAAAATATTCTTTAGTTAGTCCTAAGGAATAAAATTTGACTTCATACATGTGCTTCTATTTGAAATACTGATGTGATCAAAGTTTTCGTTTAGTCACATTTACCAGGAACAAAATCCCAATGTGAACCGGGGCCCACTTGTATAAAACAATGCAATACAAAAATTCTTATACTAATAACTTTTATGATACTTACAGATAAAACATTAGTGAAGAAATCTGGGTAGAAATGTGGCCATGAGAGACGTGCAATATCCACAACAAGTTTGACCAGCTTGTTGCGGATGTAATAGGGGGCTACTTTATGGTTCTCTAATACAAAGCGATAGAGGGTGGAACGAATTTCTGTTCTTTCTTCTGACATCAGTCCTACCCACTGTTTGTTTATAATGTTCTGGAAAATAATAATAATAATAATGATACTGGAGTATCTAAAGCTAGAATGAGATAAAATGAAAATATAAATATTCACAAATGGAAAACAAGTATTCAACTCTTTCATTCTTATAATGGCTACTTATACATATATTCATTAGACTACAATAATTTCCTTTGATTATGAGCCAATACAGAGTAAACAGGTTTCTTACAAAATGTCACAACACTGCCGCCCCAGTATTGCATATGCTGTTCTTCAAACATCTAAGACTATAGCTCGGTAGCATTGCAGTACTGCTCCAAACACCTCTTTGGTTATTTTCTTTCTGTACTAGTTTAGCATATGTAGGTTTCTCCATTGACCTCCAAACCACTTTACCTATGGACTGGAATAGTCTACTCTGTTTCTGCCAACCACCTCATAAATAATTCCATATTTGCATCAACAAACAGAATACAGTCTTCTCCAACCAACCTTTCAGCCATTTCAATGCTGTAACAATGCAGCACAAAGCCTCATCTAACTACTTTGGCCACTAAACCTCTGCACTAATGCAACATACAGTCTTCACTATTCACCTAATCATCATTTGGTGACCACACCATTCTACCAATGTGGTATTCACAGCCTTCCTATAAATCATCCTTAGCCATTACACATCTGTCCACTGTAGTCTTCTGCCAAGCAATTACCATTAATGCATATCCAAAAGTTCTGTACTGGTTGAATCACAATAATTAAGCATTAAATGTTTTCGGACTGCACTAATGAAAATAAACACACATCAGTTAATACTGCTCTAACGAACTGCATGTAAATAATCATACATCCACAATGAAACAGACATCATATTCATATTCAGTCTGAGAGGCATGTTACATTTTCATTTTCCAAAGGACCAAAGTCTCTGATGATATGAAAACTGAGTGTGGTAAGAACATAGATATTAAAAGCAGATGTGTGTCCACTGAGAGCTGAGAGCTGAAGTTAAACCACAAAACAAAGAATAAACAACTAGAGATGTTTCACAGTAGCAACACAGCCTCCTGAAACATTCTCAGACATCTACCCTTTCTAAAAAAGGATCCAGCATAAACTACATACCACTTTCTTTAGAAGCAGTCATCAATCACTAAGTTCCCGCTCTGCATATAAGAAATTCTGATATTCTTTTTCTCTTATGGAATATTTCTGTACCATATGTTACTGAAGAAAATTCCACCAAATGTAGTATACTTTCATCTATACTAGTGTGTGTGTGTGTGTGTGTGTGTGTGTGTGTGTGTGTGTGTGTGTGTGTGTGTGTGTGTGTGTGTGTGTGTGTGTGTGTGTGTGTGTGTGTGTATGTGTGTGTGTGTGTATGTGTGTGTGTAAGTGTTGGAGTGGGAGGGAATAGCTGATGAGAAAAGGAACTGGCTGATGACAAGGATTCACCTTATCTATGGAACATAAGATAAGCCCTGGGGATAGAGGAGAAAGAATACTTCCCACACATTTTCCAAGTGTCATAGAAGGCAACAAAAGGGGACAGAAGAAGAGGGCTAGAAACCCTCCCCTCCTTGTATCTAAATTTTTAAAGAGTCATGCGGGGAGTGCTCATCTCCTCGAAGGCTCAGATTAAGGCGTCTAAATGTGTGTGGATGTAACCAAGATGAGAAAAAAGGAGAGATAGGTAGCATGTTTAAGAAAACGAAACTGGATGTTTTGGCTCTGAGTGAAAAAAAGCTCAAGGGTAAAGGGGAAGAGTGGTTTGGGAATGTCTTGGGAGTAAAGTCAGGGGTTGGTGAGAGGACAAGAGCAAAGGAAGGAGTAGCACTACTCCTGAAGCAGGAGTTGTGGGAGTATGTGATAAGAGTGTAAAAAAGTAAACTCTAGATTGATATGGGTAAAACTGAAAGTGGATGGAGAGAGATGGATGATTATTGGTGCCTATGCACCTGGTCATGAGAAGAAAGATCATGATAGGCAAGTGTTTTGGGAGCAGCTGAATGAGTGTGTTTGCAGCTTTGATGCACGAGACCAGTTATAGTGATAGGTAATGAGGCAGTTGAGGGTACAATTGGTGTACATGGGGTGTTCAGTGTTGTACATGAAAATGGTGAAGAGCTCGTATATTCGTGTGTTGAAAAAGAATTGGTGACTGGGAATACCTGGTTTAAAAAGAGAGATATACATAAGTATACATATAAGTAGGAGAGATGGCCAGAGAGCGTTACTGGGTTATGTGTTAATTGATAGGCGCATGAAAGAGAGACTTTTGGATGTTAATGTGCTGAGAGGGGCAACTGGAGGGACGTCTGATCATTATCTTTTGGAGGCGAAGGTGAAGATTTGTAGAGGTTTTCAGAAAAGAAGAGAGAATGTTGGGGTGAAGAGAGTGGTGAGACTAAGTGAGCATGGAAAGGAGACTTGTGTGAGGAAGTACCAGGAGACATTGAGCGCAGAATGGAAAAAGGTAAGAGCAAATGACGTATGGGGAGTGGGGGAGGAATGGGATGTATTTAGGGAAGCAGTGATGGCTTGCGCAAAAGAAGCTTGTGGCATGAGAAACATGGGAGGTGGGCAGATTAGAAAGAGTCAAGAGTGGTGGGATGAAGGTGTAAGATTGTTAGTGAAGGAGAAGAGAGAGGCATTTGGATGATTTTTGCAGGGAAATAGTGCATATGACTGGGAGATGTATAAAAGAAAGTGGCAGGAGGTCAAGAGAAAGGTGCATGAAGTGAAAAAGAGGGCAAATTAGAGTTGGGGTGAGAGAGGATCATTAAATTTCAGGAAGAATAAAAAGATGTTTTGGAAGGAGGTAAATAAATTGTGTAAGACAAGAGAACAAATGGGAACATCGGTGAAGGGGGCTAATGGGGAGGTAATAACAAGGAGATGGAATGAGTATTTTAGAAGGTTTGCTGAATGTGTTTGATGATAGAGTGGCAGATATAGGGTGTTTCAGGCGAGGTGGTGTGAGAAGTGAGAGGGTCAAGGAGAATGGTTTGATAAACAGAGAAGAGGTAGTGCAAGCTTTGCTGAAGATGAAAGCTGGCAAGCGGTGGGTTTGGATGGTATTGCAGTGGAATTTATTAAAAAAGGGGGTGAGTGTGTTGCTGACTAACTGGTGAGAATATTCAATGTATGTAAGGTTCGTGGTGAAGTGCCTAAGGATTGGCGGAATGCACGCATAGTGCCATTGTATAAAGGTAAAGGGGACAAAGGTGAGTGTTCAAATTACAAAGGTATAAGTTTGTTGGGTATTCCTGGGAAAGTACATGGGAGGGTATTGATTGAGAGGGTAAAGGCATGTACAGAGCATCAGACTGGGGAAGGGCAGTGTGGTTTCAGAAGTGGTAGAGGATGTGAGGATTAGTGTATGCTTTTAAAAATGTATGTGAGAAATACTTAGAAAAACAGATGGATTTGTATGTAGCATTTACGGATCTGGAGAAGATATATGATACGAGTTGATAGAGATGCTCTGTGGAAGGTATTATGAGTATATGGTGTGGGAGGTAAGTTGCCAGAAGCAGTGAAAAGTTTTTATCGAGGATGTATGCCATGTGTACGTGTAAGAAGAGAGGAAAGTGATTGGTTCCCAATGAACATTGGTTTACAGTATGGGTGTATGAAGTCTCCATGGTTGTATAATTTGTTTATGGATGGGGTTGTTAGGGAAGTGAATGCAAGAGTTTTGGAAAGAGGGGCACGTATGCAGTCTGCCATCGATGAGAGGGCTTGGGAAGTGAGTCAGTTGTCGTTTGCTGATGATACAGCGATAGTGGCTGATTCGGGTGAGAAACTGATGACTGAGTTTGGTAAAGTACGTGAAAGAAGAAAGCTGAGAGTAAATGTGAATAAGAGCAAGGCTATTAGGTGCAGTTGGGTTGGGGGACATGTAAATTGGGAGGTAAGTTTAAATGGAGAAAAACTCGAGGAAGTGAAGTGTTTTAGATATCTGGGAGTGGATCTAGCAGCGGATGGAACCATGGAAGCAGAAGTGAGTCACAGAGTGGGGGAGGGGGCAAAAGGTCTGGGAGTGCTGAAGAATGTGTGGAAGGCAAAAATGTTATCTTGGAGAGCAAAAATGGGTATGTTTGAAGGAATAGTGGTTCCAGCAATGTTATATGGTTGTGAGGCATGGGTTATAAATAATGTTGTGCAGTGAAGGGTGGATGTGTTGGAAATGAGATGTTTGAGGACAATATATGGTGCGAGGTGGTTTGATTGAGTAGGTAATGAAAGGGTAAGAGAGAGTGTGGTAATAAAAAGAAGATGGTTGAGAGAGCAGAAGAGGGTGTACTGAAATGGTCTGGTCACATGGAGAGAATGAGTGAGGAGAGACTAACAAAGAAGATATATGTGTCAGAGGTGGGGAGAACAAGGAGAAGTGGGAGACCAAATTGGAGGTGGAAGGATGGAGTGAAAAATATCTTGAGCGATCAGGGCCTGAACATATAGGAGGGTGAAAGGTGTGCAAGGAATAGAGTGAATTGGAACGATGTGGTATACCAGGGTCGAAGTGCTGTCAATGGATCGAACCAGGGCATGTGAAGTTTCTGGGGTAAACCATGGATAGTTTTGTGGGGCCTGGATGTGGAAAGGGAGCTGTGGTTTTAGTGCATTATACAGGACAGCTAGAGACTGAGTGTGAACAAATGTGGTCTTTGTTTATTCCTAGTGCTACCTCGCACATGCACGGGGGAAAGGGGTGCCATATCATGTGTGGCTGGGTGGCAATGGGAACAGATGAAGGCAGCAAGTATGAATACATACATGTGTGTATATATGTATATGTCTGAGTATGTATATGTATGTATACGTTGAAATGTATAGGTGCGTGTGTGGGCGTTTATGTATATACATGTGTATGTGGGTGGGTTGGGCTATTCTTTCATCTGTTTCCTTGCTCTACCTCGCTAATGCAAGAGACGGCAACCAAAGTATAATAAATAAAAAAATAAAATAAAGATTTTTTTTTTTTTTTTTTGCTTTGTTGCTGTCTCCCGCGTTTGCGAGGTAGCGCAAGGAAACAGACGAAAGAAATGGCCCAACCCACCTCCATACACATGTATATACATACGTCCACACACGCAAAATACATACCTACACAGCTTTCCATGGTTTACCCCAGACGCTTCACATGCCTTGATTCAATCCACTGACAGCACGTCAACCCCGGTATACCACATCGCTCCAATTCACTCTATTCCTTGCCCTCCTTTCACCCTCCTGCATGTTCAGGCCCCGATCACACAAAATCTTTTTCACTCCATCTTTCCACCTCCAATTTGGTCTCCCTCTTCTCTTCGTTCCCTCCACCTCCGACACATATATCCTCTTGGTCAATCTTTCCTCACTCATTCTCTCCATGTGCCCAAACCATTTCAAAACACCCTCTTCTGCTCTCTCAACCACGCTCTTTTTATTTCCACACATCTCTCTTACCCTTACGTTACTTACTCGATCAAACCACCTCACACCACACATTGTCCTCAAACATCTCATTTCCAGCACATCCATCCTCCTGCGCACAACTCTATCCATAGCCCACGCCTCGCAACCATACAACATTGTTGGAACCACTATTCCTTCAAACATACCCATTTTTGCTTTCCGAGATAATGTTCTCGACTTCCACACATTCTTCAAGGCTCCCAGAATTTTCGCCCCCTCCCCCACCCTATGATCCACTTCCGCTTCCATGGCTCCATCCGCTGCCAGATCCACTCCCAGATATCTAAAACACTTCACTTCCTCCAGTTTTTCTCCATTCAAACTCACCTCCCAATTGACTTGACCCTCAACCCCACTGTACCTAATAACCTTGCTCTTCTTCACATTTACTCTTAACTTTCTTCTTTCACACACTTTACCAAACTCAGTCACCAGCTTCTGCAGTTTCTCACATGAATCAGCCACCAGCGCTGTATCATCAGCGAACAACAACTGACTCACTTCCCAAGCTCTCTCATCCCCAACAGACTTCATACTTGCCCCTCTTTCCAAAACTCTTGCATTCACCTCCCTAACAACTCCATCCATAAACAAATTAAACAACCATGGAGACGTCACACACCCCTGCCGCAAACCTACATTCACTGAGAACCAATCACTTTCCTCTCTTCCTACACGTACACATGCCTTACATCCTCGATAAAAACTTTTCACTGCTTCTAACAACTTGCCTCCCACACCATATATTCTTAATACCTTCCACAGAGCATCTCTATCAACTCTATCATATGCCTTCTCCAGATCCATAAATGCTACATACAAATCCATTTGCTTTTCTAAGTATTTCTCACATACATTCTTCAAAGCAAACACCTGATCCACACATCCTCTACCACCTCTGAAACCACACTGCTCTTCCCCAATCTGATGCTCTGTACATGCCTTCACCCTCTCAATCAATATCCTCCCATATAATTTACCAGGAATACTCAACAAACTTATACCTCTGTAATTTGAGCACTCACTCTTATCCCCTTTGCCTTTGTACAATGGCACTATGCACGCATTCCGCCAATCCTCAGGCACCTCACCATGAGTCATACATACATTAAATAACCTTACCAACCAGTCAACAATACAGTCACCCCCTTTTTTAAGAAATTCCACTGCAATACCATCCAAACCTGCTGCCTTGCCGGCTTTCATCTTCCGCAAAGCTTTTACTACCTCTTCTCTGTTTACCAAATCATTTTCCCTAACCCTCTCACTTTGCACACCACCTCGACCAAAACACCCTATATCTGCCACTCTATCATCAAACACATTCAACAAACCTTCAAAATACTCACTCCATCTCCTTCTCACATCACCACTACTTGTTATCACCTCCCCATAATCACATGTAATTTTCAAGTGTGATTTAATTCTGCAGATACCCAAACAAAACACACTTTTTACGTTTTTCCCACTCATGATTTTACACATTCGATATATATCATTTACATAATTTTTCACATATTCACATTCTTATATTTCACAAATCATATATATGCATTCATGTTTCATTTACACATGCAGAACATCATTTATATGAAAAAATCAAAAAATAACCTTATTTTCATCAAATGTATATGTTGACACAAAGGCAATTGTTTTTGTCAGAAAACAGACTATTTTTTTCTTTTATTACATTGGTCACTCCAGCCAAGAACAAAAGTCTAACTCAAGGCCAAGCCTTAATCAATATATAAAGAGGATTATGAAAGGGAAAAAGCAGAGAAAATTTGCATAAATCTGCCTTCCAACCCTGATGATAATTACACTCTACATAGATTTATGGGTGACTGTGATACAAGATATTTTTTTCCAGCTGTGTTGTTAGGTTCCCAGTTACATCTGTAAATAAGAGAGGGGACCAAACATGAACTGGGAATTTAATCATGGACAAGAACAATCAGTCCTCTTAGGTGGGCTATTCAAAACAGTGTGGTTTCCAAAAGGTACAAGGCAAGAAGTGGCTTTATCCTCTTTAGAAAGTAAGAGCCAACCATCTTGAAGCACAACTGGAAGGAGTCCAATGCCCAGAAACAAAACTCCCAAAATGAAGTGGCAGCCAGGAAGAATTAAAAAGAGCATATCCTTCTCTCAAATCAGCCTGAGGCATACTGAGGCAAGCTGCTGGTGCTCACATCATCAGGAACACTAGTTTCAGTCACTAGATGTACAATGATTTCACCTGAAAGTGTCATATGCTTGTACCCACAATAAACCTTTGCCATGTATCACCTTTGAAAACATATGGGGTGTATACAATGTCTTTTGTGGGACACTGTGATTTCAAGTAGGTGAATACTGAGTGTAGTGGAGTTTAACGCTGGGTTGGAAGTCTCTACTGTGCTTGGACTTTTTTTCTTTTTTACACTGGAGGCTCCAGTCACAGATAACAGCCTACATTGAGGCCAGATTATGAAAGAGATGATTATGAAAGGGAAAAAGAACAGACAAGGGAAAGTATCTATGAATTTTGAAGGAAGTGAAAAACCTGTCTTCTAAAATGTGCAAGGTCATAGTTATTGAAAAAGACTTGAGAAAGTAGAGATTTCTAAAGCTTAGATGTGTAGGGAAAGAAACAGTTATCAAAATGGCCCATCCTTGATATCAACAGCCACAACAACAATCATCAAATACAACTTTCCTGGTGTGCTCAAAATGGTGATGCTCAGAGTTATTATATTCATCCTTGATATCCCATCTTTTATACAATGGCACTATCACTACAGGTATCCAATTATCTGACATCCTGCCTCTTTTCCTTAACATATACATTTAGTGCATTCATTCCATCAACAAATCACCTCAATCTTTCATATCATTGCCTTCCCATCTACTCCAGAAGGTTTTCCCATTCTTATCCTACTTTTTACCTTTTCATTCTTATCCTGCTTATTCTCATCCATGAATAATAGTTCCTAATCATGAAAACCTAAAGTTCATGATTTATTATCATTATCATACTTGATCGTTGTTTCCTGCATCAGTGAGGTAGCACCAGGAAACAGACAAAGACCCATCCACTCATATAAACACATATATAGATAAATGTACATATGCATACATATACATATCAACATATACACATGTACAAATATATATATATACATATATATATATATATATATATATATATATATATATATATATATATATATATATATATATATATATATATATATATATATGTATACATGTACATATTCATACTTGCATTCCTTCATCCATTCCTGGTGCCACCATGCCCCAAAGGAAACAGCACTGCCACCCCCTGTATCAGGGGGGTAGCGCCAAGAAAACAGAAAAAAAATGGCCACATTCGCTCACACTCAGTCTCTAGCTGTCGTGTAATGTACCAAAACCATAGCTCCCTTTCCACATCCATGCCCTACAGACCTTTCCATGGATTACCTCAGAACGTTTCACATGCCCTGGTCCAGTCTATTGACAGCACGTTGACCCAAGTATAACACATAGTACCAATTCACTCTATTCCATGCATGCCTCACCCTCCTGCATGTTCAGGCCCCAATTCCTCAAAATCTTTTTCACTCCATCCCTCCATTTCCAACTTGGTCTCCCGCTTCTCCTTGTTCCCTCCACCTCTGACACATATATATATACTCTTTGGCAACCTTCCTCACTCATTCATTCTATATGTCCAAACCATTTCAACACATAAAATACTTCAAATGATTAATTCAGCTCCATCCTCAGAATAATTTTCAAATCACTTTTAAGTGTTTAAGTTTTAAAATAATGCTTATACTGGGAATGACAACAAAACTTGTTACAGTATTCTTCATTAATACTGTATAAATTAAGCATTATCAAATCATCAATAAATCATGCATAAACAACTGCATAGCACTGGTAGGCAAAAATGATAACTAAACTTAAGCACAACTATAACCAACAAGAATTCTCAAGTAGTAGTCTTACCTCTAAGGTTGTGAGACAGTACATGGAAACATATGAGTTGTGGGTGTGAGCCACATAATAAAGACATTGTTTCCATGCTCCACGCTGCTGCCCAAAGTTTCCCAAAACAGTCTCAATATCTCTCTTCCTGTTGTTGGTTGTTGCTGGGCTAAAAAATTCATTCATTAACCCCTCTAAAGCATGAAGAGAATCCCGGTCTGTGGCCTGTGAAGAGTGATCAGCAATTAGGAAATATGAAACAGCATTCAGCAACATAAGGACAATGCTAGTCAAAAGGCATCTGGATACAAGAGAGGACATGCAGGTAAAACTTATTAATTTACCAGTTCATTCACATGTGCATGTGGTGGATTAAGAACACTTAGTCTATGAGCCCATTCACATCAATCTTTACCTTGTGTACAATGAGACAAAATTAATTGAGATTTCTGCAATAAATAGCCAGCATCATAGTTATTCACTTTGCATACTTACACTGTCATAAAAAATTTGTAAGACAACCTTCACTTCATTCTCAAAAAAGAAAAAAACAAAATCTTTCATTCCCAGAGAACTACCAATGAAAATATCCAGCCCCTAATGTTCACATTATGAATGCAGTCAGTCTCTTCTAACTAATTTGTCCCCTCATAGCTTCAACTTCTGTATACTAACAAAGCATCTTTTACGATTCTTTCATTTAGTACAGTTAATGGATACACAAGATGTTGGCCTACTACTAGAATCATAGGACCTAGGTAAAAAGGTGTTCAGCAAATTCAGTTATCTATTAATAATCACCCTACATATCTTTCATTAGCAAGGAAATGTGGACTCCTTTGGAATGAGTTCTTTGACGAAACTGTACTCCCAATGATACAGTCTCACAAAAGGTGACTTCTGGTAGTATTATTATTTAGGTTTGATGATACATACATATATGGAGGATGTTTAAATGAAATGCACAGAAGGTTATGGTTCTTATCTTTAACAAGCAGTCTCAATTCAACATCTGTTTGAATGGAGAACTGGAAATGTAAAGAAGATTACTTATCTGAGGCAAAGTTAAATAAAGATAATGATGGAAAATAAGAAGAGCTATACATTCCTGATGGACTTTCATGAGGGGAAAATGTGAAATAGGCACAAAATGTGTATGATGAAGATGAACTGGGAATGTCTTAATTAGTCTAGGGAAAACATAATACAGAGGCTTGAGTCCAATGACTGACTGATTTTAAGGATTTGTTAAATGCTAGAACCTAATGGTTATCCAGTGCTTTTTATGTGATCCAACCAATATCAATTTGAGTTAATTAATTCTTCATATTTGTCTTCGTTACTCATCTTCACACAAAGTAAACTGAGTACAGTTGTTACGTAATTTCAAGGTTGTATGTGAGGGCTGTGGCAATAAAAAAGTCAGGGTCCAAGTTGGCTTACCTCTTCCTTATGTATTCACAATGATTTTAATGTCAGAGAAACTTATCCCTTTACATTTATCATGTTATTCTTCTTCACTTTTCTAACTAAATAATGTATCTAATATGTCCTAATTACTCATTTCATCAAACATTTTATATAGTTTCTACAAGGTCACCATGTTTGCACAACTTGCACCAATGATGGTGATTGTAGGAATACTGACAAAAGCAGAATATTTTCCTATGCATGCCAGGTAACAGAACAAACCCTTATAAGTAGCTAATGGCGGACATCAAAACAGATGTACAAAAAGTTAAAACACCTACTGATATTGGTCGTCATCCTGTATAAGAATATCTACAGATGTTAGCTCCCATTTCACACTTTAATGAAAAGATGAAGAATACCTCATCATCCCAAAAAATTATGTAAATGAATGGATGAGGAATATACTTCTATGATACATACTGGTACTTGCAAAAAATATGTACATGATCCATATGGGTGAAAAACATGGAAAAATAAAATGTTTTATGTGATTACGTGTACGTAGAATAAAATTACACCTGGAGTAAACCATAACTATCATACACTTACAGAGATCCATGCCATCAACCTAGGCCCCTCCCTTGTCCACTTACCAACTTCACACACCAACATACAGGAAGGTACACTCCATTTACAGTTATATAATTCAATAATGTTTGATACAGAAATATTTCCAAGTGAAAAACAATTCTACTTTTTTCCTAACACTAAAATAATATTTCTGGACTATGCCCACAAGGGTCAATTTCATACTACAGCCTCTGGTTCTATCTTTGCATCCTTACACAAAGTTTTCTCTTGACATCATCATACGAGTTTGAAAACTCGTGCGGTTGAACTCATCACCCCAAATTTTTTCTTCCATGGTGGTCAATTCATGGCCTCTAACCTTTAACAGTAACCCAGCTCTCTTAACTATGGTGCCATCTTTGCTGCCCTCCTCTGAACTTTCTTCATTAGTTCTTTGTGGCTCTTTAAGTGCAATGATTAAATTCAAAAATCACATTCTAGTTTTAACTTAATATATGACATCAACAGGTTGCTGAACATTTCCTATTCCATGTACTGGAATGCAATTGTAAAAGTTGCAAACAGACAGCATACTTCCTTTACGATTCTCCAATGACGGGGCTCTGGTGACAGGTTAGGTATAATGTCAACTCCCAAGTCCCTCTCACACAGATTGTGTGAGTGATCATGCTCCTAAAAGGTTCACAAACTTTAGGGGTACTTTTCAGTATAAAGTCTGTAAACATCCATATTTTCTCTTTCAAGAGAATGACTAATGTTAGTGTTGAACTCACAGCACTATAAGCTGATATACATCATCAAAAAAATTCATCAAACTGCAACAAATAGGAACATTAGCCACTATCCTACTACTTCCACTCACCATTATCTTACTGTAGTCAACTAGCAGACTTCCAGGAGATGGACAGGGCTAGCTCCTGTGGAAAGTACAAAAATAATAAAAACATAACAAATACCTACTCCGCTTAGTATACTCTATGCAACAACACATAAAACTGAACTTCCATTTAACATACAAGTGAGTACCTTTACAGTGAAAGGCCAATTACCTGACTACACTCAGCCCTGTAGCAAGTCAGATAATTAGAAAACTTGGATACCTAGATGTTTTTAAGTATACTGAATTAAAGAAATCCTAAAGATATAATAATGTGTACGTGTAGGAAGAGAGGAAAGTGATTGGTTCTCAGTGAATGTAGGTTTGCGGCAGGGGTGTGTGATGTCTCCATGGTTGTTTAATTTGTTTATGGATGGGGTTGTAAGGGAGGTAAATGCAAGAGTCCAGGAAAGAGGGGCAAGTATGAAGTCTGTTGGGGATGAGAGAGCTTGGGAAGTGAGTCAGTTGTTGTTCGCTGATGATACAGCGCTGGTGGCTGATTCATGTGAGAAACTGCAGAAGCTGGTGACTGAGTTTGGTAAAGTGTGTGAAAGAAGAAAGTTAAGAGTAAATGTGAATAAGAGCAAGGTTATTAGGTACAGTAGGGTTGAGGGTCAATTTAATTGGGAGGTGAGTTTGAATGGAGAAAAACTGGAGGAAGTGAAGTGTTTTAGATATCTGGAATGGATCTGGCAGCGGATGGAACCATGGAAGCGGAAGTGGATCATAGGGTGGGGGAGGGGGCGAAAATTCTGGGAGCCTTGAAGAATGTGTGGAAGTCGAGAACATTATCTCGGAAAGCAAAAATGGGTATGTTTGAAGGAATAGTGGTTCCAACAATGTTGTATGGGTGCGAGGCATGGACTATGGATAGAGTTGTGCGCAGGAGGATGGATGTGCTGGAAATGAGATGTTTGAGGACAATGTGTGGTGTGAGGTGGTTTGATCGAGTAAGTAACGTAAGGGTAAGAGAGATGTGTGGAAATAAAAAGAGCGTGGTTGAGAGAGCAGAAGAGGGTGTTTTGAAATGGTTTGGTCACATGGAGAGAATGAGTGAGGAAAGATTGACCAAGAGGATATATGTGTCGGAGGTGGAGGGAACGAGGAGAAGAGGGAGACCAAATTGGAGGTGGAAAGATGGAGTGAAAAAGATTTTGTGTGATCGGGGCCTGAACATGCAGGAGGGTGAAAGGAGGGCAAAGAATAGAGTGAATTGGAGCGATGTGGTATACCGGGGTTGACGTGCTGTCAGTGGATTGAATCAAGGCATGTGTATGGGGGTGGGTTGGGCCATTTCTTTTGTCTGTTTCCTTGCGCTACCTCGCAAATGCGGGAGACAGCGACAAAAAAAAAAAGAAAATAAAAATAAAATAATACTGAAGTAAATGAAAATGAATAGATTATTCCTGTGTGGCAGGGTAACGATGGGAATGGATGGAGGTGGCAAGTATGAATATGTACATGTGAATATATGTCTGTGTATGTATATGTATGTATACATTGAAATGTATAGGTATGTATGTGTGCGTGTGTGGGCGTTTATGTATATACATGTGTATGTGGGAGGGTTGGACCATTCTTTCATCTGTTTTCTTGCACTACCTCGCTAACACGGGAGACAACGACTAAGTACAATAAAATAAATGAATATATATATATATATTTTTTTTTTTGCCGCTGTCTCCCGCGTTTGCGAGGTAGCGCAAGGAAACAGACGAAAGAAATGGCCCAACCCACCCCCATACACATGTATATACATACGTCCACACACGCAAATATACATACCTACACAGCTTTCCATGGTTTACCCCAGACGCTTCACATGCCCCGATTCAATCCACTGACAGCACGTCAACCCCGGTATACCACATCGCTCCAATTCACTCTATTCCTTGCCCTCCTTTCACCCTCCTGCATGTTCAGGCCCCGATCACACAAAATCTTTTTCACTCCATCTTTCCACCTCCAATTTGGTCTCCCTCTTCTCCTCGTTCCCTCCACCTCCGACACATATATCCTCTTGGTCAATCTTTCCTCACTCATTCTCTCTATGTGCCCAAACCATTTCAAAACACCCTCTTCTGCTCTCTCAACCACGCTCTTTTTATCTCCACACATCTCTCTCACCCTTACGTTACTTACTTGATCAAACCACCTCACACCACACATTGTCCTCAAACATCTCATTTCCAGCACATCCATCCTCCTGCGCACAACTCTATCCATAGTCCACGCCTCGCAACCATACAACATTGTTGGAACCACTATTCCTTCAAACATACCCATTTTTGCTTTCCGAGATAATGTTCTCGACTTCCACACATTCTTCAAGGCTCCCAGAATTTTCGCCCCCTCCCCCACCCTATGATCCACTTCCGCTTCCATGGTTCCATCCGCTGCCAGATCCACTCCCAGATATCTAAAACACTTCACTTCCTCCAGTTTTTCTCCATTCAAACTCACCTCCCAATCTTTCTTTTCTTTCATACTATTCGCCATTTCCCGCGATAGCGAGGTAGCGTTAAGAACAGAGGACTGGGTCTTTGAGGGAATATCCTCACCTGGCCCTCTTCTCTGTTCCTTCTTTTGGGAAAAAAAAAAAAAAAAAAAAAAAAAAAATATATATATATCTATCGAGGATGTAAGGCATGTGTACGTGTAGGAAGAGAGGAAAGTGATTGGTTCTCAGTGAATGTAGGTTTGCGGCAGGGGTGTGTGATGTCTCCATGGTTGTTTAATTTGTTTATGGATGGGGTTGTAAGGGAGGTAAATGCAAGAGTCCAGGAAAGAGGGGCAAGTATGAAGTCTGTTGGGGATGAGAGAGCTTGGGAAGTGAGTCAGTTGTTGTTCGCTGATGATACAGCGCTGGTGGCTGATTCATGTGAGAAACTGCAGAAGCTGGTGACTGAGTTTGGTAAAGTGTGTGGAAGAAGAAAGTTGAGAGTAAATGTGAATAAGAGCAAGGTTATTAGGTACAGTAGGGGTGAGGGTCAAGTCAATTGGGAGGTGAGTTTGAATGGAGAAAAACTGGAGGAAGTGAAGTGTTTTAGATATCTGGGAGTGGATCTGTCAGCGGATGGAACCATGGAAGCGGAAGTGGATCATAGGGTGGGGGAGGGGGCGAAAATTTTGGGAGCCTTGAAAAATGTGTGGAAGTCGAGAACATTATCTCGGAAAGCAAAAATGGGTATGTTTGAGGGAATAGTGGTTCCAACAATGTTGTATGGTTGCGAGGCGTGGGCTATGGATAGAGATGTGCGCAGGAGGATGGATGTGCTGGAAATGAGATGTTTGAGGACAATGTGTGGTGTGAGGTGGTTTGATCGAGTAAGTAACGTAAGGGTAAGAGAGATGTGTGGAAATAAAAAGAGCGTGGTTGAGAGAGCAGAAGAGGGTGTTTTGAAATGGTTTGGGCACATGGAGAGAATGAGTGAGGAGAGATTGACCAAGAGGATATATGTGTCGGAGGTGGAGGGAACGAAGAGAAGAGGGAGACCAAATTGGAGGTGGAAAGATGGAGTGAAAAAGATTTTGTGTGATCCGGGCCTGAACATGCAGGAGGGTGAAAGGAGGGCAAGAAATAGAGTGAATTGGAGTCATGTGGTATACAGGGGTTGACGTGCTGTCAGTGGATTGAAGCAAGGCATGTGAAGCGTCTGGGGTAAACCATGGAAAGCTGTGTAGGTATGTATATTTGCGTGTGTGGACGTGTGTATGTACATGTGTATGGGGGGGGGTTGGGCCATTTCTTTCGTCTGTTTCCTTGCGCTACCTCGCAAACGTGGGAGACAGCGACAAAGTATAAAAAAAAAAAAAAAAAAAAAAAAAAAAAAAAGAATATATATATATATATATATATATATATATATATATATATATATATATATATATTTTTTGGTTTGTCGCTGTCTCCCGCGTTTGCGAGGCAGCGCAAGGAAACAGACGAAAGAAATGGCAAAACCCACCCCCATACACATGTATATACATACGTCCACACACACAAATATACATACCTACACAGCTTTCCATGGTTTACCCCAGACGCTTCACATGCCCTGATTCAATCCACTGACAGCACGTCAACCCCGGTATACCACATCGATCCAATTCACTCTATTCCTTGCCCTCCTTTCACCCTCCTGCATGTTCAGGCCCCGATCACACAAAATCTTTTTCACTCCATCTTTCCAAATCAAATTTGGTCTCCCACTTCTCCTCGTTCCCTCCACCTCCGACACATATATCTTCTTGGTCAATCTTTCCTCACTCAATCTCTCCATGTGCCCAAACCATTTCAAAACACCCTCTTCTGCTCTCTCAACCACGCTCTTTTTATTTCCACACATCTCTCTTACCCTTACGTTACTTACTCGATCAAACCACCTCACACCACACATTGTCCTCAAACATCTCATTTCCAGCACATCCATCCTCCTGCGCACAACTCTATCCATAGCCCACGCCTCGCAACCATACAACATTGTTGGAACCACTATTCCTTCAAACATACCCATTTTTGCTTTCCGAGATAATGTTCTCGACTTCCACACATTCTTCAAGGCTCCCAGGATTTTCGCCCCCTCCCCCACCCTATGATTCACTTTCGCTTCCATGGTTCCATCCACTGCCAGATCCACTCCCAGATATCTAAAATACTTTACCTCCTCCAGTTTTTCTCCATTCAAACTTACCTCCCAATTGACTTGACCCTCAACCCTACTGCACCTAATAACCTTGCTCTTATTCACATTTACTCTTAACTTTCTTCTTTCACACACTTTACCAAACTCAGTCACCAGCTTCTGCATTTTCTCACATGAATCAGCCACCAGCGCTGTATCATCAGCAAACAACAACTGACACTTCCCAAGCTCTCTCCTCCCCAACAGACTTCATACTTGCCCCTCTTTCCAAAACTCTTGCATTCACCTCCCTAACAACCCCATCCATAAACAAATTAAACAACCATGGAAACGTCACACACCCCTGCCGCAAACATACATTCACTGAGAACCAATCACTTTCCTTATCCTTGGGGATAGGGGAGAAAGAATATTTCTCACGTTTTCCCTGCGTGCCGTAGAAGGCGACTAACAGGGGAGGGAGCGGGTGGCTGGAAATCCTCCCATCTCTTTTTTTTTTTTCCAAAGGAAGGAACAGAAAAGGTGGCCTGGTGTGGATATTCCCTCAAAGGCCCAGTCCTCTGTTCTTAATGCTACCTCACTAATGCAGGATGGCGAATAGTATGAAAGAAAGAATATATTCCTAATTGTACACATGCCTTGGTAAAAACTTTTCACTGCTTCTAGCAACATACCTCCCACACCATATACTCTCAATCCCTTCCGCAAAGCATCTCTATCAACCCTATCATATGCCTTCTCCAGATCCATAAATGCCACATACAAATCCATCTGTTTTTCTCCACATACACATCCATCTGTTTTTCTCTAAGTATTTCTCACATACATTCTTCAAAGCAAACACCTGATCCACACATCCTCTACACTTCTGAAACCACACTGCTCTTCCCCAATCTGATGCTCTCAAAATGCCTTTACCCTCTCAATTAATACTGTCCCATATGATTTCCCAGGAAACTTATACCTCTGTAATTTGAACACTCACCTTTATCCCCTTTGCCTTTATACAATGGCACTATGCATGCACTCCGCCAATCCTCAGGCACTTCACCATGAACCATACATGCATGAATGTCCTTACCAACCAGGCAACAACACAGTCACCCCTTTTTAATAAATTCCACTGCAATACCATCCAAACCTGCTGCCTTGCCGGCTTTCATCTTCTGCAATGCTTTCACTATCTCTTCTCTGTTTACCAAACCATTCTCCTTGACCCTCACACCAAAGTGTTCTCATCCATGAGATCAAAGCCAAAATATGCTTCTCATGCTTCGTCAGTTGCACTTAATAGGGCAAAGCCAAAATATGCTTCTCATGCTTCGTCAGTTGCACTTAATAGGGCAAAGCCAAAATATGCTTCTCATGCTTCATCAGTTGCATTTAAAGATCCAGAGAGGATTTATGAAAGCAGTGAAAAGTTTTTATCGAGGCTGTAAGGCATGTGTACGAGTATGAAGAGAGGAAAGTACTTGGTTCCCAGTGAATGTCGCTTTGCGGCAGGGGTGCGTGATGTCTCCACAGCTGTTTAATCTTTTTTTGAACACCACCTCGACCAAACACCCTATATCTGCCACTCTATCATCAAACACATTCAACAAACCTTCAAAATACTCACTCCATCTTCTCACTTTACCATTACTTGCTATTACCTTCCCATTAGCCCCCTTCACCGATGTTCCCATTTGTTCTCTTGTCTTACACACTTTATTTACCTCCTTCCACTATTCCTTCAAATATACCCATACATGAAAGGCGTGCAAGGAATAGAGTGAATTGAAATGATGTGGTATATCGGGGTTGATGCGGTCAATGGACTGAAACAACGCATGTGAAGTGTCTGGGGTAAATCATGGAAAGATCTGTGATGCCTGGATGTGGATGGGGAGCTGTGGTTTCCGTGCATTTACACATGACAGCTAAAGACAGTGTGAACAGATGTGGCCTTTTTTGTCTTTTCCTGGCACTATCTCACTGAAAGGGAATGGGGGGGGGGGATGCTATTTTCTGTGTGGCGGGGTAGCAACAGGAATGGATGAAGACTAGCAAAAATGAGTGTTTGATGGAATAGTGGTTCCAACAATGTTATATGGTTGAAAGGCATGGGCTATAGATAGAGTTATGCAGAGGAGGGTGGATGTGCTGGAAATGAGATGTTTGAGGACAATATGTGGTGTGAGGTGGTTTGATCGAGTAAGTAATAACAGGGTATGAGAGATGTGCGGTAATAAAAAGAGTGTGGTTGAGAGAGCAGAAGAGGGCATTTTAAAATGGTTTGGTCACATGGAGAGAATGACTGAGGAAAGATTGACCAAGAGGATATATGTCAGACGTGGAGGGAACGAGGAGAAGTGGGAGACCCAATTGGAGGTGGAAAGATGGAGTGAAAAAAATTTTGAGTGATCGGGGCCTGAACATGCAGGAGGGTGGAAGGCGTGCAAGGAATAGAGTGAATTGGAATGATGTGGTATACAGGGGTCGACATGTTGTCAATGGATTGAACCAGGGCATGTGAAGCGTCTGGGGTAAACCATGGAAAGTTCTGTGGGGCCTGGATGTGGAAAGAGAGCTGTGGTTTCGGTGCATTATTACATGACAGCTAGAGACTGAGTGTGAACAAATGTGGCCTTTGTTGTCTTTTCCTAGTGCTACTTCACGCACATGCGGGTGGAGGAGGTTGTCATTTCATGTGTGGTAGGGTGGCGATGGGAATGAATAAAGGCAGACAGTATGAATTATGTACATGCGTATATATGTATATGTCTGTGTGTGTATATATATGTATACGTTGAGATGTATAGGTATGTATATTTGCGTGTGTGGACGTGTATGTATATACATGTGTATGTGGATGGGTTGGGCCATTCTTTCATCTGTTTCCTTGCACTTCTTCACTAATGCGGGAGACAGCAACATAGTAAAATAAGAAGCTGGTGACTGAGTTTGGTAAAGTGTGTGAAAGAAGAAAGTTAAGAGTAAATGTGAATAAGAGCAAGGTTATTAGGTACAGTAGGGCTGAGGGTCAAATCAATTGGGAGGTAAGTTTGAATGGAGAAAAGCTGGAGGAAGTGATGTGTTTTAGATATCTGGGAGTGGATCTGGCAGCGGATGGAACCATGGAAGCGGAAGTGAATCATAGGGTGGGGGAGGGGGCGAAAATTCTGGGAGCCTTGAGGAATGTTTGGAAGTCGAGAACATTATCTCGGAAAGCAAAAATGGGCATGTTTGAAGGAATAGTGGTTCCAACAATGTTGAATGGTTGCGAGGCGTGGGCTATGGATAGAGTTGTGCGCAGGAGGGTGGATGTGCTGGAAATGAGATGTTTGAGGACAATATGTGGTGTAAGGTGGTTTGATCGAGTAAGTAATGTAAGGGTGAGAGAGATGTGTGGAAATAAAAAGAGTGTGGTTGAGAGAGCAGAAGAGGGTGTTTTGAAATGGTTTGGTCACATGGAGAGAATGAGTGGGGAAAGACTGACCAAGAGGATATATGTGTCAGAGGTGGAGGGAACGAGGAGAAGTGGGAGACCAAATTGGAGGTGGAAAGATGGAGTGAAAAAGATTTTGAGTGATCGGGGCCTGAACATGCAGGAGGGTGAAAGGCGTGCAAGGAATAGAGTAAATTGGAACGATGTGGTATACCAGGGTCGACGTGCTGTCAATGGATTGAACCAGGGCATGTGAAGCGTTTGGGGTAAACCATGCAAAGTGTGTGGGGCCTGGATGTGGAAAAGGAGCTGTGGTTTCGGTGCATTATTACATGACAGCTAGAGACTGAGTGTGAACGAATGGGGCCTTTGGTGTTTTTCCTGGCGCTACCTTGCACACATGAGGAGGGAGGGGGTTGTTATTCCATGTGTGGCGAGGTGGCGATGGGAACAAATAAAGGCAGACTATGAATTATGTACATGTGTTTATATGTATATGTCTGTGTGTGTATACATATGTGTACATTGAGATGTATAGGTATGTATATTGTGCGAGTGTGGACATGTATGTATATACATGTGTATGTGGGCGGGTTGGGCCATTCTTTCGTCTGTTTCCTTGCGCTACCTCGCTAATGCGGGAGACAGCGACAAAGCAAAATAAATAATGGTTGTTTAATTTGTTTATGGATGGGGTTGTTAGGGAGGTGAATGCAAGAGTTTTGGAAAGAGGGGCAAGTATGAAGTCTGTTGGGGATGAGAGAGCTTGGGAAGTGAGTCAGTTGTTGTTCGCTGATGATACAGCGCTGGTGGCTGATTCATGTGAGAAACTGCAGAAGCTGGTGACTGAGTTTGGTAAAGTGTGTGAAAGAAGAAAGTTAAGAGTAAATGTGAATAAGAGCAAGGTTATTAGGTACAGTAGGGTTGAGGGTCAAGTCAATTGGGAGGTAAGCTTGAATGGAGAAAAACTGGAGGAAGTAAAGTGTTTTAGATATCTGGGAGTGGATCTGGCAGCGGATGGAACCATGGAAGCAGAAGTGGATCATAGGGTGGGGGAGGGGGCGAAAATTCTGGGAGCCTTGAAGAATGTGTGGAAGTCAAGAACATTATCTTGGAAAGCAAAAATGGGTATGTTTGAAGGAATAGTGGTTCCAACAATGTTGTATGGTTGCGAGGCGTGGGCTATGGATAGAGTTGTGCGCAGGAGGATGGATGTGCTGGAAATGAGATGTTTGAGGACAATGTGTAGTGTGAGCTGGTTTGATCGAGTAAGTAATGTAAGGGTAAGAGAGATGTGTGGAAATAAAAAAGAGCATGGTTGAGAGAGCAGAAGAGGGTGTTTTGAAATGGTTTGGGCACATGGAGAGAATGAGTGAGGAAAGATTGACCAAGAGGATATATGTGTCGGAGGTGGAGGGAACGAGGAGAAGTGGGAGACCAAATTGGAGGTGGAAAGATGGAGTGAAAAAGATTTTGTGTGATCGGGGCCTGAACATGCAGGAGGGTGAAAGGAGGGCAAGGAATAGAGTGAATTGGATCGATGTGGTATACCGGGGTTGACGTGCTGTCACTGGATTGAATCAGGGCATGTGAAGCGTCTGGGGTAAACCATGGAAAGCTGTGTAGGTATGTATATTTGCGTGTGTGGACGTATGTATATACATGTGTATGGGGGTAGGTTGGGCCATTTCTTTCGTCTGTTTCCTTGCGCTACCTCGCAAATGCGGGAGACAGCCACAAAGCAAAAAAAAAATATATATATATATACATATGGAAGGAGGTAAATAGGGTGCGTAAGACAAGGGAGCAAATGGGAACTTCAGTGAAGGGCGTAAATGGGGAGGTGATAACAAGTAGTGGTGATGTGAGAAGGAGATGGAATGAGTATTTTGAAGGTTTGTTGAATGTGTCTGATGACAGAGTGGCAGATATAGGGTGTTTGGGTCGAGGTGGTGTGCAAAGTGAGAGGGTTAGGGAAAATGATTTGGTAAACAGAGAAGAGGTAGTAAAAGCTTTGCGGAAGATGAAAGCCGGCAAGGCAGCAGGTTTGGATGGTATTGCAGTGGAATTTATTAAAAAAGGGGGTGACTGTATTGTTGACTGGTTGGTAAGGTTATTTAATGTATGTATGACTCATGGTGAGGTGCCTGAGGATTGGCGGAATGCTTGCATAGTGCCATTGTACAAAGGCAAAGGGGATAAGAGTGAGTGCTCAAATTACAGAGGTATAAGTTTGTTGAGTATTCCTGGTAAATTATATGGGAGGGTATTGATTGAGAGGGTGAAGGCATGTACAGAGCATCAGATTGGGGAAGAGCAGTGTGGTTTCAGAAGTGGTAGAGGATGTGTGGATCAGGTGTTTGCTTTGAAGAATGTATGTGAGAAATACTTAGAAAAGCAAATGGATTTGTATGTAGCATTTATGGATCTGGAGAAGGCATATGATAGAGTTGATAGAGATGCTCTGTGGAAGGTATTAAGAATATATGGTGTGGGAGGAAAGTTGTTAGAAGCAGTGAAAAGTTTTTATCGAGGATGTAAGGCATGTGTACGTGTAGGAAGAGAGGAAAGTGATTGGTTCTCAGTGAATGTAGGTTTGCGGCAGGGGTGTGTGATGTCTCCATGGTTGTTTAATTTGTTTATGGATGGGGTTGTTAGGGAGGTAAATGCAAGAGTTTTGGAAAGAGGGGCAAGTATGAAGTCTGTTGGGGATGAGAGAGCTTGGGAAGTGAGTCAGTTGTTGTTCGCTGATGATACAGCGCTGGTGGCGGATTCATGTGAGAAACTGCAGAAGCTGGTGACGGAGTTTGGTAAAGTGTGTGGAAGAAGAAAGTTAAGAGTAAATGTCAATAAGAGCAAGGTTATTAGGTACAGTAGGGTTGAGGGTCAAGTCAATTGGGAGGTGAGTTTGAATGGTGAGAGGCTGGAGGAAGTGAAGTGTTTTAGATATCTGGGAGTGGATCTGTCAGCGGATGGAACCATGGAAGCGGAAGTGGATCATAGGGTGGGGGAGGGGGCGAAAATTTTGGGAGCCTTGAAAAATGTGTGGAAGTCGAGAACATTATCCCGGAAAGCAAAAATGGGTATGTTTGAAGGAATAGTAGTTCCAACAATGTTGTATGGTTGCGAGGCGTGGGCTATGGATAGAGTTGTGCGTAGGAGGATGGATGTGCTGGAAATGAGATGTTTGAGGACAATGTGTGGTGTGAGGTGGTTTGATCGAGTAAGTAACGTAAGGGTAAGAGAGATGTGTGGAAATAAAAAGAGCGTGGTTGAGAGAGCAGAAGAGGGTGTTTTGAAATGGTTTGGGCACATGGAGAGAATGAGTGAGGAAAGATTGACCAAGAGGATATATGTGTCGGAGGTGGAGGGAACGAGGAGAAGAGGGAGACCAAATTGGAGGTGGAAAGATGGAGTGAAAAGGATTTTGTGTGATCGGGGCCTGAACATGCAGGAGGGTGAAAGGAGGGCAAGGAATAGAGTGAATTGGAGCGATGTGGTATACAGGGGTTGACGTGCTGTCAGTGGATTGAATCAAGGCATGTGAAGCGTCTGGGGTAAACCATGGAAAGCTGTGTAGGTATGTATATTTGCGTGTGTGGACGTGTGTATGTACATGTGTATGGGGGGGGTTGGGCCATTTCTTTCGTCTGTTTCCTTGCGCTACCTCGCAAACGCGGGAGACAGCGACAAAGTATAAAAAAAAAAAAAAAAAAATATATATATATATATATATATATATATATATATATATATATATATATATATATATATATATATATGTGTGTGTGTGTGTGTGTGTGTGTATGTGTGTAAGTATATGTATTATTTCTGGGTATAGGGGAGAATGAATACTTTTCATGTATTCCCTGCATGTCATAGAAGGCGACTTAAAGGGGTGGGAGCAAGGGGGCTGGAAATCTTCCCCTCCTGTTTTACTTTTCAAAAAGAGAGAACAGAGATGTAGGCCAGGTGAGGATTTTCCACTATGAGGCTCAGTCATTTGTTCTTGATGATACCTTGCTAACACAGAAATGGCAAATAAGTATGAAAAAGAATTAATCTATAGTTCTGCTTTCAGCCACTCTAATCAGCAGACTATTACATGACTTAACAGTCCTATTGAAGAAAAAGCACTTCACCTCACTCAAGGTAAAATCTGATGCTTGGTACAATGCCTTCACCCTTTCAATCACAATCCTCCCATACAACGTACAATAAGGGACACTCAACAAACTTATATTTCTGTAGTTTAAATGCTTACCTTTAACTCCCTTGTCTTTATACACAAGTACTATACATGCACTCTGCTAATCCTAAGACACCTCATTTAAGGTAAAATTTGATGATCTGTACAGTGCTTTCACCCCCTCACTCACTACTCTCCACTCTCCCATACAACCTACCAGATACACTCAACAAACTTTTACCTCTGTAGTTTGAACACTTACCTTTATACCCATTGCCTTTATGTAAGGGCACTATACATGCATTCTGCTAATCCTTACACACCTCATCAAGAACGACATATACTGAAAATCCTAACAAACCATTCGACAACACAGTCACCCCCTCTTAATAAATTTGACTGCAATACCATCCACTCCCACTGCTTTGTCACATTTCATCTTATGTAAGGCTTTCATTACATTTTCTCTCTTCACCAAACCACTCTTCATGACTCACTTTGCATACCATCCCCACCAAAACACCCTACATCTGCCACCCTATCATCAAACTCATTCAACAGTCCTTCAAAATACTCATTGCAATTCCTCCTCACTACCTTTTACCATTTCCCCTTTAATTGATGTTCCCACTTAAGCACATATTTTTTGCACAACATTAAATTCCTTCCAAAACATTTTATTTTCCTTATAGTTTACTGATCATTGCTCACTCCCTCATTTACCCTTTTCCAACCCCTGCACCTTCCTCTTGACCTCCTGCCACTTTCTTTTATACACTCCCCAACCATTTTCACTCCTTCCTTGTAAATACCTCCCAAATGCGTTTCTCTTCTTTTTCACCAGCAACTTCACTTCGCCCCACCATTCACTACCATTTCTAATGTACCCATCTCCCACCTTTTGCGCTCAACATGCATTTCTAAGACATGCCATCACTGCTTCCCTAGATACCTCCTATTCCTTATCTAGTCCCCTTGTTTCATTTACTCTTACCTTCTGCCATTCCAATTTTCAATCTCATGGCATTTCTTCCCACAAGTCTCTTTCCAAGCTCACTTCTCACTACTCTTTCCTCACTAATGTTGTTTCCTCTTTTCTGAAAGCACCTAAAAATCTTCACCCTTCCCTCCACAAGACAGTGATCATACATGCCACTAGCTGCCCTTCTCAGCACATTTCCATCCAAAAGTGTTACTTTTATATGCAATTATATGTAATCAAATAATTCCCACTGACCATTTCTTCAACTCACATAGGTACTTATATATGTTAAACTCTTTGAACCAGGTATTCCCTAACACCAGTCCTATTCAGCACAATACTCCACAAGCTGTTCACAATTTCCAATCATAATACTGAATACTTCATGCCTCTTCCCCTCCCCAAAGTTATACCTTCTGCTTGTTCCAGGAAAACGATTGTATTTGTTTCAAGCACCATTAAAACCTGGTTTCAAATCTAGTGGCCTCTCTGTTTTCTGTACTTTGCTTCTGGGCTCTAGTTTGAATAAATTATTTGATTATTCTTCCATAAAGCACGATAAAGATATTCTTCAATAAATGTAAATGCATGAGCTAAGTGGAAATAAGTTACTTTAGGATTAGTGTTTCTGAGGTTACAGAATATCCTGATCGCACTACTCGTCTTTTTTTTATAAACAAGTTCTATGTAATATGCAATGGACATATTCATTGCTTTAGATATATGTACTATAGATGTGACACCCATTGCTCCAGGTGCAACAGGTAAGATAATCATATATTGCGTTTATCTTGTGGTATTGGTGAACATCAGTGAGAACTAGGTTTGTGACAACACTATCAAAAATAATATGCCACAGGATGTATTCCTTGATATAGAGTGTAAATAGGTATTGTCTCTGACAAAGATAAGAACAATACCTGCTAGAGCGGAGTTAGAACTGTCATTTTTTAGACGATAATAATGTGGGCCAGTGTGGCTGGCCAGATACGTCGGTGTGCGTCCTGTTGTTTGACAGACGACAACATTTATCTTTCATTTCACGCCAAACAATGTATATGATAAACTAATGAAAGAATACAGTATTATGAAAGATTCTTTTCTTGACATTTCTTGACAAGGTAATATGAATGTAAAAAGTTCAGAGCGATGGACATCTACGAACATTAAATTGAATTATTCTCTAGTTATGCTAGTGTTTGTTCAGTCACAGCCATTTTTGTAAATATTTCGAATATTGATATATCAAAGAAATAACATTGAAGTCATATGAAAGAAAAGACAATGATATCCATTTATATATGAACGCCGGGGTTGCGACCGCCATATTGGCCTGGGCCAAAACAATCCCCAGGGCTTTGTCCTTTCTGTGTTTGGTAAGTAAAAATTCTTGCTTTTCTGCATTTCGGTTCTCATTTAGATACTCTGGCAACTTTTCTTCTAGATATATTACTTATGAGATCAGAAAGAGTCTAAACATATGTATATATCAATGGGATACTATGTTTAAATCAGCGGCTCTATCGGCGAAACATTGTAAATCTTGGTGTAAGGAGTCTTGAATGCATTTTGTCGAATATTCTTTAAGACGCGACTTTATGGATGTAAAGACCTTTATATCATAGAATGGTATTGATTGACAAAGAAGGAAGAATTTGGAAAATGTTGCAGGACATTGGAAGCTCAGAAGTGGCAGGAGCAAGTGAATGAGAAGTTTCACCATGGTAGCTGAAAAGTAATTCACGATATAAAAAAGTTTGGCGAGCAGTTCAAAGAAAAACTGTAAGTTTTCTGTGTTGATGTGGGTTAGTATCAGAAAGTGCTGTTAGAATTGTTAACCTAGAGAAAAATGGCTCCTTAACCGCTGATGGTAATGTATTAAATTATTTAAGCCTTGAATATTTGTTGGTTTTGCTCGGCCATGCTATTATAATGTTTAGAAAATACAGGAACTGATAGAGATAGAATGTGATGAAAGTGATACAAATGGGTTCCTACCTTAAAGTTTACGTAGTTTTTTATTTCTTAGTTGTTGCTCCAACTTTGTTGAGGTGAAGCATCCACATTGGCCAGGGTTTTGAAGTAAAGTTTTGGGTGAAAGCATTCTATATCAGCTGTACAGAGTTTAAGGAATCATTTGGAAGCCCTTGTGGAAATCCTTCAAGTAGAACACAAATGGAAGGATACTTATAGTGTTTTGCACGTAATTTGCTCTGCCCGTGCATGTAAAAATCAGGTTGAGGTTGTGAGTAAAGGGCCACAGGGTTCAGTGGTGGGACCATTATTATTCATGACTTTTGTTAATGACCTGCATGAAGGAATAGACTCTCTGATTCTCTTAGCAGATGATGCAGAGATCATAAGGGGAGTGAAAAGCAAGGTGGATTTTGACTCCTCACAAAGAAACTCAAAGAGACCACAAAGTTTGTCAGACACTTGATGAAATTCAAACAGAGCAAATGAAATGAGCCTAGGACAGCAGAGTGAGAGAAGGCCTACATATGTAGGAAGTAAACTTCAGGTTTAATTTTGTGATAAGGACTTGAGAGTAGACATGTCTCTAACTTGTTGCCAGTGTCCCGGTAGAAGTGTTAAGGAGACAGACTGTCAGCTGGCGAATATCAAAATAGCTTTCAAGTATATGTATAAGGAAGTACTTAGCAAGCTGTTAGTATCGTACACAAGGCCAAAACTAGAATAAACATCCTACATTTGGTCACCACACCTAAAGAAGCACAAGAAGTTAATACGGAAGGTTTAGAGAACAACAAAGAAGGTACTACTATAATTAAGAGGGCTGAGTGACAGGGAATGGCTAGAGGCTTAGAATTTAATCACATTGGAAGAGAGAAGATTGAAGGATGACCTGATCATAGCCTTTAAGTTTTTGAGGAATGTATGACATGGACAGCAAACACCTCTGTGAGAGATTCAGGGAAAGACTATCCAGAGGACTTAACATGAAAATAAGTGAGTAACCTATTTAAAGATGATGAGGAAGCACTGTTGTAATATGAGATTCGTGGACGAATGGAATAAAATGACTGAGGACCTGGGTAGTGCACACAACATACAGAAGTTTAAGAAGGCCCTACAAGGGTAGAACTCTCTCCATGCTCAGTACAAATAGGTAATTACACACAAACACACACCATAGGCCCCCATTGGAAGTCAGCATGGACCAGCATGGAGGTGGATCTGAAAGGGTTCAAATTCTGGGTGTAGTGGTTGATCTATATCCATTTCAGGTGTTCATTCTCTCCTCAAGGCTGTTTTATAAGTGGATACCTGACCTAGAGGTTATTTTCATTTGTGTGTCATGGAGAGAGAGTTTTACACCTGTGTTACCCTGTCTCAATCTTGTATATATGCATTGTGTAATTACTACTCCTATGTATGTATGCACACACACATACACCCTCGCCTATGCTAGGTACTCACTCTATTTACTAGCCCCTAGGGGAGGAAGAATAGCTGGGTGGACTGTAGACCAGCTACTGCATTCAGGATTCAAACCCATGTAAATTTGATTCCATGCCTCTCGAGCATATGTGGCAGTTAGTAATGCTAAGCACTACACTACATCATTTGTGTGTGTATGTATTTGCATACATAAACACAAATAAAGACATGATGCTTGAATAAGTACAATATTAAGAGACTTGGCAATGGAAATGTAAAATTCCCTTCATGTAATATACAAGTAGTAATCACACACTGGTGTTACTGGACTCTACCACCTTGTGGTTATACTTCGAGCAGCAAGTCATCCTTAGCTAGGATGTATCATTACAATTAGATTAAGAGAAATTTTAGCACAGTCTTTTCAAGCAACTTCTTACTCCAAAGAAAACCATCATTTTCCTGAACCTGGTTGGACTGCAGCCTTGTAGCTGAGGAAGCGCCACAAAAGGGGCACGGGAGTGGTATTGTTATTGATTTATTTACCTATCTATCTGTCTCTGTCTGACTATCTATCTATCTATCTATCTATCTATCTATATCATTCTGTCTATCTCTGATGCCCATTCCCTTTTGGAACTCCTTCAAGGTGGTGGCCATGGCAAAAGAGACTCCATAGCTGGTGAACCTTAGTGCTACTTCTTAACCTTTATGTCTCACTTTTAACATTCCACTGGCAGAGGCCATCCCTAATGCAGTGTTTTCATAGGCTCCTACTTATTGCTCCTACCAGCTACTGTTACCTAATATGTCTGCATAATGTTTCAACTTATTACTTCTACCTAACTCTCCTTGCTAATGTCCTACCTACCACTTCTATCTAATATCTCTACCTAATGCCTTTGCCTGATGTTCCTACCAACTACTTATATTTATTGCTCTTACCATTTTGCCAAAGGGCTAGGCTAACATGTAGCACTCTGGCAGGACTAGCATATAGCACTCACCACAAAAATATCTAGTTAGGTTGAATGAGTTGTGTAAGTTAAGTGTTTGTCAAATGTTCTGTATGGTAGGGGGAGATTGTGTGTAAAAAGAATGCCAGCAGTCCATGTGTGGGTGAAGCAGAAAGAAAAGACAGCTACCTGGGTCAGAGGAGTGCAACTTGACAATAACAAGTGCTGGCTCACTGACCCTCATGATACCCAGGTTGGTCTTTTTTTTTTTTCTTTTAAACTATTCGCCATTTCCCGCGTTAGCGAGGTAGCGCTAAGAACAGAGGACTGGGCCTTTTTTGGAATATCCTCAACTGGCCCCCTCTGTTCCTTCTTTTGGAAAAATTAAAAAAAAAAAAAAAAAAAAAAAAACGAGAGGGGAGGATTTCCAGCCCCCCGCTCCCTCCCCTTTTAGTCGCCTTCTACGACACGCAGGGAATACGTGGGAAGTATTCTTAATCCCCTATCCCCAGGTTGGTATTACCAGTAATATTCCTCCCTGGTCGGTGGCGGCTTACCAACTGTTACCCACAATTTTTATTAATATGTGCATGTACCAGTATGTATATTACGTATTTTTTCCATGTTAGTAAGGTTGTATCATGAACAAATAATTGACCCTTGAGGAAAAAAAATCTTTGCTTGTTTCCTTCTTCTGTCCCAACTTTTAGAAAGTGATGACCCAGGAGGGAAGGATTTCCTGCTTCTGTGGTACTCAGTAGATATAGCAGTAGTAGTATTTGCTCTCTTGTGTCCTCTGGGATATTACCAGATGCATATCCAGGATTTGGTCAGTGGGAGGGAGTGCTGATTACTGACTTGCTAAGATTGTGATGAAAAACTTAAACAAGAATATGTAAAAAGAACATTATGTATTAGAGAAATAGCCTTGTTTTATTTCAAAATCAGTCACTGACAATCAAATTCTCATAAAATTCATTACAGCTGTCGTTGATAAGTGAGTTTATAATGAGACTTGCAAACATTTTTGAATGAAACAAATTTGATATTTGATAACCTAAAACCAAATGAGAAAGATCAAAGGAGTTTTGTTTGATGAAGCATATTACTGGTAATGTGCTTTTTGTGGATAAAGATAATTTTGTTTATGTAAATGTATGTTGTTGTTGTAGGAAGGTGATGAAATTAGGTTTAATCATTGATCACTTTTGTAAATCACAGAAACTGTGAAGTAGACATTCATATACTTATTTTTTTTTTTTAAAGGATTGAAAGAGTAATAGTAGGTATGTGTAAATTACTATTTTAGTGCATTATACATCACTGTACACTGTTTAGCTCATGGGGGAGTGACCCCCACCCCCCCAATCACCTCCTGGATGTTAGTGTTAGTAGGATTTACAATATTTTAAGTAAATTTGTTTGAATTACTAAGTGGAGGTTACTTTTTTTAGGACTGAAGAGGTTCATCAGCCATGTCTGATTTCATCTTCTCAGAGGCAGAAGAGAGTGAGGAGGAGGACGAAGAGTATGAAGAAAGTGAAAAACAGAAATTGAAGAAGCTTAAATCTACTGTAACTGACTCCTCAGAAGAAGAAGATGAGGATGGTAAATCTTTCGTCAGTTGACAAAGAACTACTAAGACGCATGACTGTAATCTGTCTGAGATTATTATTATTATTATTATTATTATTATTTTTTTTTTTTTTGCCGCTGTCTCCTGCATTTGCGAGGTAGTGCAAGGAAACAGACGAAAGAAATGGCAAAACCCACCCCCATACACATGTATATACATACATCCACACACGCAAATATACATACCTACACAGCTTTCCATGGTTCACCCCAGATGCTTCACATGCCCTGATTCAATCCACTGACAGCACGTCAACCCCGGTATACCACATCGATCCAATTCACTCTATTCCTTGCCCTCCTTTCACCCTCCTGCATGTTCAGGCGCCGATCACACAAAATCTTTTTCACTCCATCTTTCCACCTCCAATTTGGTCTCCCACTTCTCCTCGTTCCCTCCACCTCCGACACACATATCCTCTTGGTCAATCTATTATTATTATTATTATTATTATTATTATTATTATTATATGTATTTATTATTATACTTTGTTGCTGTCTCCCGCATTAGCGAGGTAGCGCAAGGAAACAGACGAAAGAATGGCCCAACCCACCCACATACCCATGCATATACATACACATCCACACACGCACATATACATACCAATACATTTCAATGTATACATATATATATATATATATACATACACAGACATATACATGAATACACATGTACATAATTCATACTTGCTGCCTCCATTCATTCCGTCACCAACCCGCCACACATGAAATGACAACCCCCTCCCCCGCATGTGCGCAAGGTAGTGCTAGGAAAAGACAACAAAGGCCACATTTGTTCACACTCAGTCTCAATCTGTCATGTATAATGCACTGAAACCATAACTCTCTTTCCACATCCCGGCCCCACAAAACTTTCCATGGTTTACCCCAGACGCTGCACATGCCCTGGTTCAATCCATTGACAGCATGTCCACCCCGGTATACCACATTGTTCCAATTCACTCTATTCCTTGCATGCCTTTCACCCTCCTGCATGTTCAGGCCCCAATTGCTCAAAATCTTTTTCACTTCATCCTTCCACCTCCAATTTGGTCTCCCACTTCTCCTTGTTCCCTCCCCCTCTGACATATATATATCCTCTTTGTCAATCTTTCCTCACTCATTCTCTCCATGTGTCCAAACCATTTCAAAACACCCTCTTCTGCTCTCTCAACCACACACTTTTTATTATGACACATATCTCTTACCCTTTCATTACTTACTCAATCAAACCACCTCACAGCACATATTGTTCTCAAACATCTCATTTCCAACACATCCACCCTCCTCCGCACAACCCTATCTATCGCCCATACCTCACAACCATGGAAAGTTTTGTGGGGCCTGGATGTGGAAATGGAGCTGTGGTCTCGATGCATTACACATGACAGCTAGAGACTGAGTGTGAACGAATGTGACTTTTGTTTTTCTTTTCTAGCCCTACCTTGTGCTTATGCGGGGGAGGGGGTGTCATTTCATGTGTGGCAGGTTGGCGGTGGGAATGGATGAAGGCAGCATGTATGAGTATGTTCATGTGTATATATATGTATATGTATGTATGTTGAAATATATAGGTATGTATATGTGCATGTGTGGGTGTTAATGTATATACTTGTGTATGAGGGTGGGTTAGGCCATTCTATCGTCTGTTTCCTCGCACTACCTCGCTAACGCGGGAGATGGCATCAAAGTATAATGACTAGAATATAAATATTTTTCCAGTTACATCAAAAAGTCTCTTATATTAAAGAAAGCATTATTGTTGTATTAATATTGAACATCAAGTGAAAGTGAAGGGTAAAAACAAGGATGTTCACTCTTTTATGTACAAATAGTTAGGAACTGAATTTTTCCAACTTCATGATATGATTTCACCCATAATTGAACTATTGCTTTTTGGATAGATAGATATTTTTTAAGAGAAACTGGCGAACTGAAATGTTTTATAATGATTTAGCAGGAAATTTTATATTTTTGCTGCAGTATAGTGTAAGAAAATTGAACATAGATTAAGTAATAAAAAGTGGCAGCTTTTTTCAATAGTATTTGTCTCATCCTGCAAATTTTTTGCAGATGAAGAGAAAATTCGTGAAGAAAATAAGGATTTTATTAATGATGAAGATGAAGATGAAGAAGATGAAGGTGGATCTGGGTCAGATAGTGATATAGAGGGTAAAAGAAAGCGACGCGATGAGGATGATGATGACCTTGAAGGAGACAACCTTGATGACGATGATCTCGACCTCATTGAAGAGAACATTGGTGTAAAACTTGACAGAAAAGTAAGTTTCCTTTTATTTTTCTTCTTCACAGTGAAATGTATGGGAATACAATTGATTTTCTCAAGTGACAGAGTTGTTGAATGGTTAGTTAGGATTTTCAGAATATGTATGGCTCAAGATTAGGTGCCTGAAAACTGATAACTGATGGAATACTTGTATAGTGCTGTTATGTAAAGGCAAGACATGACCAGATTCTATTTGCTTGTAGTTATATCACAGTTGAAAAATAACCTTAATGTGATGTATCATGGAAGTACAATTTCGTTGAAAAGCTTTTCACATGCCTGTAGTTACATCACAATTGAAAAGTAGCCTTAGGTGATGTATCATGGAAGTACAATTTTGTTGAAAAGCTTTTCACACCAAAGGAATTCACCCTTTCCCAATGTTGATTGTAACTCATCCTTGAATCTACAGAAACCTCTAGAAAATGGGTCCAGAATTGTATGATAATGATGATAGAGTGGCAGATATAGGGTGTTTTGGTTGAGGTGGTGTGCAAAGTGAGAGGGTTAGGGAAAATGATTTGGTAAACAGAGAAGAGGTAGTCAAAGCTTTGCAGAAGATGAAAGCCGGCAAGGCAGCAGGTTTGGATGGTATTGCAGTGGAATTTATGAAAAAAGGGGGTGACTGTATTATTGACTGGTTGGTAAGGTTATTTAATGTATGTATGACTTATGGTGAGGTGCCTGAGGATTGGCGGAATGCGTGCATAGTGCCATAGTACAAAGGCAAAGGGGATAAGAGTGAGTGCTCAAATTACAGAGGTATAAGTTTGTTGAGTATTCCTGGTAAATTATATGGGAGGGTATTGATTGAGAGGGTGAAGGCATGTACAGAGCATCAGATTGGGGAAGAGCAGTGTGGTTTCAGAAGTGGTAGAGGATGTGTGGATCAGGTGTTTGCTTTGAAGAATGTACGTGAGAAATACTTAGAAAAGCAAATGGATTTGTATGTAGCATTTATGGATCTGGAGAAGGCATATGATAGAGTTGATAGAGATGCTCTGTGGAAGGTATTAAGATTATATGGTGTGGGAGGCAAGTTGTTAGAAGCAGTGAAAAGTTTTTATCGAGGATGTAAGGCATGTGTACGTGTAGGAAGAGAGGAAAGTGATTGGTTCTCAGTGAATGTAGGTTTGCGGCAGGGGTGTGTGATGTCTCCATGGTTGTTTAATTTGTTTATGTATGGGGTTGTTAGGGAGGTGAATGCAAGAGTTTTGGAAAGAGTGGCAAGTATGAAGTCTGTTGGGGATGAGAGAGCTTGGGAAGTGAGTCAGTTGTTGTTCGCTGATGATACAGCGCTGGTGGCTGATTCATGTGAGAAACTGCAGAAGCTGGTGACTGAGTTTGGTAAAGTGTGTGAAAGAAGAAAGTTAAGAGTAAATGTGAATAAGAGCAAGGTTATTAGGTACAGTAGGGTTGAGGGTCAAGTCAACTGGGAGGTAAGTTTGAATGGAGAAAAACTGGAGGAAGTAAAGTGTTTTAGATATCTGGGAGTGGATCTGGCAGCGGATGGAACCATGGAAGCGGAAGTGGATCATAGGGTGAGGGAGGGAGCGAAAATCCTGGGAGCCTTGAAGAATGTGTGGAAGTCGAGAACATTATCTCGGAAAGCAAAAATGAGTATGTTTGAAGGAATAGTGGTTCCAACAATGTTGTATGGTTGCGAGACGTGGGCTATGGATAGAGTTGTGCGCAGGAGGATGGATGTGCTGGAAATGAGATGTTTGAGGACAATGTGTGGTGTGAGGTGGTTTGATCGAGTAAGTAACGTAAGGGTAAGAGAGATGTGTGGAAATAAAAAGAGCGTGGTTGAGAGAGCAGAAGAGGGTGTTTTGAAATGGTTTGGGCACATGGAGAGAATGAGTGAGGAAAGATTGACCAAGAGGATATATGTGTCGGAGGTGGAGGGAACGAGGAGAAGTGGGAGACCAAATTGGAGGTGGAAAGATGGAGTGAAAAAGATTTTGTGTGATCGGGGCCTGAACATGCAGGAGGGTGAAAGGAGGGCAAGGAATAAAGTGAATTGGATCGATGTGGTATACCGGGGTTGACGTGCTGTCAGTGGATTGAATCAGGGCATGTGAAGCGTCTGGGGTAAACCATGGAAAGCTGTGTAAGTATGTATATTTGCGTGTGTGGACGTATGTATATACATGTGTATGGGGGTGGGTTTTGCCATTTCTTTCGTCTGTTTCCTTGCGCTACCTCGCAAACGCGGGAGACAGCGACAAAGCAAAAAAAAAAATAAAATAAAGGCAAACGGGACAGAACTGACTGCTTGAATTACAGAAGTATAATGTTGGTGAGAATATCTTGTATGTCTTATGGAAGAGTGATGATTGAGAGGGTAGTGGCATGCACAGAGCATCAGAAAGGGGAGAAGTGTGGTTTCAGGAGTGGGAGAGGATGTAGGGACTAAATGTTTGTGTGAAATACTTAGAGCATGTGAAATTTATGGATGTGGAGGTGTATGATAGGGTTAATAGTGATACCTTATGGAAGGCTTTACAAGTATATGGTGTGGAAGAAAGGCTACTGGATGCAATAAGAGCTTTTATGTACAGAGTATAGAATGTGTGCAAGTAGGAGATGAAGGTGAAATAATTCCAAATAGAGGTGGGTCTGCATCAAGGGCCTGTGATCACACCATGGCTGTTTAATCTCTTCATGAATGGAGTGGTGAGGGAAGTAAATGCAAGTGTCTTGGAGAAAGGGACAGATCAGCAATATGTTGGGGCATGGGAGATGAGGCAAATGTTTCCAGATGACACAACTCATTAATGGTTGTCTTGTGATGGCTGAGGTAAATGCAGGGCTCTTGGAGAGAGGGGTGAGTATGCAGTTTGTAGGAGGGAAGGGGGTTCTGGGAAGTGAGTATGTTGTTGTTTGCTGATGACTCAGCACTAGTGACAGGTGTAAGTGAGAAAATGCAGAAGTTGCTTTCTCAGCTTGGGAGAGTTTAAAATGAGGAAGTTAAGAGTAACTGTGAATAATAGCAAGGTTACTAGTTCAAAAGTGGAGAGAAACAGGTTAGTTGGGGTGAGTTTGAATGGCAAAAACTTGAAGAAAGTGAAGTGTTTTAGATACCTTGGAGTGGACATGGCAGCAAATGGAAACATGGAAGTAGAAGTGAGTATTGGTGTGGATGAGGGGGCTGAGGTCCTGGGAACATTGAGGAATATGTTAAAATATAGATCACTGTCTGGGAGGGCAAAGATGAATTTGTTTGAAGGTATAGTAGTCGTGAAGATGATGTATGTATGTGAGGCATGGGTTGTAGATGAGAAGGTTGGAAGAGGGTGAATGTGTTGTCAATGAAATGTGTGCGGTGTGAGAAGGGTTGATCAGTTAAGAAAAGAAAGGACAATAGAGAGGCATGGTTACAGGAAGAGAATAGATGCAAGATCTAAAGAGGGTATGCTTAAATTGTTTGGATGTATGGAGAGAATGAGGGAGGAGAGGTTGACAAAGTGGGTATATCTCTCAGAATTGTAGGGGACAAGAAGAAAGAGGGAAACCAGTGTGGAGATAGAACGACTGAGAAGAAAAGGTTTTGGGTGCTCAGGACTTGAATTTGCATGAGAGTGTAAGGTGTACATGGGATGTAGTGATTTGGGGTGATGTAGTATACAGGAAACAGCATACTATCACTGGACAGAACAGGGCGGATGAAGTGGCCATGGAAAACCATAGAAAGGTTTGTGAGGCCAGGTTGAGGTTGTCATGCATTGCTCATGACAGCGAGAGAATGGATGTGAGCAAATTTGGCCATTTACTGCTCCTGATTTGACCACTCTAACATAGGAATGATGAACAAGTGTGAAAAAGTATATGATTAAGCTGGAAGGATGCGCAGGGAATATGGGAGGTCTGAAGAGGAGGATAACTGGGATGATTGGTAAAACACAGAAGATTATCATTGTATCACTCTGGATATGGTGGTTAGGGAGGGAGAAAGTGGTGGTAGTGAGTGAGGGTATTATAGCTAGGGAGGGATAGGGTAGTGGTGCGAAGGAAGGGGATGGTGGCCAGTGTGGGAACTCATGTTATGTGTGAAGTGGAAATGTTTTTTTATTTTCTTTAATGACAGTTTGAAAAATGAATGCTTATGAAGTATTCTAGTAAATAATGCTCACTTTTAATGCTGAAACAAGTATAGTACTTGTAGGACTCCTCTGTAAGTCATGTAGTTGCTCTTGATATAAGGTGATATAAAAGGAATTATTGCAGTGTTTCTCCACAGAAAAAGTTTAAGCGTCTGAAGAGGATTGAAGATGAAGACTCAGATGCAGAAGAGGAAGATGTACAGGGTCAGATAAGGAAAGAGATCTTTGAGGGTTCTGGTGATGTGAGTAAATTTAGCCACCTTCATGGAGTTTGGTTTGTGTTTATGCTTGCCGAAAAATACTTATATTTTGTTCATTTTGATATTAGGTAATTTTAATTTCAAATTGTGTTATCCAGTGAAATAGGGAGCAACAAAAGTACCTTACCTTTTTACTATACAGGATAATAACCTTGATGAAATACTAATTGAACTGTTTGGTAAGAAAAAATTTAAAGATTTGTGGCAATTCTTTGATTTTGTTGATTAGACCAGATCTCAAATCATGAAGCCTGAAACTTTTGATGAGCTTTAGGTTATGCTAAAGGGAAGAGAAATAGTAATAAAGCAAGATAAAGTATGAATGTTAAATATTTACTGGATTATTAAAGTAGTATTTAAGAAGGTCTTAAGTTTCATTAGAGTTAACAAATAGAAAAAGTGAAATTTGAAGTTCGAGAACATAATAAATAAATAAAGTTTCATTTTTTCCGAAATTTTCTCCTGTCTGAGTAAGGTAGCATCTGGAACAACAAACAGACTCCATTTACACACATCTGCTCTCAGGCTGTGTAAAACCATATTGAAACCAAAGCCTACTATCTATATCTCAGATGCTAGCTCCCTCCAGGAATTCACATCAAGGGGATGGCCCCGGCAAAAGAACCTACTGTCCACTGCCTATGTCCACAGTTAAATCCATTCTTCATATGCCATGGTTTAAGCCATTGACAGCATTTTGCACCACCCTGATTCCACATTCATCCAAATCCACATTCATCCAAAATATTCCATCCCATGCATGCAACTTACTTTCTTGAGTGTAAAGGCCCTGATACCCTAAAGCCTCCTTCACAGTTGTCCCTGCCCTTTTGTACACCCCACCTTTTATACATAGATCCTCTTAGTTGTCTTTGGAAGGTTCTTGCCTAATTTAGACCTGTAGTGATCTATATTTATTCTGAAAATTTTAAGAATATACCTTACTTAGCTTTTCTCAGGGTCCTTATTGCTTTGCTGTTCAAAAGATTCTTTTACACAGTGAAAAATATGATAAAGTGTATCTGTTTATATAATTTTTCAACACACTTTTCTTAGGTAGGGTTCTGAGTAGTTTCTGCACAAAATATGAATTACATATTAAGAAAAATGATGGAATAATGGTTGAAGAATATAAGAATATACCTTACCTAGCTTCTCTCAGGGTTCTCATTGCTCTGCTGTTCAAAAGGTTCATTTACACAGTGAATGATATGATAACGTATATCTGTTTATATAACTTTTCAACGCAGTTTTCTCAAGTAGGCTCCTGACTAGTTTCTGCACAAAAAATGAATTGCATATTAAGAAAAATGATGGTATGATGGTTGATACATTCACCGAGAGGCAAGTGAACAACTGATCCTATATCTTCCTCTTGAAACGCCAACTTTGAAACTTTGGTGGAGCTCAAAGGTTATCCTTACATAGCTTCTTTGTTGACTTTCCCCAAAATGGGTACTGCTGTTTGGACTACACTGTGATGGTATGTGTACTTACATTCTTCTTCCCTCTTGCGGGTGCACTATTTTACACATATGTAAGAAATTGCTGCTGAGTTTATTCTCCCAGGGTAGATCAAGAGGGAGTGAAGGAGGCTCTGAGCTATTTATGCCTCAGCATTCAGGAGGACGAAAGGATTGCTGGGATAGAATGACAGATTGACTTGATGTACAGGATGGGCTGAACTTAGGCAAATTAAGTAGATTGGGTGAATGATGGAATAGCTGTTTGGTTTGGCAGTGGATGGTAGGGTTTAGTGTCAGTACATTATGCAAGACAGTTAGGATGGATATGTGAAGATGAGGCCTTTGTTTGTTTCCTGTGTTACTAAAGCTGGAGAATTGTAAAAAAAAAAGATGATTTGTATAGTGAATATTTATATATATCCAAACCTGCTGCCTTGCCGGCTTTCATCTTCTGCAAAGCTTTCACTACCTCTTCTCTGTTTACCAAATCATTTTCCCTAACCCTCTCACTTTGCACACCACCTCGACCAAAACACCCTATATCTGCCACTCTATCATCAAACACATTCAACAAACCTTCAAAATACTCACTCCATCTCCTCACATCACCACTACTTGTTATCACCTCCCCACTTGCGCCCTTCACCGAAGTTCCCATTTGCTCCCTTGTCTTACGCACTTTATTTACCTCCTTCCAGAACATCTTTTTATTCTCCCTAAAATTTAATGATACTCTCTCACCCCAACTCTCATTTGCCCTTTTTTTCACCTCTTGCATCTTTCTCTTGACCTCCTGTCTCTTTCTTTTATACATCTCCCACTCAATTGCATTTTTTCCCTGCAAAAATCGTCCAAATGCCTCTCTCTTCTCTTTCACTAATACTCTTACTTCTTCATCCCACCACTCACTACCCTTTCTAATCAACCCACCTCCCACTCTTCTCATGCCACAAGCATCTTTTGCGCAATCCATCACTGATTCCCTAAATACATCCCATTCCTCCCCCACTCCCCTTACTTCCATTGTTCTCACCTTTTTCCATTCTGTACTCAGTCTCTCCTGGTACTTCCTCACACAGGTCTCCTTCTCAAGCTCACTTACTCTCACCACCCTCTTCACCCCAACATTCACTCTTCTTTTCTGAAAACCCATACAAATCTTCACCTTCGCCTCCACAAGATAATGATCAGACATCCCTCCAGTTGCACCTCTCAGCACATAACATCCAAAAGTCTCTCTCGCACGCCTGTCAATTAACACGTAATCCAATAACGCTCTCTGGCCATCTCTCCTACTTACATAAGTATACTTATGTATATCTCGGCAGCAGGTTTGGATGGTATTGCAGTGGAATTTATTAAAAAAGGGGGTGACTATTGTTGACTGGTTGGTAAGGTTATTTAATGTATGTATGACTCATGGTGAGGTGCCTGAGGATTGGCGGAATGCGTGCATAGTGCCATTGTACAAAGGCAAAGGGGATAAGAGTGAGTGCTCAAATTACAGAGGTATAAGTTTGTTGAGTATTCCTGGTAATTATATGGGAGGGTATTGATTGAGAGGGTGAAGGCATGTACAGAGCATCAGATTGGGGAAGAGCAGTGTGGTTTCAGAAGTGGTAGAGGATGTGTGGATCAGGTGTTTGCTTTGAAGAATGTATGTGAGAAATACTTAGAAAAGCAAATGGATTTGTATGTAGCATTTATGGATCTGGAGAAGGCATATGATAGAGTTGATAGAGATGCTCTGTGGAAGGTATTAAGAATATATGGTGTGGGAGGAAAGTTGTTAGAAGCAGTGAAAAGTTTTTATCGAGGATGTAAGGCATGTGTACGTGTAGGAAGAGAGGAAAGTGATTGGTTCTCAGTGAATGTAGGTTTGCGGCAGGGGTGTGTGATGTCTCCATGGTTGTTTAATTTGTTTATGGATGGGGTTGTTAGGGAGGTAAATGCAAGAGTTTTGGAAAGAGTGGCAAGTATGAAGTCTGTTGGGGATGAGAGAGCTTGGGAAGTGAGTCAGTTGTTGTTCGCTGATGATACAGCGCTGGTGGCTGATTCATGTGAGAAACTGCAGAAGCTGGTGACTGAGTTTGGAAAAGTGTGTGGAAGAAGAAAGTTAAGAATAAATGTGAATAAGAGCAAGGTTATTAGGTACAGTAGGGTTGAGGGTCAAGTCAATTGGGAGGTGAGTTTGAATGGAGAAAAACTGGAGGAAGTGAAGTGTTTTAGATATCTGGGAGTGGATCTGGCAGCGGATGGAACCATGGAAGTGGAAGTGGATCATAGGGTGGGGGAGGGGGCGAAAATCCTGGGGGCCTTGAAGAATGTGTGGAAGTCGAGAACATTATCTCGGAAAGCAAAAATGGGTATGTTTGAAGGAATAGTGGTTCCAACAATGTTGTATGGTTGCGAGACGTGGGCTATGGATAGAGTTGTGCGCAGGAGGATGGATGTGCTGGAAATGAGATGTTTGAGGACAATGTGTGGTGTGAGGTGGTTTGATCGAGTGAGTAACGTAAGGGTAAGAGAGATGTGTGGAAATAAAAAGAGCGTGGTTGAGAGAGCAGAAGAGGGTGTTTTGAAGTGGTTTGGGCACATGGAGAGGATGAGTGAGGAAAGATTGACCAAGAGGATATATGTGTCGGAGGTGGAGGGAACAAGGAGAAGAGGGAGACCAAATTGGAGGTGGAAAGATGGAGTGAAAAAGATTTTGTGTGATCGAGGCCTGAACATGCAGGAGGGTGAAAGGAGGGCAAGGAATAGAGTGAATTGGAGCGATGTGGTATACCGGGGTTGACGTGCTGTCAGTGGATTGAAGCAGGGCATGTGAAGCGTCTGGGGTAAACCATGGAAAGCTGTGTAGGTATGTATATTTGCGTGTGTGGACGTATGTATATACATGTGTATGGGGGGGGGGTTGGGCCATTTCTTTCGTCTGTTTCCTTGCGCTACCTCGCAAACGCGGGAGACAGCGACAAAGTATAATAAAAAAAAATATTATATGTATATTCACATATACATACCTATACATCTCGACGTATACATGTATATACACACACAGACATATACATATATACACATGTACATAATTCATACTGTCTGCCCTTATTCATTCCCATCGCCACCCTGCCACACATGAAATGACAACCCCCTCCCCCCGCATGTGCGCAAGGTAGCACTTGGAAAAGACAACAAAGGCCACATTCGTTCACGCTCAGTCTCTAGCTGTCATGTATAATGCACTGAAACCACAGCTCCCTTTCCGCATACAGGCCCCACAGAACTTTCCTTGGTTTACCCCAGACGCTTCACATGCCCTGGTTCAATCCATTGACAGCACGTCGACCCCGGTATACCACATTGTTCCAATTTACTCTATTCCTTGCACGCCTTTCACCCTCCTGCATGTTCAGGCCCCGATCACTTAAAATCTTTTTCACTCCATCTTTCCACCTCCAATTTGGTCTCCCACTTCTCGTTCCCTCCACCTCTGACACATATATCCTCTTGGTCAGTCTCTCCTCACTCATTCTCTCCATGTGATCAAACCATTTCAAAACACCCTCTTCTGGTCTCTCAACCACTCTCTTTTTATTACCACACATCTCTATTACCCTATTATTACTTACTTGATCAAACCACCTTACACCACATATTGTCCTCAAACATCTCATTTCCAGCACATCCACCCTCCTCTGCACAACTCTATCCATAGCCCATGCCTTGCAACCATATAACATTGTTGGAACCACTATTCTTTCAAACATACCCATTTTTGCTTTCCGAGATAATGTTCTTGACTTCCACACATTCTTCAACGCTCCCAGAACTTTCGCCCCCTCCCCCTTCCTATGATTTACTTCCGCTTCCATGGATCCATCCGCTGCCAAATCCACTCCCAGATATCTAAAACACTTCACATCCTCCAGTTTTTCTCCATTCAAACTTACCTCCCAATTGACTTGTCCCTCAACCCTACTGTACCTGATAACCTTGCTCTTATTCACATTTCCTCTCAGCTTTCTTCTTTCACACACTTTACCAAACTCAGTCACCAGCTTCTGCAGCTTCTCATATGAATCGGCCACCAGCGCTGTATCATCAGCAAACAACTGACTCACTTACTTCCCAAGCTCTCTCATCCACAACAAACTGCATACTTGCCCCTCTTTCCAAAACTCTTGCATTCACCTGCCTAATTACCCCATCCATAAACAAATTAAACAACCATGGAGACATCACACATCCCTGCCGCAAACCTACATTCGCTGAGAACCAATCACTTACCTCTCTTCTCACATGTACACATGCTTTACATCCTCGATAAAAACTTTTCACTGCTTGTAACAACTTGCCTCCCACACCATATATACTTAATACCTCCACAGAGCATCTCAATCAACTCTATCATATGCCTTCTCCAGATCCATAAATGCTACATACAAATCCATTTGCTTTTCTGAATATTGCCTACATACATTCTTCAAAGCAAACACCTGATCCACACATCCTCTACCACTTCTGAAACCACACTGCTCTTCCCCAATCTGATGCTCTGTACATGCCTTCACCCTCTCAATCAATACCCTCCCATATAATTTCCCAGGAATACTCAACAAACTTATACCTCTGTAATTTGAACACTCACTTTTATTCCCTTTGCCTTTGTACAGTGGCACTATGCAAGCATTCCGCCAATCCTAAGGCACCTCACCATGAGTCATATATACATTAAATAACCTTACCAACCAGTCAACAATGCAGTTACCCCCTTTTTTAATAAATTCCACTGCAATACCATCCAAACCTGCTGCCTTGCCAGCTTTCATCTTCCACAAAGCTTTTACTACCTCTTCTCTGTTTACCAAATCATTTTCCCTAACCCTCTCACTTTCCACACCACCTCGACCAAAACACCCTATATCTGCCACTCTTATCATCAAACACATTCAACAAACCTTCAAAATACTCATTCCATCTCCTTCTCACATCACCACTACTTGTTATCTCCTCCCCATTTGCGCCCTTCACAGAAGTTCCCATTTGTTCCCTTGTCTTACGCACTTTATTTACCTCCTTCCAAAACATCTTTTTATTCTCCCTAAAACTTAATGATACTCTCTCACCCCAATTCTCATTTGCCCTCTTTTTCACCTCTTGCACCTTTCTCTTGACCTCCTGCCTCTTTCTTTTATACATCTCCTACTCATTTGCATTATTTCCCTGCAAAAATCTTCCAAATGCCTCTCTCTTCTCTTTCACTAATAATCTTCCTTCTTCATCCCACCACTCACTACCTTTTCTAATCTGCCCACCTCCCACGCTTCTCATGCCACGAGAATCTTTTGTGCAAACCATTACTGCTCCCCTAAATACATCCCATTCCTCCCCCACTCCCTTTACATCCTTTGTTCTCACCTTTTTTTTATTCTGTACTCAGTCTCTCCTGGTACTTCCTCACACAAGCTTCCTTCCCAAGCTCACTTACTCTCACCACTCTTTTCACCCCAACATTCTCTCTTCTTTCTGAAATCCTCTACAAATCTTCACCTTCGCACTTTTATGGTTTTTCTGTAATGTTTTTTCTGTAACTTATCTTTTCTTATGATTGGTTTTTTTTTTTTTTCACTCCTGATCACTGTCATTGATTTTGAATATGATGAATCTTAAATTTTTCCTGTTATTATCTAAACTGTAAGTTCTCTCCTTTTAGTATTTGCCTTTTGTTCACCTATGTCTTACATATCGCCAGTTCCACATCTGGGTGACACCTGCATAACCTTCCTTTGCCATCGTAGGCCCTGATCATCTCAGCACATTATCACTCTATCCTGATATTTTTAGGGGTCTCCATGAATAATATGAAGAAATTAATTTCACCTTTTATCATTTTCACGATTCACTTTGCTTTGGTGAAAAATGTAGCTTACACATCCACATTCCTCTTTAAATCATCTTTGATCATTCTGCCCAATTGTTTTGCTTTTATAAACTTGCCTATTGGATAGTTACTTGGCATCCCAGGAGGAGGAAGAAGAAGGTACCTCGGCTACCCACCCTCCTCAGCAGCCTGAGACCTATGCATCAGAGGAGGAAGAGGAAGAGTCTGATGGTGAACATAGTTTCATTGTTGATGACGACGGCAAGCCCATTGCAAAGCAGAAAAGGAAAGCAGTATTTGAAGATGAAGGACTTGAGGCAGCTCGTGACATCTTTGGTTGTGATTTTGATTATGGGGAGTTTGAACAGTATGAAGGTTAGTAATGACAAAAAACTGTAATAGATAATTTTTTACATAATACCTTTCATCTGCTATGCTTGATACATGTGTCATTAGAGATATGTGTAAATGGTATCTTATATCTTCAGTACTCATGATTACCTCATATTCATAATTTGTTGATGATTGTTAGCTTCATGACTCATACTAATTTGTTAGGGTTTTAGGTAGATGAGGAGAATAGTCTTATTTAGCAAGCATGATGTACATGATGTGCTAGGCTTATCATTATGGTCAAATTCTCTCTCTCTCTCTCTCTCTCTCTCTCTCTCTCTCTCTCTCTCTCTCTCTCTCTCTCTCTCTCTCTCTCATACCTGCAACTGATCTCAAATTGCTTTAGACATACCCTGGATTATTAAGATATTTCTTCATTTTTTAATTATTATACTGAATTGCTGTTTCCCACATATGCAAGGTAGTGCCAGGAAATAGACCAAGAATGGCCCATCCACTCATATACACTTATACATAAATGCCCATATGCACACATATACATATCAACATATACACATATACTTACACATACACAAACATATACATATATACACATGAACATCCTCATACTTGCTTGCCTTCATCCATTCCTGGTGTTACACTGCCCCACTGGGAACAGCATCATTGTCTCCTGCTTCTATGTCTGTATACATTGTTTTTTTCATTATTGTACTTGATCACCATATCCTGCATTAGTAATGTAGTGCCATTAAACAGATGAAAAAAGATCCATCCACTCATATATTTTTGATTTATTTATTTATTTTGCTTTGTCGCTGTCTCCCGAGTTTGCGAGGTAGCGCAAGGAAACAGATGAAAGAAATGGCCCAACCCACCCCCATACACATGTATATACATACACGTCCACACACACAAATATACATACCCATACATCTCAATGTACACATATATATACACACACAGACATATGCATATATACACATGCACACAATTCTCACTGTCTGCCTTTATTCATTCCCATCGCCACCTCACCACACATGGAATAACATCCCCCTCCCCCTCATGTGTGCGAGGTAGCGCTAGGAAAAGACAACAAAGGCCCCATTTGTTCACACTCAGTTTCTAGCTGTCATGCAATAATGCACCGAAACCACAGCTCCCTTTCCACATCCAGGCCCCACAGAACTTTCCATGGTTTACCCCAGACGCTTCACATGCCCTGATTCAATCCATTGACAGCATGTCGACCCCGGTATACCACATCGATCCAATTCACTCTATTCCTTGCCTGCCTTTCACCCTCCTGCATGTTCAGGCCCCGATCACTCAAAATCTTTTTCACTCCCATCTTTCCACCTCCAATTTGGTCTCCCACTTCTCGTTCCCTCCACCTCTGACACATATATCCTCTTGGTCAATCTTTCCTCACTCATTCTCTCCATGTGCCCAGACCATTTCAAAACACCCTCTTCTGCTCTCTCAACCACGCTCTTCTTATTTCCACACATCTCTCTTACCCTTACATTACTTACTCGATCAAACCACCTCACACCACATATTGTCCTCAAACATCTCATTTCCAGCACATCCACCCTCCTGTGCACTACTCTATCCATAGCCCATGCCTCACAACCATACAACATTGTTGGAACCACTATTCCTTCAAACATACCCATTTTTGCTTTCGGAGATAATGTTATATTTTTATTATTATTGTACTTGATTGCTGTTTCCCGCAGCAGCGAGGTAGCACCAGGAAACAGATGAAGAATGGCCCATCCACTCATATACATGTGTATGTACATAAATGCCCACATTTGCACATATACATAACATACCAAGGATGTAAGGCATGGGCACAGGTTCGAAGACAGGAAAGTGATTGGTTTCCACTGAATGTTGGTTTGCGGCTGGGGTGCGTGATGTTTCCATGGTTGTTTAATTTGTTTATGGATGGCATGGTTAGGGAGGTGAATGCAAGAGTTTTGGAGAGGGGGGCAAGTATGCAATCTGTTGTGGATGAGAGGGCTTGGGAAGTGAGTCAGTTGTTTTTTGCTGATGATACAGTGCTGGTGGCTGATTCGGGTGAGAAACTGCAGAAGCTGGTGACTGAGTTTGGTAAAGTGTGTGAAAGAAGAAAGTTGAGAGTGAATGTGAATAAGAGGAAGGTTATTAGGTTCAGTAGAGTTGAGGGACAAGTAAGTTGGGAGGTAAGTTTAAATGGATAAAAACTGGGGGAAGTGAAGTGTTTTAGATATCTGGGAGTGAGTCACAGGGTGGGGAGGGAGCGAAGGATCTGGGAGCATTGAAGAATGTGTGGAAGGCAAGAATATTATCTCGGAGAGCAAAAATGGGTATGTTTAAAGGAACAGTTATATGGTTGTGAGGCATGGGCTGTAGATAGGGTTGTGCGGAGGAGGGTGGATGTGTTGGAAATGAAATGTTTGAGGACAATATGTGGTGTGAGGTGGTTTGATCGAGTAAGTAATGAAAGGGTAAGAGAGATGTGTGGTAATAAAAAGAGAGCAGAAGAGGGTGTATTCAAATGGTTTGGACACATGGAGTGAATGAGTGAGGAAAGATTGACAAAGAGGATACATGTGTCAGAGGTGGACAGAGGAAGGAGAAGTGGGATACCAAATTGGAGGTGGAAGGATGGAGTGAAAGAGATTTTGAGGGATCGCGGCCTGAACATGCAGGAGAGTGAAAAGCGTGCAAGGAACAGAGTGAATTTGAATGATTTGATATACTGGGATTGACGTGCTGTCAGTGGATTGAACCAGAGCACGTGACACGTCTGGGGTAAACCATGGAAAGTTTTGTGGAGCCTGGATGTGAAAAGGGAGCTGTGGTTTCAGTGCGTTACACATGACAGGTAGACTGAGTGTGAATGAATGTGGTCTTTATTGTCTTTTCCTAGTGCTACCTCGTGCACATGCGGAGGGGAGGGGTGGTCATTTCATATGTGACGGGGTGGCGACGGGAATGAATGAAGGCAGCAAGTATAAATTATGTACATGTGTAAAAATGTATAGGTCTGTGTATGTATACATATGTATACATTGAAATGTATAGGTATGTATATGTGCGTGTGTGGACGTGTATGTATATGCTTGTGTATTTGGGAAGGTTGGGCCATTCTTTCGTTTGTTTCCTGTGTCGCTGTGTCCCGTGTGTGCGAGGTAGCGCACGGAAACAGACGAAAGAATGGCCCAACCCTCCCACATACACATGCATATACATACATGTTCACACACGCTCATTTACAGACATATACATATATACACATTTACATAATTCATAATTTCTTTCGTCTGTTTCCTTGCGCTACCTCGCAAACGCGGGAGACAGCGACAAAGTATAAAAAAAAAAAAAAAAACATAATTCATACTGTCTGCCCTTATTCATTCCCGTCGCCTCCCCGCCACACATGAAATAACAACCCCCTACCCTCGCATGTGCATGAGTTAGCGTTAGGAAAAGACAACAAAGGCCACATTCATTCACACTCAGTCTCTAGCTGTCATGTATAATGCACCGAAACCACAGCTCCCTTTCCACATCCAGGCCACACAGAACTTTCCATGGTTTACCCCAGACGGTTCACATGCCCTGGTTCAATCCATTGACAGAACGTCAACCCCGGTATACCACATCGTTCCAATTTACTCTATTCCTTGCACACCTTTCACCCTGCTGCATGTTCAGGCCCCAATCACTCAAAATCTTTTTCACTCCATCCTTCCACCTCCAATATGGTCTCCCACTTCTCCTCATTCCCTCCACCTCTGACAGACATACTCTTGGTTACATACTCTTGGTCAATCTTTCCTCACTCATTCTCTCCATGTGACCAGACCATTTCAAAACACCCTCTTCTGCTCTCTCAACCACACTCTTTTTATTACCACACTTCTCTCTTACCCTTTCATTACTTAATCAAACCACCTCACTCCACATATTGTCCTCAAACATCTCATTTCCTGCACATCCACCCTCCTCCACACAACTCTATCTATAGCCCATGCCTCGCAACCATATAACATTGATGGAACCACTATTCCTTCAAACACACCCATTTTTGCTTTCCAAGATAACGTTCTCGACTTCCACACATTTTTCAACATTCCCAGAACTTTCACCCCCTCCCCCACCCTATGATTCACTTCCTGTTCCATGGTTCAATCCGCTGCCAAATCCACTCCCAGATATCTAAAACACTTCACTTCCTCCAGTTTTTCTCCATTCAAACTTACCTCCCAATTGACTTGTCCCTCAACCCAACTATACCTAATAACCTTGCTCTTCACATTTATTCTCAGCTTTCTTCTTTCACACACTTTACCAAACTCAGTCACCAGTTTCTGCAGTTTCTCACCTGAATCAGCTACCAGCACTGTATCATCAGCGAGCAACAACTGACTCACTTCCCAAGCTATCTCATCCTCAACAGACTGCATACTTTCCCTCTTTCCAAAACTCTAGCATTCACCTCCCTAACAGCCCCATCCATAAACAAATTAAACAACCATGGAGACATTACATACCCCTGCTGAAAACTGACATTCACTGAGAACCAATCACTTTCCTCTCTTCCTACTTGTACACATGCCTTCCATCCTCAATAGAAACTTTTCACTGCTTCTAACAACTTGCATCCCACGCAATATATTATTAATACCTTCTACAGAGCATCTCTATCAACTCATATGCCTTCTGCAGATCCATAAATGCTACATACAAATCCATTCGCTTTTCTAAGTATTTCTCACATACATTCTTCAAAGCAAACACCCAATCCACACATCTTCTATCACTTCTGAAACCACAGTGCTCTTCCCATATCTGATGCTCTGTACATGCTTTCACCCTCTCAATCAATACCCTCCCATATAATTTCCCATGAATACTCAACAAACTTTTTTTTTTTTTTTTTTTTTTTTTTTTATACTTTGTCGCTGTCTCCTGCGTTTGTGAGGTAGCGCAAGGAAACAGACGAAAGAAATGGCCCAAACCCCCCCCCCCATACACATGTATATACATACGTCCACACATGCAAATATACATACCTACACAGCTTTCCATGGTTTACCCCAGACGCTTCACATGCCTTGATTCAATCCACTGACAGCACGTCAACCCCGGTATACCACATCGCTCCAATTCACTCTATTCCTTGCCCTCCTTTCACCCTCCTGCATGTTCAGGCCCCGATCACACAAAATCTTTTTCACTCCATCTTTCCACCTCCAATTTGGTCTCCCTCTTCTCCTTGCTCCCTCCACCTCCGACACATATATCCTCTTTGTCAATCTTTCCTCACTCATCCTCTCCATGTGCCCAAACCACTTCAAAACACCCTCTTCTGCTCTCTCAACCACGCTCTTTTTATTTCCACACATCTCTCTTACCCTTACGTTACTCACTCGATCAAACCACCTCACACCACACATTGTCCTCAAACATCTCATTTCCAGCACATCCATCCTCCTGCGCACAACTCTATCCATAGCCCACGCCTCGCAACCATACAACATTGTTGGAACCACTATTCCTTCAAACATACCCATTTTTGCTTTCCGAGATAATGTTCTCGACTTCCACACATTCTTCAAGGCCCCCAGAATTTTCGCCCCCTCCCCCACCCTATGATCCACTTCCGCTTCCATGGTTCCATCCGCTGCCAGATCCACTCCCAGATATCTAAAACACTTCACTTCCTCCAGTTTTTCTCCATTCAAACTCACCTCCCAATTGACTTGACCCTCAACCCTACTGTACCTAATAACCTTGCTCTTATTCACATTTACTCTTAACTTTCTTCTTCCACACACTTTACCAAACTCAGTCACCAGCTTCTGCAGTTTCTCACATGAATCAGCCACCAGCGCTGTATCATCAGCGAACAACAACTGACTCACTTCCCAAGCTCTCTCATCCCCAACAGACTTCATACTTGCCCCTCTTTCCAAAACTCTTGCATTTACCTCCCTAACAACCCCATCCATAAACAAATTAAACAACCATGGAGACGTCACACACCCCTGCCGCAAACCTACATTCACTGAGAACCAATCACTTTCCTCTCTTCCTACACGTACACATGCCTTACATCCTCGATAAAAACTTTTCACTGCTTCTAACAACTTTCCTCCCACACCATATATTCTTAATACCTTCCACAGAGCATCTCTATCAACTCTATCATATGCCTTCTCCAGATCCATAAATGCTACATACAAATCCATTTGCTTTTCTAAGTATTTCTCACATACATTCTTCAAAGCAAACACCTGATCCACACATCCTCTACCACTTCTGAAACCACACTGCTCTTCCCCAATCTGATGCTCTGTGCATGCCTTCACCCTCTTAATCAATACAAACTTATACCTCTGTAATTTGAGCACTCACTTTTATCCCCTTTGTCATTGTACAGTGGCACTATGCAAGCATTCTGCCAATCCTCAGGCACCTCACCATGAATCATACATACATTAGATAACCTTACCAACCTGTCAACAACACAGTCACCCCCTTTTTTGATAAATTTCACTGCAATACCATCCAAACCTGCTGCCTTATCAGCTTTCATCTTCTGCAAAGCTTTTACTACCTCCTCTCTGTTTACCAAATCATTCTCCCTAACCCTCTCACTTCGCACACCATCTTGACCAAAACACCCTATATCTGCCACTCTGTCATCAAACACATTCAACAAACCTTCAAAATACTCATTCCATCTCCTTCTCACATCACCACTACTTGTTATCACCTCCCCATTAGCCCCCTTCACTGATGTTCCCATTTGTTCCCTTGTCTTATGCACTTTAATTACCTCCTTCCAAAACATCTTTTTTTTTTTTTTTTTTTTTTTTTTTATACTTTGTCGCTGTCTCCCGCGTTTGCGAGGTAGCGCAAGGAAACAGACGAAAGAAATGGCCCAATCCCCCCCCCCCCCATACACATGTACATACACACGTCCACACACGCAAATATACATACCTACACAGCTTTCCATGGTTTACCCCAGACGCTTCACATGCCTTGATTCAATCCACTGACAGCACGTCAACCCCAGTATACCACATCGCTCCAATTCACTCTATTCCTTGCCCTCCTTTCACCCTCCTGCATGTTCAGGCCCCGATCACACAAAATCTTTTTCACTCCATCTTTCCACCTCCAATTTGGTCTCCCTCTTCTCCTTGTTCCCTCCACCTCCGACACATATATCCTCTTGGTCAGTCTTTCCTCACTCATCCTCTCCATGTGCCCAAACCACTTCAAAACACCCTCTTCTGCTCTCTCAACCACGCTCTTTTTATTTCCACACATCTCTCTTACCCTTACGTTACTCACTCGATCAAACCACCTCACACCACACATTGTCCTCAAACATCTCATTTCCAGCACATCCATCCTCCTGCGCACAACTCTATCCATAGCCCACGCCTCGCAACCATACAACATTGTTGGAACCACTATTCCTTCAAACATACCCATTTTTGCTTTCCGAGATAATGTTCTCGACTTCCACACATTCTTCAAGGCCCCCAGGATTTTCGCCCCCTCCCCCACCCTATGATCCACTTCCGCTTCCATGGTTCCATCCGCTGCCAGATCCACTCCCAGATATCTAAAACACTTCACTTCCTCCAGTTTTTCTCCATTCAAACTCACCTCCCAATTGACTTGACCCTCAACCCTACTGTACTTTTATATGTCTCCCACTTATTTGCACTATTTCCCCGCAAAAATTTTCCAAATGCCTCTCTCTTCTCATTCACTAATAATCTTACTTCTTCATCCCACCACTCTCTACCCTTTCTAATCTGCCCACCTCCCACGCTTCTCATGCCACAAGGATCTTTTGCGCAAGCCATCACTGCTTCCCTAAATACATCCCATCCCCCCACTCCCCTTACATCCTTTGTTCTCACCTTTTTCCATTCTGAACTCAGTCTCTCCTGGTACTTGCTCACACAAGTCTCCTTCCCAAGCTCACTTACTTTCACCACTCTTTTCATCCCAACATTCTTCTTTTCTGAAAACCCATACAAATCTTCACCTTCACCTCCACAAGATAATGATCAGACATCCTTCCAGTTGCACCTCTCAGCACATCAACATCCAAAAGTCTCTCTTTCGTGCACCTGTCAATTAAAACGTAATCCAATAACTTCTCTGGCCATCTCTCCTAATTACATACGTATACTTATGTATTTTTTTTTTTTTTTTTTTTTTCCTGCTGTCTCCCGCGTTTGCGAGGTAGCGCAAGGAAACAGACGAAAGAAATGGCCCAACTCACCCCCATACACATGTATATACATACGTCCACACACGCAAATATATATACCTACACAGCTTTCCATGGTTTACCCCAGACGCCTCACATGCCTTGATTCAATCCACTGACAGCACATCAACCCCGGTATACCACATCGCTCCAATTCACTCTATTCCTTGCCCTCCTTTCACCCTCCTGCATGTTCAGGCCCCGATCACACAAAATCTTTTTCACTCCATCTTTCCACCTCCAATTTGGTCTCCCTTTTCTCCTCGTTCCCTCCACCTCCGACACATATATTCTCTTGGTCAATCTTTCCTCACTCATTCTCTCCATGTGCCCGAACCATTTCAAAACACCCTCTTCTGCTCTCTCAACCACACTTTTTATTTCCACACATCTCTCTTACCCTTACGTTCCTTACTCGATCAAACCACCTCACACCACATATTGTCCTCAAACATCTCATTTCCAGCACATCCATCCTCCTGCGCACAACTCTCTCCATAGGGGGGCCAGAAATCCTCCCCTCCTTGTATTTTTTTAACTTTCTAAAATGGGAAACAGATACTTATGTATATCTCGCTTTATAAACCAGGTATTCCCAATCACCAGTCCTTTTTCAGCACATAAATCCCTCAAAGGCCCAGTCCTCTGTTCTTAACGCTACCTCGCTATCGCGGGAAATGGCGAATAGTATGAAAAAAAAAAAAAAAAAATCTACAAACTCTTCATTTTCATTTACAACACTGAACACCCCATGTACACCAATTATTCTCTCAACTGCCACATTACTCACCTTTGCATTCAAATCACCCATCACTACAACCCGGTCTCGTGCATCAAAACTACTAACACACTCACTCAGCTGTTCCCAAAACACTTGCCTCTCATGATCTTTCTTCTCATGCCCAGGTGCATATGCACCAATAATCACCCATCTCTCTCCATCCACTTTCAGTTTTACCCATATCAATCAAGAGTTTACTTCCTTACACTCTATCACATACTCCCACCACTCCTGCTTCAGGAGTAGTGCTACTCCTTCCCTTGCCCTTTTTCTCTCACTAACCCCTGACTTTACTCCCAAGACATTCCCAAACCACTCTTCCCCTTTACCCTTGAGCTTCATTTCACTCAGAGCCAAAACATCCAGTTTCCTTTTGTCAAACATACTACCTATCTCTTCTTTTTTCTAATCTTGGTCACATCCACACACATTTAGACACCCCAGTCTGAGCCTTCGAGGAGGATGAGCACTCCCTGCGTGACTCCTTCTTCTGTTTCCCCTTTTAGAAAGTTAAAGTACAAGGAGGGGAGGGTTTCTAGCCCCCCCCCGCTCCTGTCCCATTTCGTCACCTTCTACAACACGTGAGGAATGCGTGGGAAGTTTTCTTTCTCCCCTATCCCCATATACATACATGTACATACACAGTCATATACATATATACACATGTACATATTCATACTTGCTTGCTTTCATCCATTTCTGTCGCTACCTCGCCACACAGGAATAGCATCCCCTCCTCCCTCCTGGATGTTCAGGCCCCAATTGCTCAAAATCTTTTTCACTCCAGCCTTCCTCCTCCAATTTGTTCTCCTGCTTCTCGTATTTCCCTCCACCTTTGACACATACATCCTCTTTGTCAATCTTTCCTCACTCATTCTCTGCATATGCCCAAACCATTTCAACACACCCTCTTCTACTTTCTCAACCACACTCTTTTTATTTCCACGCACCTCTCTTACCCTTTCATTACTTACTCGATCAAACTGAAACATGGCCTGTGAAGCTTCTGGAGTGAACCATGGAAAGGTGTGTGGAGCCTGGATGTGGATAGGGAGCTGTAGTTTCGGTGCATTACACATGATAGCTAGAGACTGAGTGTGAATGAATGGGGCCTTTTTTATCCTTTCCTGGTGCTACTTTGGAAAGGTCTCTGGGGCCTGGATTTGGATAGGGAGCTGTGGTTTTGGTGCATTATGCATGACAGCTAGAGAATGAGAGTGAGTATATGTGGCCTTTTTTTTTTTTTTTTTTCCGCTACCTCGTTGATGCGGAGGGGTGCTGATGCTGTTTCCAGTGGGGCAGGTTGGTGCCGTGAATGGATGAAGACAAGCAAGTATGAATATGCATGTGTGTGTATATATTTATTTATGTATTTCTGTTTATTTTGCTTTGTCGCTGTCTCCCGCGTTAGCGAGGTAGCGCAAGGAAACAGATGAAAGAATGGCCCAACCCACCCACATACACATGTATATACATACACGTCCACACACGCAAATATACATACCTATACATCTCAGCATATGCATATACATACACACACAGACATATACATATATACACATTTACATAATTCATACTGTCTACCTTTATTCACTCCCATCGCCACCCTGCCAAACATGAAATATGTATATATTGATGTATATGTATGTATATATGTATATGTTCATGTATATGCATGTGTGTTTATATTTGTGTAGAGGAGTGGATGGGTCTTTCTTTGTCTGTTTCCTGGTGTTACCTTGCTCTCATGGGAAACAGCAATATTTTATATATTTATTATACTTTGTCGCTGTCTCCCGCGTTTGCGAGGTAGCGCAAGGAAACAGACGAAAGAAATGGCCCAACCCCCCCCCATACACATGTATATACATACGTCCACACACGCAAATATACATACCTACACAGCTGTCCATGGTTTACCCCAGACGCTTCACATGCCCTGATTCAATCCACTGACAGCACGTCAACCCTGGTATACCACATCGCTCCAATTCACTCTATTCCTTGCCCTCCTTTCACCCTCCTGCATGTTCAGGCCCCGATCACACAAAATCTTTTTCACTCCATCTTTCCACCTCCAATTTGGTCTCCCTCTTCTCCTCGTTCCCTCCACCTCCGACACATATATCCTCTTGGTCAATCTTTCCTCACTCATTCTCTCCATGTGCCCAAACCACTTCAAAACACCCTCTTCTGCTCTCTCAACCACGCTCTTTTTATTTCCACACATCTCTCTTACCCTTACGTTACTCACTCGATCAAACCACCTCACACCACACATTGTCCTCAAACATCTCATTTCCAGCACATCCATCCTCCTGCGCACAACTCTATCCATAGTCCACGCCTCGCAACCATACAACATTGTTGGAACCACTATTCCTTCAAACATACCCATTTTTGCTTTCCGAGATAATGTTCTCGACTTCCACACATTCTTCAAGGCCCCCAGAATTTTCGCCCCCTCCCCCACCCTATGATCCACTTCCGCTTCCATGGTTCCATCCGCTGCCAGATCCACTCCCAGATATCTAAAACACTTCACTTCCTCCAGTTTTTCTCCATTCAAACTCACCTCCCAATTGACTTGACCCTCAACCCTACTGTACCTAATAACCTTGCTCTTATTCACATTTACTCTTAACTTTCTTCTTCCACACACTTTACCAAACTCAGTCACCAGCTTCTGCAGTTTCTCACATGAATCAGCCACCAGCGCTGTATCATCAGCGAACAACAACTGACTCACTTCCCAAGCTCTCTCATCCCCAACAGACTTCATACTTGCCCCTCTTTCCAAAACTCTTGCATTTACCTCCCTAACAACCCCATCCATAAACAAATTAAACACCCATGGAGACGTCACACACCCCTGCCGCAAACCTACATTCACTGAGAACCAATCACTTTCCTCTCTTCCTACACGTACACATGCCTTACATCCTCGATAAAAACTTTTCACTGCTTCTAACAACTTTCCTCCCACACCATATATTCTTAATACCTTCCACAGCAATATATAAATGATAAATGTTATGTTTGAAATTTAGTGTCCAGATTTGGCATGCCCTTTTCATCTGTTGTTTGGTCTTTCGGTTGTACATCAGCAAGGCAACTCACTGTTCCCTACATTTAGGAAATGGTGAGAAAATATTCAGTTGATGGTTGTAATTGATGTTTCTTTGATTTTCAGGATTTTTCTTTTTCAAAACTCATGTGATGAACATTGCCAAATTGTGTATTGTAATGTGATTTAAAAGATTCAGAATTTTATGTTTTGAACTTATATTTTTTGTTTATTATAATTTTTCAAGGTTTTTTTTCCTTTTTTGATGCAGTGACCAGTTCTTTTCTGTGTTGTTGTTAAGGACCAAGTTAACTGTTATTGAGGCATTAACTGATTTTGATTTATATTGGAGATTGGGAAGAAGGTGAAGAAGAGGAGGAAGAAGATGATGATTATGAGGAGGATGAAGAAGGCGAGGGGAGAGACCGTCGTCGTGGCCGCAAGGAGCGAAGGAAACAGGTCAAAAAGTCGATTTATGAGGTATGTTGTAAACAAGAACCAAATTACCTTTTTCAGTTCATGCATAGAATCTCTTTTAAACCTTCTTGAACTTTATTCTAACTGGTATACATTGAATATTAGCTGTCATACTGCTAATTATGTATTTGTATATACCCAGTGTTCCAGTAAGATTTGAAAGATTATCTTTTTCTATAAAGTAAAATGCACTGTATATATGGTTGGATAAATGTATCATTAAAGTTTATTAGAATAGTTAGGAAAGTATGCAGTGTTTAGTATTTTCAGACAAATACATTACAGTGATGTCTGTTCATCAGGTGTTTGAGCCAAGTGAGTTGGAACGGGGCCATCTAACTGACCAAGATCAGGAAATCCGGAAATTGGATATTCCAGAGAGATTTCAGCTTCGACAGATACCAGTAACACGCACAAGAGGTGAGGGAGATGATCGTTCCACAGACAAGGAATTGGACCAAGAAGCCAAGTGGATTTATCATCATGCATTCTTCAGGCCATTTATATCCAATCAGGTTGTTAGCTAATATTTGTTTGGAGAGTTTGCTTAGTTACTCAGGAGTTGGGTTAGCCAAACCTACTTACTGCAGCCCTCATACCCATATTGATCAGTAGAATCCATTTTGTGTATTTTGCAAATGAAAACTTTTCTTGTACCAGAATAATTCAAAGTTCACTTATGTTAATCCTAAAGAGGCATATTCTCATAACTTAATGTTATCATGAATATGGCAACTTACAATCCTGGTGCCCTTTTCTCTTATAAGCAAAGCATGATGATGGTGCCTTTGTACTCATTAACCCTATAAGCAAGCACATACATTTCCAGATGTTTTTGAAAAATAGGAGTTTTTAAGTAAAAGATAATTTATCTCTTATGAAAATTGAAATAGGCTTTAACTTTCCCTTGTAGAATGACAGACAGCAATGATTGGGAGCAAATTTCTGATATTGCACTCATGGCTACACAGCCTTGTGTTGATATGTCACAGTTGCCAGCACCTCTACATACTGGTGGAATTTTGATGCAGTTTGTATCTTTTGTCATCATCATGTATAACTCTGGCTCAGATGCCTCAGAATTTAGTAACCTCTACTGACAGATCCCCCACACCATCAACAAATATAGCAATGACAGAACACATACCTGTGGAAATAACCCAACAATCATGAAACATCTGACCTCTCAGTTCATTCTTAAAGTCCATCCCACCATACATCCACTAGAAGCCACACTCCCCAGACAAACACAGATCACACACTCCCGGTTATGTTATGGACATCACCCATAACTATGTGTCTCTCTGTACCTCTGATGCCTGTTCCTACTGGGAACTCACCCCAGGGGGTGTCCACAGCAAAAGAGTATCCATGACTGGTGAACTTTTTTCCACCTCTTATCCTTTAGGGCCTCACCCTTAACACTCACGTTTTGGGGAGGGCAACTCTTGCACAGTGTTTCCAGAGGCTCTGACTTAATTTGTCTACCTAATATTCCTGCCTACTATTCAACCACTTCTGCTTAGTGTTCCAGCTGAATTCTCCTACCTGCTACTTCTATCAAATGTTTCTGCCTGATGCTTTTACCTAAAGTTCCTAGCTACTACTTTTATCTGTTGCTTCTACCATTTTGCCAAAAGGCAGGGCTAGTGCATAATGGTAACTGCAGAAAAATCTAGAGTTATGAAGAATGATTTACATGAGTTAAGTGTTGTCAAGACACACCAAGGACTTACTACTCAGTTGCCCTGCACACACTACTTATACACACACACACTTCACAACACTTTATGATCTGCGATCCCAACCAATGGAACATGACCTGCTTTCTAAATGCTGTAGGAACCTCACAATGATAAAAGGGACTCCTGCAGCAGGAAGTAAATAGATAGATGAAGAATGACTTGCATGAGTTAAGTGTTGTCAAAACACACCAAGGACTTACTACTCAATTGCCCTGCACACACTACTTAGACACACACACTCTACAACACTTTATGATCTGTGGTCCCAACCAGTGGAACATGACCAGCTTTCTAAATGCTGCAGGAACCTCACAATGACAAAAGGGACTCTTGCAGCAGGAAGTAAGTAGATAAATGGTTATATGTTACACTTGATCGCCATTTCCCACGTCATCGAGGTAGCGCCAGGAAACAGACGAAGGATGGCCCATCCACTTGTTTACACTTTTTTTTTTTTTGCGGTCTCCCGCGTTTGCGAGGTAGCACAAGGAAACAGACGAAGAAATGGCCCAACCCACCCCCATACACATGTATATACATACGTCCACACACGCAAAATATACATACCTACACAGCTTTCCATGGTTTACCCCAGACACTTCACATGCCCTGATTCAATCCACTGACAGCCCATCAACCCTGGTATACCACATCACTCCAATTCACTCTATTCCTTGCCCTCCTTTCACCCTCCTGCATGTTCAGGCCCCGATCACACAAAATCTTTTTCACTCCATCTTTCCACCTGCAATTTGGTCTCCCACTTCTCCTCGTTCCCTCCACCTCCGACACATATATCTTGGCCAACCTTTCCTCACTCATTCTTTCCATGTGCCCAAACCATTTCAAAACACCCTCTTCTGCTCTCTCAACCACGCTCTTTTTATTTCCACACATCTCTCTTACCCTTACGTTACTTACTCGATCAAACCACCTCACACCACACATTGTCCTCAAACATCTCATTTCCAGCACATCCATCCTCCTGCGCACAACTCTATCCATAGCCCACGCCTCGCAACCATACAACATTGTTGGAACCACTATTCCTTCAAACATACCCATTTTTGCTTTCCGAGATAATGTTCTCGACTTCCACACATTCTTCAAGGCTCCCAGAATTTTCGCCCCCTCCCCCACCCTATGATCCACTTCCGCTTCTATGGTTCCATCTGCTGCCAGATCCACTCCCAGATATCTAAAACACTTTACTTCCTCCAGTTTTTCTCCATTCAAACTAACCTCCCAATTGACTTGACCCTCAACCCTACTGTACCTTGCTGTTATTCACATTTACTGTTAACTTTCTTCTTTCACGCTCTTTACCAAACTCAGTCACCAGCTTCTGCAGTTTCTCACATGAATCAGCCACCAGCGCTGTATCATCAGTGAACAACAACTGACTCACTTCCCAAGCTCTCTCATCCCCAACAGACTTCATACTTGCCCCTCTTTCCAAAACTCTTGCATTCACCTCCCTAACAACCCCATCCATAAACAAATTAAACAACCATGGAGACATCACACACCCCTGCCGCAAACCTACATTCACTGAGAACCAATCACTTTCCTCTCTTCCTACACGTACACATGCCTTACATCCTTAATAAAAACTTTTCACTGCTTCTCACAACTTGCCTCCCACACCATATAATCTTAATACCTTCCACAGAGCATCTCTATCAACTCTATCATATGCCTTCTCCAGATTCATAAATGCAACATACAAATCCATTTGCTTTTCTAAGTATTCCTCACATACATTCTTCAAAGCAAACACCTGATCCACACATCCTCTACCACTTCTGAAACCACACTGCTCTTCCCCAGTCTGATGCTCTGTACATGCCTTCACCCTCTCAATCAATACCCTCCCATATAATTTACCAGGAATACTCAACAAACTTATACCTCTGTAATTTGAGCACTCACTCTTATCCCCTTTGCCTTTGTACAATGGCACTATGCACGCATTCCGCCAATCCTCAGGCACCTCACCATGAGTCATACATACATTAAATAACCTTACCAACCAGTCAATAATACAGTCACCCCCTTTTTTAATAAATTCCACTGCAATACCATCCAAACCTGCTGCCTTGCCGGCTTTCATCTTCCGCAAAGCTTTTACTACCTCTTCTGTGTTTACATATACACATATGTGTACATAAATGCCCATACATGCACATATACACATCGACATACACTCATGTACATGCATATTCATACACACTCAGACATGTACATATATACGTTTATTATACTTATAAGTAACCACCGTGTCCTCCGTTAGTGAGGTAGTGCAAGGAAACAGATGAGGAATGGCCCAGCCAACCCACATATACATGTATATACATAAACATTTAAGCGCTACTAAAAGATAACAAAGGCCACATTCGTTTACGCTCAGTCTCTAGCTCTCATGTGTAATGCACCAAAACCGCAGCTCCCTTTCCACATCCAGGCCCCATAAAACTTTCCATGGTTTACCCCAGACACTTCACATGCCCTGGTTCAGTCCATTGACAGCTTGTTGACCCTGGTAAACCACATTGTTCCAATTCACTCTATTCCTTGCATGCCTTTTACCCTCCTGTATGTTCAGGCCCCGATCGCTCAAAATCTTTTTCACTCCATCCTTCCACCTCCACTTTGGTCTCCTTCTCCTCGTTCCCTCCACCTCTGACACATATATCCTTTTTGTCAATCTTTCCTCGCTTATTGTCTCCATGTGACCAAACCTTTTCAATACACCCTCTTCTGCTCTCTCAACCACACTCTTTTTATTACCACACATCTCTCTTACCCTTTCATTACTTACTCGATCAAACCACCTCACACCACATATTGTCCTCAGACGTCTCAGCTCCAACTCATCCATCCTCCTCCACACAACCCTATCTGTAGTTTAATGCCTCACAACCATATAACATTGTTGGAACGACTATTCCTTCAAACATACCCATTTTTGCTCTCTGAAGTAACGCTCTCGCCTTTCACACATTCTTCAACACTCCCAGAACTTTCGTCCCTTCCCCTACCCCATGACTCACTTCAGTTCCATGGTTCCATCCACTGCTAAGTCCACTCCAAGATATCTAAAACACTTTACTTCCTCCAATTTTTCTCCATTAAAACTTACCTTCCAATTAACTTGCCCCTCAACCCTATTGAACCTAATAACCTTCCTCTTGTTCACATTTACTCTCAGCTTTCTTCTTTCACACACTTTACCAAACTCATTTACCAACTAATGCAGTTTCTCACCCATATCAGCCACTAGTACTGTATCGTGAGCGAACAGCAACTGACTCACTTTCCAAGCCCTCTCATCCACAACAGAGTGCATACATGCCCCTTTCTCCAAAATCCCATCCATAAACAAATTAAACAACCATGGAAAGATCATGCACCTCTGCCACAAACCAACATTCACTGGGAACCAGTCCTTTTCCTCTCTTCCTGCTTGTTCACATGCCTTACATCCTCAATAAAAACATTTCACTGCTTCTAGCAACTTGCCTCCCACACCATATACTCTTAATACCTTCCAAAGAGCATCTCTATCACCTCTATCATATGCCTTTTCCAGATCCATAAATGCTACCTACAAATCCATCTGTTTTTCTAAGTATGTCTCATTTATTCTTCAAAGCAAACACCTGATCCACACATCCTCTACCACTTCTGAAACCACACTGCTCTTCCCCAGTCTGATGCTCTGTACATGCCTTCACCCTCTCAATCAATACCCTCCCACATAATTTCCCAGGAATACTCAACAAACTTATACCTCTGTAATTTGAACACTCACCTTTATCCCCTTTCTCATGTACATCTCCCTGTCATTTGCATTCATTACTTTTAAGTATCGTACAAATGGTTCTCTTTTCTCTTTCTTTAACAACTTTACCTCTTCATCTTACCCCACACTACCCTTTCTAATCTTCCCACCTTCCACCTTTCTCATGCGAAATGCATCTCTTGCACATGACATCACTGCTTCTTAAATACACCCCATTCATCACCCACTCCCTCACATCATTTGCTCTCACCTTTTGCCATTTTACACTCAGTCTCTCCTGGTAGTTCCTCTCATGTCTCCTTTGTAAGTTCACTTACTCTCACCACTCGCTTTTCCCTGACATTCTCTCTTCTTTTTGAAAACCTCTACAAATCTTCACCTTTGCCCTCACAAGATTATGATCAGACATCCCATCAGCTGCCCCTCTCAGCACATTAACATTCAAAAGTCTCTCATTTACACAGGTATCAATTAACACGTAATCTGATAATGCCCTTTGACCATCTTTCCTACTTACGTACGTATAGTTATGCATATCTCCCTTTTTAAGCTAGGTATTCCCAATCAGCAGTCTTTTTTCAGCTCACAGATTCACAAGCTCTTCACCATTTCCATTCACAGCTCTGAATACCCCATGTACACCAATTATACCCTCAACTGCCACATTAATTACCTTCACATCCAAACTCAGAAACCATCATCTGCAGTTTATTCAGATGTTACCAGACTTCACCTGCCTGATGTTCACTTTGAGTAAAAAGTCAACTTTGTTGAGGAAAGGCCCCACAGACCCTTGTGTCGTTTCTCCCTACCATTCACATACCCTGGTTCAGCCCATTGACAGCATGGCATCCCTTGTAAATTAATCACTCCAGTTTGCTCTGTCCCTTGCCTTCCTCTTACCCTCTTGCATATTCAGGCCCTGAGCCTTCGAATTATCTTTCACTCCTTCCATCTATCTCCTTGGTTCCCTCCTTTTCCTTGTTCCCTCCAAGTCAGACAGTATACCCTTTTAGTGATCCTTTTCTCACTTGTCCTCTTATATCTCCAAACCATTTCAGCACATTATCTTCAGCTTTCTCTTCCAAACACCTCTTACTACTGCACCTCTCTATCATTTCTTATTTGATCATCCATCCTTACACCACATGTTTTCCTCAAGCATTTCATTTTAAACACATTCACCTTATTCTCTACATTTATGTCTGCCCCATGTCTGAGGCCTATGTCTCACATCCATACTGCACCAGTGGAACTTATATACCATCACACATACCCATCTGTGCCTCAAAGTCACACTCCACATAATCTCTCTCTTTTCACTGCCAAACCTAATAACCTTGGTTTGGTCACATTTTTTTCTCACACACATTCTCCGAAACTCAGAAACCAGCTTCTGCACTTTCTGTAAGTGTTACCAAACTGCCTGCCCAAGGTTGCACTGCAAGTGAAGAGTCAGTTTCATCAAAGAACCTCTCACTCCTAAGGAGTCCACATTTCTCTGTTACTGGAAATCTGCAGCCTTGGACTGCAGGAGCCCTTACAAAGGTCTTGGGTAAAAAGGATTCATTTACAGAAATTGCATTGCGGTAAGTGGAAATAAAATATACATATAACTTTTCCATTTTCAAGATACTGGAGTTCATCAGTTGTGGAGACTTTTGCCATGCCACCCCCCATGAAGGAGTTCCTGAAGGGAATGGTCATAGGAGATATAAATAGATACATTAATGCTCTTTCTTTTTGTTTACCATACCTGTTTTGTACTCTCATTCCTCAGTTTCATTTTCAAAGCATCTACAAGTATTATATCATTTTCTCCAATTATTTTCTTAAGATACCATCTTTATCTCTTATGTATGTGGTTCTGTCATAAGTAACTACCCAGCCTTTTTGAAAGACACCCTCCTTTTTCACACACACATATCTTTTCTCAGTCAATTTAGCTAAACCAAAATAACTTTATGTTCTCTCACTTACATTCATATGGTTTGCTATGGTTTGGTTTTCCCAAACTTTCTTACCACATTCCTCTCCAACCACAACCCATCCAAACTGGGTCTGTGACATGCTACCTCTCTGTTGCTTAGGACTGATTTTTTTTCTTCTGACAGGAAGGACGTGAGGAGGCAAGGCAGCGCTCTCACCGTGATATCCATGTAATCCAGAAGATATACAATGCTTTGGATTTGATGAGGAACTCTTCTTGTGAAGTGCCATTTATTGCCTTTTATAGGAAAGAGGAGGTTCAGCCTGAGTTAACTATTCATGATTTATGGAAAGTGTATCACTGGGATGAGAAGGTAATTATAAAAGTATGACCTAAAAAACTTATGTGAAATCTGTGCTCCATTTCCATTTGTCTTTTTAAGTATAAGGCATAAACCTTCACATCTCATTTACCCTTAATTGCTTGTTTAGCTCTCATTCTCAGCTCCATTCCCAGTTACATGGGGTGTCTCAGTCGACCTCCATATATCCTCATTCCATGTCCAGTATGCTGTCATTAGTGCTTCTTCACCATTTTGCTGTCAGCATGTTGCTGCCTGTATACTATATTGCCCCAATCCACTCTGTCTTGTGCACATCTTTCTCCTGCATGTTCAGGCCACAAGGGCTAAAAATCTTTTCCACTCCATCCTTGAATCTCCAGTTTGGTTTTCTCCATGTCTCCTCCACTTCTGCTGCATGTATCCTCTTAGTCAACCTCTCCTTACTCATTCTCTCCATATGTCTTAGTCATTTTGGCACACCCTCTTCAACTCTCTTAACTACAATCTTCTTATTACCACACCTCTATCTTACCTTTTTAATACTTTATCAAACCACCTCATGCTATGTATTGGCTTCAAACATCCTCCTTTATACCCTATGCCTTGCATCCTTACATCATTGGGACTGCTATACCTTCAGACACACCCATTTTTCCTTCCAAATAACAACCATTCTTTCCATACTTTCTTCAGTGCTCCAAGAACCTTCACCCCCTCACCCATCCTGTAACTCACTTCTGCTTCTGTGGCTCCATTTGCTGCCATGACCATTCCTAGGTACCTGAAACATTTCACTTTCTCCAGATTTTCTCTGTTCAGACTCACATCCCAGCTAACCTGTCCCTCTGCCCTGCTAAACCTAATGACCTTGCTTTTAGTGACTTTTACTCAACTTCCTCCTTTCACACACTCTCCCATACTTTGTCACCAACTTCTTCAGTTTCTCACTCAAATCTGCCACCAGTGCTTTGTCATCAGCAAATGACAACTGACTCAATTACCAGGTTCCTCTCACCCACTACTGATTGCATATTCACCCCTCTCTCCATGATCCTTACATTTATCTCCCTGATCACCCTAACTGTGAACAAAGTAAACAGCCAAAGTGATATCATACACCTATGCCACAGACCTCCAGAGAACATTAGATTGGAAAGGAATGTTATGGTTTCAGGAATAGTCAAGAATGTGTGGATCAGGTATTTGCTTGAAAGAATGTGTAAAAAGTACTTAGAGAAAAAGAAGGATTTCTGTCTGCATTTGTGGATCTGAAAGAAGGAGAGTGGATGAAACATAATACTTTGAGATGGTTTGTTCATGTGGAAAGAATGTAAGATGGGAATACACTAGAAGAATGTATATGATTAATGAGGTTGGTTCTTGTCAAAGGAAGACACTTGTGACTTGGGGAAATAAGAGTGGAAGAGCACTGGATGGAGACCAACGGAGGAAGAATGCATGCAGTGATGTACGGAAGGGAAGCATATAAGGACAGGGATAAGTGGAGACTTCTTTATTGTGGCCATCCCATTGATGGGAGTGGCCATCAAAGATATAGATAGATTGATAGAAAACATATGATAGGGTTGATAGAGATACTATTTTGGAGTTCTTACAAATAACTGATGAGGGAGGAAAGCTATTAGAAGCGGTGAGGAGTTTTTATGAAGAGAGTAGCCGATGTGTGCAAGTAGATAGAGAGGAGGGTGAATGGTTCTAGTTGAAGATGGATCTGCATGAGGGGTGTGTGATGTCACCATGGCTATTTAATTTGTTTGTGGATGGAGTAGTGATGGAGGTAAATGTAAGGGTCATCGAGAAAGAGGCAAGAAGACAGTCTGTAGTGGGTGGATGGGTGAAGGTCTGGGAAGTGAGTAATTTGTTCTTTGCAGGTGGCAGATTCAAGTGAGAAACTGTAAAGTTGGTATGTGAGTTCAGTGGACTTTGTGATAGAAAGTTGAGATTTTATGTGAATGAAAGCAAGGTTAGGCAGTGAAAGCAAGGTTTAGCAGTGAAAAGATGCTGGTTAGGTTTGAGTTTGAATGAAGAATACTTAGAGGAAGTGGGATGTTTAATACGTTGGAGAGGACTTGGCAGCGAGTGGAACCATGAAAATGGGGGCGATCATCAGGGTGAGTGAGTGAAGGTTCTGGAAGCATTGAGGAATGTGTGGAAAGAAAGGTCACTGTGTGGGTGGGCTAAGATGAGTATGATTTAAGTTGTAGTATAGATTCAAGACATGGGTCATAGGTGAGATTGTATGAAAGAGGGTGACTGTATTGAAAATTAAATGTTTGAGGACAGAATATGATTGAGGAAGTAATTGATAGCTTGAGAGAAAGCTTTGGTAATATGGAGGCTATGGTTGAAAGCTGTTAAGGGTGTGCTGAAGTGGTTTGTACATATGAAGAGAATGAGGGAGGGGAGTTTGACAGAGAGGATACATGTGTCAGTACTGGAGCAGACAAGTGAGACAAAATTGAAGATGGAAGGATGGAGTGAAACAAATTTAGAATGGTTGAATTCTTTTCATGCTGGAGAATGAAAGATGTGCACAGGATAGAGTGAGCTGGGGGGTAACTTGGTATACAGGAGGAGGCCTGTTGTCAATAGGTGGAACCAGAGCATATGAACCAGTGGAGGGAAACAACAGAAAGATTAGTGGTACCTGGTTGTGGAGAGGGGACTCTGGTGTGAGTGCATTACAGATGACAGATAAACAATTGGGTGTTTTGTAGATGTTTCAGCTCAATGTGTTAATAAGTGTAGGAAAAAGGCCTGAGTATCAGTTGAGTTGCCACTGCACATGTTTTATAATTTTTTAAACTACACTGAAAGAATTGATTGCTAATTAGTATTATGTTGTATTTTATGTTATATGTTTTGTGAATGTTTGTCTGCGCCAGGGGTGTGATGTCCCCATATTTGTTTAATATGTTTATGGATGGCGTGGTTAGGGAGGTAAATGCAAGAGTTTTGCAGAGAGGGGCAAGTATGCAGTATGTTGGTGATGAGTGGGCCTGGGAATGAGGCAGTGAGTCAGTTGTTGTTCTCTGATGATACTTCTCAAGTGGCTGAATCAAGTGAGAAATTGCAGAAGTTGGTGACTGAGTTTGGAAAAGTGTGTGAAATAAGAAAGTTAAGGAGTAAATGTGAATAAGAGCAAGGTTATTATGTTCAGTAGGGTTAAGGGACATGTTAATTGGGATGTAACTTTAAATAGAGAAAAATTTGGGGAAGTGAAGTGATTTAGGTATTTGATAGTGGACTTACCAGTGAATGGAAGTGGAAGTGAGTCACAGGGTCGGGGAGGGGGCAAATGTTCTGGGAACGGTGAGGAATGTTTGGAAGGAGAGAATGTTGTCTCGGAGAGCAAAAATGGGTATATTTGAGGGAATAGTAGTTCCAACAATGTTATATGGTTGCAAGGCATGGACTATAGATAGGGTTGTACAAAGGAGGGTAAATGTGTTGGATATGAAATGTTTGAGGACAGTATGTGGTGTGAGTTGGTTTAATCGAATAAGTAATGAAAGGGTAAGAGAGATGTGTGGAAATGAAAAGAGTGTGGTTAAGAGAGCAGAAGAGGTTGTGCTGATATGGTTTGGACATCTGGAGAGAATGAGTGAGGAAAGGTTGGTAAAGAGGATATATATGTCAGAGGTGGAGGGAAGAAGGAGAAGCAGGAGACCAAATTGGAGGTGGAAGGATGGAGTGAAAATGATTTTGAGTGATCGGGGCCTGAACATACAGGAGGATGAAAATCATGCAAGGAATAAAGTGAATTGGAACAATGTGGTATATGGGGGTCAACGTGCTGTTTGTAGGTTGAACCAGGGCATGTGAAGTGTCTAGGGTAAACCATGGAAAGCTGTGGTTTCAGTGCATTGCACATGACAGCTAGAGACTGAGTGTGAATGAATGTGGCCCTTGTTGTCTTTTCCTAGCGTGCACACGGGGGGGTTGCCATGTAGTACTACTCTGAAGCAGGAGCTGTGGGAGTATGTGATAGAGTGAAATAAAGTAAACTCTAGATTGATATGGGTGAAACTGAAATTGGATAGAGAGAGATGGGTGATTATTGGTGCCTATGCACCTGGTCATGATAAGAAAGATGATTAGAGGCAAGTGTTTTGGGAGAAGCTGAGTGAGTGTATTAGCAGCTTTGATGCACGAGACCGGGTTATAGTGATGGATGATTTGAATGCAAAGGTGAGTAATGCAGCAGCTGAGGGTATAATTGGTGTACATGGGGTGTTTGGGTGTTCAGTGTTGTAAATGGAAATGGTGAAGAGCTTGTAGATTTGTGTGCTGAAAAAGGACTGGTGATTGGGAATACCTGGTTTAAAAAGAGAGATATACATAAATATACATATTTAAGTAGGAGAGATTGCCAGACAGCATTATTGGATTATGTGTTAATTGATAGGCACATGAAAGAGAGACTTTTGGATGTTAATGTGCTGAGAGGGACAACTGGAGGGATGTCTGATCTTTATCTTGTGGAGGTGAAGATATGTACAGGTTTTCAGAAAAGAAGAATGTTGGGACGAGGAAAGTGGTGAGAGTAAGTGAGGTTGGATAGATGTGTGAGTAGCACTACTCCTGAAGCAGGAGTTGTGGGAGTATGTGATAGAGTGAAAGAAAGTAAACGCTAGATTGATATGGGTGAAACTGAAAGTGGATAGAGAGAGATGGGTTATTATTGGTGCCTATGCACCTGGTCATGATAAGAAAGATGATTAGAGGCAAGTATTTTGGGAGTTGCTGAGTGAGTGTATTAGCAGCTTTGATGCACAAGACCAGGTTATAGTGATGGGTGATTTGAATGCAAAGGTGAGTAATGCGGCAGCTGAGGGTATAATTGGTGTACATGGGGTGTTTGGGTGTTCAGTGTTGTAAATGGAAATGGTGAAGAGCTTGTAGATTTGTGTGCTGAAAAAGGACTGGTGATTGGGGATACCTGGTTTAAAAAGAGAGATATACATAAATATACATATTTAAGTAGGAGAGATTGCCCGACAGCATTATTGGATTACGTGTTAATTGATAGGCACATGAAAGAGAGACTTTTGGATGTTAATGTGCTGAGAGGGACAACTGGAGGGATGTCTGATCATGATCTTGTGGAGGTGAAGGTGAAGATATGTACAGGTTTTCAGAAAAGAAGAATGTTGGGATGAGGAGAGTGGTGAGAGTAAGTGAGGTTGGATAGATGTGTGAGTAGCACTACTCATGAAGCAGGAGTTGTGGGAGTATGTGATAGAGTGAAACAAAGTAAACGCTAGATTGATATGGGTGAAACTGAAAGTGGATAGAGAGAGATGGGTTATTATTGGTGCCTATGCACCTGGTCATGATAAGAAAGATGATTAGAGGCAAGTGTTTTGGGAGTTGCTGAGTGAGTGTATTAGCAGCTTTGATGCACGAGACCAGGTTATAGTGATGGGTGATTTGAATGCAAAGGTAAGTAATGCGGCAGCTGAGGGTATAATTGGTGTACATGGGGTGTTTGGGTGTTCAGTGTTGTAAATGGAAATGGTGAAGAGCTTGTAGATTTGTATGCTGAATAAGGACTGGTGATTAGGGATACCTGGTTTAAAAAGAGAGATATACGTATTATATATATTATATTTTGCTTTGTCGCTGTCTCCCGCGTTTGCGAGGTAGCGCAAGGAAACTGACGAAAGAAATGGCCCAACCCACCCCCATACACAATGCATAAACACACACACACGTCCACACACGCAAATATACATACCTATACATCTCAATGTACACATATATACATACACAGACACATACATATATACCCATGCACACAATTCACACTGTCTGCCCCCATTCACTCCCATCGCCACCTCGCCACACATGGAATACCATCCCCCTCCCCCCTCATGTGTGCGAGGTAGCACTAGGAAAAGACAACAAAGGCCCCATTCGTTCACTCTCAGTCTCTAGCTGTCATGCAATAATGGCCGAAACCACAGCTCCCTTTCCACATCCAGGCCCCACACAACTTTCCATGGTTTACCCCAGACGCTTCACATGCCCTGATTCAATCCACTGACAGCACATCAACCCCGGTATACCACATTGATCCAATTCACTCTATTCCTTGCCCTCCTTTCACCCTCCTGCATGTTCAGGCCCCAATCACACAAAATCTTTTTCACTCCATCTTTCCACCTCCAATTTGGTGTCCCATTTCTTCTCGTTCCCTCCACCTCTGACACATATATCCTCTTGGTCAATCTTTCCTCACTCATTCTCTCCATGTGCCCAAATCATTTCAAAACACCCTCCTCTGCTCTCTCAACCACGCTCTTTTTATTTCCACACATCTCTCTTACCCTTACATTACTTACTCGATCAAACCACCACACACCACACATTGTCCTCAAACATCTCATTTCCAGCACATCCACCCTCCTGCGCACAACTCTGTCCATAGCCCACGCCTCGCAACCATACAACATTGTTGGAACCACTATTCCTTCAAACATACCCATTTTTGCTTTCCGAGATAATGTTCTCGACTTCCACACATTCTTCAAGGCTCCCAGGATTTTCGCCCCCTCCCCCACCCTATGATTCACTTCCGCTTCCATGGATCCATCCGCTGCCAGATCCACTCCCAGATATCTAAAACACTTGACTTCCTCCAGTTTTTCTCCATTCAAACTAACCTCCCAATTGACTTGACCCTCAACCCTACTGTACCTAATAACCTTGCTCTTATTCACATTTACTCTTAACTTTCTTCTTTCACACACTTTACCAAACTCAGTCACCAGCTTCTGCAGTTTCTCCCATGAATCAGCCACCAGCACTGTATCATCAGCGAACAACAACTGACTCACTTCCCAAGCTCTCTCATCCACAACAGGCTTCATACTTGCCCCTCTTTCCAAAACTCTTGCATTCACCTCCCTAACAACCCCATCCATAAACAAATTAAACAACCATGCCGCAAACCTACATTCACTGAGAACCAATCACTTTCCTCTCTTCCTACACGTACACATGCCTTACATCCTCGATAAAGACTTTTCACTGCTTCTAACAACTTGCCTCCCACACCATATATTCTTAATACCTTCCACAGAGCATCTCTATCAACTCTATCATATGCCTTCTCCAGATGCATAAATGCTACATACAAATCCATTTGCTTTTCTAAGTATTTCTCACATACATTCTTCAAAGCAAACACCTGATCCACACATCCTCTACCACTTCTGAAACCACACTGCTCTTCCCCAATCTGATGCTCTGTACATGCCTTCACCCTCTCAATCAATACCCTCCCATATAATTTGCCAGGAATACTCAACAAACTTATACATAAGTATACATATTTAAGTAGGAGAGATTGCCAGACAGCATTATTGGATTACATGTTAATTGATAGGCACATGAAAGAGAGACTTTTGGATGTTAATGTGCTGAGAGGGACAACTGGAGGGATGTCTGATCATTATCTTGTGGAGGTGAAGGTGAAGATATGTACAGTATTTCAGAAAAGAAGAATGTTAGGGCGAAGAGAGTGGTGAGAGTAAGTGAGTTTGGATAGGAGACATGCGAGGAAGTACCAGGAGAGATTGAGTGCAGAATGGCGAAAGATGAGAGCAAATGATGTAAGGGGAGTGGGTGAGGAATGGGATGTATTTGGGGAAGCAGTGATGGTTTGCGCTAAAGAAGCCTGTCGTATGAGAAAGGTGGGTGGTGGGCAGATTAGAAAAGGAGTGAGTGGTGGGATGAAGAAGAAAGATTGTTAGTGAAAGAGAAGAGAGAGGCATTTGGACAATTTCTGCAGGGAAATAATGCAGTTGACTGGGAGATGTATAAAAGAAAGAGGCAAGAGGTCAAGAGAAAGGTGCAAGAGGTGAAAAAGGGGGCAAATGAAAGTTGGAGTGAGGGAGTATCATTAAATATATATATATTTCTGGGACCTGGATGTGGAAAGGGAGCTGTGGTTTTGGTGCATTACACATGACAGCTAGAGACTTAGTGTGATCGAATGTGGCTTTTGTTGTCGTTTCCTGGAGCTACCTCGCGTGCATGCAGGAGGATGAGGGTGTCATTTCGTGTGTGGCGGGTTGGTGGCAGGAATGGATGAAGGCAGCATGTATGAATATGTTTTTATTTATTGTTATACATTGATGTAAGGCATGTGTACGAGTAGAAAGAGAGGAAAGTGATTGGTTCTCAGTGAATGTTGGTTTGCAGCAGGGGTGCATAATGTCTCCATGGTTGTTTAATTTGTTTATGCATGGGGTTGTTAGGGAGGTGAATGCAAGAGTTTTGGAGAGAGGGGCAAATCTGTTGTGGAGGAGAGAGCTTGGGAAATGAGTCAGTTGTTCATTAATGATACAGCGCTGGTGGCTGATTCGGGTGAGAAACTGCAGAAGCTTGTGACTGAGTTTGGTAAAGTATGTGAAAGAAGAAAGCTGAGAATAAATGTGAATAAGAGCAAGTTTATTAGGTACAGTAGGGTTGAGGGACAAATCAATTGGGAGGTAAGTTTGAATGGAGAAAAACTGGAAGAAGTGAAGTGTTTTAGATATCTGGGAGTGGATTTGGCAGTGGATGGAACCATGGAAGCAGAAGTGAGTCACAGGGTGGGGGAGGGGGCAAAGGTTCTGGGAGCATTGAAAAATGTGTGGAAGGTGAAAACATTATCTCGGAAAGCAAAAATGTGTATGTTTGAAGGAATAGTGGTTCCTACAATGTTATATGGTTGTGAGGCATGGGCTATAGATAGAGTTGTGCAGAGTAGGGTGGATGTGCTGGAAATGAGATGTTTGAGGACAATATGTGGTGTGAGGTGGTTTGATCGAGTTAGTAATGAAAGGGTAAGAGAGATGTATGGTTATGAAGAGTGTGGTTGAGAGAGCAGAAGAGGGTGTTTTGAAATGATTTGGTCACATGGAGAGAATGAGTGAGGAAAGATTGACAAAGAGGATATATGTGTCAGAGGTGGAGGGAACGATTAGAAGTGGGAGACCAAATTGGAGGTGGAAGGATGGAGTGAAAAAGATTTTGAGCAATCATGGCCTGAACATGCAGGAGGGTGAAAGGCGTTCAAGGAATAGAGTGAATTGGAACAATGTGGTATACGGGGGTCGATGTGCTGTCAGTGGATTGAACAAGGGCATGTGAGGCGTCTGGGGTAAACCATGGAAAGTTGTGTGGGGCCTGGATGAGGAAAGGGAGCTTTGGTTTAGGTGCATTATACATGACAGCTAGAGACTGAGTGTGAATGAATGTGGCCTTTGTTGTCTTTTCTTAGTGCTACCTTGTGCGCATGCGGGGGGAGGGGGGTTGTCATTTCATGTGTGGCGGGGTGGCGACGGAAATGAATAAAGGCAGCAAGTATGAATTATGTACATGTGTATATATGTATATGTCTATGTATGTATATGTATATGTTGAAATATATAGGTATGTATATGTGTGTGTGTGTGGATGTGTATGTATATACATGTGTATGTGGTTGGGTTGGGCCATTCTTTCGTCTGTTTCCTTGCGCTACCTCGCTAACGCGGGAGACAACGACATGACAAAGTATAATACTTTGACACTGTCTCCCGCGTTAGGTAACGCAAGGAAACGGAAGAAAGAATGGCCCAACCCACCCACATACACATGTATATACATAAACACCCACACATGCACATATACATACCTATACATTTCAACATATACATACATATTCATACATGCTGCCTTCATCCATTCCCGCCACACATGGAAGTACATGATCGTATTAGTTGGTAGATCTTGTTTATCAGAAACCATACAAAAGCATATTAGATCATATTAGGTGGTTTGATTGAGTAAGTGATGAAAGGGTAAGAGAGATGTGTGAAAATATAATGAGTGTGGTTGAGAGAGCATAAGAGTGTGTGTTGAAATGGTTTGGACATATGGAGAGAATGAGTTAGGAAAGATTGACAAAGAGGATATATGTGTCAGAGATGGAGGGAACAAGGAGAAGCAGGAGACCAAATTGGGGATGGAAGTTTGGTGTGAAAAGGACTTTGAGCGATCAGGGCCTGAACATATAGGAGGGTGAGAGGCATGCAAGAAAAAAAGGGGATTGGATCACTGTGGTATACCAGGGTCAACGTGCTGTCAGTTGACTGAACCAGGGTATGTGAAGCGTCTGGGGTAAACCATAGAAAGGTGTGTGGGGCCTGGATGTGGATAGGGAGCTGTGTTTTCTGTGCATTACACATGACAGCTGTAGACTGAGTATGAACGAATTTGGCCCTTTTTTGTCTGTTTTCCTGGTGCTACCTCACTGAAACGGGGGTAGCAAAGCTGTTTCCTGTTGGGTGGGGTAGCACTTGGAATGGATAAAGACAAGCAAGTATGAAAATGTACATGTGTAAATATGTACATGTCTATGTGTATGTATATGTATATATTGATATATGTATGTATATGTGCGTGTACAGGCATTTATGTATGTACATGTGTATATGAGTGGATGGGCCATTCTTCGTCTGTTTCCTGGCACTACCTTACTGATGCAAGAAACAGCAATTAGATATGATGAAATAAGGAAATAAAAGATCATTCAGTTACATGCTCATTTTGCAGTGGTGTCAGCTGAAGCATCGTAAGGAGAACTTACGGGCAAGGTTTCAGATGATGGGGGAATATCAAGGTGACCTCATCATGAAGGACCTGGATGCCCCACTGCCAGAAAATATGCGCACAATCAAAGAAGAAGATATTGAGCGGTGAGCCAGCTTTCATTTTGTAAGAGGCAGTTGAAAGTATTGCTGACTGCTGTCGAGTTGAATATTATTTGACATACCAAACTTTACTGTAATTTAAAGTAATATATTATGAAAATGTAGAGTTGAATATAAATGTATTCAGCTCTTACTAATGTGTAGTATTATACTTACAAAAGATTATGTATTAAACTAGTGTCTGGTTAATTTTCCAGTATTGAAGAAATTGAGACATCAGAGCAGTTCAATGATTACTACAAATTGTTTTTGTTGTACTATGGTAAAGATCAGCCTGCAATGCGAGAGCACATGAAGGCCAAACGAAAGGAACAGAGACCAACAACAAGAATAACAAAGGTTGTTAAGGTTGGTGAAGGAACAGTGTCTGTTGAACAATTGTAGTTTCTGTAAAGATATGATGATTTTGCATTGCCTTCAGAAAATTTCTACTCCAAGTTTACATCTCACTTCTTCCTTTCTTTTTGGCTAACTATTTTGTCACATGAGTTGAAAAATGAGGGCTAATATTTATAATCTCTCTGTCTCTACTGATAGCTTTTAATAAAGATCACAAATTAACTAAACTGATAAAATGTTATGAATATGGTAGCAAACTGGAAATTGGAGATGATAGGCAAAATGATTAATGCAAATAGTTCTCAGTTTGGTGAACAGAGAAGAGGTAGTGAAAGTTTTGCAGTTTGGTGAACAGAGAAGAGGTAGTGAAAGCTTTGCAGTTTGGTGAACAGAGAAGAGGTAGTGAAAGCTTTGCGGAAGATGAAAGCCAGCAAGGTGGCGGGTTTGGATGGTATTGCAGGGGAAGTTATAAAGAAAAGGGTGTGACTGTGTTGTTGATTAGTTGTTAAGGATATTCAATGTATGTATGGATCATGAAGTGCCTGAGGAATGGCGGAATGCATGCATAGTGACATTGTACAAATGCAAAAGGGATAAAGGTGAGTGTTCAAATTACAGAGGCATAAGTCTGTTTAGTATTCCTGGGAAATTATATGGAAGGGTATTGATTAAGAGGGTAAAGGCATTTATAGATCATCAGACTGGGGAAGAGCATTGTGGTTTCAGAAGTGGTAGAGGATGTGTGGATCAGGTGTTTGCTTTGAAGAATGTATGTGAGAAATACTTAGAAAAGCAAATGGATTTGTATGTAGCATTTATGGATCTGGAGAAGGCATATGATAGAGTTGATAGAGATGCTCTGTGGAAGGTATTAAGAATATAAGGTGTGGGAGGCAAGTTGCTATAAGCAGTGAAAAGTTTTATCGAGGATGTAAGGCATGTGTACGAGTAGGAAGAGAGAAAAGTGATTGGTGTGTAATGTCTCCATGGTTGTTTAATTTGTTTATGGATGGGGTTGTTAGGGAGGTGAATGCAAGAGTTTTGGAGAGAGGGGTAAATATGCAGTCAGTTGTGGATCAGAGGGCTTGAGAAGTGAGTCAGTTGTTGTTCGCTGATGATACAGCGCTGGTGGCTGATTCATGTGAGAAACTGCAGAAGCTGGTGACTGAGTTTGGTAAAGTGTGTGGAAGAAGAAAGTTAAGAGTAAATGTGAATAAGAGCAAGGTTATTAGGTACAGTAGGGTTGAGGGTCAAGTCAATTGAGAGGTGAGTTTGAATGGAGAAAAACTGAAGGAAGTGAAGTGTTTTAGATATCTGGGAGTGGATCTGGCAGCGGATGGAACCATGGAAGCGGAAGTGGATCATAGGGTGGGGGAGGGGGCGAAAATTCTGGGGGCCTTGAAGAATGTGTGGAAGGTGAAAACATTATCTCGGAAAGCAAAAATGGGTATGTTTGAAGGAATAGTGGTTCCAACAATGTTGTATGGTTGCGAGGCGTGCGCTATGGATAGAGTTGTGCGCAGGAGGGTGGATGTGCTGGAAATGAGATGTTTGAGGACAATGTGTGGTGTGAGGTGGTTTGATCGAGTGAGTAACGTAAGGGTAAGAGAGATGTGTGGAAATAAAAAGAGCGTGGTTGAGAGAGCAGAAGAGGGTGTTTTGAAGTGGTTTGGGCACATGGAGAGAATGAGTGAGGAAAGATTGACCAAGAGGATATATGTGTCGGAGGTGGAGGGAACGAGGAGAAGAGGGAGACCAAATTGGAGGTGGAAAGATGGAGTGAAAAAGATTTTGTGTGATCGGGGCCTGAACATGCAGGAGGGTGAAAGGAGGGCAAGGAATAGAGTGAATTGGAGCGATGTGGTATACCGGGGTTGACGTGCTGTCAGTGGATTGAATCAAGGCATGTGAAGCGTCTGGGGTAAACCATGGAAAGCTGTGTAGGTATGTATATTTGCGTGTGTGGAAGTATGTATATACATGTGTATGGGGGGGGGTTGGGCCATTTCTTTCATCTGTTTCCTTGCGCTACCTCGCAAACGTGGGAGACAGCGACAAAGTATAATAAAATAAATAAAGAAATAATAATAATATATATATATATATATATATATATATATATATATATATATATATATATATATATATATATATATATATTTATCTATTTATTTATTTATTTATTTATTTATTTCCCTTTTCCATATTTTTTTTTTTTTTTTTTTTATACTTTGTCGCTGTCTCCCGCGTTTGCGAGGTAGCGCAAGGAAACAGACGAAAGAAATGGCCCCACCCCCCCCCCCCCCATACACATGTACATACGTCCACACACGCAAATATACATACCTACACAGCTTTCCATGGTTTACCCCAGACGCTTCACATGCCTTGATTCAATCCACTGACAGCACGTCGATCCCGGTATACCACATCGATCCAATTCACTCTATTCCTTGCCTGCCTTTCACCCTCCTGCATGTTTAGGCCCCGATCACTCAAAATCTTTTTCACTCCATCTTTCCACCTCCAATTTGGTCTCCCACTTCTCCTCGTTCCCTCCACCTCCGACACATATATCCTCTTGGTCAATCTTTCCTCACTCATTCTCTCCATGTGACCAAACCATTTCAAAACACCCTCTTCTGCTTTCTCAACCACTCTCTTTTTATTTCCACACATCTCTCTCACCCTTACGTTACTTACTCGATCAAACCACCTCACACCACATATTGTCCTCAAACATCTCATTTCCAGCATATCCACCCTCCTGCGCACAACTCTATCCATAGCCCACGCCTCGCAACCATACAACATTGTTGGAACCACCATTCCTTCAAACATACCCATTTTTGCTTTCCAAGATAGTGTTCTCGACTTCCAAACATTCTTCAAGGCTCCCAGAATTTTCGCCCCCTCCCCCACCTTTTGATTCACTTCTGCTTCCATGGTTCCATCCGCTGCCAGATCCACTCCCAGATATCTAAAACACTTTACTTCCTCCAGTTTTTCTCCATTCAAACTTACCTCCCAATTGACTTGACCCTCAACCCTACTGTACCTAATAACCTTGCTCTTATTCACATTTACTCTCAACTTTCTTCTTTCACACACTGTACCAAACTCAGTCACCAGCTTCTGCAGTTTCTCACATGAATCAGCCACCAGTGCTGTATCATCAACGAACAACAACTGACTCACTTCCCAAGCTCTCTCATCCACAACAGACTGCATACTTTCAATTTCTAAAGGGGGAAACAGAAGGAGTCAAGTGGTTAGTGCTCATCATCCTTGAAGGCTCAGATTGGGGTGTCTGAATGTGTATGGATGTAACCAAGATGAGAAAAGAGGAGAGATAGGTAGTATGTTTGAGGAAAGAAACCTGGATGTTCTGAATCTGAGTGAAATGAAGCTCATGTGTGAATAAAGGGGAAGAATGATTGGGAAAAGTCTTGGGAGTAAAGTCAGGGTTTGGTGAGAGTGCAGCACAACTCCTGAAGCAGGAGTTGTGGGAGTGTGTGGTAGAGTGTAAGGAAGTAAATTCTAGATTGATGTGGGTAAAATTGAAAGTGAATGAAGAGAGATTGGTGACTATTGGTGCTTATGCACCTGGTCATGAGAAGAAAGATCATGAGAGGCAAGTATTTTGGGAGCAGCTGAGTGAATGTGTCAGCAGCTTTGGTGCATGAGACTGGTTATTAGTAATGGGTGATTTGAATGCAAAGGTGAGTAATGTGGTAGTTGAGGGTATAATTGGTGTACATAGGATATTCAGTGTTGTGAATGGAAATGGTGAAGAGTTTGTGGATTTGTGTACTAAAAAAGACCAGTGATTGGGAATACCTGGTTTAAAAAGAAAGATGTCCATAAGTATACGTATGTGAGTAGGAGAGACGGTCATGGGGTATTATTCAATTATGTGTTAATTGATAAGCATGTAAAAGAGAGACTTTTGGATGTTTATGTTCTGACTGAGTGGGTCTGCTGGAGGGATGCGTGATCACTATCTTGTGGATGTGAAGGTGAAGGTTTTTGGAGGTTTTCATAAAAAAAAAAAAGAGAATGTTGAGAGAAGAGAATGGTGAGAATAAGTGAGGTTGGAAAGGAGACTTGTGTGAGGAAGTACCAGGAGAGATTGAGTGTAGAATGGCAAAAAGTGACAGCAAATGACATGAGGGGATTGAGTGAGGAATGGGATATATTTAGAGAAGCAGTAATGGCATGTGCAAAAGATGCATGTGGCATGAGAAAGATGGGAAGTGGGCAGATTAGAAAGGGTAGTGAATGGTAGGATGAAGAAGTAAAGTTGTTAATGAAAGAGAAAAGAGAGGCATTTGGATGATACTTACAAGGAAGGAGTGCAAATGACTGGGAGATGTATGTAAGAAAGTGGGAGGAGGTCAAGAGGAAGGTGCAAGGGTTGAAAAAGAGGACAAATGAGAGTTAGGGTAAGAGAGTATTATTAAACTTTTTTTAAGGACGTAAATTATGAGCCTAAGGCAAGAGAACAAATGGGAATATTGGTGAAGGGGGCAAGGGGAAGTAACAATGGGTAGTGATGAAGTGAGAAGATGTAGTTAGTATTTTGAAGGTTTGTTGAATGTGTTTCATGATAGAGTGGCAGATGTAGGGTGTTTTGGTCGGTGTGGTGTGTAAAGTGAGAGGGTCTAGGAGAATGATTTGGTTTAGAGAGAAGAGGTAGTGAAAGCTCTGTAGAAGATGAAACCCAGCAAGGTGGCTTGTTTACATGGTATTGTAGTAAAATTTATTGAGAAAGGGGGTGACTTTGTTATTGATTGGTTTGTAAGGATATTCCTTGTATGTATGGATCATGGTAAAGTGCCTGATGATTGACAGAATCAGTTTGTCGAGTATTCCTAGGAAATTATATGGGAGGGTATTGATTGAGAGGGTGAAGGCATGTACTGAGCATCATTTTTGGGGAAGAGCGGTGTGGTTTCAGAAGTGGTAGAGGATGTGTGAATCAGGTGTTTGCTTTGAAGAATGTGTGTGGGAAATACTTCAAGAAATATATGGATTTGTATGTAGCATTTATGGATCTGGAGAAGGCATATGATAGGGTTGATAGAGATGCTTTGTGGAAGGTTTTAAGAGTATATCGTATGGGAGGTAAGCTGCTAGAAGCAGTGAAAAGTTTTTACCAAGGATGTAAGGCTTATGTACGAGTAGGAAGAGAGGAGAGTGATTGGTTCCTTGTGAAGATCGGTATGCAGCAGGGGTGTGTGGTGTCCCTATGGTTGTTTTATTTGTTTATAGACGAGGTGGTTAGGGAGGTGAGTGCATGAGTTTTGGAGCGAGGGACGAGTATGCAGTCTGTTGGGCATGAGAGGGCCTAGGAAGTGAGTCAGCTGATGTTCGCCAGTGATATAACACTGATGGCTGATTCGAACGAGAAACTGCAGGAGTTGGTGACTGAGTTTGAAAAAGTGTGTGAAAGGAGAAAATTGAGAGTAAATGTGAATAAGAGCAAGATTATTAGGTTCGGTAGGGTTGAGGGACAAGTAAATTGGGAGGTAAGTTTTAATGGAGAAAACTTGATAGAAGTGAAGTGTTTTAGACATCTGGGAGTGGACTTGCAGCAGATGGAATGTGGAAGTGAGTCACAGAGTGGGGGAGGGGGCAAAGGTTCTGGGAGCAATGAAGAATGTGTGGAAGGAGAGAACGTTATTTTGAAGAACAAAAATGGGTAAATATGAAGGAATAGCAGTTCCATCAATGTTATATGGTTGTGAGGCATGGGCTATAGATAAGTTTGTACAGAGGAGGGTGGATTTGTTGGAAATGAAATGTTTGAGGACAATATGTGGTGTGAAGTGGTTTGATCGAGTAAGTAATGAAAGGGTAAGAGGGATTTGTGGAAATAGAAAGAGATTGGTTGAGAGAGCTGAAGAGGGTGTATTGAAATGGTCTGGATGGAGAGAATGAGTGAGGAGAGATTGACAAAGAGGATATATGTGTCTAAGGTGGAGGGAACAAGGAGAAGTAGGGGACCACATTGGAGGTGGAAGGATGGATTTAAAAAGATTTTGAGTGATTTGGGCCTGAACATACAGTGAGGTGAGAGCCATGCAAGGAATAGAGTGAATTGGAACGAGTGGTATACTGGGATCTATGTGCTGTCGTTGGACTGAACTAGGGTATGTGCAGCGTCTGGGGTAAACCATGGAAAGTTTTGTGGGTCCTGTGTTTTCGGTGCATTACACATGACAGCTATAGATTGAGGGTGAGCAAATGTGGCCTTTTTTGTTTGTTTTACATGGCGCTACCTCACTGAAGCAGGGGTGGCGATACTGTTTCCTGTGGTGCGGGATAGAGACAGGAATTGATGAAGGCAAGCTGGTATGAATATGCACATATGTATATATGTATATGTCTATGTGTTTATGTATATGTTGATATGTATATGTGTGTATATGGGCATTTATGTATATATGTGTATATGAGTGGATGGGCTATTCTTCATCTGTCTCCTGGTGCTACCTCGCTGATGCGGGAAACAGCAATTATGTATAATGAATAGAATATGTTAATATTTTTTTAATAATTTTTGTTTTATTTCAAAGGTTTTAAGAAAAATAAAGAGAAAGAAGAAGAAGAAAAAGAAGACCCTTGTCATTGAGGATGATGATGAAGAGGAAGACATGAACAAGGAAACTGAATTAGAAAAAGACAAGGATGATGAAGCAGGAAAGGACATGGCAAGTGAGACAGAGAAGGACAAAGTTGATGATGCTATGAAAGACAAGGATGATGAGGCAGGTAAAGATAAAGAGGATGGAGACAAAGACATGGAAGTTGTTATAGATAAGGATAAGGAAGATGAAGCTGAAAAGGAGAATGTGAAAGCCAAGGACAAGGGTAATGGAGAACATGATGATGATGATGATGAGGAAGAGGAGGAAGAAGAGGAGGAAGTAGAGACAGAGGTGGAAACAGAAGTGGAGGAAGAAGTGGAGGATGAAAATCAGGAACCTGATGAAGACTCAGAAGCTCTTAAAAAAGCAGTTCGGAGGCATGAATATGAATTACTAAGGAGAGCTGGCATTGGTGAGTATTTCTCTGCAATAAATTATTATGAATACTAGCTTATACATGTGGGAAAGAGATTAGCACTCAAGGGGTCCCAGCCCTCAACCTCATATTTTTGTCAAGCAAGTCTTTTTAGTTGACCATAACTCACTATTCACTCTTTCTCCCATATCCCCAGAGGAAACAGAAGAAGGAGTCATGTGGTGAGTGCTCATCCTCCTCGAAGGCTCAGATTGGGGTGTTTAAATGTGTGTGGATGTAACCAAGATGAGAAAAAAGGAGAGATAGGTAGTATTTTAGAGGAAAGGAACCTGGATGTTTTGGCTCTGAGTGAAACGAAGCTCAAGGATAAAGGGGAAGAGTGGTTTGGGAATGTCTTGGGAGTTAAGTTAGGGGTTGGTGAGAGGACAAGAGCAAAGGAAGGAGTAGGCAAATGGTGTATATGTATGAAAAAAATTATTGTGTATTTATATGTATTTATATATGTGTGTATATGAGTGGATGGGTCTTTCTTTGTCTGTTTCCTGGTGCTACCTTGCTGATGCAGGAAACGGCATTCAAGTATAATAAAATAGATGATAGATATTCATGCTTATTCGCCGCCATCCATTCCCAACACCACCCTGTCCCATAGGATCCAGCATAATTGCATGAAAGAAAGGAAGGAAAAAATATGCATGCATTCTTTTCTTCCACTTGTGATCACTGCCCCGTGTCAGCTAGGTAGCACCAGGAAACAGATGAAGAAAGGCCACATCTGCTTACATCCATATACTATCTGTCATATGTAATGCACTAAAACCACAACTCCAGGTCCCACAGACATTTCTATGGTTTGCCATGGACATCACACAAACCTTGGTTCAGACCATTGATAGCACATTTACCCCAGCATACCACATCATTCCAACTCATATCCTGTGTATACCTTTCACCCTCCTGCGTGGGCAAGACCTAATCACTAAAAATCTTTTATGCTACATCCTTCCATCTCCAGTTTGGTCTCCCTGTGCTCCTTGTTCCCTCCACTTGTGACACATATATCCTTTTTGCCAACCTTTCCTGATTTATTCTCTCCATATGTCCAGACCACTTCAAAATACCTTTTGCTCTCTCAGTCGCATTTTTTATTACCACACATCTATCTCACCCTTTTGTTATACACTCGATTAAACCTCCACTCACCGCATATTGTCCTTAAATATTTCATTTCCAACACAGTCACCGTACTCCACACAACCCAACCTATATCCCATGCCTTGCAACCATAGATATTATTGAGACTACTGTTCCTTTAAGCATACCCATTTTTGCCCTCCTAGATAGTGTTCTCTTTTCCACACATTCTTCAGCCCTCCCAGAACCCTCACCCAGTCACCCACCCTGTGATCAATGTCTTATGATTCCATTCGCTGTCAAATCCTCTTCCAGATATGTAAAGCACTTTACTTCCTCCAATTTTTTCCTTTCAATCTTACATCACAAATAACTTGTCCCTCAACCTTGCTGAAATCAGTAACCTTGCTTTTATTCACGTTCATTCTTATCTTTCTTCTTTCACATGCTCTTCTGAACTCAATCACCAAGTTCTGCAGTTTCTCACTCGAATCAGCTACCAGTGCTGAATCATCAGCATACAACAACTTACTCCCTTCCTGGGCCTTCTCATCCTCCACAGACTGCATACTTGCCCCTCTCTCCAAGACTCTTGCATTTACCTCCATCACTACCCCATCATAAACAAATTTAACAACATGGTGACATCCCACACCCCTGCCACAGACCAGCCTTCACCTGGAACCATTTACTCTCCTACTCTCATACACATGCCTCCACCCTTGATAAGATTTCACTGCTTTGCGCAGCTTACCTCCCTCACCATATGTTCTTAAGGCCTCCCACAAAGCATCTCTGTCAACTCCATCATATGCTTTCTCCAGATCTATAAGTGTCACATAAATCCATCTCTTTTCCAGGTTATTTCTCACTCACACTCCTTAAAGCAAGCACCTGATCCACACATCCTCTACCACATCTGAAACCACACTGCTCTACCCCAATATAATGCTCTGTACATAATTTCATCCTCTGTATTTTGAACACTCACCTTGATCCCCCTTTCCTTTATAGAATGGCGCTATATATGCTTTCTGCTAATCCTTAGGCACCTCACGATGATCCATACATACATTGTATATCCTTACCAACCAGTCAACATCACAGACACACCCTTTCTTAATGAATTCAACTTTAATACCATCTGCTTCAGCTGCTCTACTTCATTTCATTTTACACAAAGCTTTCGCCACCTCTTCTCTCTTGACTAAACAACTCTCCATGACTCTCTCACTTCGCATAACACCCTGAGCAAAATACCCTATATCTGCCACACTGTCATCAAACACATTTAACAATCCTTCAAAATACTCCATCTCCTCATGTCATCACTCCCTGATCACTACCTATTATCACTTCCCTTTTTGCCTCCTTCATCAATGTTCCTCTTTTTTTTTTTGTCTTTCGTACATGATTTACCTCCTCTCAAACATCTTTTTTTCTCCTTAAAGTTTAATAATACTCTCTCTCATCCCAGCTGTCATTTGCCCTTTTTTTTTTTTTAACCCTTGTGCTGTGTTTTTGACCTCCTGCCTAACCAGTAAATCAAAGAATATTGCTTGCCCATTCAGCTGCTTTTCTACTCTGCTTGCTTGATTTTAGGACACACAAGATTATTTCACATGTCTTTTTCCTCATTTACCTTTTGTAGTTAAAGAGAATTCATGCTGCAGCTTGCCTTTTTGTGTTTGATACCGACATGTAAATTTTTGCACTTGTTGATTAAAAAGTTTTTTGCCAACAGTGAGCCCAGTCCTTTATTTTTTCCCAGTCTGTTTGAAGCTGCAAATGTTCAGTTTCTGATGTGGATATATTTTGTAACTTGTTCGCTGATGATACAGCGCTGGTGGCTGATTCATGTGAGAAACTGCAGAAGCTGGTGACTGAGTTTGGTAAAGTGTGTGGAAGAAGAAAGTTGAGAGTAAATGTGAATAAGAGCAAGGTTATTAGGTACAGTAGGGGTGAGGGTCAAGTCAATTGGGAGGTGAGTTTGAATGGAGAAAAACTGGAGGAAGTGAAGTGTTTTAGATATCTGGGAGTGGATCTGTCAGCGGATGGAACCATGGAAGCGGAAGTGGATCATAGGGTGGGGGAGGGGGCGAAAATTTTGGGAGCCTTGAAAAATGTGTGGAAGTCGAGAACATTATCTCGGAAAGCAAAAATGGGTATGTTTGAGGGAATAGTGGTTCCAACAATGCTGTATGGTTGCGAGGCGTGGGCTATGGATAGAGATGTGCGCAGGAGGATGGATGTGCTGGAAATGAGATGTTTGAGGACAATGTGTGGTGTGAGGTGGTTTGATCGAGTAAGTAACGTAAGGGTAAGAGAGATGTGTGGAAATAAAAAGAGCGTGGTCGAGAGAGCAGAAGAGGGTGTTTTGAAATGGTTTGGGCACATGGAGAGAATGAGTGAGGAGAGATTGACCAAGAGGATATATGTGTCGGAGGTGGAGGGAACGAGGAGAAGAGGGAGACCAAATTGGAGGTGGAAAGATGGAGTGAAAAAGATTTTGTGTGATCGGGGCCTGAACATGCAGGAGGGTGAAAGGAGGGCAAGAAATAGAGTGAATTGGAGTCATGTGGTATACAGGGGTTGACGTGCTGTCAGTGGATTGAAGCAAGGCATGTGAAGCGTCTGGGGTAAACCATGGAAAGCTGTGTAGGTATGTATATTTGCGTGTCTGGACGTGTGTATGTACATGTGTATGGGGGGGGGGTTGGGCCATTTCTTTCGTCTGTTTCCTTGCGCTACCTCGCAAACGCGGGAGACAGCGACAAAGTATAAAAAAAAAAAAAAAAAAAAAGGATCATCTGTGAATTTCAGTATGTTACAATGCAGCCCATTATCAATGCAGATAGAATATATACAATGGAGCCTTGTATGATGGATTTACATTTAACAGACTTGAAAGAATATCTTTTTTTCCAAATTTTTATATTTGTTTGTTGTTTTTTGAATTAGCGAGGTATCACCAGGAACACACAAAGAGGAAGCCTCATTTGCTGATGCCATTTCTTAAGCTTACATGTGTGATGCACTGAAACAGCTTCATATGCACAACCAGGCCCTGCAGACCTTTCTGTGGTTTACCCTGGCTGCTTCATATTCCCTGGTTCACTCCATTGACAGCATGTTGCCTCATGTACCAAAGTACACCAGTCAGTTCTGTCCTTTGCAGGCTTTTTACCCTCCTGTATGTTCAGAGCCCAATGACTCAGAATATGCTACACTCTGTCCTTCCATGTCCAATTTAGTCCCTTTCCTTGTGCCTCCACTTCAGATATATATCCTCTTTGTCAACCTCTCTTCGTTCATTCTCCCATACGTCCAGTTAATTTCAGCACTTCCTTTTCTGCTCTCTCTCCCAAACTTCTCTCTTACCCAGTCATTACTTACCATATCACTCTTTTCACATCACGTATTGTCCTCAAATATTTAATTTCCTACTTATTCACCATCTTCTATACTTCTCATTTATAGCCCATGCCTCACATCCATACAACATTGTTGGTACTGTTATACATACCTTCAGACCTGCCCATTTTCACCCTACCAGCTAATGACCACTATAGTGTGGTTTAGGGGATTAAAGTCCTGATTACACTGAGGAGTATGTGGAGAGAGGTGACTGTTTATGAGGGTTAAGCTGGGTATGTATGATGGCTTAATAGTCGCATTTGGAAGTGTGGCATGAGGAGTGTTGATTGAATAAGAAATGATATGGTAAGAGAAAGTTATGCTAGTAAGAAGAGTATGGTTTGAGATGGCTGTAAAGGGTGTGCTGAAATGGCTTGGACATGGGGATGTGATGAGTAAAATGAGGTTTACTAAGAGGGTATGGATGTTAGAGTTGAAGGGGGAGACTCTATTGGAGATGGAAGGATGTAGTGGATGATGCTTCAAACTGTTTGGACTGGAACATGTAGGAGGGTCTGAGGCATACACGGGATGGAATGAATTGGAGTAATGTGGTTTTCAGGTGATGACTTGATGCCAGTGGGCTGAACCAGGGCATATTAAGTGGCCAGGGGAAACCAAAGAAACGTCTGTTGGGCTTTGCTGTGATTGGGTGACTGGTTTCATTTCATATATGACAGCTGGAGAATGGATGTGAGCAAATGTACCCTTTCTTTATTTGTTTCTGTTGCTTCCTCACTTCACAGGAAATGGCAAACAAGTTTGAAAAAGTTGTGATAATTCAGCATTCATTTAATATTCCAGAGTCACTGACAAAGAAATTTGGTCTGACACCTGAGCAGTTTGGTGAGAACCTCCGTGACAACTATCAGCGATTTGATGTAGAGCAGTGCCCAGAGGATCCCATGAAGGAAGCTGATGAATACCTTTCTAAGTAAGTAAATTGTTGATAGCATGCAAATTACACTCTTACCATCGACCAGTACCCTTGCTAGTCTCCTTCTATGGCTTATATTAGTAGACTTCCAATGATGAATATCATCTTTTAATGCTTATACTGCAGCAATAAGAATACCTGGTTACTACCATATGCTCAAAAGACACAAAAAAGAAACCTCTCAAAGAATATATTCTTATGAAATCAAAGATAGGCATGCAGAAATATGAAAATTTGAAAAAATAAATCGTCATGTACCTTTGTTTTTGCCTTTTTGGAGTATTGGAGTGAATGGCTGAGGGGCCACTCAGTCAGTGCATTGCTGTGTTGTGGGGGAAGTGGGAGCAATGTGTAATAAGAAGACAGGATGGAAGCAAGGAGTGAGTGGAGTACTTAACTTGGCATTTGGTATTTAAGACAGAGGGCAGAAATTTTTCTTCAAATGATGTTTGTTGCAGTTGATGTATCAACATCATATGATGTATGTCACAGATATGATATCCAAACGGTAGAATAAGTGAGTAACTGTGATAAAAAGAATGAATTTATCAAAGAACAAACAGGTTTATCAAAAAAGTGAGCAAATGAGTGAGTGGTAACAGTTAGTGATGACGTATGGAGAAGATGAAGCGAGCATTTTGAAAGATTGTGTTTGATGATAGGTTGGTAAATGTAAGGTCTTTGGGTTGGAGTGGTATGCAAAGTTGGAGGGTTGTATAAAGTGGTTTGATGAAGAGAGAAGAGGTGGTGAAAGCTTTTTGCACGATGAAATGTGGCAAGGCAGCTGGAGTGGAATGTTTTTGCCATTGAATTTCTTAAGAAAGTGGGTGACTGTGTTATTCATTGGTTCGTAAGGTTTTCTGTTGTAGGTGACTGTATTGTTCATTGGTTGGTAAGGATTTTTGTTCCATATATGAGGTGCCTGAGGATTGGCAAAATGCATGTATTGTGCCACTGTATAAAGGCAAGTGGGACAGAGTTGAATGTTCTAATTACAAAGGAATAGTCTTGAGTGTACTTGGTAATTTGTATGGGAGAGTATTGAGAGGGTGAGGGCATGAAAAGAGCATCTGATTGCTGAAGAACAATGTGATTGCTAGAATGGTAGTGGATGTATTGATCATTTGCTTGTTATAAGATTGTTTGTGAGAAATACTTAAAGAAACAGAATGATTTGTTGTGGCATTTATGGATGGGTTGTTTGTGAGAAATACTTAAAGAAACAGAATGATTTGTTGTGGCATTTATGGATGTGGAGAAGACGCATGACAAGTTTGGTTGAGATACCTTGTGGAAGGTCTTTAGAATACACAGTGTGTGAGGAAAGCTGTTAGGAACAGTGAGAAGTATTTATCAAGGGTGGGAGGCATGTAAACTATTTGGAAGAGAGGAGAGTGAATGTCTTGAAGTGAAGGTTGGTCTGCAGCAAGGATGTATATCACCATGGTTGTATAATTTTTTAAGGATAGGATGGTGAGGGAGGTAAATGCAACAGTCATGAAAAGAAGGGGCAAGTGGCAGTCTCTATGAGATGAGAGGGCCTCAAAAGTGAGTCATTTGTTTGCTGATTATACTGCACTGGTTGCAGATTTGAGTGCAGAAGTGCTGAAGTTGGTGACTAAGTGTGGACATTTAGGGAAGGAGGAAGTTGAGAGTAAATGTGAATAAAAGCAAGGTTTAGCTGGGTTGAAGGACAGGTTAGCTGGGGTGTGAGTTCGAACAGAGAAAAATTGGAGGAAATCAAGTGTTTTTGATTCCTGGGAGTGGACATGGCAGTAGAGGTGAATCATAGGGTGTGTGATGGAATGAAGGTTCTGGGAGTGTTAAAGAATTTTTGGAAAGAGAGAATGCTATATGAGAGGGCAAAGTTGGGTGTGTTTGAAGGTATAATAGTCCCAACAATGTTATATGGATGCAAGGCATGGGTTGTAGGTGAGATATTCTGGAGGAAGGTGGATGTGTTGGAAAGAAAAAGTTTGAGGACAATATGGGGTGTGAGGGGATTTGATCAAGTAAGTAATGAAAAGGTAAGATATGTGGTAATAAATAGAATGTAATTGAGAGACCTGAAGAGGGTGTGCTGAAATGGTTTGGACATATGAAGAGCATGTGTGAGGAAAGGTTGACAAAGAGGATATATGTGTCAGAAGTGGAGGGAACAAGAACAGGGAGACCAAATTAGAGATGGAGGGATGGAGTATAAAATGTTTTGAGCGATCTGGGCCTGAATATGCAGGAGGGTGAGAGATGTACACTGTCCTGCATGTTCAGGCCCCAATCATTTAAGGTCTTTACTTTATCACTTTATCCTTCCATCTTCAGTTTGGTCTCCCCCTTCTTGTCCCCTCCATTTTTGACATATGTCATCTTTAGCAATCTCTCCTCACTTATTCTCTTCATATATCTAAACCATTTCAGCACACCTTTATCAGCTCTCTCAGTCACTCTTCTTTTTACCACACCTTTCACTTACCCTTCTATGTATTACTCGATCGAACCACCTCACACCACAAATTGTCCTCAGACATGTAATTTCTAACACATTCACCCCTCTCCACACATCTTCATATATAGCCCATGACTCATATCCATACAACAGCATTAGGACTACTGTACCTTCATACATACTGAATTTTCCCTCCTTTCTTTCCACATTTCCCTCAATGCGTCCAGAACCTTATCCTCACCCACCCAATGACTCAGTTTTCATGAGTCCATGTGCTACCATGTCTACTCACAGGTATTGAGATCATTCCACTTCCTCCAAATTTTCTCCATTCAAAGTTGCACCCCAGTTAACCTTTTCCTTTGCCCTGCTGAGCCTAATAAGCTTACATTTGCTCATATTTACTGTCAACTTCCTCCTTTCACATGCTCTTCCAAACTCAGTCGCCAGCTTCTGTAGTTTTTCACTCAAATCTACCACCATTTCTGTGTCATCAAAACAATAACTGACTCACTTCCCAGGCTCCCTTTTTCCCTACAGATTGCATACTCACTCCTCCCACCAAGACCCTTGCATTGACCTCCCTCACCACCCCATATATAAACAAATCATACAGCCATGGTGGCATCACACACACCATTCTGCAGACCAACCTTCACCTTGAAATACTGATTCTCTCCTCTTCTTACTTATGCTCAAGCTTTACACCCTTGATATAAATTTCTCTGCTTCTAGTAACAGTACTCCCACATCATACATTCATAAGACCTTCCATCAACCCCTTCATATGCTTTCTTTAGATCCATAAGTGCCACATACAAATCCATCTGTTTCTCTTGAGTATTTCTCTCATACATTCATCAAAGCAAACACCTGATTCACACATCCTCTTCCACCTCTAAAACCAATTTGTTCCTTTCTAGTCTGATGCTCTGTACATGCCTCTCAATCACCACTATCCCTACAACTTATCAGGTACACTCAACTCACTTATACCTTTGTTGTTTGAACACTACTTTTTTTTTTTTTTTTTTCCCTTGTACTATTCATGCATCTCACCATTCCTCAGATACCTCAGTACATGGAAAATCTTAACTAACCAATCAACGAGACAGTCCCTTTCTTTCTTAAGAAATTCATTTGGAATATCTTCCACTCCGGCTGCTTTCCCACATTTCATCTTATGCAAGGCTCTCCACATCTTTCTCCACCAAACCACTCTCCATGACTTTTACATTTTGAATACCTTCCCAACCCAAATGTTCTACGCCTGCCACCATATCATCAGACTTATTCAACAATCCTTCTGAATTAAAGAAATATATAGAAATTTATTTAGATAATGTATTACATATTATTGGGAATTATGAATTGATTACATAGCGAGATGTGTATATATTACACTGTTAGTGGGATGCATCCTACACCTTGGAATGTTGCAGCCTCTTATTTGATGATTTTAACTTGCACATAAATAATGTATTTTTCCCCCAGAAAAATATGCTTTTCTGAATGGTAAGATTTTTTCCTAAAAATTGCAACACTGCAGTCAAAGGGTTAAACCAGTACTTTCATAAGATATTCTAGTAACCACTTCACATTGATATTCAGGATTATTTGATGTCATCTTTAGGAATATCACACAAGTCGAGCTTTTCAGAGGAAGATAGATGACCTTTTCAGGCAACCCATTAAGGAGGTAAATCAAGATAATTCATAGTGGTGCATCTGCTCAACAGATATTGCAACTAAGATTTGTGTTTGGTGTTTCCTGTTTTTTGTCTGTTTCATAGAATCAAAAGTTGTACCGTATGATTATAACCTGGAGACTTGATTTATTTTTTATTTTAGGATGTGCAGCACCCCTGAACGTGTATTGGAGGCAGCTGTGCGAATGGTTGGTTGGCAGTTGGCTTGTGAACCCTTGGTTCGTCGCACGGTTCGAGAGGCATATTTTGAACGTGCCAGGATCAGTGCTAGGCCCACTCACCAGGGATTGAAGATCATTGATGAACATCACCCACTCTATGCCATCAAATACCTTAAGGATAAGCCAGTTACAGATTTGCAGGGTGACCAGTTCCTTCGTCTTAAATGTGGTGTTGAAGACAAGCAGATGACAATCAGCCTGTCTGATACAATTGAAGGGAATACAACAATTAGTTATCTTGATGAAATGAAACAGCTCTATTACCGTGATGAATTTTCACAAGTTGTTCAAGACTGGAATGACCTGAGAGGCCGTGCTGTTACATTTGCCTTTAAACGGGTTATTGAAGACCTCAAGAGGGAACTCTCTCAACGTTTGCTTCAGGAAGCTAAGGATCATGTAATGGAACAATGCTGTAGTAAACTCTATAACTGGATAAAAATTGCTCCTTACAATCCTGGTGACTTTTCTGATGAAGATGAAGATGACTGGGACACTTCAAAAGGTTTTCGTGTTTTTGCTATTGCTTACATGCCAGACCTTTCCCAAGCTGCATTTGGATGTTGTATTGACATTGATGGTGACTGCTGTGAGTACATTCGTCTCCCTCATTTGCTCAAACGGCGTAATGCCTACAATGAAAGAGATGCCATGGCTAAAGAGAGTGACATTAGACGCATGCAAGACTTTATTTCCCGCCGGAAACCACATTTGGTTGTTGTAGGTGGGGAATCTCGTGAAGCTATTATGGTTAAGGATGACCTAATCCAAATACTCAAAGATTTAGAGGAACAGGAACAGTTTCCTAAAATAAGTGTTGAAATAATTGATAATGATCTTGCAAAAATTTATTCAATGTCCAAGAAGGGGGAAGCAGACTTCCTTGATTACCCTCCACTTCTTCGCCAGGCTGTATCAATTGGACGACGTGTTCAGGATCCATTGGTTGAGTTTTCACAGCTTTGTAACCTTGATGAAGAGTTGCTTAACCTTAAGTTGCACAATTTGCAGGATCAGCTGAACCCTACAGAGGTATTAGATTCATTGTACACAGAATTTGTGAACCGCACAAATGAAGTTGGGGTGGACCTGAATCGTGCTGTAGCATACCCTTATACTCAGAATTTAGTTCAGTTTGTTTGTGGTTTAGGACCAAGAAAAGCCAATCTTCTTTTAAAAAACATGAAGCAGAATAATCAGCGTCTTGAAAATAGAAATCAGTTAGTTGTTAATTTCCACATGGGTCCAAAAGTGTTCATCAACTGTGCAGGTTTTATTAAGATTGACACTAATGCTTTAGGTGACAGTGATAACTACATAGAAGTTTTGGACTCTACAAGAATTCACCCAGAGGCATATGACTGGGCTAGAAAAATGGCTGTAGATGCGCTGGAATATGAGGATGAAGAGGGCAAACCTGCTGAAGCCTTGGAAGAAATCTTGGAAACACCTGAGAGACTAAGTGAACTCGACTTAGAAGCTTTTGCAACTGAACTCCAGAACCAGGGTTTTGGTAAAAAGAACACAACTTTATATGATATCAGACATGAATTGAACCATAGATATAGAGATTTTAGGTTGCCTTTCAGGTCACCTACACCAGAAGAAATTTTCAATATATTGACTAAAGAATCGCCAGAGACCTTTTATGTTGGTAAACTTGTCCAGGTAACTGTTACCAACTTCATTCATCGTAAACCACGGGGTGATCAACTGGATAATGCCAACCCTGTCAGAAATGAAGACACTGGCCTGTGGCAGTGTCCCTTTTGTCTCAAGAATGATTTCCCTGAACTGAGTGAGGTGTGGAATCACTTTGATGCTGGAGATTGTCCAGGTCAAGCCATTGGCATTAGAGTGCGGTTAGACAATGGAATATCAGGATTTATCAGCATCAAAAACTTATCAGACAAAACAGTAACTAATCCAGCAGAGAGAGTGAGAAGAGATGGTCTTGTTCTCTGCCGTATAATGAAAATTGACCCAGAAAAATTCTCTGTAGAGCTTACATCAAGAACATCAGACTTGCAGGACTTGGATAGTAAGTGGAAGGCTCCAAAAGACCCATATTATGATTATGAAGCTGAAGAAAAAGATGTGAGTGTAGACAGGAAGAAGAATGAGAAGAAGAAGACTCAGTATCAGAAGAGAGTTATTGCTCATCCTTCCTTTAGAAATATTGATTACAATGAAGCTGAAAAGGTTATGCAGCAGTTGGAGCAGGGTGATGTCATCATTCGACCATCAAGCAAAGGTATTGATCATCTTACAGCTACATGGAAGGTTACTGAAGGGATCTGCCAGCATATTGATATACTAGAACAAGACAAACAGAATGACTTCTCTCTTGGTCAGAAACTGTGGATTGGAAATGAAGAATTTGAGGACTTGGACGAGATTATTGCCAGATACATAACACCCATGGCCATTAATGTGCGACAAATTTTGGAATATAAGTATTATAAAGAGTCCTTCCAGGGCAACAAGGAAAAAGCAGCTGAGTTTTTGAAAGAGGAGAAGAAGAAGAACCCTAAAACCATCCCATATATTTTTTCACCAAGGAAAGATTTACCTGGCAAATTTCTCTTATCTTATTTACCAAGAGTGAAAGTCATTCATGAGTTTGTTACTGTAAACCCTGAAGGTTTTAAGTTTAGGCAAAGATTGCAATATCCGAGCCTTGCTGGACTTCTCAAGTGGTTTAAGCAAAACTTCCGGAGAGCAGTGCCAGGTGCCACACCAGGAATGATGTCTACTCGTACACCTTACATGGGTGGTACAACTCCTAACCTGATGGGTGTTGATGCCTCCACAATCCAGAAGGTGGCCCAGAACCTCAATCCTCACATGCTACATAACCTTTCTCAAGCAGCTAGCAACACTCCCTATGGTGCTCATACTCCAGGAGCATTCTCTCAGGGCTATTCTAATTATGCTAATACACCTTATACTCCCTCAGGCCAGACACCCTTCATGACTCCATATGCCACTCCTGGACCTTCTACTACCCCTCGCTATGGTGGGTCTCAGACTCCATTGTATGGTAGCACTGGTAACCGAACTCCTTCACACCGGCCTTCTGCAGGACACCTGACCCAGCCCACTCGTAATGCACCCTCAGTTAGTGGTCGATCTGAACAAATGGACTGGAAGATGGCAGCAGCAGCATGGGTTCAGGCCAAAGGTGGGAGTAGTGGTCATGACACTGGGAGGATGACTCCAAGGCATCATGACAGTGGTCGTGTCACTCCACGATACTCAGATTCTCGTGATTTGAGGTATCCCTCTAGTCCAAGATACCCAGATGATGTATCCCGCCGCACCCCACGTTATGATGACCGTACACCTCGCCCTTATCATGATTATGATAACCCTCGCGCTACCCCTCGATCAGCACGTTCAACACCAAAAACCATTCACTCTCCTGCTAATATGAGTATTGGTGGAGACCAGACACCTCTTTATGATGAATAAGTTTGGTTTCCCTCATTTCTGTGTGGCTAAGGGGATCATCACTTTCAAGATTTTCTTTCTTTCAGTAATAGTTTGTACAGTATAAGAACTATAAATCTGTATTCAAGGGTTGATTACATTATTTATGTTGATTTGATTATGTTTATAGGGGATTTTTACAAGGACAGTCATTGATATGTAAAAAGATATTATGTAGTTTGTATTTGTATTCATTATATTTTTTTTATGCATGTGAATGTCATACTTTCATATTTTTTATATAAATAGTATCTACTGAGAATATGTAAAATAAAATAATACTTTGGTGAAAAGTTTCATAGCAATAACCCATTTGGGTTTTGTATAGTTATGCTTTCAAATAAGAGTGAGTGTATTACCCAGGCTCTACAAAAACACCTACTGTGATCTGAGAAATAAAATTTAGGAAAATATTGGTGATTATGAGTATTATCCTTCAGAATTTTTGGTGAGGGTTGTTGTATCTTGCAGATTGTGTAGTATTGCTGTGAGTGGGAGGAATGGCAATGGTTTAAGGAAAGAATAACAAAACTCTTAGCAATTAATTATTTATTAAAGGAATCTCAATGAAGCCATTGGTGTAATTGTACAAAAAATTTTATGATTTATTGTGGGAATATAGAATATTTTAGTGTAGGCTGTACTTTCAGAGAAAAATTATCACATGAAACTAATGAGCGGAGTAAAGTGTAAAGCACAATGTAAAAGAATGCATGGCATAATAGCTGTATACCAATAGACAAATTGATGAAATGCTAAAAGTGATATTGAAAGAACAGCAGTGGCAGCTCATGCAAAAGAGCTGCTAAGGTGCAGCTTCCCTTGCTATTATGCCGGTAGACTTATGTACAATATTTTTTTTTTTTTTTTTCTTTTTTATACTTTGTCGCTGTCTCCCGCGTTTGCGAGGTAGCGCAAGGAAACAGACGAAAGAAATGGCTCAACCCCCCCATACACATGTATATACATACGTCCACACACACAAATATACATACCTACACAGCTTTCCATGGTTTACCCCAGACGCTTCACATGCCCTGATTCAATCCACCGACAGCACGTCAACCCCGGTATACCACATCGCTCCAACTCACTCTATTCCTTGCCCTCCTTTCACCCTCCTGCATGTTCAGGCCCCGATCACACAAAATCTTTTTCACTCCATCTTTCCACCTCCAATTTGGTCTACCTCTTCTCCTTGCTCCCTCCACCTCCAACACATATATCCTCTTGGTCAATCTTTCCTCACTCATCCTCTCCATGTGCCCAAACCACTTCAAAACACCCTCTTCTGCTCTCTCAACCACGCTCTTTTTATTTCCACACATCTCTCTTACCCTTACGTTACTCACTCGATCAAACCACCTCACACCACACATTGTCCTCAAACATCTCATTTCCAGCACATCCATCCTCCTGCGCACAACTCTATCCATAGTCCACGCCTCGCAACCATACAACATTGTTGGAACCACTATTCCTTCAAACATACCCATTTTTGCTTTCTGAGATAATGTTCTCGACTTCCACACATTCTTCAAGGCCCCCAGAATTTTCGCCCCCTCCCCCACCCTATGATCCACTTCCGCTTCCATGGTTCCATCCGCTGCCAGATCCACTCCCAGATATCTAAAACACTTCACTTCCTCCAGTTTTTCTCCATTCAAACTCACCTCCCAATTGACTTGACCCTCAACCCTACTGTACCTAATAACCTTGCTCTTATTCACATTTACTCTTAACTTTCTTCTTCCACACACTTTACCAAACTCAGTCACCAGCTTCTGCAGTTTCTCACATGAATCAGCCACCAGCGCTGTATCATCAGCGAACAACAACTGACTCACTTCCCAAGCTCTCTCATCCCCAACAGACTTCATACTTGCCCCTCTTTCCAAAACTCTTGCATTTACCTCCCTAACAACCCCATCCATAAACAAATTAAATGTACAATATATCTTCACCTAAACCTGAGAAAAGTCGTACTAACCCATATCTACAAATTGCTTATTTGATATTACTTTCTGAACAAGAGTATATTTCTAATAAAAAATTTTGAAAGAACTTAAATGAAAATTATGCCCAACAGCTTCACTTTAAAAAAAAAAAAAAAAAAAAAAAAAAAAAAACGCCCTTTCAGCAGAGGAGAGCCAGGTTACAGCACCGGTACCATATTCCATATTGATACTACAGTATCTTAATTTCTTTTTGGCAAAGCTGAGGGAGAAGGCCTGTCTATAACCCAGTCACCCATTGCTTTATATTCTAGGCTGTTGATTTTGGCATATAATATGCTTGAAAAAGGACAAAGAACTGAACGTAGTGTGATCTACATCAGAGAAGATTTATGCAATGCAGGACATCTTTTTTTTTTTTTTTTTTTTTTTTTTGCTTTGTTGCTGTCTCCCGTGTTTGCGAGGTAGCGCAAGAAAACAGACGAAAGAAATGGTCCAACCCACCCCCATACACATGTATATACATACATCCACACACGCAAATATACATACCTACACAGCTTTCCATGGTTTACCACAGACGCTTCACATGCCCTGATTCAATCCACTGACAGCACGACAACCCCGGTATACCACATCGATCCAATTCACTCTATTCCTTGCCCTCCTTTCACCCTCCTGCATGTTCAGGCCCTGATCACACAAAATCTTTTTCACTCCATCTTTCCACCTCCAATTTGGTCTCCCACTTCTCCTCGTTCCCTCCACCTCCGACACATATATCCTCTTGGTCAATCTTTCCTCACTCATTCTCTCCATGTGCCCAAACCATTTCAAAACACCCTCTTCTGCTCTCTCAACCACGCTCTTTTTATTTCCACACATCTCTCTTACCCTTATGTTACTTACTCGATCAAACCACCTCACACCACACATTGTCCTCAAACATCCCATTTCCAGCACATCCATCCTCCTGCACACAACTCTATCCATAGCCCACACCTCGCAACCATACAACATTGTTGGAACCACTATTCCTTCAAACATACCCATTTTTGCTTTCCGAGATAATGTTCTCGACTTCCACACATTCTTCAAGGCTCCCAGAATTTTCGCCCCCTCCCCCACCCTGTGATCCACTTCCGCTTCTATGGTTCCATCCGCTGCCAGATCCACTCCCAGATATCTAAAACACTTTACTTCCTCCAGTTTTTCTCCATTCAAACTTACCTCCCAATTGACTTGACCCTCAACCCTACTGTACCTAATAACCTTGCTCTTATTCACATTTACTCTTAACTTTCTTCTTTCACACACTTTACCAAACTCAGTCACCAGCTTCTGCAGTTTCTCACATGAATCAGCCACCAGCGCGGTATCATCAGCGAACAACAACTGACTCACTTCCCAAGCTCTCTCATCCGCAACAGACTTCATACTTGCCCCTCTTTCCAAAACTCTTGCATTCACCTCCCTAACAACCCCATCCATAAACAAATTAAACAACCATGGAGACATCACACACCCCTGCCGCAAACCTACCTTCACTGAGAACCAATCACTTTCCTCTCTTCCTACACGTACACATGCCTTACATCCTCAATAAAAACTTTTCACTGCTTCTAACAACTTGCCTCCCACACTATATTCTTAATACCTTCCACAGAGCATCTCTATCAACTCTATCATATGCCTTCTCCAGATCCATAAATGCTACATACAAATCCATTTGCTTTTCTAAATATTTCTCACATACATTCTTCAAAGCAAACACCTGATCCACACATCCTCTACCACTTCTGAAACCACACTGCTCTTCCCCAATCTGATGCTCTGTACATGCCTTCACCCTCTCAATCAATACCCTCCCATATAATTTCCCAGGAATACTCAACAAACTTATACCTCTGTAATTTGAGCACTCACTCTTATCCCCTTTGCATTTGTACAATGGCACAATACACGCATCCCGCCAATCCTCAGGCACCTCACCATGAGTCATACATACATTAAATAACCTTACCAACCAGTCAATAATACAGTCACCCCCTTTTTTAATAAATTCCACTGCAATACCATCCAAACCTGCTGCCTTGCCGGCTTTCATCTTCCGCAAAGCTTTTACTACCTCTTCTCTGTTTACCAAATCATTTTCCCTAACCCTCTCACTTTGCACACCACCTCGACCAAAACACCCTATATCTGCCACTCTATCATCAAACACATTCAACAAACCTTCAAAATACTCACTCCATCTCCTTCTCACATCACCACTACTTGTTATCACCTCCCCATTTGCGCCCTTCACTGAAGTTCCCATTTGCTCCCTTGTCTTACGCACTTTATTTACCTCCTTCCAGAACATCTTTTTATTCTGATTTATAGTGATTAAAAGTTATGAGTAGTTGCCATTTACAGTCATTATCCTCTGAAACTGTTAAACTTAAAAAGGTTATAATAATAACATCAGTTACAACTGCCGAGGCAAAAAGATGCTTTTCAACCTTGGAGAGAATTTAGACTTTTATGGAGTATTGTGACAATGGCTTGACATTCTCAAGATTTCCTCGCAATGCAGCACCAGGAACAGAAATCACTGAATTTAATGAAAAAGTTTTGGATAACTTCATTATTTCAAACTTCTGTCATGTATTTTATTGTGAAGCTATTTAAACATTTATCAGTTGCAATTTTCTAGTCATCTACAGTCCCTCTAATTTGTATGAAACAAGCCACCATTGATAAGTAGTAAATAGATAACATCCATAAACATAATTGCCGATCTTAAGTAAGGTACATCTACATAAACAGGGGAGGGTCCTTGATAAGACGCGGAAAACGGCGATAAGTATAAGTATAATAATAATAATGATAATAATGATAATAATAATAATGATAATAATAATAACAGGTTTTAAAGCAAATATATTTTCAGAACTTGAAATGATAATGTAAAATATTTCATGTTTCATCTGGCCGGCAGGTACCAAAACAAATTGATTATTTTTGATATGTAAGTATTGAAATGCTTGATTACAGTACTGTATGGCCTTCAAGATTTATTTCACTGTAAGACTAATTTTCCAGCTTGAAAAATAGCCTCTATGCTGATGGTTTGAAGTATAACTACTTCCCGCAGAAGCATTGAAAAACTGCAGGTAATACATCAGAATATTTTTCAGGCCAAAATTTTTGTCTTAGAATCGTGGAATAAAACTTAATGAAAGGCTTGTATGCTTAAAATGTTCGTGTATTTCTTAATTCTTTCTCTGGGTGACAAATGGCTAATTATGATGAAACCAATGATCATGTATTTTGAACAAAATAATCTATATGCTTAATTATAGGAATAAATCGTGCCCAACAACTGCTTTGTATTGAGCGTGCGTTGTTAGTGATTAAGCAATGACGGGAGATGTAGTCACGGATAGAATAAAGAAACTCCTACAGAGTAAAATAAGTCAAGCAAGTAAATGAACTTGGTAAATTAGAAGGATGAGTTGGAGCTGTGAATGAGAGAATTTGAGGTGAGTGTGTGTGAGTCAGGAGGGTGAATGAATAACATGGGTCAGTAGGTGGCCGGGCAATAAGCGATCACAACATACATGATCCCCACCTCTTACCTACAGTGTTAGTCATCATGATATGTGTTGTCAGAGATTGGAGACAAATTTCAAGTAAACTACATTTTGAAAGAAACCAAGAGGCATAATCATTGTGGTAATTCGTCAATGTCTTTGCACAGTAAAATTCTAGATAGCGCCGCTTGTTGTTTTCGTTATGGACATGAACAAAGCCGGTGATAAGTGCAACCATTACCTTCATTACCCAACGAGATGGTGTATTGTAACTCTACGCTTAAAGTTAAATTCTTAGAAAGTGGACACAGCCTCCAAGCTGGGAAAATTTGCGGGAAAATTATGAAAAATAGATAATAGAAATGTCGTCTTGTAGTTATTTAGTCAAACAGTTTGGTAACATATATTGCTATGTAATATATTTGGTTTGTGCTATCATGGTTAGGGATCAGGTGAGTTAGTGGAGGGATGAAGTGAGAATGGCTAGGGATCAGGTGAAGTTGGTTAGGGTCCCCTAATTACTAATTACTTAAGTTTTCCTAGGTATGATATTGAATGCTGATCTGAACACCTCTATTTCCAGATTGCTGCTTAGGCATCTAATTAATGATCGTGACTTGAAAGTTATAAAATGCAGGCTGATCCTCCTTAAACGTTTCCAGGGTAGTATTTGAAGGCATTACTTGTGGGATTTGAACATTTTCTTCAGACAAACAGTTCTACATAACCTCAACCCTCAGTATGAAATTGTTTTGATATTCAGTGTGCACCCCTATGTAGCTTTGAAACATAGCCTGTAGTCATTCTAGCATTATTCCTTGTCAGTATTTAATAAGCTTTGTATCAAATATTACATTCATGATATACTTCAATCATGTTGCCCCTCTTACTTATGTAAGCAGTGGTTGGCAGATTTAACTACTTTATTTTTTTCAATAAATGAGTGCCTCATGGGAGCTGAGTAGTCTGTGTGCCATCTTATGAACATTTTTTATCCATAACTCTGCCCTTTAATTTGATGACAGACGTTATTACGAGATTTTGTCGCAAAACTAGTGCTTTATGCAGTAATAGAAGTATCTCGAGCAAACAAGTTTAACTTACAAATTATTTCCATTAACTTATTGATGTTAGTATGGCAACTTTGTCTTTAATTTTAGTTTCAGGATGCAGTTTAGATAGACTAAGTTTGATTGGTGAATACAGCCGTAATTCAAGAGCTTTCCATTTGAGTCCCAGAAATACAACCTCAAAACTGTAAAAGACTCAGTCATGTAATGGAATTCATCTCTACATCAACAGATTTTTGCTTCTCTTTATGTGTTTTTATGAATTTATATCATGATCTCATTTTTGATGATGTCTATATTTCCTGGTCTCTGGAAAATGAGTGTTTTTCAAGTAAAACAAAAAAATATTTGAATTTGGCCAAAAAAGAAGCATTAAAGAATAATAAAACAACTAAGAAACAAGTGATAGATGCCTCAACTTACCCAGGGAGAGAAAAAAGCATTTAGTGAGACTGTATTTCTTACATAGTGCTATGCACTAATTCTGGTGTTAACATGTACTTTTTCCTCTTCTTAATAGCACAAACCCCACCTCCTACTGATGCCTCACATATATGCCATTTTTCCTCCAGACATCATTGCTTCTGTAGATGTGTATATGTCATATATACTCTCTTATGGTTTGAGTTTTTAAGGCCACTGTTTTAGGCAAAAAATTTTCCACCTCCAATTTGGTCTCCCACTTCTCCTCGTTCCCTCCACCTCCGACACATATATCCTCTTGGTCAATCTTTCCTCTCATTCTCTCCATGTGCCCAAACCATTTCAAAACACCCTCTTCTGCTCTCTCAACCACGCTCTTTTTATTTCCACACATCTCTCTAACCCTTACATTACTTACTCAATCAAACCACCTCACATCACATATTGTCCTCAGACATCTCATTTCCAGCACATCCACCCTCCTGCGCACAACTCTATCCATAGCCCACGCCTCGCAACCATACAACTTTGTTGGAACCACTATTCCTTCAAACATACCCATTTTTGCTTTCGGAGATAATGTTCTCGACTTCCACACATTCTTCAAGGCTCCCAGGATTTTCGCCCCCTCCCCCACCCTATGATTCACTTCTGCTTCCATGGTTGCATCCGCTGCCAGACCCACTCCCAGATATCTAAAACGCTTTACTTCCTCCAGTTTTTCTCCATTCAAACTTACCTCCCAATTGACTTGACCCTCAACCCTACTGTACCTAATAACCTTGCTCTTATTCACATTTACTCTTAACTTTCTTCTTTCACACACTTTACCAAACTCAGTCACCAGCTTCTGCAGTTTCTCACATGAATCAGCCACCAGCACTGTATCATCAGCGAACAACAACTGACTCATTTCCCGAGCTCTCTCATCCCCAACAGACTTCATACTTGCCCCTCTTTCCAAAACTCTTGCATTCACCTCCCTAACAACCCCATCCATAAACAGTAGTTGTTGCTGAAACGATGTATTTCAGTGTAAAATAGGATGAAATACATAACAAAAACAAAAGATTTTACCTAACCTTATGATGATCAAGAGATGCTACTCTTTTTTTTTATAGATTTTGGTTGAAATACTGTTATATTACAATAGCATTCTATTCATACTGTGCTTGATATAATACATTCTCAGAAATGTAATAATTTTGCTGAAATGATGTACATATTACAGTGGAAAGTGGGATAAAATCATGAAAACGGTTGACTCGCTTTCTTTTGTTGTTCAAAAAATCTTAGCAAAATGTTACCGTAATTGCTATGAATGATTTTCAGTGAAAAAACTTGTATTGCAATAATATTTTATCCTAATTGACTTTAATAGATACTTGAATGGAAATATACAATATTTTTGCTGAAACTACCCACATTTGTGTAAAATCCCATAATAATTAATGTTAAACAATTTGCCTTTGGCGCTTGGTGGTTCAGGATCAATGACCCTCAGTTTATAGGACATAGAATTAAATGTGAATAAGAGCAAGGTTATTAGGTACAGTAGGGTTGAGGGTCAAGTCAATTGGGAGGTGAGTTTGAATGGAGAAAAACTGGAGGAAGTGAAGTGTTTTAGATATCTGGGAGTGGATCTGGCAGCGGATGGAAACATGGAAGTGGAAGTGGATCATAGGGTGGGGGAGGGGGCGAAAATTCTGGGAGCCTTGAAGAATGTGTGGAAGTCGAGAACATTATCTCGGAAAGCAAAAATGGGTATGTTTGAAGGAATAGTGGTTCCAACAATGTTGTATGGTTGCGAGGCGTGGACTATGGATAGAGTTGTGCGCAGGAGGATGGATGTGCTGGAAATGAGATGTTTGAGGACAATGTGTGGTGTGAGGTGGTTTGATCGAGTAAGTAACGTAAGGGTAAGAGAGATGTGTGGAAATAAAAAGAGCGTGGTTGAGAGAGCAGAAGAGGGTGTTTTGAAATGGTTTGGGCACATGGAGAGAATGAGTGAGGAAAGATTGACCAAGAGGATATATGTGTCGGAGGTGGAGGGAACGAGGAGAAGAGGGAGACCAAATTGGAGGTGGAAAGATGAAGTGAAAAAGATTTTGTGTGATCGGGGCCTGAACATGCAGGAGGGTGAAAGGAGGGCAAGGAATAGAGTGAATTGGAGCGATGTGGTATACCGGGGTTGACGTGCTGTCAGTGGATTGAATCAAGTCATGTGAAGCATCTGGGGTAAACCATGGAAAGCTGTGTAGGTATGTATATTTGCGTGTGTGGATGTATGTATATACATGTGTATGGGGGTGGGTTGGGCCATTTCTTTCGTCTGTTTCCTTGCGCTACCTCGCAAACGCGGGAGACAGCGGCAAAAAAAAAAAAAAAAAGAATGTTTTAGTGTGGATTTTTAAATGAGATTTATATGCCATAAAATATGATGCTTCATTATTGTAATTTGTTGTTTCATTACCCTCATACTTGGGATGACCTATACACAAGGCATATTATGAATTAATGATAATTGGTGATTTCATTATGACGTTTATTGTAGTTTTTGTTGTTTCTTTATTTGTTGTTGAGGGAGACACGTTTTTGTAGATTTCTTTATGGTAATATTTATGAGGTCTTTTGCTGTCTGGGTTCCCTAAATGCAATTGAAATGGATTTGTTTTTGGCAAAAGTCTAGTTTAGCTTTGCATTATGTTAGCTTTGGAAATTGAGTGATTTTGTTTTGCAGTACTTTTGGAGTGTTTATAGAATACAGTGACAGCTGCGGAGCATGATTTTGAGCATTGTATGTTATTAGATGATATAAGCTCCGGCAATAGCAATGCATAAGAGTAGATGTGGAGTTAAACAACCAATTTAACCTGCCAGCTGAAAGTAACTGAGTTTGTTCTTGAATGAGTGTATCGTTATGGCGTTTTTGACTTTGGCATGTAGCTTATCGCAGTTTCAATTGACTGTATTTGTAAAAATGTATTTTTTATTGGTTTTGGTTACCAGAATCCTCTTTACCTAGAAGAGTATATCCATGTTGATATAATATTTTCTAAGTATCATGAACCTTTGAAGGTTTGGATATTCAATTTTCTTGATTTTTTCCAGTAATGTTTCATAACATAGCATGTATTTTAGTCCTGGTATTAATCTTGTTACCCTTTTCTTGTTTCTTTCAAGTTTCCTTTATTGTTTTAAAAAGTTGGGAAACTAGAACTGAGCTACATAATAAAGAGATATGGAGAGTTATCCTGATATCTGACTTCATGTAAGGAAAGTATCTTGCAGTGAATCATGGCAATATTGTATTTGAATTTTCTTTTTTATAGATTTCATATTGTTACTGATGATAAGTCCTAAGTACTTCTCTTCTTTTTGGACCTTCAAAAGTTTGTTTTCAGATATCCTTTATTCATAATTTTTTCATCATAATTTCATTATCTTGCTTTTGGTATTATGTTACTGTGTTCACAGTAATTTTTTTGATAAAGTAAGTTTACTAGTTTACTGAATTATGATCTTTGCATGTTATATTTTTAACAGATTATTGTATGCAATACTTTATAACTTTAGTTCAGCGTGACATTTGAAAGTGTTTTCATAATGGAATGAAATTAATGAAATTTGACCCTTCAGAAATTTTTTTACTCACACAAATCTCTTGTTTTCCATGTCAGAAAGGGAATATTTCTTTCACCTTTGCACAACATTACCAAAATGATGATTATGAGATCTCTCTGGCGGGTAGCTGCTAATACTGGTCGGTGCACTTGTGCAGAATCAGCTGCACGTACTCTTGCCACAATACCAGAAGGTGAGACTGTGAACAAGAGTGAATTAATTTTTTTCATGTATGTATCTGATTTATGTCATATAGAAGAGTGTGTCCATAAAGTTTTTCAGCAACATTAAATTCAAATAACTTTTGATGAACACTTGGTAGAAAAAGCAGTAACAGTACATAAAAGCATTATTCAGACAGTTTCATATGAATAAATACATTTTGCTGTTTGATTTTCTAACCCTCGATAAACAGTTTGCAGTCTCTGCTGAGTAATATCATGAATTCCATTTGTGAGTCCTGCTCTTTGTTCCTCCAAACTGGGAGCTGTGCATTTTGATGGGCTCTTATTTAAGTCCACACATGCACTTTGTTAAAAAAATGCAACCCATGTGGAGCAAACCCATCCCCCTTCATGTAATATCCTCACTTAATCACGAAATACTATTTCCAGAAACATCTGGTAATTGTATTTACTGTCAAGAGTATCTGTTTGCAGGTTGCCTACAATTCCTTAAGAAATTGGAAGGCAAAACTGATCTTTTGAAGTCACTTGCAGTGTGAAACTAATGTATATCTCTGTATCTGTTTAGATGAGAAAGCATGGGAGACAGTGTACCAGCGTGAGATTCCCAGGACCCTGGAGGAAATGGGGACCATGCTTGGGAAGGAAGTAGACTCTCCATTGGATGCACGACTTTTGAAGGTGGCCGTTATTGGTTTGCCAAATTCTGGCAAGAGTACCCTTATCAATAAGCTTGTAGGCTGGAGAGTAAGTTGAAAAGTGATATGTGATATATTCCCTCTCTCTCTTTCTCTTAGGGTGTGTAACAGGATGTGACCAATTATGAAAAGATTAAACATGATGGAATAAACATGTATAAGGATTTGGGGAATACATTGTTGTGATGTGCCAAGATGGGAATTTTGTCACTGGCCTTCATGACATTTTTTTTTCTTTAATATACCTTGTTAATTGCTTTTCCCTTCTTAGTGAGGAAGCATCAAGAACAAACAAACAATGGGCTCATTTACACACCTCTAATCTCTAGCTTTAATGTATGATGTATTAAGATTAATTTTTAAATGTGTACATTTTTTTCCCTTAACAGTGTTTTATTCAAGCCTGAAGCAGTATTGAATATATATCATTATGTATGTAGCAAAAAGCTAGGATGGGTAGGCAAAAACTGTTTTCTGTTTCTAGTGAACATTACCTTTGTTCATCAGTGCTGTAACCCCTTTGTGACTAGATGTCTACATGAACTACATTTTCAGTGTAAATTACTTGAAAGGATGTCTCATTTATGCATGTGGAAGGTGATCCGTGCTGGTCAGCATATTTTCACTTCCTCAAGCATCGAGCAAGTCTTAGCTTCACTATACCGAGTTTCTTTTTTTCTAATCAAGAGTTCTTTTTTATGATTTGAAAGTTGAAAATATCACTGCTTATAAGATTTTCATGAGTAATTTTCTGTGGACATCTGTGCTGACTGAAGTCTTGGCTGCCGTTCCTTTTCATCTGGCTAGGTCTACAGGCAACACCTGAAAGCCAATTATGTCCTGCAGATTTGTTATTAGTACTGGCAACTTTGGCTGATTTGATATCTGGCTCTTTCATAAAATTGCTAAAATGTGGAACTCTTTGCATATTGGTGATTTTCCCGGCTGGCACAGTCCTATAAGAAACAGGCCTATTGTAACCTGAAGAAATGGAAATGGTTTTTCACATTTTTTCCCTTTCAGGTTGAACATTAATAAGGGCACCCACAACTATGATCAGTGGGGGTTTAGGTTGAGGAAAATGATTTCTCTTTTCACATTATTATTTTCAGTTGTGTTCCCTTTTTCTTCTTCCAGGGTTTGATTACGTGGCATCTTGATTTGTCGATTCAAACATTCAAGACTGTCATGACTGATGCATTAGCTCTCTTATTCCCTAGTTGATTAATTGAAAATGCTTTAAGTAATTAAGATACTTTCAAATGTCTGAAATACAGCAAAAATGGTGCCGAGTTAATATTGTATTATGTATTTTGTTGAATAATGGGGATTGATACTGTAATAGGAGGGAAACCTGATAATGGATTGAATGAATTATACTTGTGGAGTTTTATTTTCTCAATATACTGCCTAAGTTTATTTGTTTTTTAAGAAATTATAACTGTAATTATGTATTATACTAACTGATTTTATATCATAAATTCTTCCTTGTTTCCAATACAGAAGGATACAACATAGAGTATGCTAAAGATAGTTGATTTCTTTGTAGGGTATCAACCACTTTTACACAACCATATTAAGGATGGCTGTTCTTGGCCCATTAATTATCCTGCATTGAGCTATTCAGAACAAAGCAAACGGGGGACTGGCAGTACATGGTCGCCTGAACAGCACTTGGACAGTGGACCAACAAATTATATGAATAAGAGATGTTAGAGTGTGTTTTAACCTAACATAAAATAGATCAAGATATGCTATTTGTAAATGAATGGGGTCTTATGTACACTATATGGTTATACTAAGGTTCTCATAATCTGGCCTATTTTGGTGTATGGATTGTTAACATGGTATCATGTTCTTTTGGGGAAAGGTTGGGGCCTTTGTTGCCCTCAAAATGGTCTTTAAGGCCAAAATGCTGTTACTTTAAACCATATAGTACCTTTAACCAAAGTCTGGGTCTCATATGCTATGGTTCAGCGGTGAACAAGTAACAAACAAATGCGAAAAGAAACATAGATCTTTCTAAGATCCTCCCTGGGCCCTTCTGGGCTTCCTCAATTTGTATTCCCCCCCCCCCCCCCCCCCCCCATTCTTCCCAGTTTCTCTTCAGGTCTTCCCAAAATCTTACCTAGGTCTTTACCAAGTCCCCACAAGGTCCTCCAACATATTTTTAGCAGTTTCTACTTAGGTCTTCATCAAGTTCTCAAGTTCTATCCAGGTCTTTCCGTGGTCCTTCATAAGACTTCATTAGATTCTCCTTAGGTCTTCCCCATTTTCTCCCTAGGTCACACTTAAGTCCTCAAACATATTTTCTGCACTTCATCCCCAGGTCATCCCCAGGTTCTGCTTGTCTTTCCTAGGTCATCAGTTAGTCTTCTGTAAGCATGTTTTAAATGCTACATTGTACTGAATTATTTTATGGTATTACCAACCTATGCTTCACCCAAAAGTACATAAGGGCTTTTAAAAAGTAGCCTTTGGTGGCCCCAAATTAGCCTTAAAACCATGGCCATATACCTCATGTTACTTTCTCCCAAGTTGTATCTTTACCTATTGTTTTGAGATGTATTGATTGTCCTTTTTGCCAAAAATTGCTATGTTGGTCTCTTAGTCCTTAGTATGCATCAAAATTGCCTCTCAGGTTGCAACCACATAGGCCATGTTACTTCCTGCACAAAGTTGTTTCTGTTCCCAAGATTTGGTTATCCTGTTTGCCAAAAATTGCTGTACTGGTCACTTTGGCATCAATTAATAGCCTTAGAATGGCCTCTGAGGCTGCTAGACAGCTGATGTTACTTCTTGAGCAGATTTGTATTTGTTTTCACCAAACTGAGACGTGTTAGTTATCGTATGTGACCACAATTGCTATGTTGGTCACCGGCCACGGTTTGCAGCCTCAAAATTGCCTCTGAATCCACAGCCACATAGCCCATTATGCTTCCCATACAAAGCTGTAGCAGTACCCACCAATTTGAGAGCAGTTGATCAGCCTGTTTGCCACAGTTTGCTATGTTGGTCAATTTGACATCATTTTGCAGCCTCAAAAAAGACTGTGAGACCATGGCCTTACATCCTGTGTTAATTCCGTACAAATTTGTATTTGTACCCACATGTTTGAGCTCAGTTGTTTGTCCTGTTTACCAAAAATTTCTATATTGGTCATTTTGGTTTCACTTTGCAGCCTTGAAATGAGTTTACAGCCACATAGTCCATGTCATTTCCTGCACGAACTTGTATCTCTACCCCAAGTTTGGGGTGTGTAGCTTTAGAAATGTGGCCAATCATAAGGAATAGAGAATGAGAGAGAGAGAGAGGCAATTTATGTTTATTTTATGATGAAACACTAAACCTCTTCCCATCATGTACCCATATATTTTCTTGAGGAGAGGATTGAGTGATGTGGTGCAAATGATGATAATTTTGGCTTGTAAATCTTTTTTACTGATCTTTTCATCATTTACAAGATATTATTCAAGAAACTGTATTATGAATGATCATTCCTTTTATTACTTAGAGCAGTATGTGGGTGATTTAGCAAGTTTACTTTGCAGTAGGAAGTTAGTTGTATCCAGAATTCTTCCCTCCCCCTACTTTTTTTCTCTCTCTCTTTTAGCTTATGTTGCTTTCAGCCAGTCCCAACTTTTAATTGCACGTTAGTGTACAAGATGCACACTACTGATAGAGCCACAGTATCTGTTAGATCTTAGGACATTTAATTGAGGTGTTCCTTGAGTTTAGAGTTTATGTAAATCTCATTAAATTATCTTTGGCAGGTGTGCAGTGTGTCATCAAAGGTCCACACAACAGAGGTCTGTGCTCAAGCCATCCACAATATTGGTTCAACTCAGCTGGTTTTTCTTGACACCCCTGGATTAGTCACTCAGGAGGAAGTTACAAAGTAATTAGCATTATCAGTTGCACATACTTTGAAAAGTAAATAAAATACATTTGGAACCGGGGAAAATTGACAAAGATTGGTGTGACATTATTCAACAAAATTTAGCATTAGCACTAACCATTTAGAATATAGAAAATTTGGGATAGTAAAGTGGCAAGGTGAGGAGTGTTTGTATAAGATTCATTCATTGCTAGCAGAGTCGGCATACAGGAGTGAAGAAGCATGACTGGAGTTGGATATACTATAAAAAGGAATTATTAACAGGAAATTTAATGTGAAGTGAAGGATGAGAAGTGTAGTTCATGAATGTAATTACATGCAGTGAAGGTAGGTGATGAATAGAATATTATTAAGGAAGTTAGAAAACAGTAGATGAATGGAAATGGAAGAGCACTGTACATTGCCTTGCAGATGGTAAGAGAGGAAGATGACAGAATAAGGGATGAAAGAATGCATGATTTAAAAAGTAATATATAAATTGGCAGAGGAGAATTTGATAGAATTCAGTGGAGGAAAATTTGAACAATTAAGTAATGGAAAGATGGGTAATGCTGCTTTTACAGAAAATGAAATTGGTATTGAAGGGAAAGCTAAAACAACTAGGAGTTAATGAAGAGCTGGAATTTGGAGATCTAAAGAAAAAAATATCAATTTAAGTAATGAGTGATTATAGTTTTCTCTGTGAGTTACAGATAGGTAGCTGATGATGAGTGTTCACTGTGTGCATGAAAACAAATACTTAGATAATGCTGTTTTTTATGGTCACCAAGAAAAAAGCTAAAATTAATAAACTTGAAAGAATTCAGAAACATTTCACAAGTAGAATTGGATGAATGGAGCACATGGACTATCATGAAAGGTTGAGATAACATTAAATGTATGGCACAGAAGGAAGAGGAAGGTTCATTATGATGGTGCATGGCAATATATTAAAGGATTTAGAGAAAGTTAGTTAGGTCTGAAAACTTTGTAGTGTGAAGGAAGTAGGTGACTATGTTAGTGACCCTGGCAGGGACTTAAGAAACAAAATAGAAAGATTATTCAGTGTACCACCTGGAGAAATATGAAACATGCAAGAAACAGCTGCAGAAACTTTCAAAAGAAAACCTGGGGTATGGTTGAACTCATTTCAATATGAACCATGGATTGATGATTATGTAATGAGCATGGCAACTGAGAGAAACAGTATTATTCATTGAGGACGAAACATTGTGAGTGGTAAATGATAGCCTTGCCATTGGCAAAATTTCTTCTGTAGCACAAATAGGTAGGTACTGTCCTCTACTCTCTTTTATGGTAGAGCTCAATCCATGAGAAACCTTTGATTGACAACCATATAAACTGGATGATAGCATAGAAAGACAGTGCATTTCATCAAGCAGGACTTGTTGAGCACTGCACATGCCCTACCTTTTTGGGCAATATCACCTCATAGGTAGGTACTCTCTCATATAATGGTGGAAGACAGTGAAAGGAGATACTTGGTCATCTTTAGATACAGTGAAGAAAGTGAAAAATTGTATAGAAAGAGAGTTGACCATAATAGATGATTTGACTTTTCATTATGCTTACAGAATTAAGTAATAGGGAAAAGTGGCAAAACTCTTAAGATGTTACAAATGTGGTAACAGACTATAAAAAGTAATGATAAAGAGAATGAACAATGTTAAGAAGCTAAAGATAGTCAAGCACAAAGACTGCAAACCAAGCATCCATGCAAAAATTCTCAAAAAGTAAAGGCAATCTATGTGAACTATCCATAGAAATATAGAAAACTAGCACTTAGTGTATGCTGAATGTGTAATAAGTGGTGTAAGCAAGGAAGTGGCACCAGAAACATGTGGATTTGGGATGCATGATTGCCAGATTATTGAAATATATGGTGAAAAAGTAGATGTAAATGGTTTAGTGATTTATGCAGTTCAAATAAAAGAGCTGGCTTAAAATCAACATGGCAAGCTTTTTATATCTTAGGTAAGGCTAAGCCTGAAATATGCTTCTCAAGCTTTGTCACCACGCTTAAAGAACCACAAATAGATGGTCCATAGGAGGGCAACAACTATGGTACAAGAAGTAACAGCTAAGCTACAAGGAAAGACATGAGGCTTTATATTTACCCACCTTGGAAGGGATAAGATTGAGGGGGTGACCTGATCAAAATCTTGTTTTTAGAAGTGATCATTGAAGTGGACAGTGGATACTTCTTTGAGAGATTTAGGGATAGAACAACCAGGGGACATAACATGAAATTAAGTAAGAGACTTGTAAATAAGGATGTAAAGAAATACTTTTCATAGTATGAGTAGTGAATGAATGGAACAATCAACTGAGGACATTGTAAATGCAAACAGCATACAAAAATTTAAGAGGTTGTATGACAGAAGAGAACGTTCAAGAGATGCAGCCCCTTGAGTGTAAGACTTCCTCCATGATTAGTACATATAAGTGATGATAAAAAAGTGAAGAAACAGAAGAGATAGGTGATAGTGAAAGTGAGCATGAAAAGATATGAGAAGATGAGGATGGCAGTGAGGAGATGAAAGTAGAGCTCAGTAGGAATGCAGATAAAACAAAAGACAAAAGTGTAAGATCAAATAACAGGTAAAAGAGGTATATGAAAGCAAAAAAGAGGAAAGTGGAAAAGTTGAGAAAACATCTGGGATAAACCATGGAAAGGTCTGGATGTGTATAGCGAGCTCTGGTTTTGGTGCAGTACACATGACAACTAAAGACTGACTGTGAATAAATGTGGCCATTTTGTCAGTTTACCTGGCACTGCCCTGCTGAAGCAGTAGGTAGCAATGCTGTTGTCTGTGAGGCAGGGTAGTGCTAGGAATGAATGAAGGCTAGCAAGTATGAATGGTATATGTGTATATTTTGATATGTATATGTGCGTGTATGGATGTTTATGTAATGATATGTGTATGTGAGTGGATGGGTCATTCTTTGTCATTTTCCTGGCGCTACCTTGTTGAAGTAGGAAATGGCAGTCAAGTATGATAAATGAAATGAAATAAAATTAAATATAATTTTATTATTATAATTGATCGCCGTCTCCTGCATCAGCAAGGTAGTGCCAGGAAACAGATGAAGAATGGCCCATCCACTCACATACACATATATATACATAAATGTCTATATACGCACATATACATACAGATACATATCATACATATGAGAGAAATGGCAGGTAGTAAAAGCTTTGCGGAAGATGAAAGCCGGCAAGGCAGCGGGTTTGGATGGTATTGCAGTGGAATTTATTAAAAAAGGGGGTGACTGTATTATTGACTGGTTGGTAAGGTTATTCAATGTATGTATGACTCATGGTGAGGTGCCTGAGGATTGGCGGAATGCGTGCATAGTGCCATTGTACAAAGGCAAAGGGGATAAGAGTGAGTGCTCAAATTACGGAGGTATAAGTTTGTTGAGTATTCCTGGTAAATTATATGGGAGGGTATTGATTGAGAGGGTGAAGGCATGTACAGAGATTCAGATTGGGGAAGAGCAGTGTGGTTTCAGAAGTGGTAGAGGATGTGTGGATCAGGTGTTTGCTTTGAAGAATGTATGTGAGAAATACTTAGAAAAGCAAATGGATTTGTATGTAGCATTTATGGATCTGGAGAAGGCATATGATAGAGATGCTCTGTGGAAGGTATTAAGAGTATAGGGTGTGGGAGGCAAGTTTTTAGAAGCAGTGAAAAGTTTTTATCGAGGATGTAAGGCATGTGTACGTGTAGGAAGAGAGGAAAGTGATTGATTCTCAGTGAATGTAGGTTTGCGGCAGGGGTGTGTGATGTCTCCATGGTTGTTTAATTTGTTTATGGATGGGGTTGTTAGGGAGGTGAATGCAAGAGTTTTGGAAAGAGGGGTAAGTATGCAGTCTGTTGTGGATGAGAGAGCTTGGGAAGTGAGTCAGTTGTTGTTCACTGATGATACAGCGCTGGTGGCTGATTCATGTGAGAAACTGCAGAAGCTGGTGACTGAGTTTGGTAAAGTGTGTGAAAGAAGAAAGTTGAGAGTAAATGTGAATAAGAGCAAGGTAATTAGGTACAGTAGGGTTGAGGGTCAAGTCAATTGGGAGGTAAGTTTGAATGGAGAAAAACTGGAGGAAGTGAAGTGTTTTAGATATCTGGGAGTGGATTTGGCAGCGAATGGAACCATGAAAGTGGAAGTAAATCATAAGGTGTGGGAGAGGGCGAAAATTCTGTGAGCCTTGAAGAATGTGTGGAAGTCGAGAACATTATCTCGGAAAGCAAAAATGGGTATGTTTGAAGGAATAGTGGTTCCAACAATGTTGTATGGTTGCAAGGCGTGGATAGAGTTGTGCGCAGGAGGGTGGATGTGCTGGAAATGAGATGTTTGAGGACAATATGTGGTGTGAGGTGGTTTGATCGAGTAAGTAATGTAAGGGTAAGAGAGATGTGTGGAAATAAAAAGAGTGTGGTTGAGAGAGCAGAAGAGGGTGTTTTGAAGTGGTTTGGTCATATGGAGAGAATGAGTGAGGAAAGATTGATCAAGAGGATATATGTGTCAGAGGTGGAGGGAACGAGGAGAAGTGGGAGACCAAATTGGAGGTGGAAAGATGGAGTGAAAAAGATTTTGAGTGATCGGGGCCTGAACATGCAGGAGGGTGAAAGGCGTGCAAGGAATAGAGTGAATTGGAACGATGTGGTATACCGGGGTCAATGTGCTGTCAATGGATTGAACCAGGGCATGTGAAGCATCTGGGGTAAACCATGGAAAGTTCTGTGGGGCCTGGATGTGGAAAGGGAGCTGTGGTTTCGGTGCATTATTACATGACAGCTAGAGACTGAGTGTGAATGAATGGGGCCTTTGTTGTCTTTGCCTAGCGCTACCTCGCACACATGAGGGGGGAGGGGGTTGTTATTCCATGTGTGGCGAGGTGGCGATGGGAATAAATAAAGGCAGACAGTATGAATTATGTACATTTGTATATATGTATATGTCTGTGTGTGTATATATATGTGTACATTGAGATGTTTAGGTATGTATATTTGCGTGTGTGGACATGTATGTATATACATGTGTATATACATACACATGCTTTTATGCTTTGTCGCTGTCTCCCGCGTTTGCGAGGTAGCGCAAGGAAACAGACGAAAGAAATGGCCCAACCCCCCCCCATACACATGTATATACATACGTCCACACATGCAAATATACATACCAACACAGCTTTCCATGGTTTACCCCAGACGCTTCACATGCCTTGATTCAATCCACTGACAGCACGTCAGCCCCGGTATACCACATCGCTCCAATTCACTCTATTCCTTGCCCTCCTTTCACCCTCCTGCATGTTCAGGCCCCGATCACACAAAATCTTTTTCACTCCATCTTTCCACCTCCAATTTGGTCTCCCTCTTCTCCTTGTTCCCTCCACCTCCGACACATATATCCTCTTGGTCAATCTTTCCTCACTCATCCTCTCCATGTGCCCAAACCACTTCAAAACACCCTCTTCTGCTCTCTCAACCACGCTCTTTTTATTTCCACACATCTCTCTTACCCTTACGTTACTCACTCGATCAAACCACCTCACACCACACATTGTCCTCAAACATCTCATTTCCAGCACATCCATCCTCCTGCGCACAACTCTATCCATAGCCCACGCCTCGCAACCATACAACATTGTTGGAACCACTATTCCTTCAAACATACCCATTTTTGCTTTCCGAGATAATGTTCTCGACTTCCACACATTCTTCAAGGCCCCCAGAATTTTCGCCCCCTCCCCCACCCTATGATCCACTTCCGCTTCCATGGTTCCATCCGCTGCCAGATCCACTCCCAGATATCTAAAACACTTCACTTCCTCCAGTTTTTCTCCATTCAAACTCACCTCCCAATTGACTTGACCCTCAACCCTACTGTACCTAATAACCTTGCTCTTATTCACATTTACTCTCAACTTTCTTCTTTCACACACTTTACCAAACTCAGTCACCAGCTTCTGCAGTTTCTCACATGAATCAGCCACCAGCGCTGTATCATCAGCGAACAACAACTGACTCACTTCCCAAGCTCTCTCATCCCCAACAGACTTCATACTTGCCCCTCTTTCCAAAACTCTTGCATTCACCTCCCTAACAACCCCATCCATAAACAAATTAAACAACCTCTCATGAGGATAGGGGTGAAAGAATACTTCCCACGCATTCCTCGCTTGTCGTAGAAGGTGACTAGAGGGGACGGGAGCGGGGGGCCAGAAATCCTCCCCTCCTTGTATTTTTCTAACTTTCTAAAATGGGAAACAGATATATATATATATATATATATATATATATATATATATATATATATATATATATATATATATATATATATATATTTTTTTTTTTTGCCGCTGTCTCCCGCGTTTGCGAGGTAGCGCAAGGAAACAGATGAAAGAAATGGCCCAACCCACCCCCATACACATGTATATACATACGTCCACACACGCAAATATACATACCTACACAGCTTTCCATGGTTTACCCCAGACGCTTCACATGCCTTGATTCAATCCACTGACAGCACGTCAACCCCGGTATACCACATCGCTCCAATTCACTCTATTCCTTGCCCTCCTTTCACCCTCCTGCATGTTCAGGCCCCGATCACACAAAATCTTTTTCACTCCATCTTTCCACCTCCAATTTGGTCTCCCTCTTCTCCTCGTTCCCTCCACCTCCGACACGTATATCCTCTTGGTCAATCTTTCCTCACTCATTCTCTCCATGTGACCAAACCATTTCAAAACACCCTCTTCTGCTCTCTCAACCACGCTCTTTTTATTTCCACACATCTCTCTTACCCTTACGTTACTTACTCGATCAAACCACCTCACACCACACATTGTCCTCAAACATCTCATTTCCAGCACATCCATCCTCCTGCGCACAACTCTATCCATAGTCCACGCCTCGCAACCATACAACATTGTTGGAACCACTATTCCTTCAAACATACCCATTTTTGCTTTCCGAGATAATGTTCTTGACTTCCACACATTCTTCAAGGCTCCCAGAATTTTCGCCCCCTCCCCCACCCTATGATCCACTTCCGCTTCCATGGTTCCATCCGCTGCCAGATCCACTCCCAGATATCTAAAACACTTCACTTCCTCCAGTTTTTCTCCATTTAAACTCACCTCCCAATTGACTTGACCCTCAACCCTACTGTACCTAATATATATATATTCCTCGCGTGTCATAGAAGGCAACTAGAGGGGACGGGAGTGGGGGGCCAGAAATCCTCCCCTCCTTGTATTTTTTTTAACTTTCTAAAATGGAAAACAGAAGAAGGAGTCACGCGGGGAGTGCTCAGCCTCCTCGAAGGCTCAGACTGGGGTGTCTAAATGTGTGTGGGTGTAACCAAGATGTGAAAAAAGGAGAGATAGGTATTATGTTTGAGGAAAGGAACCTGGATGTTTTGGCTTTGAGTGAAACGAAGCTCAAGGGTAAAAGGGAAGAGTGGTTTGGGAATGTCTTGGGAGTAAAGTCAGGGGTTAGTGAGAGGACAAGAGCAAGGGAAGGAGTAGCAGTACTCCTGAAACAGGAGTTGTGGGAGTCTGTGATAGAATGTAAGAAAGTAAATTCTCGATTAATATGGGTAAAACTGAAAGTTGATGGAGAGAGATGGGTGATTATTGGTGCATATGCACCTGGGCATGAGAAGAAAGATCATGAGAGGCAAGTGTTTTGGGAACAGCTGAATGAGTGTGTTAGTGGTTTTGATGCACGAGACTGGGTTATAGTGATGGGTGATTTGAAGGCAAAGGTGAGTAATGTGGCAGTTGAAGGAATAATTGGTATACATGGGGTGTTCAGTGTTGTAAATGGAAATGGTGAAGAGCTTGTAGATTTATGTGCTGAAAAAGGACTGGTGATTGGGAATACCTGGTTTAAAAATCGAGATATACATAAATATACGTATGTAAGGAGGAGAAATGGCCAGAGAGCGTTATTGGATTACGTGTTAATTGACAGGCGCGCGAAAGAGAGACTTTTGGATGTTAATGTGCTGAGAGGTGCAACTGGAGGGATGTCTGATCATTATCTTGTGGAGGCGAGGGTGAAGATTTGTATGGGTTTTCAGAAAAGAAGAGTGAATGTTGGGGTGAAGAGGGTGGTGAGAGTAAGTGAGCTTGGGAAGGAGACTTGTGTGAGGAAGTACCAGGAGAGATTGAGTACAGAATGGAAAAAGGTGAGAACAATGGAAGTAAGGGGAGTGGGGGAGGAATGGGATGTATTTAGGGAATCAGTGATGGATTGTGCAAAAGATGCTTGTGGCATGAGAAGAGTGGGAGGTGGGTTGATTAGAAAGGGTAGTGAGTGGTGGGATGAAGAGGTAAGATTAGTGAAAGAGAAGAGAGAGGCATTTGGACGATTTTTGCAGGGAAAAAATGCAATTGAGTGGGAGATGTATAAAAGAAAGAGAGAGGAGGTCAAGAGAAAGGTGCAAGAGGTGAAAAAGAGGGCAAATGAGAGTTGGGGTGAGAGAGTATCATTAAATTTTAGGGAGAATAAAAAGATGTTCTGGAAGGAGGTAAATAAAGTGCGTAAGACAAGGGAGCAAATGGGAACTTCAGTGAAGGGCGCAAATGGGGAGGTGATAACAAGTAGTGGTGATGTGAGAAAGAGATGGAGTGAGTATTTTGAAGGTTTGTTGAATGTGTTTGATGATAGAGTGGCAGATATAGGGTGTTTTGGTTGAAGTGGTGTGCAAAGTGAGAGGGTTAGGGAAAATGATTTGGTAAACAGAGAAGAGGTAGTAAAAGCTTTGCGGAAGATGAAAGCCGGCAAGGCAGCAGGTTTGGATGGTATTGCAGTGGAATTTATTAAAAAAGGGGGTGACTGTATTATTGACTGGTTGGTAAGGTTATTCAATGTATGTATGACTCATGGTGAGGTGCCTGAGGATTGGCGGAATGCGTGCATAGTGCCATTGTACAAATGCAAAGGGGATAAGAGTGAGTGCTCAAATTACAGAGGTATAAGTTTGTTGAGTATTCCTGGTAAACTATATGGGAGGGTATTGATTGAGAGGGTGAAGGCATGTACAGAGCATCAGATTGGGGAAGAGCAGTGTGGTTTCAGAAGTGGTAGATGATGTGTGGATCAGGTGTTTGCTTTGAAGAACGTATGTGAGAAATACTTAGAAAAGCAAATGGATTTGTATGTAGCATTTATGGATCTGGAGAAGGCATATGATAGAGTTGATAGAGATGCTCTGTGGAAGGTATTAAGAATATATGGTGTGGGAGGCAAGTTGTTAGAAGCAGTGAAAAGTTTTTATCGAGGGTGTAAGGCATGTGTACGTTTAGGAAGAGAGGAAAGTGATTGGTTCTCAGTGAATGTAGGATTGCGGCAGGGGTGTGTGATGTCTCCATGGTTGTTTAATTTGTTTATGGATGGGGTTGTTAGGGAGGTGAATGCAAGAGTTTTGGAAAGAGGGGCAAGTATGAAGTCTGTTGTGGATGAGAGAGCTTGGGAAGTGAGTCATTTGTTGTTCGCTGATGATACAGCGCTGATGGCTGATTCATGTGAGAAACTGCAGAAGCTGGTCCACGTCAACCCTGGTATACCACATCGCTCCAATTCACTCTATTCCTTGCCCTCCTTTCACCCTCCTGCATGTTCAGGCCCCGATCACACAAAATCTTTTTCACTCCATCTTTCCACCTCCAATTTGGTCTCCCTCTTCTCCTCGTTCCCTCCACCTCCGACACATATATCCTCTTGGTCAATCTTTCCTCACTCATTCTCTCCATGTGCCCAAACCACTTCAAAACACCCTCTTCTGCTCTCTCAACCACGCTCTTTTTATTTCCACACATCTCTCTTACCCTTACGTTACTCACTCGATCAAACCACCTCACACCACACATTGTCCTCAAACATCTCATTTCCAGCACATCCATCCTCCTGCGCACAACACTATCCATAGCCCATGCCTCACAACCATACAACATTGTTGTATATATATATATATATATATTTCTTTTCTTTCATGCTATTCGCCATCTCCCGCAATAGCGAGGTTGCGTTAAGAACAGAGGACTGGACCTTTGAGGGAATATCCTCACCTGGCCCCTTTCTCTGTACCTTCTTTTGAAAAATTAAAAAACCGAGAGGGGAGGATTTCCAGCCCCCTGCTCTCTTCCCTTTTAGTCGCCTTCTACGACACGCAGGGAATACGTGGGAAGTATTCTTTATCCCCTATCCCTAGGGATAATATATATATATATATATATATATATATATATAACACAGGGGTGCGTTATGTCTCCATGATTGTTTAATTTGTTAATGGATGGAGTTGTTAGGGATATGAATGCAAGAGTTTTTGGAGAGAGGGTCAAATGTGCAGTCCGTTGTGGATGAGAGGGCTTGGGAAGTGAGGCAAGTTGTTGTTCGCTGATGATGCCGCGCTGGTGGCTGATTTGGTTGAGAAACTGCAGAAGCTGGTGACTGAGTTTAGTAAAGTGTGTGAAAGAAGAAAGCTGAGAGTAAATGTAAATAAGAGCAAAGTTGTTAGGTTCAGTAGGGTTGAGGAACAAGTTAATTGGAAGGTAAGTTTAAATGGAGAGAAACTGGAGAAAGTGAAGTGATTTAGATATCTGGGAGTGGATTTAGCAGTGGATGGAACCGTGAAAGCGGAAGTGAGTCACAGGGTGGGGGAGAGGGCGAAGGTTCTGGGAGAATTGAAGAATGTGTGGAAGGTGAGAACGTTATCTTGGAGAGCAAAAATGGGTATGTTTGAAGGAACATTGGTTCCAACAATGTTTAATGGTTGCGAGGCATGGGCTATGGATAGGGTTGTGCGGAGGAGGGTGGATGTGTTGGAAATGAATGAGCATTTACTGTAGCAATACAGATCAGTTAGCTTATCACACATAACAGTATTTGGAAGACTGATAGAAAAATCCACATTGGAACACTTAATCAATAGCACTTAAGTAGATGAAGGCTAAAATGGATTTGTACCAGGTAAAAGTATACATACTCACCTACTAGCCCATTTACATAGATATAAAACTCATTGAAAAAAAGATTAGATTGTGTTTCACTTACCTTTGCTAAGGTACACTATAAGATGAAACAAATGAATTAAAGAATTTATGACAAACTTAAAATTCACATAAGGAGCATATGATCTTTTATTAGATGTATTATGGGGAACAATGCTATTCACAATAATGTAAACTAACTTAGCCAGTGAAGGAAAAAATGGTATAGTCTGATGCTTTGCATTTGACACCAGTGTAAATAAGATCATAATATCAGAAGTCAGAAGGATGCAAGAGACCTTTATATAATGCTTAACTGGTTAGGGACCTTGAATGAATTTTGATGTGAAAAGTTTGAATAAAAGCTATGGAACAGTTAACAATATAACAGTGGTGCACTACAAAGGACCAATAGAGAAGGAAAGTAAAACAAGTGTAGGAGATATGTCATTATAAACAAAAAACTTAAATTCATGAAATTCATTGATAAAATTGTACTATCAAGCTAAGTAAAGAGTAATATGATAATGAGAACTTTAAGTACATGAGTCTGAATCCTGGTGATGAAAATTTTCGCAGTATAAGTAGCAAAGTTGAGTTATAGGGCCAACTATAGTATTCAACTATATAAGTTGAAATAGCAAGTTAGAAAGAATTCAGAAACACTACAAGTAGAAGTGAAGAAATGGAACACATGAAGTATTAAAGCAAATGCAATTTTACAGCCTAAAAAGAAGAGAAAGATGAATTATGATATATGTGTGGCAGCTCATAGGACTGAATTTTTTTCTCTAATAAAAGCTACGAAAGGGAAAACAAAGAAAAAACACATACAAATATAATGAAAATATATTGAAAAGTCACCAATGATAAAGATATAAGTGTCCTGCAAGAAAATAGAACAGCTATTAATTGTTTTATCCTGTAAGATAAGAAGCATAGCCATCTTCAAAAGGAAATACAACATCTAGCTTGTTAGCACTAGGTCAACAGAAGATTAACCATTATAGCGGAAGACAACAGCAGTGTTGTCCAAGCACTTAATGCAGTGTTTAGGACTAACCCTGTCTCAGGCAAAATTTCATTGTAGGTACTTAAATTATTGTGTAATTACCTATTTGTATTATACTAGTTGGGAGTTGTACTCTTGTGGGGCCCCTTCTTTGAACATTCTTTGTCATACAACTTCTTTAGTTTCTGTATGCTGTCTGCATTACCTGTATCTATAGTGATTTTATTACATTCATCCACCATTCCTACACTATAATAGTGTTTCCTCATCTTTTTTAGAAATTTGTTTTGCTTAATTTCATGTGTTGTCCAATGGTTGTCCTGTCTCCCCAACATATTTTGAAAAACTTGTTTCCCCTACATCTTTTGAAGAACTGTTCTCTGTCTACATCATCATTCTGGTGGGCTATTATCAGGTTTCTACGCTTTCCCTGTAACTCAACCCACTTAATTTTGGACTGTGTTGGTCAGTATTAACTACATCATGTGGTATGGTATGTAAATGATAGATGCCTTTCACTCTTGTATACTACTCATTTGAAAAAATATTTCTAGACATAGGTTAAAACGCTCACTGCTGACAGAAGCAGAGATGTCACTGCAAGAAGCTGATTTGATGGCAGTGGTCCATGATGCATCTAATCATTTTACACGTCACTCTTTGCACCCCCAAGTTCTTCGACTCTTGGTTCTGTATGCAACCATTCCCAGTGTGCTGGTGCTTAACAAGGTAATGTTCCTTATTCATCTTGTTCTCACATGAATATAAATATGAGTATAAATATAAATATATTTTATTCCTGGGGATAGGGGGGAGAGAATACTTCAGATGTGGTAGCATGGCGATGAAAATGGATGAAGGCAGCAAGTATGAATATGTACATGTGTATATATGAAAATGTCTGTGAATATATGTGTTGAAATTTATAGGTATGTATATGTGTACGTGTGAGTGTTTATGTATATACATGTGTATGTGGGTGGGTCAGACCATTCTTTTGTCTGTTTCCCTGCACTACCTCGCTAATGCGGGAGACAGCGACTAAGTATGATAAATATAAAAAAGTGAATATTTTTTTTATATATAATTTAGCCATTTTCTGCCTGAGCAAGGTAGCGTCAGGAACAGAGAACAGACTCTTTTGGGGAAAATCCTCACTTAGCTCCCTTCTCTGTTCCTTCTTTTGGGAAATTAAAAACTAGAAGGAAAGACTTTCAACCCCCTGCTCTCACCCGTTTTAGTCGCCTTCTAGGACACGCAGGGAATGCATGAGAAGTATTCTTTCTCCCCTATCCCCAGGGATGATATATATATACCTAGCTGAAGTGGGGAGTTAGCGACGCTATTTCCTGTGTGGAGGTGTAGTGACAGGAATGGATGAAGGCAAGTAAGTATGAATGTGTACATGTGTATATATGTATGTATCTGTGTATGTATATGTATTTATATGTGTGTGTATGGGCTTTTATGTGGTAGAGGATGTGTGGATCAGGTGTTTGCTTTGAAGAATGTATGTGAGAAATACTTAGAAAAGCAAATGGATTTGTATGTAGCATGTATGGATCTGGAGAAGGCATATGATATAGAGTTGATAGAGATGCTCTGTGGAAGGTACTAAGAATATATGGTGGGAAGCAGTGAAAAGCTTTTATCGAGGATGTAAGGCATGTGTACATGTAGGAAGAGAGGAAAGTGATTGGTTCTCAGTGAATGTAGGTTTGCGGCAGGGGTGTGTGATGTCTCCATGGTTGTTTAATTTGTTTATGGATGGGGTTGTTAGGGAGGTGAATGCAAGAGTTTTGGAAAGAGGGGCAAGTATGAAGTCTGTTGGGGATGAGAGAGCTTGGGAAGTGAGTCAGTTGTTGTTCGCTGATGATACAGCACTGGTGGCTGATTCATGTGAGAAACTGCAGGAGCTGGTGACTGAGTTTGGTAAAGTGAGTGAAAGAAGAAAGTTAAGAGTAAATGTGAATAAGAGCAAGGTTATTAGGTACAGTAGGGTTGAGGGTCAAGTCAATTGGGAGGTAAGTTTGAATGGAGAAAAAGTGGAAGAAGTAAAGTGTTTTAGATATCTGGGAGTGGATCTGGCAGCGGATGGAACCATGGAAGTGGAAGTGAATCATAGGGTGGGGGAGGGGGCGAAAATCCTGGGAGCCTTGAAGAATGTGTGAAAATCGAGAACATTATCTCGGAAAGCAAAAATGGGTATGTTTGAAGGAATAGTGGTTCCAACAATGTTGTATGGTTGCGAGGCATGGGCTATGGATAGAGTAGTGCGCAGGAGGGTGGATGTGCTGGAAATGAGATGTTTGAGGACAATAGGGTAAGAGAGATGTGTGGAAATAAAAAGAGCATGGTTGAGAGAGCAGAAGAGGGTGTTTTGAAATGGCTTGGGCACATGGAGAGAATGAGTGAGGAAAGATTGACCAAGAGGATATATGTGTCGGAGGTAGAGGGAACGAGGAGAAGTGGGAGACCAAATTGGAGGTGGAAAGATGGAGTGAAAAAGATTTTGAGTGGTCAGGGCCTGAACATGCAGGAGGGTGAAAGGTGGGCAAGGAATAGAGTGAATTGGATCGATGTGGTATACTGGGGTCGATGTGCTGTCAATGGATTGAATCAGGGCATGTGAAGCGTCTGGGGTAAACCATGGAAAGTTCTGTGGGGCCTGGATGTGGAAAGGGAGCTGTGGTTTCGGGCATTATTGCATGACAGCTAGAGACTCAGTGTGAACAAAATGGGCCTTTGTTGTCTTTTCCTAGCGCTGCCTCGCACACATGAGGAGGGAGGGGGATGTTATTCCATGTGTGGCGAGGTGGCGATGGGAATGAATAAAGGCAGACAGTGTGAATTGTGTGCATGTGTATATATGTATGTGTCTGTGTGTGTATATATATGTGTACATTGAGATGTATGGGTATGTATATTTGTGTGTGTGGACGTGTATGTATATACATGTGTATGGGCGTGGGTTGGGCCATTTCTTTCGTCTGTTTCCTTGCGCTACCTCGCAAACGCGGGAGACAGCGACAAAGCAAAATAGATAAATAAATATATGTGTGTGTATGTGTGTGTGTGTGTGTGTATTTGAGTGGATGAGCCATTCTTTGTCTGTTTCCAGGCACTACCTCTCTCAAGCTGGAAACAGCGATTAAGTATAATAGATGAATAAGTATAGATTATATATATTATTATTTTTTATTATTATACACATGATAGCTAGAAATGGAGTGTGAATGATTTTGGCCTTTGTTGTCTTTTCCTAGTGCTACCTCGCGCATGCATGGGGGTAGGGGGTGCTGTTTCATGTGTGGTGGGATGGCGATGGGAATGGATGAAGGCAGCAAGTATTAATATGTACTTATGCATATATGTATATGTCATTGTATGTTTATGTATGTATACATTGAAATGTATAGGTACGTATATGTGCATGTGTGGGCATTTTATGTATATGCATGTGAATGTGGGTGGGTTGGACAGCACCACTGAGTGTTCTGCACACATTCTGTCACTTGTCCATCAAGTTTGGCTGCTTTTCTTCATTGGATCTTTCAGGCCTGATGCACATTATATCTCCAATCATGGGACATTCTCGATCCACTCACAGTCATGGGTAATGCACACTTACCACTTCACTCACAGTACGATCACACTCAGCAACGCTCATCCCAGTCTACTCTTGTCACTGCAACTGGCAGTGGGAGAAGATGGATTTTTCTTCGTCTGAGTTTGCTATGATCACCATAGCCCTGGATAAAGAGGAAGAAGAGACGAACAAACAAAATGGGAATGGGAGAACTTGGCTGACTCCATCCACTGTTGGAGGAGAGGAAAATTTAGGGGGAATTTCACATTATCCTCATCTGATTGATGATGAGAGCAAATTTTTTCATAATCCCACATAGTTGGTTTCTTGGGGCTTGTAGGGAAGGATGGAGAGACAGCCTTCCAACTCACTGATGACCGGGCCAAGACTGGAGTGAGACCACTGGGTAATGCACACTGTCGCTCTCACTCTGCTCAAAATATTTTTCAGATATGATAGTCCTAGTAGTGTTGTATGTATGTGAATTTTGACCTTTGATATAAAAGATAGGAAGAGGATAGATGTGCTGGAAATGGAATGTCTGCAAGTAATAAGTCGTGTGAATTAGATTGATTGTGTTCATATGTTTATTCCTGAAAAGTAAATAAAAGCCTGGAAGGATGTTCTTTCCCTTTTTTCATGTTATGAAAATTACTGAAGTGACATTTGCTTCAGAAATTGTGACCACTATTGTCATGATGCTAAGTATTGCATAGTAAGCACACTGTGAAACATTAAGGAAAAACTAGGAACTATGATAATAAAGCAATAAAATCACCCATAAAAGGAAATGTAGAAAATTAGTACAATGTTTTCACAAAAATTAGGTGTTTTAAAGACAAAATTGCAAACTAGAAATAACAGTATGCAATCATTCACTGTCATGATCACTGGGGAGGGAGGGAAAAATCATTAAACCTATGTTTACACTTTTGATAAGCCTAAATTAACATGGAAGGCCATGTTCAGTACATTTTCACCTTTATTAAATCTTCATGGGTTAAGTCTTTGGCCATCTTTACCACACACCCATCTTTTCACCCTTATCTTCTCTACAGACATATGAATCAGGTCAGTGGCTATCTCCACTACACCCTGATCTTCATTACATCTTAATTTTCATTAACTTTCTGTTTACTACACCCTTATGTTCCCTACACCTCTATCAGTCAAGTCATTGGCAGTCTTAACGAGGCCCTTATCTTTTATGCTATATACTTTCCCTGTCTTCACTGCACACTCATGGGTGAGGTTAAATGCTGTCTTCAGTACCCCGTTGACATTACTGGTTAAAAGTCAATTTCACCCGTATCATCACCCTTGACAATACTGGTCTTTGACCCAGTTCTTGCAAGTTAGGTCAGAGGCTGTCATCACTGCACCCTCATTATTCCCAGATTTTACTGTACAGTATTAGATGAAGATGCATTTGACCTGATCCTTATTTGTCAAGCAAAAAGTGTTGATTGGAAAAATTGAAAGGAAAAAAATACAGAAAACTGTGTTTCCCTCTAAAGGAAGGAAACATAACTATACCTTATTAAGTAATAACCACTTCTGTACATTACTAAAGTAATGTTTGCTTCTGACATTGTGACCACCATCATAATGGTTGCCGTCATTGCCAAAGTAAACTCTTCATGAAACAATCAGCTGAAAGATTAGTTGGAACCTCAGGATGAGAATAACACCCACAAAAATGTTGAAATGGAATATGAAAAATAATTATTATCACAAATATAGGTTACATTTTAAAGATGAGATTATGAATTGTACATATCTAAAGTAATGTTCACTTCTAAGATAGCAACCACCATCATAGCAAGACTATACATTTCCACATTAAGCTCAGCATAGTATGACGTATATTAGAATGATGAAATTTCCCTCAAAAGTGATGACATAAATCAGTAATTACATAAATTTAGTATTATCACAAGAGGGTATGTATGTGGCATTTATGGACCTGGATAAAGTATGATAGGGTTTATATACTTATGGTGTAGGAGTAAAGTTACTTGAAACAGTGAGGAGATCTTATCAAAAGGGTAAGGCATATGTATGAGTAGGAAGAGAAGAGAATGAGTGGTTTTAGGCAAAAGTGGGTCTGCAGTAGTGTTTGGTGTCACCAAAGCTGTTTGATTTGTTTATGGATGGGGTGGTGAGGGAGTTGAATGCAAAGGTCTGAGAGAGAGAAAGGCATGTCTGAAGGAAGCATTCAGTTAGTTAGGGGAGCAATCAGTTAGTTAGCTCATCTCTCCTTCCCTTCATCCTTCATGTCTTCTCTTGTGGATTCTTGTGATAATGTATATTGTATGGGATAAAAAAGATAGTTGACCCTTTATGATAATTCACTTCTACAATATGAGAGTAACGTAGTTTATAATAGGTTTTTACTTTTTACAGACAGATAGAACGAAGTGTAAGCAGAATCTACTGGATATGACACGCCTACTAACAGGTGGCACTGTAGGAGGACAGAAGTCACATAATGTTATAGTAAAACCAAGTGTGATAAACAAAGAAAAGTTGATAAAGGAAGCCCTTTCATTTGAGACCTGTTCGTTGACTTCAAGGCATCACCAAACTGATGATTCTAGCATTTTGTGTAGAAATGATATCCCTATTGTAAAGAGTGATAAGGATAAGTTAGAAAACATGAAAAATAAGCTAGATGACAGTGGTTCACTATCTGGAAATCACCTTTTCAGTTCTTCATCAGACATCAACAGTTTTGTTGAAAAAGACATCCTAGAGGGCAGAGTACACCTGACAGAACATCAAGTTGGTGCATTTGTAAAAGATCAGAAGTCTTGGCCAAAATTTAAAGAAGTTTTCATGATCTCTGCACTGGATGGGTTTGGAGTTGATGACTTTAGAGATTTTCTTGTTTCCAGTGCCTACAGTAGTCCATGGATCTTCAGTTCTCAGGTATGTAGAAGCAGATGGAAGCAAACGGAAACATTGATACAGCAAACAAGTATGAAAAAAATATATAAATTTGAAGCTTATTATCAGAAACTGTATTTTCTTCTATCTATCTATCTGATGCCTGTTCCCTCTAGGAACTACCTCAAGGGGGTGGCCATGGCAAAGTCTCCACAGATAGTGAACTCCATTGCTGCTTCTTAGCCTTTAATGCTTCAACACCCATAACATACCACTAGTAGAGGGGAACTCTAGTGCATTGTTTTCAGAGGGTCCAATTATACTGAAACTAGAGCCCCACAGACCTTTCTTGGTTTACTATGACACCTTCATATGTCCTGGTTCAGCCCACTAACAGCATGAAGCCTCCTATATACCAAGTAATTCGAATTCATTCTATACCATGCACTCCTCACACCTTCCTGCATAGGAGTAGCACTTCTGGGTGCTTTATTTCTTCCATTTACACTTTAAGATGGTTTTCTTGTACCCCCTCTAAGGAGGAGAGAGCCTGAAGTTGTGTGGGCATAAGAGATACTTGCCTGGGTATCTGGAGGGTTAGTGATAGCTGCCTAGTGAGCCAGCACTTCAATGGTTGTCAAGTTGCACTCCTCCAACTAGCATTCTGCCCACAAACATACAATCTTTCCTTGTCATATGTAATGCTAGACAACACATAGCTCATTCTTCGTGACTCTAGATTTTCTTGTGGTGAGCACTGTGCACTAACCCTGCCTTTTGGCATAACGATTGGAGCAACAGATAGGAGTATTAGGTAGAAACATTTAGGGAGGAGCATTAGGTAGAAATAGTGGGTAGGAATATTAAGGAGCAGGAGCATTAGGTATATGTAGTCGGTAGGAATGTTAGGTAGAAGCCTCTGCTAACACTGTGCCAGAGTTGCCCTCTGCCACTAAGGTCGAAGAAGCATACTGGTATTGCTAAAAGTTATATTCATGTTAAAGGCTTTGAGAAGGTTGGGAAATGAAAAAGAATAAAGAGATCCAGGAGACCAAATTGGAGGTGGAAGGATGGAGGGAAAAAGATATTGAGTGGTCAGGGCTTGAACATGCAGGAAAGTGAAAGGCATGCATGGAATAAGAGGCAATTGGAACAGCTTGGTATACTGTTGTCACCATGCCATCAGTGGACTGAACCAGGGCATGTGAAGCATCTGGGGTAAACCATGGGAAGGTCTGTGGGGCCTGGATTTGGTTAGGGAGCTGTGATTTCAGTGCATTACACTGACAGCTCATGTATGGATGTGAGCAGATGTGACCTTTCTTTGTCTTTTTTCTGATGCTACCTTGGTGATGCAGGGGGGGCAATGCTATTTCTTCTGGGGCTGGGTAGCTCGAGGAATGGATGAAGGCTAGCAAGCATGAATATGAACATTGTATATATGTATGTCTGTGTATGTGTATGTATATGTTGATATGTATATGTATGTATTTGTGCATGTATGGGCGTATGGGTGTCGTAGAAGGCGGCTAAAGGGGACGGGAGTGGGGGGGCTAGAAACCCTCCCCTCCTTGTATTTTAACTTTCTAAAAGGGGAAGCAAGAAGGAGTCATGTGGGGAGTGCTCATCCTCCTCAAAGGCTCAGATTGGGGTGTCTAAATGTGTGTGGATGTAACCAAGATGAGAAAAAAGGAGAGATAGGTAGTATGTTTGAGGAAAGGAACCTGGATGTTTTTGCTCTGAGTGAAACGAAGCTCGAGGGTAGAGGGGAAGAGTAGGTTGGGAATGTCTTGGGAGTAAAGTCAGGGGTAGGTGAGAGGACAAGAGCAAAGGAAGGAGTAGCACTACTTCTGAAGCAGGAGTTGTGGGAGTATGTGATAAGAGTGTAAGAAAGTAAACTCTAGATTGATATGGGTAAAACTGAAAGTGGATGGAGAGAGATGGGTGATTATTGGTGCATATGCACCTGGGCATGAGAAGAAAGATCATGAGAGGCAAGTGTTTTGGGAGCAGCTGAGTGAGTGTGTCAGCAGCTTTGATGCACGAGACTGGGTTATAGTGATGGGTGATTTGAATGCAAAGGTGAGTAATGTGGCAGTTGAGGGTATAATTGGTGTACATGGGGTGTTCAGTGTTGTAAATGGAAATGGTGAAGAGCTTGTAGATTTGTGTGCTGAAAAAGGACTGGTGATTGGGAATACCTGGTTTAAAAAGAGATACACATAAGTATACGTATGTAAGTAGGAGAGATGGCCAGAGAGCAATGTTGGATTACATGTTAATTGATAGGCACGTTAAAGAGAGACTTTTGGATAATAATGTGCTGAGAGGGGCAACTGGAGGGATGTCTGATCATTATCTTTTGGAGGCGAAGGTAAAGATATGTAGAGGTTTTCAGAAGAGAAGAATGTTGGTGTGAAGAGAGTGGTGAGAGTAAGTGAGCTTGGAAAGGAGACTTGTGAGGACGTACCAGGAGAGATTGAGTGCAGAATGGAAAAAGGTGAGAGTAAATGATGTAAGGGGAGTGGGGAAGGAATGGGATGTATTTAGGGAAGCAGTGATGGCTTGTGCAAAAGATGCCTGTGGCATGTGAAGCGTGGGAGTTGGGCAGATTAGAAAGGGTCGTGAGTGGTGGGATGAAGAAATAAGATTGTTAGTGAAAGAGAAGAGAGAGAGGCATTTGGATGATTTTTGCAGGGAAATAGTGCAAATGACTGGGAGATGTATAAAAGAAGGAAGCAAGAGGTCAAGAGAAAGGTGCATGAGGTGAAAAAGAGGGCAAGTGAGAGTTGGGGTGAGAGAGTATCATTAGATTTTAGGGAGAATAAAAAGATGTTTTGGAAGGAGGTAAATAAAGTGCATAAGATAAGAGAACAAATGGGAACATCGGTGAAGGGGGCTAACGGGGAGGTAATAACAAGTAGTGGTGAAGTGAGAAGGAGATGGAGTGAGTATTTTGAAGGTTTGTTGAATGTGTTAGATGATAGAGTGGCAGATATAGGATGTTTTGGTCGAGGTGGTGTGCGAAGTGAGAGGGTCAGGGAGAATGATTTGGTAAACAGAGAAGAGGAAGTGAAAGCTTTGCAGAAGATGAAAGCCAGCAAGGCAGCTGGTTTGGATGGTATTGCAGTGGAGTTTATTAAAAAAGAGGGTGACTGTGTTGTTGGCTGGTTGGTGAGGATATTCATTGTATGTATGGTTCATGGTGAAGTGCCTGAGGATTGGTGGAATTCATGCATAGTGCCATTGTACAAAGGCAAAGGGGATGAAGGTGAGTGTTCAAACTACAGAGGTATAAGTTTGTTGAATATTCCTGGGAAATTATATGGAAGGGTATTGATTGAGAGGGTAAAGGCATGTACAGAACATCAGATTGGGGAAGAGCAGTGTGGTTTCAGAAGTGGTAGAGGATGTGTGTGAGAATGTATGTGAGAAATACTGTGAAAAGCGGATGGATTTGTATGTAGCATTTATGGATCTGGAGAAGACATATGATAGAGTTGATGGAGATGCTTTGTGGAAGGTCTTAAGAGTATATGGTGTGGGAGGTAAGTTGCTAGAAGCAGTGAAAAGTTTTTATCAAGGATGTAAGGCATGTGTATGAGTAGGAAGAGAGGAAAGTGATTGGTTCCCAGTGAATATTGGTTTGCAACAGGTGTGTATGATGTTTCCAAGGTTGTTAAATTTGTTTATGGATGGGATTGTTAGGGAGGTGAATGCAAGAGTTTTGGAGAGAGGGGCAAGTCTTTTGTAGATGAGAGGGCTTGGGAAGTGAGTCAGTAGTTGTTCACTGATGATACAGTGCTGGTGGCTGAGTTTGGTAAAGTGTGTGAAAGAAGAAAGCTGAGAGTAAATGTGAATAAGAGCAAGATTATTAGGTTCAGTAGGGTTGAAGGACAAATAAATTGGGAGCTGAGTTTGAATGGAGAAAAACTGGGAGAAGTGAAGTGTTTTAGATATCTGGGAGTGAATTTAGGAGTGGATGGAACCATGGCAGTGGAAGTGAGTCACAGGGTGGGGAAGGGGGCGAAGGTTCTGGGAGCAAAAATGGGTATATTTGAAGGAATAGTGGTTCCAACAATGTTATATGGTTGTAAGGCATGGGCCATAGATAGGGATGTGCAGAGGAGAGTGGATGTGTTGGAAATGACATGTTTGAGGACAGTATGTGTTTTGAGGTGGTTTGATCAAGTAAGTAATGAAAGGGTAAGAGAGATGTGTGGAAATAAAAAGAATGTGGTTGAGAGAGCAGAAGAGGATGTATTGAAATGGTCTGGACACATGGAGAGAATGAGTGAGGAAAGATTGACATAGGTGATATATGTGTCAGAGGTGGAGGGAACAAGGAGAAACAGGAGACCAAATTGGAGGTGGGAGGATGGAGTGAAAAAGATTTTGAGCAATTGGGGCCTGAACATACAGGAGAGCCATACAGTGGATAGAGTTAATTGGAATGAAGTGGTATATCAGGGTCGAATTGCTGTCAGTGGACTGAACCAGGGCATGTGAAGCATCTGGGGTAAACCATGGAAAGGTCTGTGGGGCTTGGATGTGGATAGGGAGCTTTGGTTTCAGTGCATTACATGTTACAGCTAGTGACTGAGTGTGAACGAATGTGACCTTTTTTGTCTATCCTGATGCTACCTCGCTGAACTTGGGGATGGTGATGCTGTTTCCTGTTGGGCAGGGTAGCAACAGGAATGGATGAAAGCAAGCAAGTATGAATATGTAAATGTGTATATATGTAGATGCTTGTGTATGTGTATGTATATTCATGTATATGTGCATATATGGGTGTTTGTATAAATGTGTACATGAGTGGATGGGCCATTCTTCATCTGTTTCCTGGTGCTAACTCGCTAAGTGGGAAACCGATTACATATGCTATATCATCATAATAATGATAATAATAATACATATATTTTTTCATACATATTCGCCATTTCTCATGTTAGCAAGGTAGCATTGAGAACAGAGGACTGAGCCAATGAGGGAAAATCTTCACTTAGCCCCTTTCTTTGTATATGTGTATGGGTGTTTCTTCATCTGTTTTTTGGTGCTGCCTCGCTAAAGTGGAAAATGGTAGTCAAGCATCATAGAATAGATAAAGGAATAGTTTTGTAAGATATTCCATTTTACCCTCACTCCAAAAATTTAAAACTTGATGAAAGTTTCAAGCTCATGATGTCCACAGCTCATCTTTGTGATCAGTAATGAGAATTTTGCACATGGAGCTCATTTTTTGGTGTCACCCTCTTTTTTTTCATTTATACAGCTAAATTATCATTAGTCGATAGCATTAATAATTTCAATCAAAAGGGGAAAGTGCATTTAAGTTGAATTGTAAAACTTTTTATTATAGCTCATGTGTGAAACATCTTTCTGCAGGTGGTTACAGACCAGAATCCCCAAGATATTGCAGTCATGACAGTGAGAGAAAAATTTTTAGATGCATATGGAAAGGAGATTCCTTACACCCTACAGTTTAAAGTTGAGTACTGGGAACTTTCAGATAGTGGTAAGTTGCAAAATATATTCAGTAAGTACTTTATTACAAACTCAGGTAGAATTAGCACTTGCAGGTTTGTAATAGGAGTTAGCGAGTAGCTTTCTTGGAAAGTATTACCTTCTTGACTTAGAAATCTTAAAATGATGCCTCTGTAAACTGCTAAAGTTGCCCTCTGTCAGAGACCTGTTAAAGGTGAGACACTAAAGGCTAAGAAGTGGCACTGGAGTTCATCTGTTATGGAGACTCTTTTGCCATGGCCAGCCCCTTGAGGGAGTTCCCAAAGGAACAGGTGTCAGAGATGTAGATAGATAGATAGAAAGATAGTGGTGCTCAGAATTAATAGGTACGAGTCCCTGTATGTGCTAGAATTACCCTCTGCCAGTGGCCTGTTAAGGGTGAGGCACTAAGGCTAAGAAGCAGTACTGGAGTTCGCTTGTTATGGAGACCTAATTGATGCGGCCAGCTCCTTGAGGGAGTTTCAGGAGGGAGAAGGCATCAGAAATATAGATAGGCAGATAGCTCAGAACTAACTTTCACCATTTCAGGATTGTTGGTCTTACCGTTTCTCTGAACCAAAGCAAGTGAGCTGGCTTTAACATCTCCCCACATGTACCTTGCCTTTTATTTTTTCTGCCAGCCTTCAAAGTCTTTCTATGACCCACCCTTTTCTCATTGTGAATTGCAAATTATTCAGAATGATATAGGATGTGAGGGGACTTGGGAGGAAGAGGTGGAGAATGGGATTGCAGTTGAGTTTCTCAAGAAAGTGGGTGGTATTGTTGCTTTTGAAATATTTATGGCTCAAATTAAGGTGCCTGAGGACTGGCAGAATGCATGAGCAGTGCCCTTTTATAAAGGCAAGGGGACAAAAATTGATGTTCTAATTACAAGGTGTAAGTCTAGTGAGTGCACCAAGTAGGTGTAAATGAGGATGGTGATTGAGACAATGGTGGCATACATGATTGAGGAGAGCAGGTTGGTTTTGTTTGGAGTCCATTTGAAGTGAACATACTGATGATTATAATATTGCAGGTGATGATGTGTGATGGTATTCTTGCTTTAATTTTTGAGTGTGAGATGTTTTATGTTTCTTGTTTGGGTAAGACAGTGGCATCCTATTTTTTATTATGTTGAGATTATTTTTTGAAATGTATACATTTTTGTGATGACATAATGGGGATGAGAGAGCTTGGGAAGTGAGTCAGTTGTTGTTCGCTGATGATACAGCGCTGGTGGCTGATTCATGTGAGAAACTGCAGAAGCTGGTGACTGAGTTTGGTAAAGTGTGTGGAAGAAGAAAGTTAAGAGTAAATGTGAATAAGAGCAAGGTTATTAGGTACAGTAGGGTTGAGGGTCAAGTCAATTGGGAGGTGAGTTTGAATGGAGAAAAACTGGAGGAAGTGAAGTGTTTTAGATATCTGGGAGTGGATCTGTCAGCGGATGGAACCATGGAAGCGGAAGTGGATCATAGGGTGGGGGAGGGGGCGAAAATTTTGGGAGCCTTGAAAAATGTGTGGAAGTCGAGAACATTATCTCGGAAAGCAAAAATGGGTATGTTTGAAGGAATAGTGGTTCCAACAATGTTGTATGGTTGCGAGGCGTGGGCTATGGATAGAGTTGTGCGCAGGAGGATGGATGTGCTGGAAATGAGATGTTTGAGGACAATGTGTGGTGTGAGGTGGTTTGATCGAGTAAGTAACGTAAGGGTAAGAGAGATGTGTGGAAATAAAAAGAGCGTGGTTGAGAGAGCAGAAGAGGGTGTTTTGAAATGGTTTGGGCACATGGAGAGAATGAGTGAGGAAAGATTGACCAAGAGGATATATGTGTCGGAGGTGGAGGGAACGAGGAGAAGAGGGAGACCAAATTGGAGGTGGAAAGATGGAGTGAAAAAGATTTTGTGTGATCGGGGCCTGAACATGCAGGAGGGTGAAAGGAGGGCAAGGAATAGAGTGAATTGGAGCGATGTGGTATACAGGGTTTGACGTGCTGTCAGTGGATTGAATCAAGGCATGTGAAGCGTCTGGGGTAAACCATGGAAAGCTGTGTAGGTATGTATATTTGCGTGTGTGGACGTGTGTATGTACATGTGTATGGGGGGGGGGTTGGGCCATTTCTTTCGTCTGTTTCCTTGCGCTACCTCGCAAACGCGGGAGACAGCGACAAAGTATATCAAAAAAAAAAAAAAAAAAAAAAAAAAAAAATAATTTCTTTTAACAGAAAAATTGCTTGCCTGTTCTCTCATATTGTCAGAAAAATGTATCTTCCTTTTACAGAGGTGGTCAACATAGTGATACAAGTAGGATGCAAGAGGCGTGGTTTAGCACGTCTTTTGGTGGGACAAGGTGGGATTAGTGTGTCTCGAATTGCAAGAAGAGCTGAACAGTCATTAAGAAACACCTATAGGACAGAAGTCAGACTACGTCTGAATATTGTTTGCAACACCAGCTTAAAGAATTCTAAAAAACATTAATGCTTCATTTCTTGTTTTCATATATTTTTTTTATGTTTTTACTTTTCCAAAGGAAGGAACAGAGAAGGGGCCAAGTGAGGATTTTCTCTCTTAGGCTCAGTCGTCTGTTCTTAACGCCACCTTGCTAACGCGGGAAATGGCAAATATGTATGAAAAAAGAAAATGTGTTTGAGTGTACTGAAAGGCAGGTAACATTTGATCCACCTCATGTAAGCTGAATGGATTTAACCCTTTCACCATGCTAATCAACTCAAGTTGATGGAATCTTTATTATCAATAATCATGGTAAATGGCTCCTCCATGGCCGTCATACTATTTTACCACCTCCACAATGGTCAACTTTAGTTCTTAGAACTGTATGCAACCATGAAAATTCAGGTGCACTTCCATCTTTGGGCAGGATTGAAGATGACAGAAGTACATAAACAGTAGTCAGATGATCATGCCATTGTACCCTCATGTTCTAGATTTTGTGTATTTTCATTGTAACTTTATAATTGTTGGAAAGTTATGAGTGCAATTACATCCATATATGCAGTTGGAATATGTGCATCATCTCTCAATGTATATGACCATGTAGTTAAGTATATGAATAATGAAATATTATAAGAGAAAATATGGCATTCCTTTCCAGTTCCATAACATCACTTAATTTCACTTCCCTTTTCATGAATAGTTCTCTCTTCTTTTCCAATTCTTTCTTAGTGCTAAGAGGAAGAAGCCAGTAACGCAACAGGAGAATGATAGCATACCCAAAGTTAAAGAAGTATGTCCCTTATCCAATTTTTCAGTCTAGAGCCTAATGTTATGTATAGTACTCTTCTGTACAGAACCAGTATGTGAAAGTCATTCATAAATTAGTCATCTTTAATGCATTTGTTATGTTTCTTGTGTACTTTTGGGATTATCTGACTTAGCTGGGCCATTATTGTCTTGTATTATAGGTTACTTTTCTCTGTATTTTCCATGATATTTTGATTAAAACAAACATTTTCATTGTAATATATTGATTTCAACACGTATTGATGCCATATATGTTGATTTATGGTCAGAGGTGGAGGGAATGAGGAGAAGTGGGAGACCAAGTTGGAGGTGGAAAGATGGAGTGAAAAAGATTTTGAGTGATCGGGGCCTGAACATGCAGGAGGGTGAAAGGTGGGCAAGGAATAGAGTGAACTGGAACGATGTGTATACCGGGGTCGACGTGCTGTCAATGGATTGAACCAGGGCATGTGAAGTGTCTGGGGTAAACCATGGAAAGTTCTGTGGAGCCTGGATGTGGAAAGGGAGCTGTGGTTTCGGTGCATTATTACATGACAGCTAGAGACTGAATGTGAACGAAAGTGGCCTTTGTTGTCTTTTCCTAATGCTACCTCGCACACATTTGGGGGAGGGGGTGGTTATTTTCATGTGTGGTAGGGTGGTGATGGGAATGAATAAAGGCAGATAGTATGAATTATGTGCATATGTATATATGTATATGTCTGTGTGTGTATATATATGTATACGTTGAGATGTATAGGTATGTATGTATTGCACGTGTGGATGTGTATGTATATACATGTGTATGGGGGTGGGTTGGGCCATTCTTTCGTCTGTATCCTTGCGCTACCTCGCTACCACGGGAGACAGCGACAAAGCAAAATAAAAAAGAATATATAATCGTCTTTTTACTGAGTAAAAGTACTACAAAAAGGTCATTTTAACAATTTGATTTTTCATGGCAAAATGACACTTTTGGGGAACTGACCTTGAAAACAAAATCCTCTGCAAAAGAGTTAAAGATATATAGAATAGAGAAGAGTGATGTTTTTATATTTAATGTTGTGGCACTTATAGTGGGTAGTGAATGAGAAATTTTTACAGGTTTATTTTTCTCCATATTTTCCTCAGGTTTTTTCATCGTCATTTCCTGCATCAGCAAAGTAGTGTAAGGGGGAAAATTCCTCACTAGGCCCCATTCTCTGTTCCTTCTTTTGGAAAAATAAAATGGGAGGGGAGGATTTCCAGCCTCCCACTCCCACTTCATTTAGTCTCCTTCTACGACATGCAGGGAATATGTGGGCCATATTCTTTCTTCCCTACTGAATTGTGACTTCACCTTCATATGGATGTGTTGGAAATGAAATGATTAAGATATGTGGTGTGAGATGGTTTGATCAAATAAGTGATGAATGGATAAGAGGGATGTGTGATAACAAAAAGAATGTGGTTGAGAGAGCAGAAGTGGGTGTGTTGAAATGGGTTGGACATATGGAACGAATGAGTGAGGAAAGGTTGACAAAAAGGATATATATATGTCAGAGATGGAGGGAACAAGGAGAAGTGGGAGACTAAATTGGAGATGGAAGGATGGAGTGAAAAAGATTTTGAGCAATCGGGTCCTGAACATGGGGGGTGAGAGGCGTGCAAGGAATAGAGTGAATTGGAATGATGTGGTATACTGGGGTTGATGTGCTGTCATTGGACTTAACCAGGGAATGTGAAATGTCTTGGGTAAACCATGGAGAGGTCTGTGAGGCCTGGATTTGGATAGGGAGCTGTGGTTTCGATGCATTACATATGACAGCTAGAGACTAAGTGTGGACGAATGTGGCCTTTTTTTTTTTTTTTTTTTTTTTTTTGTCTGTTATCCTGGCAATATCTCGCTGCTCCAGGGGGTGGCAATGCTGTTTCCTCTAAGGTGGGTTGGTGCTGGGATTGAATGAACGCAAGCAAGTATGAAATTTTGATGAAGGATTGCTGACATTTTAATAAGAAATGCACAAGAAACTCACATATAGGTATCTGGAGTCATATATATTTCAATAAATCTAAGACTATTAGGACTATGTAGCAGGGCACTCATGTTTACAAATATATTTTGACCACCAATAAAGTGCAATTAAGGTTATGGCAGAGCCCTCAGTGATGACACACACCACTACTATATCTTTTTAGGTGTAGGTGTTATCTTTACACATGTTCACTTCATGTATGCAATGGAACTATGTTAATTGAATTGATATTTCCAGTTCTGAAACTCACAAAAGTAAAACAATAAAACTAATTTCATTGTTGGGGGTGAAAGTGTTCAACATAGATGGGAATATCTTGGTAAAAGTGAAAGTGGAAATAGATTGCTAGATCTGTTCCTTGGTTTATGCACAATAGTACAACCCTTGAGCACAACTTGTAACCTGATCCTTCAGAATCAAATGGAAGGCTAGACCATAATACCCAAGGGTTGTATGGCCATGCTTTGTGGATGTCAGTTGTGCTCTTGGGCCATACCTTCATGATCAAGATGTTGAAAGTTGTGAGAAAGGAGTTATACTGTGGTGCATGAAGGGAACTCATGTAATGCTCCATCCAGAAACTGTCCCAGCCTTGTTATGGTTATGATGTTTGTGTAGACCCACCCAGGCACAGTTGGTGGTATCAAGAACCTATACACATAGGTGGTGGTATAAAGAAACAGCTGCAGATACCCAGAGTCTAAACAGCTAGTGGTATCCAGGACCTACAGACAGGAAGTGGTACCCAAACCTGCAAGACACATCTGGTGTTACCCAGAACCTAGCAAACAGATCTGGTGATACCAAGAATGTACCAGACACAGCTAGTGGTAGCCAGAACCACCAGACATACTTAGAGGTGCTCAGAACCTACCAGAGACAGCTGTTGGTACCAAGAACCTGCTACACAAAGACGATGGTGACCAACACACCATGAATGTTCCCCAAAACCTACCAAACAGCTGGAGGTACCCAGAAACAGCCAGACACAGCTGGTGGTGCTCAGAATTTGCTAGACAACTCTTGGTACCTAGAACCTACCAGACACAGCTGATGATGGCAAAAACCTGCCATTCACAGCTCGTGATTCCTAGAAATCAATTGACAGAGCTGGTGATGTCCAGAACCAACCAGACACATGTGGTGGTACCCGTTACATACAAGACACAGTTGATGGTACCCAGAACCCACCAAGCATCTGGTGGTAACCAGAACCCACCAGACAGCTGATGGCACCAGAGCCCACCAGACAGCTGATTTTACCAGAACCCACCAGGCACAGCTGATGGTACCAGAACCCACGAGACAGCTAATCTTATAATAACCCATCAGACGCAGCGGGTAGCATCCAGAAACCACCAGACAGATGGTGGTACCCAGAACCTACTAGATAAAGTTGGTGGTACCCAAAACCCATCAAACATAGCTCATAGGGGGCAGAGCCTGCCAGACACAGATAGTAGTACCCAGAAACCGGCAGACCGAGCTAGTGGTGCCAAGGTCCGCCAGACAGGTGGCGACGTACTATTTGCGGGAGTGTTGAGGCGGATGAGCCGGGCAGGTAATGGCTGTCATGGTAACAACCGCTGACCACTCTCCCTCCAGCACCCTTCCTACCACGCCAGCCTCATACCTACCCATGTGACTACCATGCCCACCAATGTGAACCTCAAACACACCCATAGGAGCCCCATGCCCACTTTCATGAGCCCCATACCCTCCCACATCCACTTAACGTTCGTCCCATGCAAACGACTCGGAAGTTGATTCTGCCGACTAGTTTATCTTAGGGACGAGAAACACGTGCTTAGCGGCAAGGGTTGAACGCTGAGGATGTTCTGGGTTTCGGGGGAGGGGAGGGGCTACACCTATTTGTCGCAGATTTATCGCAACCATTCACTAGGCGGCCGGGAGACAGCCTGCTGCCTGACACTTTCTTACCCTGTGACTTTTTCCACTGTTTGTCCTCGAGTTAAATCAGAAATTTACCACCCTGTTAACTCTCTTGATATCACGTCTTTAACTAATCCTTTTCGTTTGCCATGATGTTGGTTTCCATTATCTGTTTCGCAACTGTTGTCTCGGCTACAGCTCTTCAGAGCTGTTTACATATGCCCCGGCCCTCAGTATCTACAACCGCGACGCCACTGGATGCTTCTTCCAATAGTTTGTGGGTGGAGCCCAGCCGTACGAGAAGTAACCGTTATGATCCCACCCTTTCTGGTACAGTAAAGCTGGAGAATTCTCATATCTTTCCCTCTTCGTTTAACCTTTTTAATGTTAATAGTCTGGTCAACAATCACCTTTTTATATATATATATATATATATATATATATATATATATATATATATATATATATATATATATATATATATATATATATATATATATATATATATATATATATATATATATATATATATATATATAAACTTTTTTTTTTTTTTTTTTTTTTTTTATTACTTTGTCGCTGTCTCCCGCGTCTGCGAGGTAGCGCAAGGAAACAGACGAAAGAAATGGCCCAACCCCCCCCCCCTACACATGTACATACACATGTCCACACACGTGTATACATACCTACACAGCTTTCCATGGTCCACCCCAGACGCCTCACATGCCTTGATTCACTCCACTGACAGCACGTCAACCCCTGTATACCACATCGCTCCAATTCACTCTATTCCTTGCCCTCCTTACACCCTCCTGCATGTTCAGGCCCCGATCACACAAAATCTTTTTCACTCCATCTTTCCACCTCCAATTTGGTCTCCCTCTTCTCCTCGTTCCCTCCACCTCCGACACATATATCCTCTTGGTCAATCTTTCCTCACTCATTCTCTCCATGTGCCCAAACCATTTCAAAACACCCTCTTCTGCTCTCTCAACCACGCTCTTTTTATTTCCACACATCTCTCTTACCCTTACGTTACTTACTCGATCAAACCACCTCACACCACACATTGTCCTCAAACATCTCATTTCCAGCACATCCATCCTCCTGCGCACAACTCTATCCATAGCCCACGCCTCGCAACCATACAACATTGTTGGAACCACTATTCCTTCAAACATACCCATTTTTGCTTTCCGAGATAATGTTCTCGACTTCCACACATTTTTCAAGGCTCCCAAAATTTTCGCCCCCTCCCCCACCCTATGATCCACTTCTGCTTCCATGGTTCCATCCGCTGACAGATCCACTCCCAGATATCTAAAACACTTCACTTCCTCCAGTTTTTCTCCATTCAAACTTACCTCCCAATATATATGTATATATATATATATATATATATATATATATATATATATATATATATATATATATATTCCTATGAGTCCACGGGGAAAATGAAACTTTTCACTCCATCTTTCCACCTCCAATTTGGCCTCCCACTCCTCGTTCCCTCCACCCCTGACACATATATCCTCTTGGTCAATCTTTCCTCACTCATTCTCTCCATATGACCAAACCATTTCAAAACACCCTATTCTGCTCTCTCAACGACACTCTTTTTATTACCACACATCTCTCTTACCCTATTATTACTTACTCGATCAAACCACCTCACACCACATATTGTCCTCAAACGTCTCATTTCCAGCACATCCACCCTCCTGCGCACAACTTTATCCATAGCCCACGCCTCGCAACCATACAACATTGTTGGAACCACTATTCCTTCAAACATACCCATTTTTGCTTTCCGAGATAATGTTCTCGACTTCCACACGTTCTTCAAGGATCCCAGAATTTTCGCCCCCTCCCCCACCCTATAATTCACTTCCGCTTCCATATGTATATATTTATTTATTTATATATATATATATATATATATATATATATATATATATATATATATATATATATATATATATATTATCCCTGGGGATAGGGGAGAAAGAATACTTCCCACGTATTCCCTGCGTGTCGTAGAAGGCGACTAAAAGGGGAGGGAGCGGGGGGCTGGAAATCCTCCCCTCTTGTTTTTTTTTTTTTTTTAATTTTCCAAAAGAAGGAAGAGAGAACAGGGCCAGGTGAGGATATTCCAAAAAAGGCCCAGTCCTCTGTTTCTTAACGCTATCTCGCTAACGCGGGAAATGGCGAATAGTTTAAAAGAAAGAATATATATATATATATATATATATATATATATATATATATATATATATATATATATATATATATATCGCCTTTTCCCGCGTTAGTGAGGTAGCATCAAGGACAGAAGACTGAGCCTTAACGGAAAAAATCCTCACTTGGCCTCGTTCTCTGTTCCCGTTTCTACCCCTTTTAGTCGCCTTCGACACGCAGGGAATACGTGGGAAGTATTCTTTCTCCCCTGTCCCTCAGGGACACTGCAGACTGGCTGCTGGGGCATCCCTCAGGACCACTGCAGACTGGCTGCTGGGGCATCCCTCAGGACCACTGCAGACTGGCTGTTGGGGCATTCCTCAGGACCACTGCAGACTGGCTGCTAGGGCATCCCTCAGGACCACTGCAGACTGGCTGCTAGGGCATCCCTCAGGACCACTGCAGACTGGCTGCTGGGGCATCCCTCAGGACCACTGCAGACTGGCTGCTAGGGCATCCCTCAGGACCACTGCAGAATGGCTGCTTGGGCATCCCTCAGGACCACTGGAGGCTGGCTGCTGGGGCATCCCTCAGGACCACTGCAGAATGGCTGCTTGGGCATCCCTCAGGACCACTGGAGGCTGGCTGCTGGGGTATACCTCAGGACCACTGCAGACTGGCTGCTGGGGTATCCCCTCAGTGGTACAGGAGGAGCCGCCAGTGTCTGGAGTTGTCATGAAGGTAATAGTGTTCCGGGTGTGTGACCGACTTGGCCACGTGGCTCGGTTCCCGGGGGGCCGCTGGCAAGCCCTATCCTCACCACGCTGGCAACCTTCCCATGGCCTTCCCGGCCTACACCAGTGGTGATGTGGGAGGTGCGGGCTGAGTCAATCCATGCTCCTGACTCAGCAGGACGCTAACTCGTCATGATGGACGGCTCCCTACCATAATCAATGACAGGCACCAGGTAACCCTGTCTTATGCAGGTGTGATGACCCACTCTATACACAGGTGGAACGTGGGCTGCATGGTTGATGACCCAGTCCGTACCCGGGGAATGTAGGGTGCAGGTGTGCATGAGACCCACGTTGTAAACAGGGGGACGTGGGCCGCAGGGGTAGTGAGCGAGTGTACATGGTGGGTGGCGTGTACCAAACCCATTGTGTTAGACCAAATCCGTCTGTGTGTGGCGGCTAGAGCTAATCTGACCACAGCGGGGTGGGTTATGTACCACACCTACCGCATCTGGTCCTTTGACCTAATGATTGGTGACCTTTCACGTGGGTGGATCAGCAGGTACATAACCCAAGCAGAACCGCGAGTCATGACTATCAGCGGCAGTTCGTCTGACGCAAACTCTTCCAGCACGTCACTCACTGAAGTGAAGGTTAAACTGTGGTCACAGCCTCACCACACTTAGTTACTCAGCCAAGACATTATCAGGGCCATATATATATATATATATATATATATATATATATATATATATATATATATATATATATATATATATATATATATATATATATATATATATATATGTATATATATATATATATATATATATATATATATATATATATATATATATATATATATATATATATATATCGTACTCGTTCGTTTCCTATGTTAGTGATACAACGCCAGGAACAGGCGAAGAAAAGGCGTCATTCGCTCACGTTCATTCTTTTAGTTGTCATATGTACTGTAGTTAAACCACGGTCCCCCTTCTACGACTAGGCCCCATATATCTTCCCGCGGTTTCCCCCAAGTGCTTCATATATATATATATATATATATATATATATATATATATATATATATATTCATATATATATTTTTTTTTCCAAAAGAAGGAACAGAGAAGAGGTCCAGGTGAGGATATTCCCTCAAAGGCCCAGTCCTCTGTTCTTAACGCTACCTCGCTATCGCGGGAAATAGCGAATAGTATGAAAAAAAAAAAATTATATATATATATATATATATATATATATATATATATATATATATATATATATATATTATTTTTATATTATACTTTGTCGCTGTCTCCCGCGTTTGCGAGGTAGCGCAAGGAAACAGACGAAAGAAATGCCCCCCCCCCCCCATACACATGTATATACATACGTCCACACACGCAAATATACATACCTACACAGCTTTCCATGGTTTACCCCAGACGCTTCACATGCCTTGATTCAATCCACTGACAGCACGTCAAACCCGGTATACCACATCGCTCCAATTCACTCTATTCCTTGCCCTCCTTTCACCCTCCTGCATGTTCAGGCCCCGATCACACAAAATCTTTTTCACTCCATCTTTCCACCTCCAATTTGGTCTCCCTCTTCTCCTCGTTCCCTCCACCTCCGACACATATATCCTCTTGGTCAATCTTTCCTCACTCATTCTCTCCATGTGCCCAAACCACTTCAAAACACCCTCTTCTGCTCTCTCAACCACGCTCTTTTTATTTCCACACATCTCTCTTACCCTTACGTTACTCACTCGATCAAACCACCTCACACCACACATTGTCCTCAAACATCTCATTTCCAGCACATCCATCCTCCTGCGCACAACTCTATCCATAGCCCACGCCTCGCAACCATACAACATTGTTGGAACCACTATTCCTTCAAACATACCCATTTTTGCTTTCCGAGATAATGTTCTCGACTTCCACACATTCTTCAAGGCCCCCAGAATTTTCGCCCCCTCCCCCACCCTATGATCCACTTCCGCTTCCATGGTTCCATCCGCTGCCAGATCCACTCCCAGATATCTAAAACACTTCACTTCCTCCAGTTTTTCTCCATTCAAACTCACCTCCCAATTGACTTGACCCTCAACCCTACTGTACCTAATAACCTTGCTCTTATTCACATTTACTCTTAACTTTCTTCTTCCACACACTTTACCAAACTCAGTCACCAGCTTCTGCAGTTTCTCACATGAATCAGCCACCAGCGCTGTATCATCAGCGAACAACAACTGACTCACTTCCCAAGCTCTCTCATCCCCAACAGACTTCATACTTGCCCCTCTTTCCAAAACTCTTGCATTTACCTCCCTAACAACCCCATCCATAAACAAATTACACAACCATGGAGACATCACACACCCCTGCCGCAAACCTACATTCACTGAGAACCAATCACTTTCCTCTCTTCCTACACGTACACATGCCTTACATCCTCGATAAAAACTTTTCACTGCTTCTAACAACTTTCCTCCCACACCATATATTCTTAATACCTTCCACAGAGCATCTCTATCAACTCTATCATATGCCTTCTCCAGATCCATAAATGCTACACACAAATCCATTTGTTTTTCTAAGTATTTCTCACATACATTCTTCAAAGCAAACACCTGATCCACACATCCTCTACCACTTCTGAAACCACACTGCTCTTCCCCAATCTGATGCTCTGTACATGCCTTCACCCTCTCAATCAATACCCTCCCATATAATTTACCAGGAATACTCAACAAACTTATACCTCTGTAATTTGAGCACTCACTCTTATCCCCTTTGCCTTTGTACAATGGCACTATGCACGCATTCCGCCAATCCTCAGGCACCTCACCATGAGTCATATATATATATATATATATATATATATATATATATATATATATATATATATATATATATATATATATATACACACACACACAGGCCTGTTTGCTGTTTATTGTAATAGCAAGATAGCACCAGGAAAAGACTACTGAACCAAAAATTCTCGCAGTTCTATTCTCTAAACACATTCATAAGAAAAGATAAAACATTCATCGAACAATCCCAACAGGTAAAAATTGAAGCTGTAAGTCTGATAACACAAGTAATGTTACAAGTCCTTTGGGTTCCTTATAGAATGAACATAAACTGTATTTACGGAACAACATCATATGATTTGGTTTATCGAGGGTGTCCCTGAGGTCTGATGACTGGACCGCAGTAAGGTCTTTGGAGACGTGGGGAAGGTCCTGATTAAGGTGGATGTGACGGCGCGGCCACCCTACCAAAATAACTACCAATACTGACGGCGTCTTGCCCTAATGTCGCCTTCCCGCCTTAGAACATCCCTGGGAAATATTTATCGTTCTAGTGCGACACGAAGACTATCGTGGGTTTCGCCAAGACAATGGTGAGTGGGCAGCCATTTAACTCATCCTCCTGACCGAAGTTTCAGCTTTTTTCACATAAAGTTACTATTGCTGGTGGTGGGCAGGTGACCTGAACTACTGATCTTGCCCTGGTAACCATGACCCACTTACAGAGGTTTTATGTTGCAGTTACGTAGATTTAGATGAGTGTAGGTAGGAAACGTACATCAGTAAGGCACCACACATCTAGATCTCGGCTGTTGCCCCAGACATCATCATGATCAGGCAACACAAAAAGCAGCATCCCATGCTTGGTCCACATTTTCATCTGATCTGTTCACTGCGGTGTAACATGTTTCTGTACTGCTTACTAAGCTTAACATGTCTATCACGTATATACAATTATTGTGTAGTTAGATTACATTTGATTTTAGGGTATATCTTACAATAATCGAATATAAAGGTTTAAACAATTATTTTATTTTCAAATGAAATCATTCTAAAGGATTTTCCCTTCAGGTATTGCCAGAGTGAGGAGAGGGACAATCTTTCTCTTCTGCACACGACTCACAAGGCCTGGCCTTGTGATGGTTAATCAGTAAAATGAAAGCCGGTACAATTTCTCAAACCTGATTGCGACAATGTCAAACAAACATATTCAGATAATGACAACCAGACCCAACGGAGGCAACACACGGACGGACTGCGAACCCACACAAGTTCTTACTTGAGCCTGCACGTTACCGTCCTGTGATTCGAGAGACCAGGAGCTGGGCAGGAGGATAGCACGAACTTACTGTGCACTACCACACACCCGTATATGATGAGCCAGTACATTGATGTGCTGCATGCTTACATTACACTACAAACAGGTAATTACGCAAGTATTGCCAGCCCATATATCATCACAGTAAGCACCCTTATGCTGCACGAACAACATACTCGCTAATGAATACATAAACATGTCACACTGTGTAGTCATACACACAGATAACCTTGAGGAAAGACTTTAACTTCTCGTTTTTATAACTTCCAAGTTTACTGTTGTTGATATGTTGCGAATTTACAGTTGTATATAATACTCTAAGCCTTTGCTTTAACTAGATAAAGCGTTCATTATTATCATGTAAGATTATCACCATCATTATACACATATAGGTATACATGCGCACATATACACTCAACATCAACTTTGATCTATTTCCTCATCGAAAAATGTCCAATATATATACATATATATATATATATATATATATATATATATATATATATATATATATATATATATATATATATATATATATATATATATGTATATATGTGTGTGTGTGTGTGTGTGTGTGTGTGTGTGTGTGTGTACGTGTAGGAAGAGAGGAAAGTGATTGGTTCTCAGTGAATGTAGGTTTGCGGCAGAGGTGTGTGATGTCTCCATGGTTGTTTAATTTGTTTATGGATGGGGTTGTTAGGGAGGTGAATGCAAGAGTTTTGGAAAGAGGGGCAAGTATGCAGTCTGTTGTGGATGAGAGAGCTTGGGAAGTGAGTCAGTTGTTGTTCGCTGATGATACAGCGCTGGTGACTGATTCATGTGAGAAACTGCAGAAGCTGGTGACTGAGTTTGGTAAAGTGTGTGAAAGAAGAAAGTTAAGAGTAAATGTGAATAAGAGCAAGGTTATTAGGTCCAGTAGGGTTGAGGGTCAAGTCAATTGGGAGGTAAGTTTGAATGGAGAAAAACTGGAGGAAGTAAAGTGTTTTAGATATCTGGGAGTGGATCTGGCAGCGGATGGAACCATGGAAGCGGAAGTGAATCATAGGGTGGGGGAGGGGGGCGAAAATCCTGGGAGCCTTGAAGAATGTGTGGAAGTCGAGAACATTATCTCGGAAAGCAAAAATGGGTATGTTTGAAGGGATAGTGGTTCCAACAATGTTGTATGGTTGCGAGGCGTGGACTATGGATAGAGTTGTGCGCAGGAGGGTGGATGTGCTGGAAATGAGATGTTTGAGGACAATGTGTGGTTTGAGGTGGTTTGATCGAGTAAGAAATGTAAGGGTAAGAGAGATGTGTGGAAATAAAAAGAGCGTGGTTGAGAGAGCAGAAGAGGGTGTTTTGAAATGGTTTGGGCACATGGAGAGAGTGAGTGAGGAAAGATTGACCAAGAGGATATATGTGTCGGAGGTGGAGGGAACGAGGAGAAGTGGGAGACCAAATTGGAGGTGGAAAGATGGAGTGAAAAAGATTTTGTGTGATCGGGGCCTGAACATGCAGGAGGGTGAAAGGAGTGAATTGGATCGATGTGGTATACCGGGGTTGACGTGCTGTCAGTGGATTGAATCAGGGCATGTGAAGCGTCTGGGGTAAACCATGGAAAGCTGTGTAGGTATGTATATTTGCGTGTGTGGGCGTATATATATACATGTGTATGGGGGTGGGTTGGGCCATTTCTTTCGTCTGTTTCCTTTGCGCTACCTCGCAAACGCGGGAGACAGCGAAAAAAATAATAAAAAAAAAAAAAAATATATATTATATATATATATATAGATATATATATATATAATATATATTATATATATATTATATATATATATATTCCTATGAGTCCACGGGGAAAATGAAACTTTTCACTCCATCTTTCCACCTCCAATTTGGCCTCCCACTCCTCGTTCCCTCCACCCCTGACACATATATCCTCTTGGTCAATCTTTCCTCACTCATTCTCTCCATATGACCAAACCATTTCAAAACACCCTATTCTGCTCTCTCAACGACACTCTTTTTATTACCACACATCTCTCTTACCCTATTATTACTTACTCGATCAAACCACCTCACACCACACATTGTCCTCAAACATCTCATTTCCAGCACATCCATCCTCCTGCGCACAACTTTATCCATAGCCCACGCCTCGCAACCATACAACATTGTTGGAACCACTATTCCTCAAACATACCCATTTTTGCTTTCCGAGATAATGTTCTCGACTTCCACACGTTCTTCAAGGATCCCAGAATTTTCGCCCCCTCCCCCACCCTATAATTCACTTCCGCTTCCATATGTATATATATATATATTATTTTTATATATATATATTATATATATATATATATATATATATATATATAATATATATATATATAATATATATATATATTATCCCTGGGGATAGGGGAGAAAGAATACTTCCCACGTATTCCCTGCGCGTGTCGTAGAAGGCGACTAAAAGGGGAGGGAGCGGGGGGCTGGAAATCCTCCCCTCTTTTTTTTTTTTTTTTAATTTTCCAAAAGAAGGAACAGAGAAGAGGTCCAGGTGAGGATATTCCAAAAAAGGCCCAGTCCTCTGTTCTTAACGCTATCTCGCTAACGCGGGAAATGGCGAATAGTTTTAAAAAGAAAGAATATATATAATAAATATATATATAATAAATATATATATAATATATAATATATATATATATCGCCTTTTCCCGCGTTAGTGAGGTAGCATCAAGGACAGAAGACTGAGCCTTAACGGAAAAAAATCCTCACTTGGCCTCGTTCTCTGTTCCCGTTTCTACCCCTTTTTAGTCGCCTTCGACACGCAGGGAATACGTGGGAAGTATTCTTTCTCCCCTGTCCCTCAGGACACTGCAGACTGGCTGCTGGGGCATCCCTCAGGACCACTGCAGACTGGCTGCTGGGGCATCCCTCAGACCACTGCAGACTGGCTGTTGGGGCATTCCTCAGGACCACTGCAGACTGGCTGCTAGGGCATCCCTCAGGACCACTGCAGACTGCTGCTAGGGCATCCCTCAGGACCACTGCAGACTGCTGCTGGGGCATCCCTCAGGACCACTGCAGACTGGCTGCTAGGGCATCCCTCAGGACCACTGCAGAATGCTGCTTGGGCATCCCTCAGGACCACTGGAGGCTGGCTGCTGGGGCATCCCTCAGGACCACTGCAGAATGGCTGCTTGGGCATCCCTCAGGACCACTGGAGGCTGGCTGCTGGGGCATCCCTCAGGACCACTGCAGACTGGCTGCTGGGGTATCCCTCAGTGGTACAGGAGGAGCCGCCAGTGTCTGGCGTTGTCATGAAGGTAATAGTGTTCCGGGTGTGTGACCGACTTGGCCACGTGGCTCGGTTTCCCCGGGGGGGGCCGCTGGCAAGCCCTATCCTAAAACCAAACGCTGGAAACCCCTTCCCCTTTTGGGCCTTTCCCCGGCCACACCAGGGGTTGATGTGGGAGGTGCGGGCGGGAGTCAACCCCATGCTCCTGACAACAGAAAGGGAGCAAACCCTCGACATGATGGAAGGGGCTCCCTACCAAACCCAATGAAAAGGCACCGGGGGAAAAACCCTGGCTTAGGGCAGGGGTATAAACCCACTCAACACAGGTGGAACGGTGGGCTGAAAGGGTTGATGCCCCAGCCCCCGAAACCCGGGGAATTAGGGTGAAAGGGTGAATGAGCCCACGTTGAAAAACAGGGGGAAACGTGGGGCCGAAAGGGGAAATAAGCGGGGTGTAAAAAGGTGGGTGGCGTGAAAACCAAACCCTTTGTGTTAGAAACCAAACCGCCCTTTTTTTTTGGTGTGGCGGCTAAGAAAAAATTTCTAAACCACAGCGGGGGGGGGTTTTTGTACCACACCTACCGGCATCTGGTCCTTTAAACCTAATGTTTGGGGGTGACCTTTTTCAGTGGGGGGGATCGCGGGTACAAAACCCCAAGCAGAACCGGGGAGTCATGACTACACCCGGCGGGTTCGTCGGGACGCAAACTTTTCCAAAAAACCCCCACGTCACTCACTGAAGTGAAGGTTAAACTGTGGTCACACCCTTTCACCCAACATTTTTAAGTTACTCACCCAAGACATTATCAGGGCCATAATAAAAATTAAAAAAATTTTAAAAAAATTATTAAAATAAAAATTTTAATATATAATATTAAAAATATATTATAAATTTTAATTAAAATATAAAAAATTTACTAAATATAAATTATTAAAATTATTAAAAAAATTTTTTCGTACTGGGTTCGTTTCCTAGGTTATTGTTTACAACCCCAAAGGAACAGGCGAAGAAAAGGCGCATTCGCTCACGTTCATTTTTTTTTAAGGTTGGTCAAAAATGTATTTGTGGGTTAAAACCAAACCGGTCCCCCTTCTACGACTAGGCCCCATATACTTCCCGGGGTTTCCCCCCAAGTGCTTCATATATTTTATAATTTTATATAAAAAATATTTTAAAAAATTTTTATATAATATATAATAAAATTAATATATATATTTTTTTTTTTTCCAAAAAAAGAAGGAACAGAGAAGAGGTCCAGGTGGGGATATTCCCTCAAAGGCCCAGTCCTCTGTTCTTAACGCTACCTCGCTATCGGGGAAAAAATTAGCGTTTAGTATGAAAAAAAAAAAAATTATAAAATATATTTTTTTAAAATTAATATATATTAAAAATAAAATATTTTTTTAAATAATATTATTTTTATTTTAAAACTTGCGCTGTCTCCCCGCTTTTGCGAGGTAGCGCAAGGAAACAGAACGAAAGAAATCCCCCCCCCCCCCCATACACATTATTTTTACATACGTCCACACACGCAAATATACATACCTACACAGCTTTCCATGGTTTTACCCCAAAACGCTTCACATGCCTTTGATTTTAATCCACTGACACACTCAAAAAACCGTATACCCCATCGCCCCCAATTCACTTTTATTCCTTGCCCTTTCCCTTTTACCCCCTGCAAAGTTCAGGCCCCGATCACACAAAATCCTTTTTTTACTCCATCTTTCCACCTCCAATTTGGTCTCCCTCTTCCCCCTCGTTCCCTTTTCCCCCTCCGACACATAAAATCCTCTTGGTCCCAAACTTTTCCCCCCACTCATTCTCTCCATGTGCCCCCAAAACCCCTTCAAAACACCCTCTTCGGGTCTCCCCAACCACGCTCTTTTTTTTTCCACACATCCTCTTAAACCCCTTAAAAGTTTTCTTACTTTGATCAAACCACCTCACACCACACATTGTCCTCAAACTCTCATTTCCCCGCACAAAACCATTTCCCCCTGCGCCCCAAATCTATCCATAAAACCCCGCCCCCGCAACCATAAAAACCCTTGTTGGGAACCCCCCCAAATTCCTTTTAAACAACCCATTTTTTCTTTCCGAGGGTAATGTTCTCGACTTCCACCTTCTTAAAGGGCCCCCCAATTTTCGCCCCCTCCCCCCCCCTATGATCCCCTTCCGCTTCCCTGGGTTTTTCCCTCCGCTGCCAAAATCCACCCCAGATATCTAAAAACACTTCACTTCCTCCAGTTTTTTCCCCCATTCAAACTCACCTCCCAATTGACTTGGGCCCTCAACCCTACGGGACCTAAAAAAAACCTTTGGGTCTTATTCACATTTACTCCCTTAAAATTTTTTCTTTCCACACACTTTACCAAAATCAGTCACCAGCTTTTGCAAATTTCTCACATGAATCAGCCACCAGCGCTGTATCATCCGCGAACAACAAGGGCTCACTTCCCAAGCTCTCTCATCCCCAACAGACCTTCATACTTTCCCCTCTTTCCAAAACTCTTGGGATTTTTCCTCCCTAACAACCCCATCCATAAAAAATTACACAACCATGGAGACATCACACACCCCTGCCGCAAACCTACATTCACTGAGAACCAATCACTTTCCCTTTTCCTACAGTACACATGCCTTACATCCCTCGAAAAAAACTTTTCACTCTTTAACAACTTTCCCCCACACCTTTTATATTCTTAAACCTTCCACAACTCTCTATCAATCTATCATACCCCTTCCCAATCCAAAACTTTCACCAAACCATTTTTTTTCAATAAAACATTCCAAAAAAACACCACCCCCCCACACACCCTACCCCTAAACCCACTTCCCCCCCCCCCCCCCAACCTTACATGCCTTCACCCTCTCAATCAATACCCCCCTAAAATTTTTTTCCCAGGAATCTCAACAAACTTATACCTCTGTAATTTGACACTCACTTTATCCCCTTTCCCTTTGTACAATGGCACTATGCACGAAATTCCGCCAAATCCTCGGCACCTCACATAAAGTCATAATTTTATTTTATAAAATATATATATATAAAAATTTTATATATAATATATTTTTTAAATAAAAATTAATAAATATATACACACACCACAGGCCTGTTTTCTGTTTATTGTAATAGCAAATAGCCCGGAAAAGACTATGAAAAAAAAATTCTCGCAGTTCATTCTCTAAACACTTTTCATAAGAAAAGATAAAACTTCTCGAACAACCCAACAGGTAAAAATTGAAGCTGTAAGTCTGATAAAAAAAAAGAAATGTTAAAGTCCTTTGGGTTCCTTATAGAAGGGAACATAAACTGTATTTACGGAACAAATCATATGATTTTGGTTTATCGAGGGTGCCCCTGGGTCTGTGACTGGCCCGCAGTAAGGCTTTGGAGACGTGGGGGAAGGGGTCCTGATTAAGGGGGATGGACGGCGGGGGCCCACCCTCCCAAAATAATACCAATCTGACGGCGTCTTGCCTAATGTGCCTTCCCCCCCCTTGAACACCCCTGGGAAAATATTTACGTTCTAGTGCGACACGAAGACTATCGGGGTTTCGCCAAGACAATGGTGAGGGGGGCAGCCATTTAACTCACCCTCCTGACCGAAGTTTAGCTTTTTTCACATAAAGTTACTATTCTTTTGGTGGGCAGTGAACCTAACACGTCTTGCCCGGGAACCATGACCCACTTACAGAGGTTTTATGTTGCAGTTCGTAGATTTAAGAGATGTAGGTAGGAAACGTACATCAGTAAGGCACCACACTCTAGATCTCGGCTGTTGCCCCAGACATCTATGATGGCAACACAAAAAGCAGCATCCCATGCTTGGTCCACATTTTCATCTAAATCTTTCCTGCGGTGTAACATGTTTCTGTACCGCTTACTAAGCTTAACATGCTACCCTATATACAATTATTGGGTAGTTTGTTACTTTTGATTTTAGGGTATACTTAAATAATGAATATAAAGGTTTAAACAATTTAAATTTTTTTTTCAAATGAAATCATTCAAAAGGATTTTCCCTTCAGTTTGCCAAGGGGGGAGGAGGGACAATTTTTCCCCCTTCTGCAACGACTCACAAGGCCGGGCCCTTGTATGGTTAATCAGTAAAATGAAAGCCGGTACAAATTTTTCAAACCTGATTGCGACAATGTCAAACAAACAATTCAGATAATGACAACCAGACCCAACGGAGGCAACACAAGGCGGACTGCGAACCCACACAATTCTTTCTTGAGCCTGCACGTTACCGCCTGTGATTCGAGAAAACGAGTGGGCCCGGAGGATACACCGAACTTACTGTGCACTACCCCCAAAACCCGTATAATGGGGCCATACATAGATTCTCATGCTTACATTACACACAAACAGGTAATTACGCAAGAAAGCCAGCCCTTTTTATCATCACAGTAAGACCCTTAGCGCAGAACAACAACCGCTAATAATACATAAACAGTCACACGTGTAGTCTACACACAGATAACCTTGGGAAAACTTTAACTTCTCGTTTTTTAAAAACTTCCAAGTTTCTGTTGTTGATTGTTGGGGGAATTTCTTTGTTTTAATACTCTAAGCCTTTGCTTTTTAAATAGATAAAGCGTTCATTATTATCATGTAAGATTATCACCATCATTAACACATAAGGTTTTTCAAAGCGCCCCCTTACACCAACTAACTTTGATCTATTTTTTCATCGAAAAAAAGTCCAAAAAAAATTTTAAATTTATAAATATTTTTTAATATATAAAATATATAATTTATATTTTTATATATTATTTTATATATATTTATTATATTATATGTATATATGTGTGTGTGTGTGTTGTGTGTGGTGTGTGTGTGTGTACGTGTAGAAAAAGGAAAGTGATTGGGTTTTCATGAATTAGGTTTGCGGCAGGGTGTGTGATGTCTCCCTGGTTGTTTAATTTGTTTAGGGATGGGGTTGTTAGGGAAAGGGGAATGCAAAAGTTTTGGGGAAAAAGGGGGGAAGTATGCAGTTGTTGTGGATGAGAGAGCTTGGGAAGTGAGTCGTTGTTTTTCGCTGATGAACCAGCGCTGGTGACGATTCATGTGAGAAAACGCAGAAGGGTGGGGACTGAGTTTGGTAAAGTGTGTGAAAGAAGAAAGTTAAGATAAATGTGAAAAGAGCCAAAAGGGTTTTAGGGGCCAGTAGGTTGAGGGTCGTCAATTGGGAGGTAATTTTTAATGGGGAAAAACTGGAGGAAGTAAAATGTTTTTTGATATCGGGAGTGGTCTGGCAGCGGATGGAACCATGGAACGGAAGTGAATCTAGGGTGGGGGAGGGGGGCGAAAATCCTGGGAGCCTTGAAGAATTGTGGAAGTCGAGAAAATTATCTCGGAAAGAAAATTTGGGGATGTTTGAAGGGATAGTGGTTCCAACAATGTTGTATGGTTGCGAAAGGGTGGACTATGGATAGAGTTGTGGGGCAGGAGGGTGGATGTGCTGGAAATGAGATGTTTGAGGACAATGTGTGGTTTGAGGTGGTTTGATCGAGTAAGAAATTAGGGTAAGAGGGAAAGTGTGGAAATAAAAAAGCGGGTTGAGAGAGCAGAAGAGGGGTTTTTAAATGGTTTTGGGCACAGGAGAGAGTGATGAAAAGGGAAAATTGACCAAGAGGATATATGTGTCGGAGGTGGAAGGGAACGAGGAGAAGTGGGAGACCAAATTGGAGGTGGAAAAATGGAGTGAAAAAAATTTTTTGTGACGGGGCCTGAACATGCAGGAGGGTGAAGGGGGGGAAATTTAATTGGACGATGTGGTATACCGGGGTTTTAGTGCTGTCAATGGGTTTTAATCGGGCAGTGAAGCGTCTGGGGGAAACCCCTGGAAAAGTTTTTGTAGGTATGTTTTTGGTGTGTGGGCCCTTTAAAAATATATAATGTGTATGGGGGGGGGTTGGGCCATTTTTTTTTTTTTCGTCTGTTTCCTTTTTCCCATCGCAAACGCGGGAGACAGCGAAAAAAATAATAAAAAAAAAAAAATATATATATTTTAAATATAAATATATTTATTATATAATATATTATTTTTTTATTTAAAATATTAATTTAATATATTTTATATTTTTTCCCTTAACAAATAAACCATGAAAAAAAACAATATATTTTTGAAATGATCCAGCGTCACTGGACAGCCGACCCTCCTAACTTTTAAAATTCTCTCGTCATACATATACCCATCAACATACCCAAAACAACCCCCCTTTTAAAAACCCATCAACAAAACCATCATACAAACACCCCATCAACATATAAAACCATCAAATAACCCATCAAAAATATACCCATTTTACCCATCATACATATAACCACAGACCACACCCACAAACAAACCCTCAGACATTACTCATTATACTACACCCATCAACATATACCCATCAGACATTTCCCCATAGCATAACCCTCAGACATTACCCCTCAAATTAACCATCATACATACACCCATCAACATTTTACCCATTTTTAAACCCCTCATCTATAAACCCTCAGACACACACCCATCAAAAACCATCAACAATATCATTTACTACACCCATCAGACATATACCCATCATGCATATATCCATTAGACATACACCCATCATACATACACCCATCAGACATATACCCATCAGACATAGACATATATCCATCCGGCATAACTATCAGACCTATACCCATCAGACATATAACCCTCAGACCTATACCCATCAGACATATAACCATCATACATACACCCATCAGACATATACTCATTATACGTACACCCATCAACATATAACCATCAGACCTATACCCATCAGACATATACCCATCAGACATATACTCATTATACGTACACCCATCAACATATACCCATCAGACATATACCCATCAGACATATACCCATCAGACATATACTCATTATACGTACACCCATCAACATATAACCATCATACATACACCCTTCAGACATATACCCATCAGACATATAACCATCAGACCTATACCCATCAGACATATACCCATCATACATATACCCATCAGACATATACTCATTATACGTACACCCATCAACATATAACCATCATACATACACCCATCAGACATATACCCATCATACATATACCCATCAGACATATACTCATTATACGTACACCCATCAACATATACCCATCAGACATATACTCATTATACGTACACCCATCAACATATACCCATCAGACATATAACCATCAGACATATACCCATCAGACATATACCCATCAGACATATACTCATTATACGTACACCCATCAACATATAACCATCATACATACACCCTTCAGACATATACCCATCAGACATATAACCATCAGACCTATACCCATCAGACATATACTCATTATACGTACACCCATCAACATATACCCATCAGACATATACTCATTATACGTACACCCATCAACATATAACCATCATACATACACCCATCAAACAACCATCAGACATATACCCATCATACATATACCCATCAGACATATACTCATTATACGTACACCCATCAACATATACCCATCAGACATATACTCATTATACGTACACCCATCAACATATACCCATCAGACATATAACCATCATACATACACCCATCAGACATATAACCATCATACATACACCCATCAGACATATACCCATCATACATATACCCATCAGACATATACCCATATACCCATCATACATATAACCATCAGACACACACCCATCAAACAACCATCAGACATATACTCATTATACGTACACCCATCAGACATATACCCATCAGACATATACTCATTATACGTACACCCATCAACATATAACCATCATACATACACCCTTCAGACATATACCCATCAGACATATACTCATTATACGTACACCCATCAACATATACCCATCAGACATATAACCATCATACATACACCCATCATACATACACCCATCAGACATATACCCATCAGACATATACCCATCAGACATATACCCATCATACATATACCCATCAGACATATACTCATTATACGTACACCCATCAACATATACCCATCAGACATATACCCATCATACATATAACCATCAGACATATAACCATCATACATACACCCATCAGACATATAACTATCAGACCTATACCCATCAGACATATAACCATCAGACCTATACCCATCAGACATATACTCATTATACGTACACCCATCAACATATACCCATCAGACATATACCCATCAGACATATACCCATCAGACATATACCCATCAGACATATACCCATCAGACATATACTCATTATACGTACACCCATCAACATATACCCATCAGACATATACTCATTATACGTACACCCATCAACATATACCCATCAGACATATAACCATCATACATATACCCATCAGACATATACCCATCAGACATATACTCATTATACGTACACCCATCAACATATAACCATCAGACATATACTCATTATACGTACACCCATCAACATATAACCATCAGACATATACTCATTATACGTACACCCATCAACATATACCCATCAGACATATAACCATCATACATACACCCATCAAACAACCATCAGACATATACTCATCAGACCTATACCCATCAGACATATAACCATCAGACCTATACCCATCAGACATATACCCATCAGACATATACCCATCAGACATATACCCATCAGACATATAACCATCAGACATATACTCATTATACGTACACCCATCAACATATAACCATCATACATACACCCATCAGACATATACTCATTATACGTACACCCATCAACATATACCCATCAGACATATACTCATTATACGTACACCCATCAACATATACCCATATACCCATCATACATATAACCATCAGACATACACCCTTCAGACATATACCCATCAGACATATAACCATCATACATACACCCATCAGACATATACCCATATACCCATCATACATATAACCATCAGACACACACCCATCAAACAACCATCAGACATATACTCATTATACGTACACCCATCAGACATATACCCATCATGCATATATCCATTAGACATACACCCATCATACATACACCCATCAGACATATACTCATTATACGTACACCCATCAACATATACCCATATACCCATCATACATATACCTATCATACAAATACCCATCAAACATATAACCATCAGACCTATACCCATCAGACAACCATCAGACATATACTCATTATACGTACACCCATCAACATATACCCATCAGACATATAACCATCATACATACACCCTTCAGACATATACCCATATACCCATCAGACATATAACCATCAGACACACACCCATCAAACAACCATCAGACATATACTCATTATACGTACACCCATCAGACATATACCCATCATGCATATATCCATTAGACATATACCCATCAGACATGCCCATCAGAATAATTTCAAAGGGGACCCGGTTAAATGTAAGATGAACCAACACCACTAGCAAGGGTACCATGACTCCTACCCTACAAGCGGGGGCACCACGAGCTTACCTTACAGGTGAGGATACCACGGGCCTACACTACAGGTGGGGGTACCATGAGCCTACACCACAGGCGGGGGTACCACGAGCCTACACCACAGGCGGGGGTACCAGGAGCCTACACCACAGGCGGGGGTACCACGAGCGTACACCACAGGCAGGGGTACCACGAGCCTACGCCACAGGCGGGGGGTACCACGGGCCTACACTACAGGTGGGGGTACCACGATCCTACACCACATGCGGGGGTACCACGGGCCTACACTGTATACAGGCGGGGGTACCACGAGCCTACACTACAGGCGGGGGTACCGTGAGCGAAGACCATGAGCATCCAACTTATCAAACCAAGAGATCATAAAGTACTACTTGGTGTGATAGAACTAGTCTTAAAGTCCAGGGTGACTCGTCTCAGGATAATAGATAACAAAATATGGATCTATGTGGTATAACGGTTGGCGTTTCTGACCATCGTGCATTCACGTGCCACCCAGGGCCGAGCGCATAGATTCGAATCCTGGTTGCTACAGTCAACCCAGCTTTTCATCCACCCCGAAGGATTAGTCGACCAAATGGATACCAAGGTTAGGGCAGGGTATTCATACATACATGTGTACAGATAGATATGCATTACTGAGCCTCGATTTGTTGTGCTTCAGTTGCCCGTGCCATATTATATATAAATATATATATATATATATATATATATATATATATATATATATATATATATATATATATATATATATATATATATATATATATATATTAAGAATATATTGAAATGGTTTGGGCACATGGAGAGAATGAGTGAGGAAAGATTGACCAAGAGGATGTATGTGTCGGAGGTGGAGGGAACGAGGAGAAGTGGGACACCAAATTGGAGGTGGAAAGATGGAGTGAAAAAGATTTTGAGTGATCGGGGCCTGAACATGCAGGAGGGTGAAAGGCGGGCAAGGAATAGAGTGAGTTGGATCGATGTGGTATACCGGGGTCGACGTGCTGTCAATGGATTGAATCAGGGCATGTGAAGCGTCTAGGGTAAACCATGAAAAGTTCTGTGGGGCCTGGATGTGGAAAGGGAGCTGTGGTTTCTGGCATTATTGCATGACAGCTAGAGACTGAGTGTGAACGAATGGGGCCTTTGTTGTCTTTTCCTAGCACTACCTCGCACACATTAGGGGGGAGGGGGATGTTATTCCATGTGTGGCGAGGTGGCGATGGGAATGAATAAAGCCAGAGTGAATTGTGTACATATATATATATATATATATATATATATATATATATATATATATATATATATATATATATATATATATATATATATATATATATATATCCCTGGGGATAGGGGAGAAAGAATACTTCCCACGTATTCCCTGCGTGTCGTAGAAGGCGACTAAAAGGGAAGGGAGCGGGGGCTGGAAATCCTCCCCTCGTTTTTTTTTTTTAATTTTCCAAAAGAAGGAACAGAGAAGGGGGCCAGGTGAGGGTATTCCCTCAAAGGCCCAGTCCTCTGTTCTTAACGCTACCTCGTTATCGCGGGAAATGGCGAATAGTATGAAAAAAAAAAAAAATATATATATATATATATATATAAAAAATATATATATATATATATATATATATATATATATATATATATATATATATATATATATATATATATATGTCTGTGTGTGTATATATATGTGTACATTGAGATGTATGGGTATGTATATTTGCGTGTGGAGACGTGTATGTATATACATGTGTATGGGGGTGGGTTGGGCCATTTCTTTCGTCTGTTTCCTTGCGCTACCTCGCAAACGCGGGAGACAGCGACAAAGCAAAAAAAAAAAAATATATATATGTATATTAAAAACAAGGGCGCGACCACCGCGCAGCCCAGCTTGGTGCGTCAGCGTGACCAGGCTGAAGTATGAGCATTATATACCCGTCACGAGTGAAAAGCTCTCATGGTAAGAAAATCATTCTTTCAGTGGATGCTCAAGCACGCAGCATGGCAGGGTAGAATGAGGCAGACACTGTAAAGCGCCAAGGTTAGGGAACCCGTACGGATGGTGTGGCATCAGTGAAGTTTGAACCCATTCCCCTATTACCCACAGTAACCTATTCCTCGATTGCTTTTGTCGTAATCAATTTCTTATAACTCCTGTCATCATATATGACAGTGATTCAAGTCTTGAATCATTACCAACAACCATCTATAACTGCATTGGCATTAGAAGCATAGAGCGAGCGACGCGTCCTGTGATGTTCACAACCCTCGTCAACTCACTCACGCCATAGAAACAAATACAGCTGAGCCCATCTGGCACGACCATACGAACGGTAAGGAAGCCATTCCCATAAGCACGACAGTACGACCTTTGGTGTTGCAAGCCTGGCAATCGTGCCCAAGTGTTGTACCTTCATGCTCAAGAGCTTTAGCATATTTTGCTGAATTCCAGTACTGGTGAGGTTAAAGATGGAGCGTGTTGTTTGTGGTAGTGTAGGAATTAATTTCATGATTTTTTTCTACCAGACTACATACTTTGACACGGGCAAGACATTACAGCCACTCAACAAACACGAGTTTGAAATTATGAACATTAAAAGAGTATGAAGCAAGCTGCAGAGGTGGGCAGAGAGCTCCAAGTATTCAGCACAGAGTATGGTGCCCAGGGTCAGTTTGTGGTGCCTGGGGTCATTGTGTGGTGTCCAGGGTCAATGTGTGGTACCCAGGGTCACTGTGTGGTGCCCCGGGTCACTGTGTGGTGCCCATGGTCGCTGTGTGTTGCCCAGGGTAGGTGTGTGGTACCTGGGGGCACTGTGTCGTGCCCAGGGTCACTGTGTGGTGATCCAGATCACCTTAGGTGGCCTGGGTCACCATGTGCTGGTCACTCACACAGAGTAATTTTAGCTCTTGTGTGGCCGTCCTATAATTAATAAACTATAATTCAACTCCCTCTAACCAGATAGGGGATGCTTTCGGGGGATTCTAATCACCTGTTTGGATAAAGTAGCATCAAGGGCAGGGCCAACACTTAAGGCTGGATTATGGGTCTATAGGGTCCAACGTCACGGGCAAACAGGCATATCCCTGTATTCCACCCTGCCAACACTGTACTGTCTGACTGCTGTACGACCCACACATGACGAGGGACGCTGCCCAGTACACTGGCTCCACCAGCAAAGATTGAATGAATTGCTATTGATGATGCCTGCTGACTGTATCCTCGCGACGGTGTTATAAACTGACTTACATCAGAACCTTGCTAGTTTATGTTCAAATTTCAGTTTTGTATGATTCTAAGCTGTGCGGTATCTAATCAAGATAACCGGCAGTAGTAATCCCGCTGTAAATTTCCAGTTAGTGACAACATATGCAACATACTAACTAACTTCCAGTCACAAACAAATAAATGAAGTAACGATAGTAGTCTAATTCATTAATCTAATAGTGTATGGGATATATCTCTGTTGATCGATGTATGTGTGGTTTAGAATGACACGATCATATTTAGTTATGCTGTAACAATTAGTTTTTCCTATGATTTCTCATAGTACTAAGGTAGCTTTGAACACTCATAAAAAAAGGAATAGAATACGTTGGTCCTCCTAACTCTCTCCGACCATTACCTAGACCCATTCAACGGTTCTGGTGAAGTCACAACACAATTTCCTCCAGTCACCTGTCACCGGAGATTCTTAGTCCCCAGAGTTGCAGTTCGGCAACATAACCGCATGGACTTCGGACTCGTATGGACCCACAACGTTTTAAATAAGCCGCTATTAGCGGCTGGTTTACCGGGAAACCCATACTTTTCCTGCTTATGGTAGTGCAAAAGAATTGCAAAGCTTACAAATGTTTTTTGTCAGACCCTAGTTATCAATCAATCATAAGATTAGTCTTTCAGTAGGAAATTCATCTGATGGATGCAAAAACCCGATGGTGTCAATTTTGGATCTCATCATTAACAACAGGGTACCGTGATATTCCTTGCAGGGTTTGTGTGGAGCTGTCGCTTGTTCTTTTTCTCCACGATCTAAGAAAGCGTTCGTGTGTGCTCATATCTCTGGAGACACACCTCACAGTTCATATGATTCACCTCTCCCAGTAAGATAAAGCGCCAGTAGTACCCATAGCCAAAGGACTGATCAAGTATCTTATAGTCCACTGATCTTATAAGTTATGAGTTTCTTGTTTATCCACATATCTTTTAGTTTACACATTTAATTGTGAAGGAAAATGGATCTACCAGTGTCTACTAGCACTCGTCTACTTGTGGCGTGAATATTGCTGTTAGTTTTTCTTAACTTTTCAAAACTTTCAGTTGGCGACCCAGTTTTGTGTTCAACTTTTTTTTTTTTCATCTAATGCAAGTTTAGTTGAGGCATCAATGTTGTTATCCTTTCGGATAGATATGCGAGAAGAAATCTATAACAAATTGATTTGAATCCATTTAGTAGGAGCGCTTGCAATATCTGTATCTCGCTCCAGAGATGAGGATGTTATCGTCTGGTCTCGGGATTTAGGGCAAGATGATAGAATCGAAGGTATTTAGGCTGTCTTGTGTTTGTGGTTTCTCCAAGCTGAAGAGGGATGAGGATGGTGATCAGTTTGCAAGTTAGATGTTCATTTGTTTTTTCTAATATTCTTTTTCAGCTTAATATCATTAGACTGGGTTGCAATGGCAAAGCTAAGAGATCCCGTATGTTACGTTGGATTCCTTCGAGATTCTGTACGCGTTCAAAAGCACTGGCTTTAGCAGCATGTAAAGACAGCAATACTCCAATAAATTTCTTACGGGGATAAGCAAGGATGATAACACATGGACTCTCGTGGTGTAACGGTATTGGCCGTCCAGGGTCGGGCACATAGGTTCGAATCCTGATTGCGGCAGTTGCGCCACATTCAACCCAGCTGTTCATCCACCCTTAGGGATTGGTCGTTAAAATGGGTACCTGGCTCAGGTTAGGATATATATATATATATATATATATATATATATATATATATATATATATATATATACATATATATATATATTTTTTTTTTTTTTTATACTTTGTCGCTGTCTCCCGCGTTTGCGAGGTAGCGCAAGGAAACAGACGAAAGAAATGGCCCAACCCCCCCCCCCCATACACATGTATATACATACGTCCACACACGCAAATATACATATATATATATATATATATATATATATATATATATATATATATATATATATATATATATATATATATATATATATATATATATATATATATATTCGTACTTTCTCAGCTAACATAAAAGAATGGGTATCTGCTAAGGTGACGGGAAGTGCTGTTGCTTCCTAATCTTTTACAGTTGATAGACTTTAGACATTGCCTTGTGAATGGTTGTTATCTGGATGCATTAAGAATCACTTCTTCCATGATATATACGCTTTAACTATATTATGGAGACAGCATTATCTGGATCAAAACACAAAGCTTCAATCCTGAGATTTGATTTAGAATATTTTACTCTCATTAGCTTTCCGCATGTGAAGTTACTTGGTCATTTTTGGAAAGCCACACATAATTGTAACGGCCTCATTCAACATTTTTTTTTTTTTTATCCAACCATTGTGAACACATTTAGCAAACTACCACCGCAACACTTTTGTATAAAGATGGGCTAATTGAACCGCCATCTTTAATAGCCCACTACCAATATTGCTTTGAATTTCTCTATATTTCAGACAATGGCTACGGATATTGTTCAGAAAACCGTGATTAATGATAATAATAATAATAATGATAATAATAATAATAATAATGATAATAATAGTAAAAATAATAATAATAATAATAATAATAATAATAATTATTTTTTTTTATTTTTATTATACTTTGTCGCTGTCTCCCGCGTTTGCGAGGTAGCGCAAGGAAACAGACGAAAGAAATGGCCCAACCCACCCCCATACACATGTATATACATACGTCCACACACGCAAATATACATACCTACACAGCTTTCCATGGTTTACCCCAGACGCTTCACATGCCTTGATTCAATCCACTGACAGCACGTCAACCCCGGTATACCACATCGCTCCAATTCACTCTATTCCTTGCCCTCCTTTCACCCTCCTGCATGTTCAGGCCCCGATCACACAAAATCTTTTTCACTCCATCTTTCCACCTCCAATTTGGTCTCCCTCTTCTCCTCGTTCCCTCCACCTCCGACACATATATCCTCTTGGTCAATCTTTCCTCACTCATTCTCTCCATGTGCCCAAACCACTTCAAAACACCCTCTTCTGCTCTCTCAACCACGCTCTTTTTATTTCCACACATCTCTCTTACCCTTACGTTACTCACTCGATCAAACCACCTCACACCACACATTGTCCTCAAACATCTCATTTCCAGCACATCATCCTCCTGCGCACAACTCTATCCATAGCCCACGCCTCGCAACCATACAACATTGTTGGAACCACTATTCCTTCAAACATACCCATTTTTGCTTTCCGAGATAATGTTCTCGACTTCCACACATTCTTCAAGGCTCCCAGAATTTTCGCCCCCTCCCCCACCCTATGATCCACTTCCGCTTCCATGGTTCCATCCGCTGCCAGATCCACTCCCAGATATCTAAAACACTTCACTTCCTCCAGTTTTTCTCCATTCAAACTCACCTCCCAATTGACTTGACCCTCAACCCTACTGTACCTAATAACCTTGCTCTTATTCACATTTACTCTTAACTTTCTTCTTCCACACACTTTACCAAACTCAGTCACCAGCTTCTGCAGTTTCTCACATGAATCAGCCACCAGCGCTGTATCATCAGCGAACAACAACTGACTCACTTCCCAAGCTCTCTCATCCCCAACAGACTGCATACTTGCCCCTCTTTCCAAAACTCTTGCATTTACCTCCCTAACAACCCCATCCATAAACAAATTAAACGACCATGGAGACATCACACACCCCTGCCGCAAACCTACATTCACTGAGAACCAATCACTTTCCTCTCTTCCTACACGTACACATGCCTTACATCCTCGATAAAAACTTTTCACTGCTTCTAACAACTTTCCTCCCACACCATATATTCTTAATACCTTCCACAGAGCATCTCTATCAACTCTATCATATGCCTTCTCCAGATCCATAAATGCTACATACAAATCCATTTGCTTTTCTAAGTATTTCTCACATACATTCACATAATAATAATAATAATAATAATAATAATAATAATAATAATAATTACAGAGGTATAAGTTTGTTGAGTATTCCTTGCAAATTATATGGGAGGGTATTGATTGAGAGGGTGAAGGCATGTACAGAGCATCAGATTGGGGAAGAGCAGTGTGGTTTCAGAAGTGGTAGAGGATGTGTGGATCAGGTGTTTGCTTTGAAGAATGTATGTGAGAAATACTTAGAAAAGCAAATGGATTTGTATGTAGCATTTATGGATCTGGAGAAGGCATATGATAGAGTTGATAGAGATGCTCTGTGGAAGGTATTAAGAATATATGGTGTGGGAGGCAAGTTGTTAGAAGCAGTGAAAAGTTTTTATCGAGGATGTAAGGCATGTGTACGTGTAGGAAGAGAGGAAAGTGATTGGTTCTCAGTGAATGTAGGTTTGCGGCAGGGGTGTGTGATGTCTCCATGGTTGTTTAATTTGTTTATGGATGGGGTTGTTAGGGAGGTAAATGCAAGAGTCCTGGAAAGAGGGGCAAGTATGAAGTCTGTTGGGGATGAGAGAGCTTGGGAAGTGAGTCAGTTGTTGTTCGCTGATGATACAGCGCTGGTGGCTGATTCATGTGAGAAACTGCAGAAGCTGGTGACTGAGTTTGGTAAAGTGTGTGGAAGAAGAAAGTTAAGAGTAAATGTGAATAAGAGCAAGGTTATTAGGTACAGTAGGGTTGAGGGTCAATTCAATTGGGAGGTGAGTTTGAATGGAGAAAAACTGGAGGAAGTGAAGTGTTTTAGATATCTGGGAGTGGATCTGGCAGTGGATGGAACCATGGAAGCGGAAGTGGATCATAGGGTGGGGGAGGGGGCGAAAATTCTGGGGGCCTTGAAGAATGTGTGGAAGTCGAGAACATTATCTCGGAAAGCAAAAATGGGTATGTTTGAAGGAATAGTGGTTCCAACAATGTTGTATGGTTGCGAGGCGTGGACTATGGATAGAGTTGTGCGCAGGAGGATGGATGTGCTGGAAATGAGATGTTTGAGGACAATGTGTGGTGTGAGGTGGTTTGATCGAGTAAGTAACGTAAGGGTAAGAGAGATGTGTGGAAATAAAAAGAGCGTGGTTGAGAGAGCAGAAGAGGGTGTTTTGAAATGGTTTGGTCACATGGAGAGAATGAGTGAGGAAAGATTGACCAAGAGGATATATGTGTCGGAGGTGGAGGGAACGAGGAGAAGAGGGAGACCAAATTATTATTATTATTATCATTATTATTATCATTGTAGATGACGACGTCAGGTATTACTTCATGCATGTTATAAATGGTGCTTTCTTGAAATCTTAGGGTTACTTTGATTTCCAATGGAACGCCTGATGGCACTAGTGGCCGAGATAAACATAAGCTTTTCCACAAAGGTAATAAAACTCAGTTTCACGAGACATAATGGGCTACTGCTGCACTTAGCGTTTATGTCATTTCAAATTCGTATGTGACATTAACATGCATTAGAATATATCCACTACAATGACAGTATTATATGCAGGTGGAACACACGTACGAAAAAGAATAGTGATAGATATCGGAGGAAATTAATGAGAACAATTTCTCAGACAGCCAGATATAGCCTTTAATAGATCGCTATATCTGGCCGCTATCATTGATCAGTAGCCCGTAAAACAGTCCTCATATAGAGTGTGGTGAAAGTGATCATTAATATGATGCTAGCAATCAAAAGTGTCTTCAGATTCTTTTCAGCTTTTAGAATGGCAAATATCATTCGAAATATATAAAAAAAAAAAAAAGTGACGTGAAACATCATGGGTTAGTACTGAGAAATGTTCCAGGCATCAGTGTGAAGACATTTCCCCCTAAGATCTTCCCTGGCAGTAAGATCTAATGTACAATGTGAGGATTGCCAAGGGCATGACGCTGCGTCGGCACTACTGGCGTGGCGCCTCTCCCCGCCCACCGACACACCCACCCACCACCACCTCTCACTCTCACCTGCGACGCACCTCTCGTCCTCACTGTCTGTACACTTATCATCTCTTAACCTCCTTCTCTCTTTATTTATTTTTCAGATATAGAACATAAAAATAGATATTTCCGTCCTCATTTTTTTTTCCTTAGACGGAGTTGTCACCTTACTTTATATTCTTCAACTTAACCCTAATTATTTGTATATGCAGTGGAGATGTTTAGTCTTTATTTGCTATCATTGTAGATTTCTAGAAATATTAGACATGTGTATGGTAGGAGAATTACCAGGAACTATTTTTTTTTCAAAACGAATGACTTTGTAGAATTTCATGAGAGATAGGTGTAATTTAAGTGCTAGCTCGGCCATCGTGGAAAGACCTCGGAGGGCGGTTGGTAAGTGCTCTCTCTCTCCGAGCTGGTTACTAAATTAGTAACAATAAAGGAAATGATGCGGGAAGATCTTTCTCGTCCTTACATTTTCTCTATAACGGCGATAATCTTCATCAATTTCAACCTCTCTCTCTCTCTCTCTCTCTCTCTCTCTCTCTCTCTCTCTCTCTCTCTCTCTGCCTTCTTATAAACCTGATTCTCCCTCTTGTAGTGTATGTCCTGTTACAACAGGGGATATTTCCTGGCATAGTTTGGTACCAGACAAACACAAATTCCACTCTGAATTGCTATTGTTTCATCTCATTCTTTGGATAAACTGACAATGTATGTCATTTACTCTGCACTTAAGTCATGTAACATGTTCATGGAATGACACCAAGTTTTGAGGACTACATGACACATGGATTAACTTGAGTGCAACTCGGCCAAAATTCTTTGGCACACGGCGTTCGTCTACTCACTCAGCTATTTCAAGTTTTTTTTTTTCTCTCAGAGCATACTTCAAACTTCCCGCCCTTCTCGTTGCCTGGCAACAGGTGTATGCTATTGAGAACCTATTGTATACACGGACAATTTTGTTCAACGAAATAAATCTCTTTATTCTCAATTTACCATGCTTTTTCATTCCATATTATGATATAATATATTTTATGATTATTTATTCAAATATTTTAAAAGAAGTAGAAATTGCACTCAAGTATATAGAGTCAAGTAGTATCCTGTGGCAGTCGCCAAGCACAGCATCATCCACATCAGTCTGGTCCACGCGGTGAGAACGAGTGGATCGGAAGACTGGGATGTAAAGATTTCAGTCGTTCTATACGTGAATTTGTGAAACGCGTGTACGAATTACTGAGTTGACTTATAGAATACAATTGTACGCTTGGATATGGCTGATTATCTGATCTGTGGAGGGACAAGCTACGTGCCCGAAGACGGCAATACTGGTGCTCAGATGTTCGCTTCTGGGGAAGGCCTCACATACAAGTAAGTCCCTCCGGTGGCGGGTCTTTCTCACTTTGTCAGCTTCGTCCCCCTTGTTGCAGTAGTACAGCCTATTTATTTGTTCGCGTTAGCCTCATCCACGTGAACTGAGGCATATTTAAGATTAAGATAGAATGACTTTTTTGGAAATGGTGAATTTGTTATCGGTGGTAATTTGCGGACACGTTAGGGATGTACTGAACTGTATGTAGATGTACTTGGAACTCTTGCAAGGGATAGTTTCATGATAGATAAAGGAGTTGTCTATTAATAAATACTGACTTCGTGATGAGATCGAGGACCTGTAACACAGTGTAACACTTTGTAAGCTTTCACGAGGTTACCGATTTTATTTACTTATGCCATAGCAATCGTTTTCATGTACTCTGTGAAAGAAAAGTTATTAGAAACATCAGAAGCTGGACAGATGACTTAGGGGAAATAGGAAATAGCTTCTTACAAAAACTCTTGCTAATATTTTTTTGTTTGGCTTCACAAATGGCAATGATTTTTTTTATTAGATTAACAAGGCTTCCAGCAGAGGGACTTCATCTTGGTTACTATGTAATCATCGACTTCTGAAATAGGTAATTATTGAGAATAACTATATTATCATTAATTATAATTATGTTCTGTTCTGTTTAAAGAGATGTGGAACATGATGTATATCAATATATATTCTGTTCAGCTGTATCAAATAAGGGTTATGTTCATCAGGGAAATTATTGGATTATTGATATAGAATATTGACAGAAAGGATAAAAACCTACACTTTGTAGCTGAGATTGCATGGGTGCTTAGAGTCATCTGCATGTTGACATCTTGAACCTTGTTGTGGTACATTTTTATGAGTGTGATTGGTATATTTGAACTAGAATATTGAAAGTTAAGATAGATTTTAATTGATTTGGAGGTTGTGAGATTTTCATAAGTTCTTTGGATGCTTTTACAAGTGTATATCTGTACCTGCTTATATTTCAATCTCCACCGCATTCTCCCAGATGTACTACTATTTTTGCATTTGATATTCTATATTATTGATTAAGATACTGTTTAATGCTGTACCTATTATTGTATGGTCTAAACATGACACGAACATTGCTGAACACTGTACGCCAGTATTCAAAGCTGATAGGGATGTGGAGCTATTCAAAACAGCTACTATACCCTTAGATATTTTTCTTACAACCTTATTAGGTTTAGTCAGGATTTTTGGAAAGTAAAGACTGCTTTATATTCGAAGCTTTTTGACTTTGTGCTTGTGGTGATTTTCTGTTGGCCATTTGTTGGTAGATCACACATGCCCACAAGGAAATGCATAGGACACATTACTCTGAAAAATACGATTCTTTTAGAAATTAACAGAAGCTATGAAGACCTCTCCATACTTCCCCCAGCAGTGGAGATTTATGATTATGTAATAAAAATGCTTGATTCTTATAGTGATATGTAGATGTATTTGCTTGGAGATTTGTGTTTAGTAAGAGTTCAAGTGTAGTCATCTATAAGCAGACCAGACCAGTATACTGTAACACTTCCTTTGATGAGCAGATGACATTATTGTAGGTATATTTTGACTGTAATATTGAAAACTATATAAATTTCAGCTGCTGTAGGAAGTTAAGTAAGGTTTTCATTAGTTTTGGTGATTTTTGATGTTATTTAATCCTAAATTTCTCTAAAACTATAGCCTACCCCATTATTCACTTGGTGATACTGGTATTTAATTATGAAAATAATTATCCAAATCATTCTTCCCTCTTGAAGGAATTTTTTTCATCCTTGTTCACTGTGTATCCTAGAAAACTGTAGCATATAGTGAAAGAATGTAACAAAATGCTTGTGGTGCACATTTCTAATGATATTCAGGTGAACACTGGGATGTGATAGTAAGCAAAATTTGAAGACATTTACAGTAAATCAGCCTCAGACATGTGGCTCATTACGGTCTCTCCTGTCATTTATCACGGTAAAATTGGTGTGATTTTGTCTCAGACTTCTCTGACACATTGGATACTTGTTGAAAAAATTCATGTTTGGTCCTTGAAAAAATGCTTAGTGGGGAGTATGTGAGGAGATGAGTCAAACTGTTTGAATGAACACCCAAAGCAAGGTACTGACATATTCATGACTAGAACAGGAAGTTAAAGCAAACAACTCCAGTCAAAATCACTCTTACGAAGTAACCAAAATTCTAGGTTAAGGTAAGTTGTATGCTTTTGCTTCAATAGATTGTTTATGGACAAATGTAAATAAAGAAATACAGAAAAGTCAAGTTATAACAAAATACTTCAAATTTGTGAAACCCTTAAAGAACTTTAATAGAATGTTCCAGTTGGACTTAAATGTAGTCAAGAAACATCAGTGGAATAGAATAGAACCAGGAGAAAGGGATCTCAAACTACCTTAATTGGACATAGTCCCTTCTTTCTGTAGTACTTCATTGCCAGTATCTTATTTCCTGTCTCTATTCACAAATTCATCCATGTTTTGATTGAAATAGCTCCTTTATAAAGAAAGTTGATAATTCCTTTATGAAGCTGGTGTAAGGAATTAATGACCTTTAGCTTTAGCATTATCTAGGTTTTGCTAAGTAATGTTTAGTAGATAACTATGAATGTTGAGTAACTTAGCTAGGCAGATATATTTTGAAAATTTATAATTGTACACTGCCCTAAAATGCAGCCTTAATAATTGTTTGTACTCGGAGTGGCATTCAATTTGCATGAACAAATGCACAAGTTGTGATTCATTGTTTTCATTATTATAATAGTAGACTAAAAATTGAAGCTTTTGCAGGCAATTACTTTAAGGTTGTGGCAGATATTCTTGGGTGGAATTGTGGTGGTGTTCCTATGCACTCCTTATGGTACCGTATTTTTGGGTAAGTTGAAAGACCGCTTAGAGAAAGAGTTGCATTTACTAAGATTCCTATGTATTCCTTTGCTTTTCCAAAAAGGGATCTGTTCAGATAGGCTTATAAGTTAGATTAGATTGGTTGATTTTAGTTTTAGATACTACAAATTCAATCTGATCTAATTTACTGTAGTATATAACCCTTTCTGTGCTAATGTCTTCTGTCAACGCAAGCATAGTAGGGTGTTGTAAAGATGTGCTCTCCGCCACAAGGCCTTATCTATCTATATCTCTGATGCTCATTTCCTGTAGGAACTCCCACAATGGGGTGGCCATGACAAGAATCTCCATAACTGGTGAAATTCATTGTCACTTCTGAGCCTTAAGTACCTCAACCTTAACAGGCTGCTGGCGCAGGACAACTGTAGCACAGTGTTTCCAGAGGCTCCTACCTAATGATCTTACCAACTACTTCTGCCTAATATGTCTTACCAGATGATTCAACCCAGTACTTTTACCTAGTGGTCTCACCTAATATTCTTACCTTCTGCTTAATGTTCCTACCTATAACTTTGTCTGTTGCTCATAACATTTTGCCAGAAGGCTGGGCTAGCAGTCACCACAGGGAAATATATGAGTTACAAAGAATGAATAGTGTGAATGAATTGTTTTCATGTGTGACCTATGTTTGTGGACAGAAAGTAGTGCACTTGTACATGAGGCAGAAAGAAAAGATAGCTACCTGTATTAGGGAAGTGTATTGTAAGTGAATGTGACTTGCATACAGAGGATTGCCCAGTCCAGTAGGTCTATCATTCTGTCTATGTCTCATGACTAGTGAACTCTATTATCGCTTCTTCTTATCTTTTAGTGCCTCACCCTTAACAGGACACTGGCAGAGGGCATCTGTCGTGCAGTGTTTGCAGAGGTTTCTACCTAATGTTTCTACTGACTACTTGTACCTAATGCTCCTCCCTCCTACTCCTACTTATGTTTCTACCTAATTCTTGTGCCTAAATGTTCTGTTATGTATGACAAGGAGAGATTGTATGTTTGTGGACAGACTGCCAGTAGTTCATGTGTGAATGAGACAGAAAGAAAAGACAGCTACCTGGGTCAGAGAAGTGGACCTTGACAATCACTTAAATGCTGGCTCATTTCACAGCCGTCACTAACCCTCCTGATACCCAGGTGGGTAGTACTGGTAATCCAGCTGATATAAAGGAATGGTTTATGCTTAATTTCCAAGAACAAATTTTCTATAATTTTTATGCACCTTTTCATGAATTGGAAAAAAAAGCAAAATGGAGAGGACTGAAAAATCTGATGTACATCAAGAGGGCTAAGAGAAAAATTATGTTCTTTTTTCAGAATACTTTGACTACAACATCTTTTCTTTTAAAGACTTAGCTAATTAAGCAGTTCATAAGTGGTGTAAGGAATGTTGATAATACCTGAGATTTATTGGTAATGACCAAATTATCATATAACCTCACAATTTGTCAAAGTCATATTTTTCCTTTATTCATATTTTTGTTTTTACTCAATTTTAGACATAAAATCAGTGCTTGTATTTGGTAGATTTATGTGGAAGCCATGAATTTTCTGACATTAGTTTTCTAAGTTGCCATGTGTTGTTTAAAGATTCATTATCATTACCAGCATTTTTCATATTAGATAGAAACTGCTAAAGGAAACTCAATACTATTTACAGACCGAACAAATTTAGGCAACTCTTTCAGTGATCTTTTGAACTTATGAAATTGTCTTTATGAATCATGTATGTGAATTGTGTTCTGGTGTGCTTGTTAAGTTCAACTAATGTAGTGATTTTCCAACAGTGACTTCATTATACTTCCTGGCTTCATTGACTTCACGGCTGAAGAAGTGGTAAGTATGGACCATCATTTCTTTTGTATGTTGAAACTAATTCGCCACTGTAAGTATGATATATTTTAATATCTGTGGTCTTATTTAGAAGAGCATTTCCATCAGTAATATCACAGCACTACAGTAGCTGAAATCGAAACTGCTTTTACTTTACCAAACATCACTAAAGCTTATCCTGCATACATTCCAACTCCTTAAAAGTGCTGGTACACCCTTTCTCACAATTATGATTTTTCTACAGGTAAGCTGCATGATAGTTTACTTATTGCTTCAGGACTGGTTAGTGACCAGGAGCTTATCTTCCTGCACCAAGACATTAGCCAGGTGACCTTGATTCTTTTATACTGACCTATAGTTTTCTAGAAACCTAATATTTTTTTTTTTATATATACCTTCACTTTGCCATCCATTAACAAACTTATGATGTAAAGCAGTTACTGCCTGAAAGGACAAGGCACATTCCACCTCCTTACCCCACTTCTGCTCCCATCTCTGTTCTTCCTCCTCCTTGCCTCAATATTCCTGTTACCATCCCTTTCTACTCATCTTCCCTCCTCCTCCTCTTTCTTTTTCTTTTGCCCTCATCCTCTCAAATTCTATTGTTTTTCCCTCCTGCCCCATCCTTGGCTTCTCCTCACTTATAAATTTTTTTTTCCTGCATTTTTCCTCTTTTATTTTTCATCCTTTCAAATTTTATTGTTTTTCCCTCCTGCCCCATCCTTCACTTCTCCTCACTTATAAATTTTTCTTTCCTGCATTTTTTCCTCTTTTATTTTTCTGCATCTTTCATATCTTCCCAGCTTCTTCATTTTGTGATAAGAATGTAGGGTGTTTATTTAGTTTTTTTTCTTCAGGACCTGACATCAGCGCTGACAAAGAAGATTAGTCTGAAAGCCCCCTTGGTGTCTTCCCCCATGGATACTGTCACAGAGTCTGAAATGGCTATCGCCATGGCTGTATGTATACATTTTTGGTAGCACTTTGGATTTTACTGTGATCAGTTTTGTCTCATTACATGATTTTTATGTATTTGCTGAAAGTTGGATGCCACCCCAGTAGTTGAATTTTTTGTTCCCATGATAGCTATTTTTTTTATGTTAAGCAAGTAAAGTGCCACCACCTTTTTGTTTGCTGTGGTAGAATGGTTTATGATGCATAGAGTATTCGGGCTCTGCACATGTCAGTTAAGATGTGATTATATGTATACCTGTATTTTTAAGTTTGTTTGGTATACTATGTTCTTGCAAGATTTTGTTTACATTTTTGAATAAGTGTGAGCATATTTATGATATGCAAACTATATTTTATTATTACTCATTGATTTTATAATGCTATATGAGTGTAAATAGATATTTTCTTAATCCAGATACTTATTTCAGTTGTGTGGGGGCATTGGCATCATCCACCACAACTGCACTCCAGAGTTTCAGGCACAGGAAGTAATGAAGGTCAAGAAATACAAACATGGGTTCATCCGAGACCCTGTGTGTCTCACCCCTCACCATAGAGTTAGTAGTACATGGAAATGTTGGCCCTTAGGGTGATAGTTCATGCATATCTTTTTGAATATAATGTTAAATTTTCATGTGAATGTAGTATTTATCTGTGTATCTTATGTAAATAAATTTTTTTCTGTGATTTTTAATGATTGTGACTGAGACTTCAAATTTCTATTGAACTTTTATAAAAGAACTGATAGTGATGACTTTTGGGCAGGTTTCTGATGTATTTCATGTGAAAAAAAGTCATGGGTTTGGTGGTATCCCAATCACAGAAGATGGAAAGATGGGTAGCAGGTTGCTTGGCATTATTACATCCCGAGACATAGATTTTTTAGAACCAAACTCTGACAAACTGTTATCTGAAGAAATGACTCCATTTGATGACCTTGTCACCGCTCCAGCTGGAGTTAGCCTCGATAAGGCAAATGAAATATTACAAAGATCTAAAAAAGGTAAGAGTAAAGACAAATTGGAGAGCAATAACAGTTTTGATGCAAAGTATGGATGTGTCTAAATGAGTATTTGTCTTCAGTAATACATTCAGAATTACCCCATGTCAAGACAAAAATTTTTGCCTCTGCTGAAGCATGTATTTATTCCCCAATGGCTGTGAAATATGCATTCAACTTTCATATATAGCCTGTAATTTGTCTGCAGTTGTGGCAAAAATGTATTGCACAAGAATTGAGGTAAAAGAAATTATAGAAGTCCTGTGAGAAAGAAAATAAGTTTATTTAGAAAAGTATGCCATGTGGAGCTTGTTATTTTTTGTTGAGTCACATTGCCTTCGTGTGTTTTATTGATTGCACTTGATTATTTGATGAGATTTGGTTATGTATCATATTTACATTGCATTTTCATTCTTTTGGAATATTTTAGGCTTTTTTTTATATATTTATTATACTTTGTCGCTGTCTCCCGCGTTTGCGAGGTAGCGCAAGGAAACAGACGAAAGAAATGGCCCAACCCCCCCCATACACATGTATATACATACGTCCACACACGCAAATATACATACCTACACAGCTTTCCATAGCTTACCCCAGACGCTTCACATGCCTTGATTCAATCCACTGACCGCACGTCAACCCCGGTATACCACATCGCTCCAATTCACTCTATTCCTTGCCCTCCTTTCACCCTCCTGCATGTTCAGGCCCCGATCACACAAAATCTTTTTCACTCCATCTTTCCACCTCCAATTTGGTCTCCCTCTTCTCCTTGTTCCCTCCACCTCCGACACATATATCCTCTTGGTCAATCTTTCCTCACTCATCCTCTCCATGTGCCCAAACCACTTCAAAACACCCTCTTCTGCTCTCTCAACCACGCTCTTTTTATTTCCACACATCTCTCTTACCCTTACGTTACTCACTCGATCAAACCACCTCACACCACACATTGTCCTCAAACATCTCATTTCCAGCACATCCATCCTCCTGCGCACAACTCTATCCATAGCCCACGCCTCGCAACCATACAACATTGTTGGAACCACTATTCCTTCAAACATACCCATTTTTGCTTTCCGAGATAATGTTCTCGACTTCCACACATTCTTCAAGGCCCCCAGAATTTTCGCCCCCTCCCCCACCCTATGATCCACTTCCGCTTCCATGGTTCCATCCGCTGCCAGATCCACTCCCAGATATCTAAACACTTCACTTCCTCCAGTTTTTCTCCATTCAAACTCACCTCCCAATTGACTTGACCCTCAACCCTACTGTACCTAATAACCTTGCTCTTATTCACATTTACTCTTAACTTTCTTCTTCCACACACTTTACCAAACTCAGTCACCAGCTTCTGCAGTTTCTCACATGAATCAGCCACCAGCGCTGTATCATCAGCGAACAACAACTGCCTCACTTCCCAAGCTCTCTCATCCCCAACAGACTTCATACTTGCCCCTCTTTCCAAAACTCTTGCATTTACCTCCCTAACAACCCCATCCATAAACAAATTAAACAACCATGGAGACATCACACACCCCTGCCGCAAACCTACATTCACTGAGAACCAATCACTTTCCTCTCTTCCTACACGTACACATGCCTTACATCCTTGATAAAAACTTTTCACTGCTTCCAACAACTTTCCTCCCACACCATATATTCTTAATACCTTCCACAGAGCATCTCTATCAACTCTATCATATGCCTTCTCCAGATCCATAAATTCTACATACAAATCCATTTGCTTTTCTAAGTATTTCTCACATACATTCTTCAAAGCAAACACCTGATCCACACATCCTCTACCACTTCTGAAACCACACTGCTCTTCCCCAATCTGATGCTCTGTACATGCCTTCACCCTCTCAATCAATACCCTCCCATATAATTTACCAGGAATACTCAACAAACTTATACCTCTGTAATTTGAGCACTCACTCTTATCCCCTTTGCCTTTGTACAATGGCACTATGCACGCATTCCGCCAATCCTCAGGCACCTCACCATGAGTCATACATACATTAAATAACCTTACCAACCAGTCAACAATACAGTCACCCCCTTTTTTAATAAATTCCACTGCAATACCATCCAAACCTGCTGCCTTGCCGGCTTTCATCTTCCGCAAAGCTTTCACTACCTCTTCTCTGTTTACCAAATCATTTTCCCTAACCCTCTCACTTTGCACACCACCTCGACCAAAACACCCTATATCTGCCACTCTATCATCAAACACATTCAACAAACCTTCAAAATACTCACTCCATCTCCTTCTCACATCACCACTACTTGTTATCACCTCCCCATTTGCGCCCTTCACTGAAGTTCCCATTTGCTCCCTTGTCTTACGCACTTTATTTACCTCCTTCCAGAACATCTTTTTATTCTCCCTAAAATTTAATGATACTCTCTCACCCCAACTTTAGGCTTTATGATACATTATTTTTATTAAGTTCTTAAAAAGACAAAAAGAAAATTATTTGTATTGTTAAGTTATCCCTAGGGATAGGGGAGTAAAAATACTTCCCATGTATTCCCAGCATGTCTTAAAAGGTGCCTAAAGGGGAGGAAGCGGGGTGCTGAAAATCCTCCCTTCCCATTTTTTACTTTTCTAAAAATAGGAAATGAGAAAGGGACCAAGTGAGGATATTTCCTTCTCAGGCTCAGTACTCTGTTCTTAACGCTATCTTGCTTACGCGGGAAATGGCGAATATGTATGAAAGAAAGTACTGTTCAGTATTTTGTGAAAATTTGTTTTTTTTATATTTTCTTAAAAGAGTTTTGCTGATATCACGTGTAAATCATGATATTAAGCAGTTTTAAAAGTTTAAAACAAACTGATGACAAGATGTTTGTCATGGATGATTGATGATTCTGGAAATCCTCTGGGAATTTGATTATGTAGTGCAAGGGTTAGTTATGTTATATATCTCTTAGTTTAATCATGAGTAATTTTTTTGATAATTTCAAATGCAGCACCCAGCTTTTAATGTTAGATTCTATTATGTCTTTATTGTTTCTTGTTTAATTCCATTGACATTTCACATACCATGTGAAAACAGTTTATGGACTTCATACATATTTGTTTTTCAGGGAAATTACCAATTACTAATGAACATGGAGAGCTTGTAGCACTAATAGCACGAACTGATCTTAAAAAATCTAGAAATTTTCCTAATGCTTCATATGATGCGAACAATCAACTTCTAGTTGGAGCTGCCATTGGAACGAGAGACTCGGACAAACAACGGCTCGAATTACTTGTGAATGCAGGAGTTGATGTTGTTGTCTTGGTAAGCAAAATGTTTTTCTTTGGGGTTATTCTTTTTTGACAAGATTCTCTGTCAGAAGTTTTTAATTAACTGGAGTATTACTGTATTTTGAAAAAGCAAGTGATAATAGGTATATGAAGAAGAGGAGCCATATGGTATTGTTAGTCTTTATTTTGCCATGTGGATATATAGAAGTAAAGATATGTCTTTAACTCTTTATTTTTGCAGGACTCTTCACAGGGAAACTCCATCTACCAGATTAATCTCATTCGTTACATAAAAAATACTTACCCTGAACTTCAGATTGTTGGTGGTAATGGTAAGACATTTATGATTTTACTTAGTCCATATAGAGAAAGCTTGGCAAGTTTAGAAGTAAAAACCTAAGAGCCAGTAAAGTTACAAGCTGCTATACACATGATTTCTTGACATGATATGTATGTATTTTGTTTTTTTTGGTAGTTTTTTATGTCTTGATGAATGAAATGCTATTGGTAATGGAATTACAGCCATTCCATCCATTTTAGTGGTGACTGCAGCTCAAGCCAAGAATCTGATAGATGCAGGGGTGGATAGTCTTCGCGTGGGTATGGGATCCGGCTCCATATGTATAACACAAGAAGTTATGGCAGTTGGTAGACCTCAGGCCACAGCAGTATACAAGGTAAAGTTGCATTCTTTGAAAATGCAAATCATATTTTTATTTTGGAGTGGAAATGATATCAGTCAGAACCAGTAGATAGATTTGATTGATAAAAGGTAAGTTTAAAAATGGCTGTGTTCTGAAAAAGTGTTTTGAAATGAAATTTTATTTTTTGTGTCCATATGTTACCTTTTTATCCATTTGCATACTGACCTAATGAAGCAAAAGCATGGACATGGGATGAGTCACTTAGATCAAAAATCTATACTGTGTAAATGAGTTATTTAAGAGGAGTATATGGTATGACTAAATGGAATGAAGAAAGTAATGAGGGGGTGATTGAGAGATTTGGAATGATAAGGAATGAATTGTGGGGTGGTAGAATGAATGAAATGTAATAATTTGAGGTGGTTTGGAAAGAATGCAAGACATAGTTTACAAGGAGAGTGTATGATAATATGTTTAAAGACATTGGTTTGAGAGGAAGACCAACAGTGACCTGGGGAATTAGAGTGGAGGAATACTGGAGAGAGAGAAACAGGGAAGAATACATGGAATGGTGTATGAGAGGGCAGCATGTAAGAACAGTGATAAGTGGAGACTTGCTGTAGCCGCCTCCTTAATGGGACTTCCTGGAGGGAATGAGCATCAGAGATAGAGATAGAGTTTTCCTAGTCCTTCACTCTGGGACACCCTATGACATTCGGTTCAAGTGAACAAGATTTTCATAATCATCATGGATATATTTAGGGATGTGCACTCTTTCAAGGAGAAACTTTTGTTAACTTCCTTTAAATCTCTGCATGGATAGCACATCTTTGGTCATAAATGGATGTATTTCACATCCCACCCTATGTGGCCAGCTGTCGATTTGAATTTCAGATCTCATTAATTGTACCATTTCGGGTCGCTCTTATTTGCTCACAGTAAGGATTTTTAACCTTTGTTTGTGCATAGTAGAAACCTGGCAGTGAAATGAGTGAACTATTGTGACACATTATTCAAGCCTGAACTCTCAGTGTTATATAAGTTGATCGTCTGAGTTTTCTTTAAAAAGCCAGTAAGTCATCTTGAAACTGTTTTCTTGCTTATTGTACCGCAGTGTATCCCACAAGGTCATCTTCTGTGTGGTCACCTGCATAGGTTTGAAACATGGTCCAGGCAATTAGTCCACAGTCATCCCAGCTATTCATCCATCCATAGGGGCTGGTTGACAATATAGATATCTGGCTTAGGTTAGTATATATATAGAACATAGATTAGGAAGGTTTATTATTCAATGCCCCTTTGGGTGTGCTAAAGGCCAATAGAGTGACTTGAAAGTGTTTCCCGATTGTGAGAACTGGTTAATGTTCCTGTTTTGTATAAAATCTTAAATATCAATATAGTTTTGAGCAACAATGATACGGTTAGGGAAAGTCTTATCAGAAATTCTCTAACTTGCCAGAAGGGTTGTGTGTAAAATATCCCCTGTAAAGATTGTGATCAGTTTAACATTGATTAAACTGGTAAGGTTCATAATATCAAGGTTAAACAACATTAAAATAGTGTTAGGTATGGCCAAGAATCCATTGCACTATTTGACCATCTCAAAGACTTTAGTTATCAAATTGACTGGAACAGTGTTAAGGTTATCACATACAATAACTCTGTAATGGATAGAAATATTATTGAATCGTCTCTTCTCAAAAATAGTAGAGATATTATCATCAATCACTCTTGAAGTAGAACCTTCAGACACAATTGAAAATGTGAAGGAAAATAGTGAAATTGGAAAAAAATGTAGCTTAGACATTGAAGCTTATTGATACAGTGGTTAAATTGATGAGAACTGCTATTGACGTTTGTGTAAATAAATTATACATTTCCTTTTTTCCATAGCCAGAGGTTGAACCATTATGTGACATTCATTTTTTTCCATTCATTTCAAGCTAGAAGTTTCAGTTTTTCTAAATTGTTTCTTACATTTTTCATATGTATATATATGTATGTGTGTGTGTGTGTATATGTGCGTATGTATGTGCATGTGTGTGTATGTGTATATGTATATATATATGTATATTATCCCTGGGGATAGGGGTGAAAGAATACTTCCCACGTATTCCTCGCGTGTCGTAGAAAGCGACTAGAGGGGACGGGAGCGGGGGGCCAGAAATCCTCCCCTCCTTGTATTAACTTTCTAAAATGGGAAACAGACGAAGGAGTCACGCGGGGAGTGCTCAGCCTCCTCGAAGGCTCAGAGTGGGGTGCCTAAATGTGTGTGGATGTAACCAAGATGTGAAAAAAGGAGAGATAGGTAGTATGTTTGAGGAAAGGAACCTGGATGTTTTGGCTCTGAGTGAAACGAAGCTCAAGGGTAAAGGGGAAGAGTGGTTTGGGAATGTCTGGGGAGTAAAGTCAGGGGTTAGTGAGAGGACAAGAGCAAGGGAAGGAGTAGCAATACTCCTGAAACAGGAGTTGTGGGAGTATGTGATAGAGTGTAAGAAAGTAAATTCTCGATTAATATGGGTAAAACTGAAAGTTGATGGAGAGAGGTGGGTGATTATTGGTGCATATGCACCTGGGCATGAGAAGAAAGATCAAGAGAGGCAAGTGTTTTGGGAGCAGCTGAATGTGAGTGTGTTAGTGGTTTTGATGCACGAGACCGGGTTATAGTGATGGGTGATTTGAATGCAAAGGTGAGTAATGTGGCAGTTGAGGGAATAATTGGTATACATGGGGTGTTCAGTGTTGTAAATGGAAATGGTGAAGAGCTTGTAGATGTATGTGCTGAAAAAGGACTGATGATTGGGAATACCTGGTTTAAAAAGCGAGATATACATAAGTATACTTATGTAAGTAGGAGAGATGGCCAGAGAGCGTTATTGGATTACGTGTTAATTGACAGGCGTGCGAAAGAGAGACTTTTGGATGTTAATGTCTGATGTCTGATCATTATCTTGTGGAGGCTAAGGTGAAGATCTGTATGGGTTTTCAGAAAAGAAGAGTGAATGTTGGGGTGAAGAGGGTGGTGAGAGTAAGTGAGCTTGAGAAGGAGACCTGTGTGAGGAAGTACCAGGAGAGACTGAGTACAGAATGGAAAAAGGTGAGAACAATGGAAGCAAGGGGAGTGGGGGAGGAATGGGATGTATTTAGGGAATCAGTGATGGATTGCGCAAAAGATGCTTGTGGCATGAGAAGAGTGGGAGGTGGGTTGATTAGAAAGGGTAGTGAGTGGTGGGATGAAGAAGTAAGAGTATTAGTGAAAGAGAAGAGAGAGGCATTTGGACGATTTTTGCAGGGAAAAAATGCAATTGAGTGGGAGATGTATAAAAGAAAGAGACAGGAGGTCAAGAGAAAGGTGCAAGAGGTGAAAAAAAGGGCAAATGAGAGTTGGGGTGAGAGACTATCAGTAAATTTTAGGGAGAATAAAAAGATGTTCTGGAAGGAGGTAAATAAAGTGCGTAAGACAAGGGAGCAAATGGGAACTTCAGTGAAGGGCGCAAATGGGGAGGTGATAACAAGTAGTGGTGATGTGAGAAGGAGATGGAGTGAGTATTTTGAAGGTTTGCTGAATGTGTTTGATGATAGAGTGGCAGATATAGGGTGTTTTGGTCGAGGTGGTGTGCAAAGTGAGAGGGTTAGGGAAAATGATTTGGTAAACAGAGAAGAGGTAGTGAAAGCTTTGCGGAAGATGAAAGCCGGCAAGGCAGCAGGTTTGGATGGTATTGCAGTGGAATTTATTAAAAAAGGGGGTGACTGTATTGTTGACTGGTTGGTAAGGTTATTTAATGTATGTATGACTCATGGTGAGGTGCCTGAGGATTGGCGGAATGCGTGCATAGTGCCATTGTACAAAGGCAAAGGGGATAAGAGTGAGTGCTCAAATTACAGAGGTATAAGTTTGTTGAGTATTCCTGGTAAATTATATAGGAGGGTATTGATTGAGAGGGTGAAGGCATGTACAGAGCATCAGATTGGGGAAGAGCAGTGTGGTTTCAGAAGTGGTAGAGGATGTGTGGATCAGGTGTTTGCTTTGAAGAATGTATGTGAGAAATACTTAGAAAAGCAAATGTATTTGTATGTAGCATTTATGGATCTGGAGAAGGCATATGATAGAGTTGATAGAGATGCTCTGTGGAAGGTATTAAGAATATATGGTGTGGGAGGAAAGTTGTTAGAAGCAGTGAAAAGTTTTTATCGAGGATGTAAGGCATGTGTACGTGTAGGAAGAGAGGAAAGTGATTGGTTCTCAGTGAATGTAGGTTTGCGGCAGGGGTGTGTGATGTCTCCATGGTTGTTTAATTTGTTTATGGATGGGGTTGTTAGGGAGGTAAATGCAAGAGTTTTGGAAAGAGGGGCAAGTATGAAGTCTGTTGGGGATGAGAGAGCTTGGGAAGTGAGTCAGTTGTTGTTCGCTGATGATACAGCGCTGGTGGCTGATTCATGTGAGAAACTGCAGAAGCTGGTGACTGAGTTTGGTAAAGTGTGTGGAAGAAGAAAGTTAAGAGTAAATGTGAATAAGAGCAAGGTTATTAGGTACAGTAGGGTGGAGGGTCAAGTCAATTGGGAGGTGAGTTTGAATGGAGAAAAACTGGAGGAAGTGAAGTGTTTTAGATATCTGGGAGTGGATCTGGCAGCGGATGGAACCATGGAAGCGGAAGTGGATCATAGGGTGGGGGAGGGGGCGAAAATTCTGGGGGCCTTGAAGAATGTGTGGAAGTCAAGAACATTATCTCGGAAAGCAAAAATGGGTATGTTTGAAGGAATAGTGGTTCCAACAATGTTGTATGGTTGCGAGGCTGTGGCTATGGATAGAGTTGTGCGCAGGAGGATGGATGTGCTGGAAATGAGATGTTTGAGGACAATGTGTGGTGTGAGGTGGTTTGATCGAGTGAGTAACGTAAGGGTAAGAGAGATGTGTGGAAATAAAAAGAGCGTAGTTGAGAGAGCAGAAGAGGGTGTTTTGAAGTGGTTTGGGCACATGGAGAGAATGAGTGAGGAAAGATTGACCAAGAGGATATATGTGTCGGAGGTGGAGGGAACGAGGAGAAGAGGGAGACCAAATTGGAGGTGGAAAGATGGAGTGAAAAAGATTTTGTGTGATCGGGGCCTGAACATGCAGGAGGGTGAAAGGAGGGCAAGGAATAGAGTGAATTGGAGCGATGTGGTATACCGGGGTTGACGTGCTGTCAGTGGATTGAATCAAGGCATGTGAAGCGTCTGGGGTAAACCATGGAAAGCTGTGTAGGTATGTATATTTGCGTGTGTGGATGTATGTATATACATGTGTATGGGGGGGGTTGGGCCATTTCTTTCGTCTGTTTCCTTGCGCTACCTCGCAAACGCGGGAGACAGCGACAAAGTATAAAAAAAAAAAAAAGATTAGTTGACCTTGACTGGGCATTCAGTTGCCCATACCATCTCCGCAACCATAAGAAAGAAGAGTTTAGCAGGTTCTGTGATGTCCATCCCAAATGACAGGAGAGGCTGTCCAGTGCCATCCAAGAAATCCAGCCAAAGGTTATCCTCCAGAAACTTAGTCATTTGTGCAGGGCGAGAAGCATAGATATTTGATGCCCTTGAAGTCTTCAAGAAGCTGTTTCCAATCTTGGTGGTATCTGTTGAGGGCATCATTGCTTCGGGTCCATTTGGCTTATATACACACTTTCTGTCTGATGTCCTCTGCTTTTTCATGGTTATCACCAATCCTGATCTCATCAACATTTGCTTCATCACCCAGTGCTCTCAGGCACTCCTGTGAGGCTTCATCTGCAGTCTATAGGTACCCACCAGGATCACAGTGAAATACCTGGTGTTCAGGTTCTTTTGAATATTCTTCTAGGCTGTATAAGATGACAGTGAGCACCTTCATGTTGAGTAATTTCAGGAAGCCAAAGCATTGCATACCATTTTGGGAGTTGAGCTGGTCCTCCCACAGAGAAATCCTCCGGGATTTTTTTCTATTTCTCAGCTAGTTTTAATTTTGTTGTTTCATGGCACTACTGGTACCTCATTTGTGAATATTAGAGAAATCTCTTGGAACTAAGATGTGTTACATGTGCTTTTGAAATTGGAAGAAAAGCATGCTTTACACAACCAACAAACTTTTTAGAAAAATAGGAAGAATATTTTTGGCAGTTATGTGGCTTATCTTTGATGCTGAAGTTGTAGAATTTTAAAAAGACTGTAGTCACTGTTGCAGATATATTAATGTTTCAGGTTGCTGAATATGCTCGCAGATTTGGTGTACCAGTCATGGCAGATGGTGGGATTGGGTCTGTTGGACATATTATTAAGGCTTTGGCACTTGGGGCATCCACAGGTTAGTGCAGATACATGACTTTTCCTGTCTGAATTATATTTTAGCTGTTATGCTCTTTGTTTATTGTAATATATTCATGTATCTATGAGTTACTTTTGTGTATCATATACCATGTATGATATGATCTGATACTATGTGTAATATAATATCCTAGGTTTGTGTTTAACAACTTCATATCCTTATAGTAATGATGGGGTCATTGTTGGCTGGCACTTCGGAAGCTCCCGGTGAATATTTCTTTAGTAATGGTGTACGATTGAAGAAGTATAGAGGCATGGGTTCACTGGAAGCAATGGAGCGAAAGAATACACAGGGGGCAGCAGCTGACCGTTACTTTCATGGGTAAGTTGTTTTGATAAAGTTGACTGTAGCTCCCTTAACTTTAACATATTTGTAAATTGTTTTAATTTAGTGTAATGTAACATGAATTGAGGTCACATCAGTCTTTGTGTCACCTTAGCATGGCAGACATATTAGGATCATTCTAGCATAGAAATAATCACCATGTATTAACGTTTCTTAGGCCCTATTGTGAGCCGAGGATACTACATGCTTCAGCCTGTCCAGACTGTAGTGTTTAACATAACACAAGGAAAAAGGTACCTTACAACAAAGTGTAGTGGTCCCACCACCACTGACGACTGCACCATGGTAGTTGGCCATTTTACAAGATGTATACAGACTACAATAACATTATCTTTATTTTACAGTGCTGTATTCAGATAAGTAAGCTGAAGATAGTTTTGAAATACAACGTGTTTGTGATTGTGTAGCAGCATGCACCTTTATTTAGTTTCATGGATATTCATATGATTTCCTGGCCACATGACCTTAGTATTGATTAGAAATATGCCATTAGGTTTATGATATGTTAAGATCAATATTTGATACATTTTATTTGTAAGATCAAAGAGCACTAGTTACACAAGCTGGCACATGATGTACTGTTAGCTCAGAATGTGGTATTAAATACCATAAGTAACTCAAGAGTTGCACTCTCCCATATGTCTAGTTAATTGATATGCTTTTTGCTTGTTGGACGTTAGTTAAGTCTTACATTGACATATTTGATTGCCCTTCTGATCTCTGAAAAATTCATAGGATTCAAAGCAGATTCAAGTTAAGCTACTTCCATCCAAAAGTAGACTGCATTCCCAGTACTTTAAAGAAGCTTTTGAACTCGTAGCTTTTTGTCTTGGTTAAGAAGAATGGGTTTTAAGGTAGGGAGTTTCCTGTTGACCTAGTGAGCATGAAAAGAGGTTACACCATCTATCCGACTTGCTCTACATTTACTGTTCATAGTCAAGGCATTTTTAATTGGAGAGGGTTATGAATGTAGGAAGTAATTTAGTATAATTATTTATATTTTCACCATGGTTTCTTTTGTTTCTGTTTGTTGTATTGGAAGCTAATAAGTGACATGCAGATGTTAATAGTGGTTGGGGCCACACTTACATGTTGTTTGGAAGAGTTTTCTTATGATCTCACCTTTACATTGAATAAGACTGGAGACCTCAGAACTATTGTATCCTCAGTTCACTCTCTTTAGGCTTAGAGGAGTGTTTAGGAATCAAAACTCATTTCCTTTTATGACATATTTAAAAATTTTCTTTGAACCTGACACACACATTGCAGTGGGCTACAGTTTAAATCGAGTTCATTTGGTTCAGGATATGTCCTTGCTTATTATGAATAAGAATTTCATGTTGGTTTAGGATGTGTCACTATTTGTAATCAGTAGAGGGTGATCCCCTTTCTTTTTTGAGTAATTTTTTAAGGTGTTTTCAAGAAATTCATACAACATATAACTTGGATTGTGTGTGAAGATGAATGAGTCTTAGTTAAGTGAAGCTAGTGATGTATAGACATGGGAGTTGAACCCCTTACTACCAGGGGTCCAGGGCAGCACATTGGAGCTTATACTCTTTGACTGTCTGCCCTTGTTGTTATTCTGTCAACTCAGGTTCACCTTAGGGAAAGAATATCATCTCAAAGACCAACATCATGCAGGTGACACACTTGTTCCTGGAATACTGATATTTTGAGTCTAAGGTCTTCTGTTTTGTCAATTTTACGGTATGGTATATAATGCATGCATTTTCTACTTATAGATTTGATGTTATAGTAATGAGATTGTACTGGAATGAATTAATATCCCTCTGATTTTGCTTGTCCTAGTACTGTAAACATTGAGCTAGCATGGATTCTCTGGTTAATGCATTTGTTGTACTGCATGACACTAAGTGAATATTCTTTTTATTCTCATACTGACGTCAGGTGAATGTTAGCAGTTAGGCTGACATATTTTGTTACAATGGTAGAATTAGTAGGTTGGGACATTATTCAGGAATATCAAGTAGACACATTAGGTAGAAGTAGTTGACAGGAACTTTAGGTAGGAGCCTTTGAAAACACTGTAGTAGAGTTTCATTGCATCATTGACCTGTTAAGAGCGAGGTACTAACGCTTAAGAAGCAGCAATGGAATTCATCACTTGTAGAGACTTGCTGTTGCCACCCCCTTGAGGGTATTCTCTAAGGGAATGGGCGTCAGAGATTAGAACAGATGGATTGTGGTGTATGTGGTGCAGATCTTTGTTTTTAGGATAAGGTTGTGAAGGGTCAAGTTTGATTTATGCTCCAACCCATTCTATGTGCGTGTGGCAGTGGAGATAAATGTTAACTCTCTATTTGCATATCCTCAAAACCTTTAGTTTTGAATTGATATCGTTGCATGGTTTTACTACATTCTTTTAAGAGTACTTACTTACATTGATTTTCCCCCTATTTTTATTTTATATCCATAATTGCCATTCCTGCCTTAGCTTGGTAGCGTCAAGAACAATTGAGCAACAGCCTTATTTGCAGACACTCATTGTCTGAGCTTTCATGTACGATGTATAAGAGAACCAGAGCCTACTTTCTATTGCCAAGTGCCCCAAACTACATGGTTTACCTGAACTGCTTCATATAAGCTTGTTCAACCCAGTGGTAGCTTATCATTTCCCAGTTACTGTGTTTGCCTGAATTACCCCAATTATTTTAGGAATACCCATGAAATTCAAATTCATGTTGCCAGCCAGGCAGGTACACTAAAATTGCTCATGTCCCGTAAGATTTGCAGTTCGTTCACTTGTTTTCTCTAATGTTTGTCTGAATATGTAGATGATTATTACTTCATACATTGGGTACGAGCCTAGTGAAGAGATATGTAAAGAAAAATTAGGGAAACACCATTTACTATATCATTTTTTCAACTACATGTTGAGTGTTTTCAGTCATTGGCAAGATTTCACCTATTTGCTCCAGTGTATTTTGTGAATATGTGGATCATTGTTCTCTGCTTGTGTGCTGCATTGCATTCCTAAATAGAGAAATGAACTTCTTTGTTATTTTTTTCATACTTTACCATTGTTACCCAGGTTAGCAATGTAGTGCCAGGAACAAAGAAAAGCTGCATCCACTCACATCCATTCTCGATCTGTCATGTGTAATGCATCAAAACCACAGGTCCCTATCCACAACCAGGCCCTATAGAATTCCATAGTTTACCCCAGATGCTTCACATATCATGGTTCATGTCGACCCCAGTATCCCACATCATTCCAATTTACTGTGTCCCATGCATACCTTGCACCCTTCTGCATTTTCATGCACAGGTCACTCAAAGTCTCTTTCACCCCATCCTTCCATCAACAGTTTGGTCATCCTTGTTCTTGTTCCCTCCACATTTGATACATATATCCTCTTTCTCATCCTTTCAGGGCTGAACATACGAGAATAGCATAGTGTGTACCATCCTTATTTTCTAATTGCCTTCATATGAGGTATTAGTACAGTGATATATAGTAGGAAAACATATTGAGCCAATTGAAGAAAAAATATTTTACCATAATATTATTCACCAAATTGGTCTCCCAAACACCAAGATCATGTTAAATACCAAAGTAGTAAAGTCAAAGCTATTTATTTGAATGAAGTGAAAGAATATTATATAAGAAAAAAGAACAATTGATATACTCTTCAGCTTACCCTTGAAGAAATGCATATGATGGGAGTATGCTCCTACCACAAGATCTTCATTTCTCTCTGGGTAAATTAAGGCATATATCACTTGTTTCTAAGTTGTTTGATTATTATTATTTGATATTTATTTTCATAAGAAATTTTTTTTTATTGTTTTGGTATGTAAGATGATCTTGGTGTTTATTCTACTAGCTCATTTGAATGCACAGATAATTTGGGTAGCATACACTCTGTTATTCTGGTATATTGCCAGGTTTAATTATACTCCATCTTCTCTATTTTATGTTTTTTCTAAATGTATAAATGATTATTAATTCATGCATATGTTTAGAACCTTCTGAAGAGAAATATATAGAATATACCTTTCTTTTTCTTTCATACATGTTTGACATTTCCCATGTTAATGAGGTAACACAAGTAACGTAGAAATAGCCTTATTCACTCACATTCACCCTCTAACTGTCATGTAAGACACATCAAAACCAGAGCTTCCCCATATGCAACCGGGCTTTACTGACCTTTCTGTAGTTTCCCCAACTGCTTTGTATACTTTTGTTCAACCTGTTGACAGCACTTGTCCCCTGTAAACTATATCACTCCAATATGCTCTATCCCTTGCGTGTCTTATAACCTCTTGCATTTTTGAGGCTCTGAGCCTTCATAACATCTTCAACTCTATCCTTTCACCACATCCATCTTAGAATTTCTTTTTCCTTTCTCCTGACCCCCCTGCTACTGTTTCTCTTAGTGTCAGTCATTCTCATGCTATCCCAGGCTTGCATTTTTCACTTTGTCACAATTTGATTTCTGATTCCACCACAGTCTACCTTTTGTCATGCATCCATATCCTACCATCTGTATGCTTCACATTTCACTAGCACATTTAAGCACTGGTGGGCTAAATACCATTCACTCCTTCACCCTCCCAGTTGCATTTACATTCACCTTATGCCATTTGCCACTCAGTCTCTCTTGGTATCTATGCAACTTTACAAACTCAACTTTTCTAGGCTTAGTCAATGACTATTTCTTTCACATGTATGTAATTCTTCCTAAACCCATCTCAGTCTTTCATACTCAGCTGTACCAAGAAATGTTCAGACATTCCTCGCACTTCATTTTTTCTTTCTTATGGGCCACTCTAAGCTAGTATTGGTCATATGAAAGTTTTATGACTCATTTGGGTCGAAAGCTCTTGACTTTTTCTGTAATGGCTTTTTGTGTCTCATGAAGTTCAGTGCCATGCTAAGGAAATATTTTTGTTTGAGATACTCTGGGGTCATCCACCTTTCTCAGGCTTCTAGTGTAGATGAAAATTATCACAGCCAGGCTTTGAATGTTGAAATTCACAATTTTCTCTTTACAGTTTAGTCTCTCTTAGTTGTTTGTAGGTGCTGGGGTTACAGGAGAGTGGTGTGGATGCTTGGGAACTGGAAGGATGGCGTGGGTGCTGGGGAATGAATGCTTATCTTTGTATCCTTGTATCCCTTATCTGAAAAATGCTCTTTATGTGTACTACTGCAAAATGCTAGACACAACAGAGAGAATATCTTGCAATGGGGTTTGATTATCTCAAAAGTGCTTATGTAATGAGAGGTGTCTACCATGAAATATACATGGGAGATCTGGTGACTTGACATTTAATAGGTAATATGCATGCTAGCTTAAATTCTTTAATGTGCCTGGTTCTTAGTTAATCATTATTGATAGGAAGAGGCTTGCACAGACCATCTGGTAGAGGTTTAGATATTTGATGGAAATTATATCTCACAGAATAGTAAATGTCTGCTTTGGTGACATTCACTAACTTTTCTGAAACTCATGCTATATACCTCAGGATTTTGAGCTGGTATTGTTTGATCCATCCCATGTAAAGGGAAATGGAGATTTTTCCTAATGTTTATATCTTTCCTTTTTGCTTTGTTATTTACCTCCTTTTGTGTATTTATGGAATTAAACCTCTTTCTTTTCACATCTACGAATTTAGTGTAAGGAAATGTGAGTACTTTACTAATGAAGCAGCACATTCAACATGTGATTTAAGCAGGTTTAATATACTCATGTATGCAGTATGCAGAATTCTTCACCAAATGTTGTAAGTGTTGCCATTAGATCTTGGAATTTGAAATATGATGTCAGCTCTTAAAGTATTGAAAGATGCTGCCTTGCTCTGAATGTGGGAAAAGATTTGCATGTTTTAGATAGCTAGTCATAATTATTCAATATGAAATTTTCCTTATCCGGTTGCAAAGTGAAATACTGTAGGAGTAGATCTTGATAGTTTTATTTTATGCCTGTTTGTACATATTGCATGTGCTTTCTTGGATGTTCAAAGCAAGGTGGTATATGTAGATTTTTTGTATGTCATATAGGTCACTTCATTTCTGCAGTGTTGAAAGTGCAAACGCAACCCTTTCAGCATTTATGAAAGTATTCTAAATATCAGTTTTACTATTAGTAGTTGCCCACCTTTATAAGGGCTTAATTCCTATGGAGATTTTTGCATATTATGAAGTTTAATATTGATTTATTTTATTATACTAGGTCACTGTCTCCCGTGTTGGCTAGGGAGGGCAAGGAAACAGATGAAAGAATGGCCCGACCCACCCACATGCACATGTATATACATAAATGCCCACACACGCCCATATACATACCTATACATTTCAACGTATAAGGATGTGTGGATCAGGTGTTTTCTTTGAAGAATGTATGTGAGAAATACTTAGAAAAACAGATGGATTTGTAAGTAGCATTTATGGATCTGGAGAAGGCATATGATAGAGTTGATAGAGATGCTCTGTGGGAGGCAAGTTGTTAGAAGCAGTGAAAAGTTTTTATCGAGGATGTAAGGCATGTGTACGAGTAGGAAGAGAGGAAAGTGATTGGTTCTCAGTGAATGTCGGTTTGTGCCAGAGGTGCATGATGTCTCCACGATTGTTTTAATTTGTTTATGGATGGGGTTGTTAGGGAGGTGAATGCAAGAGTTTTGGAGAGAGGGGCAAGTGTGCAGTCTGTTGTGGATGAGAGGGCTTGGGAAGTGAGTCAGCTGTTGTTCGCTGATGATACAGCGCTGGTGTCTTATTCGGGTGAGAAACTGCAGAAGCTGGAGACTGAGTTTGGTAAAGTGTATGAAAGAAGAAAGCTGAGAGTGAATGTTAATAAGAGCAAGGTTATTAGGTACAGTAGGGTTGAGGTACAAGTCAGTTGGGAGGTACGTTTGAATGGAGAAAAACTGGAGGAAGTGAAGTGTTTTAGATATCTGGGAGTGGATTTGGCAGTGGATGGAACCGTGAGAGTGGAAGTGAGTCAGGGTGGGGGAAGGGGCGAAAGTTCTGGGAGCAATGAAAAATGTGTGGAAGTCGAGAACATTATCTCCGAAAGCAAAAATGGGTATGTTTGAAGGAATAGTGGTTCCAACAATGCTCAGTGGTTGTGAGGCGTGGGCTATAGATAGGGTTGTGCGAAGGAGGGTGGATGTGTTGGAAATGAGATGTTTGAGGACAATATGTGGTATGAGGTGGTTTGATCAAGTAAGTAATGAAAGGGTAAGAGAGATGTGTGGTAATAGAAAGAGTATGGTTGAGGGAGCAAAAGAGGGTGTTTTGAAATGGTTTGGCCACATGGAGAGAATGAGTGAGGAAAGACTGACAAAGAGGATATGTGTCACAGGTGGAGGGAATGAGGAGAAGTGGGAGACCAAATTGGAGGTGGAAGGATGGAGTGAAAAAGATTTTGAGCGATCAGGGCCTGAACATTGAGGAGGGTGAAAGGTGTGCAAGGAATAGAGTGAATTGGAACGATTTGGTTTACTGAGGTCGACATGCTGTCAGTGGATTGAACTAGGGCATGTGAAGTGTCTTAGTAAACCATGAAAAGTTTTGTGGGGCCTGGATGTGGAAAGGGAGCTGTGGTTTCCATGCATTATACATAACAGCTAGAGACTGAGTGTGAATGAATGTGGCCTTTGTTGTCTTTTCTTAAGGCTACCTTGCACACATGCAGAGAAGGGGTTGTCATTTCATGTGTGGTGGGGTGGTGACAGGAATGAATGAAGGCAGCAAGTATGAATTATGTACGTGTTTATATGTATATGTCTGTGTATGTACATATATGTATGTGTTGAAATGTATTGGTATGTATATGCGCGTGTGTGGACGTGCTTGTATATACATGTGTATGTGGGTGGGTTGGGCCATTCTTTCGTCTCTTTCCTTGCGCTACCCTGCTAACGCGGGAGACAGCGACAAATATAATATATAGTAATATGATAATATATATATATTATTTTTTTTTATGTTGTACACACACACAGGTGTTTGTGCAAGGTCCCGTCTATTTTTCAAAAGTATATGACTCAGTTTTAGAATACAGTAGTTTTTTTTATATTGAATAATGAATCTTTACAGGTGATAGGTAGTCTTTTAGTATGATCAGTCTGTTAGTTTATACAGATTAGATTTATATTATGCTAATATTTGTTTAAAGTGTACATCATATTCTTCAGTGTAGTCTCTTATGCAGTGTTTGACAGTGGTAGGCATCAGCAAGACATGCATGTTTTCCATGCTCATTTGCTGGCGTTGTGTCTAACCTCCGGTTGTTGTGCTCAGGGGCCCACGTAGCGGGGTCAACTGTGCATGCAATAAGCCATCGGGCCCAACTAATCCTGCATCAGTGGCCCACAGTCCAAACTGTATGATGTATTTAGGGGGGTAAGACTAACCTGTAGAGTAGTTGACTACATACTTAGAATGTGAGCGTCAGTGCCCACCCAAACAGACAGAATCTTGTGTAGCTTCATCATAGCATGTTATAGTAGTTTAACTTCCTTGCATGTGTATTATTTGGTTGTATATGATTTTATTCTGCTTTAAGTCTTGTTTCAAATATTTATAGTCATATAAGCTTTCGTCTGTTTCCTTGCACTATCTCGCTAACATGGGAGACACCATCAAAGTATATTAAAAGAATATATGCTTTCCATAGATTTATTTTATAAAGCTTGGATGAAAAGCTTAAGAAGTAATGTTGGTAAATGCTGCCTGGATAGGTGTCACTTAGTGTACTTTCAGCTATTTTGATGTTAAAAGTATAGTATGAAATAAACCTAAGGTTAGCCAGCCATCAGCTAGAACCCTCTCCTACTGACAGAGGGGCTTTTTGCTGTGGTTTTAGAGTTTTGATTCACCCCACATAAATGATTTCGTTGAATTTTCATTAACTCTTTAAGTGTGTAATTGGTTTTTATCTTTCATCTTCTGCCATTGTGCAAAAAAACTGCAGAACTTGAAAAGTTATGATTAACTGCACCAAAAAATATCCAAACCAGCATTTTCTCTCAAGTATTAAAGAGTTCAGTGTTTGTAATTTAGGAAAATCACATGATCTTCCAGATTGGCCAGTCCTAAGTATTTTCTTTGTTATAAAGCACAAGCTCCAGGTAGATTGAAAAAAATATATTATGACCATGAAAAAAAACAATAATTCAAGTAAAAGAAAAATACAGAAAATTTATTTACTTATCATCTGGTATAAGTGACCTGAAGGAGAGACCTTACAGTATGACGACCACTGGGAGTAGAATTGATAGGCACATTTTTCAGATGTGTGCACTATTTCTCTGTCGATATGCAACAGTCCTCAAAAGTATATACATGAATGAGAACCTGTTTGTTATACCATATATTAGTTTACATAATAGGGTATAGGGTGTATGATATTAATTGTCAAAGAGGGTTTGTTAGTCTCTATTTTTCAGCTGATTTTATTGAAACTAAATTATTTATTATTTATTGATGTTTTTAGTCAAATACTCATTTCATTTCCTACATTTTCAATGTATTTTCATAGACGATCAGATATGTTAGCTATTGATAAATGCAGCATCATATGAGGGACATTCTTAACAACATGGTTGGGCTAAGAAGGTATTTAGTAGTAATAAAGCTGATTGAATTTGTTTCCAGGTATGTTCTGATGGACTAATTGAAAGGGAAGGATGGTCATTTAAAAGCCTAATTTCTTTATATCCTAAATTCTTCCAAGGAACATAAGTACATGAAATATAAGTTTAATGGAAACTTTGTATTTCCTCAAGGCTGACAGTGTTCAGGAAGTAGCAACAACTGCTGCAAATTTAAAAGAAACATCTTCAAGGTCACCCAAATCACTTGGTCAGAAATGGGGCTTGCATGAGACACAACCTTCTCATACTCATGATGCTGTGTCATGTGCATCTTTTCAGTACTGCCAAGGAGTTTTATGGATTTTTTTAGCACATGCAACACTGATAGCTCTCTTATTTGCCATAATTTTATACAAAAAGATGGCCATTTGCACCATAAAGATTGCTGTACATGTGAAAGAACATGGTATAAGAATTTGTTTATTCATGTGAGTCTATTTAAGTGTTGACCAAGGAAGTGCTTATCTCAGACTGGCAGATAGTGAAACAAGCTATGTCTTGTTTCACCTTGAAGTTTCTACTTAAGTTTCCTATTAAGTGTAAAGGCACAAAAGAAAATGTTGCACTATTCGAATATTCACAAGTAGTAGGTAGGGACATGTAGGCAGGAGCATTAGATAGAAGTAGTCTCTAGGAACATTAGGTTGGAGCTTCTGCAAACACTGCACAAGACTTTCCCTCTGTCAGTGGCCTGTTAAGGGTGAGGCATTAAAAACTAAGAATTAGCACTGGAGGTCTGTAGTTGTGGAGACTGTTACCATGGCCACCCTTTTGAGGTAGTTACAATTGGAACAGGTGTCAGAGATATGGATAAATAGATAGATTAGAGTATTCTAAATGAGTGTAGAACTATGTGTATATGTGCGAAGAATATTGAATTGTAATGAAATAAAGAAAAAAAAATGCACTGTGGTGATGCACAGTAGGCTGTCACATGTTTTTTGGACACTTAGCATTCTGGATCAAAGTTAGGAATTAGTGGACAATTCCTTTACATCCCAACCTTGGTCGATGAATGGGTCCATAGCTTACCAGACTAAATTTATAATACAACAAACTTTCATGGAAATATTCATTAGATCCTAAACTTATTCTGGTGGGATCCGTTAGTAGCCAAATTCAAATACATTCAAATGCATTAGCAGATGTTTACTGTAATGCATAGCAGTAGCTAACACCTATTTTTCTAGAAAAAATAAATATACTGAAAATGCAATAGTGTATATGGAATTGCAATGTGTTTGAATAAAAACCTAAACAAATTCTAAATGATTTACAGTTTGTTACATTAAAGTGAGTTGTTCAATAAAAGATTGAAAAGTATTTTGATATAGAAAGTTACATGTGGTACTCCCTGTAGTTTCTTATTCTGTGACATAGTGTATATACAAGATGGCTACGGTTTTTATTATTTGATGTCTTGTGTATGTTCTCTCTTCTTCTCATACATGTTTGCAATTTCCTGTATAGTAAGATAGCACCCTTTTATATATCATAGTCTGTACGAGTTACCTCTATGTACTTTTTTCTTTTCTATGCTCTTGTTTCTTACACTGTGTTATAGCCTACTCATGACATTATTACTCTTTTTACATTTTATTATATCACTAAACATTACTTTCTTTAAATTAACCACTTTTGTAATTGATTCCATGCTGACTGTTATTGAAGGTATATGAATTTAGCAAAAAAGTCAATGCCTTCTGATCACATAAACACAGAAATCATTCTTGAGAGGTTGGCACAGTCATATTCACCATGGTTTTTCACCCCACTTTTTTGTCTTCAGCTATCTTAAGTATATTTCCCTCACTCTTATTTTCAACACCATACTCTGAGAGTTTATTATTTGCAGAAAAGTCATAATCAGACAGGTAGTTTTTCTCAACTGATGATTTATTTAACACAACCCATCATTTTGAGGGTTAATAGATTCTGGGAGGCTAGCTTCCACATAAGGAGTTGAACATTCATGTGGGAGGTTGGTTGGCACTTGACTTTTAAGAGACTGAATGGATTCTTTTGCATCTCTGATGTATCCTTTCTTTTGGTTGTCATCTTATGGCATCCAGCTGATTGTAACATGCCTAGGAAATTTGATTTGTGAAAGAAGTTACATCTGCAGATTTGTATTCATAGCACCATGCTATGTAACTGTAGATTGACATCCAAGGCACCAAAAGGGTTGAAACAAGTGAAAAGAAAGTATGATATCTCTTCAGTGCTTTGAATGTAGATGACTTAGAAGTCATCACTTAAATGGTGTATATGTGATTCAAGTAATGATTTATGCATTGTTGCCATGTACAGTATTTCATATAACCCATCATTCTGATATGCTCTTAGGCTTGTTTTTCATTGCTTTGGATGACATTACTCATGAGATGTAATAAAGTAAGTTATCTCCTTGGAAATTAAGAGTAAATGTACCTATTACTAAATGTTCTAGTTTGATAAGACAGTGCCATCAACAGCTGTAATTTATATTTTTTGATGTCATGAACTATTTACATTTTTTTTAGAGTGAATTAGATTCCAGCTTTTTTTTTTTTCATATATTTGATAAGAACATTGCCATGGGTAAAAAGTGAATTTTATGGCTTGTATAAATATGAATGGGAAGCAGCAGGCAACACAACTTTATTTTAGGAGTACTCTTAACACTCATCACCATTGTGGCTGGGATAATTGTAACAGGGGTGTCCATATTATAATATTCCCCCTGATTTTTGTGGTGAGAATGACTGATAAAGTATCTAGCAAAAGGTAGAAATATGTATGCAGCTTTTATGGGTCTGAAGAAAGTGTATGAGAGAGTGGAGTAGAATGCTCTCTTGGATGTCGGTAAGGGGGACAACTGTAAGATGGGTTGAAAGCCTTCTATAGAGGAGTGGATGGAGAGAGTTGAGCAAAAGTTTTGTTATACATGTGGGTGTGAGGCAGAGCTGTGTGATGTCACCTTATCTTTTCCACATATGTGTTTATGGAGTGATGAGAGATGAATGCAAAACTAGAGTAAGGGGCTGCAGATATAGTGTGGTGGCTTGTGACATGCCAATTTGTAGATGATACTGTATTATTATGCTGAGAGTGAAGAGGTGTTGCAGAAGATTGTAAGTGTTTTATGATGTGTGTAAGGTCACGCAGTTAAAAGTATATGTGAGTAAAAGTAAAATATTGGTGTTTGAAAGGAAGCGGAGTGAAAATATAATTTCGCAAAGTCCTGTAGAATGAGAGAAGGAAGTTTACTAAACTGTGTTAGAGATATAGAAGGCGAACAACTGGAAGAGGTGACAGAATTTAAGTATTTTGGAGCAAACTTGGGTAAGTTTGGTTATGTGGAAGGAAAGAGCAGTATGGGGTGGAAGAGTTATTGGATCCCCTAATGAATAATTAAAGGTAAAGGTGTAAGTTTGGGAGTGAAGAAATGATTAAGTGACAGTATATTGGAAAAAGAATGAGTCACAAATGTTAAGAATCCAGGCTGTGGAAATGAACTATTTGAGAGGAGCATGTGCTATGACTAGATGGAAAGAAGAAAGGAATGAGGGGGTGTATGAGAGATTTGGTTTGTCTGGGAATGTAAAGTAAATTAATTGTAGAGTGAATGAAATGTAATGCTTTGAGGTGGTTTGGGTATATATGGTGGGACAGGGATAAGTTGAGACTTATTATGGCAACCCCCTTGATATAAGTTCCCCCCTAGGGAACGGGCATCGGAGATATATAGATGTTTACTCTCGTATGCATTATACAGTGACTTATTCACATATATCGTAAACAAATCACAAAACAGAAATGGAAGAGGTATACAAATTTATAGTATGATTACAGTTGATTTTAAATGTTTAGAGTTTATATTTCCATTCTTTGTCAGCTTATTTGGTTTAAAGTTTATATTCCCATTCACTGTCAACTCATTTGTTTCGTACCTTTATTCTTTACAGTAGTACTTGGAAGCAAATGGGTTTGATTAACTACTTAAGTTTGGAAAGTATGCACAACAGATCATTCTTTGATTAACTGAATCTTGTTTTTCAGTATCTTCAAAAGTATAAAAAGGTCAGTGGAAATTTCTGATATTCAGTCATATTCACTACTTGATGTTCAGTTTAATACTGATGACAGATGTGAAACTCCAAAGGAGCCCATTGTTTTCCTCTTACTGATTGGTGTGCAGCATTGAGACTGCCATAGCCCCAAGTAAGTGGAGGCTTGTGTTCTGTAATAGTAATATATGTGACATCATACAATATTGATGTCCGTACTGGAAAATCACAATAACACTGAAAAGGAGCCAAGTATATAAATCAGTTTTAAGATTGCTTATTGTCAAATCTAAATGTTATATTATGACTTGACTGTTTCTTTGTTAACATGTTTGCTTCAAACCCTTTCTTCATAAGAAATGGGAACACTTTCTCTGGTGCTTCTGTCTCCAGAAAGTGCTTCCCTCATCATTGTATTTTGAATGCTTGCTAGATGCCCTTATACAGGCAATATACATAAGGGAGAGCAGCAGACATAACCATCTTGGATTCAGAACGGCAAACAATGGACTGTATTTGAACATAAATTCCTGGTTAGTATGGAGACAGTACTCTTGCAGATTCTGCACATGTGAGCATCACTTCACTGATTACCTGTACCATTTTGATTGTTGGCATTGCCAAACTGTGTTAGAGTTGCCCTCTGCCAGTGAACTGGTAAGGATGGGGCACTAAAGGCTAAGAAGCAGCACTGGAGTTCACCAGTTATGGAGATTTGTTTACCATGGCCACTACCTTGAGTGAGTTCATGAAGGGAACAGACATCCGGGATATAGATAGATACATAATGAAACTTTGCAGCACTGAACTAATATTAGAGTGTATACTTGCATATGATGTACTGTTGCTTATTATCTTTATTTATGATATTCATGATACAACATTGCATCATGAAATTTAATGTTCTCTTTTCTGGAACTGTTATTGTACCTTTTATTGGATTGCAAAACAGTGCCAGCAAGTATTTATCAGTCCATTCCTGAGACCCTTTTTTCTAGCACATAACACCTCCAGTAATACGACTATACCATTAGCTTCCACCGTGTAACCTTTCTGTACTAACTGTATGTTCATGCACATTCAGTCATTAATTCTTAGCACAGTGCACAGATGTAGTTGCTTGTAAATTCGTAACAAGCTTAGGAAACAAGTTAGCTTTATTATTTAGTTCAAGTATCTTTATCTTTTAAAATGTGATTCATAACCTTAGTTGAGAATACAGAATTGTGTATTTTCACTGTATTGTCTTATAATGTTAATTGCAATGTTCTTAAAGGCATTAGTGCCTGTCTGTAGTTTAATTATTTCACATTATAATTTTGCAGAGAAGGTGATGGCATCAAAGTGGCCCAGGGTGTAAGTGGGTCAATAGTAGATAAAGGTTCCATTTTGCGCTTCTTACCTTATCTGGTCTGTGGCATCCAGCATGGTTGTCAAGATATTGGAGCAAAGTCTTGCTCAATGTTGAGGTGAGTACTACCTTTGCCAGCATCTGTGAAACAATAAGTTTATGTATTTAACCTGTAGATTTTTAGCTGTTTGTGATTTGTTTAACTGTAGTTAGCCATTTACCCAGTAAAGAACTATGGGAGACATAAGGAGATTGATTTCTCTGAATACTGTGTATTTTTTTCATAAATGTTTGCCATTTCTTGTGTTACAGTGTAGCTCCAGGAACAGATGAAGAAATGACCTCATTTGTTCACATCCAGTCTCTAGCTGTCATGTATAATGCACCAAAACCAGAAACCCTTTGTCTAGAACCAGGCACCACAGCCCTTTCTGTGGTTTTCCCCAATATCTTCACATGCTCTGGTTCAGCCCATTGCTTCCATATACCATATTGCTCCAAATTGCTCTTACCTTTGCATGCTTCACACCCTCCTGCATGTTCAGGCCCTGAATACTCAAAGCATCTTTCTCTCCATCCTTGCGTCTCCCTTCTTGGTTTCTCCCCTTTTAGTGTTCCCTCCACTTACGGTATCTGTATCATCCCAGTCATCCTTTCCCCACTCTTTTCCATACATCCATTCCATTTCAGTTCACCCTCTTTATCTCTCATACATGATTTTTTTTTACTGCCCACCTCTCTCTTACCTTATTTCATATTTGATCTACCACTTCACACAAGATATTGTCCTTGTACAATTTATTTCCAGCACATCCATTCTTTTTTTCATTTTTGTCTAAGGTTCATGCCTTCCATCCATACAAGATTACTGTAACATCAGAAATCCCCATCTTTATCTTTAAAAATAGTGGCACCTCTTTTCACACATTTCACATTGCACCCAAGACTCTCATCCACCCTTTGGCTCACTTCAGTTCCTATGGTTACATTCTCTGCCAAATCCACTCCAAGGTATCAGAAGCACTGTGCTTCCTCCAAGTTCTCTCCATGCAGATTCACACTCCAAATAACCTGTTTCTTTCTGCTGCTAAACCAGATAATCTTGCTTTCATACACATTTACTCTTTAACTTTCTCCTTTTACTTACACTCCCAAACTCAGAAACCAGTCTCTGCAGATTTCTCACATGAATCTTCCACCAGCACCATGTCATAAGGAAACAATAAATCAACCCCCCCCTTCCCCAACAGACTGCATATTTCTCTAAAGACCCATGCATTCACCTCCCTCACTATTCTTATCCCATCCATAAACAATTAAATTGCTACAATGACATCACTTACCTCAACCACTGACTCGCCACCACCTTGAACCTCTCTTCCTACTCATGCACATGCCTACCTCCCTTTTTAAAGATTTCTCCTTCTAACAGCTTCCTCCTTCACCATATATTTGTAGCACCTTTCACAGAGTATCTCATATTTGCACATACGTATATGCTACAGGCAAGACTCTTGGTTTCTCTTAAATATTCTCTGTGCATACCACCATCTGCTCAATCACTAGTCTCCCATACAGTTTACCAGATAAACTTTTACCTCTGTAATTTGAAAACTGATTTTTATCTGCCCTTGCCTTCATACACTGGCAACAGGCATTCTACCCGTCCTCAGGCACCTCACTATGATCCATGCATACGTCGAAAATAATACTGAAGACCAATCAGGAACACAATCACCCCCCCCCCCTTTTTATTAAGAAATTCAGCTGCAGTCCCATCCACTCCAGCAGCTTTGCTGTGCTTCTTGTTATTCAAGGCTTCCACCACCTAATGTCTTTTTGCCAAATTTCTTTCCATGACTATCTATCTATCTGTCAATATCTCTGATGCCTGTTCCCAACAGGAACTCCAAGGGGATGACCATACCAATAGTCTCCATAACTATGGAACTCCAGTGCCGCTTTTAACATACCTCCCTTGCACATTTGTCCTCCTGTTATCGAAGACATTTAACACCCCTTCATGATACTCATTCCATCTCATTTCTGCCTGTTACTTTTTCCCAATTTACCCTTCACCAATATTTGTATTTGTTCTCTTTTTCTCACACTGTTAGCATGCTTCTAAAACATTTTCGTATTCTCCCTGAAATTTGCTGGTACTTGCTCACCCCAGCTGTCATTTGCCTTTTTTTTTTTTAACTCATACACCTTACTTTTGACCTCCTGCCACTTTCTGTTGTATATCTCAGTTATTTTTCTCCTTCCTTGCAAATAATAGCTATGCACTTCTCATTTTCTTTCACTAACAACTCTCATCCCACCACTCACTATTTCACACCTGTCAACCTTCTTTTTCCCATGTGAATTAGGGCAGTGGGTGAAGAATAGAAGGTTTTTAAGGAAGCACTGCACCAGCATCATGTCTCTTCAGCTGTGTGTTTCTGTATGCCACGATGTTACTCTCATTCTGTTCTACAGGTATTATTTCAGCCACTGTTCTCCAGAACTGTCTGCATGTGTCCCCACCCCACAAAGTTTAGACCCATGGCATACAATTGATTGCTACTTTCCACAGTTTCTGTTTGAAGATAGGCCATTCGAGGATTGGCTGTTATGTTATCTCCTTCCTTTGAACAGCTAAGCTGCGGAATTCTCCTCCTTTCATCATACCCTTTCCGTGTAAACTTTCTTCTTTTAAGAGTAAGGACTACAAACACCTGTAGAGCCCTGATTAGTTTCATTTTCTTTTTCTTTTACTTTTTTCTTTCACTCAAGGTGACCTTTGATTGAGGCATGTTTTTGTTTTCCCGTCTGTCTCAATTAAGAATAAGTCTTGGAAACTTCCAGATGATAGTTATTTCGGTTGCCATGTAGGTAAATCACTGAATTGTTTTGAAACTGCTTGGAAGTAGCAAGATTAACAATATTGGATTAATTCAGAATAAAGTAATTAAATGCATGATATTAATCCTTGTAATATACCAGTTCATTTTGTGCTTGCTGAAAGACATGTATTAAGTAGGACTAACTACTTTGAAATTTTATTCTATAGTCTGTGTCCATTTTACCATAGACAGGAAATTTTATTTAGATTAGCAGTGGGAATACAGTACATTGTTTCTTGCTTTTAAACATCCTTCAGTGATGATGTGGAATTTTTGTCAAAGAATATTCATGCATTATGTTAATTTTTTTCATACTATTTGCCATTTCCTTTGTTAGCAAGGTAGCGTTAAGAACAGAGGACTGATCCTTTGAGGGAATATTCTCACTTGGCCCCCTTCTCTGTTCCCTCTTTTGGAAGATTAAAAACGAAAGGGTAGGATTTCCAGCCCCTGCTCCCTCCCCTTTTAATTGCCTTCTATGACATGCAGGGAATACATGGGAAGTATTCTTTCTCCCCTATCCCCAGGGACAGTTATGTTAATGTATTATTATATATTCTTAATTTGGGCAAACACCATAATAAGTGTTTTTTACCAGGACAAGCTACACTTTCTATGTTTTTCACTTGGTTGACCTAAATTTTCCTTGAGTTTCATTTTAGACCAAAGGGTGGATGTGTTGGAATGGAAATGTTTTAGGAGATATGCGGTGTGAGGTGGTTTGATTGAGTGAGTAATGAAAGGATAACAGAGATGTGTGAAAAAAAGCGTGTGGTTGAGAGGGCAGAGGAGGGTTTGTTGAAATGGTTTGGACATACGGAGAGAATGAGTGAGGAAAGATTGACAAAGAGGATACATGTGTCAGAGGTGGAGGGAACAAGGAGAAGCAGGAGACCAAATTGGAGGTGGAAGGATGGAGTGGAAAAGATTTTGTGTAATTGGGGCCTGAACATATAGGAGGGTGAGAGGTGTGCTAGGAATAGAATGAGTTGGAATGATGTGGTACACTGGGGTCGACATGCTGTCAATGGACTGAACCAGGGCATGTGAAACGTCTAGGGTAAACTGTGGAATGGTCTGGGGCCTGGATGTGGATAGGGCGCTGTAGTTTTGGTGGATTACACATGACAGTCAGAGACTTAGTACGAATGTATGTGGCCTTTTTTGTCTGTCTTCCTGGTGCTACCTCGCTGAAGCAGGGGGTAGAGATGCTGTTTCCTGTGGGTTGGGGTAGTGCCGGAAATGGGTGAAGGCAAGCAAGTATGAATATTTACATGTGTATATATGTTTATGTCTGTGTATGCTTGTGTATATATATGTATATGTATGTATATGTGCGTGTATTGGCATTTATGTATGTGTATGTGTATATGAGTAGATTGGGCTGTTCTTCGTCTGTTTCCTGACACTACCTCGCCCACGCAGGAAACGGTGATGAAGTGTAACAAATAAATGAATACCAATATGTATATGAGTGAATGGGCCATTCTTCGCCTGTTTCCTGGCACAGCCTCACTGATGCAGGAAACAGCGATCAAGTATAATAGAAAATAAATATGTTTGTTAATCATATCATTTTATCACAGTGATATTCTGTATCATTATTTTATATATGGTTAGAATTGTCTTTACCATAACTGCAGCTTTGAAAGAATATAACTACCAATGCATGCACATAATTCATTAGAAAAAGATTTCAGATATATTGGGTAATTAAGAATATGTAGGCAGAAATTTGGAAAATGAAAAATTAAGCTCTTTACAGCATCTACTTTTGCTTTTGCTGTGATGTATTGTTGAATTTATGAAAGGCACACAATGCATTATATATAAAGTGACAAGAAAAAGTATTCAAGCATATTCATAAAAGATTACTGATCTTCATGCTGAAGTATGAAAAAGTAAATCCTTCGTTTTACCGTGGGTTTTTTGTTGAAATTACAAATGATGTGCACCTCTAAACCGTGAGGAAATCTATTTCCATGTGGTTTTTGTTGCAGTCAATCATAAGCTATAATGTGAAGTATGTTGCAGTTTGAGGGTTAAGTTACCTTACCCAGTAGGAACCTCTCAGTGATTTCAGAACCTTCTCTTCACAACCCAATATGGTGTTAAATTGTGCTGCTGCTGCTTCTGTGATCAGTCAGATTGAGCCCAAAGGTGAACATGTCCACACCAGCCTTGCTGATTAAGGTGTGTGTTGAGTGCCCAATGAATTCTAAATTTTTGCATAAGCAGGTACATAATCTCTCCGATAAGTGCAGGTAGAATTTTGACTAGCTTCAGACCATGGATGTTTTTCTGACATTTTCTCATACTTGCAATATCTTTGGTCCTTATTGGTGTTATTGTGCAGCATTCCATTCCTTTCTTTCCAATACAAAATAGAAGATAATCTTTAGATGTAAATTAGAAACCAGATCTTATATTTTCCTTTTGTTCAGGATAGTAAGTCTTCCCCAGAGAATAGGTTGTTGCTATCCTTTACCACTCTGCAGGATCAGGATTAAAAACTTAGTTGTACATAATGCAGTTTGAGGGTTAAGTTACCTTACCCAGTAGGAACCTCTCAGTGATTTCAGAACCTTCTCTTCACAACCCAATATGGTGTTAAACTGTGCTGCTGCTGCTTCTGTGATCAGTCAGATTGAGCCCAAAGGTGAACATGTCCACACCAGCCTGGCTGATTAAGGTGTGTGTTGAGTGCCCAATGAATTCTAAATTTTTGCATTAGCAGGTACGTAATCTCTCCGATAAGTGCAGGTAGAATTTTGACTAGCTTCAGACCATGGATGTTTTTCTGACATTTTCTCATACTTGCAATATCTTTGGTCCTTATTGGTGTTATTGTGCAGCATTCCATTCCTTTCTTTCCAATACAAAATAGAAGATAATCTTTAGATGTAAATTAGAAACCAGATCTTATATTTTCCTTTTGTTCAGGATAGTAAGTCTTCCCCAGAGAATAGGTTGTTGCTATCCTTTACCATTCTACAGGATCAGGATTAAAAACTTAGTTGTACATAATTCCCTCAAAGGTGTATGGCTCAATTCACCCCATATAAATTGGATTTGAGTTCAGATTTATAGATAGTTATGTATATTTCTTGTCTGTAGTCTGAAGAATAAATTTACGTCTTATGGGTTTGCAAAATTCTTAATGTCTAATTTTGTACATTATTGAAAATTAAACCTCTGATTTTTAGAAATGGGGGCAATAAAATTGCTTTTTGGTGTGAATTGCATCGTAGGGCCTGAAAACATGATAATTTTCATCATAGGTACCTGGCAAACGCGGGAGACAGTGACAAAGCAAAATGAAAAAAAAAATGTATCTTTGTAGATGATTGTTTGTATGAAAACATGAATTTTATCTGTGTGAAAACCCCCTTTTTTACAGAGGTGATAATGCTTATATTTTGTGTAAGATCACAAATTTTTACAAATGGCTACAGAAACTTGTGGTTGGCTTGAAAAAGTTCTGAATTTTGATCTTCCAGCAAGTATACAAAAACTGTAGAACTCCCATGAAGGGGTGGCCACAGCAAAAGAGTCGCCACTTATCCTGGTCCTTACATGCCTCCCTAGCATTCACCATTCCATGCAGTTACTCTGTTTTTGTCCCTCCAGTCATGAGTGATTAAATGGATTGCAGATCCAGTTTTTCCTAAATTCTGGGAATGAGATTGCAAACAACGATATTACAGTCTACAGAGCTTAGATATATTGCTAGGATTCATTATTGGTTTTTTCCTCCTTCATATTGATAGTTTTCAGAATCTTTGCTACTACTTCCTTTGAAAAAGCAACAGTTGTTTTATTATTCATGCTGAATATATAAACTTTGGACAGATTGATCATAAGATTTTTACTCTACTCTGCTATGATATATTTGTTTCTGATATTTATATTATTTTCTTTTTATTCCTGCATAGCACAGTTGAAATTTCACTTTTTTGAACATTAAATTTTTGTTATATCTTTATGCTAGCAGACATAGTATGGGTTATTGAACCTTGAGTCAAGGATGTCTCATTAATGCTATATTTATATACATACTTTAGCGTGAGCCAGGTACCCATTTTATTGATCATCCCCCAAAGGGTGGATGAACAACTGGGTTGATTGTGGACTGACTGCCACATCCAGGATTCAAACATATGTGCTTGACCCAGGGTGGGTTGTGAATGTGTCACGGTCAGGAATGCTACGGCTACACCAAGGAGTTCTATATATTGTGGCCCAGCGGAAGATTTGATTATTCTATGATTATAATATCTCTCTCTCTCTCTCTCTCTCCATATGCTAAAAGGAAACTATGGTTATTTTTTCCATTTATGGTATAAAGAAATGAGGAACAAGTACAGTTCAGTGGAGGAGATTTTTCCTGTAGAAGTATTGAGATATCCTCCTGTTGGGAGTTGATGTGTTGTCAAAGGGCTGAACTAGGGTGTGGAAATAGTCAAGAAATATGGAATAGTGTGGGGCATGGTTGTGGATGGTAGGCTCTGGTTTCAGTGCATTACACATGACTGCAAGGAGTGGATGCCTGCAGATGAGACTGTCAGTCGTTTGTTCTTTACATTACCTCACAAAAGCAGAAGTTAAGTGTTAGGAATTATGTGCTTTTTAGTTCAGTTAAATGATTAATCTATGTTAGACAGTTCTTTGGAACTTCCATGTTTGGTTCCATCTGCTATGGCTGGACATGACTGCTGAACATTTACCTTTCAAACAGTCTTTGTCAGGATTTAGATATGTCATTATACTTAAGAAAATTTACTTGATGTTGTTTAAATGTTTATCTGTAGTATTCATTGTTTGTTGAACTAAAAAGATGAAGTCAACATGTATGGCATTAATGTACACATTGTACTGAAGATTTCTTCATAGCTTGCTTCAAATTTTTTTTTCAAACATAATGTTGATTATGTTTGGAAGATGTATCTGTTCTGGGTAATTGCCCTGTATACTGGTCAGCTAAAAAAAAATCCCTTTCAACTGACCAGGGCCATGCTGTATAGTGGTGAGCTGAAAATTGAGCGGCGGACTATTTCGGCTCAGAAGGAAGGCAGCGTGCATAGTCTTCATTCATTTGAGAAGAGGCTATACTAGAAGAAATCCAACTTAACCTAAAGGCAGTACATAAGGTCTTGTCATTTTAAGACCTTATGTTTTTACAGTTGCTATGAATTTATATTTGATCAAGGCAACCCACCTAACATGAATGGCAGGCTGAAGACTCGCTCTTTCTTATTTACATTTAATTTGTTGATACTTATTATTCATGGGTTTATGGAAGTGCTGCTAAGAACTAGCTGTTGAGCATATTGACAGTAATTATTTTTCTGATGCAAGGAAACAAATTTATTGCATGTTTGACCATCATATGGTTATAGTTCCCTTCTGGCATCAACAGAATGGAAAAAAATTGTCATTATTTGAGTATCTCACAATATTTGGGAAACTATTATATGAAGTCAGCTGCTGTTGATAAAAAATTAATTGTAGCTATGCTTTGCTACCTTTATAATCAACTCTGTCTAGGAGGCCTTTTTCTGCAACATTTTGGGATGAGTTGGGAAATTTTTTTTTTTGCTTTAGTGGTACATAACAGATTTTTCAATAGAGATACCTTGCATACACTTTTTTCCTCTTCAGATAATTTCTTCCACTTATGTTGTTCATTCATCCCTCTCATTTCCTTCTCTTAGGTTTAGTTTTCCTGTTCTTCTTATGTATTATCTAACATCATAAATCTTGGTTTAACAAAGTAAAATACTTTCAGCTTTAATGGATGTTACATTTTGATATAACAGCCGAGGGAAATATATGTAAAATATATTATCTTACATAGTTGTTTAATTTGTTTATGGTTGGGGTTGTTAGGGAGGTGAATGCAAGAGTTTTGGAAAGAGGGGCAAGTATGAAGTCTGTTGGGGATGAGAGAGCTTGGGAAGTGAGTCAGTTGTTGTTCGCTGATGATACAGCGCTGATGGCTGATTCATGTGAGAAACTGCAGAAGGTGGTGACTGAGTTTGGTAAAGTGTGTGAAAGAAGAAAGTTAAGAGTAAATGTGAATAAGAGCAAGGTTATTAGGTACAGTAGGGTTGAGGGTCAAGTCAATTGGGAGGTGAGTTTGAATGGAGAAAAACTGGAGGAAGTGAAGTGTTTTAGATATCTGGGAGTGGATTTGGCAGCGGATGGAACCATGGAAGCGGAAGTGGATCATAGGGTGGGGGAGGGGGCGAAAATTCTGGGAGCCTTGAAGAATGTGTGGAAGTCGAGAACATTATCTCAGAAAGCAAAAATGGGTATGTTTGAAGGAATAGTGGTTCCAATAATGTTGTATGGTTGCGAGGTGTGGGCTATGGATAGAGTTGTGCGCAGGAGGATGGATGTGCTGGAAATGAGATGTTTGAGGACAATGTGTGGTGTGAGGTGGTTTGATCGAGTAAGTAACGTAAGGGTAAGAGAGATGTGTGGAAATAAAAAGAGCGTGGTTGAGAGAGCAGAAGAGGGTGTTTTGAAATGGTTTGGGCACATGGAGAGAATGAGTGAAGAAAGATTGACCAAGAGGATATATGTGTCGGAGGTGGAGGGAACGAGGAGAAGAGGGAGACCAAATTGGAGGTGGAAAGATGGAGTGAAAAAGATTTTGTGTGATCGGGGCCTGAACATGCAGGAGGGTGAAAGGAGGGCAAGGAATAGAGTGAATTGGAGCGATGTGGTATACCGGGGTTGACGTGCTGTCAGTGGATTGAATCAAGGCATGTGAAGCGTCAGGGGTAAACCATGGAAAGCTGTATAGGTATGTATATTTGCGTGTGTGGACGTATGTATATACATGTGTATGGGGGTGGGTTGGGCTATTTCTTTCGTCTGTTTCGTTGCGCTACCTCGCAAACGCGGGAGACAGCAAAAAAAAAAAAAAAAAAAAAAAAAAAACAGTTGTACATAAAAGTGTATTAATTTTCTGTATTTAACCGTGGAACATGTAAGAATTACATAACATACCATCTAGATAGTTCTTGCATATCATTAATGATATACATACCACCAGTAGGGAACCACTCAGTACCTTAAACCACACACCAATTTCTCAGACTGTGTCTGTCTGCCTACTGTTGTCTTCTGGCTGTCCCTATTTTCACCATGGTATTACCTTTTTAATTTATGATAACTTCCTAAAACCGGTGAATTGCTTGCCATATAAAACTGATAACTTGGTACCTAAGCTTGTTTTCAGTTCTGACTTGTTACTGTACCCATATAATTATGCCTTTTATGTAGCTACATATTTCTCTGCCCATGCAGCCATATATCAAACTAATTTCCCTTTTTCACTTAAGAGCTATCTTGTTTCGTTCTCATTTCTGTAATTACACTCGTCAACAAAGATTTTGTCCATTTGAAAAAATTTTTCTTTATTTTTGCATGCTGAATCCAAATACATTTTCAGGATTTTTTGTTCCAGCATATTCATATATCATTAAGTACAGTATATATGTACCAGTGCTCTATGGAGCATTTGAAACAAAAGGTTTGATAAACACAGCTAATTTTATTTTTTGTGAAGTGCAATAGCTTCTTTTTCAAAGCACAAGCCTAGTTAAATGAAGTCACCAGGGGCCTGCAGAAACATGGCTGGAAATTTGGGACATTCAAACACTGCCCACTCCTGAGTAGCAGTTTTCTGTCTGTTGTAAGCTAGAACTCAATGTGTAAACAGTGTTTTTTCTGCTCTCTTGGCAGATTGTACCCTATCACCATCATAATGCTGAAAAACTGTGTACATAGTCCAAATTCTTTCTGCTACATCAGCAGTGAATTGACATTCATATCCCAAAAATGCTCTTTCGGACCCCTCATTAAAAAATGCTTTGAGCATTACTTTGGTTGTTAAGTGGGTGACCAGGGTAAAACTTGGGCCTCCCATATTTGTTGTGTCACATGTGTCGCTTCTCACAGCATGGGGAAAAGGTTCATGCTGTATACCTTTTGCCGTTTCTACAGTTTGGAGAGAACCCAAAGTTATGCTTCAGATTGCTACTTCTGTCTGACAAATATAAATGGTGTAACATCAGAATCTAAGCATACTGTTAAATATCATAATTTACCATCTGCCATGAGGCCAGTACCTCACTGTCTGGAATTATTTGTACCAGAGCCTCCGAGAAACATGACAATGAGTCTGGTGAAAATAGACCAAGTAGAGGGCAATATGGATCCAATATTTGAAGCACTAAGGAGGGATGTTCCTGAGGGCAAATATAGCCGAAAATTGTATACTTCATCATTTTAGAGGCAAGTTTTTTAAGTGTAATACCAGCCTTATTTATGAATGAGTAATATGCACTTACTGTAAAATTTATTTGCTCTGTCATTAAACCATGCCTGATAGGAAAATTTTAGAAAGTTTCAAATTCAGTAAAAAGTACTATAAGGTCCATTTATTTTAGTTCGTGGGACAAAAAGAAATTGTTGACCAGTGTTTTTTCATACATACATTGACAAATTTCCAAGCTGCATGTATTTCTTATGTTCTATGCTGATTCCATTTATTCATGTGAAAGTATCAGTTCTCTTAACATTTTATTACTTTTGCTCCCATAGTGTTACTGCTAGCCATAAATTTTCATGACCACCTCTGTCAGTGAAAAAATAACCATGGTTGCTTGATGCTTCTCAGTGCTACTCTAACTTTCCTGTGCCCCAGTCTGATACTAGTTCTTATACATTTCTGGCTGACCTTACCCATGTTCTGTTCAGCTCTTTTATGTATAAAAGTATTGCCTGTCCTGTATGAGATTACTTTTGACATTTACAGTATGTGTGATTGCATGTGATGTATTACTGGTGGATGTTGTGTTTATGTTAATTACTTATTTCTTTTTACAGCGTGGACGAGATTACAAGAAATTAGCGCTATCTTGGTATATTGGTATATTAATCATTGTGTAGCCATTAGGAATAGCATATTGAAAGTAACCACAGACCTTTAAGATGGTTAAGTTGTTATTACTGTATATATACAAGTTGCTTCCACCAGTTTGATGGGAAAGTTTTATAGTGCTTCCAAGTTATCCCAGTTGATTTGATGCATAGAAAGTTTCCATGATTTTGTTTAAATGCAAGTGTTTATTATAAAGTTTGTTCATCTGAATACTGAGTTTGGAAACACCCTAGTTCCCAGAAGTACATTGGTGAAGCACTTTGATTGTAAAGGTATGTCAAGCATCTAAAGGAAAACAGTAAATCTGAATGTAATGTGTGTAGGCATTGTAACTTGCTGCAAAGTGTAGTTATAATTTTGAAGCAAATATTTGTGCTGTTGAGACAATACTTTTTTCTCACTTTTAGTGTCAACAATTGTAAGGAAAATCTTTATATTTTCCCGATGTTAAGTGTTTTGTATTATATTGAAATGAGCAATGTTTGTAGTATCATTTTGTTGGAATGCATGATTTTTAAGATTAAGAACTGTATATCAGGCAATTGTACAAAGGATCAGAGTCAGCCAAATATGATCAGAGTAATAGTTAAGTTTACCATTGGAGTGAATATTCCCGTAAGACTACAAAGCTTGATGTTCACAGGATCCATGGTATAGATACGTGACGTTAACATTGCATATGTAAAAACAATATTTATATTTTCTTTTCGTGTTTGATAATATTTTGAATATTTTCCTTTGGCATTGTAAATTCTTTTTTTTTTAGCTAGAAGGGAATACAAATGATTTGCAGCAAGATTGGGATAGTGACAGGTTTTCATATGGTCATCTGATACATTGTTTGCTTTGTATACTTCCTGTAGCAGCAGATCCAATGCTTCCATATTATGAGTACCTGATTGAAGTAAAAGAAGAGAGAGTACCTATGATGAGGTTATCATTAGGTAGGGTTAGAACCCACAACTCCTTTGGTTAACAATAGTTCTCTTTCCACCGAGCAAATTTCATAATGTTCATAGCCTATCTTGTGTATTGAATGCTACCACACACATTGCATAATGATCTTTCAAAGTTTTACCTGGATTTTTTTTAGCCTTTTATCTTAGTTTTCTGAATTTTCATGCTTATACAGGTTTCATATAGGTTGTACAGTAGATAGCCTTTCTGTCTTTCTCACTGGACTGTCTTGAAATTCTGTGATATCTTTATGTGTTATATTTGTAATTTCCTTAGTGGGACAGTTTTAAACTGAGCACATTGTTTTTGATATCCTTATCCTATTACCATGCATATATTTTATCTTTCTCTTCTTTCAAGACTATACAGTTTTTAGCTTAATAATTCTAAAGCTTCATTCTTATGATAATTTCAGTGCTTCATTTCCTCATTTTTCTTTTTTTTTGTGGTATCTTTCTGATTTCTCTCAAACATGTTTGTTATACCTTTCTTTTATTATTTAAGCATTGCATTCATCACTCCAGTTTACTGTCCTGTGCATGCCTTTCACCTTCCCACATCTTTAGGTCCTGAGCACTCAAAATCTTTTTCATTCCTTCCTTCCAGTGGAATGAACTAGGGCATATGAAGCAGACTAGGGAAACTATAGAAAGGTCTTTGGGGCCTTGTTGTGTATACAGGGGGCTTTGGTTTCACCTAGAGAATGAATGTGAGTGAATAAACTTTTTTTCATCCGTTCCTGGCTTTACCTTGCTAATGCAGGAAATGGCAAACAAGTATGAAATAAAGGAAAAATATACAGCAACTTTGCCAAAGGTGAATTTTCATTTTCAGCATAACCACAAGCAAGGAAAGTCCATTACTATTTAGAGCAGTATCTCTATATAATGTTTTTTCATACTTGATTGCTGTTTCCTGCGTTAACAAGTAGCACCAGGAAACATCTAGGGTAAACCATGGAAGGTCTGTGGGGTCTAGATGTGGATAGGGAGTTATGGTTTTGGTGTATTATACATGACAGCTAGAGACTGAGAGTGAACAGTTGTGGCCTTTTTTGACTGTTTTCCTGGTGCTACCTCATTGCTGCAGGGAGTGGCAATGCTGTTTCCTGTGGGGTGGGGTAGCGCCGGGAATGGATGAAGGCAAGCATGTATCTGTATGCATATGTTATGTATATGTATGTGCATTTATGTATATATATGTGTATATGAGTGGATGGGTCGTTCTTTGTCTGCTTCCTGGTGCTATCTCGCTGAAGCAGGAAACAGATCAAGTTTAATAATATTTTTTTCATACATATTCACCATTTCCTACTTTAGCAAGGTGGCATGAAGAGCAGAGGACTAAGCCTTAGTTGGAAAATCCTCACTTGGCTCCCTTCTCTGTTCCTTCTGGAAGAGTAAAAAACTGGAGGGGAGGATTTCCATCCTCACGCTCCCTCCCCTTTTAGTAGCCTTTTACGACCCACAGGGAATACATGGGAAGTATTCTTTCTTCCCTATCTCCACCGATAATATTTACTTATATTTTTTTATTATACTTTGTCGCTGTCTCCCACGTTAGCGAGGTAGCACAAGGAAACAGACGAAAGTGGCCCAAACCACCCACATACACATGTATACACGCCCACACACGCACATATACATACCTATACATTTCAAAGTATACATACATATACATTTTTTTTCTTTCATAGTATTTGCCATTTCCTGCGTTAGCGAGGTAGCGTTAAGAACAGAGGACTGGGCCTTTGAGGGAGTATCCTCATCTGGTACCCTTCTCTGTTCCTTCTTTTGGGAAAAATAAAATGAGAGGGGAGGATTTTTCGCCCCCCACTCCCTTCCCTTTTAGTCGCCTTCTACGACACGCAGGGAATACGTGGGAAGTATTCTTTCTCCCCTATCCCCAGGGATAATACATATACATACACAGACATATACATATATACACATTCATACTTGCTGCCTTCATCCATTCGTGTTGCAACCCCGCCACACATGAAATGGCATCCCCCTCCCCCTGCACGTGCGTGAGGTAGCACCAGGAAAGACAACAGAGGCCACATTTGTTCACACTCAGTCTCTAGCTGTCAAGTGTAATGCACTGAAACCACAGCTCCCTTTCCACATCCAGGCCCCACAAAACTTTCCATGGTTTACCCCAGACATTTCACATGCCCTAGTTCATTCCAATGACAGCACATCAACCAAGGTATACCACATCATTTCACTTCACTCTATTCCTTGCATGCCTTTCACCCTCTTGTATGCTCAGGCCCTGATTGCTCAAAATCTTTTTTCATTCCATCCTTCCACCTCCAATTTGGTCTCCCACTTCTCGTTCCCTCCACCTCTGACACATATATCCTCTTTGTCATTCTTTCCCCACTCATTCTCTCCATGTGACCAAACCATTTCAATACACCACCTGCTTTCTCAACCACACTCATTTTATTACCACACATCTCTCTTACCCCTTTCATTACTTACTCGATCAAACCACCCCACACCACATATTGTCCTTAAACATCTCATTTCCAACACATCTACCCTCCTCTGCACAACCCTATCTATAGCCCACACCTTGCAACCATATAGCATTGTTGGAACCATGTTGGAACCACTAATCCTTCAAACATACCCATTTTTGCTCTCCGAAATGAACCTAATAACATTGCTCTTATTCACTTTTACTCTCAGCTTTCTTCTTTCACACACTTTACCAAACTCAGTCACCAGCTTCTGCAGTTTCTCACCCGAATCAGCCACCAGCGCTGTATCATCAGCAAACAACAACTGACTCACTTCCCAAGCCCTCTCATCCACAAGACTGCATACTTGCCCCTATCTTCAAAACTCTTGCATTCAACCCCACTTATGTATACTTGTATATACACATTTACACACATGTACACATTCATACTTGCTAATCGTCATCCATTCCCAACACCAATCAGCCCAACAGGAAACTCACAAATGCAGGAAACTGATGATGAAAGGCCACATCCATCCATGGGCTGTCATACGTAATGCACTGAAACCACAGCCCCACAAACCTTTCCATGGTTTACCTGGGATGTTTCACTTGCCTTGGCTCAGTCCATTGACGGTATGTTGACCCCAGTATTCACTCTATTCTATGCACATCCTTCACCCTTCTGCTTGTTCAGGCCCCGATCGCTCAAAATCCTTTTCGTTCCATCCTTCCATCTCCAATTTGTTCTCCCCATTCTTCTTGTTCCCTCCACTTCTGACACATATATTCTCTTTGTCAACCTTTCCTCATTCATTCTCTCTATAACATTTCAACACACCCTCTTCTCTCTCACACACAATGTTTATTACCACACATGTTTCTTACCCTTTCATTACTTACTTGATCAAACCACCTCACACCACATATTGTCCTCAGACATTTCATTTCCAATACATCCGCCCTTCTCTGTACAATCCTATTTATAGCCCATGCCTCGCAACCATATAGTATTGTTGGAACTACTATTCCCTCAAACATACCCATATTTGCTTTACCTGATAACATTCTCTCTTTTCACACATTCCTCAGTGCTTCCAGAACCCTTACCAACTCCTCCATCCTATGACTCATTTTCACTTTCATGGTACACTTATTTATATATTATTTCATTTACGTTCACTGTTTCCCACATTAGCAAGGCAGTTCCAAGAGCAGATGAAGAAATAGCCTGATTCGCTCATATCCACTCTCTAGTTGTCATTTATGATGCACTAAAACCAGAGCCCCTTATCCACAATCAGGCTGCTTACACTCATTATTTCTATTTATTATACATGTTCCTCATTGTCCACTTTAGCTAGATGGTGTCAGGATCAGACAAATAAATGGCCTCATTCAACTCATACATAAAATGCACCTCCATCCAAAACACTTGTCTCCTTACTCCTCTTGTTTTCAGGTGGTTTGATTGTGTAAATAATAAAAGGGTAAGAGAGATGTGTGGTTGAGAGAGCAGGTGTATTGAAATGGCTTGGACATCTGTAGAGACGAGTGAGGAAAAGTTGACAAAGAGGATACATGTGTCAGAAGTGGAGGGAACAGGGAGAATGGGAAGACCAGATTGGAGATAGAAAGGTAGAGTGAAAAAGATTTTGAACAATTTGGGCCTCAACATGCACGAGGATGAAAGGTGTTCACAGAGTAGAGTGAATTGGAACGATCTGGTATACAGGAGTTGACATACTGATAATGGACTGAACCAGGGCACATGAAGCATCTGGATAAATCATAGAAAGGTCTGTGGGGCCTGGTTGTGGATAGGGAGCTGTAGTTTCATTGCATTACACCTGACAGCCAGAGAATGAATGAGTGAATGCATACTTTCCTTGACTGATCCTGGTGTTACCTCACTAACATAGGAAACAACAATCAAACATGAAAAAAATATACTTTTATGTAGTAAACATATAACTGTCCTGTTCACCCCATATTGGGTCTAACAAGACCCCAAATTGTAGATCCTTCCATGACATTGGTGTTATTTGCAGAACATTTTATGTTTGTATTGGATATCATTATCAAGAAAGTACCTAAGCTAATACTGTTCCTTGAAGGACCCCTGGTAAAACATCCATCTCATAGTTCCATTTGCTACTTCTTTGAGTTTTCTGTTTATTAGAAACTTTTAATTTCATGTTCCAGATTTATCTCCTATGTTTTGCTTTTTCTAATAGAATCCTGTAGAAAGTGCTTAGTATTTATGGTAGTTTAAAGAAACAAGTGATTATGAAAATCCAGATAAAAAAAAAATGAATGCAGTTTGGAATGGTGGACAATAAGTTGTAATTATCTTGTTGAATAACAATTATTGCCATGACAGGAGTGAATATAATTGTGATACTAATAGAAGAGTTGGTGATAGCATAATCTGTAGAATGCAGCACCATGTTGATTTGATGGAGAAAAGTATTTCTCAGATTTTAAGCTCGGGAATTGCTTCATCTGTTGACAAGCTCACTTAAATATGAAGATACTGGTAAGATGAATGATAATAAAGGGTGGGATTTTGTTTTCAGTATAGTTACTGAGGATGTGCTTTAATTTCATATATAGTAGTGTACAAAATGAAATACTAAGAGGTTCAGGTATTCAAGTATATACAGATACTGTTGTTTTTTGGTATCTGTACTTCTAAGCTTATTTAGACTCGGGTAAGCAATAGTGTGGATTTTCTGGGAGTTTGATGTAGCAGTCAGGAAAGACCAATATGTGATGAAACAAATCAAGTGCACATTTTCTTTTGAACAAGCAGGCTTCTATACTAGCACTGTATGTAAAACTCTACTGTCAGCTAGTTTTGTCAAAGTATTGGTCAAACGTTTTTTGTTAACTTGAGAAACTTGTTTGTGGGCGATGTTTATGACAGCTGTTACCCGGCTTTTTCTCATTACTGCCTCAAATTTTGCATTTTGGGAAAATTTTCGATACATTACCTTTGTTGAATACCAGTTAATGTCCCTTTTTATTGTTCTTTGTAATGGAACTTATTTCCATTTAGGTGCAGACAACTGAGAGTAACCTTGTACTTGTGTCTCCTTCATTAAAGTGGTGCTATTTGAATGCATGCATTTAATGGAGGGAAAACATAGACATTAATAAGTGTGATCTAACTACCAAATATATTTGCTTACAGATCCATGATGTATGCAGGTGAACTGAAGTTTGAAAAGCGTACAATTTCAGCTCAGCGTGAGGGAAATGTGCATAGCCTGTATTCACATGAGAAGAGGCTCTACTAGCCCCGAGGGGTACTTTGTAAGACATACTTGAAAATTATGTCAACTTTAGGTAGCTCTATTATCTGGACAATTTAAGGTTGGTTAGAATCTTATTATCCAGATTATTAGACTGACCCTACAACTAACTATCTTCCCTAAGCTATATTTCAGGACTCCTGTTTTCAGTGAGTTATGTGTTCCTCTTCATTTAGAATGTAGAATACCAACTTTTTCTTTCAACTTGGATGATGTAGATTTTATGCATATGGCTGGCTGTGAATGATAGATGATTGATCGCCAGCATAAATTACATGTTGCGTCATGTTGCGTCCTCACTGATATTTGTTTCTTTCATCATACCTCTTTGTATGGTACAAGTGTTTCAACTTCATTTGTAGATTTTTAGAATTCTTTAAAATACATTATATGAAATAAGAGATTAACATCTGTACAGTAAATATTTGAAAGAAACTATATCGTGTTGAAAGCACTTTTACTGTTTCACATATTTGGTAATCTTCCAAAGAGTGTATGAATTGATCAGGAGTGGAACTTGCCTTGGATATTTGGATATGGAGATTATGCCTGGTTTCTGAGATCTTCATACATTAAGTGTGGATGCATCATTTCCTTTAGACTTATTAATTTACATATTTTTACATTCATTCCAGACTTTTATATTCATTTTTAAAAGCTTTTATATTCTAGTTATTAAATATCAGTAGCAGATGTGTACTTACTATCAAGTTTTAATTAGAAGTTTCAGCCACCTTTATTGATTCTCTTTGTACAAGTGTCAGTGTTGGTGGCTAGAGCTAAATCTATGCATCTGATGTATCTCATTGTTTTAATTCAGTATTATTAATGGTCTTAATCTATTTACTGTTAGCCTTGAAGGCTATTTTTTTCTAGGTCTGTGGTGCTATGATATTTAAGTTCGGATTTCTCCTGTGACTTGGAACAGGAAGTGTCAGGGATAAAATTTCAGAAATCTCATGCTGCCCAAGGGACTTTGATGTGGATATCAACATTTTTTCCTTAGCATGAATAGTTGTGTGGAGGCAGATTTTATTTTGCCAATTCACAAAAGAAATTATATATATTTTTTTCTTTATCTTAGATGCCAAGCCTGTACTATCAAATTGTATAATGTCTGGAGTTGATGAATGACAAAGTAATGACAGTGCCATAATAGGTGTGATAAAAATTCTTGTTCTATTAGTTTCACTTGACAAGGGTCCAAACCATATAAATATTTTCTAATACATTGATAATAAGCTCTCTTCCATCTTGAGTAGTAATTAAGTAGTCTTGTACTTAAATGCCTCACTTATGTTGGATGAGGCAATGCAGAATCTGGGTATTACTTTTTGATATTTCATACCTTTTTCAGAGTTCTTGCAAAAGTATTTTTAACTAAACATCAGCAGAATGGTGTGGACGGTGAAAAGAATTTAGTTGCCAGTCCTTAATAAGTAAGGCAGTGTAGCCTGTTTGCTCCTTGGTAATTTTTTGACATTTTAAAGAAAACTGTTAGCTATATTCATTACAAAATAAACTATCAGATAAATCTGAATACTTTTTCTTAACATTTATAAGTTTTCTTCATTGCAGTAGATTATGTGTCTTGTCTTTAAATAATAAAGCTTTTCTGAGAGATGATTTAAAAAATATACATGCTGGTCATGTAGGCAATATGATTATTCCAGGAAAATCCCCTAAAATCAGACAATGGACATTGATATGGTTTATGTTTTTATATAAATATGAGACAGTTCAAGAAGACTAAATTAAAACAAGGTGCTGGATATTTCTGTTATGTTATGTTTACCACATGAAATGCATTGTAGACGGATAAGATTAGAAATGCTATGGAATAGAAGAAAAAGTTTGCCTGAAAGGAATATACTTGTGGAAGTTCAGCAAAGGAGGGAAGAACATCAGGTAAGTAAGTGGAATATAAAGCTGATTGAGAAGAGCAGAGAGAGAAGAGAAGATTTTGGAAGAAAGTTGCATGAAAAGTATAGGGAAAATAAGAAATCAAAGGTGATAATGGAAAGAGGTGGTTGTAAGAGTGAAAATGTTTGTGTGAGAAGTAAGGAAGGGAAGTTAATAACATCAAAAGGAGGAAATGAAATGAAGATGAAAAAAAAAGAGTTGATGAATGTGGGGTGAGGTAGCAGTTGCAGCAGGCATGGTTATGAAGGATGGAAGAAGTAGGATACAAGTGCAAGAGTTTATAGCAAGAAGGGAGGTAAAAAGGGTGATAACAAGCTTGAAGGTAGGATGAAGTGCTGATGCATGGAGGAGTAATTGTGATGGAGTGGATGCATCTGATGTAATTTAACAGGGTAGTTGAGTATGCTTGAGGATTGGATGACAGCTATTACTGTTCCTTTGTTCAAAGAAACAGGACTAAGGATGTATGTAGCAGTTACCGGGGAACAAGTGTCAAGTTTACTTTGAAAGTGAATGCAAGAGTGCTGATTGATAAGTTGATGAATGTGACTTAATGCAGAATACGTGAGGAGCAAGGGGGGTTTAGGAAAGGGAGGGGATGTGTGGATAAAATTTTTGCAATAAAAATGACTAGAAAAGTATCTAGCAAAAGGTAAGAAGCTGTATGCAATTTTTATGGTTCTGAAGAGAGCACACAAGAAAAGTGAAAGGGATGCTTTATAAAATGTCTTAAGAATATATGGGGTTGGGGGACAACTGTTTGATATTGAGAAGGCTTTCTACAGAGGAGCAAATGCATGGGTAAGAGTGGATAAAGAATTGAGCAAAATTTTCAGTTAACATGATGTTAGGCAGGGCTGTGTGATGTCACCATTGCTTTGTAACATGTATTTATGGATGAATTGATAAGAGAGACAAAGGCAAAGCTAGGGAAAGAGGATGCAGAGACGGAGTGTGGTACAGAGGAATAGTGGTTAGTGACAAGCATTATTGCAGATGAAACTGTGTTGTTTGCTGAGAGTGAAGAGTTACAGATGGTTGTAGTGTCCACAAGAAACCTTTCATGCCCCCATATATTTTCAAAGGCAGTCATGCTTACATATTAGTGCTTTTTCGTCTCACCTTTGGCCTTGATTAGCATCTGCAGACACTTGGGCATGGACTTGCCAAGGTTCCTGAAGTATTCTGGGTCCACAGGGTCTTAAGCACTTGACTGAGGCAAGGCACTGATGAGGTATTGCAGAAGCAAGCTCAACTTTCATCCAGTTCCAGCGGTTTTCAATTAGGTTAAAGTTTGGGCAGTTCCCAAGGCATTGTTGCATATTTTTCTCTGATAACCATTTCATCACCTTTCTAGCCTTAAGATGGGGCAGTATCCTACATAAAGTTATCACAGGCATGAACATCATAAAAAAGAAGCAGATTGTCCTATAGCACCTTAATGTACTGCTGTCCATTCATTGTAGTGTTTTAAGGTAAGAAGTAAAACACTCCCCTACCCATTACACTACAGCAACCCCAGATCATTATAGTAACTGGGTGTTTCATGTCTTTACAAGTGCAAAGATCCTTTGTGGATGATGTTGAATGGTTCTTTGAGAGATGTTTCTTAGAAGTTTTGGATGGCTTTTCTTGAGTTATGCAGTTGAAATAAGTGGTTACTTCAATGCTCCTCATCTAAAGAAGTTATCTGTAGATCTACAGGTCTTCCTTGGATGATCAGTGATGGGTTTTGGTGATGGGTGACAATGTCATAAGGGAGGTCAAGAATGCATAGAAATCCCATAAGTACCCACAGTTTTTTTGCTTCCAGGCAAGAATTCAGGCTTTCTTCTCAGCACAGACAGAAAAAATTCAGTACCCAGAAGTGAAAGTCCCAAAATGAAATGGCAGCCAGGAGAAGTAAAGATCATTTTTCCTTAAAAAGTGTCGAAGGCACACACAGGTGGATTGCTGGTACCCACACCATCAGAAACACTGGTTTTGGCGACCAGATGTATGATAATTTCCCTGAGAGCATAATATCCTTGTACACAAATTAAACCTTAGCCATGAATTGCACTGGAAATATACTGGGGCAAACAAAGCTTTTTCCGGATACTGTAAATGTGTTTTAAGATGTGTGTAAGCATAGGCAATTAAAGGTAAATGTGAGTACATGTAAAGTAATGGTGTTTAAAAGGAAACAAATTCAAAATATACATTATGCAAAGCTCTATATAATGAGAAAAGAAAGTGCACTAAATTGTGATTTAAATAAGGAGGGAAAGACTGGAAGAGGTGACAGAATTTAAGTACCTGGGAACTATCTTGGGTAAGCTTGTTGATATGAAAGGAGAGAGATGGAGAGCAGCCAAGGAGTCCCTTAACAGAATAATGAAGGGCAGCCAAAGAATTGTACATGGAATGAGTCACAGAAGTCAAGAATCTAAGCTGTGGACTACTCAAGAAGAGCATTTGGTATGATTAAATGGAATGAAGAAATTAGGGGGTTTATGAGAGGTCTGGTTTGGCAGGGAATGAATGTGGAATCATAGACTGGGTGAAACGTAATAATCTGAGGTGGTTTGGGCATGTGGAAAGAATGCAAGATGGGGAGTTTACATGGAGAGTGGATGATTATAAGATTAAAAGGGTTGGTGTGAAGAGGAAGATCACTTGAAAGGAAATAGAGCGGAAGAGTACTGGAGGAAGAAAAATTGCATCAGAGAGCGTGGAATGGTGTATGTGAGGTAGGCACATAAAGACAGGGATGAGTGGAGACTTGTTGTGGCCATCCCCTGATGGGAATTCGTGGAGGGAACAGTCATCAGAGATAAAGACAGGTAGGTAGACAACAAGATGAATTTTTAAGAATAGTGCTAACTGACTGATTTTATGATAAAAACATAAACATATGAGGCATTCTCCCACACACTTGTGCTCTTCAGCTGGGCATAGAAAAAGTGTAATTTTCTACCCAATATTTTAATGCTAGTAACACTGTAATCTTTGTCCAACAGAAAATTAAGTACATTATTTTGGTTTCTTTGAGTATCATATGACAGCCATACTGTGACACACTAAAGTAAGCATATCACTTTAAAATGAGGTGGTCAAGACTACAGGCACATTTATACAGTCATAACATCACAGAGACCAAGCTTGATAGGAATTGTCATTAAAATTTACATTAGGGAAAACACAGTGCCTATTATGCCTCCAGAAGGTAGGTAGTCTATACAAAATCTTGGCACATGATGAAGCATTACTAAGAAAAATCTATTTATTCAGGTTTCTATGAAACTATCTGTCAAACTACTTCATCAGTGTCCTATAAATGCCTTTATATTTAAAAGTAAAAAAAAAATTGCACCAGATATATTGAAAAAAAAAAATCTGGAACAAAGCCAGAAAGGAACATATCTACTGGGTTTTGTCCACGTCTTTGTTACTTTTATATTTTTGCTTGATGCTGTATGTTCAATATTACATACCTTCCAGAATTTCACAAATGAATTGCTCTTCAGGTCACTAGAGATTTCATTCCAGCTTAATGCAATGAACTCTCGGCGTGCAAGAGAGGGAGTGAAAAATTAAGCATAAATCAGACTGTAGTCTTCATCTTGGTGCACAAATGTTCACAAAGTAAACTGCTTTACTGTCAGCAGTTTTGCATTGATAAAAAAAAAGGGGAAAAGGATCAGAGCCATTTTCTTATTAGTGGAACATTGACACAAAGAACACCAGCTGGCTTTTCATTATTTGGCCAAGAGTTTGATACTCAGTGTGGAGGCATTAAACTTGCCCTTGGCAAGGAAGAAAAATTTAAGAGAGCAGTTATTTAAGGAACAGCATATATTAGTTATTTTCCTCCAGGTACATCAGTTGACAAAAAAGTCCACACTTCTAACATGAGGTGAAAAGCAAATTTTACATTTTTGGTGCGATGAGACATGCATGGTCACACAGGACAAAACATACAGAAGGATATCCTACTCTAATAATTTCACTTGGTTTGCAAGTCAATTTATAAACCAAATAGAGCTCTTTACAATACATACAAGCACCAGGCATTTATTTTGTTACCTATCCACATGGCTGTCATCTGTGACTGTCCTTGTAGATACTGTGAGGGCATCTGCAAAGTACCTTGGAATGCCACAAGAATCTCTCCTCTTCAAATATTTAAAGGAATTCATTCGTACCACTTTTGTCACAATGTAAAAATTAGATCACACACGTCTGTTCAAGTTACCAGATAAATAATACTGCCCCAAATGACATCCCCTTGGTATGAGTTACTTCTGCAAGTATACTATCATTGTCAAGCATTTCTTGGAAATCCTTGTTATTTTTGTAAAGCTACTAAATCAAAACTTAAGAATGTTGGAAAGACATTACCTTAAATCTCACTGCTGCTGTCATACCAATAACTTTTGTTTTTTTCAATATTCTCATTAAAAAAGTGTTTATTCCTTTATTTGCATGATTAAAGTCATTACTGAAAAACCGTGGTAAATGTCTAGTATAACAGCTAAATGTTAAGCATTTAGCATGGTTATGGGGTGCGCCGGCAGGCAACTTAGTGGCATCGTCACGTGATTCAGGTACCTAATCTTTCATGGATATTTATTTATAAGATATTTATTTATATCATTCTGACCTCATTGCCATCGTAAGCTTTTTCTTCCTCATCCATGTATGCTAACGGTTCATATCTTCCATATGCGAAAATATTTAAAACCACGGATCGGAGATATCGGCGCCATAGAGGACAGCTGCCACCCAAGGCAAGCATTCCATACCAAAGTTCACCCTTAGCTAACCTTTAAACCTTACTCTGGGTTATTATTATCTTGCTAAGGAAAAGCTGGCAAATTCTCACTACCACTCCAGTACACCCACTCCTGTCAGCTGAACGGGTCAGTCAACAAACTTTCTTAAAAACAAACGGAATGATCACAATTAACTATTTCTTCTCTAAATCTTATCGTTTTCATTTTGCTATTCATTTATTCATCAAAATGTCACTATTCAGTGACATATTTCCGGCTGGACGGTGAGTAAAGGTTTTCCCAGTAAGTATGAATGATTGTGCGCGTCCTGGCAACGGTGGACGGCGTCGTTAGCAACGGCCAAGTTGCATGAGGAAGCCTTCCCTCCTGGTAACGGGCGACGCCGTCTGTAGGAACTCTCAGGTCAATCTGAGTTTTTTTGCGTTTTGTCAGCGAACGGCGGCTTCAATAGCAACCAAGGGGTCCTATAGAGGGCTCCGTCAGATGGCCGAATTACGGAAGCAAGAGAGTGTAGATGACACCAAGAAAATAATTCACACTTACCCATTATTGCGGGTAGGTCCAAACTTATCCAGTAACCCTTAATATTATGAAGTCAAAGTTGGACTGGCATGTTTTTGGATCGTTTTGCTGGGAGTTGTCATTATAACATTATGGTCCAAGTAACGACAAGCTACTCCTAAAGAATCTTAAGTAAGGTGTATCAGTGTCAAAAACGTAAAAAAGTCAAGAGGGAATATGGAAATTTGTTGATGAACAGATGTTTGATTTAAGAATGCATAATCTATCTTATCGTACACTTAACATGTCAAAGATTGAAGCAGTATAGGATGGCGTTTAACACACACACTAGAGGTAACAAAACAATTCAGATTCTATTTTTTTGATTTCCTGTATCTATGCTGAAACAGCTTCAGACCAGATAACTTAATGTAGGAGAGGTTAAGGAAGTGCATTTGTTATTGGAACCAGCTGAAACCGTTTTCACATATCCTAACAGTATTTAGATCATTAATCAAATGCCCAAAAGCTATATTTTCAAACTAGATTTGGGATGAGTTGTTGTAGTTAAGAGAACCTGCCAGGTTAAACAAGCATGAATAATCAAGCTTACTGTGCATGTATTTGTCCTTTTTTTTTTTGCTCACCTTTAAATGTCATGTTTTAAGATAATTCTCCTATCAGTGAGTATTTAGTTTATTGTGGTTTTTCTTAAATTGGTTGAATGTTGTTGAGTTGATAATTTCATTTGGTAAGTCTTCCAAGATTCCACCACTGTGAGAATAAATACTTTCTAATGATATTACTACTTTGTCTCTTAAATATCTTGTGATCATTACCTCTTAACTTGTTCCTATTCTCTTGAAAGAACTTAAAGCTTTTGATGTTTACATTTCTTTTTGTGATATAAGTTTCTATTAAGTTACCCCTCCTTTTCCCTCTCCACCAATGCAGTTAATTTGAGCCAATTCAGTCTTTCTTCATATGACAGGTTTCTTATCTTTTCCAAACTAAATAAGACTATTTAGCTGAAAGGCTGAGAACAAATTATTTTTTAGAGAAATATTCCCCATTCTGTGTACTATATCACTGTACAGCCTTCATGGGTAATCACATTGGGCCATGTATAACATGTAAAATATGTTATTATTGTCATAATATTTATCGGTTCATTTTTCAAATGATAAGGAATAAGTTTTTTGCCTTGACCGGCAAATTAATTGTGCATTCCTACCCTTCCTGTGGGTGATGCTGAGAAAGAGGGTACAGAGTGTATAAATAGGTAGGACTGGGCATCAGTGATAGAATTACATTAGAATTTACTGAGAAAATATTAACAATAATTGGGCAGTGTTGAATTGACTGCTCAGCAGTTTACAGGGTAAGTGAACTGTTTACAAAAATTTAAGGGCAATAAGTGGATTATTAAGATATATTACTAGTGAGTTATTTGAATTAAAGAGAGTTCGAATAATTTTCAGGTATCCAAGGTAGAGCATTGTTATGAATGATATGCACTCTTCTTCTTTGATGAGAATCATCTATGAACTCACCAATTGTATAACAATTAATCACATAACATTCAGGATATGGGAGTAACTGCACTGGCAAAGTTTACATATGGTCTGTTCGTTATCTACAAAGTGGGCAAACTCTCATGATTATCTATTGCTCAGCTTGAGTTGGGCGGGAACAACATTAAGGTGGAACCAAATACATATGATTCATCTTGCATGATATTGTGATGGTAGATGGATCTGCTCATGTTAATGTCACTGCTTTAAGTCTAAAAAGTATTGTTTATGTTCGTTCAGAATTATTGTTTTAAGGCTACTTGCAGTTAAACTCAGATTATCAGCTTCATCCATCAATGCATAAATTTTTGCGTCAGCAGAAACTTTTGAAGGATGAAGTTGAATATCCCTTTGTTTTACCTACTGGTAGTCTTATTGCTTATTAGGTATTTTTTTTTGCCATGTTTATGAATAAATCACTTGGAATTAGGGTTGCAAAATAACTCCTTATTGTTTTATCTACTGTAATTGCTAAAAAACATCAAAAGAACAACCATTATTGCTGATTGTAACTTTCTTTCCAGCATACTGATATGTCGGAAGAAATGAAGACAGAAACAATGGAGTTGATAGTTACTGCTTGTGAAAAATACCAAACAAATAATGAGGTGAGTTTCTTACACACCTTTACACCAGATTTAGGAAAAGCAAGTAATGTATCAGCTGTTTGTTCTCATTTTAAAGTTCTGTTTTAAAAACCAAAAAAGCATATTCTAAAGTCAGTAGGAAGGCTCTCAGTTAATAGCAGGTAGCATTCCTGATCTTAGTGCATTCATGTGCCACCCAGGTTCGAGCACATAGGTTCAAATCCTGGTTGCAGGAGTCAGTCCACAGTCAATCCAGCTGTTCATCAACCCTTAGGAGTTGGTTGATAAGATGGGTACTTGACTCAGGCTAGTAAGTTATGAAAGGGTAAGAGAGATGTGTGGAAATAAAAAGTGAGGCTGAGAAAGCAGAAGAGGGTGTGTTGAAATGGTTTGGACATATGGAGAGAATGAGTATGGAAAGATTGATGAAGAGGATATATGTGTCAGAGGTGGAGGGAACAAGAAGTGGGTGCCATTTCATGTGTGGTGGGGTGGCGACGGGAATGGATGAAGGCAGCAAGTATGAATATGTACATGTGTATACATGTATAAGTCTGTGTATGTATATGTATGTATACGTTGAAATGTATAGGTATGTATATGTGCGTGTGTGGGCATGTATGTATATACATGTGTATGTAGGTGGGCTGGGCCATTCTTTTGTCTGTTTCCTTGTGCTACCTCGCTAATGCAGGAGACAGCAACAAAGTATGATAAGAGAATAATGATAATGATAAAGAATGAAGACAAGAAACCTCATAATGTTATATATTTTCATATCTCTGAAAAAATGTAATTTTTATCTGAAGACTGCTGAGTATCCATCATATCTCCCCAGCATAAGAATGTATTGTAGTATTCCTTCTCTTAGAGCTGAGACTTTGGGAGTTAGACTCATTAAGTTAAAAAAAATCACAAATCTGGTACTTGTATCACTGTGTATCAGCTGTTTTATACTAATGTATTTCTGTTAGTTGTTGATATATTAAGTGTGTGCAGTAACATCTTGTAGATCAATCATTGATGACTGAGAGCCTCTGGCTGAAGGTATTTGATGTAATAGAGACAGATTTTTTTAAAGCATAAAAAAGAAGCACGAGAAATATTAGTTGAGGATAGACATGTTTCATACAGTACACTGGTGAAGCAATTGCATCATTTTAGGATGTAGAAATCATACTAAAATTTGTTGATATTTCTAGTTAGATATTGGCTTTATGGAAAAGTTTTATATGGAAATGGCCTTTGTTGATTTTCATGTGTCTTCAAGCCCGACTGTTGAAAGATTGAAATGTGTGGTTACGTCTGAATTGAATGAATATCATGAAGCTGTAGTGAGTCTTAACCTTGAAAGGTGGCCTTTAAGGATAGGCTCTCTGTTCCTAAGATCTTGCTTCTAATATTGATGTACCTTTATTGTAAATGGGGCAGTTTGGTTGCCTATTTTAAATAAATGAAGTGAGCTAAGTGTAATCAATGAGGCTAGGATGGACTTTAAGGTACACCCAATATTTGGGTCCTCTAGATGATACATGAAGGTGTATTAAGTCTGAAAAGTGGCCTTTGTTGGCCTTTAAGGCTGAGCTCTTGTACCCTTGGAGCTGACTTTTGTTTTTGAGGTACCTTTATTATAATTTAGGGCAGCCAAGTTGATTTTTTACAATGAGTGTAGTTAACTAAGTGTAGTCTGTAAGGTTTCTGTGACCGTAAAACAGCCTTCAAGGTCAATGTGCTATTGCTTAAAACCTTGCCAAGATTATAGAGTACCTGCTACATAACTTTCATAAGTGTCTGAATCATGAAAAGTGGCAGATGTTGGCCTCTAAAGCCTTGAATCTTGCTTTTCATCCTGAGGTACCTTCATTATAATTTGAGGCAGCTAGGTTGCCTAATTTGATTGAGCAATGTACATTAAGTGTAACCTGGTAATGTGTAAGGCTTGGGTGGCTTTCAGTGGCCTGACAACAGCCTTCAAGGCCAAAATGCAGTTGTTTAAAAGCTTGCTTAGAGTCTAAAGGACCTACACCTGAAATTCAGGGCCACTTGATGTTACATGAAGCTCGAGTAACTCTTAACCTTGAAAGGCCAGACTCTGGTACCATTTAATCCTTAGGTATCTTCATTATTATTTAAGGTTGATAGGTTGCCTATTTTGCACTGAGTGCAGTGAACTTGATATAATCTTTAGGGCTGGGTTGCTTATGGTAGCCGTAAAACAGCCTTCATGGCCAATGTGCAGTAACCTAAGAATTGACCCAGAATTTGACATAAGTTCACCCAATATCTTGGGCCTCTTGGTGCAACAGATTGGCAGGAAAAATGTACACACAAACGCTGGTTGTTTTTACATTTTCATTTGTTCAGTGATGAAGCAAAATTTGGTTTAATCATAGGAAGCGTATCATACTACAGTTCAGAGTTTCAATTTTCTCATTTTTCAGTGTGTGTTGGTATAAAAGAACCATGATAAATCATAAGTAGAAAAAAATTCTAAAAGAAAAAAGTATTAGGTGAGAATGGCAATGGTATTCAGGAACACAAGTATCATATTAAGTGCTTGATCATACCATTGAATTTATCGGCCTTGGGAAAAAATTTGTTTTAAGTAATCAGAACTTCTAAAATACAATATCTTCTAAAATGCATATGATGTATCCATGAATAATGTCTTCCTTTGTAAAAACAAAAGACATATCCAGGTATCCATGTCATTGGCCTCATGAAGCTTGATGAATGAGGATATTTTTCTCTCTTGACTACCTTATGCCCTTCAAGCAATTCCTCTATCCTTATAACTCGTTCCTCATTATTACAATATCTTTTAAATTGCCAGAGTGCAGCACGTGTCATCAAGGAGACAATGGACAAACGTTATGGGGCAACTTGGCATTGTGTAGTTGGAGAAGCATTTGGCTTTGAAGTGTCATATGAAGTCAAGAATCTCCTTTACATGTTTTTTGCTGGTAATCTGGCCATAGCTGTGTGGAAATGTTGTTAGCTGAAAACTTTACACAGCATTTTTTAGGTTATGAACAGCAGGGCAAAGAAATAATTACTTGACCAGATGTGGTGCTTCAGGATGTTGCTATTTTGCCTTCCATGAGTCACAGATTTACAAGCTCAGTTTTTCACACAGTGGCTTTAAGCAAAGGAATAACAGCATACTTGTAGTTTTAAGTTGCTAGGTGCTAACAAATTTCTGCCTTTCACAGAAAAAGTGTTATTTGTACTGCATGTTCAGTGATCTTTTTGGATGTGTAAATTTTTGTCAAATATCGGCAGGGTTACATTAATAGTGCTACATTGAATGCGTCATAAATTCTAATTTGCATTGCATCCAAGGTAATTATCTTGTTTGTGTAGAAAAGCATTTAATTTTGAGGTGTAATATTAAGTAGGGAATCTCCTTTATGTCTTGTTTGTAAGTGAGCTATTTCTGCTGTCTACAGCATTTTGGTATGTGTTAATTGTATAGATATTTATTTTTATCATATCAATTAATTAAGTAATGAAGGGGTGAGAGATGTGTGGTAGTGAAAAGAGTGTGGTTGAGAGAGCAGAAGAGAGGGTGTTGAAATGGTTTGGACATATGGGGAGAAATAGTGAGGAAAGGTTGACAAAGGGGATATATGTGTCTGGGGTGGAGGGAACAAGGAGAAGCAGGAGACCATATTGGAGGTAGAAGGATGGAGTGATACAGATTTTGAGCAACTGGGCCCTGAAAATGCAGGAGGGTGAAAGGCGCGCTCGGAATAGAGTGAACTGAAACGATGTGGTATACCACGGTCAAATTTGCTGTCAGTGGACTGCATCAGAGCGTTTGAAATGTCTGGGGTAAACCATGGAAAGGTCTATGGGGCCTGGATGAGGATAGGGAGCTGTGGTTTCGATGCATTACACATGACAGCTAGAGAATGAGTGTGAGCAGATTGGCTTTTTTTTTTGTCTGTTTCTTGACGCTACCTCTCTGATGCAGGGGTGTCGATGCTGTTTCCTGTGGTACAGGGTGGCACCAGGAATGGATGAAGGCAATTAAGTATGAATATGAGCATTTGTATGTATGCATGTATATATAGTTTTGTGGGGCCTGGATAAGGAAAGGCAACAGTGGTTTCGGTGCATTATACATGACAGCTAGAGACTGAGTGTGAACAAATGTGGCCTTTGTTGTCTTTTTCTAGTGCTACCTCACGCACATGCGGGGAGGGGGTTGTCATTTCATGTGTGGTGGGGTGGCGATGAGAATGAATAAAGGCAGCAAGTATGAATTATGTACATGTGTATATATGTATATGTCTGTGTATGTGTATGTGTATGTGTAAAGTAAAGTGTTTTAGATATCTGGGAGTGGATCTGGCAGTGGATGGAACCATGGAAGCGGAAGTGAATCATAGGGTGGGGGAGGGGGCGAAAATCCTGGGAGCCTTGAAGAATGTGTGGAAGTCGAGAACATTATCTCAGAAAGCAAAAATGGGTATGTTTGAAGGAATAGTGGTTCCAACAATGTTGTATGGTTGCGAGGCGTGGGCTATGGATAGAGTTGTGCGCAGGAGGGTGGATGTGCTGGAAATGAGATGTTTGAGGACAATGTGTGGTGTGAGGTGGTTTGATCGAATAAGCAATGTAAGGGTAAGAGAGAGGTGTGGATATAAAAAGAGCGTGGTTGAGAGAGCAGAAGAGGGTGTTTTGAAATGGTTTGGACACATGGAGAGAATGAGTGAGGAAAGATTGACCAAGAGGATATATGTGTCGGAGGTGGAGGGAACGAGGAGAAGTGGGAGACCAAATTGGAGGTGGAAAGATGGAGTGAAAAAGATTTTGTGTGATCAGGGCCTGAACATGCAGGAGGGTGAAAGGAGGGCAAGGAATAGAGTGAATTGGATTGATGTGGTATACCGGGGTTGACGTGCTATCAGTGGATTGAATCAGGGCATGTGAAGCGTCTGGGGTAAACCATGGAAAGTTGTGTGGGGCCTGGTTGTGGAAAGGGAGCTGTGGTTTCGGGCATTATTGCGTGGCAGCTAGAGACTGAGTGTGGACAAATGGGGCCTTTGTTGTCTTTTCCTAGTGCTACCTCGCACACATGAGGGGGGAGGGGGATGGTATTCCATGTGTGGCGAGGTGGCGATGGGAGTGAATGGGGGCAGACAGTGTGAATTGTGTGCATGGGTATATATGTATGTGTCTGTGTATGTATATAAATGTGTACATTGAGATGTATAGGTATGTATATTTGCGTGTGTGGACGTGTGTGTGTGTATACATTGTGTATGGGGGTGGGTTGGGCCATTTCTTTCGTCTGTTTCCTTGCACTACCTCGCAAACGCGGGAGACAGCGACAAAGCAAAAAAAAAAAAAATGTGTATATATCTATACGTTGAAATGTATAGGCATGTATATGTGCGTGTGTGGACGTGTATGTATATATGTGTATGTGGGTGGGTTGGGCCATTCTTTTGTCTGTTTCCTTGCGCTACCACGCTAACACGGGAGATAGCGACAAAGTATGATAAATAAATAAGTATAAATATATGTGTATCTTGATATGTACACGTTTGTATATGAGTGAATGGGTTTTTCTTTGTTTCCTGGTGCTACATTGCTAACGCGGGAAACAGCATTCAAGTATAATGAATAATAATGTGAAATATTGATTAGATTGATGGTGACTGAGATAATTGTTTGTTTTGTATTCTTAAGTTATGTAACTTCAAATTTAAAATCTTTTACTGAAACAATAAGTCATTATTTTTTTTTTTTTTTTTTTTTTTGCTTTGTCACTGTCTCCCGCGTTTGCGAGGTAGCGCAAGGAAACAGACGAAAGAATGGCCCAACCCACCCCCATACACATGTATATACATACGTCCACACACGCAAATACACATACCTACACAGCTTTCCATGGTTTACCCCAGACGCTTCACATGCCTTGATTCAATCCACTGACAGCACGTCAACCCTGGTATACCACATCGCTCCAATTCACTCTATTCTTTGCCCTCCTTTCACCCTCCTGCATGTTCAGGCCCCGATCACACAAAATCTTTTTCACTCCATCTTTCCACCTCCAATTTGGTCTCCCTCTTCTCCTCGTTCCCTCCACCTCCGACACATATATTCTCTTGGTCAATCTTTCCTCACTCATTCTCTCCATGTGCCCGAACCATTTCAAAACACCCTCTTCTGCTCTCTCAACCACGCTCTTTTTATTTCCACACATCTCTCTTACCCTTACGTTACTTACTCGATCAAACCACCTCACACCACACATTGTCCTCAAACATCTCATTTCCAGCACATCTATCCTCTTGCGCACAACTCTATCCATAGCCATTATAAGTCATTATATCAGTGACAAATAATTTTTTGTAACTTATTCATAAGTTTTTGTTTCTGCATATTTACAGATCTTTTATTGAATTTATGACATTGTATATGTATATTTAAAATGTTTGTAAGGAGTGAGAGTTATTGCAGACATGATATATAGGACAGGTATAAGTTCATTTTTGTAGGAAATTGCAAAAAAGTAATGCTATTTTTGTGGAATTTTTCTTTTCATATTTATGGACTATTGTATCACAGACAGTTTGTGCAGTGGTACTTTTTCTTTTGAAGGATATATGAAGGCTGATGAACAGGTCTGATAGTCTCTGACTGGACAAAATTACTAAACCATAAATGTAACTTACATTTATTATATATTTGTCCATAGCGTGACTTACATTTTTATATTTTTAAGCCAAATGTACCTTGGCTTTACCATGCTTAACAATTATATATTTTGGCTTCTTTAATTTTGATCTTATGTCTTTACAAGCATCACATTGTGGCATTGTTTTTATGTTTGAAAGTGTTATTATGGTGAAAATTCATTAGAATGTTTATAATGGAGTTGATGCCAGAATACAGACTGAGTAAAGTAAACTTTTTCCTTTAAGCAGCTTAATGAAATCATTGATAACAGAGAATAACTTAATTTATTTCAAGAATGGTGGTAGCATGATGCAACTTTAGTGTTAGTGTAGCAATTATACTCAAAAAGTCGTAAATAGTATTCAAGTATTTAGTAGTCAGTAATGGTGGATGTGATGTTAATTTTATTTGTAAATTTTATACATTCAGTCATAGCTGTTAACATCTGAATTGCATTGCATGGTAATCTATTTATCTAGTTCAAATATTGTTTATGTGTTTAGATTTTACTAGGTGTGGAAAAGAACTTAATTGCTCAAGAAACTGAATCATCATGGAAACCGTTTGCCATATAGTGATATTACAAGTAATTTTCATAATCCAGTTATATACTTTGGATATGCTTTTATTTTAGCTTTTCTTTGTATTCTCTGCAAATGTCTTCTGTGTCATACTTTAAGAGCATCTACAAATTATCATCTTTAAATAAGAGAATGTAAGGATAAAGGATTATAGAACATAAAAGATTTGATATATGAAGCCCTTTTTGGTTGCCTTCATAATTTCAGTTTCCAATGCTTTTTAGTAAATCTAAGAAGTATGAATAAATCTATAACTGAAGGATGTGTGGAAGTCTCAGTTTTATATACATGCAGTGAGGATAACTTTCCAAAGTAAACTTATCTCAGGTGTAACCCATACTGTTATATTTCATGAATTTCGTAAAGAAATCTCAGATAGGTTTAGAAGAAATATCTTAGAAGCTATAAAAAATACTAAAAAAAACGTAGTACTCTCTCACTCTGTGTTACAATAAGGAAAAAGTCTCATTCTGTTAGTATTAAGGTAAGATATGGATTTTTTTTTTGCATATATATATTTATACTTGTTTGCTGTTTCCCACATTAGTAAGGTAGTGTGAGGAATACACAAAGAATGGCTTCACTTGTTCATCTACTCTCTAGCTGTCAAGTGTATTGCTCTAAAACCAGATTTCTATTCATAGCCAAGCCCCATATACCTTCCTGCAGTTTCCCTGACAAGGCAAAGTAAATAGTTTGTTGTTTGAAGAAACAGTTAGTGATCAGGAGTGGTGTATAGATGAAGAATTTGGGTATGTTATAACACAGGTGTCTTGAAAATGTTTCAAGGAACTGCTGTTTTGTTAAGTGAAATTCAGATGTTGACAAATAAAGACTCAAGAACTATCAGTGAAGGAAAAGCATGAAGAGGAGTTTTATGTAGGTCATCCAGTCTTAGTTTTTTACAAAACAGAACCAGTAGTGTTATCACAAGTCATAGCTCTAGGGAAATGGCCTTTGCAGTTTTTGGAAATCCTTGATATTTCACCTCTTAGCATTCTTTTGATGTTGCAAATTTCTCTAAAAAAGTCAGAGAAAGGAGCTGTGGTTTCGGTGCATTATTACATGAAAGCTAGAGACTTGAGTGTGAACGAATGGGGCCTTTGTTGTCTTTTCCTAGCACTACCTTGCACACATGAGGGGGAGGGTGTTGTTATTCCATGTGTGGCGGGATGGTGATGGGAATGAATAAAGGCAGACAGTATGAATTATGTACATGGGTATATATGTATATGTCTGTGTGTGTATATATATGTATACAGTGAGATGTATAGGTATGTATATGTGCTGTGGTTGGACGTGTATGTATATACATGTGTATGTGGGTGGGTTGGGCCTTTCTTTCATCTGTTTCCTTGCGCTACCTCGCTAACGTGGGAGACAGCAACAAAGCAAAAATGATAATAATAAAATATATATATTTATTAAAAAAGGGGGTGACTGTATTGTTGACTGGTTGGTAAGGTTATTTAATGTATGTATGACTCATGGTGAGGTGCCTGAGGATTGGTGGAATGCGTGCATAGTGCCATTGTACAAAGGCAAAGGGGATAAGAGTGAGTGCTCAAATTACAGAGGTATAAGTTTGTTGAGTATTCCTGGTAAATTATATGGGAGGATATTGATTGAGAGGGTGAAGGCATGTACAGAGCATCAGATTGGGGAAGAGCAGTGTGGTTTCAGAAGTGGTAGAGGATGTGTGGATCAGGTGTTTGCTTTGAAGAATGTATGTGAGAAATACTTAGAAAAGCAAATGGATTTGTATGTAGCATTTATGGATCTGGAGAAGGCATATTATAGAGTGGATAGAGATGCTCTGTGGAAGGTATTAAGAATATATGGTGTGGGAGGCAAGTTATTAGAAGCAGTGAAAAGTTTTTATCGAGGATGTAAGGCATGTGTACGTGTAGGAAGAGAGGAAAGTGATTGGTTCTCAGTGAATGTAGGTTTGCGGCAGGGGTGTGTGATGTCTCCATGGTTGTTTAATTTGTTTATGGATGGGGTTGTTAGGGAGGTAAATGCAAGAGTTTTGGAAAGAGGGGCAAGTATGAAGTCTGTTGTGGATGAGAGAGCTTGGGAAGTGAGTCAGTCGTTGTTCGCTGATGATACAGCACTGGTGGCTGATTCATGTGAGAAACTGCAGAAGCTGGTGACTGAGTTTGGTAAAGTGTGTGAAAGAAGAAAGTTGAGGGTAAATATGAATAAGAGTAAGGTTATTAGGTACCGTAGGGTTGAGGGTCAAGTCAATTGGGAGGTAAGTTTGAATGGAGAAAAACTGGATGAAGTGAAGTGTTTTAGATATCTGGGAGTGGATTTGGCAGCGGATGGAACCATGGAAGCGGAAGTGAATCATAGGGTGGGGGAGGGGGCGAAAATTCTGGGAGCCTTGAAGAATGTGTGGAAGTCGAGAACATTATCTCGGAAAGCAAAAATGGGTATGTTTGAAGGAATAGTGGTTCCAACAATGTTGTATGGTTGCGAGGCGTGGGCTATGGATAGAGTTGTGCGCAGGAGGATGGATGTGCTGGAAATGAGATGTTTGAGGACAATGTGTGGTGTGAGGTGGTTTGATCGAGTGAGTAACGTAAGGGTAAGAGAGATGTGTGGAAATAAAAAGAGCGTGGTTGAGAGAGCAGAAGAGGGTGTTTTGAAGTGGTTTGGGCACATGGAGAGAATGAGTGAGGAAAGATTGACTAAGAGGATATATGTGTTGGAGGTGGAGGGAACGAGGAGAAGTGGGAGACCAAATTGGAGGTGGAAAGATGGAGTGAAAAAGATTTTGTGTAATCGGGGCCTGAACATGCATGAGGGTGAAAGGAGGGCAAGGAATAGAGTGAATTGGAGCGATGTGGTATACCGGGGTTGACGTGCTGTCAGTGGATTGAATCAAGGCATGTGAAGCGTCTGGGGTAAACCATGGAAAGCTGTGTAGGTATGTATATTTGCGTGTGTGGACGTATGTATATACATGTGTATGGGGGGGGTTGGGCCATTTCTTTCGTCTGTTTCCTTGCGCTACCTCGCAAACGTGGGAGACAGCGACAAAGTATAATAAAAAAAATAATATATATACAAAATGTGTCATAGATTGCATGTACACTTATAAGGAAATAATATATGCAGACAAACAGTAAAATTTTCTGTAATATTGTGTACCTCAGTAATGTTGAAGTTCTTGGTTACTGTGAGATGCAAGTCATACTGTTTCTGGTAGTGATATGTTAATGAGCTCCGTCCACACTTTTGTTGACATTACAGAATCATCTGTGGATACTGATTTAGTTGAACAGCAGTTTCAAAAGTTGATAACATTAATAACATTCACAGCTGAAGGTGATATAAAGGATCATAAAACAATTTCAGCATTTTTTTTTCTATTGTGTTTTCATGTTCAGGATTAAGACTTTGACAGCTTGTTGGTGACAATAAATGCTAGTTTTTACATGGAAGCTTATCCTAAGCTTCATAATAGAGTTAGTTACCTAGACAAAAATGCAAAACTTAGATGCAAGGACATACATTGTATTGTTGATTTGAATATCACTGTTGATTCATACTGGTGGACATTGGCAGATAGTCACTAGCCCATAAGTTGTATTTCCTGCATGTCTGAATTTCTTTTAGAATGGTGGTAGGTTGTGAAGGACTCTGGCATTTTTAGATGTAATAAATCCTGCCATAGTTCTTAATGATTGGAATTTCTTTTCTGTCAGAAGTTTTTGAGATGGTGCAGATTTACAGTGAAATTTGAATATACATAGATTGACTCATTCAGGTATTGAGAATTTTAATAGTTTATATAAGTAACCCAGGCTTCCCAAGGCTATAAGACAAACCATATCTTTAAATTATTGTGAGTTGAAGTATTTCCTGCTAAAATCATGTTTTGAAGCACAGTATTAAATGTAGAATTATAACATATTTCAAACTATTCCTTTTTCGCCATGCTAATTTATGAAAACTAAACTTAATATCTCACGATAGATTATGTTCTTTAACTTTCACTAAATAGTTGATTATAAATTTTGCAGTTTTTCCTTTCAATGTTTATACCAGGGTTACATTTTTCCCAGTAGATTGGAATTATACTGTCTTAGAATACTGTGACATGACTTCCTTAATGTATATTGATAATAGATAAATCAACTTCCTTAATGTATACTGATAATAGATAAATCATGATCCATGCATAGGGATTGATATATATGTTGTGTAGTTTAATTGATTCCAAGAAGATTATGAAAAAAATCAAAAGTATTAAATAGTATTGTAGTTTACACAGAGGCAACTACTGTGGATGTCTCTGCTCTGGTCATAGTGTGTGTTTTAGTTAAAGACTTGCAATAATGATTTAGTAAAAGTTTGTATAACAGAAGTATTTAGGCATAGTAATATGTCACTAAATATAGGTGTAAAAGATAAATTATTTCTTTTGATTTCCTGATCTTCTTGAAATGATTTCAGGAAAGAGTGGAAGTATTTATGCTTCAGTAAGCAAAGTGAATTGTAGTATTCAAGACTAGTACAGAACTGAACAAGGAAAAATTCTGTAAGTAATAGATAACCTTGTAGGCATTCATAATGTAGTTTTGTGACAGAGGACAAGTGCAGCCAATATCAAAATGCTGTGGATAAATCATATATACATCATGATGTATCTCAACTGAAACATGATTTGGCTAAATATCACCATGATTTAGACATAAGAGAATCTTCAAGCCTGTCTGTTTCATGTACAAAATGGTAATTGGTAATCTTGTCAGCATGAAAGGGTCAATAACTTAATGTGTAGTTAAAGGAGCTGTACAGTAAAACTTAACAGACTTGGAAGAAACATATATTAATGGATTTTTATGCTTAAAATAAGGATAGGGATGTGGAAGATATTCAATGTAAACAAGACTATAGTGGGGAGGGCTATGATCATGAAAAATGTGGGATTTAAAACTTGTAAAAGTTAGTGAAATTCTTATAAAAATCAAGAGAATATTTGAAAGCCACATCAAACTTCCTTTAAATTTAAAAGTCATGTTTTTCATTTGTTTTCAGTGTTATAATCGAAATACATCAATGCAAATGGTCATTGCATTCAGGCGTATGTTAGAGAAGGATTCCCAGAAATGGCAGCAATTGCTGGGATGAAGTGAACACATACAGGGCAAGAAACTGAATTTAAACACTTGATGCTTGTAAGAGCAATAACCACGAGAGCCTTATGGTATCATTTCTGAAACATTTGAATAGGGTAAGGGTAAATTTTGGGTGCTAGGGAAACTGATGTAAGTTTTCATAGGTTTTGTTGATTTTTATATGTATTTCACCTACTTTTACAATACTTCTGCTAAAGCTTTATAACCCTACCAACAATCATTTTTAGTATTGTGTAGGATTACTTAGTCATTATACCTTACAAATACCTTTCTGAATTACTGCTTTCTGATTACTGCTACCAAGTGTCAGGGGTCCATTGATATATTTGTCCTTCCCCTAAACTACATTTTTAATGAAAGTAGATTAAAAAGAGGAAAGAGTAAGGATGAAAGTTATTGAAAGGGTAAGGGTAGATTTTAGAAAATAGAACATTAAGAAAAATGTAATAATGAATAAGTACAGCAGCTTAGTTCACTGGATTGGATAGGGATAAGGAGAAATATGGTTATTTGAAACATTCAGCAAATGAAATGCTAACATTGATGATAACATTATGAACTGTGTTGATTGCTAATGGAGAAGGTAAAGAAGTGAAAGAAAAAAATGATGGGAAGAATGTCAGAAATGACATCTATTCATCGTGCAGAAATTAAATACAGACAAAAAATTGAGATTTGGTGTGAAATAACAGGCAAAGGAAAGTAAGCAATGAAAGCAAGGGATAGTATTAATAGAGGAATAGCTCTCAGAATGAATGATGACAAATGAAAGGGAAATGCAAGCAGGAGTTAAGGGAGGTGTCCTTGTTTAACACTGGGAAAAAATAAAAAAGACACTGAAAGGAATATTTTTAAGAGACAATTTTGAAAAGGTAGAAGGTAAATATGATAAGCTGAAAGTAATATGAAAGAATGAATTATAGTAAGAATACTTGAAAGAGCCAAAGGAAAACTGAGCAAAAGGGCTATTTTTGAAAGAAAAAGTTAGTGAGAATTTAAAGGGTCTCTGCATAATGGCTTTATAGGAATAATGTTTGATTAAATGAAGCTCAAAGAAAAAAAAGACGTAAAGTTGTAAATAGATTTATATAGCGTGTAGAGGAGTTTCAGCATGAACCATCCAGCTGTGTAGTAAAGGAGTTTTATGTAATATTGAAGGATTAACAGAAAGGACATAATTAAACTTTTAAATGGCAAAGATAGTACAAGGGAAGAACACTCTTGAGATTAGACATTTAGCAAAAGTGTGGTTTCTCTAACAGCTTTTCAGAAAAAGGAGAGAGCATGTGATGGAAGAAATATGGAGAATTGTAAGGAAAACCTTTCAGAAGTGAGTTCAGAAGTCTCAGAGAAAGAAGAGGAATGTATGATAATGTTTTTGTAAAAAATGAGGCCAATTTAAAGGACAATATGGAAACAAAGATATGTAGAAAAGTTAAAGTGAAAATAGGCAGAGGTGTTGGGAAAAAAAAAAAAAAAACTGACGTAATCAAAATCTAAGGACATATCATGATTATTTTCACTCACTCTGTCTACACCTGGTCCCAACAAATTGATAGTTGCCATAGTTTTACTATATTAAACTAAAAATTGTGGTATGGCTGATACATGTGTTAGTCTCTATGCTGGTTTGAATCTGTTAAAATGACATCACCCATTATTTATTACTGCCGACAAAACTATTGCCCAGGAGCTTTATCGATTTGTTTCATGTCATTTTGTATTTGTTGGACAGAGTTAACCTTCTACATCTCAAAAACTATAAACTTAACTGACATTAGACTTCACAAGGACTGATTTACTAGTGACTGACATGTTTAGGCTAAAATATGACCCATTCAAGGTCATCTCAGGTGAAAGTGATAAGAGAAAAGGAATGCAGAAATTAGTCAGGGCTCTTCAGGCGTTTGCAAACCTAACAACTAAATTTGGAAAAGTCGTAGGAAGGAAAGGCAAAGGAAGAAAGAGATTTCCACAGCTTGCCCGTTCAGGGGAAGAAAGGGGTATCATAACGGTCAAGCCTCAAGTGGTTGGTCTATACACAGGAACAGGGATGCAATAGTCAGACTCGTTCCTCGGGTCCAATCAAGCCTTGTTGTCAAGGGCACAACTCATGAGAGCAGCGGCCAAAATAACACTAGAACAAAGAGAAAACAACAGAAATACATAGAAGAAAGGGTTAAGTATGGGTGATGCCTGGATGATAAATGAGACAGAACGCTTTCGATGTCACTCGCGCTAAGTGAGAGGTAGACGAAGAACCATCCCAGATATGGGAGCCATATACATAATAGGGCGAATAAACGACCTGCAGACGAAGTAGCTGCTCAAAAGAATAGTTACAACGTCTAATACAAAACCCCCATCTTTAGGGGGTGTTTCCAGTATGGAGTGGAGGATATGGATACATGTATGTTCAACTTAAACGTTTAAGTTATTACAGGGAAGAGAAGATTGATAGCATAAATAAGCTTCAGTTGATGAATCTTAATCCACTTTTCATCATAGAAACTAGCTGAAAATCTAAATTCTATCACACGCCTTAGATTATGTTGTCATACATAATGAGATTAACAGACGAGTCATCAAATAGGTCAAGAATTATGCTAACCCATGTGGTAGCTACCTGACCTGTGAAGTGACTTTCCCTGACCTGTGATGGTGTGTGTGCTCCTCATGCACGTGTTGATGTTCCCTAACTCTTGTGATGGTGTTCCCTGATCCTTATGGTGATGTTCCATGACCCACATGGTAGTGTTCTGTGACCCGAATGATAGTATTCCCTGACCTGCTATTGTTACCGCTGCTTTGCTTCTACCCATTGCTGCCCAGTAAGTTATTGCTACTGCTGTACCTCTACCTGCTGTTGTTACTGCTAATTCTGGCCGTTAATAGAACTGTTACCGCCGCTGCCCAAAGCTATTACTGTTGCAACCTGCTACTGTTACTATTGCTGAAGTTCCTCCAGCATGAACTACCATCACCACCAATCGTTTGCTGTTGCTGGTATCATTAGAACTGCCTATGACATTGCCTTGGACGTTGGTTGCAAAGGGTGTGTATCAAATGAAAAAAGAAAATGGCGGCTGACGAACGCTGCACGACAGAAAACGTTCATTTGTAATAGATTTCGACTGACACGTTTTTGACGAGGTCATTCTACCTTTGTTCGGAAGCTTCTTGAGACTATTAATACAGTGCTTATGAAGAAATGAAAGCTTCGGTAACACAATGGAAATACTGTGGAATTATCTTCTGTATTAGTAAAGGTAATGACATAAACGTTATCTTGATCACTGAGTAGTAATCCAATAATCATAATACACTTTGGTAGATATCAGTACAGGTTAAGGTAGATATATTCCTCACATGTTTCCTTAAAGTTGGTGCTAAACGCTGTAATATTCTGTTATATTGTGATTCAGGCTCGGCACTGATTATGTAGAACATTTTGTTGAGTAGTGTTAATAGTGTTATTAGGGTCTGTGTAGTTTTGACATTTGTGCTTTATAGCAATCTGTATATTTCTTGAGGATTTTTCAGGCCTCTTTATCTACCTAAACAGGCTATGGCCTGACAAGGTATTACAGACAATCATCAAACTTAGATTAGACAAATACAGGCAAGTATAAGGCAAGATACAGAGGTGGGCTTAAGGCTTCAGCTATTTACTACTGAAAAAGTTAGATATTTTTCGATCTGTAGTCAAAACTTGACTTTGACGGCCATAATGACTCCGGCAGTTGATAGGCCTAAACCGACATTATTCTGAATAGTGAAATGATTAATGTTTCAATGTGTTAAGAGCTATATATTGTGCTGAGTTATGATAAGTGCATTATTCTGAATAGTGAAGTGATTGATGTTTCAATGTGTTAAGAGCTATATATTGTGCTGAGTTAATGCTGAGAGCTGTGTTGTGTTGAGGACCGTATGTCTTATTGAAAGCTGTGTATTATGTTGAGATCTATGTTGTGATGAAACTTTTGCGTTGCGGATTATGTACTGGGTAGAGTGTTGTGATTGTGATTTTTAAAGGTAGTTTACTGTCTTTAGGGCTGTGTTGTGTTAAGTACAGTGAGTGTGTTCTTTTGCACTATTCATAATAGTGCTGTGCTAAAGGCAGTGTGTTGTGTTAAGGGCAGTTCTTTTTGGTTAGAGGTAGTTTGTAGAGTTAATGGCAATGTGTAGGGTTAAGCAAGGCCACTGAAAGGATTTTAATCAGGAGGTACAATGTTTCTTACGGGCCCCGTTTCCTTCTCCATTAGTCATTCTGTTTTTATCCACTACAGTTTTATACCATTAGATGTAAGGCCAAAAAGGGTATGGAAGATGAGAGAGAGGTGGACTGTAGCGATCTGTTGATTTCCTGCATTTTTGTGATCCCAGGAAATTCCCGGGCCCCCTTTTGGACCCCCGGGCCTGGTACGATGTTACTCCTGTACCCCCGTCTCAGAGGCCCTGGATTTAAGGAGTGTAATGTGTGTAGGGCAGTGTTGTGTTAAGGGTAGTGTATAGTGTTAGGGACACTGTTTTGTGCTACGGGCAGTTTGCATTGCTAAGGGTAGTGTGTTGTGATAAGGGCAGTATGTTATGTAACGGATAGTGTATTGTGTTAGGGCTGTGTGCTTCCTTAACAGCAGTGTATAGTGTTAAGGGCATTGATAATGTTTTAAGGACAATGTGTAGTGTTAAGGGAAGCGTGTTGCGTCAAGGGCATTGTGTTGTGTTAGGGGCAATATAAGGACAGTGTGTTGTCTTAAGAGCAGTATGTTGTGTTAAGGAGTGTTAAGAACAGTGTGTTGTCTTAAGGGAGTGAGTAGAGTTAATGTTAGTATGTTGTGTTACGAACAGTGTGTTGTATTAAGGGAAGTGTTAGTACTAAGGGTAGTGTATGGTGTTGAGGGAAGTTCTTTGTGTTCAGAGCAGTGTAGCGTTACGGGAAGTGTATTTTGTTCAGGAGAGCGTGTAATGTTAAGGGCAGTCTTGTAATAAGGATAGTGAGTGTTGCGGGAAGTTTGTGTTGCAAGCCGTGTTCTGTCTTGAAAGTTGTCTTGTGGTAACACATTATGTTTTAGTACATATTTCCATTCTGAATGATCGTAGAAAATTCTTTCTTCGTGGTAAGAGGCAGGTACATCCGCTAGGGCATCGGGAGAGTTAGTGACGCCGGTACAGTGAGCCAGCACAACGGTAGTGTTTACGTTCCACTCCTTAGCCCAGTTTTTTTTTTTTTTTTTTCATCATGCCTCACGCACACGTGGGTTGTCAACATGCAAACGTGCACTTTCTCTGTTTCACACACAATTCACGTGACTCGAAAATTCACCTGTTGTGAGCGTCAGGCAATAGCCCCGTCTTTTGGAAGGATTTCGTCTGTCCTCTTAAATCAGTCTTCTCTCCAACCTTACCTATACCACTCAATTCTCATAACGTTAGTGTTGCCAGGGTAAAAATGTCATTTATCCTAATACAAAAATTACTAAATGCATGGCACATTCATGTATTTACACCTACAATGTGTTTATCATAACTGTCCTTGTTCATTTTGCTAATGAATATAAATGCTGTTCCCTTTGAGGCCGGCAACTACGTATTTCCGGCAGTGCGAGACAGTCCGCCGCCCAGCTTAGTTTTTAATTTGTGAATAAAAATTTCTACCGAGGACCTCTCGTGGCCCGTCCAGGGACGCTGTTCCCACTACACGTGCCTGTTCCACCTCAACAGTTAGGTTTTACAACTAAATATGTCTGATTTTTTTTTTATTTTGCCACTTTAGTGGCCTTTAAACATATTCTTGTGCTTGAAGCTGATGTATCTAATGAAATATATAATTTTTCTTATGTAAAATTTCGTTAGATTTATTTACCGTAAGCATGATTAAAACTGGTCGGTAAAATTTCGTTGGATTTATTTACCGCAAGCATGATTAAAATTCCTGGTCGGTGCACACCAGACTTGCTTCTCACAGAATCATCGAATGCATATGTCGAGCTTCATATTTATATCATGGCATCTTCAACGATTAAGGAATTCATATCCGGATATATGGAGAAAACATGTTTGATAATGTATCATCAGGACGTACACAACCGGCGTTGTTACCATATTCACAAATTATTAACAGTGAAGTTTTGACATTAATTGTCTTCTCGTTTTTGTTAAATGGAAATTATCTGGGAGAGATTTTGGCGTGGCTAGTGTGGCTGTGACAACATATGGGCGAACCTACCGACCATTCACCACTTCACGCGCCCAGACTATTTTTACTAAGGCCACACCCTGGCATATTATTAGAACATTACCGATCTCGCAGTGCAGTTTGTTATCCAGCTGGGCTTAATATATCAATTTATTATTAGAGTCTTGCTGGATATCGCTGACCATCTCACACTCTATTTATGTCATCAAGTGCAATACGTCATTATGATTAAGTACAACTGAGGAAGGTCGGTTGACGGCTCCAGAGTGAGGTCGTCTTATGGCCTACCACACTCAGCCATTATCACAGTGGTAAAAAACAAACTTGAAACGGTTGACCAATATCATTAGAGATGCACCATGTCCTTGTCCAGCAATTATATGTTTTAGCATTATAAGATGTAACATGTATATGATTTACAGTTAACGTATGATAGAATTTTACGTCATTTGTATGTTTTCCTAGCATATGTTGACTTTCTTAAAGTTAGCAACTAAATCATATGATTCAACCATAGGATATTATACAACTGTATGGATCAGAGGCTGTAGCCGCAGTTCAGTTTAGTGTGCCCACAGTACTGCACACATTTGTTTGCCGCGCTAATCCCGTGTCAGGTCGTCGTCTGTACAGGTTAGTATCAGAAGTAATTTTCAGTAATTCTTCCTCTCGGATACATTACGTGATCCTGTGTTGCACCGTCTCTATGGGAGCAGTTTGAAACGGGTTTTCGCAATTTTGGGCCGGTCATGGGCGCCCATGTACCGCCCATAGATCATTCAGGAGGCGCCCCTGCAAATGAATGTTACCTAGACGCTACTCCTGCTTGGTGACTCCTGTTACGGATACTCTACACCGGTAAGAGATGTAATGCTTTATATTCGTCTGATATTTTCTTCTGTCGTAGAGTATTTTCGTACATTCCATTAATGATGAGGTACTGGCGATATGATGAGTGTGGATTTTCTTTACCAATATAGATGATCTGAAAAAACTTTGAAGACCACCGAGAAATGAGAGGATTGAGCCTTTACCAGACCCGCATCAGGAGGACGCTCCCCTGCCCCACTATAAAGCTTCCTTAAGCTAATTTCTCATAGAATTTAACATCTCACACGGTAGAAATTCTGAACCTTCCATGGAAGAAAGCTCATGTCTTCAATGGGCGACATTCCTTAGGAAAAAGCCCAATTCAGCGTTAATGCATTTCTGCTAACTCGGGATTTCCGATTTCAATATATCGGCAGATTATTAATCTACATCGAATTGTTTCTCAGATTTCCAATCCTTCATGCTGAACATATGTGGTTCATCAGATTCATCGCGGCTCGTGAACCAGAGTATTAGTTATGGCCGCATATAAAGGCATCATTTCAAGCCTTTCACATGTCAAGAGCAAGAACCTTAGAGTTAGGTGTAGCAAGTGCTTCACGTGAATAGAATAGGGCGCCGTGGCACGTGTAGTGGGCGTGGGTGGCTGAAAGGTGAAGTGAGCGTTTCTCGCTACAGTGTAGCTAGCCGCCGCTCGCTACCTCCCTCCACGGCCGCTATCGACCACTTCATACACTGCCAACACTAGTACTGCTCTTTCTTGAACCTATTTCGGACACTCCCTTAAGCGTAAGTTGAGGATAGACGAGTTTGAGGACGGAACACGTCCTGTACTCTGCTGTACTATCATGTAAGGAAAACCATGGCCTCAAAGCCTCATCCCTGCCGGGGGTCGAACCCGGGACCTTTGGATTAGAAGTCCAACGCGCTTTCCACTGCGCCACAGGGACAGCTGATCTTCGAAGTGCTGGCCAGGCAGTACATGCGGAAGCACTCAGCACTCAGCACTCTGGTGAGGGGACGTGTACACTGATACCAGACCGCCTGCTGATGCCAACACCACTATCACATATTACTATTGGGAACCGTCTCACCTCTCCACCAATTATCTCCAAGGTGAGGCAGCCTTGTAGTATTACACATAAAGAATTATTATTACGAGAAAACCAAGGAATAATACAAGACATTTTAAAACCGCTGGAGTTAAAAGTACTAAGAAGCCTTGTGGGTAGTGCGGCCGCAGCAACGACACTTGTCAGGCGACACCCGCTTTCCGTCACTCCCGCCAAAACACTTCCTTCACGTATCTTCTGACCCTGACGCCACGAGCCAGGCCGTACCTGCTGACTCTGACACCACGAAACTGGTCGTACCTGCTGACTTTGATGCCACGTGCCAAGTCGGACCTGCTGACCCTGACGCCACGAGACTAAACGTACCTGTTGACCTTGACCACGTGCCAGGTCGTATCTGCCGACCCTGACGCCACGAGCTAAGTCGGACCTGCTGGTCCTGGCGCAACGAAACTGGTAATGCCAGTTGACCCTGATGCCACGAAACTGGTCGTACTTGCTGACCCTGACGCCACGAGTCAGGTCGTACTTGCTGACCCTGACGCCAAGAGACGTACCTGCTGACCCTGACGCCACGAGCCAAGTCGTACCTGCTGAGGTTGACGTCACGAGTTAAGTCGTAACTGCTGAGCCTAACGACCAGGGCCGCGGGTCGCTCGACCAACACGACTCAACAGATGTATTTTAATCCAGGCCTTGAGGAGGGCACGAGCGGCGAGCAGTGCATGACGGGCCGGCTAACTCCTCTGGCATCAGGCTCGCCCTGGCCCAGGCCACTGCCCTCAGCACCTGATGTCACTGGCTTAGGTGTCACTTCTCTCAGCACGTGATGTCACTGACTGAGGCGACGCTTTCCCTAGCAGGTGATATAACCGGTTGAAGGTGGCGCTTCCATCAGCACGTGATGTCACCGGCTGAGGTGACGTTTCCCAAAGTACGTGACGCTACTGGCTGACGACACTTTCCTCAGCACATGACGTAATAGGCAACTTTGTATGCAGACTAAGGGGATGCCAGGGGTGTGCACCTGGGTATGATTTTTTCTTTTCAAATATGCTGAGAACTTATTAGAAAATTGATACTGGGAAAATTATAACGCTGATTTTTGCCTGGGAAGAACAAGGGTACTTTGGCTTGTTATTATTTGATATTATTATTATCATCATTATCATTATTGTTGTTGTTATTGTAATACACAAACATTTTCAGGGAAACACAAACGCTCACACAAAAAGCAGAGTTAAAAACAATGACATCCTGACATGGGGGAAGGTGAGGGGTCATTACCCCAGCAGCCCTGGAGGACCAATCTTGGCAGAGGGGTAAAGGCCACAGCCGGGGGGGAGGGGAGGGGGGGGGGGTCCAAAGAGGAAAGTTGTATCTTCGGAATAAAAGACGAGACTTTGCCCCGCCGCTTCCACCGCTGATGGTGATACAACCTGGCTAAAAATTTCACACACATACACACACACACACAGGACTCTGTGTAGTGGTGGTTAGCGTTACTGACCATGAGATAGCACGGGCCCACCAGGGATTGAGCCCATATGGCTTCAGATCTTTGGTGCAACAGTTGGCCCACACCGAACCTTAATTTCATCTTCCCCTCGGGGCTTGTCGATGGGTACCTGGTTTATGGGCTAGAGGAGTTGATACACGGGGCATATATACAGTGATGAGACAAGTGTGTGTATATATATATATATATATATATATATATATATATATTAGTTTAGGACCTCTTAAAGGTTTCCTGCATCCCAAGGCTGCGCTACTTCCAGCAGCAGGGAAATATGGATTCCTTTGTGGAGAGAAGCTCTGACGAGACTGTACTCTCATAGATAGACTAGACAAAGGTAACACTTCACTTACGGTGTAAGCTCAGGCAAGTGGTCCGGTATATACTATGAAAGTGCGCGTTCATATGCACTATATTTGTGTGTGTGTGTGTGTGTGTGTGTGTGTGTGTGTGTGTATGTATATATATATATATATATATATATATATATATATATATATATATATATATATATATATATATATATATTATCCGTGGGGATAGGGGAGAAAGAATACTTCCCACGTATTCCCTGCGTGTCGTAGAAGGCGACTAAAAGGGGAGGGAGCGGGGGGCTGGAAATCCTCCCCTCTCGTTTTTTTAATTTTCCAAAAGAAGGAACAGAGAATTGGGCCAGGTGAGGGTATTCCCTCAAAGGCCCAGTCCTCTGTTCTCAACGCTACCTCGCTAATGCGGGAAATGGCGAATAGTTTGAAAGAAAAAATATATATGTATATATATATATATATATATATATATATATATATATATGTGTGTGTGTGTGTGTGTGTGTGTGTGTGTGTGTGTGTGTCAGTATTTTAAAGTCCGTAACCATTATAACAGAAATTGTCACGAGTACAAAAACTTATAAGAAAAATTGGAAGACGTACAATAAGAAATTTTATCATGGCCATAACAGCAGCGGGCCCGACACTGTATATGTAAGACCTGTGATATGTAAGACTTGTCTCATACAAGTCGTGTGAAGACCTGTATACTAGGTAATAACAGACTTAAAACTTCTAGCAGAACATACAGTTGCCAGGAAACACAAAAATTACGTTTTGAAAATATTATCATTCGAAGAATATTTCAAATTAGCTGTAACCAATATAGAATGATTGAATACCGTCCAACAAATAATTTAATCAATATGATAAAAAAAAATGCAGACACAACGATGTGTAGCGAGCTTCCGGCCGGACACGTCAGCCAGAGTGGCTCACGTAGACTTGTGGTAGGTTTGGGGGGGAGGGAGGGGGTCAATAAACCAATAACAATGGTCAATATGGGATCAATATCAGGTGAGCCAGCAGCCGAGCCTCACCTGCTCCCACACCAACATAGTGGATTCGATCCAGCTTGAGAAACTTAAACCAGCAACTACTCAGCATAACAGATACATGGATGCTGTATATGCTCGTGCATAGTTAAAGTTTTAAGACCAAATTTTTAAGCAAAAAACTAGGGATCGACCTATGCATGGGTAATAGTTTCGTGAAGTTGAAATCCATGCGTGATGGGAAGGGCTAGGAGGTGGATTATTCAATAACCTTATCGTCAAGTTCTTGCGGAAGACACTGTGATATTTTCATTCTCCGTTTCAGTACAAAATAATTTTTCATACATCTTGTGCACCAACCATGGCTCGCCTTGAAATCTGGGATGCCTAATTTCCTTGCTAGTTCCAAGGCAAAGATTCGAAATGGTCCTCGGGAAACACCATATCCATTCTGTTGTTTTTTACTGACATACTTTGCCACTTCAACTTACAACTGTGGCCACTTGTTACACTCTTCTCTGTCAGCACATTTGTTGACGGCATATGTTTAAGTTCTGCAGAGAGCTTTCTCCAGTATTAGATTTTTTTTCGGACGCCTTAGAATTCCCTTGCTACTGCACAGATGTTAGTCTGTTCTGCATATTCAATCTCTCAGAGCTTGAACTGAAGAGAATATAGGTCAAGTATGTCTACACTGTAGCATGACACGTGTAGGTCACTCGTGATGGTGTGTCAGGTCATCCACACACACATTTGCCAGCTTCTTGATTTTCGTTAGAATTCTTAAGTTACCGAGTATTTCTTTTCCCTTTTTGCTTTACGATACCGTAGGTAAAACAGTTTGCTATAGCAGGAAATATTGTGAAAACTCCACAGAAAGAAAAATGACAGAAATGGAGAAACCAAAAGTGTACAAGAAAATAATAATGCTAAATCTGACATTAAACACTGTTGGTAGGGTAAGCTGATGATAATTACATCCTGCCAATAATCAAATTCATAGCAGTCTCTCTAACCTCAATTGCCGTAGTTTATCTGATGTAGGCAATGTGAAGTAGAAAATATCAGTCAATGTGAGAAATAAGAGAATAAACAAGAAAGATGCCGTTGGGCTATTTTTGGTAGGGCTGAGGGAGAGAGTACTAGCTGTCTGGTCTTTTTTGGCGGGCGTACTGGTATTTGTTTGGCGTTTTATGTATTTTCAAAAATGAATACTTGTAAATCAAAAGCACCGTGACATTATAGTAAATACAAGCTTGCAACATTTTTGGAAAATGAGAGCCAAGACAATAAGAGTATAAACAATTTCAACGCACGGTGATATTAAAGGTTACTTAGGAAGGGCCGATGTAAAGACAAAGCCTCCGGGAGAGGGCTCTGCCGTATCAGCTAGACGGTATATGTTTTTCAAATAGTTTTCGGTAAAAAAACTGTTACATCACAAGTATATTTTACCTTAACTGTGCCTGAATGAATATATTTCAGAAATAGATAGTAGTTTTGCTGAAACCTGATGTATTTCAATGTAAGATAGGATGAATTACATGACGAAAACAAGACATTACCTAACATTCCGATGTTCAAGAGATGTTACTCTTTTTTTTCTAATAGTTTTCGTTTAAAGTAGTTATATTACAATGATATTCTACAATATATTACAATGTAATATGTTTGCTGAAATGATGTACGCATTACAGTGGAAAGTGCGATAAAATTATGAAAGCAATCTACTTTCTTTTTCTGTCGTTGTTCAAAAGATGCTACTGTAATAGCTTTTCGAATGATTTTCAGTTAAGAAAAAACTGTTGTATTACAATAATAATATATTCTAATTGACTTAAATAAATACTTGAATGGAAATATTTAACATTTTTGCTGAAAATACCCGCGATTAAGTGTAAAGTGCCGTATTAATCAATGGTAAACAAAAAATTTGCCTTCGGCGCTCGGTGTTTCAGGCTAAGCGAACCTCAGTTTATAGGACGTACAGTGTTTTTAGTGAGGATATTCTGAAATTAGTTTTATATGCCATTAAATATGGTGCTTTATTATCCTAATTAGTTGTTCCATTATCCTCAAAAACTTGGGTCGACCTATACATGAGGCATACAATAAATCATATATTTTCAATAAAGGCAGACAGTGTGAATTGTGTGCATGTGTATATATGTATGTGTCTGTGTGTATATATATATATATATATATATATATATATATATATATATATATATATATATATATATATATATATATATATATATGTACATTGAGATGTATGGGTATGTATATTTGCGTGTGTGGACTTGTATGTATATACATGTGTATGGGGGTGGGATGGGCCATTTCTTTCGTCTGTTTCCTTGCGCTACCTCGCAAACGCGGGAGACAGCGACAAAGCAAAATAAAATAAAATAAAAAATACACACACACACATATATATATATATATATATATATATATATATATATATATATATATATATATATATATATATATATTATACTTGATCGCCGTTTCCCGCGGTAAGACTGACTGGCTTGCTCAACTTGATACACATCCACTAGATCAAGAGGATAAATTCTCATAGCTATCGACGCTCATCCTTTCTCGATTCTCCCGCCTGCAGTGAAAGACAAGAATCTGGCTGGAAAAGAATGCAATACAAAATTCGGTTTAAAAACATGATGCAGTTGATGCAACAGAATTTGTTCATAAACGTAATGCATCAGAATCTGGATATGAAAAGGAAAGCAACAGAAGAATCTGATTATAGCACATACAGAATCTCTCAAGCCTCCCAATAGTCACACTAATACTCGTATCTCCAGACATGTGAACGCCATAAATCACTAACTTGTTACAATATAGAAACTATTTACAATGACAACATCATATAAAGGATATGGCATTAGTACATTCTTACTACGTGACATAATATGTTTTCGTGCTTTCCCTTTTTCACGTTTAATTTGTCTTATATCGTTGCTGTTTTGCTAGAGAAATCCGTCCGTCTTGGCTCGAGCCTCATGTTACCGCTGCTACAGGTGATGACACCTCGGTCTCCTTGGGATGGTCGAAAGACACGTTCACCGACCAACTTGCCTTACCTCGTGAGCAGCGGCCTCTGCCGTGGTATCGTTGTAGCAAATGGACCCAGCTCTTGACGCGGCAAATGATTTTCAATAATCGACCCATTACACCGGCACGACTGGTGTACATGCACCACCTATGGCTTGGACCTATTCGTAACACGGATGCAATCCGTCAACTAGTCTCTCCAGGATGAGGAATGGCCCTTCCTAATTGTTCTTCACTTTAGGTAACAGTCCCTTAACAACACCTTGTCTTTACATGAAAATTAAGTAAGGAAGTCTTAGTCAAACTGCATCTCCATACTTTCCTTAGAAACATATTCTTACGCCCTTGGCGATGTATCAAGGTAGCCACACCTCCAGCAACTATCCTGGCCTTTTTGTAATTCAGTTTGTTCTCTTACTTCTGTTGAAGGTGAATGGTCTTATCTGAGCTGGTTTCTTTGTTCTATGAGGTCTGCAACTTTATGCATTCACACTGCGAGTGAAAAGTGACCGGCGAGACTGCATGATTCACCTTCAGTTACCCAATTTAGTCTCCTCCAACAACGACCCATTAGTAGGAGCCTATCCCCACCCTGATATTAACTGTATCACAGGATTCAACAAGTGACGCATTTGTTATATCAACATGTTTACGCAGTCTCCCTTTTGAGTGTTCTGCTACCTACCATGCAGGGTTTCCCCGCGCGGAGACTATGGATGCTTGTCTTCTGTCTGTGAGGATACCGTAAACAGGGTGTCCGTCTCTCAGCTGCCACACCACACCGATTAGTTCCTGTGATAGTGTCACTCCGGGACGCGATCGTTCACCCACCACTCATCTGCCCCGCATCTTCCTGGACAGGGCCAGGATTTTTTTTTTTTTTTTTTTTTTTTTTACATCGACTATAAGAAAGAAGGCGGTCAAAACAGTTAATTCCAAACCTAATATTGGGTTGGGTTTAGTTTTCCAACATATAGTCCTTTCCTGTATATAAATATATATATTATTCTTTTTATTTATTATACTTTGTCGCTGTCTCCCGCGTTTGCGAGGTAGCGCAAGGAAACAGACGAAAGAAATGGCCCAACCCCCCCCCCCCCCATACACATGTATATACATACGTCCACACACGCAAATATACATACCTACACAGCTTTCCATGGTTTACCCCAGACGCTTCACATGCCTTGATTCAATCCACTGACAGCACGTCAACCCCGGTATACCACATCGCTCCAATTCACTCTATTCCTTGCCCTCCTTTCACCCTCCTGCATGTTCAGGCCCCGATCACACAAAATCTTTTTCACTCCATCTTTCCACCTCCAATTTGGTCTCCCTCTTCTCCTCGTTCCCTCCACCTCCGACACATATATCCTCTTGGTCAATCTTTCCTCACTCATTCTCTCCATGTGCCCAAACCACTTCAAAACATATATATTATCCCTGGGGTTAGGGGAGAAAGAATACTTCCCATGTATTCCCTGCGTGTCGTAGAAGGCGACTAAAAGGGGAGGGAGCGGGGGGCTGGAAATCCTCCCCTCTCGTTTTTTTTTAATTTTCCAAAAGAAGGAACAGAGAACGAGGCCAGGAGAGGATATTCCCTCAGAGGCCCAGTCCTCTGTTCTTAACGCTACCTTGCTAACGCGGGAAATGGCGAATAGTATGACAGACATATATATATATATATATATATATATATATATATATTTTTTTTTTTTTTTTTTTGCTTTGTCGGTCTCCCGCGTTTGCGAGGTAGCGATATATATATATATATATATATATATATATATATATATATATATATATATATATATTTTTTTTTTTTTTTTTTTTTTTTTTTATACTTTGTCGCTGTCTCCCGCGTTTGCGAGGTAGCGCAAGGAAACAGACGAAAGAAATGGCCCAACCCCCCCCCCATACACATGTACATACACACGTCCAGACACGCAAATATACATACCTACACAGCTTTCCATGGTTTACCCCAGACGCTTCACATGCCTTGCTTCAATCCACTGACAGCACGTCAACCCCTGTATACCACATGACTCCAATTCACTCTATTCCTTGCCCTCCTTTCACCCTCCTGCATGTTCAGGCCCCGATCACACAAAATCTTTTTCACTCCATCTTTCCACCTCCAATTTGGTCTCCCTCTTCTCCTCGTTCCCTCCACCTCCGACACATATATCCTCTTGGTCAATCTCTCCTCACTCATTCTCTCCATGTGCCCAAACCATTTCAAAACACCCTCTTCTGCTCTCTCAACCACGCTCTTTTTATTTCCACACATCTCTCTTACCCTTACGTTACTTACTCGATCAAACCACCTCACACCACACATTGTCCTCAAACATCTCATTTCCAGCACATCCATCCTCCTGCGCACATCTCTATCCATAGCCCACGCCTCGCAACCATACAACATTGTTGGAACCACTATTCCCTCAAACATACCCATTTTTGCTTTCCGAGATAATGTTCTCGACTTCCACACATTTTTCAAGGCTCCCAAAATTTTCGCCCCCTCCCCCACCCTATGATCCACTTCCGCTTCCATGGTTCCATCCGCTGACAGATCCACTCCCAGATATCTAAAACACTTCACTTCCTCCAGTTTTTCCCCATTCAAACTCACCTCCCAATTGACTTGACCCTCACCCCTACTGTACCTAATAACCTTGCTCTTATTCACATTTACTCTCAACTTTCTTCTTCCACACACTTTACCAAACTCAGTCACCAGCTTCTGCAGTTTCTCACATGAATCAGCCACCAGCGCTGTATCATCAGCGAACAACAACTGACTCACTTCCCAAGCTCTCTCATCCCCAACAGACTTCATACTTGCCCCTCTTTCCAGGACTCTTGCATTTACCTCCCTTACAACCCCATCCATAAACAAATTAAACAACCATGGAGACATCACACACCCCTGCCGCAAACCTACATTCACTGAGAACCAATCACTTTCCTCTCTTCCTACACGTACACATGCCTTACATCCTCGATAAAAACTTTTCACTGCTTCTAACAACTTGCCTCCAACACCATATATTCTTAATACCTTCCACAGAGCATCTCTATCAACTCTATCATATGCCTTCTCCAGATCCATAAATGCTACATACAAATCCATTTGCTTTTCTAAGTATTTCTCACATACATTCTTCAAAGCAAACACCTGATCCACACATCCTCTACCACTTCTGAAACCGCACTGCTCTTCCCCAATCTGATGCTCTGTACATGCCTTCACCCTCTCAATCAATACCCTCCCATATAATTTACCAGGAATACTCAACAAACTTATACCTCTGTAATTTGAGCACTCACTCATATCCCCTTTGCCTTTGTACAATGGCACTATGCACGCATTCCGCCAATCCTCAGGCACCTCACCATGAGTCATACATACATTAAATAACCTTACCAACCAGTCAACAATACAGTCACCCCCTTTTTTAATAAATTCCACTGCAATACCATCCAAACCTGCTGCCTTGCCGGCTTTCATCTTCCGCAAAGCTTTTACTACCTCTTCTCTGTTTACCAAATCATTTTCCCTAACCCTCTCACTTTGCACACCACCTCGACCAAAACACCCTATATCTGCCACTCTGTCATCAGACACATTCAACAAACCTTCAAAATACTCATATATATATATATATATATATATATATATATAAATGTATTGGAAAGGATCATAATTTTGCGCGTGATCAAGTATATTCCTGAGTCCACGGGGACTCATAGGGAATATATATACATATATGGTGTGGGAGGAGAGTTGCTAGAAGCAGTGAAAAGTTTTTATCGAGGATGTAAGGCATGTGTACGAGTAGGAAGAGAGGAAAGTGATTGGTTCTCAGTGAATGTTGGTTTCCGGCAAGGGTGCGTGATGTCTCCATGGTTGTTTAATTTGTTTCTGGATGGGGTTGTTAGGGAGGTGAATGCAAGAGTTTTGGAGAGAGGGGCAAGAATGCAGTCTGTTGTGGATGAGAGGGCTGGGGAAGTGAGTCAGTTGTTCGTTGATGGTACAGCGCTAGTGGCTGATTCGTGTGAGAAACTGCAGAAGCTGGTGACTGAGTTTGGTAAAGTGTGTGAAAGAAGAAAGCTGAGAGTAAATGTGAATAAGAGCAAGGTTATTAGGTACAGTAGGGTTGAGGGACAAGTCAGTTATGAGGTAAGTTTGAATGGAGAAAAACTGGAGGAAGTGAAGTGTTTTAGATATCTGGGAGTGGATTTGGCAAGGGATGGAACCATGGAAGCGGAAGTGAGCCACAGGGTGGAGCAGGGGGCGAAAGTTCTGGAGGCGTTGAAAAATGTGTGGAAGGCGAGAACATTATCTCGGTAAGCAAAAATGGGTATGTTTGAAGGAATAGTGGTTCCAACAATGTTATATGGTTGCGAGGCGTGGGCTATAGATAGAGTTGTGCGGAGGAGGGTGGATGTGTTGGAAATGAGATGTTTGAGGACAATATGTGGTGTGAGGTGGTTTGATCGAGTAAGTAATGAAAGGGTAAGAGAGATGTGTGGTAATAAAAAGAGTGTGGTTAAGAGAGCATAAGAGGGTGTTTTGAAATGGTTTGGTTACATGGAGAGAATGAGTGAGGAAAGATTGACCAAGAGGATATATGTGTCAGAGGTGGCGTGAACGAGAAGTGGGAGACCAAACTGGAGGTGGAAAGATGGAGTGAAAAAGAATTTGAGCGATCGGGGCCTGAACGTGCAGGGGGGGTGGGGGTGAAAGGCGTGCAAGGAATACAGTGAATTGGAACGATGTGGTATACTGGGGTCAAGGTGCTGTCAATGGATCGAACCATGGCATGTGAAGCGTCAAGGGTAAACCATGGAAAGTTTTGTGGGGCCTGGATGTGGAAAGGGAGCTGTGGTCTCGGTGCATTATACATGACAGCTGGAGACTGAGTGTGAACGAATGTGGCCTTTGTTGTCTTTTCCTAGCGCTACCTCGCGCGCATGCGGGGAGAGGGGGTTGTCATTTCATGTGTGGAGGGGTGGCGATGGGAATGAATAAAGGCAGCAAGTATTATGTACGTATATATGTATATATATTTATATATATATATATATATATATATATATATATATATATATATATATATATATATTTTTTTTTTTTTTTTTTTTTTTTCATACTATTCGCTATTTCCCGCGATAGCGAGGTAGCGTTAAGAACAGGGTGGTGAGAGTAAGTGAGCTTGGGAAGGAGACTTGTGTGAGGAAGTACCAGGAGAGACTGAGTACAGAATGGAAAAAGGTGAGAACAATGGAAGTAAGGGGAGTGGGGGAGGAATGGGATGTATTTAGGGAATCAGTGATGGATTGCGCAAAAGATGCTTGTGGCATGAGAAGAGTGGGAGGTGGGTTGATTAGAAAGGGTAGTGAGTGGTGGGATGAAGAAGTAAGAGTATTAGTGAAAGAGAAGAGAGAGGCATTTGGACGATTTTTGCAGGGAAAAAATGAAATTGAGTGGGAGATGTATAAAAGAAAGAGACGGGAGGTCAAGAGAAAGGTGCAAGAGGTGAAAAAAAGGGCAAATGAGAGTTGGGGTGAGAGAGTATCATTAAATTTTAGGGAGAATAAAAAGATGTTCTGGAAGGAGGTAAATAAAGTGCGTAAGACAAGGGAGCAAATGGGAACTTCAGTGAAGGGCGCAAATGGGGAGGTGATAACAAGTAGTGGTGATGTGAGAAGGAGATGGAGTGAGTATTTTGAAGGTTTGTTGAATGTGTTTGATGATAGAGTGGCAGATATAGGGTGTTTTGGTCGAGGTGGTGTGCAAAGTGAGAGGGTTAGGGAAGATGATTTGGTAAACAGAGAAGAGGTAGTGAAGGCTTTGCGGAAGATGAAAGCCGACAAGGCAGCAGGTTTGGATGGTATTGCAGTGGAATTTATTAAAAAAGGGGGTGACTGTATTGTTGACTGGTTGGTAAGGTTATTTAATGTATGTATGACTCATGGTGAGGTGCCTGAGGATTGGCGGAATGCGTGCATAGTGCCATTGTACAAAGGCAAAGGGGATAAGAGTGAGTGTTCAAATTACAGAGGTATAAGTTTGTTGAGTATTCCTGGTAAATTATATGGGAGGATATTGATTGAGAGGGTGAAGGCATGTACAGAGCATCAGATTGGGGAAGAGCAGTGTGGTTTCAGAAGTGGTAGAGGATGTGTGGATCAGGTGTTTGCTTTGAAGAATGTATGTGAGAAATACTTAGAAAAGCAAATGGATTTGTATGTAGCATTTATGGATCTGGAGAAGGCATATGATAGAGTTGATAGAGATGCTCTGTGGAAGGTATTAAGAATATATGGTGTGGGAGGCAAGTTGTTAGAAGCAGTGAAAAGTTTTTATCGAGGATGTAAGGCATGTGTACGTGTAGGAAGAGACGAAAGTGATTGGTTCTCAGTGAATGTAGGTTTGCGGCAGGGGTGTGTGATGTCTCCATGGTTGTTTAATTTGTTTATGGATGGGGTTGTTAGGGAGGTGAATGCAAGAGTTTTGGAAAGAGGGGCAAGTATGAAGTCTGTTGGGGATGAGAGAGCTTGGGAAGTGAGTCAGTTGTTGTTCGCTGATGATACAGCGCTGGTGGCTGATTCATGTGAGAAACTGCAGAAGCTGGTGACTGAGTTTGGTAAAGTGTGTGAAAGAAGAAAGTTAAGAGTAAATGTGAATAAGAGCAAGGTTATTAGGTACAGTAGGGTTGAGGGTCAAGTCAATTGGGAGGTGAGTTTGAATGGAGAAAAACTGGAGGAAGTGAAGTGTTTTAGATATCTGGGAGTGGATCTGGCAGCGGATGGAACCATGGAAGCGGAAGTGGATCATAGGGTGGGGGAGGGGGCGAAAATTCTGGGAGCCTTGAAGAATGTGTGGAAGTCGAGAACATTATCTCGGAAAGCAAAAATGGGTATGTTTGAAGGAATAGTGGTTCCAACAATGTTGTATGGTTGCGAGACGTGGGCTATGGATAGAGTTGTGCGCAGGAGTATGGATGTGCTGGAAATGAGATGTTTGAGGACAATATGTGGTGTGAGGTGGTTTGATCGAGTAAGTAACGTAAGGGTAAGAGAGATGTGTGGAAATAAAAAGAGAGTGGTTGAGAGAGCAGAAGAGGGTGTTTTGAAATGGTTCGGGCACATGGAGAGAATGAGTGAGGAAAGATTGACCAAGAGAATATATGTGTCGGAGGTGGAGGGAACGAGGAGAAGAGGGAGACCAAATTGGAGGTGGAAAGATGGAGTGAAAAAGATTTTGTGTGATCGGGGCCTGAACATGCAGGAGGGTGAAAGGAGGGCAAGGAATAGAGTGAATTGGAGCGATGTGGTATACCGGGGTTGACGTGCTGTCAGTGGATTGAATCAAGGCATGTGAAGCGTCTGGGGTAAACCATGGAAAGCTGTGTAGGTATGTGTATTTGCGTGTGTGGACGTATGTATATACATGTGTATGGGGGTGGGTTGGGCCATTCTTTCGTCTGTTTCCTTGCGCTACCTCGCAAACGCGGGAGACAGCGACAAAGTATAAAAAAAAAAAAATGAATGATATATATATATATATATATATATATATATATATATATATATATATATATATATATATATATATATATATATATATATTCTTTTTTCAAACTATTCGCCATTTCCCGCATTAGCGAGGTAGCGTTAAGAACAGAGGACTGGGCCTTTGAGCGAATACCCTCACCTGGCCCAATTCTCTGTTCCATCTTTTGGAAAATTAAGAAAAAACGAGATGGGAGGATTTCCAGCCCCCCGCTCCCTTCCCTTTTAGTCGCATTCTACGACACGCAGGGAATACGTGGGAAGTATTCTTTCTCCCCTATCCCCAGGGAATATATATATATATATATATATATATATATATATATATATATATATATATATATATATATATATAAACGCTATTGAGAGTTTTCTTTATGTGGCAGTGGTGACAACGAACCTGTGGTTTACAGATGTTGATGGTGTGTGGTAACGGTATAGGCCACAAACCTCTCTGATGACAAGATTCTTGCATAAACCTCAATTTATACATCATAACAGAACCTTATAACGATCTCGGGATAAAATCATTAACTCTCTTAATGATGTCATTGATCTGTTGTGGTAAGCCTTCCAACTTTTCATGACGTCAGCTACCCATAATGATGACGTTTTTGAACCTACCATTAAAATTCTCATTTTGCATTATCGACATCTTGGATTGGGTTTTTGGAATATGTTAAAATCTTCGAACGGTCATAACGTCTTAATCTAGGATTAAACCTCATCCGCCAATAAAGTAATTCTATGACGTCATCAAGTGCTAGCTCAGACGCCATCAGTGACGTCACTATAAAGCAAGACGAAAATGAGTTGGCGGTGACCCAGGCGCTCTTTAAATGTCAATAACTGGACGATGCCGATGGTGATTGGGTATGTGCAAGCACATAGATTGCCATGGCAAAGTGACGTAGTGCTCGAGGCCATCCTATCACATCCACCCAAGGAGCAATAAAAAATGTTGATGCCATATAGTGTCTGGTGACTGGCTGGTAGAAACACGCGGGAAAGAAGTTGCCAGTTCGAGACATTATGGTCTTCTACTCTGTATGTGAGCGTTTCTTGGCATGCATGCGTTTGTGTGTATCATTATACTTAGCAGTTTTTACGATGTGGTTAGTATGTCAAAGTAGTTTTTACGTGACGTCACATACTCAAATATTTCCTTTTACATTGACTTTTTCAAAAATCCACTATGACATTTATACTAGGTTGTCTCAACTTAATTTTGTAAATAACGTACTTTTGGAGTATTTTCTTTGTTGATTTCATTGTCTTTATATGAAACTGGCATGACTTTATGTATCATTTTCTGGTGATGTTAATTTGTCCAAAGATTAGCCACTGCTGTGAAAATGTGGTTCGTTAGATATCAAGCCGATTTGAGTTTATTTTTATTACGTATTTGTATTCTTAGCTGTATTCTAATTTTGTGCTTACGCAAAGAACCTTCTTTTGATAGACGCCAGAACCCGGCCAGGTCTTGGCAGAGGAGGGACATATATCAAGTATATAATCATACTTGTTCTACATCATTACATTCATCAAAGCTTGGTAATGTATTATTAGCCATCTTATTCGGGCAGACGAACACTCTCCCTCATAACTAGACCTTATTACCTCCCACAGGAGTTATGATTAGTCATGTTACCTCTCATCAGCTGACTACCGCCCGTTGTGTTCAGTGGGTGACGTCCTTCTTGGTACTTATTAAAAGGATGGTGTCCAACGACTTAGTTCCTTGATGATTTCGTTCCACATGGCCTAGTCAACTGTATCTCGCTTTAATGTGTTCCTGAGTGTTCGGCAGAGGTGACGCAGAATTCTTTTCACAGTATATCAAAGTGTAGACTTTCGTTACATTAGACTAAGCTCTGATCACGGTATTTTAAAGCATAACTAGCTCAGATCACCGGTACTTTAGAGCCTAGCCGTGATAACAGCTACTGTAGAGCCTAGCCATTATGGTTGGTGGCACCTAATTGTCTGGTGCAAATACAATTCAGCCTTGCCAGCACTACAGGTCATCCCGGTATTGACAATGATATGTCCACTGTTATTGGTCACATTTTACTGGAACTGGTTTCGTTTCCCTAAACAGCGTAAGTAGCAAGGATGGCAGCATTCTTGTCATACGTTCTTCCCAAGCCCCAGTCACTTGACCGTGTATTTCCAACCCGTTATTCATAAATAACTAATGGATCTCTGAGCCTAAAATTCTACCATGACCACGAATTCTTACAATCTTCCATTGATCGCTTCCTTCACTTGTGAAAGGTCTTCCACTACCGCTACAACAGAGCCTATTTGTACCCTTTTAGCCGCTGGAGATACCGAGGTGACAGGCTGTCCTGACGGGCGTATGAACTGAGAGGATTTGAAGCTTACTGTCAGGATTTCTATCGTGATTACTGTACTTTTTATTTTTTTTTATGTTTATTGTATTATTGTTTAAGTGTTCGACAGATATCCGGCAAATTCTCTATTTCATGATGAGTGTATTTTCCTTATTGCTATTGTAGGTGATAGTGTTTTTCTGTGAAATTGCATAAGGTCACAGCCCTTTATATGCCACTCAGAATGGGTACTGGCGATAACCATCACTTTAACACCTTTGTATCACTTTCCCCCGTAGCAATTTTGCTCCTCGTGTTGTAAAGCCTTACAGATCTTAGTTATGATCGGTTGTAGCTCAACTCTGCACACTCGTTTCCAGTACATACAATTTAGCCAGTGAATCATGTCTCGTCTGAATCCCAACATTTTCTTGGAAGGCGTTAAGTGGATGGGGGACAGGTCATTTAAAGTCTAAGAACCGCGCCTGTTACTGAAATTCCTCTCAGAGCATTATCTCCATTCCCTCATTTGTTATCTCATGCAAGTGATCTGCCGACACGTGTTATCCTATCTTTGTCATGCAGTTGATTAAATTTAAAGGATAATTAGCGTGATAATTGTAATATAACCCAAGCATGTTGGTGAGCTTGGCAACCAACCTCCCTCCCGAGCCGTCTCCCAACTGGAGTCGTCTCCGTTTTCTGTGCGGGATTCCCCGTGTATATCATAATTGTTAAACACACAACACGACGCACTCACACAACCTCCCTCGCCCACCCTTCACCCACACTATTAGTCGTACAGAGTCATCTCATGTTGTAACCCTTCCACGGTAACCCCTCTCCAATATTGTCATTCCCACACATACATATGGATACTTCCCCTTCGTATTCAGTTACCCACACACAAACTTTTAACATTCACCCCATGCACATTCAGCCTTCCCACGCCTAGTTTCTCTCACACAGTCGCTTCTTTGACAACGCCACCGCACCAACAATAATTCACCTCCCACATACATGATAACCCCACTCCACATATAATCACTATCAAATCTCCAATGCCACCATCATTCCATGCGTAATTACCTCTCCCCCACACGATAACCGTGCCCAGCAATCACCCTACCACACGAACACCTCCCCACGTATTCAAGGCGCGGCGGGGGCTGGGGGCGGACAGGGAGGGGAGGCATCAACTTCACTACATAATTAATTCACTGACGTTGTGCGACGCTAATTCATCCTTCATTTTCTCTCAACACTTTGCATATCTGACCAGCTGTCATTCATCTCCTCTGAAATATATTCATCAGGTATTAAGAGAAAATAAACCAAGCCAGTTAGACAATTGATTCACGTATGCACAAAGTTCTGTTACCACGTGCAGAACCAGCCACTAATAAGCTGGCGGCACGCGCGCTCTTTGATGCGCCTCACTAGTATCGAAGCTCTAAATATTTGTTTGCCATTAGATTTTCAATCATGAACTTCAGAATAGTTAAACATCTGTTAGGACCAGTGATATACATGTAACGGTATGCCATACTCGAGCTCTACCTTAGAACTGATAAGTGTCGTCGTGAATCACCTACCTTGTAACCTTTATTGTTACACACCAAGATTGTCACCTGAAGCCCTTCTTATACAGTAAAGAGTAGGTGACGACCGTGTTTTTGGACTAGAAGGACTGGCACATAGTTTCCACGTGCGTCTTGACTTTGGAGTCGTGGTGGTGGCCAGTGACGTCATAAGTGCGTCATCAGACCATTGACAGCTTGTCGTCCGCCTCCACCAATCACGACCCACTTGTCTTTCCATCAAAGAAAACGGAGCAACCACTTAAATACAGCCGATTTTAGCTATTGTTTTAATTGATACACCCATTCAGGTAATTAGTACTAATAAATACCAAACAACAATACTAAATGAGGTACCCAAGAAGCTTACTTGTTCTGATAAACGATGATATGCGTTAATACATGGATCGCAACAGTGTTTAGACTCCTGATCATTTTTTTTTGTGGCTCGCCTCAACCCCGGGATCTGCGCGGCAGCCATTTTGTTATGTCTCCGCTCTTTGTTGTGTGTGAGTGATGTCGTGAAATATTTGTGATTTATCGCGGATACACTCCGTCTAGCAGTGGTTTATATTGACGATAAGAAATTAGATATTACAGCGATTATATTGGAAATCTAAGGATGTGTTTACTTGAATATTAAAGTGGATAAATAGAACAAGAAGTGCAGCTGGCTGTGTCGCCTGTGAGTGGACGGGTAAGCTTGTGGTATCCTGGTTCGTTGGGCTTATTTTGGGGCTCTACATGGGATGTCGGTGACCCTCTTGCTTGATTATATGCACCAACTTGGGTGAAGTTATCAATCTGATAGCTTAGTGTGGTAATGAAATTTAAATTTGTACTCGAAAATAGAACAAGATAATGGGGAAGGTACAAGCCTCAATGAAAAATGGCGTCGCGCTTTGAGGTTTTAGACTGATTTCTAGCGGGCGCGTCACCATTGGCTTGACACAATATTCCTTTAACCTACCATACCAGTTTGTACGTTATATTTTTCCGTAATTTTGTTGTATAGTGCTCGGGAAGTGGCGGAGAGCTTCTACTGACTCAAGATGCTCGAGCACTTCTGAAATAACTATAATTGCATTGCTTGTCTCACGCTCTTCTGTAGGCCAAAGGTAACTGGATATTGGAGGAGAAATTCAGAAAATAATTTTACATAAGCGGAAATCCGCCTCTCAGGACATTTCCCTCATCGATTTGAAGCCAAACTGGCCCAGTGTCGGCCAACTGTTGGTGGCGGGAATGTTTCGCGCGCTCTGCATTGGCGCGCTTTCATAAAATTTCCATCGTAAACATGGTCTCCCCTACATTTGGTTTCCTGTCCAACCGTTCCGAATGGAGAGAACATAAGTCGGGTTTAAGGTTCTGTGACGTATTTTGGGCTCCCGTGGCTAAGCTCTATGGACACGTTGGGACCTGAGACGAGATGAAACATTGTTGGATCAAGGACGAAATTATTTGACATACTTACTAACCCTTTCCTTCTTGAAAACAAAGATATTGTAGGGTATTTCCTGGTGCTTGTGAAGTAGAACAACAGCCCATACTTCTTCCAGAGTCCTGGTGATGAACCAGTCCCCTTTCTGCTCTGGTAATCCCGTTATTCCGTAAAACCCGACGCGAAAATAGAGAAGTTGTCAACTGATGGGGACATTTGGTTGTTAGCATTTGTTGGCGCGAAATTCAAGTCAGCTGTGAAGTGTCCTGCGCTAACCCAACGTTCGCTACACCAACCGGAAGGGAAACTCATAATTGATTGTATTCATGTATATAAAAAGTAATGTATTGTAACGTATCTTACTGTTGTCAGCTTGTGTGGCTCGGTTGTTTATCAGATGAAGGGTGAAGATAGAGCTTATTCCGTGATAAATGTAGATAACGCTCTAATTATAGAACACGTTTCACTTAATGATGTGATGGAGCTAAGTCGAGAGGTTTAAGAAAGGAGACTAGGATGGTGTTTGCTTTTCTGTCAGTGAGACATGCGGACATCACTCTAGGTTTAGGGTTTGCTTTTTTGCAGACTTGTGGGAACTCCAGTATAACCAGGTTTAATTGTGAAATTAAAAGTTTTCACGGTATTTCGTTTAGAAATATAATTTTAGTTTTGTAATTTCTAGTACAAATGTGAATATAAAAACAGCTGTCGTAAGGCAACATTTGACAAGATGTTGCATGTGGATTATAGAAACAGTCCCTGGTTTGGTACATGCCAAAATATACGTTGTTTTGATAGTGATTATTGTTCGAAGTGTACATAACAGGCCAGTTGAGTGTAAAAGGTAATTAATTTTTAGTGGCAGAACCTTTCCGGCTACTTTCAGATATGGGAAAACTGCCAAACAGGACGTGTTTGTGGGTGCTTCCTTCGCACTTCCGGCTTGGGGGGTCTGTCCGCTTGCCGCCACCGATTCGAACACGGCGGGCGAGTTACTCTCCACGCTCCATGACAGAGCTTTCGGACGTTGACAGGTCACGTGACTTTGTGTCATGTTTAAACGGCTTTTAATTTCGCGGAATATGGACAGCACATCAAGATCTGCGTTTCAGTTTGTTTAGGTATGGTTTTAGTTCTCTTACATGGTGAAGATGGACTCATTGGTAGTTCTAAGGATCGTATTTCATGTTATGAGTCGAGAAATCTGAGCCAAGGAATTTTTTGCCAGTCACGAATTGGTTTGTTTACCAACACTGGCGTTAGAGAGCTATAGAATAGTGTGACGGTAAGTTGGGAAACTGATCAGATTCCTGATACGTGGGTTAGCATCCTGTGAGGCGATTATGCTATATAGAGACTATAGACATGTGTGGTGGTTGGCAATGGGAAGCGAGGGAGTTTTTGTGTCAAGACGGAGGAGGAATTCAATTTTCGTCACATTATTGCCGTACATGCTGCAGCAGTTCATGGACCCAACGGATTTGGGTATATGGAGTTGATAAAGGTATAGGTGATAACAGTTGCCGTCTGTTACATTTACGTAGTTCACGGGCTTTCAGATCTGAAAGCCTGTATAAGAGTTACATTGTAGGGAAACTTCGTATGCATAATCAGAATATGGAAAGGATATGAAAAGGCACAACAATGCATTCCAGATTTTCATTGTAAAAGATGTTTTAACACCGTCGTTGAAGCTGCGCTTGTGTTAGTATTGACACTGGCCTAATGATAACTGCTTACGTCCACTTTCATGTTGCGAGATCGCCATATTGCAAAAGTTGTGATAAAATGTTTGCTGTAACTTTTAACAGAAAATGCATTTTATCACGGTGTTACTTTTATGTAGGATTTTGAGGATTCTTGTTACCTGCTTTTAAGCTATTTTTTTTCATCGATCATTTGTTACGCGTGCGAGTGCTGCTTTTAGGCATTTACAGCCATCATACTCTGGCTGGTCCCTCACACTGCTTTCAATAGTTTAGACACCATAAATTTCGAGGTTTCATCTCAGTCGCTCAGTTTGGTGTGAGATCAAACTATGCTGTTTATCTTATAGGTTGGACTAAATTGGTTTGATTATGCAAGTCTGCTTTGTTTACAGACCTGGTGATTGACATGTTGCTTTGGAAGAACTTACTTTGATATTTTATAGATGATTTTCGGTCTTTCATTATTAAGTTGCATTTTCACTTTCATTATTAAGTTGCAGGTAATGTAGTTAAAACGTGCGAGGTTTCAGATTTGTGTTTAGCATTACAATGATTTTCTATAGATTGTATCTTTTCAGAGGAATTAGCTCTAATGTTCATCCCTGTTTAATAACAGGGCATTAATTCCATATCTTTCTAATGTTCATCCTTGTTCATCATAACAGGGCATTAATTCCACATACATCTTCAAAATTGTTGATTAGTTCAGTTTTGAAATTACTTTATAAACTGGTAAATATGGCCCTTATGATTGGTGTACTGATATTCATTATTTGTTTAGGGCCTGGTAGGCCCCTGTTTGCTTAATTTGACTACTGATATCCATCATTTGTGTAGGGCCTGGTAACCACTTTATTAAGTTCTGGGGAAGTGATAACAAAATTTAATTAGTGGGAACGTATTTTATAACATTGTGCATGCGCAGTTGTCGATGAACCTAGATTCTGGTTAGTGTTTTGGCTAAATCTTTTTATGTTTATGATAAAAGGAAGATATCTGATGTGGATTTGCTGTTTTTTTTATAGTGCATATTGAAATGGTCCTAAACCAGTTATGGAATGTTTTAAAAAATGTAAATCATAAACTTAAGAGGTTGACTCTTTCTTTAGGTTTTTCGATGATTTTTCTATGATTACAGACTTTTAATAGATAAAGCACTTAAGCCGCAAATCAAGCTATAAAATCCACATAGAAAGAGATCCATTTTTCACTCTGAATCGAAGTTCATATGCATATGAGAGCTGAGTAAATTCACCTTCATTTGGTGTACAGCCAGGTAAATTTTTTAAGAGAAAACAATAAGATAACAAAGCTTTATATGGTAAGAAACACAAGCTTATGGGAAAAATATCAAGAAACAAAGAATGAAGTAAATTGTTTGAACATTTCTATTGAGAATTTTATTACTGTAATTCATTTTAAGGTGTAGGGTATAATTTTTGTCTTGTCATCTACCTGCCATCTTCAGACAAGTACCATTGAATTTACATCAGTGAAAGGAAGCTCAATTGTCTTGTATAATTGGATCATTAGGTTTTATTGAGGTACCATATAACAAAAATCACCCCCCCTCCCAAAAAAAATATTTGTCTGGTCATATGCAGAATTCATACTGTTGCAGAAATTTCAGGTGGATACCTAGCTTGTAGATATGAATATCTAATTTGAAAAGGACAGGATTTAAGTGTTTGTGTGTTCTTTGCATCAACTTACATATCATTGGTGTTACAATTTTTGAAAAAGTTTTATAATATCACAAACTGTGTTTATTCTGCTCAAATATCACATATAGAGTGTATTAAATTGACAGAATAAAGTACACCCTTGCTTGCTGCAGTGGACAGTAGATGTGGTATAGTATTAAGTGGGTCTCCATTAGCATTGGTAGGTTGCATAATATGGGTGGGTGTAAAAGGAAATAGCTGGTTTGGTTGTCATTGGAATGTTAAGGAAATGGCTGCACTGCAACAGTGTTAACATTATGAATTAAGTGATTTTGGAGGTTTTTGTTACTAGTGATGGTATTTTTTATCTTATGTAGATATTATGTACTTGCAGGAAAATATTTTTATTATTTTTTTTGTGGAATGATGTTTTAAATTGATGGTGTCTAATTACTGTTCCATAATGGTATTATAGCTTTGTAGTATGTTGGGGAACTAGAGGCATTGAGTTTTATTTATTGTTAAATTATCTTTTAGTAGACTGATTTGTTAAATAGAAAAACTTTTTTCTTATCAGCATGAACTGTCAATTCTTGTAATTTGTATTATCATTGCTAAAATAGTGCATTTTTGTCATTGGAACTAAGACTGGGAGCATTTCTTTTAACATTCTTGTGTTGCTGTCACTGGAGTTCATAAAAATGAGTTTTTGATTTTCATATTAGATTTGAGTTACCATACAGTATTGCTGTTTGAGAGCTTCATAGCAGTTGTGAAATTGAATTGTCTTATTCTAAGGAAAACCTGCAGGCATATGATAGCTGAAGTTATTATCACATGGGGGGACAGAAGACTGAGTTTGTTGTTAATTGGAGCACTGATGTATATACCCCCAAACCAACCCTGCTGTTCAACCTCACCTAGTGGATCACCTAGTGGATGGTCATTAAATGGGCATTTTGCTTTAGCTGGGGTGTGTAATTAACTATTTGTACTGTACATGGAGGGAGTTTTATGCTAATAGGGCCCCATATCTTGAACATTGTGTACTATCATACTTTGTGAATTTATGTATGCTGTCTGCAAAAGAATATTGCCATGGCATATATGTACATGGTTAAGAGACATGGCATCATGAGTCAAAACTCTCTGTCCATAACTCACAGACACTGAAGTAATAGAAAATAGTAACCCAACCGGGTGAATAATGCATTGAGGGGGACAAATTTTGATATATGAATAAGGCATTGATAAGAATTTTACTTTTGATACATCATTCTTAACTGTTCTTACTTGAAAATTGTTGCTTGTACTACACTATATAAATTTTAGAAAGCCTGAGTTTACAGTACAGCATTTGTTATGAAAAATCTCTGTGCATGAAAGCATGCAATATGTTTTAGGAATAAGATGATAGAAATTGTAATTATGATTTGTTGTCCTTGGAAGAAAACTTTAGTTAGAACAAACTTTAGTTAGAACAAACTTTTATCTACTCCATTGACAGACAGCAACTACTGAAGGATTCAGCTTTACATTATTGCCATACTGTATTTAAGCACAGCTCCCAGTGCTAGTTGCTCTGAGCTGTGTAAAAGAAAAATTGTGTGAGTATGATATGAGTTACTGTACAACAGACTAAAACAAAAAAGATTATTTTTACAAAGAACTTTTCAGATATAAAGTCGCAGTGTCACAGCCAGTCCTTCATTAAAGCTACAGTAACTTCAGTACTCAATCCTTGAGGAACATGAATAGCTTTGCTTCATCTGTCCTCAAGTGTAGTGCCAGACCAGAAGTGCTTCCTGAACCAGGTTAAAAGCAACTAGCAAGAACTTGGGAATGGAATAACTCATTGACTTCTGTGCTCTGAAGCATCGACCACATGCATGCTGTACATTTAATGGAAAAAGCTTTCATAGATTTAGTAATGATACAGATATAGTGATCATCCAGACATGACCTCTGATAGTAAAAAAGAAATTGTGTACCATGCTGTATTTTTGTAGTTGAATATCTCTACTTAGTAGCAATACCATAAGATGGCAGAGGTACTGATGAAGACTTAACTGAGAACAGTTATTTATTATTATTACCATATTATACAAGCCCAGGCCCCTCTTTTATAGGGCTCATGCAACTTTGAGGTTGCTTTTAATGCAGGAGCAAGTAAATGATGGTCCCATATGGAGTGACAAGGTCTTAGAGAAGATGGTACTCCTTTCCAACTATTGATATATCCTAGCTTAAGGTAATTTCTTGACTGTGGTCTAACCATTTGCAGGTAGAGTTCAGTAACACTCTTAGAAACCTGTAGATGAAGATGATGCCAGCGTTTTATGTCATACTACAGAAAGTTTTAATGCATGTGCATTATACCACAGTGAGTCTCATATCATTAGTTTACACTGGCATGCTCTGCACATTTAAACTTGTTTTAAGCACTTTGCCATGTCTTAGCATGGCTTACACTTGGCAGTTGCATATTAGTTGTCTTCCTCATCATGCTAACAATGAAGCATTTAAAAGAAAACTACTCCATTATCCTTTGCTGTGACTAATTTGAATATCAGAGGTCATGTAGGGATATCTCTCAGTGTATTATCCCTATTTTTTTTTCCAGATTTTTTGGCACTTAAATTGATACATCATTTTACACTTATGAAATGTATTTTGCCATTTTTTTTCTTAGATATCCAGTGCCCATTACCCAAAAATGAAATACTGAAAAATGAAGTTAACAAAGCACTATAAGATGGAGAGGCTGTAACTTTGCCTTTCAAGGCTGGTCACCTGTTTGCCAAGTCACAGGTATAGAGAGTCTCATTTTCTCCAACAGCCGTTGAGTTGAAACAAAACATTGATAAATGGCGACAGTCTTTGGTACAAGATCCCGAATTGTAAGGGAACCAGCTTTGTAGAGTGAAATATTTTTTGAGGTATTACTGAAGACAAGCATTAAAAAGATTGGAGATTCCTTAATTTGGCAGCATCTAGTTTGGTATCTAGGTGATTTTTTTGGGGGGGGGAGGATTGTTGTTGTTGGGTAGAGAATTAGCCAAATTTAAGTGTCAGGTACCATTTCTATCTTAAATGTTTTTGTCAGTGGAGATTTTTTACATATATTTGAATTACGTATATGGAGTGTCTTGGCCATCCATATGTTATAGGATCTACTGACTTTGTGAACAGCATTTTTATGAATATTGAGTTAATTATACGTATATATCTTCTTATTAGGATATATTAGAAAGTTTTCAGTGAACTGAAAACATCTTACAGTTTTAATTCCATGTTTATCCTGACACTTCATGTATGAGAATCTTTACTGTGGGACTATATATAGCATCAAATATCCTAAGTTGAATTTACCTACATTGTTAACTTGGTAAATTTCTATAATAAACATCCTTTTTTATGATTTTGGAATGAAGGCTCTCCTCTTGGTAAACCTCTGCAAGTAGTATTGATAATTTTGTGGACTTTATTCCTATAGGTTAATTACATCATGCACTTGAATTTCAGTATAGTTGCTTTGAATGCTTTGGTGCTCTTGACATTTTTCTGATGGATTGCTCTTTGCTGATTTGTAATTTTCACTTTGCTGCTCTACATTTCAGTCTTCTATTTTTTCAACTAGCCCCTTGATAATTTGATGCACACACCATCATGATTTAGTCATATTTTGTTTTGTCTTACATAGTTCATAGATGCTTAATATGAACTGAATTTAATGTCCTTAGTGGATTGGTAGTTATCTCTCTGCTGCATTTTGTCCCATTCATGGTATCCACGTTCTATGCTAGGGTTTTAAAGTTTTTGCAGAAATATTTTTTTGTATGTATTCACTGAACATAGCAACTCTTATTTTACAGGTGGTGTATACAGGATGTGGTGTTTTTTGTATACAGTTTATAGTATTTGAATTTTACTTTGTTATAGTTTATTGAACAGTAGAACCTTTTTCTTATGAGACTGATTACATATAGTCTGTAAGCTCATTTATGCATTACCTCCTCATAGTGAGATGTAAGCAATCTACTACAATTCCAGTGGATTTCTTATTTATTCATTTTCTTGTCATTTGGTGAGTTGGTTGCTGTATGGTATACTGATTCACGCTTCCACATTTGCTCTCAAAATATTGTAGCACAGGTTCGGTAATCTTTTATGCCACCTTATCTCAGCTGTCTTAATGCTTTATTTGTTCACTCTGCATTTGTTCATATCTTTTTGTTTACTTTTTTCACCCTGTATCCCTACACAGGTTTTCTTTAACAACCTCCCATATACCATATGTGTTAAATTGCAGTACCATCATAACAGGTCATTATTTGTACTGTTTTTCACCTTATATGATTGTCATCTACATTCTTTACTGTTTCTTATCTTCCTACATAGGTCATTTGTACAGTTGTCCTCACTTTGTGTGTAGTTTAATGACAATGTAATTAGATTAATTTTTTAATTTTTAGGAGTGGTAAACAGTGGGAAGTACTGCAGTAACTGGTGGCTTTAAAGGTAGTCGGCAAGTTAGCAGTATTTAGAAATCATACAATATCTGGTGGGTCTTTTGGGAAGGGGCGTGGTGTCAGTATGTAGAGAAGATATGTTTCCGTAACTGGCAGTTGTGGAGAGAGGAGGCATGGTGGCAGTATGTAGGGATGATACTATAGTAAATGGTGGTTCATTATGTGGGAGATATGGTGGCAATCTATACAGGATTTACTATTGTAACTTTTAACTCTGTAGGGAGGAGGCATGGTGACAGTATATAAAGATACTACAGGAAGTGGTGGTTCAGTAGGAAGGAGGCATGGTGGAAGTATATATAGAGAAAAGGCATAATTACATGACACAGAAGAGGTGTTGTGGTATTTTATTGGGACATGAAGTTTTAGGAGGAAGAGTGATTTAATTTTTAGGTGTGCAGTGTGGCATCATTTTGGGAAATGGTATTGCAACATTTTATTGTGAGGATTTGTTATGTTAGAACCCCTGGAGGATTAATGAAGGTTTTCTTTTACTGTATAGGTGATACATTGGCACATTATGTTGAAGGGAAACTAGCAATGGAATGGGGGAGGCAGCTTGGCATTGTATAGGAGATGGAGACTTAGTGGCTTTGTGTAAGTAGTTGAAGGTTATGGTGGTGCTTTGCATGGAGAAGGATTGATGGGACTACATAAGAAGGGAGTAGGGAAGCAGTTGGTGTAGAGGGGGAATGGCAGCTTGCAGGAAATAAAGTAGCACAAAATAGGAATATGGCATAGTAGCATTTTGTAATAGGAGTTGTTGTGGCACTTTATGGTGAAGAGATTTAACTTATGTAAAGAAGCTGTGGTAATGTACAAGATGTGGAAATGCCGAATAGCAAGAAGAAATACATATGCTGTTTGAAGGTGGCATTGTGTAGGAAATATGCTATTAGGTTGGACAACCTTCTGCCATGCATCCCTGTACTTAGTATCCACTGAAGTGTAGTGTTTTTGATCCATCTTGGGTAGAAGCCCATCGAGACCAGTGCGCATTGGGCCTGGGCGTTGCAATGCGCAGGATATTCTCAGCCATGTTTGGATTTGGTGTGTCGTGATCTTATGCTGGGGCCGCGTCACGCCCAGGTCTCTTGTTTTATTAATAGATGTGCTGCTGTGGAACCTTACTTAAAAAAATAAATTTTTTGTGACCTTTAGGATATTTTTTCAGCTCATTTCAGTTTGATTGTAAATAATTATACAACATTGTAGAGGTGTATTGCATTGCATTCTAAAAGTGGCCTGTATACCATTGATTTTCAAGTGAATATCTTTTGTTTTTGAAGTACAGTATTTATCATTGCACAAGGAAAATATTGTATTTTAATATGCCCATCAGAATCTAGAGCTTTATATTGTGTTTGAATGAACTGGCTAATCTATAGTGTTTTAAATTATCCACAAGTTTATTGTAAATATTTAAAGCTTATCCTTTAGTATTTACTTTGTGCTAAGTTATATAACCGTTTGATGATATTCATTTCATATTATGTAGGATCTTATCTAAAAGAACTACAATACACATTCTGTCCTTCCCAGGCTCTGAGGCAGCTCTGGCTCCCGTGTTCTAATTTTAGTCAATCCTCCCTCTTATATAAAAAAAAGGTGCTTTCTGTTAAGAATGGGCAAAGATCCTTATATTGTTTGTAGCTGTATCTTATGTATGTAAGTGTTTTCAGTTAACACAGTTGCTTAAGAATATATACAATACGGTGCTTTCTGTTAAGAATGGGCAAAGATCCTTCTGCTGTTTGTAGCTGTACCTTATGAATGTAAGTGTCTTCAGTTAACATAGTTGCTGAAAGATTCATGTTACATAATAAGCTTATCAAGATATAAGGACTTAACATTTTGGAAGTATTAGTTATGGGAAAAAGCCAATAGCAGCTGCATTTAGAATGATTTGTTTGTTATTGTACATATACGTAACACTTAGCGTAGTAGAGATTAGCAAAATTATTTATTAAGGAGGAGTAAGTGACAGGTGACTTTTAGAAATCACCATGCTTATCAAGTTCTCCACTTTGGTAGATCAGTGCTGTTGCTAAATTAAAGCTGGCTTGTTGCTAAGGTGATATATTTCAACTCTACATCACCTCTGTAAGCACTAGAATGGCTGACTGTTTAACTGGGCTACCACTTTGGAAAGTATGTACTTACCTTTACACTGCCCTGTCATTTTGTGCTCTTAGATTTATAGCTGATTGCTGTGGTAGGTAGTATTGTAGAGCCATGAAGTCTAAGGAGTTGGAAGTAACAACATAAGATGCTTAATTATCAAAATGATAAAGTTACAAGACCAGTGTCTTTGTTGTAGAGTGAAGGTTTGATTTTGAGGTTCTGGTTTCTGGTGGAACAAGGCATGTTTGATCATGTAGTGCCGTGCCTATTAATGTTAGCCACATTGCATTTTGGGGTTGCGGCATAGTCTGGTGCCAAGTGCGCATCTCACTCTCTTGTGATTGGTTCTCACAAGATTTACCGTTGCCAGTTACTTATATTATTGTAGTATCACGAGATTGGTTGAACTTAAAAAAATCCACCTTAGACGTTGATGTCTCTCTGATACTTTTAAAACGTATTAATGGCTAACATCATCTAGCTGTGGTCTAGAGTTGAGAGAGTGGTGCTAGATGCTTCTATTTTTTGGCCTAAAAGTTACTATCAGACAGTGAATATGAATCTGTTATGTTATTGTACCATGTGTATATAAGTAATAGAAAAATTGGGAAATGGTAATGGTGATGAGGTTTGATGCAACGTCACAAAACATGGACGCATCACATTGTGTGTGTTTGTGTGTGTGTGTGTGAGAGAGAGAGAGAGAGAGAGAGAGAGAGAGAGAGAGAGAGTGAGCTGCAGTCGAGGCCGGGTCATTTCAGGCTCTTGCCAGACAGCGCGCAGTCTTGCCAAGTTGTTTGTTATCAACATCATGGCAGCTTTTCTCTAGTAGATCCTGTGGTGTGATTAACCCAGGCTTCTAGACCATAGCAAGGGTGTTAAAAGTATTGCAAACTTACTGAACATATATTTAGTGTTGTAAAGAGAAGACAAAGATTGTTTGAAAGTAACTGTTTATTGTCTAGTGAGTATTGGGGAACACATCTGAAAAGTTTTCAGCTTGTTAAGAAGTGACAGTTGAATAGTAAATGTGGTAAATTACAAGACTATAGTCATCATAGCATAGTGACAGTGGTGCACAGTACCTACCTACTGGGCACTTGTTCAAAAGTACTTGGGAGTTTTCAGGTAAGTTTTTCTTAGCTCAAAGGTTGGATGTGTGCCATGTATGGCCCTTCTTATTTGTGTTGTGGTGAGAAGTGTTAACGATTATTTTGTTGTACTTTATTTCAGCTCTGCCAGTGTCATATATTAGTCTGTGATCCCAGCCATGCTTCACTCCCTGGTTTAAAAATACCATCTGGATTTCTTACCCTTCTGGCATGTTGCCTAAGACACATTAGGATGAATTTGTTCTTTGACAGTTAATGTATTAGAGCTATAAGTATTTTTACATTGATGTTAGTGGTGCCACTTATTATTAAAAGGCTACTATTTTTAAGCCTTTTGAAATTATATCATGTATATATAATCTTATAAGCTTGGGTTATTATGTAGGAAAATACTCTCGTGTATTGTGGGTAGATTTTGAAACCTGACTTTGTTGGTCCTTTGAACTTGTTCTTATAAGTATAGTCATCGTGAAATAGCCATCCTCTAATAAGTTTTTCAAATTTTCAGTTGCATGAATAAGTTTAGAATATTTTATTTTTTAGCATTTGATTAGGATATAGTGTTAAGTGGTTAGAGTTATGTTTTGTTTCTAAAGAGAAATTTTACTTTCCCATTTCAGTTTTAATGATGTGAGAGTGAACCACAATGGGTCCTAAAGACCGGGACCGTGGTGGAGGAGGTGGGGGTGGTGGAGGTGGTGGAGGGGGTGGTGGTGTTAGTGCTGGCAGCAGCAGTAGCAGCACCACCACGGTAAGCTCGGAAGAGTGGCTCCAGCGCCTCCTTACGTCCATAGCTAAGATCAAGTCTCAGAAGCAGCGGCCAAACTTAGAGCGCATCACCCAAACCATGAGGCAGCTCTTTACTGTGCCGCCAGATTTAGTGGTTACCAACCTCCAGGCACAGGTGAGACCCTCCATAATTTGTAGTTGTTGGTCAGAATAACTTTACCTCTCAGTAATGATGGAATTATATTTATAGTCATATTATTTATGTTATTTACATTAATACTTTGGATATGCTGTCATAAATTTTGGAATTTGTGTATTTGTTTTATATGTTTTGAATATATACCTTAATTTTGTATCTTGAAAATTTTGGGTGACACAGGGAACCTTTATGTTATCAAACTTGAGTTTATTTTCAATTTTGAACACACACTTTACATGATTTCTGCATATGAAATTTACTTTTGTATTCTGAGCCAGAGCTATAGTTTTTAATGCACATAATTTGGTGTTTTTGCAACAAATAGATTAAGATAATTTTCTGCTTCATATGGTGAAAGTAATGTACTTTACACTGGACAGCAAGGTGCCCTGAACCAAGAGCATACCCTTTTATAATTCCTTAATTCCTTGATCAGTTTTAGATCCATGTTCCTTCAAGCTGATTTATGTTCAAAAGATTCCCTCTTGATAATTTGTTGTACATTTCTTTGATAATGTAAAATTGAAGGCAGATTCCTGTCAGTAGCCATAGCACCTAAAAGTCCCAACAATCTAAGACAATGAAAATTTGGAATAGATAAGGACCTCTCTCCTTATTAAAATGACCCCACACAGTTTGTGCCTGAATCAATCCATATTCTTTTGTGACTATCCTCAAGACTAAGTAGATTATCATTGCATTTTCTCTCATCATTTGTTCAAACCCTATTTCATGTTCGTGTTTTATTTTGTAAATTGACCTATGCTTTGACTCTGCAGTCTGTTGCCATCTTTATTTTCTGTAATGTTTTCAAAGAAGCTATAATACCATGTAGTATACCTGACTGGGGTACAGAGTGAGGCATTCTTCACCTTTTCAAAAATCTTATTAAGAATGAGATCTTTCATCTGTAGCTCAAGTTGTTGTGGTTTTTAGTCTTAATTATTTAATTAGACTAAAATCAAGCCGATGCTTGATTTTAGTCTATGCTGTGTATATGCTTTTGCATATACATAGGGCACATTGTTATTTGTCCATTTATATCATTGTAAGTTATTGTTAGCTGCACCACTTTTTATATCATTACATTCATAACTATCTCCTATGCTTCATTTTAAGAACTTACTTTTAAGTTCTAGAGATAGTTATGGCTCAGCTTTTAGGATTTGAGGACATTTACAGTTTAGAGAGATAGGTAATATTGTGTACCATAGCATTGGAAGTTTCACTCAGAATCCTTTTAATGATGAATGTGTAAGAATATCTTGATTCTGTTGATGTATATGAATTGTGAAAATACGTGAAATTGCAAATATATATTTTTTGATAATGTTGGTTGCTTGTAGTACCACCCATTTAGAATATACTTTTTTTTAAGGGGAATTCATCAAAAGTACTTTTACTCATTGCTATTAATATTTTAGAAAGGAATTAATTGAAAAATCAGAATGAAGGTATGGTAAATTTCATTCATATTGTTTCACAAATGCTTCATTCTTGAGGTGCATTTTGTGTATCGAAAAATATTTAGAAGTCACTTGGACTTTCTAGATTGGATTTTGGATGGCCCTAAGCAGACATATCCTTTTGGAGAAGGTACCAACAACTGCTATACTGGATTTTGAGAAAAGATAGATTAAAAGCAGTTGAGAACGGATAGTATTGCCGTGTAGTTACAGTGGGTTATTAGGTGAGGCGATGACCTTTTAGGTTTTTAGATATGCAGAATATACCTACTCAGCAGCAGTTCATCATGAAATAAATGGCTGTTCAGTCATTACAGTTTATGACATCATGTTTGACTTGAGGTACTTTGTTTCATTATTATTTCTTATGAACTGAACCTTGAAATTTAAACGCTTATTTGTTTTTTAAGAGGTTGAAAGATCTTGTGAATTGCATGTTTACAATTTTCTCTGGTTGTACAAGAGAATTCAAGGTAGGATTCATACCCAAGGATTATACATTGGTAAAAATGCATTACCATCAGCCTAGACCCTGTGTGTAGGATGAAACTTGTGAACATAGGAATGAAATACCCCTCTAGGGTTATGAGTGAATGACTAGAATTTGTCTCCAAAGAACACCAAGGTTGATATGGCAGTTTTATTGGTGACAGTGATTCAGGTATGAAGAATATATCTGAAGAGGTAATTTTTTTATTTTTCTTAGCAATTTGACATGGCACAGGCAGAATGTCCCTCAGGTAAGGCCATCTTGGAGAAAAAAAAAAGATATGGAAAGATCGTAATCAGGGCTCCAGGTGTTATGTTGACCTGACTTCTAAAGGAAGAAAGGTTATGTGAAAAGGAAAAAACAAAAGGAAGAAGAGACTTCCATTGCATATCTGTTCAAGGGAAGATGGCATGTTTACAGCCAGTCCTTCAGTGGCTAGTCTCCACACAGAAATTGTGAGAAACAACAGTCACACGTGTGCCGTGGGTGTGCAGACCTTGGGGATGGGGACGCATGTAGGTAGCTTATTAGAACAATGGCTAAAACAACACAAATTTGTTTGAAAATAATCAGGTTGGTCATATAGTATGATTTGTTATGAGGAAGTCAGCCATAAAGATCATTGCATGTGAAAGAATCACTTAGGTTTATAGGACTTAATATAAATGATAGTAATGATTTGGCCTTGCAGATGATTATCCTGACTACAGTTATGTAATGGAAGCTAATAATTTATCCTCATAGCTGCTGTTAGGATATGGTATGATACTGTCATAACAGTATTTAGGTTATGAACACACCAATTGTCTTTGTAGCCATAGTCAGCTATGAGGACTGATTAGTTATCATCTTGGCAGTAGTTAGTTCCACGGGCCAATCATTATCTTAATAGTTGTACTTTAAGTAATGAGGGCTGATGTTTATCTTGGCAAAAGGAGTCTGGTTAACATGATATGATTATGAGGCATAATATATGCAACAGCAACATTCTTGTTGTGAGAGTAGAATCTTGTGAAGATCGTGAATTTATGAGGGTAATTGATGTGCTTACCAGATGTTGCACATGTGTCTATGGCCGGAAAAATGACCTAAGCAGCCATTTAGTTTGCTCTAAGTGATGGTGTGGAGACATTATTTTGTCCCAATTAGAATGAGAGCCTTGATATAATAATTTAGTATACATTTGTATCTCACCATCCACTCATTTACATTTACATTCTTGTCTGTAGTGGTGTACCTTAAAGTGACTTGATATATAAAAAGAATAATACATAGGACTCTCCCCTCCCAAGTAGATAATGAAAGGCGGTTATTGATCATAGAGTTCATATGTCATGGTCTCTATAGAGTTGATACAGTTGGATGATTTTTTTTATAATTTATTATTTATTATTATTGCGGGAGACAGCGACAAAGCAAAAAAAAAAAAAAATTATTATTATTGTTATTATTATTGATAATTTTGTTCAAATTGTTTTCTTTGCTTCATTTGTCCAGTGCATATGTAAATAACATCTGACCATTTTTGTTTGAAATGTTACTTGCAGACATAGGTAATGCCACCTTGTATTTGTTTCCTTCAGTTTTAGCCATTTTATTATCATTATTAGCCACAGCAGCTGCTGCCTACCACTCTTTCTATAGTTTGTTGTTACCATTCTTCACTGTGGATGATAACACCTGAACACCAAAGATAGGATGGGGAGGTAACCTGCATTTGCATGCATGTTCGAGGTTATAGAGATGGTAGTTGGTATGCCAATAACTTGTGAGAACTTGTACATGACCAAACTGCTGTTAGGACATCACCTGACATGCTTGGTTGGGTTTTTAAGATAGATAAGTTTACTTACGACGAAGGAGGTAGAAGTTAGTAAGAATTGTTGATGTATCTGTCAGTTGTTAGGTTGTGAGTATTGATTATTGAATTAAGTAGTCAGCTTGAGGTTATGAGGAAAGATGGTTGAACTCGCAGCTGTGAGATTATATGGACGTCATTGACAGGGGAACTGTGAAGTTATGGGGACAGGTAGTTGAAAGCTATGAGTTTATGAGGACAGATGGTTGACACGACAGCTATGAGTATGTAGGATGAATGGTGGAGATGACAGCGTTCTGGCCATAAGGATAGATAGTATACAGCAGTAACAAGGTTACAGAGGCAGGTAGTGGACATAAGCAAATAGCTTGATTGATGATTCACATAACAGCATTTGAGATTATGGAGGTGGATGTTGGACATGGCAGTTATGAGGACAGATTATTAGAGGTAAGGATACTTCATTGACGTCATTTGTGGAGGTATTGCAACAGTGATAGTTCTTGATGGTGTGTATTTTAGTGTGTGGTAACAGGTTGTACCTGCTGATGCTGTATGTAATGCGACTTTATGTGTGTATAGAGGGGATAGGGCGTGGGGGGGTTAGCATGGTGTTTTTGTGTGTAATAAGATTTTACATGGTGTTCTTCTGTATAGTGGGAGTGGTACATGTGAATGTGTATATAGTAGGGGGCTATACATGATAGTGGTGTGTATAGTAGGGGTAGTATTATTGTTGTTTCTTTAGTAGGATTGGCATATGATGGTGTCCAGCAGGGATGGTAGATGATCGTCATGTGTATGGTAGGGGTGGTACCACATGGTGGTGGTTGTGCACAGTACGGGTGGTTCATGGAGGTGTCCAGCAGGGATGGTCCCACTTGGTGGTGGTGTGTACAACAGGTATGTACAACACGTGGAGGGAGCGAAGGACACGGGGTGTGTGGAAAGATCGAAGGGTACGGGGTATGTGAAAGGAGGGGTTATCCACATGGTAGGAGGGACGGCACTTACTGGAACTGGTGGGCACGGAGGCACGTGGAGGGTGAGGGTTAGGCACGGGGGTACGACGTGGAAGGGGAACGGTCACACGGAGGAAGGTCACGTGGTTAGGTGTTTACACTAGGTTGGGTTGGGGGCAGCTGGTGGTGGTTGTGGCGGCACCACCCGCCAGGGGTGCTTGACCTACGCTCCCCGCGGCCCAGGCACGACAGGAGGGGCTTTAATTGGAGGGTCAGGCATCGGGTAGGGAGGGAGGGAGGGAAGGTGTGAGTGGGTGGTGGGGCGGGGCGGATGACGCAACAAGTGAGCCGGCCGGACCGCCGGATGTGGACCAGCAGTGGTGGCAGGGCCGGGATGGGCACGAGCACTGAGCTGATGCTGGGGGATTGGGGAGTGGAGAGACGTGGAGGGTGGTAATTAGGGCAGTGTGCTTAGAGCAGCTGGGTGGCAGGAAGGTGGGGAGGATGTGGAAACTGGCTGAGGATGGTGGAGATCAGTTTGGAATGCGTATAGTGGAGGGACGGTTGACATTGTGTGTGTGTGTGGGGGGGGGGGGGAGTTGGGAAGGTTAGTGGTAGACAGACTGGTCAGGGTGGTGATAGAACAGTTAATGGAAGGACGCATATAGGTATTAGAGGGACGGTTGTGGTTGGGGAAGGTTTTGCAGAGACTTGTGTTGGAGTTGGTAGTAGAGGGATGGAACAGGGGAAGTGGTGGGGAGGTGTTGGTGGGACATGTGTGGGTAGGGCAGTTGTTGGAGGTACCGATGTGCGTAGGGTATGGTGTAGAGGGACGGGTGTTGGTGGGACAGGTGGTTATGAGACGGGTCTAGTTTGTGATGATCGTGGGATAGGTGTGGGTGGCGTAAGTTGTCATGGGACGGTTGTAGGTGGGGACTGTTTTAGGTGGGGTAAGTTTTGCAGAGACGAATGTCGGTGGGAGAGTTGTGGAGGGTGATGTAGTTGGGGCAGGTTTTAGAGTGGGAGAGGTAGTGGATGGACGGTTGTGGTGGAGGGATGGGTGTGGGTGGGGGAGATGGTGGGGAAAGGATGGGTGTGGGTCCGAGCCAAGGTCGGGCAGGTCCTCCCTGGGGCGACGTCATCAACAAAGGACTCAAGTGTTGTGTTTCCTCCCTCCCCCTCAGGTGGATGCGGGCGCTATCCTCTACATCGAGAACAAAGGGATAGAGTCGTACGCCGACCCCAAGAACCCGCCCCTTCGGACGGGTCGGGTGAGCGTTCGCACGCCCACGGCCAGCTCGCGGGCGGCCGACCTTGTGGGCAAGGTGGTGCGGGCGGTGCGGGAGCTGGGTCCCGAGGGTGGTACGCTCAAGGAGATCACCTCCAACCTGCAGAGCCATGCCTCCGCCCTGGACGACCCCCAGATGCCAACCCTGGTGCGCCACGCCATCAAGCGAGCCCTCCAACGGGGCTTCCTGGCCCAAACCGGGAAGGTCTTCACGCTCGGCACCCTCGCTAAGCACCGCAAGTCTGCCGGTAGACCGCCAGCCGCGAAAAAATTACTGGCTGGCGGCGACGAGGACGACGATGACGACCTGGGCATCCAGATTCGTGACCGTCCTCAGAACGCCAGCGACTCCCACCTCCAGGTGAGTACCCTCCTGCCACACTTATTGTTGACGTACTACGTACTCTGTAGAACCTTGGTTGTATACCTCCGGCTGGTTACCATGAGTCCTTCACGACAACATGACAACCCTTGGGTTTGACGGCTGACCCACCTTATGTCGGGCCATCTTACCCAAGGGTCATACCATTGTGCTCAGGGGCTTTAGGGCTGATTGTAGCCAGCCAGCAACAACCTATCACATAACCCGTGTGGGAGGTATAGTAGTTGTAGTATGGTGACGGTAAGTACTGTGTAAAAAGATGTGTAATTGTCCGTCATGGAGCGATCACCAGGGCTGTGTTGCCGCGCCGCGCCTCCCACACAACCTGCCGTGGGTTGACGTGTCACGCCACCTGGACTCTCACATGTGCCGTTGCTGCTGCAGGTTTACGTCGAAGAAAATTGATGTATCATTGAATTGATGAATGCAGTGTATCAGATCGTGTGTGTGTGTGTTTGCTGACGTATTATTCTAGGCCGTGAAGGTTCCGTGCGGTGAGGTGGTGGGACCGGGACGGTGTGGTTAGGTTGGCCTCTAGTGGTCTCGTGCTGGTGCTTCCTCAGAGTAGTGAATGTCACTGTGCTTGACCTCTGACCATTTGGTGTAAACTGCTCAGACAGTGTCTGCGCACACATTCTTTGAATGACAGTCGGTTGACTTTATTTTGAACTTCATGTTATGATTGATAAACTTAAAGTGTTGCTACCATTATTAACTACTGGTTCCTCCATTTCCTTCCATACCAGACTCCTCCTTAACTTGATTTCTCTTCCTCCTCTGCCATGCATTAGAAACACAAGAGTAGTGAATGATTCTGGACGTTTTTGGTATCATCGATAATGGAATAGCAGATGCTGAGGTCAAAGCAACTAACTATATATAGCAATCTGTGATCGAGTGTAATACCTCGTAGAGATTTTATAAGAATAAGAAATGATCATGTTGAATGGCAGTGGCTAACAGTTTGGAACTTAGAGGCCCAAAAGAATAAGAAACTACTGATGATAAAGAAAGGTGCAACATTTTGAGACTTGTTGATGACTGAGGACTGGTTATACGGTCGGTCACTGGGTAGCGTTAGGGAGAGGGAACGCCCTCACCTGCACATCGTGGAACATACATTAGCCAAAACTGTAGGAGTCTCGGTCAAATATGAATTATGTAATAATACTGGAAAAAATATAAGTATTTTTTTCATTCTTCGACTATGTTTATACATATAGGCTCATGAATTTCTCAAATGAAGCATAAGAATATGAATATGATAATATTGATATTTAAAGTATCTTTTTCTTTCTGAAAAGTGGCAAATAACCATATGTAAGATTGCATATCTTAACATGTTCCTCATCATCTATCCTCTTCCTCCATATTAACAAAGTATAAAATCTTTACTGAAGGCATGACGTAGCACCTACACTCCTCTGCTATAACTTCATTTTTTTTCCTGGGAATGACTGAACTGTATTATCATTTTACTGGTGAAAGAACAACTGTCAGGAGCCAGTGTATTTGGTTCGCATTACGTCAGAGGATTGTACCATCGTGATTGGCGAGGTGCCTCACCTCTACTGCAGGGTGGGTCGGCTTCGGCTTCGTTATACATGACGGTACTGTGTATCTTGTTAATGACACTGGTACCCTCACTGTACTGCTTGCTGTTCCTGCTGCCGCTCGAGTACCGTGTCTTCAGTATTGATTATATGGTGCACTTTTGTTAGTCATGGTGCCTGTTGGTTTATCTTGGTGCCGCATCTGTTGTTGGTTATGGTACCTGGTGGTTTATCTTGATGCCGCATCTGTTGTTGGTTATGGTACCTGTTGGTTTATCTTGATGCCGCATCTGTTGTTGGTTATGGTACCTGGTGGTTTATCTTGATGCCGCATCTGTTGTTGGTTATGGTACCTGTTGGTTTATCTTGATGCCGCATCTGTTGTTGGTTATGGTACCTGTTGGTTTATCTTGATGCCGCATCTGTTGTTGGTTATGGTACCTGGTGGTTTATCTTGATGCCGCATCTGTTGTTGGTTATGGTACCTGGTGGTTTATCTTGGTGCCGCATCTTTTGATGTCGGTCATTTTACTGGTGTTGTTTACTAAGTTGTTTGGTTGTTGGTATTGTGACCTTTGATGGTGTTATGTGTTACGGGACCTCACTACTACCTTCCACCAGGATGCCTGGGTCCCCCTGTATGGACCCTAACAATAACCATGAGACTCCTGCTGGAGTTGCTGCTCCTGCATCAGTGCCTACAGTCGTGTGGACTCTCATTTGGACCTCTCGTACCTGGACCACTACATGGGCCACATAATGTACCTGTGTCCTGACCCTGATCTGAGAGGAAGGAAACACTCGTAATTGTGACATTTAGCCCCAACCAACTCCCAGCATGCTGTACGTTCTCCAGAGGTCATTTCCAGCTTGTATTTTTTCTCCATTTGTCTATAATGTTACCGTCATCTCACACACACACACACACACACACACACACACACGAGGGCCAGTTGACAGTTAACACGTGGAAGATAGGGTGATGGTACATAGTAGTGTGTGTCGCGATAAGACAGGCTGTTATCGGTGGGTGTAGCATGAGGCAGGCTGGGTGATGGCCCTCACCAAGCCAGTATAAGGCAGGATCTTACGGGCGCAGCTTCTCTCACTTCCCCGTAATGGGAGGTGTTACCTTGTGAGTCCCAAGGTAATGTCGAGCATTGTGCTGCTAAGGCCTGGTGCCTCCCAAGGCACGGATCTGAGGTCAACACAAGGTGTAGTCTGGTGGTGTATGTGAGAACGATGACGTTTGATGTGGACGGTCACCGGGGAGCCGTTGACCTCTGAAAATGGATCAGGGCACATTATAGATTCCCCACTACGGGTTTTATTGTTTAATGACCAGAAACATTGCTTGGCCGTTGTGTTATAGTATGGTATATTTTTCGGTTTGGGGTGATGTGACTGAGCGTAGTGTTTAGATGGACGAACAAGGAAAGACCTGCTTCTACACTGCCACAGACTTTGACACCCGTGGATGTGGACATGTTTGGTAGTTAGCGACGCCATGTGACCACCGTTTATCTCGTGTAGATCTCTGGAGGTGTAGAAAGGGCTGTGGGGGCTGTTGGTGGAGCGGTGTCCCAGACTTCAAGTGTAGCCAGGTTTACAGCCACTCAGAGGAAACACATGGTGGTGGTGCTGGTGGTAGGAGTGCTGTAACAAGTTTCTGTATAGGTTTTGATTGGTGTGGGTGGCCCCTCCACCGGCGGTTCGAGTGGACGTGTTTGTGGTGGTGCGTCGAGCCACTGCGTGCCCCTCTCCCAGCTTCTGGGTCAGGGATGCCACTTCACGCCATGCGTGATCATCTTCGGTTTCGGACGTATCCTTGATACGTATGTAATCATCATCATCATCCTGTTTGCCTCTCCATACCTCGCCAAATGAGTTCCCTCCGCACCTTACTCCTACACTACTGTGTGAGACCGTCAGTGGACTTGTATATTGTCTGGTACAGAGGATCAGCAATGGACGGTGGTGGGTAGAGGGCACGGCCACATGGGGTGTCCCCATGAACGCGACTGAATGATCCACGTGCACGACGATACGCACGAGTTTTAGAAACTCCCAAAGTCCTGCCAGCGTTGAGAAACTTTCCATGGAACGAATGATAGTCAACCACAGGAGAATCTGAAGTGACGGAAAGCGAGATATGCGGGTCAGGCGTTGTCTAGTGTTTGTTGTGTGTGAGGTGGAAGAAAGATCGTATGTTTGTGGACTGGAAGCCAGCAGCCCACGTGTGGCTCTGGCAGAAAGATAAGACAACTTCCTGGGTCAGAGGTGTAAACAGGGGAGAGAGAGAGAGAGAGAGAGAGAGAGAGAGAGAGAGAGAGAGAGAGAGAGAGAGAGAGAGCACAGGCATCAAGAAGGCGGATGTGGAAAGGGGTGTCGAATCCCTTGTTCAATGTCCTATGTTTCCTTATTCCACTATTGCTGCTGCTCCAGGCCAAGGGGCAGTCCCTGGCTGACCGTTACTGTTGATCCATAGCCAGTACTCGTCACTTCCTAAGACCTCAGGTCGTACCTCTTTGTTTTCTTGATCTCTTTCTCCTCAGGATAGTCCCCCATCCCACCCGCCTCACTTCGTTTTTCCTGCTCACGTAACCAGTAGGTGATATAGTGTTCAGCATGGTACTTGCCTTTCCCGATATGTGTCAGGCAAACACCACAGCTAATTGATGAGAGTAAAAGTTGGAGAAGAGAGGCCAGGAGGAAGGATGGTGGAGAGAAGAGTCAACATCAGTGTAGGTGGTTTACCAGGTGACCTGCAGGGCTCCCTGGGACGGTCATAATAGCCAATATCGAAGTGTCATGCTAAGAATAGAGAGGAAACATTACTGTAGTAGCACGTGTGCTCTACTGCCACGTGCTGGGGAAAAGATGTAAACATTGGTGGAGTAGTGCACATGGTGAAATGCCACTTGCTTATGCTGCCAACAGTTGTATGATCTACCGGCTACTTGAATAGTGATTAGGTTGTAGACGGCCGGCAGGGCGCTCCGTGTCAGTAGGTTGTAAACAGTATCCTCTAAGGGAAGTATTGCTATCCTGACTTGGGAGTGTTGTGGTTACTGGAACCATCTTACACCCTCCATGCCAGGACTGGCGGTCTTTGTGTGTCGTGAAAAACAAACTGGTAGGAGAGCAGGGAACACAACTCGGTATATATACGGCAGCCACCCCACCTCTCCCACGTTCCGCGCCTGCTGGCTTCCGGGGTGGTGCTGGGTAGGAAAGAAATACACCCCACATTCTCGTCTGTTTCTCTCCTGCTCCCTGCTCTGTTTCCCCAACCGTGTCCATGTTGCCTCCTCTCCATGATTTATCCCACACCTCCGACCTTCCCTTCTGCCACTCCTAACCGTTCCTCACGTCCACCTGTGGCTCCCTCAGTGATAGTTTATAGTTCTGAGGAGGAGGTGCATCCGACAGCTGATGGAGAGACGGATTTGCTTTGCTCGGTTAGCAGGTCGCTTGATGCTTTGAGTTTACTTTGTTTACTTCCTCCGGCTTTGTAGTGTATAGGATGGTAGCTTCCTGGACCTCCTCCTAACCAGACGAGTTTCATACAAGATATTTGAGTGGTCCTTATCATGTCCACCTCCGCATCATGGTTTTCTAAGCGATCTGCTTCCTTTACGAACCCAGTCAAACAACTTTGAAATGCCTGGTTCACTCCATAAGTGGCGCTCTCGTTATTCATATAAATACTGATATAACAGATGTTAATTTGATTGGTTCTGGAACGTCAGAGAGCGAGAAATGACTCTCGTTAGAGAAGCTTATTTGACAGTCACTTGTCCCATTATGATATGATAACATTACCGTGAGTCTCCTCTTACCACTCGCAGACAACGTTTCAACGCCGGCATCCAGACGTTACCATTTTGGCCTGCTTTGTAATGGCGTTACACAAGCAGCATCTTTGCTCTGTTTCCCACCGTGGAGAAACGGCCAGGCTGTAGCACTGGATGTGTGTTCCATATTGTCATTTGGTCTGCATTACTGAACCTGCTACACTAGAGTACGACTGATGAAAATTGTAGTTGGTGGAAGTTGGTGAGGCATACCTCTAGACACCCTGGAGCAACTTACAAGCCTCAAGCTCTCTAGTAGGAGATGGGATGCAGTAGTGGGCTGTATTGAGAAAGTAATGAACAGTGTACAGCATTGGATATAGAACTGTTGTAAGAGTATTGCTAGCCTTCAACGATCCGAATCTAACAGTAGGAAGCTGAATTGTACATATAATGATTATCCCTGAAGACCTTCATGTTTTTAGTAGTGGCTGACTGGACCAGGTGTGGTCTCTGGGAGGCTCCTCCCACCATCTGCCAGGTGGTCCACAATGGGAGGCCCCCATCTTCCTCCCGCCGACCTACCGTGGGTGCCCCCCCACCTGCTATCATCTGGATCACTCCCTCGTCTTTTCTCCTCATGTTTGCTTTCGCCTTCCAGACCCCATCCTCTCCCCCTCATCTGTCTCTCTCCCTATCAACAGTACGTGGACTATGGTCTGGCCTGTCTTCCTGTTCACATGGGTCTGGAACCAAGGCTGTCCTGGGGATGTACCTGTGCTCGGTGGGCTGGTGTGTCCTTGCAGAGGTGGGTAGTTCTGTAACCAGATTGGCTTATGGGTCTCCTCGTGTGTTCAGTCTGAGAATGCAACCCTTCCCACCACATCCCGGCCGATCACGAACATGTGTCATTATCCGAATTTTTGTCCTCCTTCCCCTTATCTCCTGCTTCTCCTCCACCTCCTCTTCCACTTCCTCCTCGTTCTCGTCCTCCTCCCCCTCCGGCTTGTTGGGTCCGTAATGGAAACATTGTTTAGTGGAGTTCGTGTGAGAAACAAGTGTGGCGAGACTCCGGGTCGGGTCGGCAGAGTGTGAACGCGTGCCACACGTGCTCACCGCTCGTGTTGGAATCATCCGCTGTGTTGGTCCACTCTGTGGTGTTGTGACGGGGAAATAGCACACCGACGTAGACTCACCCATGACGAGGTGTTGCTTGAGGCTGGCTTGTGGGTGACGTTCCTTGCATCTCTCACAATACTCTTTTTTGCACAGTTACTCGCTTTGCATTGTTGTTTGTCATGAGTTCATCCGGAACTGTTTTAAGTAGTTTGTCTAGTTTTTCCTTAAAGTGTTCGGAGGAAGAGAGAGAGGTGCAGTGGGTGTGAGAGAGGAAGAGAGATCGTTGGAGGACCAGCCAGTGTGGTACCCTCTCGTACAATTCTTGTGTTGAGGCTTTTTTTTTCTTTAATACCAGTGTGTCCTGACGAGGGTCAGCTGTTGGGTACAGAGCTCGTGGCATTTTGATAATGGTAGTAGAAAGTGCGTGGTTCCTCGTGTACTGTGGTCAGTTCCTGCTGCCCAGCGTACTGATGCATGGTGCGTGCCATCCTGCTGCCAGGTGGTGCCTGCTTTGTAGTAGTGTGCGTGCTTGTCTGATGGATAGAGTGCGTCGTGCATGTGTCTGGCTGATTGCTGGATGATTTGGTTGAATGTTGAGGATGGTTTTCACGTGAGTCGAGACAGTGCTGTACAGTACAACACTGCCGAGTTACCCTCACCCATATCTGGGGTCATTTCCTACATACAGCTAGCCTTCCACTGCTCACCTGATGGCGTCATAATCCATACTTATTGACGTCACAGTCCACGTGTGTCGTCACGCCTAATATATGCGTCATGCCATGCTCCCACTGGCCACGTGGTGATGTCATCATACTTTACCTGTTGACGTCATCTACGTACAGACTGACTTCCCTCTGGCCATCTGAGGAAATAATTCATACTTGTTGATGTCACCTGCTAATAAAAGCTGGCTTCCCACTGGCCACGTGGTAAGGTCATAACCCATACCTGTTGACGTCACCGTCCGTATGTGACGTTTTAGACCCCAGGTGCGCGCGCGCGCACACACACACACACACACACACACACACACACACACACACGGAGCGGTAGGAGCAGGGTGGACGGAGCCACCACCTGCCTGCCGGGGACATGACACTCTCCATCACCTGCCCACAGTCTGCCTCTCCTCACCCCTCTTTGCTCCTCCGGCTTCATCCTTCACCTGTCCCCCTGGCTCCTCCGTCACCCAGCCTTGTTGTCATCGTGGCCCAACGCGGTCCTCCAGCCACACGAGGTTCCACGTCTCTCACCGTTACTGTAATACGCTAGGTGTTAGTTAGATGCTGGAGGCGGCCTGGCTAGACCAGGCGGGGGCCATGGGCGGCCAGGCCACGCTGGGACCAGGGGCGGCCAGGCCATGCTGGGACCAGGGGCGGTTAGGCCATGCGGGGTTCAGGGGCGGCTAGGCCATGCGGGGGGGCCAGGGGTGGCTAGGCCATGCGGGGGCCAGGGGCGGCCAGACAAGGAATTGTTTCTACTGGATGTTGTCCGGAGGCCCGGCCGGTCCCACCTGCCCTGCTTCTTACTCATTGCCTCCCTCAGACTCACCGATCGTGTTGGTCTCACCTCCCACCGCCTGGGCAAGGTTGATGTTGTCACCTTCCCACCTAAGCAAAGCTGACTATGTCAGGTTTTCACATAACAAAATGCGAAGATATTCTCTGGTATTGTCTGGCTCCCTCATACTCGGTAAGGCTTGTATATTCTCTGGTGTGGTCAGGTCCCCACATGTTTGGCAAGATTCGTATTTTCTCATGTTTGAATCAGGTTCCCATATGGTTGGCAAAGCTGGTATTTCCTCTGGTAGTGTCAGGCTTGCACGTGCCACGCTAGGCTGGCTGGTATATCCTCAAGTGTTGTCAGTTACACGCTGAGCATAGTTGGCATCTCCTCTGGTTGTGGTTTTGCTGCTATGAGAGGTCAATTTATTGTGCGCCTCTTACCCTGGTGTTGTCAGGCTCCACACGATAGGCATGGCTGGCATTTCCTTTGTTGTGTTCCAGCTTCTCCCGTCAGACAAAGCTAGTGTGGTGTTGTCAGCCTGTAATACGTCAAGCAAAGTTGGTACTTTCACTGTAGTTCTCATCCCTGTGACACGCCAGCCTGTCTGACGTTTCTTCCCAAGATTACGGTGATTTGGAGACTGTTGTTCCGTGCTGTCATGATGCTGTGTAATCATGGTGCAGCATCGGCAACCTACCGCTGTCGAGGTGCAGCAGAGGATCCCACGCATCGTATAGCAGGAGGATACACAAGCCACGTGTTGTGAGGAGTGGCTGCTGCTGCTGGCTCGACTCGCTGGGTGATGTGAGCCACACTGTGGTAGAGGCAGGTGTGATGACAGCTGTTGATCCCCGGGCTGTCCTGCGCCACACACTCCGGTGTAGGCAGGTGTGATGGCAGCTGCTGCCTGACACACTGTTCTGCGCCACAAACACACTGTGGTAGAGGCCACACCTTAGCCATTCTGTGTGACGTTTGTGTTCCGCGATTTTGCTGGAGAGACACACACTATCTCACACGCGAGTCACTGGGTTGGGACACTCCTGTAGCTGTATGGGAGGAACGACCATAGTGATGGATAGGTGTGATGGGTTGCCTCTTTGCTGACTTCCTCTCGCCACCTTCCTTGCTTCCCCAGAACGCACCTCAGCCACACCTTCAGCCCACCTCTGTGACTACTGCTCGTCCGTCCCACGCCCAGTCCACCCCTTCCTCACAGCAGTTCGTCCTCCGTCTACGCTGCCGTCGTCACCGGTCCTGGGCCGTGGCACCGCCATCACCAGTTCGTGTATGACGGTTGGCTTAGTGTCCACCTGTGAGGTTCCTTGCCTGTTGCACCCATTTGCCGTCTCCTTCCCCTCCTCACCCGTCCTCTCCTCTTCCTGTACCGTTCCTTCCATTCCTTGTCCATCCTGTGATCCCCCCCCCCCCCCCCCCCACACCGACGCCAGTAACAAGCCTGGCCACAAAAAGCGGCCAGGCTGGCTGGCTGGCCGGCCGGTTTATACTCCCGGGCCATTCTTGTCTGTTGTTTTTGTGGCTGGGTTAGTGGAGTAGCTGCCACGGCCTCCACTCCTGCCCGGTCACCTTTCCGTATACCCCTACCCTTATGACTCATTCCTTGAGGCTACCCTCCCTCCACCTATTCATTCATCCACAAACCCCTCCCACTTTCACAACCATCCCACATCGTGCTCGTTTACACAGCATTCCTTCTCGTTCCCATTCATTCTGTCATCATTTTTCGTTCTCATTCATCCAGTCACCCCTCCACGTTCCTCATCATCCATTCACCCCTCCACGTTCCTCATCATCCAGTCACCCCTCCACGTTCCTCATCATCCAGTCACCCCTCCACGTTCCTCATCATCCAGTCACCCCTCCACGTTGCCAGGTTACCAGCATCCCCGCCAAGTTCCCAGTCATCACTTCTGCCACCCTTCCACAACCGTGTCTCAGCCTCCTCTCCTCCCGGTCATAAACTTTGACGTAGTCCCCCCCCCCCCTTCCCGTGGAGCATACTTTGACTCCCTCCCCTACACCCTTGTCAACCTCGGCCTGCTCCACTCTTCCCACCATCAACGAGCCCATTTCATATATCCCCCCTCCCTCCATCTCTCAACAGCTGTGTTTGATAATTGGTTGTTTCCGTGTGTTTTGGCGTTTAAAATTTCGTGCATGGTTTGGTACGAGTACCAAGTGTGTGTGTGTGTGTGTGTGTGTGTGTGTGTGTGTGTGTGAGAGAGAGAGAGAGAGAGAGAGAGAGAGAGAGAGAGAGAGAGAGAGAGAGAGAGAGAGAGAGAGAGCTGTAGAGATGTCGATGTGGTCGTCCTGGGGGATGTAGAGTGGCCGGTGGTCCTCGACGGTGTATTACATGTTGTGTTCTGTTTGCTGGCGGTTTGTGAAGTCATCGTCTCAGTTTGGTCGTCGCTTCGGTAGTGTGTGTGTGTGTGTGTGTGTGTGTCACCATGACCATGCTCTTCCAGGTGTTCCACCCATCGTGTGTGTGTTGCTACTAACTTTTCTTTCCTCCTCTCTAGTTCTTCTAAAGTTGGTGGTGGGAGTGGGAGGCAGAGGCTTGCTCCTTCCGCCCCCTTGGGGGCTTTGTCGCCCTGGGGTGCTGCTTGAAGTCGGCCACTTGGCTTCTTGAGACTGGCTCAGGGAACTGGATGGTGTGGTCATATGCTGCTGCTGCTCTTAGTTTTTTCTTTCTTTTAAGTGGTGCGCTTCTTCCTATGCCTGGTGACCTTAGGTTCAGTGGGGCGCCTCCTCACAAGTGGCGAACTCGACTTATCAGACTTTGGTGAGGGAGGAGGCAGGACTCATGATGACCCTTCAGAACACCAGTCCCAGCCGACGGAGTTGATGGATTAGCAGTGTGCTGAGGAGAATGAGCAGGTGTGTTGAGTGTGGACCTGCTGTCGCGACCAGGGCTCGAATCTGTGCGGACTCGACCCAGGGCGGCCCGTGATTGCGTCACGATAAGCAGCGATAACCGTCGCTACATACCCGTGAGGTCCACGTAGACTGCACCCTCTAGAGTGTAGACAGGGCATGTGTAAGTTTCACGTGGTAGATAGTGAAGTCCACGTGATATACTGGACACAAAACTTGCCATGACTGGCATGGAAGACTAGAAAGTATCATTCAAATGTGCCATAAATGCATAGAAGGGCCATCACTGTTAACCTTCGCAGCCCAGACATGTAACTGTCTGCATATGGTGGATACAAGGTCGAACAAATCCTGGTGGAGTAATAGTAATATTATTAATTAAATGATAATAATCATGATTATGATAGACGTGATAACTCGATAGAAATCAGAAAGCAAATATGTACAGAGTAAACTGATCAGCCAGGTTGTGGGGTAGGGAGCCCTCGGCTTCGTAGAATCCGTCGTCTTAACGTTAATAGGCAGGAGTGGCATACGTTATAGACCGTGTACTTGACCCACACGCACGTGAGGTACTCCTCCCACGTGCAGCCCATGCCCCTCCCACACTCCCCTCCTGCTGGCAGCACTTACTGTCGCCTCAAAGGCTCTTCATCCTCACAGGTGTTACTCACGCCTGTGGTGGCAGAAAGGAACTGCTACCGGCCGTCTTATGTTACTTTATGTTCGTCAGAAACCTCGGGTAAACAACGTTACCAGCATCCACCGTAGCGGGTGTGACGTGCACGGTTACGCGGAGTGTTGCCTTCTGACATATGGTTGACTGGAGAGCATCTCCACCGTATAACACCACCACCAGTGAGTGAGGAACTGGCAGAGTGACATGTAATCCACTCTGCCGTCATAACCCGGTTATCCGGCCCTTGGTATCCACATTTTTGGTCGTCCGGTTATAACAGGGCGATACCCAGGGTTGGCTGTAACGCTGAGCAGGTGGGAGTTGGGTCAGGTGGGGTATCTGGCAGACGTGACAGTGTCTGTGCTCCTCACGTGACTAATGCTGATGACGACGTGTACTGAACATTGCAGTGAGGAATTAGAATTATGTTATGGTTGCTTCATTGTAGATAGACTCGTAACGATGTTTACCATGAGAGGTAAGGAATCATTCGTTGTCGGGGTTGGTGGAACAGTCTGAGGTAACTAGACACGGGAGTCACTCAGGCCTGTGAGAGAGTATCCATGTGGCGAGTACTCAACAGGTGTTTATGAAGGAGTTACATAGATGCAGACCACCGAGGTCCAGGCCAGATGATCTGGCCTTAACGTAAAAGATTTAGTCCCCTAAAAGTTGAAGAGGATAGCAAAGAACATATATGGAAATCCTGGGGTTAGTATAGTAAAACTACAAATTAATGTAGAAGGGAAGAGAAGATAGACTGAAAATGCGCATAATAGCAGGGCCGTACCAGTGATACAGAATGTACTGAGGTAATCCAGAAATAGTAGGTGTACTGTACACCAGTCCTCCTCTGACCTGGCCAGCCTCTGACCTCCCTCACGCTATCCGCGTCAGGGCTGCCCCTCCCTCAGGCCTATTGATCAGCACCACGGCAAGTCTCACGCAAACATCACAGCTTAGTAACACCTGCACACAAACACGCAAGCCCTCTCGCCTCAGTACACTCACGTGCACGCACACACTTGTATAACACGTACATATACGCTCGTGGTCTAGCATGCATACCCGCGCTCTCCAGCACACACACACAGACACACCCTGAAATTTGTTCAGGTGTCAAGTTTCTCTTGTTTGATCACTGGTTACATTTATATTTCCCTACGAATACACCAGCTAGGTTGACTGGACCAAGACTTGTGTTAGTTCTCTTGGGGAGTCTGTAACATTATTATTATTATTATTATTATTATTATTATTATTATTATTATTATTATAGGATGGTTGGTAATTATCTAACCATACAGTTTGACATGAGTGCGACTGTTATTCAGAGAGGGAACCGCGCACTGTGTGGTTCACTACACACACAAGGCCTCACATGTGCCCTTCATAACAAGTTTCCACACTAGTGTTATGATCACATTTCTACATAGCCGAACACACTGCTCTGGGAAAACCAGAAACTAAAAGATTTTGCCTTTATGAATGTTGTGTGTTTATATATTAGTTGTGCATTATCATAGTTTATTTGTTATCACTTAAATTTCTGCTTCATATTTTCACTTGTTTGTTATATTGCGTCAAGGGACAGTGTCAGTGGTCGTCCGGTGTTGGCGTGACACAGGGTTTGCTGGGGGTGACATATGCTAGTCTTGACACAGGTTGACGGGGAGGAACCCCTCCCACGCAGTCTACCTGGAGTCCTACAAAGGTTACTCTGGGTTCTGGTTGGGCTGGGCGAGGCCGGCGTCTCGGAAGTAGATATAAGGAATGGTTGAATGTCATTCTAGCCTCTTTTGTTTTGTTCCTATTTTACGGTTTATGCGTTGTTTGCCGTGGTTTTCCTGCGTCGTGGAGTGGCTGTAGTTCTGCGTCACGCGTCGTGTGGCTGAGCCAGAGTGCGTCATGCGTCTTCTGGCTGGGCCGTGATGCGTCACGCGTTGTGTGACTTGCCTATTGATTGTGCCACAAGTTGCATAAGGAGTGTGTGTGCGTGGGGGTGTCAGGCTGTTAAGGGTTGGAGGATTTAATCCACTCCTGTATCTTTGTACTAACTGGTTTGGTCAGTGAACCCCCCCCCCCCCCTATCTCGCTCTCTCTAGGCTTTGGACTATAGGTAAAGCTGTGCGGATTAGGTTGGATGTGTCGTAAATGAAATGTTTGAGGACAGCATGTAGTGTGATGTGGTTTGATAGAGGTGTGGGGTGATAAAAAGTGTGTGGTTGAGAGAGCTAAAGAGGGTGTGCTGAGATGGTTTGGACATTTGTCGAGAATGAGTGGGGAAAGGTTAGCAGAGTGGATGAATGTGTCACAAGTGTAGGGGACAAGGAGAACTGGGAGACCAAGTTGGAGATGGGAGGATGGAGTGAAAAATATTCTTAGCGATCCGGGCCTGAATAGGAGTGTGAAAGGATTGCGTGGGATAGAGTGTATTAGAACGATGTGGTACACGGGGGTTGACGTGCTGAAAATGGACTGACCCAGGGCATGTGAAGCGTCTGAAGCAAACCATGAAAAAGTTTATGAGACCTGGATGTGATAGGAAGTTGTGTTTTCGGTACATTGCGTATGACAGCTGGACAATGAATGGGAGCTGATGCGGCCTTTCTTCCTCTGTTAATGGCACTACCTCGCGAACGTGGGAAACTGCCATCAAGCGAAAAAAAAAAAGATCGTGTTGGTGTTTAATGTGATGCGGTGTGCCTCTTGATATATTCTACTGGTCAGATTGTGTGACCCAGGTGAGCAGCGGGCGTAGGTGCTGCTGGAGCGGAGGGAACTGAATTGTTGGCGTGTGTCAGGACGGGATTGTGGGGAGGGGCAGGTCAGGTGGGGTTAGGGCAGGTCAGTTATTGGATGGTGGGAAGCATCAGGAAGGGTAGGAGTGTGCTGGGTCATGGTGCCCTTTGCCTCGTCCTCAGCAGGTGGTGTGAAGGTAGTAAAAGTGCTATCAGATCCGTGGCTGCCAAACGTTGGAGTGTGTACAACGTTTGTGTCCAGCCCGAGTACGTAGCTTCACAGGTGTGTGGCTCTCTCGTAATCCTCAGGTTGTATCCCATTAAAAAGATTTAGATTGATGGTTGTACCAACACCTTTGAAATTGTCTTGTCACATTGAGGATGGTTACACAGACGGATGGAGGGTTTATGGTCCGTTGTCAGATTTTTTTTCCACGTCCACTGTTGCTCCGGTCTGTTGTGGTCGGCCAGGTATCGCTAGTAACCAATGGCTCCCTGATGTAGGTACGTGCAGCTTCTTTACCAGAGTGGATGGGACTCTCGGCCATATCTCTCCTGGAGACTTGCATCAGCTCTGGTTGCCTTTGAATTGTGTGTGTGTGTGTATGTATGAAGGATCCAATTACAGGCAGGGTTCGCCACCCTAGCGTCAGGATAGAATTAAAAGTGTTATGGTAGACCTTCTTCCTAAAGGACGACATATTAGGAGTAACGAGGTAAACAGTTACACAAATTAGGTTGTGGAAGATGGGCCAGTGTCGTGGTGTTGGCAGTATTGCCACACAAAGTATGTATGTAGGGGTGGAGGATGGACCAGTGTCGTGGTGTTGGCCATGTTGTCACACCGTGTGTGTAAGGGGTCGGCTCGTCGCCGTACCCACATGTGGTAACTTTTGGGGTTACTTGCTTCGATTTTCATTTGTTGGTGATGTGTTCAAATAAGTGTTGGTAGTGGCCGGTGCGGTGCACGTGCATTGAGCCATGAGTGGCGTGAGCGTGCACACAGGCTGTTCTGTAGCGTTGGGAGGCATGAATGAATCACGGTGGTGGTGGTGGTGTGGTCGCGTGTTCTGCACACTTTAATGAGCTGGTGGGCCAGGTGGCTGTTGACCCCTCGGGCAGGACCGGTCTTCCCCGGGGCATGATGACCTGGCCTTTGACCAGACCCTTCATGATGAGGGTAAAAGGCCAGCCAGGTCTCTCATACCCAGGATCCTCCTGCCCCCTCTCCCCTGGAGGGTAGTGTTGCGTATTGCTGTTGGCAGGTTGTGTGGAATGCCTCCTTGACTCGTACATGTGCTGGAACATGGAAGTTGGTATTGTACTGTGTTACATCATCTGTTCAGTGTGACATTAATTTTTCGTGTGTGGTTCCACAGTGCTTCAACTTTTGTGTTGCTTGTGTCATCTCGAGACATTGTTTCCAGGTTCCCTTACGGGGAATGTGTGGCTTGGTAGGTTTTGTAAGGCTGGCGGTGTTTCAGTTTCCTGTGTGTTTTACCTGTAGGTGTTTTTCTTGCGTCTCGTGCTGCAGAGACAACCTTGGACCACTAGGGTCCTGGGCCAGGCCGTGGCTGGCCTTCAAGAGGGCCTCGCCAGAGCTGGGTGGCATGTTTCCGCCTCAGCGGCCACCACGGGCAGACGGGTCAAGAGTTCGGTGCAGACCTGTCCGCTGGTTACCTGGCCACCCCTGTGTGTGTGTGTGTGTCTGTGTGTGTGTGTGTGGGTGGGTGGGTGGGTGGGTGTGTCTAGGAACAGTGTACAGTAACGTGGGAGGGAATTATACACTCTTAGGGCCCACTTTTGAACTTTATTCTCTTTAATACAACTTAATGATATTTTTATGCTGTTAGCATTCATTCAAAGTTGCATTGGTGTGTGCGTGTGTTTGTGCATGGGTGCGTGCAGGTTTAGAACGGAGTGTGGCTAAGTCAGGATAAAAGCTGTTCATTGCCTTTCAGGCTCCGTGGTTATGGTGCTCTCGAGATCTTAATTGTTTATGTATGTAATCTCTCTCTCTCTCTCTCTCTCTCTCTCTCTCTCTCTCTCTCTCTCTCTCTCTCTCTCTCTCTCTCTCTCTCTCTCTCTATATATATATATATATATATATATATATATATATATATATATATAAAAGAGTGGTAGATGTTCGTCTTCAGTAGCCGTTACTAGACAGTTTTTACCCCTGAGGGAGGTGCCTGGGTCTTTACGAGCTTGTCAAGGCTGCTCTGTCTTGTGCAGTCTCTTAGTATTATAGTCTGGTATTACACCTCTTGATGGCTGTGTGTGGCCTAGTAATTTACTACTCATCTGGTGCTGTGTACGTGATCTCTTTTGCTGCCATGTTCCTACGTTTCACTCTCTCCTGTGCCAGATTTGTAAACTTCTACATTTTTTTTTCTTCGTGGCTGTTGTTTGGATGCCTCGAACTGTCCAAGGTGGGTGTGATCTGGGAGTATTTTGTTGTCATCTGCGTACAAGGTATCCATGTTTGTGTTCCCTGCAGGAGGGGAGAATGTCTGCCGTGCAGGTTATAAATAGGTTGGGTGATAGGACGCTGCCTTGTGGGACGTGGATTCTGGCGATGTTACTTTGTTTATGGTTAATGTGGCAGGACACTGGTGAAAATATTTACTTGGTAACGCATCGGTCATTTCTGGCTTGGCAGGCTGTTGTTTATATTGTAGGGGACTTGGGTCGCGGCGTCCCATACTGCCCCACTGCAGGGCCTACTGGGGCAGGTGGTGGCATGCCACACTGCTGTGTAGGTGTCAGGAGACATCCGACACACCCAAACACCTGGAGCGTTGCCACACATGTTGACAACATGAGAAACTTACTGTGGGTGACACTGTCTCATGATTATGGCCGTGTTGCTCGTGACCAGACGTAACACAGGAACCATGTGATGTCGCATGTTAGGTATCTGACATAACACTGTAGTCTGGTAGAGATGGTGGTCAGACGTGTCCTGGTGCCTTGATACAACCTCCGGGCTCATGGTGACGCTGGCATTGGTGATATGTCTGTATATTGTATGTGTACCTTTATACTTTGTGATTCATCCTTTCGGTGGGGTGATAGCACGAGAGGACATCCCAGTATCTGAGGTGGTGGGGTGCGAGGAGGTGAGGGCGTTTGGTTGGTATTACCAACAGGTGCAGTACCGTGTTGGTTTGTCTCCAGCTGAGGAGTGGAGGCTGTGGAAAGCATCATCCTCTTGTTGACACGCCACTGGCTGGTGTGCGTAGCTTGTTGACACGCCACTGGCTGGTGTGTGTGTAGCTTGTTGACACGCCACTGGCTGGTGTGTGTGTAGCTTGTTGACACGCCACTGGCTGGTGTGTGTGTGTAGCTTGTTGACACGCCACTGGCTGGTGTGTGTGTAGCTTGTTGACACGCCACTGGCTGGTGTGTGTGTAGCTTGTTGACACGCCACTGGCTGGTGTGTGTGTAGCTTGTTGACACGCCACTGGCTGGTGTGTGTGTAGCTTGTTGACACGCCACTGGCTGGTGTGTGTGTAGCTTGTTGACACGCCACTGGTTGGTGTGTGTGTAGCTTGTTGACACGCCACTGGCTGGTGTGTGTGTAGCTTGTTGACACGCCACTGGCTGGTGTGTGTGTAGCTTGTTGACACGCCACTGGCTGGTGTGTGTAGCTTGTTGACACGCCACTGGCTGGTGTGTGTAGCGTGCAACACGGCTGCTGCCTACCATAAGACCAGCAGTAGTGTTGGGGATGAGGCGCTAGGACACGAGGGACGGACGTGTAGGTATGCTTGCCGGTCGTGTGTGGCGCGCCACCACCACTGCCTCCTCTTCATGCTCCCACTCTGAGAGAAAAGTTATATGTACTGTTTGTTGTAGGATTGTGCCCAATTGTTGGTGAAGGTGATACTGACAGTGATGGTGGGGGTTGTGATGGTGTGGTGGTAATGTTGAAAGTGTTAAGATGGTGGTGATGGTGATAATTGGAGGTGACAAGGGAAGTTCTAGTGAGGATGGTTGTGATGATACTGAAGCTGAAGGTGATGATGGTGGAAGTAATAATGAGGTTAGTGGTAAGGTGACGATGAGGCTAGAGTGGTTGGAAAGGGGGAGGGGTTCCATTATTATGAGTGGGTGGACTGAAGTGGCGGGGTTATGGCAATACTGTGGTAGGGGGGAGAGTGGAGTGGCCTGGGGAATGGCATTGCTGTGGAAAGGTTTGGTGGGTCGGGGACAAGTGAATGGCATGAGAGGTAATGAGAGGACGGCCGCTGTGTGAGTACTGATGATGAGTGTTGAGCCTCACCCTGCCTGGGGGGTCAACACTGCTTGCCCTCAGCCTTGTAATTACCTCAGGACTGATGGGGGACAGGGGAACGTGCCTGTCTGGGGCAGACGCGCGCGCGCGCGCGTGTGTGTTTGTGTGTGTGTGTGCCTGATGGTTAGGGTTAGGTTATAGCACTGTGTTAAACACTACCCGTGATCCACCATCTTGGCTCCACACTTAAAGACGGAACTCCCGTCGTTACGTGGAATGACGTTTGCCCTACTGTTCTGTGGTGGGTTGACTCCAGCCTATCGGGGTCATTAGGAAAAGTTGACGTGTATGTCTGTGTATGTGCGGCGTGCCTGGGGTCGTGGACCCGGCCTGAGCCAGACTCAGGGGGTTGGGGGGGGGGGGCTTGTGAGAGCTGAAGAGAGAGTATGGGGGGGTGGGGGGATAGGATATGGGCCGGGCCTGGTATGTCAGCGATCCAGTCGCTCGGCACAGTCTTGACTGGGAATATTGATAGCATGACACATACGTCTCACTCCTGGCACGTGACTGGTGCTTCTCACTGACTGAAGATGACCGCTCTGTCTTAGTAGTACCAGAAAGTGTACACAATATGCCTCTATGGAATGACAAAAAAAAAAAATGATGAGAAAAGTCGACGTTAATTATACAGACATTACGAAGATCTACCGAAGAGATCTGGGGGAGAGAGAGAGAGAGAGAGAGAGAGAGAGAGAGAGAGAGAGAGAGAGAGAGAGAGAGAGAGAGAGAGAGAGAGAATGACTGGTAAATCCAGACAGGTTTTATAACAAGCCGACTCCAAGACTAATGGTGACCGGTACATGATTTATTCCTTTCATAATTTGTATAGGAAAGCTGTGTTCCCTAGGGCGCTGTGCATGCTCGTCTCCTGCTCCTTTTAACATTTAGTTTCTCGCTACGCAGGTTCGTATGTCATTGTTCTCCCTCCAGTGGGTCGGTAAAACATGTCTGAGGTAAGGTTTACAGCGCCACTGAGGAAGGAACGGAGAAACCAAAGTCGCTTGTGATTCCTGCTTGTAAAATGGGGTTGTGATGGCAGTGGAGTTGCCCCTGTGATGTTGGTGTGACGAGATCACATGACGTTATCTTAATATGAACGAACACATCAGAGGAATGCACGAATCCGCCATGGTCAGAGGTTCGGTTTCGAATTTTACACTACAACCAAGGAGGCAGGATGTTAACACTAGGCCAAGCTCCTGTGGCTGGAACGTTGCCGTGTGGGTCAGTCGGTGCGGCGAGACAACACTTAGAGGTGACCCGGTGCTTTAGCGATGGCTCAGGCTTAAAAGGCGTCATAAAGGAAGTGAGCAGCTTTCTCCAAGTTGCACGACTTGCATTAGATTGAGACGTGCAGCATCACACAACATAGTAGACCAGGGAATCTGGGTCGGAGGCTGAGCTGCGAGGTAGAAGTCTTCCCCTGCAGCAAGAGTAAGGTATGCGTAAAAGGAAAAACTAGGGAAGATTTAGCAGTGTCACTGATGTAGCGGATGTTGAAGAGCAAGATATGATGGATTTGAGCTGGCGAGCGGGAGGAGGGAGGAGAGGGAAGAATGTGGGAGGGCTTGAGGAGGAGGTGAAGCAGGAGGCGATGATGATGCTGGTGGTGTCGTCGTCTGGTGGTAGGAGGACGGCGCTTGATGAACCCTTGATGTGCTTGATGGTCAGACGACTCCTGGAGGGGACGACTTCCTCTATATGTACACTCTTTATTGTTGTTATTGTTGGTAGACGTCATGAATAAGATGAATCGGGGTCGCCTCTCACTGAGCGAGGGAGTTTGTGTTATATGTGCGTTTCCATTTGTGTGGCCCTTCCCTATCATACACCCAGGACGTGCTTGCCTATGATACATATTGATGACTCCGGACATATGAAGCGGAGTGCCGTGTGGGGCTTGTTCGTCCGTGGATGGTAGGCTCTGGTTCCTGAACGTCCTCACGTGTCAGCCCGAGAGTGGGTGTCTGTAAATGAGGCCAATGTTCTTGTTCTCCAAGAGTTACCTCGGTAGTGCAGAGAAGGCGATTGCGGACGTGATCTATGAATAAAAGAATGGTATATATATATATATATATATATATATATATATATATATATATATATATATATATATATATATATATAACGCGGGAGACGCGACAAAGCAAAATGAAAAATAAAATAATATATATATATATATATATATATATATATATATATATATATATATATATATATATATATATATATATATATATATATATAAATTACACTGGTTATATAAAGTTGCACGTTTTAAAGTTCATTGTCATGCCCTGGTGAAGATGCGCGGAGCCGATACCAGTAGGAGCTTTGTAGCATTGTAAGCTGTACATTTGTTGTGAGAATATGTGTAGGTGGGACGTAGTGGGTCAAGAGGAGGGGCCGGTGGCACGGGAGGATGTGATGTAATAGTCTCTCATGGAGGAGGCTTCATGATCTCTCGCTGGAGATAATGTATGGCAGGTGTCTGGCCGGGAAGGAGAGGAGGAAGGAAGGAAGGAAGGGAGAGAGAGAGAGATAAGAGGGCAGGAGTGGAGGGAAAATGACGGTGGAGGGAACGAAGGCGGCGATCTCTAGGTCGGGTGGGGGGGGGGGGGGATCAGTCATTACGTCAGTGGTGGTGCCGTGGCCAGGGCTGCGGCACATGTTGAGACGATGGCTGACCCAGTCCCCTGGCCTGGCCACTGCCAGCCTCCACCGGGGGGGAGGGGGGTCCTTTCATGCCGCATGAGTGTGCCACAACGGAGATTTTACACACAGTCTTCAGGAATACAATCCCACAGGACAAAATCTCAAGAACAAATTGCCATGGACAGAATTCCATAACGAACATACCTCAGCAGACATATTCTCAGTAACAAAGAGATTCCTGTTTGGTGATATTCCAGTAGGATCAAACAACAGTAGAGGAAGTGTCAGTAGGGGCAGTCATACTGCAGTACGTAAGATCGCAGGACGAACAGAAATTAGCCATTGTGGCAGGCCTGGCACTCGCTGTGTTCATATCCCAAGCGGAATTGATATTTCTCAGCAGAGGCAACACAAAATGAGTGTGTTGACCAGTATTATAGACGCAGTGTTTGGTTCAGTTTTGTCTTGCTCAAGGAATTCTGTAAATGTGAAATATTTTCAGGAACCCCAGTCTTCACCCACCGTTTTCATTTCTTAAGATTTTATAGCTTCGTATAAGTATATTGTGGCAGGCAGTAGCTAAGCTCACGTTAGATGTTCCATATATGAATTATGAACATCAAGGCTTCCATAATATTTATTATTATTATTATTATTATTATTATTTGTTATTATTATTATTTCCTTTAACAGGTCATAAGATCTTTCGTGTATTCCTGGCATGAGTGCTGGATGGGTTGACCCTACTGTTATACCCTCACCAGTCTTATATTTACTCTCCATGAGGGAGTGGACTCGATATTGTGAACAGCTTCAGTACGTTAAAGCTCAGCAATAAGCTTCATCAGGAGTGAGGCCAATGTCCACTGCTTCATGTTGATGATATTCCTTGGGATTCCATACTCGGTACGAAATTTCTCCAACATGTGACCAAGATTAAAGATTCTAGTTATATCATGACTCTTCGTATGCAGGTGTCTCCAACTCTGATTTTTTTTTTTTTTTTTGTATACTACGAACATGTACAAAAATATGACCGAATACGTGACCGAGAACTGTTAAGAAATATTTCCGCTCAGGATGGGACACCTTCACAGGGCCTGCGTTTTTCTTGAGCAGAGCGCACGTGTGTAGCTTGCCAGGACCCACATGAGCCCGACTCTTCAGTCGCTGGCCGTCCGTAGTGAACACACGAGGCCTCATGTAAAGATGCTGCCACGAGCTCAGGAGCATCACTCCCCCCCCCCCCCAACACACACACACACACACACACACACACACACCTTGCTGTGGGTAAAGGTTAAGTAATCGATTATTAAGACCGAGGCGGTGTGAGTGCGGCTCACCTCACCCTGAGTCACCAGGCGGGAGGCAGCGTCTGGTTGAACCGTCTCACGACCTTCCATGAGTGCCATCTGCCAGTTTGGACGACCGTGCACCATCTCACCCACACACACGCTCACACCGTCCTTGTCCTTGCCATCCATCCATCCAGCCTTCCAGTCAGTGTAGTTTCTCTATCCACTTGTAGAACCCTGCCGTAGGTCCTTCACTCCCATCACTTACCTCCTTAGACCACTGCCACTGCCGGACTGGGCCTGGTCCCGCCGCCTGGCTGGCCTGGGTTAATTAATTACTGGGGCCAGCGTAGGGGGTAGTGATTAGCAGGTATACAGGCAGGTTGGGCCAGCCAGGAAACTTGTGTGGGAGTTGCGGCTGGCTGGTGGGGGGTAGGGTATCCGTTGGGGGGGAGGGGGAGGCAGCACATTGGAAGGTAAACTTGGGAAATGTTTATATTTGAATTCTTAAAGTATTAACCGGAAAAAAAGGTATGAGTTGATGTTAGGATATTGCTTTGTCTATCTGATAAATCTGTATAACCCGGAGTGAACCCTTGGCGATCTTGGTGGAGGTGAGTGTTGTGAGGGCTTGTGGCACGCAGATGCACATGGACCCTAACGTGCTGGGGGCTGTGTCCGGCTCCCGGCACCCCCGCCGGTCAGGCTCCACACGATAGTTGGAGTCGCGAATTTAAAACATTGGGAAGATGTCGAACACCTGGAGGAAAATTCACCAGGAACAAGACAAGGATGGTTGTTATTGGCTTCATGGCTCGGTCGCTGGTGCAAAATTAATCTCGGTGGCCAGGACCAGGCCGGCGACACGCCTTTATCATCATCACTGGCACAGGTGCAGCATGACAGTATTACAAGCGAAGTTGCCAGCGCGGAATATACTGTCCATTACCAGGTCGTATGTAATGGTAGGAGGTTATGTATAATTTAATTGGATTACGAGAGTCTAGTTGAGGATGCCAGGGTGCACCAGTGTACCGTGCAGCGGTGGCACATAACGCAAGGTATGTATGATGTTTGACGTAACAAAAATTCAGTGTGAGAAGATAAATGCAGCAGCAGCAGCAGCAGGATTGTTGTGATAACGTGATTATATGACACGGCAGTTGGGCGAGACCTCGTTGAAGTGGTCGGTACATGTCAGACGAGGGATCTCTTCATCCTCTCTTCCCCCAGTGCTTAGCGTATCCTCCCCTGCCCCAGTCTTCCCGTTATCCTTCCCCAGAGTCTCCGTTATCCTCCCGTGACCCAGTCTACCCGTTATCCTTCCCCAGAGTCTCCGTTATCCTCCCCTGCCCCAGTCTTCCCGTTATTCTTCTCCCATCCTTCCGACTTTAGCCCCTCTCTCCAACAAGGTTCCCCAGCTCACCCCCAGTACCAGTTCAGGTTGCTACCTGTGGTCTGACCCTCCTCTCGAGCTGGTGATCCTCCAGTACAATTGTATTATGTAGCATAATAGCGGGAGGGAGGGGTGTCGGAGCACCTTACTGTAATACAGTAGCCGGTCTCTGGGTCCCGGTGGGCAGGGCGTTACTGTATGTATCGCCGACGGTACAGTCTATGGGTATGATAGCGTGACCTTTGACCTGATGTAAGGATCAAGTCAAAGGGCAGACCACGAAGCCCAAGGGTCGTACCGTCGTTCTGGAGTGAGTGTACAGGACGTGTACCATGGTCAGGTGGAGAGGCTAGCTTACAGTAGTGGGTGGGGGGACTACTGTGGTTGTCAGGATTCGTTTGCTTCACGTGGACGTGGTCGTGGCCACTGGCTTATGAGAATCGGGGAGGTATACTTAAAGATCATAGAGTGAGGTTTTGGTGTTGGGGAGCTGGGAATGGGGAGATGTGTCCCGTCAACTGGTGTGACATGTGGGGCTCTGGTTTTCCCCGAGGTCTTCCCTCCCGCTCTCATCGCGCTGCCGTCACAGGGGGGCGCTCTTTTAGTAAGCAGGTGCTGTGCTCGGGCGACGTACAGGACGTGGGTGGTGACGCATGCTGGAGGGAGAAGACCTGGGTGGTAGCACATGCGGGAACGATTCACACACAAGAAATGTTCCTCCTGCTGCATGATGCGTTGATCGGAATACTGTAGAAGGCTGCTTAACATGGGGGTAGGAGGGAAAGGGTTCCATCTAAATGATCTGCTGTGTGTGGGGGAAAGAGTTTTACCAAGTGCGCCGGCAGCGGGGAGGGAAAGGTTCCATCCCAATGGTCCGCGAGAGAGAGAGAGAGAGAGAGAGAGAGAGAGAGAGAGAGAGAGAGAGAGAGAGGGGGCGGGGGCAAGAGTTCCATCTGGTTGAGCGGCGACGGGTGTTCAGGTTGCGGGATGCGACTTGGAGCAGCAGGAGAGAAAGCGAGTCACTTTGGGATGATTTACTGGAGTTGCCGAGGGAGCGTGAGGCGAGGCGAGGCGAGGCGAGGTGGTGGTAGCGCCTCCCCCCAGCCCGCGCTCCTCCTCCCCCTTTATGTAACTGGTCTTCACCTGGTGGTGTTGCCGCCGCCGCCGCTCCCGGCTGGTGTGTCGGTTCGCGTGTCAACATGTGCTGGCAGGACCTGTGCACGAGTCTAGGGATGCGTATAACACACACACACACACACACACCGCTGCCTTCACTTGACGACCAGGCTCTCATCAGATCTGTAGTTTAACTCGTAATATAATGTTATCACAAGGTTTTTCATTTTAATGAGGTGGTGTGAACTGACCAGCAGTTTGATGTTCTCTGAGCTGGGGTGAGGTTTAACTTTCCTAACTTGACCAGTTCCTGTGACTTGCTCACCTTTGGTTTCTTTTTCGTTGTCCTTCCCTTTGTTATCGTCGTCCCAGGTACATGATGGCGTCTTGTGGAGTGCTGGTGGTGGGGCCTCTCGGCTCATCTGCACCACTATCCCTCTCCTCCCCTCTCCCGTCCCCTCCACTCTCACTCTTACCTCTGTTAACCTGGCGGGCCACCGGCAGGCGGGGGTGACAGGGTACACGCTGCTCCCTATGGAATGATGGTGGTGCTGGCCACACTGCTGCTCATAATGCCTGGTGACCTGGTCATAATGGCCACCCGTGTCCTTGCCCCTGGTCATATACATGTAATGAATGGCAATGTTGACCTGTTGACCGGTGATTGTGGCCATTGGTACTTCAGGAGACAGATTGATGGTAGTGGCGTCACGCACTGATGGTGAGATTTTTTTCCACCAGGGCCAAGAAGACTACAGCCCATGAGTCATCTTGGACCCGATCGGGTCAGGCCCGCGCGGGTTCAAATCCTGGATGCGGTAGTTGGCCCACACGCAACCAAAGTATTCATCATCCCCTCGGGGCTGGTCGATAAATGGTTACCTGGCTTTGGCTGTGTCACGTGTGTTTGTGTACACACGTGAGTAAAAACCATGGTGCATATATACAGGGTTAAGATGGTAGAACTCTCCCCGTAACACCGCACCAATAGTAATGACACACCAGTGCAAAACGCATACCATTACAATGCAGACTGGTGATCACATAGTTTGTCAGATGTTTGTACACCCAACTCTTGACAGTGGAAAGTTATAGGTAGAGGGTCTTCTGGGCTTGGACACACGCAGGCAGCTCACGAGAACACTGGCGGAAATAATACCTGTGGAAGAGATAGATAGATAGATAGATAGATAGATAGATAGAGAGAGAGAGAGAGAGAGAGAGAGAGAGAGAGAGAGAGAGAGAGAGAGAGAGAGAGAGAGAGAGAGAGAGGCACCATCTCATCAAATAGAGAGGATTAGTTGGAGAGGCGATAGTAGGAGTTGATAAAGCGGAAGGCTCGCGATTCCACGGTGGGCATGTGGTATGGAAGAGCCACCCAGCTTTGCTAGCGTGTTTGATGGTGGTGTGATGATGGTGGTTGGTGGTGGTGGTTGTTGTGGGTGTGATGGCTGGTGGTGATGTTGTGTGATGATGATGGTGTTAGGGATGTTACAGAACGTAGCAGGGAACATGTTGTGGCTTTGTTGTTGAGTGATGACGTGGTCATTGGTGATGGTAATACTGATAATAGGTGATGAATAGTGGTGTTGGGGCGGGAGCGGGAGGGGTGGGAGGTGAGGTAATTGGAGGCTGTGTCAGTTGGTTGTGGGTGAGGTGTGGCCAGTGTTGTAGTGTGTGTCGGGAGAGGACGGGAGGCGAGGAGCGATCAATGCCTTGTTGCAGGCAGGACCCCACCCCTTACTGCCGGGGGGGGGGGATCACCCTGCACACACACACACACACACACACACACACACACACACACACACACACACTTGCAACAGCAGCAGCACTCCAGTGTTTACCCCACCATACATCCACACACCACATGTTTGCATCACTCCATCATCTCTCTGGCCGCCTCTCTCATATGCAACTCTAAAAATATTACAACCTGGGCCAGGTCCGGTGTTGTAGCCGCACATGTGCAGTAGTACAAACATGACAGTGAATGTTGCGTGGGTGGAGGGGATGAACGTGCAGTCTGTGGCTCGGGGGCGTGCGTCACCGGCCTGGTGATGTCCAGTACTTATGATGATGTTACAACAGTTGCTGCCGGCGGGTGGGGGAGGGAGGGAGTGAGGGAGGGGGGGGGTTAATTAGTAATCACGATGATAGCCTGACATTCGAGGCTAAATATCCAGCGATGACTCCCACAGTGGGACGCTATATATCAACGTTATGATGATGGCAAACCACTGGTGTGTGTCAACGGTGGTGGACGCGTGTATTATAGGTCGTTGACCAGGATAGAATAATTGGCTGGGTCATGAATATAATAGAAAATGTTGTCGGGTTAGCAGCTTTACCGTGAGTGGCCAGAGTAAGATTTAGTGGGTGATTTATCAGGGTAGAGCCCAGGGAGTGGGTAGGAGCCAGAGTTGCACGTCCCCCAGCTGGAGTGGCTACAAGGTTGTTCCGGTAGTTGTATTATGTGAATGGTTGTCCTCTCACTGACCTCGGTCCGCTCCCTGGCCCAAGGCACTAGCATAATGTGGCATGATGTCTGGTGTAGAGGCGTGTCATAGATAGTGTCCTGTTCACAGTAACTACTCTTATCTCTGGAAGTGTTTGTCTTCTGTAGCAGTGTTTGGACTTTAAAGTTCACAGTAACTACTCTCTTCTGTAGCAGTGTTTGGATTTTAAAGTTTTGTGTTCGGGCGGGTTAGTTTCCCGTGATTGCCATTGAACTTTAGTTTTGTTTGAATTTTTTGAAATAGTTATTTTGATGACCGATTTGTTTGTGGTCACGACTTTTATCCTTATACACAGGTTGTAGTATGTGAGAGAGGGTCTGCAGGGGTCGGGAGAGGGGGACCTCGTATGGAAAGTGTCGGTTCTCATTTTAAGAACTTCGTCTAACTTTACTGACATTTGTCTAACTTTACTGACAATGCTTTTCTGTGATAGCGTGGTTGAAGGATACAGAGCTAGGGATGAGTGGAGGCAGGTATAGAGCGTCCATTGGATACAGTACATCTTTGTGAGGGCAGTACTCGTCGCCTCTTCTTTATTACGAGGGCACAGGAGACTGTTCCCCTCTCCGGGTCGCTGACCTCTACACTGAAGCAATGTTACCTTTTGGTTGCGATTCCCATCAAGGAACAGAGGGATTGATCTTACGAGCGTCAGAGCGTCAGGGATCTGTCGTCAGAGGGAGTTGTGACACTGTCTGTAGTGGATAGCATCTTTAGCTTGTGGCACGTGTGCTGTGGTTCTAGCTAACCCGGGGTGCTGTGCCACTGCCTTACCAGCGACTACATTATGCTGTGCCGCTGTGACCCTGACGCAAAGGCGCAATACTGGAACCTCTGCCGTGAGTCTCCAGCCACCCCGTCTCCCGTTTTATCTGCTATGGCCACCATCAGGGACCTGGATCCACTAACTCCTTGGTTCTCGTACTCCCAGCTCAGTGTCCCATACCATCCTCGCACCCCGCCATGTACCATCCACTGTGATCTGTCTCCTGGCTCTCATTACAGCTGCCACCCTCACCCGGACCCTCTCCTCAGCCGTACCCTCCCCCACACATCCTCCCCTAACTCGAACCCTCGCCTAACCCGGACCCTTTTCTCACCTGGACCCTCCCTTCTACTGGACTCCCCTCAACGAGACCTTCCCTCGGACCCTCCTCTCACCCATATGCTTGGCGGTCTTCCCCCCTCCAAGACTGCCCTGTGTCCCCTCGCCAAGTCTTGCATCATAACGAAGTATTTCCTCCCTCAGTATGGCCTCAGTCTGTATATGGCAGGAGTATCCTGCTACAGCCTCGGGTTTCTCTTATTACATAGATATCAATCATGGATTCATCTGGCACTGCTCATGACCATTTATCAAGACTTATCTTAAGCATCTGTGTAACTTCTTGTAGATTTTATGTATGTCCCATGGTAGGACTTGAAGCAGTCTATGTGTTTTTCACTGGATTCTTGTATATATCCGTTTGATATGTATTTGCTAAGCATAGGGGTTCTCGCTTACTTTAATATTGATCCTTCCATGTGCATTGATCATGTAACCTTGCCATATGTAACCATCAGTCACACAGTTCAGTGAATTAAACATCATGTATTTGATGTCTTATAGACTCCCTTCTGAACCATAATTCATTGTATACCTAATGTGATATGCTTGTGCTTACACCGTGAAGCTGTGCACCACAGGGGTGGACTATTCTTCCCCAGACCTCTTTGGTCTCTCTCTCCCCTCCCCCTCTCATGTATCAGGTACCCGATCCTCTCACTCCCCAGGTAGCTGCCCCTCCCACACTCAGCCCCTCCCACTCCCCAGGTAGCTGCCCCTCCCACACTCAGCCCCTCCCACTTCCCAGGTAGCTGCCCCTCCCATACTCCGGGTTCCCTTCCTCCCACAACCCAGGTAGCCGGCCCTCCCACACCCCAGGGTAATTTGAAGCATCGGGGAGTCAGAGGGGATGACCCATGTGAACCTCGTCCGGGAAAGTTGACGAAGACACACCACAAAACTTGTGTTCCTGAGGCAGCTCTTGCTCCTCCTCGGTCATCTTCAACTATTCATGCCGTCAAGCGTCGCCATATAGTTTCTGGTGGTACCACAGGGTGTCCCATGAATTATCTGACCCATTTCAAGAATTGATAACAGAAAATTATTGGTAGAGCATTGTATTTTTATTTAGATTACAAGTTTATATTTTTTGTTTTTGTAAACTTGTGCCTCTGTATTGTTTGTTGGTCGACGAACGTATTTCTTCACCTGGCGGTAGGTGTTGTACAACATTCTGGGAGTCACTTTTCTTACTGTATCGATCGTTCTCTGTCGGAGATCCACGATATCACGGGCCTGTGTCAGTATACTTCGTCCTACACCAAAGCCACAGACAAAATCCCTCAGGGGAACGTTGTGGAGGCGTGCCATCTTGTTGCTCCATCTGGGCCACTCCATCTGTCTAGCAGTGTGTCGTGGTTGGTGCAGATTTTTATAAATGCACTGTTAATTTCTTTGCAATGACGCAGTTGACTTACCAAACCTAACCACACGATGCACTTTTTTTTCTGAGATCTTTGCATATTTTCTTTCTTTAGTAATTTCCTTTCTGTGGGTCCGAATTGAAAAAAAGAAAGGAAAGATTATGAGTTGCTCAAAGTAAACAAACGTGTGTGTTCTCTCTATGATATTTTTGAAGTTGTTGACATTGGAAATGGTGAGACATTTTATGAACGTTCTGTACACAGGAAGGCATGTGTATGTCAGCTTATGATGGTGGCTGAATGGTTTATATGATACTGAAAAGACGTGTGAAAACACCGGGAAGAGAAGGCTTTGTTGGACTAGATCAATGATTTGTGGTTGAACTTTGCTGCTTTTATGACAGCGCCATCTCTTGGTCCGCCGTTGAGTTTCTAGGACACGCCTGTTGCCAGTTAGGGTTTGTCATGTTATGTTTGGGACAGGCAAGTTTACGGCCTGGTTATTTTGTCGCGGGTAAAAGTCATGTGTGTCACACACGGTTATATTGGTCTCTTTACCAGTCATATGTTCCACTTGATATTTTACGTAATCGTCTGTGTGTGAGGAGGAATATGTTAGCGGTATATTGTACGTATGTTGGTTTTGGTTTCTTAACTTACAGTTCTTGGATGTTTTCAGGAAGCGAATTTCTCTGTATGGATCTACGTTGATTTTGTACTGGTTTCGCTGTAACTTTTAGGGAAAAGTGATAATTGAAGGTGACTCAGCTGTCGTGTGGCTCCCATGACATGGTGAAAGTCAGGTGTGGGCGGGTAGGTAAGGTCAGGTGTGGGCGGGCAGGTCAGGTCAGGTGTGGGCGGGCAGGTCAGGTCAGGTGTGGGAGGGCAGGTAAGGTCAGGTGTGGGAGGGTAGGTAAGATCAGGTGTGGGAGCGTAGGTTAAGTCAGGTATGGGAGAGTTGGTATGAACGATAGTTGGGGGAGGGTAGGTAAGGTCAGGTGTGATGGGAAGGAAAAGTCAGATGTGGGAGAGCTGTGGCGGGGGGGGGGGGGGTCACAGTGAGCTACACCGTAAGTGTGGTTAACCCTGTGCTGTGGCGGGGCGGGGGAGGGGGGGGGGCGTCACAGTGAGCTACACCGTAAGTGTGGTTAACCCTGTGCTGTACTTATGACAGGACGTTAGCTGCCTCATGTTATAAACCGCCCGGGAAAAGAAATCCTTTTTACAAACGGTCACGTGATTCATTAAGGGGATAGAAAACTGCATTTATATTTATGAGATTAATGCTGGCCGTGTGTGTGTGTGTGTGTGTGTGTGTGTGTGTGGTTGGGGGGCAAGTTATTGGATATAGTTTATTGGTAGTTTGTGGATGAAGTTATACTGTCATGTTACCCCCCTTTGTCGAAGGACTTATGTGTCAACTATATGCACTTATATATATATATATATATATATATATATATATATATATATATATATATATATATATATATATATATATATATATAGTCTATTTGTATAATTATCTATATGTACTGTACATGGGAGGAATTCTACACTTTTTAAACCTATGTATGGTGTTCGCAGTTCCTGTATTCTCATATATTTTATTCAATACATTGCCTACTTTTAAACTCTATAAGGACTTTCTTACTTCCATTCTAATAAGTTTCTTTTGAATTTAATATTGTAGCATCTTATTGCTCTATCGTATCATCTTTCGTAGAGTTATGCATTGTGTAGCATCAAGCTGATTTAAACCTTAAAGGTTGTGTGTCAACATAGTCGCTCCATTCCTTATATGGATTGAGAACACCACATCTGAAGGGGAACAAAGAACATGTGAGAGGAACCTTCTGAAACCCAGTGAAAGTAACGTGTCTAGCTCGTCAGGGATGAGAATCGAGACCAGGGTTGTATGTGATGTGTTCAACTGGTCTGCTTTAGACTCTGGAGTTGTACCTCACTATTAGTGGATGATGTCGCCCCTGAGAGGTCTGGACCGTCCAGGAGTGCTAAGATGTGTATCAAAATCTGGATAAGCTTATATAGAAGGTCCAGCAACATGGTGCCCAAGACTAGCGCCACCTAGACCTTCCAGAGAAGGTCCAGCAACACGGCGTTAAGACTGCTGCCACATAGACCTTCCGGAGAAAGTCGTGCAGCGCTGCGCAAAGATTGCTGCTACAGACATTCCAGAGAAACTCCAGCTACTCATTGCCAAGACTGCTGCTACATAGCCCTTCCAGAGAAGGTCCAGCAACATGTTGCCATCATAGATGAAAGTTATTTGATTCCTCTCATGTTATGACAGTGTGATTGGTGTGTATGTGAACCTTGCGTCACTGGTAGTAACTCCATACTAAAGTATGAAGGGAAACATGAAGTGTGTGGGAGCACTTTGTTGATGTGATCCTCCTGGCCAGGTGTGGTGGCTGGCCTCGCTTGCTGGCTCCCTCTTGGCCAAGGATTATCTCCCTGAAGATTTTGCTCAAAGTGATCGTCTTGTCGACCTTAGTGTCCCCATCAAATTTCCTCCTGCTTGGTCCCCATCACGGCCTCTTCTCCCTCCCTCCCTCTCCTCTCAACCACGCTGGCCTCCCTCTATTTCTTTCATCAGGCCCTCTTCTCCCTCCTCTCTCCACCACGCCCAGTCCTCCCCCACCCTCCTTCCTCCACCATGGTCCAGCTTCCCCTCCATCACCCTAAAACTCCCTCAATCATCACATTCCGCAACATTTTCCTCTTTCCATTACTACGCTTTTCTGTTCTTCCCCCTCCATCATGCTCCCCTCATCGTCCTCTTCCTCCTCCTCTCTCTCCATCACGCGCCTCGTCAACCAACTCGCTACTTAAAAATCAATAGAGAAGCCGTAAGGCCGGCCTGAATATTAGTGAGGTGCAGTGAAGTGACCGACCAGGAGGGAGATGGTCCCTGCGGGCGGGGGGTAGGTGGGAGGCAACTGGAGGGACGACTGAGGAGGGGAAGGCCAGGATTGGGGAGTGGAGAGTATAGACGAACACTGAAGGATCAGGTGGACACATAATGAGGGTACTAGGTCCTCCCCAGTTCCCCTGCTCTCCACACCATCTACCCCCAGGTTAACATTGCCCAACACACCTCACACACACAACACCGTGCTCGTCTGCCATCATTGTACTGCACTGTGTGTAGTGACATATGTAAGGAATGAAATCCTATACATTGTTATGCTGTCTGTATTGTTGGGGTAATGTGATACTTTACTGTTCTGTCTGTATGTAACCAGATGTGACTCATCCTCAGTAATATATATATATATATATATATATATATATATATATATATATATATATATATATATTGCAACGTGTGTGTAATGTTTATTTAATGAGCAGGGATAATGTCCACTTGTTTTGTGATACAGAGTTCTCGTGCACCAGTGAGCCGAGCCGAGGGTGGTGAGGCTACTCTCTTGCTTCACGTTACACCTCACTGTGTACGTCATGTGATCCTCACACCAGTCAGTTTGACCACAGTCAGGGCAAGTTCCATGAACTTTGCTCCCTCCCATCCCTCCACATACTTGTTTGTTGGTTTATGAGTGTAAGATGTTCTAGAGGGAGGTGTGAGTGTGCTGTTGAGTGTTTGCGTCAGATGTGAGTGGCGACGGAAGGAGGAGTGGCCGGCCAGCCGAGCGGACCTGGAGTCTCCTCGGCCTGCGTGCGTGTCGGCCTGAGAAAGAGAGCGTTTAACTGGTGAAGACCGGCTCACGGGCTGTCCAGACCCCACGGTGGGGGGGCTCTTACCTCCTGTCTCTCTCCTCTCCCCGGGTCCTCTCTCTCCCACCGCACACTCCCGCTCACTGGTTGAGGCACAGAGCAGGGGTGGCTGGCCTCAGGGCTCAGGGGAGGAGGCACTGCGTTAGTTTAACACATCAGCTTGTATTGATACCTTCCTCAGCAGTTTAGCTTATTTTGGCGCAGTTCCGTGTTATTATTAAACGCTGATATGATTGATAGGTAGTGAGGAATGATTGCGTTAGTGTATGCAAGCTACAACCTACTTTACTCTTGGAAAATGTTTCTGACACTATCTTTCTGAATCTCTTAGATCTTTCCCATTTTCTTTGATGGATCTGCCGTTCCCCGAGCTCAGCAAACATAGTCAGTATACACACGTAACATCTAACTTATCTTGGAAACCTTGAGCATATTGTACAAGTAGCGGAGTCACTCTCATAGAAACAGAAACTTATGCCGATGTGGAAAATGCTTCTGGATGGCGCTTGAACAATGAAGAAGATTGTTATTGTCTGTATGAAGTACCAATTTCCCATCTGGGGAGGTATCAGACGTGCCTGCCTACTTGGCAGAATAGTCTACATTATCCTCTTTTATCTGATATTTATGTGTGATCTCAAAACTCATCCGCTTACTTTAGATGGCATTATTGCTCCTGTTTTCCACGTTATTAGATATTGCTTCAGTATCCTTAGAAGTGGCTGCTTGTGTGTGTACCCCCCGCTATTAGCCAGATGGGCAGGCCACTGCATTTCCTGGCTACTACACGGCCGCTGTCACCTTAAGAATGTGTCACCTCACACCACCGTCCACAGGATGCATAAGAGTGCACAATAAATTAGCCGTTCTTGCGGCACAAATCACCGCTAATCTGTGGAACGTTTTTACTTTATTTTTACAACAGCTACAACCTCCCTCTTTCAGGTAGGCAGCTTTTCAGCTTCCTCCAGAACTAATGGGTGTTTCCCTGCTTCTCTGCTTACTTGTATATCTCATCCATTTCTAAGTTTTACTGAGGTCTGGCTTCCACCACGACTTCCTCGTGACTGTAACCTTCGACATAAATGATAACCTTAGTGTGGCAGCAGTGACGTTGACCTGTCTCGAGATGACTCGCCTGTAACCTTCAGATAACTCACTTGTAACCTACATGTGATGACTGGCTTGTAATCTTAGATGACTCACCTTTTGCAGTGACCTGTCTGTAGATGACTGACCTGTAGCGCTGACCTACCTTTAGATTTGTAGTGGAAGATGATGTGGTGTAAGTAATACTATTTTAACAGCTGCACTTGCTGGGTCTTAATGCATTCTCTCTCTATTTCTCTGTCGGCAGGTAATTATGGGAAGGTGTTCCGGCATGCGGGGGTCCCGCGGTAAGTGCACGGGCTTGAGTAAGGCCAGGTAGATCCCCTGGGTCATACGAGGTACAAGTGACACCTGATGTAGCCTGGGTCAAGGTGGGAAGGTTTGACCCCTAGGTATGGGCTGGTACTGGTGTTGACGAGCACCTCAGATCCAGGAGGGGCAGCCTGAACGTACACTAGTTAGTAATATGGTAACTCTAATTGGTGTAGTTAGTTACTTAACTGGCAAGTCTTTACGATTGTCGTTAGTACAGCTGTAGTTCGTCCTGATGTGGTTATTGCATCTGTAGTTCAACCTAGTGTCGTTAGTGCAGCTGTAGTTCGTCCTGGTGCTTTGGTGTGGAGCTGATCATACTGTAGCACTTCGTCACAACAGAGTTTCCTTTCTGAAGTGGGAACACTGATGTTTACCCATACTGATTAGACTCAATAGTAAACCGAATGGTAGAGAGTTTTACACCTGTAATGACTTGGTAACAGAAATGTATCATTGTTCATGCTGTCGCCTGTAATGGTGAATGAGAGACTGGGGTCAGCTTCAGCATTGTTTACCGTAGTGTGTAATGCAGGTTTGGTGTGCGCGCGCAGGTACCTTGCTGGACTTGGAGGCATATTGACGCGAGGTGAAGGGGGTGTTTGCTCCAAGGACTCCTCAGGAAATAGAAGGTTTACAGTCATTGTTGGTTGCGGGGGAAAGAAAAAAAAAGAAACTACCTATTTCCATCTTGTTGGTCAGGAGAAAGCTGTGTCAGATGGCAGGGCATAAGGGAAAACAAGACATGTTAACTCTCTTGAGATGTACTTTAAACGCTAAGTTGAATCGCCAGGATTTTTTTCTCTCTTAACTATGACTTGCTTCTTGAAGCTCATATTACTTGGGTGTGTCGGAGGCTATGACTGTGGGTGATGACATCATTACCATGGATGGACTGGTGCAGTACCAGATGCTGCAGTGGCAGCCAAGAACCATGTACACACACACACACACACACACACACAGAGGGGCCATATCATATGATGAAGCATGTAACGTGTTGGAAAAGATGTCAAGAAGTATTTTTACATGTAAGTAGTGGGTTCATGGAATATAGCGAGTAATGGAGATGTGAATGTTGAAAGCATTAAGTTTAAAAAGTTGTATGGATGTAGAGAAAGATCAGGAGATGGGGTCTCATGAGTGTAGAATTCCCCCACCCTGTACACTGCAGGTAGATAATTTCACTGTCAAGCTTTCTTCTTTTTAGTGTAGTGGTTAATGTTTCGACTTACGAATCTTACGGGGCTACGTTCGAGCCCCAGACCGGGCATCTACGGCACAGTCAGTCTAGTTACTTATTTTCCCCAATGAGACCAGTCGGTTAATGGGTTGCTGGGGTAAGCTATGGTGTACATGTATACGTACATAAGGTCAAGACTTGGTGAGCGTTCAGGTGATGAACTTTTGCCACTGTAACACACACACACACACACACACACACACACACACACACACACACACACTTCGTGACATTGGTGATTTACTTGTGAGGAAACGTAATAAAAGGAGTGTAGTGCGATCATGCCTGACCTAACGTGGTAGCCTGCTGAACCCTGACCAGTCCTAAGTTATCCTACCCTGAACTGCAGTGGAGGGTGAGTCATGGTGCCGTCCGTCCGTCTGCTGGCAGGGCTGGAGACGACAACGTTGGCGCCGTCCCTCACCCTTCGACCACAAACATGCCCGGACACACACACACACACACACACACACACACACACACACACACACACACACACACACACACACACACACATACCCTCCTGGCTCGCTTCCTCACACTGCCTGGACTCTCAGGTGTGGTTATATTGTCAGGTGTTGGTGTAGCGTGCAGTACTGCGTATGGTCAGGTACTTGGTGAGTGAGTTGGAGATGTGTGGGTGGATGGGGATGTGGCTGAGTGGCAGTTAGGTGAGGATGTAGATGATTGTGCGACAGGCAGGGTGGGGGGAGTGGGTTGATGTCAGGTGTGGATGAGCTTGTCATTGCTTGGACCAGAAGGGAAGCGAGTGGATGAATAGATTGGTGTATAGTAGGGTTGGCTGAGGGGTGGGAGGGCAGTATAGAGTGATGTTAGCAGCATGTGGGTGTTACGGATGTCATTCTGTAGCTCACACGTAACTTACCTTGTCGCTCAGGATGGTATCCAGTGGCAAAAATGGCCAAGGTTTTATTGAAAGACATCGTGGCACAGCTGTGTCACTGGAACCCTGCATGTTGAGGGAAACCGGAGTATGTCCGTGCACCGCGGCTGTAGTGTCAGGCTTGAGGCCTCTTCGTTATAAAGTGTAACGTAACAGAAATGTTCGGAAATGAGGTTAGGCTGCTCCACCCACCATTATAGATGGAGACGGGATATTATAACAAGATGGCTCCTCCCCGCCCACCACTGTAGATGGAGACAGTGAAGCTTAAGGCTCCTCCCCACCCACTGCTATAGATGGAGACGGGATGCTATGACAAGATGGTTCCTTCCCAATCACCACTATAGTTAAAGACAATAAAGCAGAAAGCTCCTCCCTACGCACCACTCCCTGCGGCACATCAGGCAGTAGGAAAATAGTAATGAATGACCACTACGTCGTCTGGAGAGAGAGAATACTGGCATGAAGATAGTTTGGGCAAGAATGAATGAAAAGCACAGCCTGAGTCAATTATAACAACTCCCGCATGTTCTGGGGAGGACCTCAGCTGCTATTCTGTAAAGGAAAGATGTTTAAATACTTGTGCTAATGTGTGTTATGTTGTCCTTTATGTACAGGCTTATCATTGGTATTTGATGTCATTAGCATAATTATATGATGGGAAGGGGTCATGATGAAGGGCTAGGAGGGGTTTACAAGGGAGGGACGGGAGGGGTGAGAGGTGTTAACTGTAGAGGGATGAGAGAGGTTTCACGATGAAGGGTTAGGAGGGATTCATAAAGGAAGGACAAGAGAGATCCACGATGAAGGGCTAGGGATGGGACGGTTCGCTACGAGGGGTTCACTAAGGAAGGGTGGGAGGGGTGGGAAGGTTGGATAGGAGGGGTTCGCACGGGAGGGATGGGAGGTGATATCAATAAGAATATGGTTGGTGGAGGGTTGAGCAAGGGAGGATCAGAGGTAAGGGGCCAGTGGTGTTGTGTTGGTGGGGTGGGGGCTTGTAGCAGGGGTGAGGATGCTCTGGCAGGGGGAGGGAGGGAGTCAGCAGGAGGAGGGTGGTGGTGTTGGAGGGTAATGTGTAAAGCTTGCTGGTTGACATGCAACAATGCGCTATACAGTGTCAACAATAATTTCCAGTTTACTGTTTACAAACTACGGCTTGGTCGGGTATGGCCAATGAGGTTAACCTGTGGCGACCTCCTCTTGAACACTTACGTCAAAGGGCAGTTGTTGACGTCATATGATGATAATTGTGTACGTGGCAGGCCAAGTGTTGGCGATAATGGTCCTGGACTGAGGGCGGCCATTCCCACATGAACTCTACACTGGAGCGAGGGAGCAGACATATGATTTGGTACGTGATTATGATGAGGTTTAGGATTGATATCGTCAACACGCGAGAGCACTGTGAATGGTGCCTCATATTGAATGTTAAACAGCATATCAAGACCCTGTGTGAGGGTGGCCATTTAGACTCATAATGACATGGGTACTCACACTCCTCCCTCATGGCAACAGAAAATTTAGCTAGAGGATCAGTGATTGACGGGAGACGGTGTATGTGCTTCATTTCACAGGAATGACCTTCTATTGTTGACCTCTGTAGCATTACGATACGACGTTTGAGTACGATGGCCAACCTTTTGACCTAAGGTTAAAGAATCACAGTGAAGGTCACGCTCATATACCGTAGGGTCTTATCTTCTCGTTGAAATGGTTGAACGACACCTTAGTAAGAGGAGTGGGGTGGAGGAGCGATCCTCACAGCACATTACTGAGGTTGATGTTGACACAGAACTGGACATGTTACCCGAGTGTCCAACAGTTGTGGCCGCAGGGGGAGGTAAGAGCAGTATAGTGAGCACGCTGGGAACACGGGGCGCTACCCTGGGTGAGGTAAGAGCAGTATAGTGAGCACGCTGGGAACACGGGGCGCTACCCTGGGTGAGGTAAGAGCAGTATAGTGAGCACGCTGGGAACACGGGGCGCTACCCTGGGTGAGGTAAGAGCAGTATTGTGAGCACGCTGGGAACACGGGGCGCTACCCTGGGTGAGGTAAGAGCAGTATAGTGAGCACGCTGGGAACACGGGGCGCTACCCTGGGTGAGGTAAGAGCAGTATAGTGAGCACGCTGGGAACACGGGGCGCTACCCTGGGTGAGGTAAGAGCAGTATAGTGAGCACGCTGGGAACACGGGGCGCTACCCTGGGTGAGGTAAGAGCAGTATAGTGAGCACGCTGGGAACACGGGGCGCTACCCTGGGTGAGGTAAGAGCAGTATAGTGAGCACGCTGGGAACACGGGGCGCTACCCTGGGTGAGGTAAGAGCAGTATAGTGAGCACGCTGGGAACACGGGGCGCTACCCTGGGTGAGGTAAGAGCAGTATAGTGAGCACGCTGGGAACACGGGGCGCTACCCTGGGTGAGGTAAGAGCAGTATAGTGAGCACGCTGGGAACACGGGGTGCTACCCTGGGTGAGGTAAGAGCAGTATAGTGAGCACGCTGGGAACACGGGGCGCTACCCTGGGTGAGGTAAGAGCAGTATAGTGAGCACGCTGGGAACACGGGGCGCTACCTTGGCACTTACCTTTCCACAGCTCACCTCATGTGAAAACTGTTGATCATGAAATACTGATAATAGTAATGATAATGATAGTAATAATTATTATAATTACAGTAACAGTTTATTGCATTAACTGGCACGAAGGCTGGAAATACATAGAAAAAATATATTCAGGATAAGCAGTGGGGCTGTGCAAATGTTGGGGCCGGGGGAGGGGAATCTAAAGCCAGTCTGTACACAATTTTTGTTTGTGCGAAGTCAGGTAAGGTCGGTGTGGATGTGGTGGCGATCTGCACCTTGGGGACCAGGGATCTCTGGTGGCAGGAGGTGAGGGTAGCTAGGATGGTGGTGGTGTGTAGCTTTTTCCCGAACGGTTGGATTAGTTGCAGGTCATACGTGGCGAGAATTGTGGTGTTATGGTATCGTTAGTCTAGAGGTTTTCCTAAGTATTATCCTGCAAGGTTAGTGTAGCCAGGTGTTGCCTCACCTACACTAGCTTGTGGTGTACCTGATGCCATGTTGCCACGTTCCAGGAAGGTGTATCAACATGAGTCAGGGCAGATGTGCCAGTAGTGTAGCGTACATCCTCAACCCTCGGCTGAGTTGAGTAATCCCGTATTCTGTGAGCGGTGGAATAATTCCCCTGCCCCTCCCTTTGTGGAGCTGAACCATCCCCTTCCTGGATGTTTTGCTGAGTAATTGTCTTGGTCGTGATCTGTTGGGTAATGCTTTCTTGTTGATTAATTTTTGATGCTTCCCCCCTCCCACCCCCTCTGTGAAGGAGTTCTGCTTGTGTATGACGTACATGATCATCCCAGGTTCATGTCTTTCCATAGTACAAGTGCACCATCGTACCATATTTAGTGGACGATGATTGGCCATCCTCCATTGTATAAGTACACCATCTTGTAATGTTCACTGTACGATAATCGTCGACCTTCCATGGGACTGGTACTCTGACCCTCCTGCCCCATGCTTCGTGCTTCACCACTCAGGCCTGCGGTATGATCGCCTTCTTCCATCTCGAGCAGTGTAGTTTCCCTAGCGACTCTTGACTCCCACGTGGGGCAGGATGATCCCCAGCAGTGTCGCACCCGGCGCGCCGGAGGAACTACGCCACGGGCAGGGATTGCCGCCCTATTGTTTTTGTAGATGTCTTGAGTTATTGTGTTAGGTGTTGTGCCGAGGGCTTCATGTACTTAACGTGTGATTGTGACCATGTGTGTGTGTGTGTGTGTGTGTGTGTGTGTGTGTCCGCATGTTTTTTTTTTGTGTGTACTCTGTACGTTCTCTGTGTTTACATGGAGGTATAGAATCTGTATGTGTATGATGATGATGGAGGGTTGCGAGTGTTGTGTCGTCCTGACCATGACTGAGTCGTCATCACTTGGCTGCTTCTTGCCCCACATCCGGCGAGGGGGCCGGGTGGGGTGCGTGTGTGGCTGTCCCACCGCCACCTCCGGGCCACTCCACCACCGCCACCAGTGAGTGTGTGGGACCCGAGTTTTTTGTGGCGCAGGAGGAGAGCGCCCTTGGTAATGGGAGACGGGGATGGGAAGGGCCCCACAGAGATAGGTCAGTAGGATATGTTGGGAAAGTTGTAGGAAGGAAGGGGGGTGCGGGGTGGTGTTATGGTTACTGTGGCGGTTGTAGTTAACCTGGAAGGTAATTGTTGGTGTGAAGATTGGGTAGAGTGATAGGTATGAGTCCGAGTGATGGGAGAAGGGGGGGGGGTATACTAGTGCGCTGCTGCCTCCTACGTCTGATACTGCTGGCAAATGGTGACTCAGGTCCCCTCGAGATTACTGGACTTCCTTGGGCAGACTTTGGGGGTGGGGGGTAGAGGTGAGAGTGAGGAGGACGGGAAGCTGTAGGGTAAGGTAAGAGAGGGACGCATGGCTGGGGAGGGTAGGACATGCCCTCCACAGTTGGTAAGAGTGGGGAGGATGACCAGGTCGGTGGAGACGGGGGACCAGGCAGGAAGATGCTTTCTACCAGGAGTGAAGGGAGCGGGCACGGCAGGCAGAAGTGGGGGACACGGTCGTGTGAGGTGGAGGAGGAAAGAAATGACACCAGGACTTGATCACTGGAGACGGACAGGCCGGGAGGACGTAGGTTGAGGGGAGGGTGTTCCAAGGTATGGGATAGTGGGGAGCACCAAGGTATGGCCGGCGGTCTGCAGGCTGTGTGACACTGGTAGCAGGATGTGTGATATGCAGGGAGAAGGAGCACCAAGGCAGGACGGGCCGCGGGACGGATGGAGTGTAAAGCTGTGACGGGGCAGGCAGGAAAGATGGAGGTGGGAGAAGGGGTACTTGTATGTAGCCGGAGGGATTGTGGCCCGCAAACTTTATGGCCATTTATGGAGAGGAGGCGAGGGACGTCGGGGGCTGGGAATTACTACAGTTGAAGGCTTGGGCAGTACACCAGGTTGAGGCTGGACCAGTACACCAGGTTGAGGCTGGACCAGTACACCAGTTAGGGGTTCTCGGATAGTAGACGAGGTGAGGGGAGGCAGTACACCAGGTCTAGGCTTGACCAGTACATCAGATGAGGGTTCGGGGACCATTTACTATTGCCATGTTGGTGATATTGTCTCTCTTGGTTGGTTGACTCTGATTGGGGAAGGGACACCTCACGCCCACCTGCCTCTCACCACCACCAATGGCCCTCCTTTTGGCCGCGTGGAGGGCGTTGAGGAAGTCTTGCTTCATGTACAGGAACTCTGTCAGGGTGGAACGGCCAGGGCATGAAAGGCACGGAAACTCACTCACTGAGGAACTCGAGAGATCTAGCCGTAATGTGTGAGTTACGGGCGTGGTGTGGTGACGGCCTGGGCGTGGCGTGGCGTGGTGTTGCGTCACAGCCAACACGTCACACTTACGTTGTCTCCATTGATCGGCCGGCGGGGCCGGTCAGGACGCTTCTCACCCCACCGTCTCTATCGGCCACGGGGACTGCTGTCTTCCAACTGTTCCTGCTGGTGGTGTCTTCCATCTGTTGGTGCTGTGTACCAGCTGTTGATGCTGATGCTGATGTGTCACAACAGCTGCTGCTGATGATGTTGGTACTTTCTTCCAGCTGTTCGTGCTTTTTGTGGTGGTGGTGTTCCAGTGATCCCAGCTATTGTAGCAGCTGTGATCCAGCTGTTTCTGTTGGTGTTGTTGCTGTTATGACCCAGCCGTTCGCGCTTCTGTTTTCCAGCTGTTGCTGCTGTGTACTAGCCGTTCATTCGGCTACCGTTGCAGCCAGGGGAACTGCTGATCTTGTTTGGGTGGTTGTTTGTCGTGTTAATTGTGATGGATGTTATACAAAGGTGTTAGTTCATTTAAAAAGATCTCTGTATTTTTGTCCCCTCCCTCCTTAGTTACCTGAGTCATGGGGTTGTCCCAGGGCTGAGTGGTTACCAGACCAACACTGGACATAGTGTGACGGTTATACTTGCCCATGCCAGGTGTACAGTCATACACACCTGCCTTCTGGTGGCTGTAGGTCTCCCCTCCCCCCGCCTTTATTACTTTTCCCTCAGCTGTTCCTTCGTTCCCACCCGTGGGTCGGGGCTGACCCAGCGTTCCCACCCGTGGGTCGGGGCTGACCCAACGTTCCCACCCGTGGGTCGGGGCTGACCCAGCGTTCCCACCCGTGGGTCGGGCCTGACACAAACATCGCCTTACCTTAACGTACACCTGACGCAGGTGCCGGGAAGTTGACTGTACCCTGGGCGAGCGGGGTGGCAGCAGACATCATCACCAGTGAGACCTGCTCCCCAGGGCTGCTTGTGTTACCTGTGGAGCATGGCGAATGTGGTGCTGCCTGAAGGAAGAGGTGTGCAGCAACATGAAGACATGGCCCCCTGGCGGCCCTAGCTGTGGCCTGGAGTGGGTTGAACAGCCGGGCCCCTGACATTTATGTATTTTTCACAACATTTCCTCCAACATCTCCAGTTTCGATTTAATTTGCGCGTTCTTCCCAGTTTCATTCCATCAAGGGATTATCTTCGTTTGCAGGTTAGGGATTAGGGCTCTGATATTTTCCGTGTTTACATACCATTCTGCTGGCCGTGTATGTTTACCCCAGTAGAGTTGTATTGCTCTTAGCCCCCCAGTTATTGAGGCATGTGATCAGGTTGTGTTAGTGTGTTGAGGACGGAATGTAGCAACTCATGCTCTTGTTGGTATTCCAAGAAGCAGGAGTGTGGTGGCCATTAGTGAGTCATGTTTTAAGGTAAGGGAGTGTAGTGTTGATCTGTCGTCGCGTCTGAAGTGGTATACCTCACCTGACGTATATCACACCTGGCTACTACCCAAGGCTGTGTCACCTGGCCCAGGGCCACGCTGCTCCGACGCTAACCCTGGTAAGTCAAGGTGTTGAAAGCGGATGCTATCAGTAGAACGCACCTTCCCCCCTGACTGGTCGGGTGCACTGTAATTACTTGTCGTGTAGGTACTGTAACCTCTTCCCCGGGCTTCTTGTAATGCATCTTACACTTGCACGTAGTATGATGATGAGTTCGTTTTCCTACCGACCTTTGATTCCCCTGGTGTGTTGATGGCACCCTTGGATAATTATTATTGACCTTATATAGTATTCCTTGGCTGTCTTGCAGGCAGGAATGACTGCCTCATGTAGCTTGGGAAGTATATCTCTCAGGATTCGCCAGTTGCATACTGTGGTGTTCCGTGTATGGCCCAGAGGGCACCAGTTGTTTCTCTCAGTTTTGATCTTGAACGGGAGTTAGTGTAGCATGTGGATGATGGTGGCACATCCTCTAAATCCAGTTGCGCCGGTCGTGATGGGTAATGGCAGCAGACGATACAAGTGTCTAGCCTGGAGAGGATAGGTGCTAGGAAATGTCACGTGTGACGACAAGTGTGTGGTGAAGGTTGTCTTGCAGGAGGAGGAACGGCAAGGTGTTGCAAGAGGAACAAGAGAACAGAGGGACAGATTGCAAGAAGATTAAGATGGATAGAGTGATGAAATGTAAACGACATAGATTTGGAAGTTATAGGAGGAGGAGGAGGAAGAGTAGTGAAAGAAAGATTGGAAGAACACCTCTTGAAGATGCTGCCGAAGGTGAGAGAAGAGGTTGATGAAGGACTGCTGAATGGGAGGGAGGAGGTGTTGTAAGACAAGTGAATGGGAGGGAGGTGTTGGAGGACGGGTAAGGGGAGGAAGAAGGTGTTTAAGGGTGAGTAATTATGAGGAAGGTGTAGGGGACGGGTGAATGGGAAGGAGGAGGTGCTGGAAGACTGATGAAGGAGAGGGAGGAGTTTTATTTTAAGGCGCGTGAATGGGATGGAGAAAGTGTTTGAGGGTGAGTGAAGGGGAGGCAGGGTGAAAGGGAAGGTAGGAGTTTTTAGAAGTGGAGTGATGACTGGACTAATGAGAAGTAATCACCTCCAGCGTCTCATGACACACACACACACACACACACACACACACACACACACACACACACACACACACACACACACACACACCGCCGCTGCCTCTGGTACACTCGTAAATGTTGACTTTTCATGTATTGATTGTTGCTAAGAGTAACGCTCAATGTGCGGGGTGGGAGGGTTGTGGTAGATTAGGTGATGCAAGGTGGTGATGGATGACCCCAACTTTCCCATCACCATGACATAAGTCGACCTGTGAGGGATTGGTTTGATTTGTGCCGGTGTCCCCGGCAACTTTATTGTGCACCCTATGTTCGTCCTGTGAGCGGTAGCGTAAAAGGATTACAGGAGTCACAAAGGGTCTTAGTCAGACCCCAGTGGGTTGATGTTACATAAGATGTTAGGGACAGCGTTACATTCCTTCCCCATCCTCAGCGGCTGGTATTCTCTCGGGTTGAACCTTTGCCCACCTGGAGCGGCCGTGGGTGGCTGTGATCAACTCTAGAATCAAGTCATTGCTAAGGAAGTGTGCTACTTACTGCATGAATGCTGCACGACGATATGGCCTGGCCTCCGACCTGGCTGTTAAGGGTCAGGTCAAAGCTCAAAGCTTCATTTCCCTGATTGGAACCGTCGAGCTTAAAAGGTCAACGTACTCATGAGTGTGGGTGGTGTGCCTGGCATTAGCTGTGGCCAGCTTGTGTTTTGAGGCGTTACCCAATGTTACAGGCGTTACCTAATGTTACAGGCAGGTCGAACGATCCCAGAGGTTATCGTTTGTAGTGTTATCAATGTTGGCAGAGTGCCAACACTGGTCTTTGATAACGGTGGTAAAAGTTCTTCGAATTAAGAACACATAAGGGTCAGGTCAAAGGCTAGGCCACCATACGTAGGGGTCATAATGTCGTGCTTAATTAAGGATGTACAGTTCTTCTTAAGGGGTGACCCAGGCTAGACCCATACAATATGGACCTCAGGTAACCTTGCCAGGGTTTCCAACACTATGTTTACATTATCAAGATGTGGGCGGTCACCTTGCTGACCATGTGGGCTCAACCTTGCACTGGACATCAGACTGCCAGGCAAACAGTTTCCCTCACTCTCTTTGGGAAATGTTAAGTGAAAAAGAAATATAAAGTTTTACATCCACATGGTAGAAGCACCAACTGGACGCTCCAGAATTACTCGTTTTATGTATTTGATTTTTTTTTCTAATATCTTGAATTTTCTTTATGTAGATGTAGGGTGATGCAAGGAGTGGCTGCTTAACGTATAACACCCCTGTAGTGCATTGTTTACTGCTTACTTATTCCGTTTACACTTGTCAGGTTGCTTTAGCAGGTTTTATGAGAGAAGATTTTGCCAAGATGGCAGGGCTGGTGCGAAGCGCACGAGAGAGAGAGAGAGAGAGAGAGAGAGAGAGAGAGAGAGAGAGAGAGAGAGAGAGATCAGGTTAGGGAGGTGGTCGGGGTCGGAGAGCGGTGCACCGCTTTGTGAAATGGGAAGAAGGTTGAGGGAGGTTGGGCCCCGGTGTTGGGGGTGGGGCCGAGCAGCAGTTTCACGGCCAAGGTCACCGTGAAGTTAGCCCGCCCCAGCCTGCCCCGCCCCTCACACACCTCTCTCCGCCTTCCTCCCCCACCATTAACAGTTCCTACCTACCCCACACACACACACACACACACACACACACACACACACACACACACACACACACACACACACACACACACACACACACACTAGTACACTGCTCCTGGTACCTTCATTGATATCTTACACACACATATGATACAGAACATGGTTTGGGCTGTGTGATAATGTAGTAGTGACAGGGTGTTGGGTAGGTGTCAGTGGAAAGTACACGTCACACCCTCACCATCCTACTGTACCAGGTCATGGCTCTCTATCTCATAGTAGCCACATATGTGGTGGTTTAGGACAGTAGTCACATGTTTGGTGGTGTAGGACAGTAGTCACATGTAATGTGGTGTGTGAAGAGTTGTTGTTAACGTGTGTGTAGTGGTTAATAAGTCTATCTTACACTGGTTTGAGAGACTGTCTTCTGTCTCCCCAGGTTAGTTTGTCTTCGGACTTCCCTCTTGTAGGTCTTCTCTACCAGTTTGTTTGTGGCTGCAGGTTTGCCTCTGTTACATGTTGTACACACTGGCTAGTGTGGTACTCTCTGCAGGAGGCTTGCTACATGTTCCATGAGAAAGTATGTGTGTCCTGCCACCAGCAGGTCCAGTGGGCATGACATTGGTGCAGGTCTCCCAGCGATTGTGACAACACTTCCCTTCCTCTGTAGATACAAGTAATTTGGAATCACATATGCAGTAATGGAAGGGACTCGGATGTCTTGTTTTTTGCTGGTAGATAATATGTTTTTAAAAGTTTTTAGCCTACCTCACGCCATCCCACTCGTCATAAAATGATTTTCTCAGTGTATGTAGGATGTAAACTTAGGGTTGACGGAGGTGGGCCAAGTAAAGTTTCCCCGTGCCGCAAATTGTGCTTGGGACACACCGGTGGTCCAGTCGGGTAAGGAGTGTTGGCATGTGTCATCTATCCCACCTCCCCAATGTTGAAAGTTGTCAACGGCCTCCAGCGTGTCACATGTGCACATTGGATGCCGAAGGCCGGGTTTCTGGCAGCTCGGTCGTTCGCGCTGGGTGTTGGAGGCCAGGTGTCTGGGAATACTGAGCTCTGCTGTGCACAGTGGGTGCCGTAGGTTAGGGTTGTGGTTCCTCAGCCTTTCACACAGTGCTGGAGGGCAGATGTCTGGGAGTGCTGAGCTCTGTTGCACACAATTGAGTGTCGGAGGCCAGGTGTGTGGAAGCCCAGCAGCTCGCAGTGGGTGCAGGAGGCCGGGTGTGTGTAGACAGTGAGACATTGGGGAAGGAGACACTGCTGAAGGTGAGGACCAGAAGCCAGACACAGCTGGAGGTGTGTGTGTGTGGGCAGTGAGACAGAGGCGCTGGAGGTTAGGGTGTCTCTGGCTATTTTTACAAGAGCGTGGGAGCTGTGGGTTATTTATGTACGTATAGCTGGGTAGTTTATCAGGCGGCCACCCAGCTTCTGCTTCCCTCGCTCGCCTCATGACATGTGCCTTGCGCTCCAGTCATATCAGCCTTATCATGTCATCTTGAAGTCACTTGTGGCTTTACTACTTCTCTCTAATGGATACCTTCCTTCGGGTGTTCCGTCGTGGTGGGTGATGAGGAAGCGATAATCTCCCTCATATTCTCTCGGCAGTGGTGTCTCTCGGGGTTCTCTCCTGTCGCCCACGGTCTTTCTTATATTCACTCTTGCACCCATGTTTTCACCATATGTTCAAAAACCCACTCTTCTTTCTCTGTTCTCAGACATTCTTTTTCTCTCACCAAGCTTATTTCCTGTCTTAATTAGAACATGTTCACCATCTGATGTGGAAGCAGGAATCTGCTTAAGTTTGTAGTACAAAAATGAATTTCTTTCTCTTTTTAAACTTGCTCTTTCTGTTTGTCAGAGTAACTCCATGTCAGCCCCATGTCTGTCATGATAACTCCACCGTGTGTAATATCAACACCTTTTACGTTATAAAGTTTCCTGGGGTTATGTTGGAAGATGATAATGAAGAACTTCGAGTAATGATGTAGGGCGACCTTCCCTTCAGCGAAGAAAGCATGACGACGACACTTGCCTTATCCAAAATGATGACAGGATGGATAATGTGGTCCTTGAAGACGAGAGAGGAAACGCCAGGGATGATGCTTTTCAGGACGCCGGTGATCTTCACGAAGAGAGTCGAACACGAACATCTCGTTACAAGACGGCAACGTAGGGAACGTTCAGGGACCCTGCACGACCCCTTCTGACGTCGCGCTGAACCGTTGGGAACGACCGAAGTCACTGAGGCTGTTGTACTGCCAGGAATGTCGCCAGGAGAGGTGTAGCATTATCGTTGAGATCCTAGATATGCTGCAGGGTCCTAAAGCTGCACTCAAGAGCTATTCCCTTACTGGCACGACAGGCATGGAAGAGACCAGAGAATATTACCCTTAAAATCATGATGTGTGTTAAGCACAAACAGAAAATACCTCAAAGATCCGGACCCCATGATTATTAGACACATTGCCTCTGGAAATCAGAAACTCGGGGGTGCTTGGTAGAGAAGCTTCAGAAGCCCCGGATAAGTACATTTTCCATACACTGGTATGAAAAATGTGGCTGAAACATGTACGACTGGCTAGTGGATGGTAAAGTTAGGTGGTGTTGGGAACGTTGTCACCCTTGGAGCATGATGGTAAGACCATTGAGGACGAGGGTCTCTTCCCTGGCAGGGTTAAATGGTGTGTTCAAGTGTGGAGATGACAGACTGGTATGTTAGCAGTCTGGACGGCAGAGATACTCGTGGGAAGAGCTCGGCCTTGATCATCAAACGAAAATAGATGCTGACTGGCGTGAGGGACAGCCGCGTCAGGATACGGTGGTGTCAGGGGATAAAAACAAAGATAGTCATGGTTCGATGTGTGGTCAAGCTATTGCTGGCAGTCGTATGGGACATGGTGGCCGGGCCTGCTGATAAATTGAAGGCCTGGACAGGTACCTACCTGATGAACCAGATTGTTGGCCGCCCTACCGGTTAGCCTGTTAGGGACGGACAATCGCTTATTAAAAAATCCCGTGGACAAGTTCGTACAGAATGTACCCAGGGAGCCGGGGTGCTGGCCGGGCGGGATGCTGCCACGCTACATCCCTCACCTGTACCTGGCTAGGGTTCCAAAGGCTTCTCCCACTCGCTCTGGTACCTTACCTTCGTCCACCTTACCTCGGGGTCGCAGGTGTACCTCCCCCACGGCTCAGTCTATGATGAAACTTTGCTGCTGTTCCTTTGGTCACCCAGGTTGTTGGAGGTCGCTGCCCTGGTCTGGTCTGGTAGAGATACATACCAGCTGCACCCTTTATGAATTTCTCCACTGAATAGTCTTGAGTGTTTCAGATGGCTACGGGCACCGTACTGATCATTGCTGACCAGTGGATGCTTGTTCTGCGCTCTCCATTTGTGCTGTTCGAACTTCTTGATTTCATTGGCATATTTCACAGACTTCCGTGCTGGTTGAGCCAGTGGGCAACTGTGACTAAGTATAGATAAGGAACTATGGCTGGGACGGAGGCTTATGACGTAGATTGTCATGCCGCTCACTCATTGTTATTTGTCGTGATAATGCCACAGGTCACCACACCGTACATCGTCATTCCACTCAGTCATGGTTACGTGTCATGGCACTCGTGTGTTTTCTTGTCATGATAATGTCAGGCGTGTCATATCATTTGTCATTTCTGGTATGATAACGTCACATACATTCTGCTGCTGGTGGCACGAGATTTATCATGTCACCATCACGAGTTTGGGTATATTTTGTCATCTTGTGATCTTCGTCGTCTTATTATTGTTACATGTGCCGTCCTGACCCCATCTGCCTCGTGTCATCACCACATATATTATGTATACTACCCGTCATGTCAGTTATATCACTAACACCAGCTGTAATAAGGTGATGAAGAAAAGAACTGGTTTTTGAATTTAAGCAGCCATCGCCTGAGAATAGACAGTCGAAGAATTACATGCCTTGGGGTTATAATAATGAGTTAATTAATCACAGAACAGCTTAAGATCAAGGTGAGGCTAGTCCAGATACGTCTTCGCTTTGGATAAGCGCATGAGTGACGTCTGTGAACATAGTATAGGAAGTTTGACATTAAATTTTATGGTTTATACTTTGAGTGGTGATTAGTTAAACGTTACGTCATATAAAGTTACATATTGGCTGAATTCCCGTAGTGTTGTCTTGACTTGCATTATGTATTTACTGGTAAACGTTAAGAGATTTAAATGTACTTTTTTGACCTGCAGTATTACTGTGTTGACATATGTGTTTGATGATGAACATTAACTGCTGAATATTTTCATGTTGGTTGCGTTACAACAATATTGTAGTTGACGTACACATACCATGGGAAAACTAAGCTGTTCGCTTATTCACCAGTGCACTTGTATATGGATTGGTTATGACCTTCACAGTAGTAGGTAAAGGGCAGTACGAGTACGAGCAGTGGTTGGTGCAAATGTGATTGTGGTGACGGACGACACGTCGACCAGCCTGTAGGGGCAGGTATGCTGGCTTTTGATCCTGGAGCACTTTGTATAGGGGAAGATGAGGGAGCAGGTGTATGGGGATGTGCCGCAGGGGCAGCAGCCTCTTGTCTGCCCCAGGAACAGGTATGTGCGATGGGAGAGGGTAAGGGGGTATATCTGCCCCAGGAGCAGGTGTAGTGGCAGGCTTTGGGGTCTGGAGCGAGGGATGGGGGAAGGGCGTCACCTTGACCTTTGCCTCAGCTGGAGTTGCTGCTGCTGGTCAGGCTAGGTTAGGCCAGGCCAGCCCTGCTGGTATACTGCCCTCGCTGTAACACAGGTTTACTGCCCCACTGCCCCTCCGGTTTCCTGCCCCGCAACTCTACTGGTTTACTGCCTCGCTGCCCATTTGGTTTACTTCCCCAATCATTCACTGGTTTACCCTCCTACTAGCCCATTGGTTTGTTGTCTGGCATTCCCACTGGTTTACTACTGTGCTAGTTTTCTCCCTTGTTGTCACACTGGTATACTGCCCCGATACCCTACTACTTTATTGCTCCGCTGCCCCATTAGTTTACTCTTCCTCTGCCTCTGTGGTTTACCTCTTACATTTCCTGTTAGTTTGTCGTACGTGTTTGCTACCATTTACCTTAGGTTTACAGTTCTCTACGTCTGCTGCTTGGCTCGTGGTGTCTGCTGTGATATGTTGGTGGTGTGTCTGCTGCCCCGCTGGTCAAGTACACACCAGGGAAGTGTTTCTGCTGCTCCGATGGTTTGATGCGCATCTACGTTAGTGCCTGATGCCCTTGTGGTCTGTTACACACCTGGATGGAGTGTCTGCTGCTCCCGTGGTCTGGTGGAATATCTTCTCTGATGCTGAAGGCTCCAGTTACGGACAAAAGACCACATCATGGCTGGGCCTTAATTGAAATATAGAGAGAAAAATGAAACGGAAAAAGAAAAGACCAGGGAAAGTATTTACGAAATTTTGGGAAAGTGAAAAACCTGCCTTTTGAAATGTGCCAGTTCATAGTTATTGGGAAAGACATGAGAAGGTAGAGAGTTCCAAATCTTCGGCGTGTAGGGAAAGAAGATATCACAACGGCCAAATCTTGCTGTCCCTGTGATGTGGTGCACGTTAGGGGAGTATGTGCTCTCCCGGGGGTTTGGCGTATATCTGCTGGCCTCCCCTAGCTGGCCTTTTATTGTTGCCTGGGTGTGTGGTGTTGTGCTCCCATGCCTATGTTGTGTGATCATGCTCATGTTGCTAGTTCATGCACAACGTCATGCATTACGGCAGGGCTCCCGTCGTACCGGGGCGTAGCCATGACGGCCCGGCCCAGGTCATTTTCGATCAGATGCCGACTAAAAAATTCTAGTCCAAATATTCAGACTGCAAGTTCCGTCGTTCACGGCGATGGCATCCCGTGACAGATGGAGACGGGAGGACGTCAGTAGCATCATCCTACTGAAGAACGTTCAAACATCTGACGTACTGGAAAGACAAGAGCATTGGACACCATCACTGGAATATACAACCACTCTCCGGGTAACGGACGCCCCTTGAAGTAATGTTGAGAATTGGCTGATGTCTTCCTTGTTGCTAACATCCACAACACGAAGCTGAGAGAGAGAGAGAGAGAGAGAGAGAGAGAGAGAGAGAGAGAGAGAGAGAGAGAGAGAGAGAGAGAGAGAGAGAGAGAGTTTCAAAAGTTGATTCTCGGTAAAAATGATGCAGGCCATAGTAGGATGAGGTACCTGCATAACAACACTGTGTTCACAAATGGTCAGACAACGAAATCGAGTGCAAAAGTTATCACCTTACAGAGACCCTGGTGGCAAGGGCAGGGCTGTACAGGTGAGGCATGGCACCAGACGTGCGAGGTCTTCAGGTATGACAAATAATAATAGGTGAAGGATCTGCACCGTACACAAGACTCCACCTTTTGCGCCACATTGTCGAGAACTTCAAATGGTGTTCTGGAAGTGTTACTCGTCAGAGTTTAAACCATGATATAACAATTGTTTGTGTCGTATGTGTACAATAGTAAAACTGGGTGATGGCTATGTCATCGTAAGTCATACTAACCCTGAACATAACTTTGGTCACAGTTTAAAAACTCTCAATCATAGACCTACTGATGGTTTTGCAGTTGTGTGTTAAATTGTAAAGAATTGATTGACATAAGACTCATAACTAATTTCATTTTAATGTCATCTGTGAAAACGTTTGATCTAAAGTCTAGCCTTGCTCATTACTTGAAGCAAATTCCCCGTGTCTTCACGGAGTTTGATACAGATGTTTTGGATACTTTACAAACAACATCTCACCCTTTGTATCCCTTGCCCAGTAACTACGCTGCACTGCCGGCTATAACACGTGTTCCATGGAAGACCTTGCTATTGCTGATGTGTGATGACTATCACATGAGAGGCTGCTAGAGTTAGAGAGGATTTAAGATACGCTCCGACTCTCTTTAAAAGTCTTGTAAATCACAGTTCGAGCTTGAGATTATGTCGTCAGAACCTTTTACAGTTTTGTACCAAACATCACAAAAAGCGGAACATAAAGGTGGAACCATATATAGGCATAAGGAACTAGTTCCAGTCCTCCTCAGCCGCCCCAGCTCTCCCCAGACCAGACGGCTCACACGTTGGAAAGTTCGGGCGAAACCTCTGAGCCAGGATATATATAGATGCGGCAGGAACTAAGATCTGTGCAAGAAACACGACGTAAACCTAGATCCTACTTTTCTTGTGGAACGTTGACGTCCCCAGACTGCATCTAGGATGGGTCCTCGGTGTACAGCGGGAGAGGTGGCAGGCAGTACGGCCAGGTAGCCAGGGATGGGGAGGGAATCATAGGTTGCATCTATTGTTCTGTTGATAGTCGTATGTGAGCAGGTGGTGTCAATGTCTTTGTTGACTTGCTGACGTTACTAGTGGTGAGTGACCTAGATACGGTCAGCATCTTTGTACTTGCTGTTGTGTTGGTAGTTGCAGGTGACGTTGCCTTGTTGTCAGCGTCCATGGTGTGCTTATTATTTTCTCGATGCTGTCGTTAGTATTGTCGTGTGACCTTCATGTGGCCCTTGTAGTATACTGGTAGGTTTCCGCATCGCTGGTGGTAAGGTGGGGGAGACGTTCTGAGGTCTGGGATTACCTTCCCATTGTGATGCCACTGTAGTAGGGTAGCTGGGGCTTTGGGAGGTGAGGTGTGGTTGCGGTGTGGCTTGGGGAAGGTGTGCGGGGAGAGGTGTCTGAGGCTGGGAGGGGAGGACAGCTGGAGCTGGGGTGGGGAGGCAAGAGTTACTTCCTCCATTATTCAGAGGAGCATCGATCAATGTATGGGGGTGATGCCTGCTCCCACTACCCCACCCCCTTCCGTCCTTGTGCACCCCTTACCCTCCCTGTGATCCCCCTTCCCTCCATCATCGTGTAACCCCCACCCCGCCCTTTCTACCCTCACTCCATCCTCGTGTAACCCCTCACCCGTCCTCTTCTTCCCCTCGCTCCATCCTCGTGTCACCTTACCTTGTGTTCTGCATGTCCTCAGTGCTAGGAGGTGCTGCACATGGACCCCGTCGATGGCAGGCTTGAGTCTGTCCACAGGGTCGTTCACAACCTCAGTTTGGTGTTAGAGTTGCCTTCTGGGGCTTGGGGAAGAGAGGATGGGAGGAACACCATCAGGGGCTGGCAGGATATGTTGGGTACAGAGTCGCGGGAGCTTTCCTGGGTTGATGAGCCCACCCAGACAGGCGGAGGGATTCCTGGACGGGGTCCAGCGGAGGGCAAGTAGAGGTGACCCACGGCATATGGACCTGCCTCTGGTGGGAGTATCCTGGGTCGATCTTGCGTTTCGGTATTAAACACATCTTGGATATAACCTACAACGGATCAGTTGGACAGCAAGACGCGAGTCGGGAGATATGTTAAATTGCTTCTTCAGAAATATAGTTCGGGACCAAAGTAAGGTAACTAAAGGTACTGTGAGTCAAGAGATTTTAGAAAATATAAAAAAAATGTATATGATGGGAATGTTACACGCTAGGATCCCTTGCATTTTGACACACACACACACACACACACACACACACACACACACACACACACACACACACACACACACACACACACATTATACGTACGATCGCAAACATAGCATTTTCTCTGTATATACATAAACCTTCCTTTTCACACAGTCCCCCAGCCAAACAACAAGCAAACACGCAAAGTATTGTGAGCTTTTACAGTGGTGGGCCAGCAGACACCCAGTCAGGAGCACGGACGCTGCTTGGGTAGGATGGATGGCCTGACTTTTGACCTGTTCTTTAAGGGGCAGATGAAAGGCCGTGTTATCATACGCAAGGTGACTCCCTTCGTGCTGATGAAGGGTCATGAGCCAGTGGCACCTCCGCTGCCCCGAGGTCAGTGACCCACCCATGCAGCAGCAGCAGCCAGACCCCCGAACACCCATCAGTAGCCAGCAAGTGTTCTTCTGTTGATTGATGTTATTTGTTGTGGGATTGTGATGACTGCTTACTATGTTGTTGTTGTTAATGATGTAGAGGTAGCTTACCCTCACGTGACTCGTCACTGTGGTGCTGATGACATCTAGCTTGGTGGGAGAGAGTTTATGGTCATCCTGGGTTACGGCCAGACACCATCCTAGGGGTCGGCTTCCCCGGTCACTTCCCTAAGACACAACTGCCCCGGCCACTATGACGGGTGCCACCAGCTGTGTGCCCGGGGGCAGCCACGGGGTCGTTGGTGGTCATGTGTGCTGGGGTCACCCCTCACTCGCGAGGGTCGATGGACACACGTCCTCTTCGCCGACTAGTCAGGAGGCCTTCCCGGCTCAGTTTTTGTGCTAGGGTCTGTTGACACCACAGTCAATGTTCTCAGGAGTTTTATTATGTGCCTCAAAGACCAGGTCAGAAGCCAGGTCATTATATCAATGGTCTCGTAACGTCATCTAATCGGTTCAGCTTCTGAAATAAAGTACGGGCAAAACCCTTACCTGACGACTCTGTACTTGTGGACCACAGAGTTCTGTGGTTTCAGCCAGAGATTATTATTATCGTCTCGTGTAGCCCACAGCCTGTATGTCTGTTTGTCAGGTGTTGTTGTTAGAGTTTTGTTGCAACACTGGTCTCTGGCAGATGAAGTTGTGGGATGCTGTTGTGCGTTATGTTGAGCTGGTCTGTTAACACTATTCTCCCAGACGCCTGGCTGGGACGTGTGCTCTTCATTGTGTTTACATGTTGAAGGGCTGGGTGTGGCTGTGTTAGTGCAACCCTCCATGTTGTGGAGGTGACGTGGTGGGTTGCAGGTGTGGTGTGGTGCCGTGTAAGATGTACGTATGTGATACCAACGAATCTCAGGGTGCAGTTGCGGTGTAACTGCTCTCTTGCATTACATGAGGTGATTCCTTACCCTGCTCCTGAGGGTGCAATGGGTATGGTAGTCTTCGAGTCCAGAGTGGCCTGGTGTGAGAGCACACCTCCTTTACCTGTCCTGTTGCCTTTCTTGACTACTGGTGTGATGATCTTGTATTGGCAGGTGGGTGTGAGCCAGTGTTGTGATGGAGTAAGTCGGGAATACATGAGCCAGTGTTGTGTGGCGGTGTGAGGGAGTTGTGGTGAATAATTGAGGTGAGCGGTACTGTGGACGGCGCTAAAGGGGAACACCAGTGCCTCACCCGCTCACTCTGACCTTTAACCCTTGACCCTCCTGCCGCATTCACCGGCCTCTATCGGCGTCATCATTTGGGCCCAGCCTGCCTCAAGTGGCAAGTTATAACAACCGTTGTGGAGAGGGGAGGGGAAGGAGCTATAATGGTTCAAGTGTGAGTGTAAACAGCTTGATTAAAAGGCAAGTATTACACCGGTAGGGTCGCCGCCGGGGAGATCATGAGTTAGGGTCATGATGTGAGCGTAGTGGGTGTGCTACGTGATGGAGCCCAGTGACATACAGCTGGGGCAAGGTTATTGCTGGTGCAGGAGCATCTCTCGTGCACTACCCGCTGCCTCTCTCGCTCACCTTTCCTCGTCTCGACTTCTGCAGGGTTGGCGCCGTCTAGAACAATAGTACACCCAGCCTTCTGTACCCACACAGCAGAGAAGCATTATTAAATGGTGCTACCCAGTCCGTACGTGTAGGCATGCGTCCTGGTGTAGTGCAGACATCACATGACCAGGTTATCCAGACATAAGCTACAGATGCTCTAATAAAGTTCGACAGCTAAGGTTGGAAGTTGGGCTCAAAGTTCAAGGTCATAAGGTGACTTGCAATCACATGAAGGGGACAAGGTCATCAGACACGCTCTCGTGATAATGATAATAGTAATGATAATAATGATAATGTATAGTTATTATTAGTTAATAATAATCATATGATAGTAATGGTGATAGTAATAATAGTAATAATGATAATAATAATGATAATGATAATTATGATAACAACAACAACAACAGTGTGCTTAGTTATGGCATATGACTTTCTTGTGGATGGAGTGAGTACGTCATGAATTTCGAGTCATCATTGGTTGGGCAGTGGGAAATTAATGTGGTTGTAGATGGCCAGTACAAGACCACACCTGGTGGTGGCCATTACAAGACCACACCTGGTGGTGGCCAGTACAAGACCACACCTGGTGGTGGCCAGGACAAGGCCACACCTGGTGGTGGCCAGGACAAGGCCACACCTGGTGGTGGCCAGGACAAGGCCACACCTGGTGGTGGCCAGTACAAGGCCACACCTGGTGGTGGCCAGGACAAGGCCACACCTGGTGGTAGCTATCACAAGGCCACACCTGGTGGTAGCTATCACAAGGCCACACCTGGTGGTAGCTATCACAAGGCCACACCTGGTGGTAGGTATCACAAGGCCACACCTGGTGGTAGCTATCACAAGGCCACACCTGGTGGTAGCTAGCACAAGGCCACACCTGCACTGTAGCTGGCCTCAGCTGGAAGTGAAGTGTGTGGTGGCAGATGGTCGTCAGGCGCCACGGCCTTCCATAGGCGGCAACCACCTTTTTTTATGTCTGTTGAGACATAATTGATGCCCTGATCAAGGTCATATATATTTTCGCCATTTCCCGCGTTAGCGAGGTAGCGTTAAGAGCAGAGGACTGGGCCTTAGAGGGAAAATCCTCCGTCGGCCCCCTTCTCTGTTTGGTAATACTTGCTGCCGTAACTGTTGGAGAGGCGTGTTGATGATATGTGATGATGTGCAGCAGCTGGTGGGAGTGATTCCTCCCCAGCACAGCAGGTATAGCGGCTGGATTGTGCTGGACATGTTGTGTTGGCTTTTGTACCGAGCATCTCCGGTATGATACCTGTGATGGTGTAGGGTCATCACTCCCTGCCACCCACACTGACATTGAGAGGTACGGTGACCCCAGACTGCTGTTGCTGCTGCTGGGGAGGGGGAAAGCCCCCAGACCACCCCCACACTCCTCGTGCTCCTCACCAGCCAAGTTGTTGGGCCTTACCTCTCTACCCCCTGTCAGATGGCAACCCCCCCCCCCCCCCCCCCCCCCCCACGGACAAGCCAGGTGGGTGGGCCGCATCTCTTCCCCCCCGACGTGCAAGATGGGTGAGCACTTCTGCCCAGAACAGTGATGGTGGCTTCTTTCTGTCACAACCATAGTTTCTGTACGTTCTTTCTGTACTGGATTGTGAGACGAGGTTTGTGGTTTTGTGTTCCGATGCGTCCCGAGGATTCTTGGTGCGTCATGTTGTGGTATCCTGGTGTACCGTGTCGTTTCTCCACACAACCTTGCTCTCTAGACCCCCAATAATCCTGAAGTTTGCTCCACCCTATATATATATGTGTTTTCGTCCTCCTCCTGCATGGTAGTTCTCTACAAAACACAGTACGACTTCCGTATTTCAGCGGGTTTTATTCCTGTTTTCTGATCCTGGAACTTTCTACAAACTTGTCCTCCTGACTTTGGCATTAGTGTTGCAGTCTCCAGAAAATGACTCATCGTCCAGTCGGCCCATGTGTGGGAGGGAGCATCATGTGGCGCGTTGATCATCCTCTGATGAGGCGACCACGAGCTGATGACGGCACCCACCAGGGACCGTGTGCCCCCTCCCTCCCTCCCTCCCTCTGACACCGGAACTGTCATGGGTTTTACCCAAGTGCAGGCTCCCTCCGGAGAAGGTTTAAGGCTATAGTGATCGTAAGTTCCTATATAAAGATCATGTTGCAAGGACGAGGTCGAGGTGCTGAAGGATCAGGTCACTGTCTCTACCAAGTGTTCCTGCCTCAGTCCTGTCCACCACTGGAGGTACTTATGAATTATGGTCTTGACGAAATACAGACTTATGGTATATTTTGTAGTGTGCCAGACTCGTGTATATCCGCTGGTGATGGTGTAGTCCGTGTAGGCCTGTGTTCGCCAGGTTTAAGGTACATTAGTAGGATTGCGGGCGGCTGGCTCGTACAGTCTGGACTGGTCAGGGGAACAATAGTGGGCCTTGGTCTCAGACTGAGATCTAGAAGTAGACGCGCTTTTAATGGCATAAAGCAAGACATCCGGAGAAGTATGTGTACCAGAATGTATGAAAGGAATTATAAAGTGAGGGAGAGAATGATCTTAGCATCCGGAACCTGACTGACTTGTCAACATAGCGCTACATCAGCATCTGCAGTAATCATCATGACTAACAACTTGTTCACACCTTTAGGCGAGAAGTGTATAATTGCTTCACGAATGTACGTGACGAGTTGTGCCAGTCCCCCCCCCCCCCCCCCCCCACACACACACACACACACACACACACACACACCAGACTGATTGCCAAGAGGGCCTGTTAACTTGAGGCAGTCGAGTCGAGCTCTGCAAAGCGATTTAGGTAAACCCTTGATACTGGTAATGATGGTAACATGATGATGGGGAGAATAGCCGCCAACTGGTCTGACCGGGGAGAGGCAACCAGCAGAACCTTCTCCCTCACGCCTCGCCCCACTTCTCCTCCCATGTGATGTAAAGTAGCAGTTTTGCCGCTGCATTACCATTCAGTGTAAGTTTGTTCCTTGAGTAAAAGATAACAAGTGAAGGCGATTACGTTATCGGCACTACTGCTGAGTAACAGGCTATAGAAGGTTCTTAGTACTTCTGGCAGGCTTATCGGGCCTGGCTGTCACCCGCACTATGTCCATTTATTGCACCAACTCGACCCCGCCACATTTGCCACCACTTACCATGGATGTTTCATCTACGCTATCGCTGACATGTTTTGTCTGTATGTATTTCGGCAAAGATTTTAAAATGGAAATCAAATAGATTGATACTCTGGAAGCATGATAACCACGCTACATGTTCAAGGTCTGCGTTGTCGCTTCAAATGACGGGCCGCCCGGGTTCGAGCGCTTAAGTTGGAATCCTTGTTATGGCAGCCGGTCCACAGTCAACCCAACTGTTCATCCTCCCCTAAGGGTTGGTCTGTAGATTGGGTACATGGCTTATATATATATATATATATATATATATATATATATATATATATATAATATATATATATATATATATATATATATATATATATATATATATATATATATATATATATATATATATACTTCCCACGTATTCCCTGCGTGTCGTAGAAGGCGACTAAAAGGGGAGGGAGCGGGTGGCTGGAAATCCTCCCCTCTCGTTTTTTTTTTTTTCAATTTTCCAATAGAAGGAACAGAGAAGGGGGGGGCCAGGTGAGGATATTCCCTCAGAGGCCCAGTCCTCTGTTCTTAACGCTACCTCGCTAATGCGGGAAATGGCGAATAGTATGAAAGAGAAGATATATATATATATATATATATATATATATATATATATATATATATATATATATATATATATATATATATATATATATATATTTTTTTTTTTTTTTTTTTTTTTTTTTTTTTCAAACTTCGCCATTTCCCGCATTAGCGAGGTAGCGTTAAGAACAGAGGACTGGGCCTTTTTCGGAATATCCTCACCTGGCCCCCTCTGTTCCTTCTTTTGGAAAATTAAAAAAAAAACGAGAGGGGAGGATTTCCAGCCCCCCGCTCCCTCCCCTTTTAGTCGCCTTCTACGACACGCAGGGAATACGTGGGAAGCATTCTTAATCCCCTATCCCCAGGGATATATATATATATATATATATATATATATATATATATATATATATATATATATATATATATATATATATATATATATATATATATGATTTATCGCCGTTTCTCGCGTCAGCGAAGTAGCGACAGGAAACAGACAAAGAACGACCCATCCACTCGTATACACACATATATACGTACACGTACATATACATGTCAACATATACACATAAACATACATATACATATGCATACATGGTGAGGACTGAGGAAATAGGGGTCTCTCTTCGTCCCATGGTGAAGACTGAGGAAGTAAGGGTCCCCTTCCTCCCTTGGTGAGGACTGAGGAATTAGTATCCCCCTTCCTCCCATGTTGAGGACTGAGGAAATAGGATCCTCTCCCTCCCATGGTGAGGACTGAAGAAGTAAGGGTCCCCCTTCCTCCCAAGGTAAGGACTGGTGAAGTATGGATCTAACTCCCTCTAATGATGAGAACTGAGGAAGGAGAGGTCTCCCTCCCTGTAATGTTGAGTACTTAGGAAATAGGGGTCCCCCTCCCTCCCATGGTGAGGATTGAAGAAGTACGGGTCCCTTCCCTATGATGTTGAGTACTTAGGAAAGAGGAGTCCTCGTCCCTCCCATGGTGAGTACTGAGTGAATATTGGTCCCCCTCCCTCTCATGGTGAGAACTGATGAGGTAAAGGTCCTCCTCTCTCCCATGGGAGGACAGGAAGTAGGGGTCCCCCTACCTCCCTCAGTGAGGACAGAGGAAATAGGGGTCCCCTACCTCCCACAGTTAAGGCTGAGGAAGTAGATGTCCCCTTCCTTCCCATGGTGAGGACTGAGAAGGTAGGATCCCCCTGCCTCCCATGGTTAGGACTAAGGAATAAGGGAGTCCTCTTCCCTCCCATGGTGAGTACATAGGAGGGACAGTTAACAGTAGACCTGATGATCCATAGTGAGGTATTTTGTATACAAAAATAGATATTCGCCATAGTGATAGATGATAGCAAAGCAGAAGGCACCTCCCCACTCACTTCTACCACTGGCTCAACTCTTGGCAGGAAAAAGATGTGGAAAAAAATTACAATGCAGCATTGTGGTATGGCATAGAGAACTTACTGGGTGAAGGTTATAACAGTAGGGGAAGGTAAGGTGAGGTGGGGAGACACCTTGGAGGGGGTTGTGATGGCAGGGAAAGGAGAGGTAAGGTGGGGAGACACCATGAAGGGAGTTTTGATGACGGAAAGGTTGAGGGGTAGGCTGGGAGGCAGCAGGAAGGTGGTTGTGATGACATGGGAAGGAGAGGTGACACTTGTCTCCTAAAACCCCCTTGCTCATCACTTATTCTGCATTCAGTCACTGCCATAACCCTATCAGTCAACACTCTTGCATACACTTTTCCTGGTATACTTAACAGATTTATTCCCATATGATTGTTACATCTTTAGCACCCTTTCCTTTGAATAAAGGAACTATAATAGCTTTCACACAGTCCTATGGCAGAGCCTTCTGTGTCCTTGCTAAATTACATAAGAAATGCATGCACTCCTTATCACACTTTCTCCTTGTACTGAATATTTCAGCTGTAATCCATTCCACTCCAGGTGCATTTATTGTTTTCAGTCTCATTTTCACCCTTTTTCCTCCCTTCTTACAATAGGCCCCTGCACTTGCATCCTTTTCCTTCGATCCCTCATGCTGATATATGCAGCTGCTGGCTCACCTTCTCCCACATTCATCATTTCCTCTAAATACTCTTTCCTTTCACCTCCTCCATTTGATTCAACAACTCCCCTTCCTTACTTCTTACATTATCATTTCCACTCTTACATCTATCTCTTTCCTTTTCCACCTCCTTCCTGTAAAGCTTCTTATTTTCCCAAAATTCTGGACTCGGCTTTCTTCCAAGTTCCTCATCTACACTTTCTTTGCTTTCCTCAAACAGCTTTTTAACATTTTGTTTACACTTCTTATATTCTTCTTAGTGCATATGGAAAGATCTGCCCTAATGGCAGGGCTAGCATATAGCACTCACCAAACAACTTGTTTGTTGGGGCTTTTTCCTTTTACCACCCTACCACTCACCATATATTTTGCTTGATGTATCATGCTGCTTCCTTCAGCAGCTATTCCACTGTCGAAGTCATCCACTTGGAAGTCATATGGTATTGCCTTCAACCATGGGTCTATCCTTTTGTATGTTTCTGTGGTCACTCAGTACATTTCCTAATTTTCCTGGTATTGTATAAGGTTAGCATTCTAATGTCCTTGCTAGGCATTTATGTACTTTAGTTTGGATCCGTTTACAATATTTCCAGGTATTATGATTCTGTATCCACTTTACTGAGTTACTTTTAGGTTTATTGTGTTTGTCTTTATTTGTTCTATTAGTTGCCAGGCAGATGTTACCATATATCTTTCTCTGCGTCTCTATATGATATGGTCTAAGCTCTTTCAGTCTTTCACGGTATTTCATGGGTTCAAGTCTATTTCATTGAAGTGTTTTTGAATTTTGATTTGTTTATTTCCCCTTGCTCATGTGTATTTTGAATGCTGTTATTGTGTCTCTGCCTCAGTGATTTGGAACTCAGGACACTCTTACTCTCTTTCATTATGAACCAGTTTTCAGATATCTCTCCTTGTGTACATTACTAACTTTTATGCTTCCCTCCCACCCCGATGTTATACTGTCTTTTGGTCTTGCAGGTGTAGGGTGGCAAAGAAGTATATAAGGCAAAATTAAGTGTAAGCAGATTTAAAACCATTGTATATGTCAAAGTTTAGTTGTTAGACTGAAGATTTAATTTGAATAGTGTGTTGACTAAGTTACCATTTATTATTTTCAACATCTTATGTTGGGGATAGTATTGCTGTGAAAGGAAGCTTGAAAGAGCTATATGATTAGAATACCTGTACCACATTATTTTCTGTATATTTTCTGTTGGGTCGTGTTGAAGGATAGGGTGAACTAGAAAGGCAGCATGAAAGAGCTGTATGATCAAGATGCCATATAATTTCAATGTCTCATGTTGATGGATTGACTTTACAGGCTGCAGGAAAGAGCTGCTTGATATCAATGTCTTGTTGTTGATATGATGTGAAAAATCAAATGTTTGAATGCTTTGAACAAAGAACCAATTCAGAATTATTTTCTCAACTTGCATGGAAACTGTGTGAAAGGATGAGAAGTGTTTTTCAGACTCTTATATTATTTCATGAAAAGGGTCGTTAGGACTTTGATATTGTGTGACTTTACAAAGGATGATCTATAATACATCTTTATTATGGGCTATCATCTAAGATTCCCATTCTCACACCCTTCCCTAAACTAGAATATGGAATACCAAATAAAGATAAATGAAAGCTGTGAGACAGTATAAAAGTGAAACTGCATTGACATCTAATTCATATTGTTTAGTATGTTCTTTGTGTTATTTACTTAGCACTGTTGCTGTGCTCCTTGTGCTTTGTTAGAACACTTTGTAGAAATAATTGAGGTCTTATTTTCAGAGATAATCTGTGGTTGGGTGGGAGAAGGGGTCAAGGTCCTAGATGCATTTAGGAATGTGTGGAAGAAAGGGTCTGTATCTTTTAGGACAAAGATAGGTATGTATGAAGATGAAGTAGTCCCAGCAGTGTCATACAGATATGAGTCATGGGCCATGAATACAAAAGAAAGGAAGAGGGTTAATGTGTTGTAATTGAAATAGTAGAGGACAATCTATTGTGTGAGATGGCTTGATCATGTAAGGAATGATAATGTCAGAGAAAGATGTGATTGTAAGTGCAGTGTGATTGAGAAAACTGATGAATTTGTGTGAAGAAAGACAGACCAGAGGAACTGCATGTCAGAAGTGGAGGGAAGAAGGGGACTAAGGAGATGCAGACTTTGAGTGAGAAAAGCATTTGGATATTGGGGCCTGAACATTCAGGTGGGTTAGAGGCATGCATGGGAAAGAATGAATTGGATCCATGTGTTAGATATGGTGCAGTGTGTTGTCATTGGACTTAACCAGTGCATGTGAATCAATAAAGGTAGACCTGATTAGTCTGTAGGAGCTTGGCAGTGGATTGTGGACTGTACATGAGAATTAGAGAGTGTATGTGTGCAAATGAGGCTGCTATTTGTACTTGAAGCTATTTCATTGAGGGAGGAGAAACAGTTGTGCATAAAAAGAATTGAAAATAGTTACTGGTAAATGTAGAGTAATTCTGAAAATATGTTTTATGAATTTGGTATAGATATGAAGACTAATGAGTTTTATTACAATAAAAAGGAAGATATAAAGAGTGGAACACATTCGTGATATATATATGTATATATATATATATATATTTTTTTTTTTTTTCATACTATCCGCCATTTCCCGCGACAGCGAGGTAGCGTTAAGAACAGAGGACTGGCCCTTTGAGGAAATATCCTCACCTGGCCCTCTTCTCTGTTCCTTCTTTTTTTTTTTTTTTCCAAAAGAAGGAACAGAGTATATATATATATATATATATATATATATTAAAAAAGGGGGTGACTGTATTATTCACAGGTTGGTAAGGATATTTAATGTATGTATGACTCATGGTGAGGTGCCTGAGGATTGGCGGAATGCGTGCATAGTGCCATTGTACAAAGGCAAAGGGGATAAGAGTGAGTGCTCAAATTTCAGAGGCATAAGTTTGTTGAGTATTCCTGGTAAATTATATGGGAGGGTATTGATTGAGAGGGTGAAGGCATGTACAGAGCATCAGATTGGGGAAGAGCAGTGTGGTTTCAGAAGTGGTAGAGGATGTGTGGATCAGGTGTTTGCTTTGAAGAATGTATGTGAGAAATACTTAGAAAAGCAAATGGATTTGTGTGTAGCATTTATGGATCTGGAGAAGGCATATGATAGAGTTGATAGAGATGCTCTGTGGAAGGTATTAAGAATATATGGTGTGGGAGGCAAGTTGTTAGAAGCAGTGAAAAGTTTTTATCGAGGATGTAAGGCATGTGTACGTGTAGGAAGAGAGGAAAGTGATTGGTTCTCAGTAAATGTAGGTTTGCGGCAGGGGTGTGTGATGTCTCCATGGTTGTTTAATTTGTTTATGGATGGGGTTGTTAGGGAAGTGAATGCAAGAGTTTTGGAAAGAGGGGCAAGCATGCAGTCTGTTGTGGATGAGAGAGCTTGGGAAGTGAGTCAGTTGTTCTTCGCTGATGATAGAGTGCTGGTGGCTGATTTGGGTGAGAGACTGCAGAAGCTGGTGACTGAGTATGGTAAAGTGTGTGAAAGAAGAAAGTTAAGAGTAAATGTGAATAAGAGCAAGGTTATTAGGTGCAGTAGGGTTGAGGGACAAGTCAACTGGGAGGTAAGTTTGAATGGAGAAAAAGTGGAGGAAGTGAAGTGTTTTAGATATCTGGGAGTGGATTTGGCAGCGGATGGAACCATGGAAGCGGAAGTGAATCATAGGGTGGGGGAGGAGGTGAAAGTTTTGGGAGCGTTGAAAAATGTGTGGAAGTTGAGAACGGTACCTTGGAAAGCAAAAATGGGTATGTTTGAGGGAATAGTGGTTCCAACAATGTTATATGGTTGCGAGGCGTGGGCTATGGATAGAGTTGTGCGGAGGAGGGTGGATGTGCTGGAAATGAGATGTTTGAGGACAATATGTGGTGTGAGGTGGTTTGATCGAGTGAGTAATTAAAGGGTAAGAGAGATGTGTGGAAATAAAAAGAGTGTGGTTGAGAGAGCAAAGAGGGTGCATTGAAATGGTTTGGTCACATGGAGAGAATGAGTGAGGAAAGATTGACCAAGAGGATATATGTGTCAGAGGTGGAGGGAATGAGGAGAAGTGGGAGACCAAACTGGAGGTGGAAAGATGGAGTGAAAAAGATTTTGAGTGATCGGGGCCTGAACATGCAGGAGGGTGAAAGTGTGCAAGGAATAGAGTGAATTGGAACAATGTGGTATACCAGGGTCGACGTGCTGTCAATGGATTGATCCAGGGCATGTGAAACGTCTGGAGTAAACCATGGAAAGTTTTGTAGGGCCTGGATGTGGAAAGGGAGCTTTGGTTTCGGTGCAGTATACATGACAGCTAGAGACTGAGTGTGAACAAATGTGACCTTTGTTGTCTTTTCCTAGTGCTACCTCGCGTACATGCGGGGGGAGGGGGTTGGCATTTCATGTGTGGCGGGGTGGCGACAGGAATGAATAAGGGCAGACAGTATGAATTATTTACATGTGTATATATGTATATGTTTGTGCGTTTATATATATGTATACGTTGAGTTGTATTGGTATGTATATGTGCGTGTGTGGACGTATATGTATGTACATGTGTATGTGGGTGGGTTGGGTCATTCTTTTGTCTGTTTCCTTGTGCTACCTCGCAAATGCGGGTGACAGCGACAAAGTATAATAAATAAATTTATATATATATGGTTATTTATTCATCAGAATACCACCATGCCAATATGCTGTGAATGCCTGGGGACTGAAAAGAGTGTTAATGGAGGGTTTATGCACTGTGGGTCCTGTGGTACTTCGGTTCACCCCAAGTGTTTACGCCTGGATCCCTCTGCATCCGTTAGATTACAAAAGCAAGGCTGGCAGTGCGAGGACTGTAAACCCTGCATTGTGTGTCGGAAAACTGGGTCTGAGGTAAGACCAGTACTTTCAATAGTGCTGGTTATTGTCATTGCTGTTACAATATAAGTATTATTATGATAGTGTATTACTGTTGTCATTATTATTATTATTGTTTTTATTAGTATTAGTTCCAGTAGTGGTGTTATTGTCATAGTACTATAGAATTAATTGTATTGATGTGGTACATGGAGATGATGTGCTGTCAGTGGGCTGAACTGGAACATATGAAGCAGTTAAGGTAAACTTTGTGGATCTTGTTCATGGATGGCTGAGTGTGTTTTCATTATGTTATACATTACAGCTAGATAGTGGATGTGTGCAAATGATAATTCCACCACCTTGTTAAGGTGGTAGAGGCAGTTGTGTATGAAAATATGATAATGTTGAAGATGGGTAATTATCATTACTAGCTGGGAACATTTGAGTGAAATGGAGAGAGAAGTGTGAAAACAAGCAAGGTTGGTGTCTGTCAAGGCAGATCTGGGCACGTTTGAAGGTATTTGTAGTCCTAACCATATTGTGTGGTGTGAGTGTTGGGGCCTGCATGTAAAAGGATTAAAGAGGGCAGACATTCTGGAAATGAAATGCCAAAGGACAGTGTGTAGTGTGAGGAGGGTAGACATTTTGGAAATGAAATGCCAGAGGACTATGTGGTGTAAGGATGGTTGATTGTTTAAAGACTGGCAGTGTATGAGTGATGTGAGGTACCAAATGTATTATGACGGAGCCAACTAAGATATGTAGAAATAGTTCAGATAGAGATGATGAAGATGAGCAAAGAAGCATTAAAGGGATCTACATATCAGAAGTAGAGGGAGGGGGAGACCGAGAAGGAAATAGAAGGATAGAATGAGAGTCTTTTGGGGTATCATGGCTTGATAACTTTCGGGGAATTAGAGGTGTGCATGAGATGGATGAATTGGATCAGTGTAGTGTAATTGGGGAAGTGCAGTCTGGGTTAAACCAAGACAAATGAAGTAGTCAAAGTAAACCAAGTTTTATCGTATGAGGTCTAACAGTGGATGGTAGGCTTTAGTTTCAGTGTATTGCGCATGACTGCTAAAGCTTGGAGTGTGCAAATAAGGCCATACTTTAGATTTTTCTTGATGCTTCCTCGGTATGGTGAGAGAAATGGTGTATTAAAAAAGTCTATTTTTTATTAAGGTTATTACTATTATCATTGCTGGTATGATCTTTATCAAGGGAGCTGACCAGGGTGTGTTGAAATAACTTGGACACAAAGATAGGATGAGCAGAGAAAGCCTAATTAGGAATGTTTACATATCAGAAGTGGAGGGAGGAAGGAGGACTGCCTCCCATGAATGCTTGTGACAATATTTTGCCAAAAGGCAGGACTATCACATAGTGCTTGCTGCACATCTTGTTTGATGAATAATACTTTTTCTTTATACTGCCACAGTCATTAGATAGTTGTTTATCTAGGGTTCCTCTGAGGGTGACTTCAGTGTAAGACCACAGGGGAGATTTAAGGATGGAGTGAAAGAGGCTTTAGGGTATTGGGGTCAGAATAGTCATGAGGGTGAGAAATATGCATGGGATGGATTGAATTGAATAATTTTGTTGTACTAGGGTAATGTACTATCATTGGGCTGAACCAGGGCATATAGAGTGATCATGGTAAATCATGGATTAGCCTCCCCTTCTCATATCATCACTTACCAAGAGTAGGAAGAGAAGGAACTGAGGAAGAGTTTGCCCTTTAAGGTTGTCATATAATCCTGATGCTAAGTCACAAAGGTGGGAAATGCATGAAGGAATAAATTTTTTTTGTACGTAGTTGCTTCTTCCACTTGATCAAGATAGTGTCAGGAACAAATGAACAGTGGTGTCTTGCACACATCCACTCACTAGCTGTTATGTCTTCATTACATATGATGAGCTGAAACTAGAGCCATCCATCACCCTCCAGTCTCCACAAGTTTATTCCATGGTTTACAATTTACTCTGACTGCTTCATATGTCCTAGTTCAAACCATTTACAGCTTGTCCCCCATATTCCAAACTGATCCAGTTCCTTCTATCCCATGCACATCACCCAACTGAAGGTTGAAGCCTTGATACCGAAAGGCATCCTTAAACCTATCTTTCATTTCCTCTTGCTGGTTATCTTGTCTTTCTCTCTCCTTTTCTGAAAATTGAATCTTCTTAGTAGTTCTGTGCTCATCCTTTCCATATGTCTGATCCATGTCAACACCCGTGGTCTACTCTCAGTCACTGTGATTGCTTCCACAAATTGCCCTGAGACTGTTATTCCCCAGTTTGATTTACACTTGGGTTCCATATATATATATATATATATATATATATATATATATATATATATATATATATATATATATATATATATATATATCTCTCTCTCTCTCTCTCTCTCTCTCTCTCTCTCTCTCTCTCTCTCTCTCTCTCTCTCTCTCTCTCTCTCTCTCTCTCTCTCTCTCTCTCTCTCTCTCTCTCTCTCTCTCTCTCTCTCTCTCTCTCTCTCTCTCTCTCTCTCTCTCTCTCTCTCTCTCTCTCTCTCTCTCTCTCTCTCTCTCTCTCTCTCTCTCTCTCTCTCTCTCTCTCTCTCTCTCTCTCTCTCTCTCTCTCTCTCTCTCTCTCTCTCTCTCTCTCTCTCTCTCTCTCTCTCTCTCTCTCTCTCTCTCTCTCTCTCTCTCTCTCTCTCTCTCTCTCTCTCTCTCTCTCTCTCTCTCTCTCTCTCTCTCTCTCTCTCTCTCTCTCTCTCTCTCTCTCTCTCTCTCTCTCTCTCTCTCTCTCTCTCTCTCTCTCTCTCTCTCTCTCTCTCTCTCTCTCTCTCTCTCTCTCTCTCTCTCTCTCTCTCTCTCTCTCTCTCTCTCTCTCTCTCTCTCTCTCTCAAGAAAGTGTATATTTGTTATAGAATTATCTCTTGCAAACAAATATATGTTGAAAGATACAATTTATGAATGAAATTTAAGTCTCAAATTAGAATATTGTTAGTAAGGATAGTATGCATGAGACAATTTATGAATGAAATTTAAGTCTCAAATTAGAATATTGTTAGTAAGGAGAGTATGCATGAGAGTGCTGCTGAGGATGTGGTGAAATGGTTTGAATATATGGAGAGGATGAGTGAGGAGAGGTTGATGTGGGAGACCATATTGGAGATGCCGGGATGGAGTGGAAAAGGTTATAAGGGGTTAGGGCTTGAACATGCAGAAGGATGTAGGCATACATGAAAAAAGAGTGAACTGGAGTGAGGTGGTATGAAGGGAATGATGTACTGTGAATGGGTAGAACTGCATTATATGAAGTGGTCAGTAAGCCACAAAAAAGTGTGTATGGGACTTCTTAGTGAATAGGAAGGATTATGGTTTTGGTGCATTGTGAATGACAGCTAGAGAGTAGATGTGAATGAATGAGGCTGTTTTTTTTTTTGTCTGTTCCTGGTGCTACCTCAGCGACATGGGAAATGGTGAACAGGTATGAAAAAAATATGAATCATGACCATTTCTCCAAATCCTTACTGCTTAATCCTTGCTTTCACAGATGTAATCTTTTCTGTATATTCTCTGTTTGTTCATCTTGTTATGAGTTTTACCAATATTCAGGGCACCTTTTCCTATTTACACATAAAGTTTTGGTGTCCATCCATTCTCTTAGCACATTCTCTTCATTTCATTTCATTTAGTATCTGTCTATTCAATTACCCAGTCTCAGGTACCATTACTTACCTTCATCTTTTTTGTCACTTTCATTACATATCTTTTTTCTTCTCCTTCCATTCTATTAGTCTTTTGTATTAATACTACATTCATTGTTTTGTACGAAGTTTTAGATCAAGTAGAATTAATTTTTTTTACTTTTCTGTATATTCATCAGATTTTTAACTGTTTTCCTGTTTCCTCTCCAAATCCACATTGCACCTCAGTATGCTAATGTATTCTTGCAGCCCCCTGTACTTATTGTATTGCTCATCCTGTGTATTTCATGCTACACATACAAAATGTCCTTGCACTTTTCCCATATTTCATTCTGTTCTGTATTCCGTGTCCAAAGAAATGATGAAGTCTTACATAAGAGATCTTGATATACATAATTCATATCATAAACTTTTAAACATCTAATTTTTTGTTGTGCCCTCCATTACACTTTCTCTTACATGTCTTTTTCACTATCCCTTTAGCAACTTCCACAATTCTTCACCTCGTGATGATTTAACAGTCATTCAGTAAGACTATTCTTGACTTTCATGTATTAGTGATACTTGGACTGATATGTCATAAAAACTACATTATGTACATGTATTCAGCTGACTCTCTTTTGTTCCTCCCATATGCACCCTGTCTCACCACAACACTATCATAATAAGATTATTAAAGTCTTTTCATTGCTTTTAACAAAAGATGATGTAAACACAAAAAGGTATTGTCCATTCATACAAATTGAACTCAAAATTTTAATTCTAAAAAAGGAAAGAGTTTAGATTGCTGTCAGTGTTCCAGCTTGATAGAATATTAATTTATTGCAGATACTGGGCAGCCTTGTATTATGCAGCTCATGTGATGATGGCTATCACATGAGCTGCGTTTCACCTCCTTTGGAGCAGAGACCAACCTCCCCGAGCTGGTGCTGCTCCCACTGTACCAAAGGGCCGCGAGGCACTAATAACAATAATCATAGTAATACGGCATCCCCCACGGGTAGTGCACATGGTGAGGGGGGTACAGCCGTTAATAACAATTCTGCTGCAAGTAGGAAAGGAAGAGGGAGATCACGAAAAAGCCTTCAAGAAGCAACTGTTAGAAGTAGAAAATATAGCACCTCTTCGTCTAGTTCGCGTTCAAGGTAAGTAGTCTTTTGTTCAAAGCCACATTCTCCATTCAGCCATATGGAGAACTTGGTAATGAAATGTATCACTCTAATACCCCAGATTTGTTGTAGGTGACTCCAGTTTCACTGCACATTGATCACTGTTGTTAGTGGGACTAATGATGCTACATCATTAGTCTCACTATGTATTAAGGGGACAAAATATTCTTATGGTTTTTCCCAATGTAACATAATAAAATCTAGTTTCATTTATACAGTAAACCCTTAAAATAACACACTAAAGAACATTGTATTTCTGGAAAAAAGATTAGTAGGCTAAGAGTCAATAGTTATGTTGATATTAAAATGAATTAATTCTAGAATGTATGAGCTACGCTGTTAAATGTTAATTTGTTGATTAATTGCAATAAGTCTCAGTGCTTTCCCCAGCATCCACATGTGACAAAAAGTTATTTTCAGGTAAGAAAAAATGTAGAATGGTGTTTTTCTCGTCTAGTAAAAATGCTCATTTATAGGTACTGTGATATGTTATCATTCACTGTGAAGGAGTTAATTATTTATTTTTTGATGTTTTTGAAGGATTTTAGACTAAATAGGTTATTCCCAAATGGTATGGTATTTTAAGGGTTTACTGCACAAGTTTTGTAAACTCCAGACTTTTTGGTAAATAGGAGTTTTAATACATTTCACACATTTTTAATACATATAACTCTGTGAATCGTCTGGGGTAAACCATGGAAAGCTGTGTAGGTATGTATATTTGCGTGTGTGGACGTATGTATATACATGTGTATGGGGGTGGGTTGGGCCATTTCTTTCGTCTGTTTCCTTGCGCTACCTCGCAAATGCGGGAGACAGCGAAAAAAAAAAAAAAAAAAAAAAAAAAACTGTAGGAATAGTTTCTTTCATGGAAGGAAAGGTTAATCTTCCAAAATGTGACATTCACCTGTTGTAATGAGTCCATGATTAGTATCAGTAATGTTCCTTATCATGTTCAGGGCTGAATGCAAGCTCTTAAGAAGCTGGGACTCAACAACTACTCAGTTTGGTGAAGTCACATTGCAGGGGGCAAGTCTAGCACAGTGTTTGCAGACTCATGTTCCTAATAACTACTACTATCTAATGCTCCTACCTACTACTTCTGTCTAATGCTCCTACCATTTTGCCAAAAGGAAGGGGTAGCATATAGTGCTCACCGCAGGAAAATCTAGTTATGAAGAATGAGCTGCACACATAGTGCTCACTGCAGGAAAATCTAGAGTTATGAAGAATGAGCTGTGTGAGTTAGTGTTATCAAGTGTTACATATGTCATACAAGGTGAGATTGTATGTTTGTGGACAGAATGCCAGTAGTCCACATGTTAGTGAAGCAGAAAGAAAAATAGCTACCAGGGTCAGAGGAGTGCAACCTGACAACTACTAAAGTGCTGGCTCACTAAGCAGATGTCACTAACCCTCCTGATACTCAGGTGGGTAGTACTAGTAATATACCTCCCTGGTCATTAGGTGCCTTCCAACTGCTACTTTCAAATTCATTTAGAAAAAAAATCTTATTCCCAAGAGAAAAAGGGACCTTCTCTTACTGCTACTAACCAGGGAGATATGTTACCAGTACTACCCACCTGAGTATCAGAAGGGTCAGTGATGGCTGCATTGTGAGCTAGCCCTTCAGTGGTTGTCAAGTTGCACTCCCTTGACCCAGGTAGGTGTCTTTCCTTTTTGCCTCACTCACACATGGACTGCTGGCATTCTGTCTTATGTTACACTTGGCAGCACTTAACTCATACAGCTCATTCTTCCTAACTCTAGATTTTTCTGCAATGAGTGCTATGTGCTAGCCCTGCCTTTTGGCAAAATGGTAGGAGCAATAGACAGAAGGAACACTAGACAGGAGCATTAGATAGAAGTAGGAGGTAGGAACATTAGCTAGGAGCATTAGGTAAGCGCCTTTAAAAACACTGTGCAAGAGTTGCCCTCTGCCGGTGGCCTGGTAAAGTTGAAGCACTAAAGGCTAAGAAGCGGGACTGAAGTTCAGAAATTATGGAGACTTTTGCAGTGGCCACCCCCTCAAGGGAGTTCCCACAGGAAACAGGTGTCAGAGATAACTAAGAATCTAGTACTTGTCTCTCAGCAAGATACCCTTCAGAATTATGAATTTTGAAGTAATGGTGGAAGAGTAATTATAAACTGATTAAAATCACATATGTCTTATACCTAGAAGTTAGTGTACTGTATTTATAAACTAATGTTTTGAGTATCAGGTATGGTTGCCATTGTTATGTATATGGTGTTCACAAAGTAGGGTTGCCATGCAAGGGTTCTGTGCTCTCATGCAGCCACACAAAGAAAGCTGCTACCAGTGGTACTATTCTAGGTATTCTTCTGGGAATCAGGTCATGATGATTAAAGCCTCCCACAATTATCCTTTTCAGCTCAGAAGTGGCAACCAGTTAAGCTCTGCTATTCACACAGTTGTTTGATACATGTTCCCCCACAATCTCCTCTGCTTCACCTAGGAGGCTGTCACTGGTTATGTAGGGCTCTTTGTTATACAAGGCCTTAACACATACCCACCTTATACATCCTGAAAGGCTGTAATACCATCTAGTACATGCTGTAGCTCGCTGTAAACCTGTAGCTGAGACTGTCTGATAGCTATGTTTAGAAGCTTTGTTTGTATAATCCTTTAATATTACTCATCTTTAGAAGTACATATGATTTTTGTTTATAACATTATTTTGGATAAGCCTTGTAAAGTCATGTTTATTGCATATGTTTTAGATAACATTTATATATGTTACTTGCTGGAGGAATAACTTCTTGCTGTAACACCTTTTAACTTGCTGATACTTGACCATACAGCCAATAAGTTTTAGTAGATGGTGTGAAAGATAATTGGGGAGAAAGAATGATTGATGCATTGATTTTCTATAGGTGCTGTGCATGTATTCATTTGACACGTAAAAGAGATTCAGTCAATGTTCTTTACGTTTCAGGTCAGCATCACGTTGGCGGAAAAGGAGTGAAAGTGACCAGCACAAGGAGGCAGCCAGCGACTCAGATGACAGTGAGGGTACGCATGGCCAACTTGGCCCTCCCAAGAAACTTCTTAGTGACAAGTTATCCAAAGAGAAGGCTAAGTTTTTCAAAAGAAGTTTTGGGGAGAAGGGCAAATTTAGAGCAGCTAAGAGTGAAATACGGGTGGAATCTCATGGTAATGCGGGTATCGGCATATCTAGGGCAACGAGGGACAATGCCACTGGGCACAAAAAGCGTGCAGACCTTGGTAGTGAGCTTAGCTCCAGTGGGTCTGACTCTACAACAGACACCAGTAGTAGTGATGAGTCTGGTGCTGATGTGCCTGAAGCTATTTCAAGGACAGTTGGGCATGTTGGTGAGGATTGCCCATCCTTACCCTGCAGTCAGGGTAGCAAAAGTATCATTGCAGGAGCAAAAAATCCTGCCAGAAAATCTGAATCTTTAAGTGAGGGTGAAGTAGACTCGGGAAGTGGCACTCCTCACGAGGAGCGAAGTTCCTCATCCACCAACTCCTCAAGTGCCATGTTGGCATCAGGACACCTCAGGGGCTTGTTTGATGGTCTTAGTCATTTGTATACACCATATGACTCTCGGAAGAGACCATTACAGGAAAGACCAAAGTATAAAGGACTAAAGAAAATTCTCAAGTTATCAAGAGATGGGGAAACTTCACAGTGTGACACTGGTGTAGAGGGTGGGACAATAGTGAATGATAGTGGTGAGGGCTCAAGACGTGTTGGTGAGTGTAGTGGTGCGGGAAGTGGGGTGGGAGAATGTGGGGGGGCATGGTCTACGTGGTCAGCCCATAAGTGGTCCAGCACCAGTGTTGGAACTGGCCCAGGTGGCCCCAGTGCTGTCCCATCAACACTGGGAGCAGCTAACCCTCTGGCAGCCAACGTGGGTGGTGGTGGCAGCCAGGCTCAGGCAGCGGATGGACGCAAATGGCGCAAGATGAGGCCCGAGGGCTACAGCAGCCACACTGGGGGTCAGGGTAAGGCACTCTGTGGACCGTGATGCTGTGCTGCCACCTTCCCGCATCACACTCTCACCCTCATAATGCTTTTGCTTCTCTGCTGCTGCTGCTGCTGCTAATGTAGCATTTACTGCAGACTTAATATGCTGTTGCATGGCTGGCTTTTCCTGTAAATTCTGTACTTTCATATTTCTGTCTTTCATCTTTACTTATGCTTTTTATGATTATTTTCAGTTTTCCACACCTATTTAACTTGCATCTATTCCCAGTATAATGTTGGAGCTGTTTGGCTAAGGAGATTGTTGCCTCATGGTTGAGTACTCTGTTTGCGTTGATCACCTGGAAAGAGTTTTGAAAGGAGATGATGAGTATTTTATTGATCTGATTCTTATAACAACTAGTAGTATGTATTTTATGTGAATTGTATAATGCTCTTCCTCTAAAAGAGCTTTTTAACAGTAAAAACATTTCAAACAGGAACATATTGCTATATTTCCAGTTCCAAACAGTTATCAGTTCCAACAGAAAGGCTCGTTCTCTGCCATTGCTTGACTGCTTTCATGCATGAGGAAGAAAAACCAGATGTGCATGAGATGAACGTTTTTAACTAGCATGTGATGACGAAACTTGCATGTTAAAGATTACGTATTTAGGTATCAGGGAGTAGAATATTATGTGTTCTATTTCTTCATGTAAACTTGTATTTTATAAAGTTTTATTTTGTTTTGAAGCTTTTGATTTTCCTCTCCTCTGGTTGTAGTGTTTTGTTGTTGGCAGTTATCTTCAACGGTTACCACGAGAGTTGCCCCGGCTTAGCTTATCGATTGGCAAATTTATAGGGGAGATGTGGCGGGGAGTAGCACTCAAAGACAACAACAGATGGGGGATGGCAAACTGGAAGCTCTTGTCCCCGCTCAAACTGGAAAGGAACTTCTCGATTTGGAAATCCGGACTATCTGACACCACCAGAATAAACATAACAAGGTCTCTTAACCATCAAAATTTGGGATCAAGGTTTGCGATCCACCTGTACATAACCGGGTAGCTTCTCATCCCCCTGAACTTTGTCCACTATAGTGGGGCTATAGGCGGTGTGCTTCCCTTAGTTACTGGGACGAGGCTGCTGTGGGTTCTGTGACTCACATAAATTATGGTTGTTACATGTTTAAGGACTTGAATAATATACTTATGTATTTACCTGTGTTCTAGATATTACTAATGCCTAAACTTCTGTTTTCTAATCCATAAATTTTCTTGTATTGTGACTATAGTTGATATGCCAAAGTAAATGTTATATGTTTCATTTAAAAGGTGTAATCAGTAACAGTAAGAATTACCACATATATTGTAATAATATGATATGAAAATGAATATAGTTTTGATAGTATCCAGAGAACCATAAAGTTAATTTTCTTCACTATTTTCCAAAATCATGATGTGGTAAGAGACTTAGTAAGGTAGATGAAGAGGTGTATGCTGAAGTGTTGCTCTTCCTGTCTACAGTGGAAAACAAGATTACTATGGAGAAGATCCAGCGTAATGCTCTGCCTCCTGGTGTCACAGAGAGAGACCTTGATATGTTTAGGAGAGCTCAGGAAAAAGCTGCACAGGTTAGTAAACTTGATTAAATTAATTTATTTCATTAAGGTTAGAAATGACTAAAAGCTTCAAAACATATGAGTATTTCTCTTATTTTACGTAGGCCTTCAGATGTTATGTTATTGGAGAGTTGAAAAAGTTCTCCCTAAGTCAGCCTGCTAAAAAGAGCCAAAAACTTATACAAACGACATTGTGGGACTGTAAATCGCCCTTTTTGGATGGCATGTTTATTTCAAGAAGTGAGGTGCCTCTGCCCTTTTTGCTAGCCCGCAGGGTCAAGCCCAAGATCCCATTTCTCTTAAGTTTTTCCCACAAAAGTGCACGTGCCAGTGGCTTTGTTGAAAGGTTTTACCCACCTAATCGACATTAAGTTGAAGCTGGATTGGAGTTCACTAGTTATGGAGACCCTTTTGTCATGGTCACCCCCTTGAGTAAGTTCCCAGAGGGAACTGGCATCAGAGATATAGTAAGTTGGTTTAGCCAGTTATTTTAGATAGGTTGATAGAAATGAAACTCTCAGATATTGGAAGAGGAATTCTTTGCATAATATAGACTTATGTGATGAGACTGTCCTTAAAGTCAGCTTCATTATTATGAATTGCAGGGTTATCATATTCTTATGCCATGTAATGCATAGACTGCTTCTAGGATGCATGCACATTATTTTTGTTAAGCATCCAGTTGCTGTTACCTGCATTGGTACTGAAAGTGAATTTTTGGAATTTGATCCATCATAGGTGAGGAGGATGTCTGTCTTTTGTTTTCTAAAAGATGTTGAAATGTGGAAAACTTAAGGTGGCCTAATGAAGAGAAACTGAGCTACAGATGTGTAACCAGCAATTTTTCTTTTACAAGAAAGATGGCACAATTTTTTTTGATACATATATATTTGTCTCCCTCATACATGTAAATAATCTGTTACTGCTTTTGGCAATTACCTTAAGTGTTTGATATACAGTTATGATGCAGCAGGCCACCATTTGACAGCATGCTGTTCAAAATTAGAAAGAGAAATGCTATATTGCATCATAACTGAGTGACTTTCTTATGAAGTTCACAATATATTACATCAAGGAGACTTCAACATGTAATTTCTAACATGGATATAGAAAAAGTTATATTAGTGCAGAAATTTTTTGGGGGGAACATTCATGATGAGCATGTACTTGTGCAAGGAATCTTTTGGGTTGTGTGTCAGATTCTAACTTGATGTGTGTGTCCGTTGATGATACAGTCTATCTCTATCTCTCTTTGTATATGTATCTCTGATGCCCATTCAAACTGGAAATCCTTCAAGTGGGTGGCCACGGCAATAGAGTTTCCATAACTAGCAGACTTCACTGCCACTTCTTAGCCTTTAGTGCCTCACCCTTAACAGGCCCCTGGCTGAGGGTAACTCAAGTATAGTGTTTGCAGAGGCTCCTACCTAATGTTCTTACTAACTACTACTACTACCTACTGTCTTTGTAATGCTCATGCCTTCAACTTCTACCTAATGCTCTTGCCTAAATGTTCCTACCTACTACTGCTATGAACTGCTCCTACCATTTTGCCAAAAGGCAGGGCTCATCACAGGAAAATCTCAAGTTATAAAGAATGAGCTGTGTGAGTTAAGTGTTGTCAAGTTATATGTGTAACAAGGCGAGATTGTATGTTTGTGGACAGAGAGCCAGTAGTCCACATGTGAGTGAGGCAGAAAGAAAAGACAGCTACCTGGGTCAGAGGAGTGCAACTTGACAGCTAATGAAGTGCTGGCTCACTGCGTAGTTGTCAGTAACCCTCCTAATACCCAGGCAGGTAGTACTGGTATCATACTTCCCTGGTCGTTGGCTGCCTACCAACTCCTACCTACTAATGATACATTCATCCAGATTAGAAAATACCTTCGATCTGATCATCAAGTAGTGAAGAGCTAATGAGTGTTGTTCCTTCTTAAGTATATAGGAGAATTGTGAAAGAGGGAAACTGTCTTCTGATAAATGTTAGAAAAGAATGTAAATTTATGGGTAAGAAATGTTTGCAAGCTGATCACATTTATTTGGCTATTTTTAAAGAAGTACCAGTACCAAGATCTGATTGAGTGGGTTCAGAGAAAGAAAACAAATATGGCACCTAAATTAGGAAAGCTAAGCTATAAATAATGTGACATTGAGGGTAGAGAAGAGGGAGGAGTTGGTGACCTGATTATTACCTTCAAGTTTCTAAATCACTATGATGACTTTGATGAGGAACAAATCTTGTGGAGATATAGTGTCCGAGTAACCAGAGGCTAGTACAATCTAGGCAAGAAGCTTGTTGGAAAGGATGTGAAGTACCGTTTTAGTGTGAGAGTGGTGGAAGTTGGGATACACTAACAAGAAAACTGTCAGTACCAGCAATTTGTAGTTGTTTTAAAAGGTTGCATAATGGGAAAGAAAGTCGAGATGGGCCTCCACAAGTGTATGACACTCTCTTGATACTGAGTAAATGGGTAATTACAAATATTTAATTACATTGTGTCAATGAAAACATGCTTAAGCAAAGCACAAATAAAGATCTGAAAGTGCATCTTATCTCAACATACTCAGAAAAAACTCAGTAGGTTCAGCTTAAGAATATGGATCCATTGATTGCAGCAAAATGTGTCTTAAAACTTTTTTCCTTGTATTAGGAAGTTTCTGGATGCCTCTCATACCTAATCTCTGTGGAAAGATGACAACAAAGGCACTTGATGCATACCTTTGAAAATGTAGAGGGATGATGAGCAACAATACAGGGGTGTTGAAGTGTAATATAGGGCATTTTAAGTAATCTAATACTCCTAAGCATAGAAAAAGAATTATGATAGGAGGACTAGAAAAAAAAACAGTAGGTGTCAGAAGAGGAGAAAGATATTCATGATAGATCCAGGATAATTTTACTTGCATGTCTAATGCAAGGGTTATGGTCTTGGAAAATGGCGTGTAGGGTAAAACCATGTTGTGCTGACTTAATACCTTCCGGGATACATGCAAATTGGAAAACGTAGCCATAGAATAAAAGATATAGAGAAGTACATGCATGATTTCACCTGAATGAATACTTTTGCATATACTAGGATATGAAATTTAAAAGTAATAAAGCAAGAAAATAGTACTTGTACACTGAAATATCTGTCTGTGTCTATATCTCCGACGCTTGTACCCGACTGGAACTCCCTCAAAGAGGTGGCCATGGCAATAGAGTCTCCATAACTAGTGAACTCTGTTGGTGCTGCTTAACCTTTAGTGCATTACCTTAACGGGCCACTGACAGAGGGCAGCTCTAGTGCGGTGATTGCAGAGGCTTCTACCTAGTGTTCCTACGGACTCCTACCTAATGCTCCTGCTTAATATTCCTACATACTACTTCTACTTAATGTTTCGGCCCAGTGAAATAAGGGAGTAAAAATGATGCGTTTTGTTGCACTCATAAGCGAATGATGTGCCTGTGATGATGTTTGAAGGAGGAGGGGTTAATTGTTTGAGACATTTGTGACATTTTAGCACTTCAGGGTATGGAAGCTTTCATATTCACATGGATCTTATCCTCACTGGCATGAATCATTCATATGGTCAGTTTGTTCATGTGATAATTGTGGCTGACAGATGCTACTCTCATACTGCCATTTGACTTGTCTAAATTCAAGATTTTCTCAGTGTCATAACCTTGTGGGATCTTTTCACTCCACTATCTACTGAAGGGCCTTTATGTTTCAGTACCATACTGTAGCTAAGGGTACCGTGTGAAATAGCATTAGAAATAAGGAATCTTGCAGTTAGGCACAAACTCACAGGACTGCATCATTAGACAGACTGCAGGAATAGTTAAGACAGTATAATATGATGGTAGATACTACTGCTCGTATATCAAGGGGAATGTGCGACACACATGGTGCGCTAAATTCAGACGTGGATGACCAAATTTCATATGTGTATAAAATAAGTGTTGCATTTATTTCAACATGGTTAAGTGAATCTGCACTATGAAAGCATATGGTGGACAAGGGTTCATTGAATAGTGGTAGCTTCACAAGAGAAGTGAAACTCATCCAGCATTGGCCCTGTGTTTACAGAAGGAAGTATGTATTAATAGCTGTACCTTCTATGTATAAATCTTTAGTTTCAGGCTACATGTGCCTGCATGCCACAGTCATCAGTAACTTATTTTATTAGCTGAACTTTGGCCTTAATTAATCATAGACTGGACTGTGTCATTAGAAATTAACAAGGTTGACATGCCTTATATTACAGTGAGATGTACAACTGTGAGATGTAATTCTGAAAATTAAAGATATATGGACAAGTGGTAATAAGAAACTTCTCCATTCTTTTTAAATGATTTTTTTTTATCTTTGTGCAATTGCTTCTCTATCAAGGGAGGTAGCATCAGGTGCAGATTAACAATGGCTTCATTGCCTCTCTGTGTATCATGTAGAGTATACTAAGCCCATAGCCTATTATCCAAAGACAAGTCCCACAGATTAATCCGTAGTTTACCATGACAGCCTCATATACCCTGATTCAGCCTAGTAACAGCCTGTCACTCCCTGTACATCACATTAGTCCCATTCATTCTTTACCCTGCACATGTCTCACCATACTGAATGTGCAGGCTCTTTTACCCCAAAGCCTCTTTTACTTCATCCTTTCATCTCGCTTTTGGTTTCCCCTTTCCCCTTCGGTTCTGAAACATAGATCCTTGGAGTTAGTTTCTCTTTGCTCATCCTCTATGTATGTTTCAACCATTTCAGTACATCCTGTTTAGTTGTCTTGGTCAGAGTGTGCATACTACTACATCTCTCTTTCACACTCATTCTGTATATGATCAACCCACTTCATTCCCTATATTTTTCTCGTGCCTTTTATTTTTGACACAGCATTTTGTTATGCATTCAAGGTCCGATAATCACTATTAGGAATACTGTGATTTCAAGCATACTCATTGCTGCCCATTTATGCTTTCCTGCACTCTAAGAACCATACAATCACCTCCACTCACCACCTTGTTTATAAACAGATTAAACAGTTATGATGATATCACATATTGTTGGCTTGTACTTACCTTCATCAAGACCCACTTGCTGTCATCCCTTCCCACTTGTTCATGTGCCCTATTGTTCAGGAAAAAACTCCTTTGTACTGGATGACTTTTCATTTATCCATATATTCTTAGCACTTTAAGGCCGCTTTTTCAACTCTGTTATATGCTTTTTCCGAGTCCGTAATTTATTCTCTCTAATAATTTTTTCTCAAATTCTTTGAGCAAACACTTCATCCAGACATCTTGAACCCACGCTGCTCCTTCCCAGTTAGATGTTTGTGCTTGTTACCACCCTCTCAATCACAACCATCCCAGGCACCTTTCCAGGTATACTACACTGACTCATACTAATATAATTGAAGCATTCACTTTTATCCCTTTTGCCTTTATTTGAGGGCACTTTAGATGCATTTATATTTATGTATATTTTTTTCATATATATTCACCATTTTCCATGTTAGTGAGGTAGCTTCAAGAACAAAGGACTAAGCCTTTCAGGGAAAATCCTCACTTGGCCACCTTCTCTGTTCCTTCTTTTGGAAGATTATAAACTGAAGGGGAGGATTTCCAGCTCCCCGCTCCCTCCCCTTTTAGCTGCCTGCTATGACACGCATTGCTATCCCCTGCTTCAGGGAGGTAGCACCAGGAAAATAGACGAAAAAGGTCACATTCATTCACACTCAGTTTCTAGCTATCATTAGTAATGCACCGATACCACAGCTCCCTATCCACATCCAGGCCCCATAGAACTTCCCATAGTTTATTCCAGACATTTCACATGCCCTGGTTCAGTTCATTGACAGCATGTTGACCCCAGTATATCACCTAGTTCCGATTCATTCTATTCCTTGCACACCTCTCACCCTCCTGTATGTTCAGGCCCCGATTGCATGAAATCTTTATCACTCCATATTATTTATTAATTCATTATACTTAGTCGCTGTCTCCTGCATCAGAGAGGTAGTGCAAGGAAACAGACAAAAGAATGGCCCAACCCACCCACATACTTACATATGTGTGGTTTCAGAAGTGGTAGAGGATGTGTGGATCAGGTGTTTGCTTTGAAGAATGTATGTGAGAAATACTTAGAAAAGCAAATGGATTTGTATGTAGCATTTATGGATCTGGAGAAGGCATATGATAGAGTTGATAGAGATGCTCTGTGGAAGGTATTAAGAATATATGGTGTGGGTGGCAAGTTGTTAGAAGCAGTGAAAAGTTTTTATCGAGGATGAAAGGCATGTGTACGTGTAGGAAGAGAGGAAAGTGATTGGTTCTCAGTGAATGTAGGTTTGCGGCAGGGGTGTGTGATGTCTCCATGGTTGTTTAATTTGTTTATGGATGGGGTTGTTAGGGAGGTGAATGCAAGAGTTTTGGAAAGAGGGGCAAGTATGAAGTCTGTTGGGGATGAGAGAGCTTGGGAAGTGAGTCAGTTGTTCGCTGATGATACAGCGCTGGTGTCTGATTCAATTGAGAAACTGCAGAAGCTGGTGACTGAGTTTGGTAAAGTGTGTGAAAGAAGAAAGTTAAGAGTAAATGTGAATAAGAGCAAGGTTATTAGGTACAGTAGGGTTGAGGGTCAAGTCACTGGGAGGTAAGTTTGAATAGAGAAAAACTGGAGGAAGTAAAGTGTTTTAGATATCTGGGAGTGGATCTGGCAGCAGATGGAACCATGGAAGCGGAAGTGAATCATAGGGTGGGGGAGGGGGCGAAAGTTCTGGGAGCCTTGAAGAATGTGTGGAAGTCGAGAACATTATCTCGGAAAGCAAAAATGGGTATGTTTGAAGGAATAGTGGTTCCAACAATGTTGTATGGTTGCGCGGCGTGGGCTATGGATAGAGTTGTGCGGAGGAGGGTAGACGTGCTGGAAATGAGATGTTTGAGGACAATATGTGGTGTGAGGTGGTTTGATTGAGTAAGTAATAATAAGGTAAGAGAGATGTGTGGTAATAAAAAGAGTGTGGTTGAGAGAGCAGAAGAGGGTGTTTTGAAATGGTTTGGTCACATGGAGAGAATGAGTGAGGAAAGATTGACCAAGAGGATATATGTGTCAGAGGTGGAGGGAACGAGGAGAAGTGGGAGACCAAATTGGAGGTGGAAAGATGGAGCGAAAAAGATTTTGTGTGATCGGGGCCTGAACATGCAGGAGGGTGAAAGGCGTGCAAGGAATAGAGTGAATGAGTGAATGGGAATGATGTGGTATACTGGGGTCGACGTGCTGTCAATGGATTGAACCAGGGCATTTGAAGCGTCTGGGGTAAATCATGGAAAGTTGTGTGGGGCCTGGATGTGGAAAGGGAGCTGTGGTTTTAGTGCATTATTGCATGACAGCTAGAGACTGAATGTGCATGAATGTGGCCTTTGTTGTCTTTTCCTAGTGCTACCTCGCACACATGAGGGGGAATGGGGTTATTTCATGTGTGGCAAGGTTTCGATGGGAATGAATAAAGGCAGACTATGAATTATGTACATGTGTATATATATATATGTCTGTGGGAAAGTTCTGTGGGGCCTGGATGTGGAAAGGGAGCTGTGGTTTTAGTGCATTATTACATGACAGCTAGAGACTGAATGTGAACGAATGTGGCCTTTGTTGTCTTTTCCTAGCGCTACCTCGCACACATGAGGGGAATGGGGTTGTTATTTCATGTGTGGCAAGGTTTCGATGGGAATGAATAAAGGCAGACAGTATGAATTATGTACATGTGTATATATATATATATATGTCTGTGTGTGTATATATATGTATATGTTGAGATGTATAGGTATGTATATTTGCGTTTGTGGATGTGTATGTATATACATGTGTATGTGGGTGGGTTAGGCCATTCTTTCGTCTGTTTCCTTGCGCTACCTCGCTAACGCGGGAGACAGCGACAAAGCAAAATAATAATGATAATAATAATATTATTCATTTATTATACTTAGTCACTGTCTTCTGCTTTAGTGAGATAGCTCTAGGAAACAGATGAAAGAATGGCCAACCTGCCCAAATACACATGTATATACATAAACGCCCCCACACGCACATCTACATACCTATGCATTGCAATGTATACATACATATATATACACAGACATGGTTGTTTAATTTGTTTATGGATGGTGTTGTTAGGGAAGTGAATGTAAGAGTTTTGGAGAGAGGGACAAGTATGCAGTCTGCTGTCGATGAGAGGGCTTGGGAAGTGAATCAGTTGTTGTTCGCTGATGCTACAGTGCTGTTGGCTGATTCGGATGAGAAACTGTAGAAATTGGTGAATGAGTTTGGTAAAGTATGTGAAAGAAGAAAGCTGAGAGTAAATGTGAATAAGAGCAAGGTTGATTAGGTTCAGTAGGGTTGAGGGACAAGTAAATTGGGAGGTAAGTTTGAATGGAGAAAAACTGGAGGAAGTGAAGTGTTTTAGATATCTAGGAGTGGATTTGGCAGCGCAAGGAATCATAGAAGTGGAAGTGAGTCATAGGGTGGGGAAGGAGGCAAAGTTTCTGGGAGCATTGGAAAATGTGCGGAAGGCGAGAACGTTATCTCGGAAAGCAAAAATGGGTATTTTTGAAGGAATAATGGTTCTAACAATGTTATATGGTTACAAGGCATGGGTGATAGATGGGGTTGTGGGGAGGAGGGTGGATGTACTGGAAATGAGATGTTTGAGGACAATATGTGGTGTGAGGTGGTTTGATCGAGTAAGTAATTAAAGGGTAAGAGAGATGTGTGGTAATAAAAAGAGTGTGGTTGAGAGAGCAGAAGAGGGTGTATTGAAATGGTTTGGTCACATGGAGAGAATGAGTGAGGAGAGATTGACCAAGAGGATATATGTGTCAAAGGTGGAGGGAATGAGGAGAAGTGGGAGACCAAATTGGAGGTGGAAGGATGGGAGTGAAAAAAGGTTTTGAGCAGTCGGGGCCTGAACATACAGGAGGGTGAAAGGCGTGCAAGGAATAGATGGATTGGAACAATGTGGTATACCAGGGATGACGTGCTGTCAATGGATTGAACCAGGGCATGTGAAGCGTCTGGGGTAGACCATGGAAAGTTTTGTAGGGCCTGGATGTGGAAAGGGAGCTGTGGCTTCGATGCATTATACATGACAGCTAGAGACTGAGTGTGAACGAATGTGGCCTTTGTTGTCTTTTCCTGGCACTACCTTGTGCACATGCAGGGGGAGGGGGGTTTCATTTCATGTGTGGCGGGGTGACGGCAGGAATGGATGAAGGCAGCATGTATGAATATGTACATGTGTATATATGTATATGTCTGTATAATTTGAAATGTATAGGTATGTATATGTGCGTGTGTTGGCGCTTACGTATATACATGTGTATGTGGGTGGGTTGGGCCATTTCTTTCGTCTGCCTTCTCCAGATCCATAAATGCTACATACAAATCTATTTGTATATTTATATATTTATTTGTATATTTGTATAATTATATATTTATTTATTATACTTTGTCGCTGTCTCCCGCATTAGCGTACACAAGGAAACAGATGAAAGAATGGCCCTACCCACCCACATGCACATGTGTATGCATACACGTCCACACATGCACTTATACATACCTATACATCTCAATGTATACATATATGTACACAGACATATACATATATACACATACATATTCATACTGTCTGCCCTTATTCATTCCCATCGCCACCCTGTCACGCATGAAATGAAAACCCCTTCCCCCCACATGTGCTCGAGGTAGCGCTAGGAAAAGACAACAAAAGCCACATTCGTTCACACTCAGTCTCTAGCTGTCAAGTATAATGCACCGAAACCACAGCTCCCGCGTTAGCGAGGTAGCGCAAGGAAAGAGACGAAAGAATGGCCCAACCCATCCACATACACGTGTATGTACAGACACATCCACACACGCACATATACACACCTATACATCTCAACGTATACATATATACACATGTACATACTTCATACTGTCTGCCCTTAATCATTCCCGTCACCACCCCGCCACACATGAAATGACAACCCCCTCCCCCTGCATGTGCGTGAGGTAGCGCTAGAAAAAGACAACAAAGGCCACATTCGTTCACACTCAGTCTCTAGCTTTCATGTATAATTCACCGAAACCACAGCTCCCTTTCCACATCCAGGCCCCACAAAACTTTCCATGGTTTACCCCAGACGCTTCACATGCCCTGGTTCAATCCATTTATAGCATGTCGACCCCAGTATACCACATCATTCCAATTCACTCTATTCCTTGTGTGTGTGTGAGTAAATGGATTTTCAGTATATGTATGGACTTTGGTGAGGTGACTGAGTACTTGCAGAATGCATGTATGATGCTATTGTTTAAAGGCAAGGGGGATAAAGGTGAGTGTTCACTCTTCAGTGGTATATGTTTATTGAGTTATTGAGTGTACCTGGTAAGTTTTATTGGAGGGTATTGATTGAGAGGTGATGCCATTTACAGACCATCAGATTGATGAAGAGCAGTGTTATTTGAGAAATGTAGAGGATGTGTGGATCAGGTGTTTGCTTTAAAGAATGTGTGTGAAAATCCTTAGGAAAACAGATGGATTTTTAGGTGGCATTTATGGATCTGGAGAAGGCATACGATAGGGTTGGTAGTGATGCTTTGTGGGAGGAAAGCTGATAGAAGCCGTGAGAAATTTTTATTGATAAGGAAGAGAAGAGAGTGAATGGTTCCAAGTGAAGTTTAGTCTGCAGCAGGGATGTATGATGTAACCATGGTTACATATGTTTATGGACTGTATGGTGAGGAGGTAAATATGAAAACCTTGGAGAGAGGGGCGAGGGTACAGTCTTTGGGGGGATGGGAGGGCCTGGGAAGTGAGTCAGTCGTTGTTTGCTGGTGATACAGCACTGAAGGCGGATTCGAGTGTGAAACTGCTGAAGTTGGTGAGTGTGAAGAGTTTGTGAAAGGAAAAGTTGAGTGAATGTGAATAAAAGCAAGGTTATTTGGTTTAGTGGGGTCAAGGGACAGATTAGGTGGGATGTGAGTTTGAATGGAGAAATATTGGAGAAAAGGAAGTGATTTAGATATTTCTTAGAGTGGAAATGGCAGCGAATGGAACAACGGAAGCAGAGTGAGTTAAAGGGTGGGGGGAGGGGGCGAAGGCTGTGGGAGCGATGAAGAATGTGTGGAAAGAGAGAACATTATTGGGAAGACAAAAATGCAAGTGGATATTATTTTTGTAAGCATTTTCACACTAGTGATAGTATGTATTTCAGTGAACTTACTTCATTTTGATTGAATTTATTATGGTTATGATATGTACTGTATGGTGTGTATAATGCTATAGAGCAATCGTTTACCACCAGATGAATTTAAAAGACTAATGTGAGACCAAAACCAACTTCACAAGAGCTGACAGAGAAGTTTCAGAAGAGGGGTAATGAAGATGGTACCAGGATTAAGAGAACTGAGTTACAGGGAAAGGCTAGAGGCTTTAGATTTGATCACCTTAGAAGCATGAGGGGTGACCTGATGACACCATTTAAGTTTTTAAAACATCGATGACATAGTGAACATTCTTTCAAGAGTTGCAGGAATAATGCAACCTGAGGACGTAACATGAAATTAAGCAAGGAACTTGTTAAAAAAGATGTAATTGATTACTTTTGTAGTATAAGATTGGTGGATGAATGGAATAAGATGACTGAGGATGCTGACAGTATACATAAATTTAAGTTGTATGATAGAGAATGTCAAAGAGCTGGGGCCTTAGGAGTGTGAAAATCATTCCCCATATAGCAGTAACATGTAATTACTAACAAAGTGAATGGGAATCATCCCCACATAATATAAACCATAAAAAACAATTGATTAATACATTAGATTATTTTTTTGTATCTTTCAAAGGTCGTGATGATTTGTTATTCACTGTTTTGTATATGTAATTGTTTTTGGTGACTAGAGCTTAATCATCAGTTTATTGAAGTGTTAAGAATGATAGAAGTCATTTTCTGTAGGATTGCCCGCACATTTTGGTGTCCGTGAAGCTTATAGAGTTAACAGTAGACCATCAAGTAGTCTCACTTGGTTTCAGTTTACGAATTGAAGTTCTCATGAATGAATTTAAGTTTTGTTCACTTGTGCCTCAATGTTCCTCCTTTAGAGTAGAAGAAAAGAGGAAACTGGATTATTTTTTAAAAGTTTCATCTCTTGTAGCAGTTTAGAGTGTCGATTTTTGGAATTAGTAAGCCCTTTGCATATGGGCACACCAGAATTGTCTTCTGATTCTGTATCTAAATTCTCAGTCCTCATTTCCAAAGGATTTGTTAGTTTTAATTGGTCAAAAACTGCATCATGACTTTCTTGTTTGTTTTATGAAGAATGGCCTCGTCTTTTCTCCCAAAACCCACACATTCCCATGTTTTGTAACAGATGTTTCCAGCCAGGGATGATGAGAAGGCATTAAGGATCAGTTATGGAGAAGACAGAAAATTTTTCCTGGCAATTAAGGTATTTCTTGTACGATTGCAGTTTTTTGTTTCCCCGCTGGACCTTAGGCTGCAGCCTTTGAGGAATTTTATGCTTGTGAACCTGACCTGTCAGATATATTCATTATTCTTTTTTCTTATACTTGATCGCCGTTTCCCGCGTCAGTGAGGTAGCACCAGGAAACATGAAGAAAGACCCATCCACTTACATACTCACGTGTACATACACGTTCATACACGTACACATACATATCATCATATCCACATACATATGTCTACATACATGTACACAGCCATATACATATATACACATGTACATATTCATACTCACTTGCCTTCATCCATTCTGTGTGCCACCCTGCCCCACAGGAAGCAGCATTGCCACCCCCTGCATCAGCGAGGTAGTGTCAGGAAAACAGACAAAAAAAAAGGCCACATTCGTTCACACTCAGTCTCTAGCTGTCATGTGTAATGCACCAAACCCACAACTCCCTATCCACATCCAGGCCCCACAGACCTTTCCATGGTTTACCCCAGACGTTTCACATGCCCTTGTTCAGCCTATTGACAGCACGTCGACCATGGTATACCACATCATTCCATCTCATTTTTTTCCTTGCACATCTCTCACCCTCCTGCATGTTCTGGCTTCGATTGCTCAAAATATTTTTTACTCCATCCTTCCACCTTCCAATTGGTCTCCCACTTCATGTTCCCTCCACCTCTGACACATATATGCTCTTTGTCAACCTTTCCTCACTCATTCTCTCCATATATCCAAACCATTTCAACACACCTTCTGCTCTCTCACACACACTTTTTATTTCCACACCTCTCACTTGTCCTTTCATTACTTACTTGATCAAAACACCCCATACCAAATATTGAATAAGCATTTCATTTCCAACACATCAACCCTCCTCTGTACAACCCTGTCTATAGCCCATGCCCCACAACCATGTGATATTGTTGGAACTACTATTCCGTCAAACATACCCATTTTTGCTCTGTGAGATAACATGCTCTTTCCACACATTCATTGTCACTCCCAGAACCTTTGCTCCTGCCTCCACCCAATGACTCACTTCCACTTCCATGGTTCCATTCTCTGCTAAGTCCACTCCCAGATATCTAAAACACTTCACTTCATCCAATTTTTCTCCATTCAAACTCACATCCCAACTAACTTGCCCCTCAACCCTACTGAGCCTAATAACCTTGCTCTTATTCACATTTACTCTCAACTTTCTCCTTTCACACACTTTTCCTAACTCAGTCACCAACTGCAGTTTCTCACTCGAATCATCCACCAGTGCTGTATCATCGGCAAACAACAACTGACTTACTTCCCAGGCCCTCTCATCCTCAACAGACTGCATACATGCCCCTCTCTCTAAGACTCTTGCTTTTACTTCTCCAACCCCCATCCATAAACAAATTAAACAACCGTGGGGACAACACACCCCTGCCGCAGACTGACCTTCACTGGGAACCAATCACTCTCCTCTCTTCCTACTCATTGTTTGTGACCATCATATATCTGGTGGTTTGCCAGTGATTATGCTACAGGCTATTGTGACCCTAGTTGGGGATTGTTTTATGTATATTGTTAAGGGACGACATTACAACATAGTGAAGAGAGATTTTAGAGTGACAAGGAAGCTTTTCTAAGTTGCCTGCACCTTTCAAGTGAAGGTCTAGCTGCCTTTCCAACCCAGACTGGACTGCATGATACGTATCCTTGAAGTTTATGACGAGTTTAGAATGACTCTCATGTAAACTAGATCTGTTATTATTCATGATGGATGGACTGATGGCTCACTTGCCATTTTGTTTGTGCCTAAGTTGTTTAAATTGGATTAATGATCCACTTGCTATCTTGAATCCTTTCAGAATTGGCTGAACTGATGGTTTAATGGTTCACTTGACATCTTGTTGTTTGTGGAAATATGAATTAGTTCATTTCCTGGCATATTATTTACCAGTTGTGCATATTTTGTGGATTGCAGGAGATGGAAAAGAACCGGACAACAGTACAAGAGCGAGACCCCTTCAACATGTCACGGTGTCCAGCGAGCATAGACTTTGGCCAGTATGATATCCAGACCTGGTACTCGGCTCCTTATCCTCAAGAGTATGCACGGTGAGGCACAATCCTTGCAATTTTTTATGTTTAAGACTGATAATAACTTCCAGAATTTTTTTTTCCCAGTGGAAGTTTTCATTTTTGGGCCATGGTAAGTAAATGGTATAACATTTTATTTCAGGAGCAATCAGTAGTATATAAGACTTCATTTTTATGTTACAAAAAGCTATTGCATATCAGTCTTATTTCATTGTTTGATATGTTATGGTCATGATACTTGAACTTACTGAAAGATAACTCCATCCTGCCATATTTGGTTTGTGCATTGCAGGTTAAAGGGAATAGTTTTACATACCTTGGTTTTCTGTTCATTCCTGAAGATAGTGAGCAGTTAGTTATGGAATTATTGTGTTTACCAATCTGCTGTCAGTCTCTGATATGGTTTTGCTCTTGACCATATGTTGTTAACCCTTTCAGTCCATTTCTTGAAATTTCTTATTAACTGGTAAGACATATTTTCTTTTAGGTGAACTTGGTCATAGGGCCCTACTAATTTTCCAGGCTCAGTCCTTTAAGGGTTAAGTTGGAAGGTGTGCTTTATTGATATGGATGGGGTGTCTCATATAAGAAGCAACTATAATTAGCACTGTAAAAAGATCCTAGAAAGTTAGCGACATAGCACAATGTGGTTATATGTCTGAACCTGTGGGGACCCTAGTCCTACTTGAGCAGGTTGTCTTCTCCTGCAGTCATTTAGGTTGTAAGACTTACCATTTCAGTATGTATTGATGCTTTATCTCACAAATAACTTAGTTACTTCGTGGAAAGAATCCGAGAGTGCTAGTAACCCTTATACCGTGATGGCAAAAGGTATGACCTTGGTATGCACACCAAATTTAAATGTCTGTACTGCACCAAAAATGGCTAGTTCCCAGTTTTGTCTTGAAATTTTGATATATTGTGTTGATTTATAAGTCAAAAATATAATGGAATTTTTTTTATAAACTAGACCAAAATTTTATTAAAATGATAAACTTTGGTCCAAGGGATTTTTCAGGGCTTGGTCTTGTAAGGGGTAATGTTTACATTAGAAGCAGAATTGAATACTGCTCTTTCATATGGTCACTACTGATAATTATGGAATTAAACGAGGCAAGTTGTTAGAAGCAGTGAAAAGTTTCTATCGAGGATGTAAGGCATGTGTACGTGTAGGAAGAGAGGAAAGTGATTGGTTCTCAGTGAATGTAGGTTTTGGCAGGGGTGTGTGATGTCTCCATGGTTGTTTAATTTGTTTATGGATGGGGTTGTTAGGGAGGTGAATGCAAGAGTTTTGGAAAGAGGGGCAAGTATGCAGTCTGTTGTGGATGAGAGAGCTTGGGAAGTGAGTCAGTTGTTGTTCGCTGATGATACAGTGCTGGTGGCTGATTCATGTGAGAAACTGCAGAAGCTGGTGACTGAGTTTGGTAAAGTGTGTGAGAGAAGAAAGTTAAGAGTAAATGTAAATAAGAGCAAGGTTATTAGGTAAAGTAGGGTTGAGGGTCAAGTCAATTTGGAGGTAAGTTTGAATGGAGAAAAACTGGAGGAAGTAAAGTGTTTTAGATATTTGGGAGTGGATCTGGCAGCGGATGGAACCATGAAAGCGGAAGTGAATCATAGGGTGGGGGAGGGGGCGAAAATCCTGGGAGCCTTGAAGGATGTTTGGAAGTCGAGAACATTATCTCGGAAAGCAAAAATGGGTATGTTTGAAGGAATAGTGGTTCCAACAATGTTGTATGGTTGCGAGGCGTGGGCTATGGATAGAGTTGTGCGGAGGAGGGTGGATATGCTGGAAATGAGATGTTTGAGGACAATATGTGGTGTGAGGTGGTTTGATCGAGTAAGTAATGTAAGGGTAAGAGAGATGTGTGGAAATAAAAAGAGCGTGGTTGAGAGAGCAGAAGAGGGTGTTTTGAAATGGTTTGGGCACATGGAGAGAATGGGTGAGGAAAGATTGACCAAGAGGATATATGTGTCGGAGGTGGAGGGAACGAGGAGAAGTGGGAGACCAAATTGGAGGTGGAAAGATGGAGTGAAAAAGATTTTGAGTGATCGGGGCCTGAACATGCAGGAGGGTGAAAGGCGTGCAAGGAATAGAGTGAATTGCATCAATGTGGTATACCGGGGTCAACGTGCTGTCAATGGATTGAATCAAGGCATGTGAAGCGTCTGGGGTAAACCATGGAAAGTTGTGTGGGGCCTGGATGTGGAAAGGGAGCTGTGGTTTTGGGCATTATTACATGAGAGCTAGAGACTGAGTGTGAACAAATGGGGCCTTTGTTGTCTTTTCCTAGCGCTACCTCGCACACATGAGGGGGGAGGGGAATGTTATTCCATGTGTGGCGGGGTGGCGATGGGAATAGATAAAGGAAGACAGTATGAATTATGTACATGTGTATATATGTATATGTCTGTGTGTATATATATGTGTACATTGAGATGTATAGGTATGTATATTTGCGTGTGTGGACGTGTATGTATATACATGTGTATGGGGGTGGGTTGGGCCATTTCTTTCGTCTGTTTCCTTGCGCTACCTCGCAGATGCGGGAGACAGCGACAAAGCAAAATAAAAAAAACAAATAAGATATAATTCGGAGCCACTTCTTATACAAAATCAAGGAAATGGAACATGTTTACTTCCATGAAAGCCTGAAAGAACTGGAACTTTGTAGTTTACGAAGAGGGTGAGAAAGGTTTATGTTGATCCACGTGTGGCAACAAATTGAAGGTGTAAAGGGAAACATATTGAACCTAAATGCCTCTGAACAAGAAAGATATGGATTTTTTTTAAGTCGGCACCCTCCCCCCCCAAACATACTTAAGATATAGGAGAGCCCATAATTGAAGCTTGAATGGATGTTCACTGTAATGCCCAGAGAAATAGGAAACATGCTTGGAATTATTACAGAAACATTCAAAAGGAAGCTTGACATGGTTGAAAACATTCCCAAATGATCCCAGAATTGATAGTTATTTATGACACGGCAGCAGAGAGGAATAATGTTATTTATCAAACAAGATGTGCCAGGCCTGCCATTATGGTCAAGTCCCATCATAGATACTTGGAGATAGGTGTAGTATACAATAAACTCGATTTAATGAACCCTGATGTAATGGATTTTGGATTCAACAGACTGATCAAATGATAATACATTGATTAATGATAGTATAGAAAATGAAAAAAAAAATAAAAAATCTCATATGCTGCGCCATGTGCATTTCACATCGCACTTGTTTTTGGTAGCATGGGGTATACTCGCTTAGTCTCAGTCTGCCTCAAGCTATCGTGCGGTCAGGTTGTATACAGAGACTTGTGACTTTATTTATTAAGTAATTTTGCAATCCTTACAATTCAAAATGGCATCAAGTGATAGAGGAGTTAAAAGAAAGCGTGTGAACTGTATATCGTATTAAAGAATGCCCATATATTACGTTCAATTTAACGGACTTTCGGCATTAACGGACACCCCCTCCCCTCTGTTAGTCTGTTAAATCGAGGGTTTACTCTCTCTCACACACACACACACATCTGAGAGTGAATTCACCTTATAGAGCCTGATGGAATTATGGTAATATTTCTAAAAAAGACAAAGAATACTTTAGCAAAATCTCTATTAAAGCTATTGCAACAAAACATAAGCCAGTTGAACATAGTAGATATATGTAAAATGACTAATATAACAATGCAATGCAAAGGGGAATCCAAATTAATACCAAAACAACGTAACTAGTCAGCCTAACATTGCATATGATAAAAATATTTGAGAGAGTATAATTCTTAGAACTGTTTCCTCTAGCATATGTTCTAGATATCCTCTAGTAAAAAGGGATGGATTTTGGCATCATCTCAAGAGTTTTAGATTTATTCATGGTGCTCCATTTCACAAAACAGTAAGCAAAGCAGTTTCAAAAATTTACTGACCGATAACAATGGCATCATATATTAGTAAGATCTGAGAGAGAATTGTAAGATGTAAATATTTAGATATTAGATATCTTTTCATGCTAAAAAGAGCCAAATGACTATAAAATTCTAGCACTTTATAAATTTCACAAAATCAGGCAATCTTTTTCCAAGGATAACCATAACTTCTGTCTTATATTTATCAAATACTTCTTTCACTATCTCTCACTGATAAGAAACTGCTTATATTTTCAAAAGCAGTTACAGTCATGTCACTTTCATATGAGCCTACATGCATTTTTTGTGGGGAATGTTTACAGAGCTGTGATCCCAATCCCAAGACTGCATGCTAGCAAAATGGGCATGGGTGTACAACTACCTTAGGTAGATATCCTACTCCTTGTACCCAATAATGTATGCACCTTTTGTAACAGAATCCTTTAGATCCCTTCAGTCCCAATCTCTCCCCACCATATACCTGCAACACACTCCATAGGCCTTTCATATTAACCAGCACAAGTCTAAGGCACATCTTTAATGCTTTAAACTCTTGCTTCTTTTTCATTATTTTATCAAACATCATCATGAAAAGCTATTCCATACATAATTTTTAAACATCTTCATCCCTTAGATATCCATACTCCTCATTCCTCCCCCTACTTCTTACTTTTTAAATGTAGTAGAGGTGTTATTGATACAGTACATGAAGTCCATCTGTTTCCTTGTCAATTAACTTCTTATCGTTACTCACATTATGGAAGCACTTGAGCATCTCTGCTTTCTTCCTTTATCAAGACTTCACGTTATTTGACTCACTCAGGGAACTTAACTGCATTTCACTCTCTAAACCTTATTTTGCAGTTTCTTCCCTTACGTCCTTACTAATATAATTGCATTTCCTCCCAACTGTTCATAATTTTGTCTTATGTCTACTTCATAGCACAAGTTACAGTCTTATGCCATTATATATTTTCTGAGGTATGATTTGTTAAAGGATTCCCTATGTTGCCAGGTTAACAAAATTGTTCCTGTGTGAGTTTTGTCTCAAATACATGAAGAGCGCCTCTATGTTGGGTCGTCATTTAGAGAAGTGCGTTTGGCGTACTCCCCCTGGTACTGAGATCTATCGCAAAGATGGTCTCTCTGTTTTTGAGGTGAGTTAGTAACTATGTGTAGCCCAATATTTATAATGACAATTTTGCAACTATTCCAGGCTAGCTTTGGTCCTGGGTTTATATAGAAATGGTGATATAAGTGATATATATTTCTTTGTTATAAGTACTCCATTACCTCATTTTTTTCTAAAGAGTCCTGTTGTTACCTAAGACCTCTTTCCAGTGGCTTGTATAGCCTTAAGTCATGTTACTTCCAGTAGCAGGGAAATTTGGACTCCTTTGGAATGAGAAATTTAATGATGAAACTTTACTCATATTGATACAGCCTTGCCAAGGGTAACACTTAATGATTATATATTATTATTATTATTTGGAGCTGTGGTTTTGGTGAATTACACTCGCAGCTAGAGACTGAATGTGAACGAATGTGGCCTTTTTTGTCTTTTTTCCTGGCACTACCTTGCTGAAGTGGGGGTTAGCAACATTGTTTCCTGTGTGGCGGGTTAGTTACAGGAATGGATGAAGGCCACCATGAATATGTACATGTATATATGTCTGTGTGTATATGTATGTATATGTTGATATGTGTGTGTATGTATGTATATGTGCATGTATAGGCATTTATGTATATGTATGTGTATATGAGTGGATGGGCCATTCTTCGTCTGTTTCCTGGTGCTACCTCGCTGACATGGAAAACAGCGATTAAGTATAATGATGATGATAATGATAATAATAATGATTATTTTTATTTATTATTTATTTTGCTTTGTCGCTGTCTCCCGCGTTTGCGAGGTAGTGCAAGGAAACAGACGAAAGAAATGGCCCAAGCCACCCCCATACACAATGTATACACACACATGTCCACACACGCAAATATACATACCTATACATCTCAATGTACACATATATATACATATACAGACACATATATACCCATGCACACAATTCACACTGTCTGCCCCCATTCACTCCCATCGCCACCTCGCCACACATGGAATACCTTCCCCCTCCCCCTCATGTATGCGAGGTAGCACTAGGAAAAGACAACAAAGGCCCCATTCGTTCACACTCAGTCTCTAGCTGCCACGCAATAATGCCTGAAACCACAGCTCCCTTTCCACATCCAGGCCCCACACAACTTTCCATGGTTTACCCCAGATGCTTCACATGCCCTGATTCAATCCACTGACAGCATGTCAACCCCGGTATACCACATTGATCCAATTCACTCTATTTCTTGCCCTCCTTTCACCCTCCTGCATGTTCAGGCCCCGATCACACAAAATCTTTTTCACTCCATCTTTCCACCTCCAATTTGGTCTCCCTCTTCTCCTCGTTCCCTCCACCTCCGACACATATATCCTCTTGGTCAATCTCTCCTCACTCATTCTCTCCATGTGCCCAAACCATTTCAAAACACCCTCTTCTGCTCTCTCAACCACGCTCTTTTTATTTCCACACATCTCTCTTACCCTTACGTTACTTACTCGATCAAACCACCTCACACCACACATTGTCCTCAAACATCTCATTTCCAGCACATCCATCCTCCTGCGCACATCTCTATCCATAGCCCACGCCTCGCAACCATACAGCATTGTTGGAACCACTATTCCCTCAAACATACCCATTTTTGCTTTCCGAGATAATGTTCTCGACTTCCACACATTTTTCAAGGCTCCCAAAATTTTCGCCCCCTCCCCCACCCTATGATCCACTTCCGCTTCCATGGTTCCATCCGCTGACAGATCCACTCCCAGATATCTAAAACACTTCACTTCCTCCAGTTTTTCTCCATTCAAACTCACCTCCCAATTGACTTGACCCTCACCCCTACTGTACCTAATAACCTTGCTCTTATTCACATTTACTCTCAACTTTCTTCTTCCACACACTTTACCAAACTCAGTCACCAGCTTCTGCAGTTTCTCACATATATATATATATATATATATATATATATATATATATATATATATATATATATATATATATATATTTTTTTTTTTTTTTTGCTTTGTCGCTGTCTCCCGCGTTTGCGAGGTAGCGCAAGGAAACAGACGAAAGAAATGGCCCAACCCACCCCCATACACATGTATATACATACATCCACACACGCAAATATACATACCTACACAGCTTTCCATGGTTTACCCCAGACGCTTCACATGCCTTGATTCAATCCACTGACAGCACGTCAACCCCGGTATACCACATCGCTCCAATTCACTCTATTCCTTGCCCTCCTTTCACCCTCCTGCATGTTCAGGCCCCGATCACACAAAATCTTTTTCAACATCTTTCCACCTCCAATTTGGTCTCCCTCTTCTCCTCGTTCCCTCCACCTCCGACACATATATTCTCTTGGTCAATCTCTCCTCACTCATTCTCTCCATGTGCCCGAACCATTTCAAAACACCCTCTTCTGCTCTCTCAACCACACTCTTTTTATTTCCACACATCTCTCTTACCCTTACGTTACTTACTCGATCAAACTACCTCACACCACACATTGTCCTCAAACATCTCATTTCCAGCACATCCATTCTCCTGCGCACAACTCTATCCATAGCCCACGCCTCGCAACCATACAACATTGTTGGAACCACTATTCCTTCAAACATACCCATTTTTGCTTTCCGAGATAATGTTCTCGACTTCCACACATTCTTCAAGGCTCCCAGAATTTTTGCCCCCTCCCCCACCCTATGATCCACTTCTGCTTTCATGGTTCCATCCGCTGCCAGATCCACTCCCAGATATCTAAAACACTTCACTTCCTCCAGTTTTTCTCCATTCAAACTCACCTCCCAATTGACTTGACCCTCAACCCTACTGTACCTAATAACCTTGCTCTTATTCACATTTAACTTTCTTCTTTCACACACTTTACCAAACTCAGTCACCAGCTTCTGCAGTTTCTCACATGAATCAGCCACCAGCGCTGTATCATCAGCGAACAACAACTGACTCACTTCCCAAGCTCTCTCATCCCCAACAGTCTTCATACTTGCCCCTCTTTCCGAAACTCTTGCATTCACCTCCCTAACCACCCCATCCATAAACAAATTAAACAACCATGGAGACATCACACACCCCTGCCGCAAACCTACATTCACTGAGAACCAATCACTTTCCTCTCTTCCTACACATACACATGCCTTACATCCTCGATAAAAACTTTTCACTGCTTCTAACAACTTGCCTCCCACACCATATATTCTTAATACCTTCCACAGAGCATCTCTATCAACTCTATCATATGCCTTCTTTCTTTCATACTATTTGCCATTTCCCGCATTAGCGAGGTAGCGTTAATAACAGAGGACTGGGCCTTTGAGGGAATATCCTCACCTTGCCCCCCTTCTCTGTTCCTTCTTTTGGAAAATTGAAAAAAAACGAGAGGGGAGGATTTCCAGCCTCCCGCTCCCTCCCCTTTTAGTCGCCTTCTACGACACGCAGGGAATACGTGGGAAGTATTCTTTCTCCCCTATCCCCTATATATATATATACATATATATATATATATATATATATATATATATATATATATATATATATATATATTTTTTTTTTTTTTTAAACTATTCGCCGTTTCCCGCGTTAGCGAGGTAGCGTTAAGAACAGAGGACTGGGCCTATGAGGGAACATCCTAACCTGGCCCCCTTCTCTGTTCCTTCTTTTGGAAAAAAAAAAAGAGGGGAGGATTTCCAGCCACCCGCTCCCATATATATATATATATATATATATATATATATATATATATATATATATATATATATATATATATATACATATATATATATATATATATATATGCATACATGCTCATACACATACAAATACATTTACATATCAACATATACACATGTACATGCATATACATATACTTTATATACACATGTACATATTCTTACTTGCTCGCCTTCATCCATTCCCGGTTCCACCCTGCCCCACAGGGAACAGCATCACCACACCCTGCATCAGTGAGGTAGTGCGAGGAAACAGAGGAAGAAAGGCCACATCCGTTCCCTCTAAATTCTCTAGCTTGACATCATGTGTGATGCACCAAAACCACAGCTTCCTACAGCCCTTACATTGTGTACTCTTGATGCTTCACATGGCCTGCTTCAGTCCATTGATGGCACTTTGACCCCAGTATACCGCATGGTTCTAATTCATGCACACACACACACACACACACACACACACACACACACACACACACACACACACAACACACACACACACACACACACACACAACACACACACACACACACACACAACACACACACAACACACACACACACACACACACACACACACACACACACACACACTCTAGATAGGACTTTCTGATTTCTTTTCCTTCAACCCTCTTTTGTTGGAGTATAGAAATAAGTTTCAGCACAAACTATTATTTACCTGTATTTGTATATTGGGTCTTTTAGATAGGCGGTATAATGCACCAGCTCAAAAACATGAAGTTGAAATATGTCTTTGTATGCATATATCCAAGTGTATTTCATCCTCTTTAACATTTATGAATCTGCATTTGTTTCTACAGGTAGATGGTAATGTGAGCAAGATATACTGTCAGAACCTGTGCCTATTAGCTAAGCTGTTCCTGGACCATAAAACTTTATATTATGATGTCGAGCCCTTTCTGTTTTACGTCCTTACTCGCAATGATGAGAAGGGCTGCCATCTTGTGGGCTACTTCAGCAAGGAGAAGCTCTCAGCTCTCAAATACAATGTGTCATGCATCATGACCATGCCACAGTACCAGAGACAAGGCTATGGACGCTTCCTCATTGATTTTAGTAAGTAAGAAATAACTACATGATTAATGATGAATGGAAATGCTGTACATTTCATTGATTATAGTAAGGAATAACTACATGATTAATGATGAATAGAAACATGCACATGCAGGAGGGTGAAAGGAGGGCAAGGAATAGAGTGAATTGGAGCGATGTGGTATACAGGGGTTGACGTGCTGTCAGTGGATTGAATCAGGGCATGTGAAGCGTCCGGGGTAAACCATGGAAAGCTGTGTAGGTATGTATATTTGCGTGTGTGGACGTGTGTATGTACATGTGTATGGGGGGGTTTGGGCCATTTCTTTCGTCTGTTTCCTTGCGCTACCTCGCAAACGCGGGAGACAGCGACGAGGTAAAAAAAAAGAAAAAAAAAAAGAAATGATGTACATTGAAAACCCTCATTCACATGCTAACTTTTATTTAAAGTTAGTGTAAAAAATTATCTTTATATCGTTGTAGAATAGTTTACCAGAATTCATGAGATGTTTTGGAAAGATCATATTTCATACAGTAATTAGACGCACAAATTTCGAAAGTACAGCCAAAGCAAGAATATTGGTAGGTGTCTTTCTCTCTACAGGATCTTTTGTTGGCAGTGGGTTTATTAGGATTTCTGAGAAAAGAATTATCTTTTTGAAGTGTGACAGGTTAGCAGTGAGCACATTAACATGAAAGCTGTATTTAAACATGATTTTGGAATGAAAGCTGTAAGGTAAGCCCAGAAAAAGGAAATACAGTTGTCCCCAAAACCACTAGAAACAACTGATTCATTGGCGGTTAACCATTTACATACTGGATAAATATTTATTGTAAGCCTACTCTGCTCGATTATATCTCAGCTGCAGGTGGATATGTTTAGTAGGAATGAGACTGTTTTTGTCTATCTCTATGTTTGGATCATTAGTTGAATATGTAATTGCTTCTTACTTGTATAGAATTCGTACAGCAGATGGACATAATTTGTGAATGCAACATTGCTGCTTTGAATTTTCATATTCTGCAGATAAAACTGGTAAATGTATTTATGGATGGGGTAGTAAGGATCCTTGAGCAAGGGTCGAGTGTGTTGTATTTTGGAGTTGTGGTTAGGGGTCATGGGAGGTGAATCACATGCATTCAGCAGATGACATGGTTATGGTGGCAGAGTCCATAGAGTAACTCTGAAAGCTGTCAGCAGTTTAGGATAATGTGTGAAAGGAGAAAGTTGAGGTAGAGGTTGATCAGAGAGTTGAATAGAAGTATGGTAATGAGGTACAACAGGAGACTAAGGCTGGATTGTTCGAGTAAGTTTGGAGGAAGGTAAGTGCTTTAGGTAGTACCTTGGAAGTGCCCAAACCATGTCAGGTAGGGCAAAGATGGTTTATGGAAGTTATAGTAGTCCTGTAATTACACTGTTATGTAAAAGGAAGTCTAAGGTCTTGATTGCAAAAGAAAGGAAGGGGATGAACATGAAGTGCCATGCGGCAATATTTGGTCTGAGGTGGTTTGATTATGTACGGAATGATAGTGCCTAGAGAGATGTAGTAGTGAGTGCAGTCAGATTGAGAGGGTTTGCAGATAAAGTCTAGACAAATGGAAAAGATTAATGAAGAAAGATTAACTAAGAGGATATATGTGTCATAATTGGAGAGAGCAGAAGAAAGGAAACTGAAGGAGATGGAACATGGAATGAATGAGACTTGAGGGTATCAGGTCCAGAATGTTCAGCAGGGTAAGAGACTTGCATAGGATAGAATGAATTGGATTGATGAGGAATACTGCTGTGTGTAGTCTATTGTATTCTGTCTGTTGGCCGAATCAGGGCATATGAAGTGGTCAAAGTGACAATTTAGTCTTTGAAAGTTGGTTGTGGATGTCATGATCTGGCTTTTGGACATTATACATGAAATGTAGAGATTGCACATGAGACCATTGTTCATATGTTCCTGAAATGACGTTGCTTGTAACTGAAAGGTGGAGTTGGCATTAAAATCAGGGAAAAAGTTAATCTAAAGAATTTGAAGCAATCATTTGGTGAATGAGCTTGCTTCATTGAAGCTTTAGCCTGAAGTCAGTTATTAGTTGAGATGGATTTTACTCCAGGTCATTGGTCTGTTAAGGACATTATCTTGGAACAATAGATTAATTAATCTTATTTATTTATTTATTTTGCTTTGTCGCTGTCTCCCGCGTTTGCGAGGTAGCGCAAGGAAACAGATGAAAGAAATGGCCCAACCCACCCCAATACACATGTATATACATACACGTCCACACACGCAAATATACATACCTATACATCTCAATGTACACATATATATACACACACAGACTTATACATATATACACATGTACATAATTCATACTGTCTGCCCTTATTTATTCCCATCGCCACCTCGCCACACATGAAATAACATTCCCCTCCCCCCTCATGTGTGCGAGGTAGCGCTAGGAAAGACAACAAAGGCCCCATTCGTTCACACTCAGTCTCTAGCTGTCATGTAATAATGCCTGAAACTACAGCTCCCTTTCCACATCCAGGCCCCACAGAACTTTCCATGGTTTACCCCAGACGCTTCACATGCCCTGATTCAATCCATTGATAGCACATCGACCCCGGTATACCACATTGATCCAATTCACTCTATTCCTTGCCCGCCTTTCACCCTCCTGCATGTTCAGGCCCCGATCACTCAGAATCTTTTTCACTCCATCTTTCCACCTCCAGTTTGGTCTCCCACTTCTCATCGTTCCCTCCACCTGCGACACATATATCCTCTTGGTCAATCTTTCCTCACTCATTCTCTCCATGCGCCCAAATCATTTCAAAACACCCTCTTCTGCTCTCTCAACCACGCTTTTTTTATTTCCACACATCTCTCTTACCCTTACATTACTTACTCGATCAAACCACCTCACACCACCTATTGTCCTCAGACATCTCACTTCCAGCACATCCACCCTCCTGCGCACAACTCTATCCATAGCCCACGCCACGCAACCATACAACATTGTTGGAACCACTATTCCTTCAAACATACCCATTTTTGCTTTCCGAGATAATGTTCTCGACTTCCAAACATCCTTCAAGGCTCCCAGGATTTTCGCCCCCTCCCCCACCCTATGATTCACTTCTGCTTCCATGGTTCCATCTGCTGCCAGATCCACTCCCAGATATCTAAAACACTTTACTTCCTCCAGTTTTTCTCCATTCAAACTTACCTCCCAATTGACTTGACCCTCAACCCTACTGTACCTAATAACCTTGCTCTTATTCACATTTACTCTTAACTTTCTTCTTTCACACACTTTACCAAACTCAGTCACCAGCTTCTGCAGTTTCTCACATGAATCAGCCACCAGCGCTGTATCATCAGCAAACAACAAATGACTCACTTCCCAAGCTCTCCCATCCACAGCAGACTTCATACTTGCCCCTCTTTCCAAAACTCTTGCATTCACCTCCCTAACAACCCCATCCATAAACAAATTAAACAACCATGGAGACATCACACACCCCTGCTGCAAACCTACATTCACTGAGAACCAATCACTTTCCTCTCTTCCTACACGTACACATGCCTTACATCCTCGATAAAAACTTTTCACTGCTTTTAACAACTTGCCTCCCACACCATATAATCTTAGTACCTTCTACAGAGCATCTCTATCAACTCTATCATATGCCGTCTCCAGATCCACAAATGCTACATACAAATCCATTTACTTTTCTAAGTATTTCTCACATACATTCTTCAAAGCAAACACCTGATCCACACATCCTCTACCACTTCTGAAACCACACTGCTCTTCCCCAATCTGATGCTCTGTACATGCCTTCACCCTCTCGATCAATACTGAATAAAAAATGAAGATGGGTGTAGTCAAATGCCAGTGTTTGTATCCATGTCAGCAGTTGAAGCAAGTATACTAGAATAGGAAGGCCTTGCCTAAGAGTTGACCAGCATCACAAATGGATTGAATAACTCAGCTACTGGGTCTCAGGTCTTGTGTATGCCATTGGAATGATGCTACCAGACAGTATTACCCAGATTTTGGTTTTGATATTTGTACAGGTTTTATTCACAGGCAGTAGGCCTATTGCAACTTGTATGTGTGAAGATGTGGAAAGCAGTTTGCAGGGATAAACGAGGAGTGGCTGCAGGGGATATGTGGAAGAGTTGTACCTAAAGCAACTAACTGATTGTGATTCAGAGGGAGAGCACAGTTGCAAATAGTATATTTAGCTTTGATTAATCTTAATATATTATATTCAACTCTTAGTTTAGAGATGACGATGCCTGTACTGTATTTACTCAAATATCAGGTGCTCATTTTCCTCAAAAGATTATTACAAAAGTGGGTGCGGCTTACAGTAGAATACAGATTAAAAATTTTTTTCAAAGATTGGCCTCCTCCACTGCCAGATCTGTTGTACACAATTACATTTGGGATATGTTATATGCTCTCCCCAACCTATTTTTTCACTAACATAAATTAGAAATATGTTTTTGATACATAGATCACTTTAAAACAGTTTGCATTGCAGTAATACAAATACAGAATGTTTTGATCGATTATATCCACAGTCCCCCATGCACATTGTTGCCAGATTTTTTGTGATGATACTAAAGTCTTTGCATATCCATTACACATAATTTTCATCACATTGCACATGTGTATGTAGATGGGTTGGGCCATTCTTTCCTCTGTTTCCTTGCGCTACCTCACTAACGCGGGAGACAGCAACTAAGTATAATAAAAGGAAAATAATGTAATGAATAATGAACACCATGCTTTTTTCCAAAGGTCTTAGAATTTAAACATTAACACGCAAGCACTTCCTTTAGTAAACATATTAAGATGCTAAACTTTTTAGATTTAGTGTGTCATAGCATTCATATTGTGATTATTATATTGTACTATATGTGTACATGGATGGGTTAGGCCATTCTTTCGTCGGTTTCCTTGCGCTACCTCACTAACACGGGAGACAGCGACAAAGTATAATACAAAAAAAATGGGGAGGAAGTTTTACACTCATGGGACCCCATTTCCTGAACGTTCTTTACAATCATACAACTTCCTAAATTTGTCTGCTGTTTGCAGTACCCTTCCTCAGTCATCTTATTTCATTCATCCAGGACTCTTATACCATAGAATTACTTCTTTACATCTCTTTTAACAAGTTTGTTGCATAATTTCTTGTTATGTCCTCTGTTTGTTTAATTCCTACATATGTGGAAGAACTGTTTACTATCTATTTCATCAGTCTGTTTTACAGACTGAAAAGTTGTGATGAGATCATGTTTTTCTGTCCGTGCATTAGGATTTAAGATAAACAAATAGATAGCATCTCCTTACAGACTTTTCCTCTGCCTATCAAGTTTTTAGCTAAGTATTGAAAATGTTCTCATGTGATTTTATTTTAACCCTTCCAAAATGAGCTAGAGTCCAGCATCAGTTAGTTTTACCATTGTCATTGAAAACTGTCAGTCATCATAAAACTGGTTGTGTTTATACAATAATGAGAGTGGATGAAAGCTTTATTTTACCATATGGCGATGATTATTAATGTATTTAGGTAATACACAGAGCAGCATACTGTACTGTATGCTGCACTGTATGTGAGAAATTATGTTTAGAAATATTAAAGGGTAGGATAGGCCATTTTGATAACTGTTTCTTTCTCTACACTTTGAATCTTCAGAACTCTCCACCCTCCCATGTCTGTCTCAGCAACTGTGACCTCTCACGTATTAAAAGACAGGTTTTTCACTTTCTCCAAAATTCATAATTACTTTCCCCTGTCTTCTTTTTCCTTACTCATTAACTTCTTTACATTTCAATTAAGGCTTGGTCTTGATGTTGACATTAGTGTGTGACTGGAACCTCCAGCATAGAATAAAAAAGAAATGCCTTTTTTTGTAAATATGTATCAGGTTGCTAAACTTTTTAAGTTACATGCTTCTCAGACAGTGAGGTTGACACAGCTTCTTTTGTTCATGCACTCAGATGTAATATTTACCTTGTGAGGTTTTGGCTAAGTACACTGTATTAAAGATTTCCTCTTTAAGATTGGTACTGGAAGGAGAGAAATGGAGAAGAATGTGTGAATGATGTATGGGAGTGAGGCATGTAAGGACAAGGATAAGTGGAGACTTTTGCTGTGGTCATACTCTTGGTGGGAGTTCCTAGTTACTACAGTACTTTCTCTTTTCTGAGCTAAACAAAGTTTGTCATTTAGTCAGGTGTCATAGGATATGTTCCAAAGCCTGGGATTCATGTTGCTAGCTTGTCATGGTACACTCTATCTTGTCTGACATTTTTCAAGTACAGTGACCAAAACCGATCACAATAATCAAGGTGGGGACACATCAGTGAAATGTTTTCCTTTTTTCACTGCGTCTGTGCTTTGCGTGTTTGGCTTTAGGTCATATAAGATTATTATGCCCACTCATTCACATTTTGTAGCTCAGCAGTATTGATACTACAGCTCGCTTTCCCGGTTTTACTGCTGCTGTGTAAAACTTTGCATTTATGGATGGTAAAGTTTGTTTGCCACCTGTGAGCAGTCTATCAGTTTGTCAGCTTGAAGACATAGATATTCAATGCCTGTTAAGCATTATTTCCCAGCTTAAGTAACTTTTCTGGACACTAATATCTTACTGTGGAGCCTGTTATCAGTGTCATTGATATATTTGAGAAAGAGACCTGGTCTCAAGACTGTTCCTTGTGACACACCACTTTGACAAGTGGAACTATTTAGAATATAACAATATCTGTTTATGGCCAGTCTTCCAATTTGTTAACCACCGATTACAACCTGATATTTACCATTTGACTTAACTTTGCTAGTGATCTGTAGTACAGGAAATAATCAAATTAATCTGAAAATCATAAGTTTATGACACCAGCTGTGTACTCTTATTTTACATGCTGATTATATCTAAAGAAATGAAACAGATTTGTCATACATAGATAATTTCATGAAACCCATGCAGCAAATTGTTGGACTGTGGCATGGATTGTCATCTTTGGGGTCACATTCTTTAGATACTTTTTTTTCAGCTTTGTATGATTCCTTTCTTTCTCATAACTTATGATTTCACTAAGTCTACCCCTGGCTCCATGGACCTTCATTTATGGTCTTCTGAACGAAGAATCAATTGTTTACTTTTGTTTCAAAAATTCTGCAATGTATTTATAAATGTACAGTACTTCAGAGCTGTGTGACAAAGTGATGTAGGTTTTGTTTCAGGGTTATGAAGAGAGCTTTTGGTAAATGTGAATTAATATCTTTGTAGGAATGCAGGCTTTATGTAAGAATTTTCATTTTTGCTTACATGATTCTGTTTCTTCAATAAGTAGTATGAAATAAAACATCATACGTAAGAAACCCTTTCCAAACAATTATCTCCAGTAGGCAATTGGATACAGTGTTTTGATTTTTATGTTTCCTTCCTTTTAAACTTCTTAAAATGTTAAACATATAAGATATACTATTTTTTTATTAGTATTCTTGTCTGCTCAACTGTATCTTGTAAAGGAATATGCAGGCTGTTTGTGATACTGTAGCATGAGGTGCTTGTGTCTGTGGTTTTGAAATTTGTACTTCATGAGATGCAATGATGAATTTCTTTGCTGCATCAACTAAACTTATTATGAAGGGGTTTTCTTTCTCAGAATAGTCTTTTAAGAAAAATTTGACCATGTTAGAGTTAGAACTTTTGCCTATTTCTTTCAGAAAAATTAGACCATGTTAGAGTTAGAACTTTTGCATATAGTCCTCAGAATAAACTTTTCACCAAATCACAGTTGGATCTCTTTAAGATAAGGTTATAGGCAAGTTGCTGTTGACTGTGAGTTGCCAGAATATTGAATATTGCTAAAGGTGAGTCTTATGGGGATTCATCTTGAGCATTGTAGGGTGAGTATAGGGAATGATGAGACTTAACCATGAGTAGATATTTTAGTATATGATTTCAGTACATCATTGTACTCTTAAATTTTGTGGTCAAATGTTAAATTTTGTGGTAAAATGTTCAGGTCCAGGCATGAATGAAGATATTTCTCCCAGCTTACTATTAAATTTTTGACACACATATGACATTAGTTTCTTGGTTCTCTGATGCATGAAACTGTTATGGGAATGCCAGTAGAATGACATCCTAATGGTGGACTCTGTCCTGGTGCCAAAGATATTTGTTTTGGGATCTTGAATCCTTCAAGCCTTAGATGGGAAGTATTGCATCTTAATAATTATGAAATGCTTTTGTTTAATGATATGTTTAGGGCAGCATGGGAAATTTATATTCATATAGTCTATAAATGGATAACTAGATTGGCGATAAACTGTTTGCTGTGGTTGCTGGGGCTTCCTTCCCCCTCCAAACTTTATAATCCATTGGCCAAAATATGTCAAGGAAAGATACAGCTAATGCACCCTGGCTTGTCCATTCATGGACCTGAAAAATCTCATCCTTAGCTCAGTGAAATTGACCAGAAGATTTGGAATTTTTTTTTTTCAAATTCTTGTTTTTATATGCAAAGTGGTTCACTTATAAGTTTTACTGTAATTATTATTTACTTTAGGTGATATTCCATTATAGAACTTTTAAGTCAAAATCTATTGTCAGTACTAGTTTCTCTCTACTTCCCATAGCAAGTAATTTATGAATTAGCATAACAGGAGAACTTAGTGTATAGAAAACAGATGATTAAGATTTGCATTTATTTCAGGTTACTTGTTATCCAAACGAGAAGGGCAGCCTGGTACACCTGAGAAGCCCCTCTCGGACTTGGGTCGTGTATCCTACACTTCATATTGGAAGTCTGTTATACTGGAGTACCTTTATCATATGCGGGACCATAATTCCTTTAGTATTCAAGAGGTGGTGAAGGAGAAGGCCATGTACCCTGCTGATGTGGCTTACACTCTGAATATACTTGGATTTTTTAAGAGAGATATGAATGGCCAGTAAGTTATAAGGAACTTTGCTCAGCAGTAATGATAATGAAAGGCTTACAATGATAATGAAAATGATAATGCATTTAGGTGGTATATGAGGATAGGGGATAGGGGAGAAAGAATACTTCCCACGTATTCCCTGCGTGTCGTAGAAGGTGACTAAAAGGGAAGGGAGTGGGGGGGCTGGAAATCCTCCCCTCTCGGTTTTTTTTTAATTTTCCAAAAGAAGGAACAGAGAAGGGGGCCAGGTGAGGATATTCCCTCAAAGGCCCAGTCCTCTGTTCTTAACGCTACCTCGCTAACGCGGGAAATGGCAAATAGTTTGAAAGAAAGAAAAGATGAGGACAACATATAGAAATGATGTTTAGACCCCTTTTTTATGTAGAAAAGAATACAGGGAGTACAGGAATTGTGGTTTATGCATCCTTATTATAGATAAAGTCTAAAAGATTTAATGAAATTTTGGTATCACCCAAAGCAAAGACCAAGTTTAACTCAACATTTGTTCATCTTATAGCATGTTGCTGAAAAGTAGGAAGGCCTTTGCTTTAGTGTAAATTTGTTCTTTCATTTTCTTGACACTGTTCACCTCTTTACAAAGCGTTTATTATTCTTTCATTATTGTATTTATTCATTATACTTGATCACTATTTTCTGTGTCAGCGAGGTGGTGTCAGGAATCATTAGAAATGAAGAACTACCCATCCACTCATATACACATGTACTTGAATAAACGCCCATTTTTTTTTTTTTGCCGCTGTCTCCCGCGTTTGCCAGGTAGCGCAAGGAAACAGACGAAAGAAATGGCCCAACCCACCCCCATACACATGTATATACATATGTCCACACATGCAAATATACATACCTACACAGCTTTCGATGGTTTACCCCAGACGCTTCACATGCCCTGATTCAATCCACTGACATTACGTCAACCCCGGTATACCACATCGATCCAGTTCACTCTATTCCTTGCCCTCCTTTCACCCTCCTGCATGTTCAGGCCCCGATCACACAAAATCTTTTTCACTCCATCTTTCCACCTCCAATTTGGTCTCCCACTTCTCCTCGTTCCCTCCACCTCCGACACATATATCCTCTTGGTCAATCTTTCCTCACTCATTCTCTCCATGTGCCCAAACCATTTCAAAACACTCTCATCTGCTCTCTCAACCACGCTCTTTTTATTTCCACACATCTCTCTTACCCTTACGTTACTTACTCGATCAAACCACCTCACACCACACATTGTCCTCAAACATCTCATTTCCAGCACATCCATCCTCCTGCGCACAACTCTATCCATAGCCCACGCCTCGCAACCATACAACATTGTTGGAACCACTATTCCTTCAAACATACCCATTTTTGCTTTCCGAGATAATGTTCTCGACTTCCACACATTCTTCAAGGCTCCCAGGATTTTTGCCCCCTCCCCCACCCTATGATCCACTTCCGCTTCCATGGTTCCATCTGCTGCCAGATCCACTCCCAGATATCTAAAACACTTTACTTCCTCCAGTTTTTCTCCATTCAAACTCACCTCCCAGTTGACTTGACCCTCAACCCTATTGTACCTAATAACCTTGCTCTTATTCACATTTACTCTTAACTTTCTTCTTTCACACACTTTACCAAACTCAGTCACCAGCTTCTGCAGTTTCTCACATGAATCAGCCACCAGCGCTGTATCATCAGCGAACAACAACTGTCTCACTTCCCAAGCTCTCTCATCTCCAACAGACTTCATACTTGCCCCTCTTTCCAAAACTCTTGCATTCACCTCCCTAACAACCCCATCCATAAACAAATTAAACAACCATGGAGACATCACACACCCCTGCCGCAAACCTACATTCACTGAGAACCAATCACTTTCCTCTCTTCCTACACGTACACATGCCTTACATCCTCGATAAAAACTTTTCACTGCTTCTAACAACTTGCCTCCCACACCATATATTCTTAATACCTTCCACAGAGCATCTCTATCAATTCTATCATATGCCTTCTCCAGATCCATAAATGCTACATACAAATCCATATGCTTTTCTAAGTATTTCTCACATACATTCTTCAAAGCAAACACCTGATCCACACATCCTCTACCACTTCTGAAACCACACTGCTCTTCCCCAATCTGATGCTCTGTACATGCCTTCACCCTCTCAATCAATATCCTCCCATATAATTTACCAGGAATACTCAACAAACTTATACCTCTGTAATTTGAGCACTCACTCTCATCCCCTTTGCCTTTGTACAATGGCACTATACACGCATTCCGCCAATCCTCAGGCACCTCACCATGAGTCATACATACTTTAGATAACCTTACCAACCAGTCAATAATACAGTCACCCCCTTTTTTATATATATATATATATATATATATATATATATATATATATATATATATATATATATATATATATATATATGTTTGATCGAGTAAGTAATGTAAGGGTAAGAGAGATATGTGGAAATATAAAGAGCATGGTTGAGAGAGCAGAAGAGGGTGTTTTGAAATGGTTTGGGCACATGGAGAGAATGAGTGAGGAAATATTGACCAAGAGGATATATGTGTCGGATGTGGAGGGAACGAGAAGTGGGAGACCAAATTGGAGGTGGAAAGATGGAGTGAAAAAGATTTTGAGTGATCGGGGCCTGAACGTTCAATGCAGGAGGGTGAAAGGAGGGCAAGGAATAGAGTAAATTGGATCGATGTGGTACACCGGGGTTGACGTGCTGTCAGTGGATTGAATCAGGGCATGTGAAGCGTCTGGGGTAAACCATGGAAAGTTGTGTGGGGCCTGGATGTGGAAAGGGAGCTGTGGTTTCAGGCATTATTGCATGACAGCTAGAGACTGAGTGTGAATGAATGGGGCCTTTGTTGTCTTTTCCTAGTGCTACCTCGCACACATGAGGGGGGGAGGGGGATGGTATTCCATGTGTGGCGAGGTGGCGATGGAAATGAATAAGGGCAGACTGTGAATTGTGTGCATGGGTATATATGTATGTGTCTGTGTGTATATATATATGTGTACATTGAGATGTATAGGTATGTATATTTGCGTGTGTGGACGTGTATGTATATACATTGTGTATGAGGGTGGGTTGGGCCATTTCTTTCGTCTGTTTCCTTGCGCTACCTCGCAAACGCGGGAGACAGCGACAAAGCAAAATAGATAAAAATAAAAATATATGTGTGTGTGTGTGTGTGTGTATTTGGGTAGATGGGCCATTCTTCCTCTGTTTCCTGGTGCTACCTCGCTGATGCTGGAAACAGAGATTATGTATAATGGATGAGAGAGCTTGGGAAGTGAGTCAGTTGTTGTTCGCTGATGATACAGCGCTGGTGGCTGATTCATGTGAGAAACTGCAGAAGCTGTTGACTGAGTTTGGTAAAGTGTGTGAAAGAAGAAAGTTGAGAGTAAATGTGAATAAGAGCAAGGTTATTAGGTACAGTAGGGTTGAGGGTCAAGTCAGTTGGGAGGTAAGTTTGAATGGAGAGAAAATGGAGGAAGTAAAGTGTTTTAGATATCTGGGAGTGGATCTGGCAGCAGATGAAACCATGGAAGCGGAAGTGAATCATAGGGTGGGGGAGGGGGCGAAAATTCTGGGAGCCTTGAAGAATGTGTGGAAGTCGAGAACATTATCTCGGAAAGCAAAAATGGGTATGTTTGAAGGAATAGTAGTTCCAACAATGTTGTATGGTTGCAAGACGTGGGCTATGGATAGAGTTGTGCGCAGGAGGGTGGATGTGCTGGAAATGAGATGTTTGAGGACAACATGTGGCGTGAGGTGGTTTGATTGAGTAAGTAATGTAAGGGTAAGAGAGATGTGTGGAAATAAAAAGAGTGTGGTTGAGAGAGCAGAAGAGGGTGTTTTGAAATGGTTTGGTCACATGGAGAGAATGAGTGAGGAAAGATTGACCAAGAGGGTATATGTGTCGGAGGTGGAGGGAACGAGGAGAAGTGGGAGACCAAATTGGAGGTGGAAAGATGGAGTGAAAAAGATTTTGAGTGATCGGGGCCTGAACATGCAGGAGGGTGAAAGGCATGCAAGGAATAGAGTGAATTGGAACGATGTGGTATACTGGGGTTGACATGCTGTCAATGGATTGAAGCAGGGCATGTGAAGCGTCTGGGGTAAACCATGGAAAGTTGTGTGGGGCCTGGATGTGGAAAGAGGGCTGTGGTGTGGTTGCATTATTACATGACAGCTAGAGACTGAGTGTGAATGAATGTGGCCTTTGTTGTCTTTTCCTAGCACTACCTCGCACACATGAGGGGGTAGGGGGATGTTATTCCATGTGTGGCGAGATGGTGATGGGAATAAATAAAGGCAGACAGTATGAATTATGTACATGTGTATATATGTATATGTCTGTGTGTGTATGTATATGCATACATTGAGATGTATAGGTATGTATATTTGTGTGTGTGGACGTGTATGCATGTGTATATACGAGTTGCACCAGTCAGATGCATTGATGTCAAGGTCAGGCTAGCATTGCCACCATTGCTTTTATGTGTGCTAGGACTACCTTTTCTTCCTTCATCTTGAACATTTCATTATATGTTGGCTTTCAGTGCTGAAAGAGTCGCTGTCCTTAAAATTGCTTTCCACACTCTCTGAAGACAAAGCATCATTGTCAAATAACTCGGAAACAACTTTTGCAGGGTCCTCTGAATCTAGCTGAAAGCTACTGCATTTCTTTTGTAGAAAATTCATGAGAATGTGTTTTCACTGGCATAGTTAAATGATGAATGACTGGAGAGAAGTTATTGTACACTATGAGCCAGTTAACTATCCAGGCCCATTGGGTGGCATTGAAACAGAGGTGCAAAACTTGATGCGTTAGTTATGATACAAAAGAATATAATTGAAAGGAATTCAAACAGCAACAGAACACTGGGTCCTTTTGAGGCAGTTTGTGATCGTGGAATATATCAGAAATTCGCAAAATAGTGTGGTAAGGTGGAAGTTACATAGATAATTCAAAGAGAAAAACCTGAAAAATGTCATTTTGACTATGGAGGTGCAAATAGTGAAATTTGTAGACTTGAAATGAAATATATATCGTGTATTCTTAAACTTGACTAATGTACTGCTTTCAACCACTCTATTAAGCAAGTTCTTCTGTACGTTAACAGTCTTGTTGAAGAAAAAGTACATTGCTTCGTTCGAGATAAATCGTTTGCCACAGATTTGTATCCATTACTAAGAGTAAAATTGGATGAACGTAATTTACTGGATAAAGATAATTATCAATGCTTTTAATCATTTTGAATAATTGTATTAGATCACCTCTGTACCTTCTATTTTCTAAGCTAAATAGATTCAAATTGTATGATCTCATCTTGTTGGATTTGTTTCTCAGTCTGGGAATCACCTAGGTAGCTTGACTCTATACTTTTCCAGTATTTTTTTTTTTTTTTTTTGTTACCAAAACTGAATCCAATATTCAAGATGTGGATGAACCAATGAATTGTTAAGTTTACTAGTAAGGATGATTTCCTTGGATAAAGAGGATTCATTCATCTCATGTAGATTTATGTCTGGAGGAGATAAGAGAATGGGAGCTTAGCTGTGCTTTCTAAGCATTATACATGACAGCTAGAAAGTGAGTACTAGTAGATGAGGCTATTGTTCATCTGCTCATGATGCTACCTCGCTAAGGTTGGAGAAGCAGTTGTGTATATATAAAACGTAACATTAAGTTAGAGAATTATTTGTTAGTAATGGGAATGCTTTATGTTTGTGCAGGATGGTGGTGAGTATTGACTGGGCAGTTGTGGGTGAACACTACCAGAAACAACTCAACAATCCTCGACGGTTGAGACTAGATCCAGAAGCTCTCCGTTGGTCACCACTAATGGCTGGTCACAATAGTTCTACCCATCAAGACTCGGATGAGGTGGGTGTCTTCTTACAGGAATTTATCATTCAGGAATATGACTTAGGAAAGGGTGAAAGTTTGTTGGATATGTGTGCTAAATAGGAATTTTTGGTTACAGAAGTGTTTTAATCCCAATTTATCTCAAAAAATGGCTTGATATAGCAAATTTGGAAAGTTTACATCATGATTTTGCAATGGAAAGTAAATTAAGAGTATCTTTTGGATGCTAAAATGAAAAGTAGCTTGAAAGGGACTAAGTATAATTTTACTTAGGTAGACATAGGGTAAGAGTTGAATTTTTCGTTAACATAACATTGGGATGTCTGGTCAGCATTTTGAGACTTAATCTGAAAATACAGATATGATAATTAAAGCGTTGAAAAAAGATCTAGTTTGCAAGCTTGGTTACTCTCATATAAAAATATGTAGGAGTAAAGTGATGTGGTTTGATGATTTTGTGTGTGCTGCTGGTGAGATATCTAGGATTCAAGGGAAAGGATTGAAAAGAACAAATAATTGTGAGGAAGAGTTGAGATATATATATATATATATATATATATATATATATATATATATATATATATATATTTTTTTTTTTTTTTTTTTTTTTTATACTTTGTCGCTGTCTCCCGCGTTTGCGAGGTAGCGCGAGGAAACAGACGAAAGAAATGGCCCAACCCCCATACACACGTACATACACACGTCCACACACGCAAATATACATACCTACACAGCTTTCCATGGTTTACCCCAGACGCTTCACATGCCTTGATTCAATCCACTGACAGCACGTCAACCCCTGTATACCACATCGCTCCAATTCACTCTATTCCTTGCCCTCCTTTCACCCTCCTGCATGTTCAGGCCCCGATCACACAAAATCTTTTTCACTCCATCTTTCCACCTCCAATTTGGTCTCCCTCTTCTCCTCGTTCCCTCCACCTCCGACACATATATCCTCTTGGTCAATCTTTCCTCACTCATTCTCTCCATGTGCCCAAACCATTTCAAAACACCCTCTTCTGCTCTCTCAACCACGCTCTTTTTATTTCCACACATCTCTCTTACCCTTACGTTACTTACTCGATCAAACCACCTCACACCACACATTGTCCTCAAACATCTCATTTCCAGCACATCCATCCTCCTGCGCACAACTCTATCCATAGCCCACGCCTCGCAACCATACAACATTGTTGGAACCACTATTCCTTCAAACATACCCATTTTTGCTTTCCGAGATAATGTTCTCGACTTCCACACATTTTTCAAGGCTCCCAAAATTTTCGCCCCCTCCCCCACCCTATGATCCACTTCCGCTTCCATGGTTCCATCCGCTGACAGATCCACTCCCAGATATCTAAAACACTTCACTTCCTCCAGTTTTTCTCCATTCAAACTCACCTCCCAATTGACTTGACCCTCAACCCTACTGTACCTAATAACCTTGCTCTTATTCACATTTACTCTTAACTTTCTTCTTCCACACACTTTACCAAACTCAGTCACCAGCTTCTGCAGTTTCTCACATGAATCAGCCACCAGCGCTGTATCATCAGCGTACAACAACTGACTCACTTCCCAAGCTCTCTCATCCCCAACAGACTTCATACTTGCCCCTCTTTCCAGGACTCTTGCATTTACCTCCCTAACAACCCCATCCATAAACAAATTAAACAACCATGGAGACATCACACACCCCTGCCGCAAACCTACATTCACTGAGAACCAATCACTTTCCTCTCTTCCTACACGTACACATGCCTTACATCCTCGATAAAAACTTTTCACTGCTTCTAACAACTTGGAGAGAGGTGGGTGATTATTGGTGCATATGCACCTGGGCATGAGAAGAAAGATCATGAGAGGCAAGTGTTTTGGGAGCAGCTGAATGAGTGTGTTAGCGGTTTTGATGCACGAGACCGGGTTATAGTGATGGGTGATTTGAATGCAAAGGTGAGTAATGTGGCAGTTGAGGGAATAATTGGTATGCATGGGGTGTTCAGTGTTGTAAATGGAAATGGTGAAGAGCTTGTAGATTTATGTGCTGAAAAAGGACTGATGATTGGGAATACCTGGTTTAAAAAGCGAGATATACATAAGTATACTTATGTAAGCAGGAGAGATGGCCAGAGAGCGTTATTGGATTACGTGTTAATTGACAGGCGTGCGAAAGAGAGACTTTTGGATGTTAATGTGCTGAGAGGTGCAACTGGAGGGATGTCTGATCATTATCTTGTGGAGGCTAAGGTGAAGATTAGTAAGGGTTTTCAGAAAAGAGGAGTGAATGTTGGGGTGAAGAAGGTGGTGAGAGTAAGTGAGCTTGGGAAGGAGACCTGTGTGGGGAAGTACCAGGAGAGACTGTGTACAGAATGGAAAAAGGTGAGAACAGTGGAAGTAAGGGGAGTGGGGGAGGAATGGGATGTATTTAGGGAATCAGTGATGGATTGCGCAAAAGATGCTTGTGGCATGAGAAGAGTGGGAGGTGGGCTGTTTAGAAAGGGTAGTGAGTGGTGGGATGAAGAAGTAAGAGTATTAGTGAAAGAGAAGAGAGAGGCATTTGGACGATTTTTGCAGGGAAAAAATGCAATTGAGTGGGAGAAGTATAAAAGAAAGAGACAGGAGGTCAAGAGAAAGGTGCAAGAGGTGAAAAAAAGGGCAAATGAGAGTTGGGGTGAGAGACTATCAGTAAATTTTAGGGAGAATAAAAAGATGTTCTGGAAGGAGGTAAATAGGGTGCGTAAGACAAGGGAGCAAATGGGAACTTCAGTGAAGGGCGTAAATGGGGAGGTGATAACAAGTAGTGGTGATGTGAGAAGGAGATGGAATGAGTATTTTGAAGGTTTGTTGAATGTGTCTGATGACAGAGTGGCAGATATAGGGTGTTTTGGTCGTGGTGGTGTGCAAAGTGAGAGGGTTAGGGAAAATGATTTGGTAAACAGAGAAGAGGTAGTAAAAGCTTTGCGGAAGATGAAAGCCGGCAAGGCAGCAGGTTTGGATGGTATTGCAGTGGAATTTATTAAAAAAGGGGGTGACTGTATTGTTGACTGGTTGGTAAGGTTATTTAATGTATGTATGACTCATGGTGAGGTGCCTGAGGATTGGCGGAATGCGTGCATAGTGCCATTGTACAAAGGCAAAGGGGATAAGAGTGAGTGCCCAAATTACAGAGGTATAAGTTTGTTGAGTATTCCTGGTAAACTATATGGGAGGGTATTGATTGAGAGGGTGAAGGCATGTACAGAGCATCAGATTGGGGAAGAGCAGTGCGGTTTCAGAAGTGGTAGAGGATGTGTGGATCAGGTGTTTGCTTTGAAGAATGTATGTGAGAAATACTTAGAAAAGCAAATGGATTTGTATGTAGCATTTATGGATCTGGAGAAGGCATATGATAGAGTTGATAGAGATGCTCTGTGGAAGGTATTAAGAATATATATATATATATATATATATTTTTTTTTTTTTTTTTGTCGCTGTCTCCTGCGTTTGCGAGGTAGCGCAAGGAAACAGACGAAAGAAATGGCCCAACCCACCCCCATACACATGTATATACATACCTACACAGCTTTCCATGGTTTACCCCAGACGCTTCACATGCCCTGATTCAATCCACTGACAGCACGTCAACCCCGGTATACCACATCGATCCAATTCACTCTATTCCTTGCCCTCCTTTCACCCTCCTGCATGTTCAGGCCCCGATCACACAAAATCTTTTTCACTCCATCTTTCCACCTCCAATTTGGTCTCCCACTTCTCCTCGTTCCCTCCACCTCCAACACATATATCCTCTTGGTCAATCTTTCCTCACTCATTCTCTCCATGTGCCCAAACCATTTCAAAACACCCTCTTCTGCTCTCTCAACCACGCTCTTTTTATTTCCACACATCTCTCTTACCTTTACGTTACTTACTCGATCAAACCACCTCACACCACACATTGTCTTCAAACATCTCATATCCAGCACGTCCATCCTCCTGCGCACAACTCTATCCATAGCCCACACCTCGCAACCATACAACATTGTTGGAACCACTATTCCTTCAAACATACCCATATATATATATATATATATATATATATATATATATATATATATATATATATATATATATATTTTTTTCTTTTTCTTTCAAACTATTCGCCATTTCCCGCATTAGCGAGGTAGCGTTAAGAACAGAGGACTGGGCCTTGAGGGAATACCCTCACCTGGCCCAATTCTCTGTTCCTTCTTTTGGAAAACTAAAAAAAAAAAACGAGAGGGGAGGATTTCCAGCCCCCCGCTCCCTCCCCTTTTAGTCGCCTTCTACGACTCGCAGGGAATACGTGGGAAGTATTCTTTCTCCCCTATCCCCAGGGATAATATATATATATATATATATATATATATATATATATATATATATATATATATATATATATATATAATATATATATATATATTAGGAGACATTGGGTATTACTGAGGTGAAATATGAATAGTCAACAGCTTGTGGAGTTGTGTGCAGAAAATGGTATGGTGATTAGGAATACCTGTTTTTTTTGTTTTTTTTTTTTAAAGGGACATGCATGGATATACATCAGTGAGTAGGGAACCTGGTCAGAGAGAAGTGTTGGACTCTGTACAAATTTATAGGTGTGCAAAAGATAGACTCCTAGATGTTAATGTGTTGGGAGGGGAAACTAATATGAATGAGAAGAGGGTGAGAAAGAAATGAGCTTGGAAAAAAGAGGTGTGTGTGTGTGTGTGTGAAATACTAGAAGAGATTGGGTATAGAATAGCTAAAGTTGTAAGCAAATGAAGCAAGGGGAATGGGAGATATTTAGTGAAGCAGTGATAGCATGTGCAAGAGATATGGGATATGGGCAGTTGAGAAATTGGTATTAATTGGCGGGGTGATTGTTCCCTCCACTTCTGATGCATATATCCTCTTTGTCCTCTATCCTCATGTTCTTAACACTACCTCACTAATATGGGAAATTACAAATATATATGAAATAAAATATATGTGGTTTGATTGACTAAGTAATGAAAGGGTAAAAGATATGTGTGGTAATAAAAAGAGTGGTTGAGAGAGCAGAAGTGGCTTTGTTGAAATAATTTGGACTCGTGAGGATGAGTAAGGAGGATTGACAGGGAGGATGTACGTGTCAAGGATGGAGGGAGCGAGGAGAGGTGGGGGACTGGGTTGGAGGGGGGAAGGTGGAGTGAAGGGGATTTTGAGTTATCGGGGCCTGGGCATGCAGGAGGGTGGGGGGCGTGCGGGGAATGGAGTGAGTTGGAGCGATGTGGTGTGCTGGGGTCGACGTGGTGTCAGTGGGTTGAGCCGGGGCATGTGGGGCGTTTGGGGTAAACCATGGAAAGTTCTGTGGGGCCTGGATGTGGAAAGGGAGCTGTGGTTTCGGTGCATTATTACATGACAGCTAGAGACTGAGTGTGAACGAATAGGGCCTTTGTTGTCTTTTCCTAGCACTACCTCACACACATGAGGGGGAAGGATGTTGTTATTCCATGTGTGGCGGGGTGGCGATGGGAATGAATAAAGGCAGACAGTATGAATTATGTACATGGGTATATATGTATATGTCTGTGTGTGTATATATATGTATACGTTGAGATGTATAGGTATGTATATGTGGTGTGTGTGGACGTGTATGTATATACATGTGTATGTGGGTGGGTTGGGCCATTCTTTCGTCTTAATACCTTCCACAGAGCATCTCTATCAACTCTATCATATGCCTTCTCCAGATCCATAAAAGCTACATACAAATCCATTTGCTTTTCTAAGTATTTCTCACATACATTCTTCAAAGCAAACACCTGATCCACACATCCTCTACCACTTCTGAAACCACACTGCTCTTCCCCAATCTGATGCTCTGTACATGCCTTCACCCTCTCAATCAATACCCTCCCATATAATTTACCAGGAATACTCAACAAACTTATACCTCTGTAATTTGAGCACTCACTCTTATCCCCTTTGCCTTTGTACAATGGCACTATGCACGCATTCCGCCAATCCTCAGGCACCTCACCATGAGTCATACATACATTAAATAACCTTACCAACCAGTCAACAATACAGTCACCCCTTTTTTAATAAATTCCACTGCAATACCATCCAAACCTGCTGCCTTGCCGGCTTTCATCTTCCGCAAAGCTTTCACTACCTCTTCTCTGTTTACCAAATCATTTTCCCTAACCCTCTCACTTTGCACACCACCTCGACCAAAACACCCTATATCTGCCACTCTATCATCAAACACATTCAACAAACCTTCAAAATACTCACTCCATCTCCTTCTCACATCACCACTACTTGTTATCACCTCCCCATTTGCGCCCTTCACTGAAGTTCCCATTTGCTCCCTTGTCTTACGCACTTTATTTACCTCCTTCCAGAACATCTTTTTATTCTCCCTAATATTTAATGATACTCTCTCACCCCAACTCTCATTTGCCCTTTTTTTCACCTCTTGCACCTTTCTCTTGACCTCCTGTCTCTTTCTTTTATACATCTCCCACTCAATTGCATTTTTTCCCTGCAAAAATCGTCCAAATGCCTCTCTTTTCTCTTTCGCTAATACTCTTACTTCTTCATCCCACCACTCACTACCTGTGAGTGTATGTATATGCATGTATACATTGAAATGTATAGGCTATGTATATGTGTGTGTGTGGGTGTGTATGTATATACATTATGTGTGTGGGTTGGGCCATTCTTTATTCTGTTTTCTTGTGCTACCTCACTAACGTGGGAGACTGACAAAGTATAATAAATATATAAAGTTATTAGGTAGTCCATTTGCTTTTCTAAGTATTTCTCACATACATTCTTCAAAGCAAACACCTGATCCACACATCCTCTACCACTTCTGAAACCACACTGCTCTTCCCCAATCTGATGCTCTGTACATGTCTTCACCCTCTCAATCAATACCCTCCCATATAATTTACCAGGAATACTCAACAAACTTATACCTCTGTAATTTGAGCACTCACTCTTATCCCCTTTGCCTTTGTACAATGGCACTATGCACGCATTCCGCCAATCCTCAGGCACCTCACCATGAGTCATACATACATTAAATAACCTTACCAACCAGTCAACAATACAGTCACCCCCTTTTTTAATAAATTCCACTGCAATACCATCCAAACCTGCTGCCTTGCCGGCTTTCATCTTCCGCAAAGCTTTCACTACCTCTTCTCTGTTTACCAAATCATTTTCCCTAACCCTCTCACTTTGCACACCACCTCGATGGATCTGGAGAAGGCATATGATAGAGTTGATAGAGATGCTCTGTGGAAGGTATTAAGAATATATGGTGTGGGAGGCAAGTTGTTAGAAGCAGTGAAAAGTTTTTATCGAGGATGTAAGGCATGTGTACGTGTAGGAAGAGAGGAAAGTGATTGGTTCTCAGTGAATGTAGGTTTGCGGCAGGGGTGTGTGATGTCTCCATGGTTGTTTAATTTGTTTATGGATGGGGTTGTTAGGGAGGTAAATGCAAAAGTTTTGGAAAGAGGGGCAAGTATGAAGTCTGTTGGGGATGAGAGAGCTTGGGAAGTGAGTCAGTTGTTGTTCGCTGATGATACAGCGCTGGTGGCTGATTCATGTGAGAAACTGCAGAAGCTGGTGACTGAGTTTGGTAAAGTGTGTGGAAGAAGAAAGTTAAGAGTAAATGTGAATAAGAGCAAGGTTATTAGGTACAGTAGGGTTGAGGGTCAAGTCAATTGGGAGGTGAGTTTGAATGGAGAAAAACTGGAGGAAGTGAAGTGTTTTAGATATCTGGGAGTGGATCTGGCAGCAGATGGAACCATGGAAGCGGAAGTGGATCATAGGGTGGGGGAGGGGGCGAAAATTCTGGGGGCCTTGAAGAATGTGTGGAAGTCGAGAACATTATCTCGGAAAGCAAAAATGGGTATGTTTGAAGGAATAGTGGTTCCAACAATGTTGTATGGTTGCGAGGCGTGGGCTATGGATAGAGTTGTGCGCAGGAGGATGGATGTGCTGGAAATGAGATGTTTGAGGACAATGTGTGGTGTGAGGTGGTTTGATCGAGTGAGTAACGTAAGGGTAAGAGAAATGTGTGGAAATAAAAAGAGCATGGTTGAGAGAGCAGAGGAGGGTGTTTTGAAGTGGTTTGGGCACATGGAGAGAATGAGTGAGGAAAGATTGACCAAGAGGATATATGTGTCGGAGGTGGAGGGAACGAGGAGAAGAGGGAGACCAAATTGGAGGTGGAAAGATGGAGTGAAAAAGATTTTGTGTGATCGGGGCCTGAACATGCAGGAGGGTGAAAGGAGGGCAAGGAATAGAGTGAATTGGAGCGATGTGGTATACCGGGGTTGACGTGGTCAGTGGATTGAATCAGGGCATGTGAAGCGTCTGGGGAAAACCATGGAAGGCTGTGTAGGTATGTATATTTGCGTGTGTGGACGTATGTATATACATGTGTATGGGGGGGGGTTGGGCCATTTCTTTCGTCTGTTTCCTTGCGCTACCTCGCAAACGCGGGAGACAGCGACAAAGTATAAAAAAAAAAAAAAAAAAAAAAAAAAATTAGGTAGTGTAGGGTTGAGGGACAAGTCAATTGGGAGGTAAGTTTGAATGGAGAAAAACTGGAGGAGGAAATGAGATGTTTGAGGACAATATGCGGTGTGAGGTGGTTTGATCGAGTAAGTGATGAAAGGGTAAGAGAGATGTGTGGTAATAAAAAGAGTGTGGATGAGCGAGCAGAAGAGGGCGTTTTGAAATAGTTTGGTCACATGGAGAGAATGAGTAAGGAAAGATTGACCAAGAGGATATATGTGTCAGAGGTGGAGGGAACAAGGAGAAGTGGGAGACCAAATTATAGGTGGAAAGATGGAGTGAAAAAGATCTTGAGTGATCGGGGCCTGAACATGCAGGAGGGTGAAAGGCATGCAAGGAATAGAGTGAATTGGAACGATTTGGTATACCGGTGTCGACGTGCTGCCACTGGATTGAATCAGGGCATGTGAAGTGTCTAGGGTAAACCATGGAAAGTTGTGTGGGGCCTTGATGTGGAAAGGGAGCTGTGGTTTTGGTGCATTGTTACATGACAGCTTGAGACTGAGTGTGAACGAATGTGGCCTTTGTTGTCTTTTCCTAGCGCTACCTCGCACACATGAGGGGGGAGGGGGTTGTTATTCCATGTGTGGCGAGGTGTTGATGGGAATAGATAAAGGCAGACTATGAATTATGTACATGTGTATATATGTATATGTCTGTGTGTGTATGTATATGCATACATTGAGATGTATAGGTATGTATATTTGCATGTGTGGACGTGTATGTATATACATGTGTATGTGGGTGGGTTGGGCCATTCTTTAGTCTGTTTCCTTGTGCTACCTCGCTAATGCGGGAGACAGCGACAAAGCAAAATAAATAAATGATGAATATATATATATTTTTTTTTCATACTATTCGCCATTTCCCGCGATAGCAAGGTAGCGTTAAGAACAGAGGACTGGGCCTTTGAGGGAATATCCTCACCTGGCCCCCTTCTCTGTTCCTTGTTTTGGAAAATTAAAAAAAACGAGAGGGGAGGATTTCCAGCCACCCGCTGGGGACAGGGGAGAAAGAGCACTATCCACATATCTCTTGAATTTTATAGAAGGCATCTAAGAAGGATGGAAGTTTTGGGGTTGGAAATTTTCCCCTTTTGTATTATTACTTTCCAAAAAAAGCTACGGAGGAAGAAGCTAAGTAAAGATATTTTCCTCTGTGGCAAAGTCTTTATCCCTGTTGCTGTCTTGCTATGGTTGGAAAGAGCACACAGTTAAGGAAGAAAGAAAAGATTTTATCTAAACTTTATGGCATCTGAAGGAAAAATTAATTTTTAAGACTAATGGATGAGTGTCGAAAAGGAATGGAATCTTGAATAATCACATTCAACTTGTAGTGCAGATTGTTCAAAAGAAGTTACTGATAGTGATTCTACAAAAAAAGATTCAACAGTTACCATTTAGAATATGGCTTATATGTAGAAAAAACCCTTTAGCTTTCTTATAGTGGGGATATTGTATGTATAGCAGCATGTTACAGTAATAGAAGTCAGATGACATGATTTGCTGCATTAGTTACCACACAGTTTTGAGAGTGGAGGAATGCAATTTTTGCTATGTCCCTGTGTTTAGTGATATTTTTGTCATTTCTGTTGATGTTATTTTTTTTAGTTTGAAGGTGATATTTTTCTTCTAGTTACAAACCATAGGTCCTAAGAAGTTGTTCTGGGAAGAAAAAGCCCCTATTTTTTGCTTGAAAGCAAGAAAATGTGTCTGCAAGTAACATTTCAAGACACTGGAAGGTCTGTGTTTGCTTTCCAGACTTTTTTCTTTTCCTAATGTCATCCCTCTTCAAAAAGCTGGGTCTGGTTGACTAATGAAGACTATTGTGACTGATAACATCATGAAGGATGAGACATTGAAATCCCCATGCCTATTAGGTTTGATAACCTGATGAAGAATATGATCTTGAAAAACCCATGCCTATCAGGTTTGAATAACTTGATGAATGATGAAGTCTGGAAAAACCTATGCTTATCGTGTTTGTTAAGCTGATGAATTGATGAAAGACCCATGCCTGTGAGGTTTGATAACCTGATGAAGAATGAGATTTTGAAAAACCCAAGCCTATCAGGTTATCAGCCGCCTTGCCAGTCTTTCAACGTTGACCACACCCAGCTTCTTGGGGAGGGATGACATTAACAGGAAGAAGAAGAATAAAAAAAGATAGGGCAATTGAATAAATTCACACCCACCAATAAATCTTGTAAACATATTTTCTTGCTTTCAAGCAAGAATACAGGCCTTTTTTTCCAGAGACATCTTAGAACCCATGGTTAGTTCATATTAGAGGAAAACTGTCACCTGGAACAGAAATAGAGAATAGGTTATTAAACACAAGGACGGAAAGCAAGAGTTGCATCCCTCAAGTTTCGGTACTTTGTGACGAATATTGTGGTATATTATGTTATCTGACCTCAAAGACTGTACCATGCTGCCAGATGTATGGTATCCTTGTTATAAACAAGTACAGTAAACCCGTTCTAATGAATTTCAATGTGTTTGGAGTAAGTTTGGGATCTAACAGACATTTCCTGAAAATTAATTGCATTGTAAATTTAGTTTGGTATGCCACGAACACACCAAACTGAGTTTGGGATGAGTAAGCTATGGACTCACCAAACAGTTTGGGATGAAATAGAATTTTATGTAAGTTTTCAATCTCGGTTTGGGACATTAAACATCTAGAGAACATATGACAGCCTGTTGAACATCACCTTGGTGCATTTTTTCTTTATTTTACCAAAATGTAATGTACGTTCTTCACACATAAACATAGTTTTACACTGATTTACAATATGTTGATTGTGCAATACTCTTTTGTGCCTTTACAGTTACAAAATCAATGTAAGTAGAAATTTCAAGACAAAACAAGATATAGAATGGTCACTGCTTGCTATTCTGTGATCGGTGACCACTTGAACAGCATTAAAACAAACTGGGTGCCCATGCTTCAACTCATTTTTTTTTATCATAGTAATAATGAAGTAGGTAGTAGTTGTAAGCAGCCAACAACCAGGGAGGTATATTACCATTACTACCCGCATGGGTATTGGAAGAGTTAGTGATGGTTGCAGATTGAGTCAGCATTTCAGTGGTTATCAAGTTGCACTCCTTTGACCGAGGCAGCTGTCTTTTCTATCTTCCTCACCCACACTTGGACTACTGGCATCGTGTCTACAAACATACAACCTCTCCTTGTCATACATAACATAACGACACTTAACTCAGAACTCATTCTTCTAAACTGTAGATTTTCCTGCGGTGAGTACTGTGCGCTAGCCCTGCCTTTTGGGAAAATGTTATGAGCAATAGATAGAACTAGTTGGTAGAAGTATTAGGTAGGAGTAGTAGGTAGGAACATTAAGCAGGAGCATAAGTTAGAAGTAGTGAGTAGGAAAATTAGGGATAAGCCTTCGCAAAGACTGCACTAAAGTTGTTCTCTGCCAGTGGCCTGTTAAGGGTGAGTCATCAAAGGCTAAGAAGTGGCACTTAGGTTCACTAGTTATGGAGACCCTATTACTGTAGCCACCCCCTTGAGGGAGTTCTAGTTGGGAAAAGGCATCAGAAATATAGATAGATAGAATAATGATGATAATGATAATAATGATTAAAAGTCATAATGATTGAGCAATCGGGGCCAGAACAGGAGGATGAAAGGTGCATTCAGAATTGATTGAATTGGAATGATATGGTATATTGGGGTTACCGTGGTCGGTGGACTGAACCAGGGCATGTGAAATGCCCGGGGTAAACTATGTGGTATACTGGGGTCAACGTGCTATCAATAGACTGAACCAGGGTTATTGAATTGTCTGGGATGAGCCATGGAGGGGTCTGTGGGGCCTGGATACAGGAATCAGCAATTAAGTATAATAAATGAATAAAATATATTTGCTTTATTATACTTAATCACTGTTTCCCGTGTCAGCGAGGTAGCGCCAGGAAACAGACAAAGAATGGCCTATCCACTCATATACACATATGAATACATAAACACCCATACACACACTATACATACATATACATAACAATATATACACATATACATATACACAGACATATACATATATACACATGTACATATTCAAACTTGCCTGCCATCATTCATTCCTGGTGCCACCCTGCCCTCAGGAAACAGCATCGCCACCCCCTGCTTCAGCGTGTTAGTGCCAGGAAAACAGACAAAAAAGACCACATTCATTCACACTCAGTCTCTAAGTGTCATGTGTGATGCACCAAAACCACAGCTCCCCATCCACATCCAGGCCCCACAGACCTTTCCATGGTTTACCCCATGTGTATGTATGTGAGTGGGTATGCCCTTTATCTGTTTCCCGATGCTACATCACTGACATGGGAAACGGAAATCAAGTATGAAAAATAATAATGATTTTGATGATAATGAAAATGATAAATGATAATGATAACGATAATAATATAATAATAGTAATAATTATGATAAGAAATGGGTCTGTCTTTTTGTATAAATCATGGCTGAGAAGAGTTAATAGATTCAGGAAACACCTCAGCATTGTTGAAGGTATGAAAATGATTGATCAACATGGGTATGGTAGAGTAGGTTGTGCCTCATGCACGCCCTGTTTCTGACCTGGAGGTGATTTAGGGGACTCTAAGTGACTCTGGAGTTATTTCTTTGTGATTCAGAGTAGTCTTTGCTGCTCCCTGAACACCTCTAACCTCAAAGGATTAAGGTAGGTTTCCATTCCACTTGTTAGTGATTCATCTGTTAATGTTCCTTGGAAACACTTGGAATGTAGAGGAATTTAACATCTAATCCTTCTCCCCTTCATGAGTCTGTTAGAATGGGGTTTACTGCATTAGGATGTGTTCTGAAAATAAATCCAGATTAATGAAAAGCTTATTCTAAATGGTAATTATTGGATATTTATTGTGGAGAATGTAGTTATACCACCCCATTCATTGTACAAATTTCTTAGGCATCATAGAGAATAGAATTCAGATGACAGCGTAAGCAGAAACCTATTCTTAAAAATATTAGAAAATATAGATAATTAATTGACAAAACATTAAGTAAGAAATGGATTAGGAAAATTATGGAAAGTTCATGGACTTGTTCCCCCACTTTTACTTTTTTTTTCCAAGAACCTGATCTTGAAGAAACTTATTCATTGAGGCAGGGCTTTGCATGAAGCATTGAACAGGGGTGAAGAAGTAGAGAAATATGGGGAGAAGAGGAGTATGTTGCAAGAATATAGGAAGAAATGAAAAACCTCTCTTTTAAAAGTAGGTAGGTTAGAGCTATATGAAAGACATGATAAGGTAAAAGCAAATAAATTATTGGTGTAGAGAAAGAAAGACAATGGTAGTCCACCCATGAGTTGCGAATGGTCATACAGTAATCATTTAATGAAGTGACTCTCTTAGTATAACATGGTTTAGCTGATGGCTGGACTGCACATGTACCCAGTTCTATGGAGAAACAACTTAAAAACATTGTCAATAGAAGAGGAAAAGAGAACCAGTACTATAGTGCAGGGCAAGTGGGTCTCATAGTGAGGTCTTATTGAAGGAGTTGGTAAGTTGATATACTTTGGACTTAGCTTCAAATAGTAGTGTTGAGCTAGAACCCACCCCAGATATGAGGGCAGTATTCTATGCAAGTATGGATCATTTCCTTGTATAGTAAGAGCAACTGTTCAGAAGAGTTTTTGGCACCTGAAAAGGACTTCCACTTTCACTGAGGCATATTTAGTTATTTTTGTCATATGAGTTGGGTTTTGAAGGCAAATTAGATATTACATTAATGCTGTGTTTTTCGTGTTAAGTGGCAGACTTGCAATCATCATAGGAGATAGGGAAGTTGAAAGGGATATTGGAAAGGGAACTTAGAACTCTGATTAGGTTTGCTGGAATGGATACAGGGAGAGAATGAGCAAAAGCATGGATTTGAGTAATCCAAATGGGTATTGGTTTAGAGGAAGACCGAAAGATCTTGTTAGGTTGGTTAAGCATTGCTTTCAGATTGATCAGTGACATAAAAGATTAAGAACTTTTATAGTATGGACATGGGCATAAATGTAATGAGCTGAAGGTCTTTTTGTAAGGGCAGAGCATATGAAATTATTTTATTGTTAGGATTTTTTGGTGGAGAAGTCTTAAGAAATTATCAAAGTTAAGCAGACGTTCTTTATGAATCCATATGATTCATAATGGGAAAGGGTGAGTAGTAAGTAGGCACTATACATATGAATAACCTTGTTTGTGATAAAAAAAGAGAATTAAATATTGTGCTACTAATCAGGAGGAAGAAGAAACACCAAAGGAAAGTGAGCTGAAGAAAGAGGAGAGTAAGGTTCTAGAAACCAGTAAAGCCGATGAGGTTATGGTTGAGAGTGTGGAGAAAGTGCCAGAGCTTGTACCACCAGAAGTTGCTCAGGGGGAAGAGTGCATAGAAGACGGTGTGACACCACCACCACCTTTACCACTCACGTCGTCTACCATGAAGACCAGTCGCCCACCCAAATTAAAGGGCAGCTCTGAAACTCCTGTATCAGTAGTAAGTATTTGGAAGGTATTCGGTATGATAGGATGATAGTTGAGGAAAAAGTCATTGGCAGTAGCCTTCCCTTTCATAGATAGCTTTTTTTGGGGAAACAACCTTTAGGTGAGTATTTTGTGGAATGTTTTCAATTAGTTTTCAACACAAATCAGAGACTAAAAACTCATAAAGTAGTGCATTACTTAATCCAGGTTGCCTGGAGAAGCATTGCTTTGGGAACATATAAAACTCTCAAAAGGAGGACTTTTTTTTTTCCTATAGATACCTTTCTTGTATTACTGTTTTTCTGTTTCTTTGTTAAACATCACATTGCAACGCCATTCAGCAAATTCTCAAACTCAGCACAGTTTAACAGAAGGCAGTGTTTTGTGTTTTCTCTGTGGGTGAAATAGGCTAAGAGGACCACTGCCTTTTACTTCTCCCAGATGTGATCTGCTGGAAATTCAGATGGAATGAAATCAGCTTAAAAAGTATGAGTTAAAATATCTATCAACCAGGATAAGGCAGGCCTTGGGCTTCATCCAGTTAGGTATGTACATTTAAACTACAGCAGTACCATCTGCCTGTCCTTGCCCCAGCAGTCACACAAAACCATATGTCTTTTCATGTGTTTTGTCAGCACATCAGTAGTTTGGCAAGTGTCTAAAAGTTTTCTGCTGTGGTAGTAAATGCAAAAAAATGTTTTGGTTTCTAAGCCAGGTTTGATTAAACCCAGTATGCAGAAAGTTTTTTTTTAGGTACATTTTAGAATTTATGTAGCTAATCTGGTTTTAAGGTTGCCTGACTACTTTGAATACTACTTTTGGTCTTAGAAATTGGCATAATCAATAAAATGGATTAGAACTATCATCATCAGTCAGTAACAGTAACAACAACAGCAACATGCATGTTCTGAAGATTTGCCAGCATTGCAACCAAAGTGAAGCTTGTCTGTGAAAATTGCTCAAGTCTGGGGCAAGCCTGGTCCATCTTGATATATGGAGTACCCAAAGTTGTCAGATTGTGGAAGAAAGTTATTAGGATTATAGTGAGTATTGTTTCCAGTTTTCATTGCTGGATTATGGGAATCCTTTTACTGCCATTATCCTTGCATTTTTGTTTCATATTTTGTGTAGTCAAGCTATTTAAGGTGTTGTTATGGTTCATGCCCACCCCTAGCTAATGGCTGGTTTATACCTGAGTCAGTTAGAGGGGCCATTTTCTTTCTTTTTGGAAAAGTAGTTATCGAGACAGTTAGAACTCGTAGTTTAACTACATGACCGTTAGAGCCTGCAGTTTTTGGTTTGTATTTCCTTGAAGAATGCATGCCTATAGACCAGTTTTGAATAGATTGGCTTGAGTCTTTTTATGTTTCTCCTCTGCCATAGATCAGAAAAGGTTAGTGGCATAGATATGCAGTCTCTGGGTTTCTGTAATTAACATCTCATCTTGGAATACAGTGAGTAGGCCGTGATGGGAAAGGTACTTACATTGAATATGGTTTTGTTATTTCTTTTAAGATATAATGTCTTCCAGGATTGATTAAATTTTGCCATATGATTTGCACATCCTTAGTGTTTCATTACTTTGTTTTACATATAACGATGGGTAAAACTGAAAGTGGATGGAGAGAGATGGGTGATTATTGGTGCATATGCACCTGGGCATGAGAAGAAAGAGCATGAGAGGCAAGTGTTTTGGGAGCAGCTGAGTGAGTGTGTTTGTAGTTTTGATGCACGAAACTGGTTTATAGTGATGGGTGATTTGAATGCAGAGGTGAGTAATGTGGCAATTGAGGGAATAATTGGTTTACATGGGGTGTTCAGTGTTGTAAATGGAAATGGTGAAGAGCTTGTCGATCTTTTTTTTTTTTTTTTTTGTTTGCCGCTGTCTCCCGCGTTTGCGAGGTAGCGCAAGGAAACAGGCGAAAGAAATGGCCCAACCCACCCCCATACACATGTATATACATACACGTCCACACACGCAAATATGCATACCCATACATCTCAATGTACACATATATATATACACACACAGACATATACATATATACACATGCACACAATTCACACTGTCTCCCTTTATTCATTCCCATCGCCACCTCACCACACATGGAATAACATCCCCCTCCCCCCTCATGTGTGCGAGGTAGCGCTAGGAAAAGACAATAAAGTCCCCATTCGTACACACACAGTCTCTAGCTGTCATGCAATAATGCCCGAAAACACAGCTCCCTTTCCACATCCAGGCCCCACAGAACTTTCCATGGTTTACCCCAGATGCTTCACATGCCCTGATTCAATCCATTTACAGCACGTCGACCCCGGTATACCACATCGATCCAATTTACTCTATTCCTTGCCCGCCTTTCACCCTCCTGCATGTTCAGGCCTCGATCACTCAAAATTTTTTTCACTCCATCTTTCCACCTCCATTTGGTCTCCCACTTCTCCTCGTTCCCTCCACCTCCGACACATATATCCTCTTGGTCAATCTTTCCTCACTCATTCTCTCCATGTGCCCAAACCATTTCAAAACACCCTCTTCTGCTCTCTCAACCACGCTCTTCTTATTTCCACACATCTCTTACCTTACATTACTTACTCGATCAAACCACCTTACACCACATATTGTCCTCAAACATCTCATTTCCAGCACATCCACCCTCCTGCACACTACTCTATCCATAGCCCACGCCACGCAACCATACAACATTGTTGGAACCACTATTCCTTCAATCATACCCATTTTTGCTTTCGGAGATAATGTTCTTGACTTCCTTACATTCTTCAAGGCTCCTAGGATTTTCGCCCCCTCCCCCACTCTATGACTCACTTCTGCTTCCATGGTTCCATCCGCTGCCAGATCCACTCCCAGATATCTAAAACACTTTACTTCCTCCAGTTTTTCTCCATTCAAACTTACCTCCCAATTGACTTGACCCTCAACCCTACTGTATCTAATAACCTTGCTCTTATTCACATTTACTCTTAACTTTCTTCTTTCACACACTTTACCAAACTCAGTCAACAGCTTCTGCAGTTTCTCACATGAATCAGCCACCAGCGCTGTATCATCAGCAAACAACAAATGACTCACTTCCCAAACTCTCTCATCCCCAACAGACTTCATACTTGCCCCTCTTTCCAAAACTCTTGCATTCACCTCCCTAACAACCCCATCCATAAACAAATTAAACAACCATGGAGACATCACACACCCCTGCCACAAACCTACATTCACTGAGAACCAATCACTTTCCTCTCTTCCTACACGTACACATGCCTTACATCCTCGATAGAAACTTTTCACTGCTTCTAACAACTTGCCTCCCAAGATGTGCTGAAAAAGGACTGGTGATTGGGACTACCTGGTTTAAAAAGAGAGATATACATAAGTATACGTATGTAAGTAGGAGAGATGGCCAGAGAGCGTTATTGGATTACGTGTTAATTGATAGGCACACGAAAGAGAGACTTTTGGGTGTTAATGTGCTGAGAGGTGCAACTGGAGGGATGTCTGATCATTATCTTGTGGAGGCAAAGGTGAAGATTTGTAGAGGTTTTCAGAAAAGAAGATAGAATGTTGGGGTGAAGAGAGTGGTGAGAGTAAGTGAGCTTGGGAAGGAGACTTGTGTGATGAAGTACCGGGAGAGACTGGGTACAGAATGGAAAAAAGTGAGAACAAAGGAGGTAAGGGGAGTGGGGGAGGAATTGGATGTATCTAGGGAAGCAGTGATGGCTTGCACAAAAGATGCTTGTGGCATGAAAGGTGTGGAAGGTGGGCAGATTAGAAAGGGTAGTAAGTGGTGGGATGAAGAAGTAAGATTATTAGTGAAAGAAAAGAGAGAGGCATTTGGACGATTTTTGCAGGGAAAAAATGCAAATGAGTGGGAGATGTATAAAAGAAAGAGGCCGGAGGTCAAGAGAAAGGTGTAAGAGGTGAAAAAGAGGACAAGTGAGAGTTGGGGTGAGAGAGTATCATTAGATTTTAGGGAGAATAAAAAGATGTTTTGGAAGGAGGTAGATAAAGTGTGTAAGACAAGGGAACAAATGGGAACGTCAGTGAAGGGGGCTGATGGGGTGATGTGAGAAGGAGATGGAGTGAGTATTTTGAAAGTTTGTTGAATGTGTTTGATGATAGAGTGGCAGATATAGAGTGTTTTGGTCGAGGTGGTGTGCAAAGTGAGAGGGTTAGGGAGAATGATTTGGTAAACAGAGAAGAGGTAGTAAAAGCTTTTGCAGAAGATGAAAGCCAGCAAGGCAGTGGGTTTGGGTGGTATTGCAGTGGAATTTATTAAAAAAAGGGGGTGACTGTCTTGTTGACTGGTTGGTAAGGTTATTTAATGTATGTATGACTCATGGTGAGGTGCCTGAGGATAGGCGGAATGCTTGCATAGTGCCATTGTACAAAGGCAAAGGGGATAAAAGTGAGTGCTCGCGGAATGCTTGCATAGTGCCATTGTACAAAGGTAAAGGGGATAAATGTGAGTGCTCAAATTACAGAGGTATAAGTTTGTTGAGTATTCCTGGGAAATTATATGGGAGGGTATTGATTGAGAGGGTGAAGGCATGTACAGAGCATTAGACTGGGGAAGAGCATTGTGGTTTCAGAAGTGGTAGAGGATGTGTGGATCAGGTGTTTGCTTTGAAGAATGTATGTGAGAAATACTTAGAAAAGCAAATGGATTTGTATGTAGCATTTATGGATCTGGAGAAGGCATATGATAGAGTTGATAGAGATGCTCTGTGGAAGTTATTAAGAATGAATGGTGTGGGAGGCAAGTTGTTAGAAGCAGTGAAAAGTTTTTATCAAGGATGTAAGACATGTGTACGTGTAGGAAGAGAGGAAAGTGATTGGTTCTCAGTGAATGTAGGTTTGTGGCAGGGGTGCGTGATGTCTCCATGGTTGTTTAATTTGTTTATGGAGGGGTTTTTAGGGAGGTGAATGGAAGAGTTTTGGAAAGAGGGGCAAGTATGAAGTCTGTTGTGGATGAGAGAGCTTGGGAAGTGAGTCAGTTGTTGTTCACTAATGAGACAGCACTGGTGGCTGATTTGGGTGAGAAACTGCAGAAGGTGGTGACTGAGTATGGTAAAGTGTGTGAAAGAAGAAAGCTGAGAGTGAATGTGAATAAGAGCAAGGTTATTAGGTACAGTAGGGTTGAGGGACAAGTCAATAGGGAAGTAAGTTTGAATGGAGAAAAAGTGGAGGAAGTGAAGTGTTTTATATATCTGGGAGTGGATTTGGCAGCAGATGGAACCATGGAAGTGGAAGTGAACCATAGGGTGGGGGAGGGGGCGAAAGTTCTGGGAGCGTTGAAAAATGTGTGGAAGTCAAGAACGTTATCTTGGAAAGCAAAAATGGGTATGTTTGAAGGAATAGTAGTTCCAACAATGTTGTATGGTTGCGAGACGTGGGCTATAGATAGAATAATGTGGAGGAGGGTGGATGTGCTGGAAATGAGATGTTTGAGGATAATATGTGGTGTGAGGTGGTTTGATCGAGTAAGTAATGAAAGGGTAAGAGAGAAGTGTGGTAATAAAAAGAGTGAGGTAGAGAGAGCAGAAGAGGGTGTTTTGAAATGGTTTGGTCACATGGAGAGAATGAGTGAGGAAAGATTGGCAAAGAGGATGTATGTGTCAGAGGTGGAGGGAACGAGGAGAAGAGGGAGACCAAATTGGAGGTGGAAAGACGGAGTGAAAAAGATTTTGAGTGATCGGGGCCTGAACATGCAGGAGGGTGAAAGGCGGGCAAGGAATAAAGTGAATTGGATCGATGTGGTATACCGGGGTCGACGTGCTGTCAATGGATTGAATCAGGGCATGTGAAGCGTCTGAGGTAAACCGTGGAAAGTTGTGTGGGGCCTGGACGTGGAAAGGGAGCTGTGGTTTCGGGCATTATTTCATGACAGCTAGAGACTGAATGTGAACGAATAGAGCCTTTGTTGTCTTTTCCTAGCGCTACCTCGCAGACATGAGGGGGGAGGGGGATGTTATTCCATGTGTGGCGAGGTGGCGATGGGAATAAATAAAGACAGACAGTATGAATTATGTACATGTGTATAGATGTATATGTCTGTGTGTGTATATATATGTGTACATTGAGATGTATGGGTATGTATATTTGCGTGTGTGGACGTGTATGTATATACATGTGTATGGGGATGGGTTGGGCCATTTCTTTTGTCTGTTTCCTTGCGCTACCCTGCAAATGCGGGAGACAGCGGCAAAAAAAAAAAAAAATCCATTGGGGATAGGGCAGAAAAAATACTGTCCACATATATCCTGTTTGTCATAGAAGGTGATTCAGAGGATGGGAGCAGGGGGCTGGAAATTTCCCAAGGAGTCAAACAAGAATTTTCTTCTTATAAGCCTCATTTATCTTTTCCTGATGCTCCCATGCTCACACGGGAAATGGTGAAGAAGTGCATTTCATTTTATACATATCTAATCTCTTAAACCTTTTTTTTCTTTTTTATCAACCTTTTTTTTCTTTTTTATCTTCCGATTTGGACTACCACAGGGAATGGTATTAGCCTCATTACTCATTATATGAGTGACATTAGACATCACCAGTAAAGGAAAGCATAGTAAGGAGCTTTGATGAAGACACCGAAGTAAGCAAAACAATTTGATCATAAATTGATCAAAAGGGGATGCAAGAGTATTAAGCAATACACTAATTGGCAAAAGTGAACCTGATGGACTCAGTGCAAATTAATGCGAGCATTTAATTTATGGGACAAGTAAAAATGCATTGGTGGTATCATATAAAGGTTCATCAGAGAAGGTGGTAGAACATGGAACAAATTTAAAAAGTTTTGGGTGTTTTCATAGATAGGAAACTAGAACTTTGAGAAATATTGAGAAGATAGCACTGTCATGTTAGTTGAATTGTGGTATGATTCTGAAACCTTTTATTTTAAGAGATAGAAGCTCTTAGATAAAAAGTTTTAATGCACAAATAAGAAGCAAAAGTGAGTACTGCTGTGTTGTATTAAATGTGAAAGCCTCTCAACAAGGGAGATATAGTTATTACATCTTCAAGAATATCTTGAAATTTACAGGAAATATACAAGAATATGTTATGGCCTAACCCAGAAGATAGAACGACTGTTCTGTGTACTGGTAGAAGGAATAAGAAATATTCAGTGGAACAACTACAGAAATATTTAAAAGAACACTTGATGTGGCTGAAGTCAGTCCCAGATGAACCAAGAATAAATGCTTATATAATATATCCTGGGAGCCTTGAAGCCTTGAAGAATGTGTGGAAGTCGAGAACATTATCTCGGAAAGCAAAAATGGGTATGTTTGAAGGAATAGTGGTTCCAACAATGTTGTATGGTTGCGAGGCGTGGGCTATGGATAGAGTTGTGCGCAGGAGGATGGATGTGCTGGAAATGAGATGTTTGAGGACAATGTGTGGTGTGAGGTGGTTTGATCGAGTAAGTAACGTAAGGGTAAGAGAGATGTGTGGAAATAAAAAGAGCGTGGTTGAGAGAGCAGAAGAGGGTGTTTTGAAATGGTTTGGGCACATGGAGAGAATGAGTGAGGAAAGATTGACCAAGAGGATATATGTGTCGGAGGTGGAGGGAACGAGGAGAAGTGGGAGACCAAATTGGAGGTGGAAAGATGGAGTGAAAAAGATTTTGTGTGATTGGGGCCTGAACATGCAGGAGGGTGAAAGGAGGGCAAGGAATAGAGTGAATTGGAGCGATGTGGTATACCGGGGTTGACGTGCTGTCAGTGGATTGAATCAAGGCATGTGAAGCGTCTGGGGTAAACCATGGAAAGCTGTGTAGGTATGTATATTTGCGTGTGTGGACGTATGTATATACATGTGTATGGGGATGGGTTGGGCCATTTCTTTCGTCTGTTTCTTTGCACTACCTCGCAAACGCGGGAGACAGCGACAAAGCAAAAAAAAAAAAAAAAAAAAAAAAAAATATATATATATATATATATATATATATATATATATATATATATATATATATATATATATATATAATGCAGGTGGCAGCTGAGAAGGACATGGGGTAAACACTTCATTCTAGCACTGACGTTATGGCATAATTTAGCTGTGGGTATGCGGACACACACACACACACACACACACACACACACACACACACACACACACACACACACTCACTCACTCACTCACTCACTCTTAGAACTTCTTGCATTTAGGCCCAAGACACAGCCATACAACGCTGCTGGACTACTCTACCCTCAGACATAGCCATCATTTCTCCAACATGCTGCTCCTACATGCTACTTAAACTTTTTATGTCTCAGTTCCTCTTATTGAGGATTCTTTTAGGGTTGCTCTGGTTCTAACATAAGGATGTAACCATTCCCATTTTCGTTTGAATTCCTAGTTAATGCTTGATTCCACCAATTATGCATCGGTATCTTGAGTATTCTTCCACCATACCTGGAAAAAGTTTCATGTGCTTCAGTTACCCTTAGATCACCATAGAAGGTGCAAGATATTACATATTACATAGTAGTAACTACTTAACTGATCGTAAAAGAGCTTAAGACCAAGATGGGCTGGATGACTTGGCATGTTTACAATGTGTGATGCACATGATACCCAGGGCAGCTGATTATTGTTGTGATGTAGAGGAAAGTATTTTGCATTATAAATCTCAAATTTAGAGTAGAATAGGAAAAGAGAGATCCTTTTGTAAAGGCAGGTCACTTGCCACCCTAGGTGAGGCAAGTGGCCAGGGTGAGATATAAAGGGACTTGACTGTAGATAAACTACCCTATGCTGCTACCCACTTTAAGCAGTGATCTGACATGATATTACACTAAATTTGTTTTGAGTTTGAGAGCACTTGTTTGTGTTGTGGTGAAAGCTAGTTGTGATGGAAAATAGTAGACAACTAACATATTACTATGCATTTTGTTACAGTGAAAAACTGATTTGTCACTAAGACAAATAGAATTACTGTAAGTTTTGTATAGATTAAAGCTTTACCATGGCCTTTAGGAATCACATTATAGTCATATATAGTCAGTCATTCTGAACTCATTTTGATAACAATGCTATGCATTTTCAGGTGAGAAGGAACTGTACATCTGACATTTCATGATGTTTATGTAAGCTCCCATTCTTTTTCCAAATAAAACATGTTATGAAAATTCAGTTAGTTTTAGAATGATAGAACAATTATTTAGTGTTAATGTTTATATTTTGGTGATATGTTTATTAATTCATGTAAAAAAAATCATGTGTAAATGATATTTAAATAACATGTACGTTTAGATTGTTTAGTCATTACAGTGTAAAATCATGCATGGAAAAAACCATAGATTTTGTACTGTATTGTGCTTAGTTGTATATTTGTATGTGATATCATGCCTGAAAAACTAATTATTATTGCATAGGCTGTCTGCTAGCCTTAATGAGGTCCATTCAAAACCGTACAACATCAATACAGAGGAAGGGATCGTAATTTTATTGGGGTTTCCTTTATTTTGTAAAGGAGGCATTTTTTTTTTCTTTTCATGATATGCATAGACTCTCTGATTAAGCAGCTATTGTCAGTTAACTTGTAGCTCAGATGATATTTAATGATTTTTACTGAGAATGTTGGTGATAAATGATTGAGGTAGGTGTTAGTGGAGTGAATGGTTTCTCGAGCCTTCCAAAGTAAGTGTATCCATTTCTGTATATATATTTATTGTAATATTTTCACTTTTATGGCCCTATAGGTATATTAAAAGTTGATATTCATAATACAAGAAGAATTTAATGTTTTGCTGTGATATCTGTATGAAAGTGATTATAAATGAAGTTTACAATATACTCAAATATTTCATTGATAATTGAATATTTGAAATTATATGAGATGTTTGAGGACAATATGTCGTGTGAGGTGGTTTGATCGAGTAAGTAATGAAAGGGTGAGAGAAATGTATGGTAATAAAAAGAGTGTGGTTGAGAGAGCAGAAGAGGGTGTTTTGAAATGGTTTGGTCACATGGAGAGAATGAGTGAGAAAAGATTGACAAAGAGGATATATGTGTCAGAGGTGGAGGGAACGAGAAGTGGGAGACCAAATTGGAGGTGGAAAGATGGAGTGAAAAAGATTCTGAGTGATCAGGGCCTAAACATGCAGGAGGGTGAAAGGCGTGCAAGGAATAGAGGGAATTGGAACGATGTGGTATACCGGGGTCAACGTGCTGTCAATGGATTGAACCAGGGCGTGTGAAGCATCTAGGGTAAACCATGGAAAGTTGTGTGGGGCCTGGATGTGGGAAGGGAGCTGTGGTTTTGGTGCATTATACATGAGAGCCAGAGACTGAGTGTGAACGAATGTGGCCTTTGTTGTCTTTTCGTAGCGCTACCTCGCCCACATGTGTGGGAAGGGTGTTGTTATTTCATGTGTGGCGAGGTGGCGATGGGAATGAATAAAGGCAGACATTATAAATTATGTATATGTGTATATATGTATATGTCTGTGTGTATATATATGTATACATTAAGATGTATGGGTATGTATATTTGCGTGTGTGGACGTGTATGTATATACATGTGTATGTGGGAGGGTTGGGCCATTCTTTCGTCTGTTTCCTTGCGCTACCTCGCTAACGCGGGAGACAGCGACAAAGCAAAATTAATAAATGATGAATTTTCGTCAAATTCTGTTGTTATTACAAAACCTTGTCATTCTGTGAATTTTTATTCTTGTCATCATATGTTACTATTGTGAAACATCTCTCTGTGAACTGTCATTCTGCAGGGATTGTCTGTATTTAGTGCTTATTTTTATGTAAGTAGGTACAGAACCTGAATTTTTCATGTATTTGACCTATGATAATGGTAAAGGACCATTGAATTTACTGATGTGTTGCTGCTTAAAAAAAGACTTTTGCCAATCCATATTCTTTAAGGTCTAAACTGTAGGCAGCAGACAAACTTGTTAATAAACTAACCAACTTGAAAAATTCATTGGCGAATGATTTGGGTATTGCCATAATTGCCTCAAGAATTAGTTGTGGAGCTTTGAAGCTCATAGGGAAGGTAATGAATATGCCTCTACTTTAACCCCCTTATAATTCCTGTAGATGGATATTTACATGGGCTGGACAACAATGCTAGACAGATTTTATACATAGAATTTCATATTTCTGTTTCAAGGCTGCCTGCCAAGCCAAAGTGATTGCCAAGGTAAAAGTGTGTGATATTTTCTCCCCACAGTGAGTCATTCTCCAGCCATGCCAGTGACATCACATTCTCATGAATTATCTTGAAAAGAAGTTTAGCAGATTTTTGCTTGATTTAGAATACCTGGCAGATGATGATTGTATGGAGAGTGATGTTTGGATTCAGACTCTTCCAGCACTGAAAGTTAACCAGGATGAGGTTGGAGGATGTGCTTATAGCAAATGTGGTGGCATTGTGCCAGCAACCACTTGACCTTGAGAACACTGTTTGACTGGTGTGGCTGGTAATTTAAAGATTATTTATATTAAAGCTGCACTAAAAAGAGTATCAGCACATCTCATTGATTGTAAAACAAAGAAAGATCTTTTATATAAGATAAAAGTGATACATGTGTATGGGGGTTGGTTGGGCCATTTCTTTCGTCTGTTTCCTTGCGCTACCTCGCAAACGCGGGGAAAAAAAAAGAAAAAAAGTGATAACCATTGATTACTTATTTGGTTTTGGTGAAATGATGTCATGTGATTACTATGTGGCTGTTGGCAACTTACTGTTGTTTTTTCATAGCTTTTTCTTCTCATACCTCAAAGCTTTAGAACTTTCTACCCTCTCATGTCTTTCCCCTTAACTATGACTTGGCACTTTTTAAGAGGTTTTTCGCTCCCTCTGAAATTCAAAAAATACTTTTCCTTGTTTGGAATTTTTTCCTTTCATTAACCTCTTTATATTTCAAAGAAGGCCTGGCCATGATGTAGTCTTTTGTCCATGACTGGAGCCTCAAAGAGGAAAATGGTATGTTTGAAGGAATAGTATTTCCAACAAAATTATATGGTTGCGAGGCATGGGCTATAGATGGGGTTGTTTGGAGGAGGGTAGATGTGTTGGAAATGAAATGTTTGGGGACAGTATGTGGTGTAAGGTGGTTTGATTGAGTAAGTAATGAAAGTGTAAGAGAGATGTATAAAAATAAAAAGTTTTGTGAGAGCAGAGGGTGTTGAAGTGGTTTGGACATATGGAGAGAATGAGCGAGGAAAGATTGACAGAGAGGATATATGGGTCTAAGGTGGAGGGAACAAGAGGTGGGAGACCAAATTGGAGGTGGAAGGATGGAGTGAAAAAGATTTTGAGCGATTGGGGCCTGAATATGCAGGAGGGTGAAAGGCGTGCACGGAATAGAGTGAATTGGAACAATGTGGTATACTGGGTTTGACATGCTGTCATGGACTGAACTGGGCACATAAAGCATCCTGGAGTAAACCATGGAAAGGTCTATTGGGCCTGAAAGTGGATAGGGAGCTCTGGTTTTGCTGCATTGCACATAACTTATGTGTGGATGTGAGCGGATGTGGCCTTTCTTCATCTGTTTCTTGGCGCTACCATGTTGACGGGGTGGTGATCAAGTGTTGGGAAGAAGAGGAGAATGTATATATTCTTTCATATATTTGTGCTGTTTCCTTTGGGGTAGGGTGGCATCGGAAATGGATGATGACGAATAAGTATGAATATGTACCTGTGTGTATATGTATGTGTATGCATGCATGCAGGAAAATGAAACAGGACAAGTTCCCAAGTGCACTTTCATGTAATGATCACATCATTGGGGAGACACAGGAAATGAAATAATTTCTTGCATCTTCCCTGGCAGTGTGATCATTACACAGAAGTGCACTTGGGAACAGTATTTGATTTTCATTTTTTTTAATACTAGATTATGCACACCATTGTGACTTGCAACATATGTATGTATAAATGTATGTATGTATATCTCTGTGTACGTGTATGTGAGTGGATTCGTCTTTCTTTGTCTATTTCTTGGTGCTGCCTCACTAATGCAGGAAAAGGAAATGATCAGATAGGAAAAATTAAGAATAGAATGTGCAGTGGCAACTGGCCTTATTGGGAGTGGCCTTACTGTTACACAGTATAGCATGTTTTGGTGAAACATTTACAAAACTTTTGCACATTTTTCAGTGTTATTGGTGGATGCAATATACATCTGAAGTGCATTTTTCATTGTTTTATGAATATCTTTGAAATTGTAACATTGAATACATTTTTCTAAACAAAGTGAGAAACATTCACAGGGTTTCACAGGAGACCTCGGTGAGGAATTGAATGATTAAACATAGGAAAACACCCAAGAAATGTATTTGTTAGGATAGGATTTGGGATGTTCTTGGGCTCTGTCTGTAAAAAATTACACCATGAGTGAAAATTCACCTGTGGCAAGGCTATTTTACTGTGAGTACAGTCTCATGAAAGAGATTATCACTTCAAAGGAATCTGCATTTCCCTGCTGCTGGAATTAGTGCAACCTTGGGCTGCAGGCCATATGTAAGAGGCCCTGAGAGGCACCAGAACTCTTTCATAGAAATTGGTTTTGTGGTGGTTATAAATGAATAGGATGTGAATTTTTGATCAGTGGTGCAAAGAGAGAGATTTGATGGGTGTTAATTGTATGACCAACCTTTTACTGTTTGTAATTTTCTGAATTTATTGTTGATACTATTCACCCTAGTGAGGTGTTCCCCCTTAACTCATTTTAGGTTTTTTGCTTCAATTTATAACTCACCAGTTTGCTTTCTGTCATCTTTGATTTGTGTACTGGTATGATGGTAATAATTGCTTGATTTTTTCTGCAGGTTGAAGCCAAAGAGAGGGAGAAAGAGAACATAAACAGCAGTATTAGTGAAATTAAACAAAGTAATACGAATTCTGCTCAAAGCAAAATTGAAGAGAAGTTACTGGCTTTACCTTCAAAGGAAGATGCCTATGTCTTTAAGGAAGAAGATGATCATGATTTTGAGCCTAGCTTTCGAAGCCTTAAAAGTGGGAGAAGAAAGTCTCACACCTTGAAAGAAACCCAGTATTCAACTGAAAGAAGAAGAGCAAAACGAACAGGGCAGGGCCACAATGAAGAGAAATTTGTTGTTGAAGAAAAGCAGCTAACAGTAGAGGAAAGACAACCAACAGTTGATGAAAGGAGAACAGCGACTGAGGAGAAACAGATGAATCTGGAAGAAAAACTGATTACAGTTGATGAGAAGAGGACAGCTTTGGAGGACAAGAAGACATTGGTGGAAGACAGACAGACATCTATAGGAAAGACTTTGGCAGAAGACAAAAGGATGGCAGTAGATGAGAGGCAATCAATATTAGAGGAAAAACAGGCAGCCTTAGAGGTAAAGCATATGATAACAGAGAAGAAAACAGCTTTAGAGGAGAAGCAGTTGGAAGATGAAAAGAAGTCAGTTGTAGATAAAGTACGAACAACTGCAGGAGAGCAGCAGTGTACAAAAAAAGGTAAGTCATTTGACTGAAATTGATGAATGTAAAGCAGAGCAAGAATGTTTTTGCAAGATTTCAATGGTGTACATGCAGTATTTGGTAATGGAAATGTTTGTTTTGGGTTTTTCATTTCCAGTTTTAGAAGGCATGAAAATACGTAGTAGTAAGTTTAGATGTATTAGATCTGTTATTACAAAATTATTAGTTTTGAAATTTAAGTGTCAAAGGTTAAGAATGTCTGATGGCTGCATATGTGCCTTTTAGTGACAGAGGAGTGGAAGTTAAGAATACATTTTAGAGAAAACTTTGAGTATTAAAGGCTGTAGGTCTAGAGGAAAAATTGATGGATGATTTGAATGTTTGGGTTAGGGAACAGGATAGGTTAAATGTAAAAGCAGTCAGGATGGAGGACTTGCATAATACATGGGGAATGAGGAGAATAGTTAAAGACTAAAGGTGTGAGAAGGATATACAATGCGAGGAAATCGTTAGAAAATCTCAGGAGTTAATTCTTTTGGGCTGGAATTGTCAAAACAGAGTTATGGCAGATATGCTGGTCAAGGAGATACATACTAGTACAGTAATGGTGTAAGGAAGAGACAGACCATGGAAGAACTGGATAGATGCAGTGAGAGATTGGATTAGGTTTAGGAATGTTTTTACTGAAGATGCTAGAGGAGTTATTTGGGATTGGAGGTAATGGAAGCATTTTTTGCGTTTGAGTGAGCGAAGATGTTGGTCTTATGTGACATGTGCAAAGTAATAATGAAGTACTTTTAGAAGAGTGAAAGTCCTAGTTTGCCATAAATATAATGGGCGTGGGTTAAGGATGTTTATGAGTAATTTCAAAGACATTTTATACAAAAGTTCACCAGGTATGGAGACTTTTGTTGTGGCCACCCCCTGAAGGGAGTTCCTAGATGAGACAGGCATCAGCAATAAAGATAGATTAGTTATGCACCTAATCCATCCCAAGGAATTTGGATGAAGTTAATTTTGATAGAAGATATGTAGATCACCAACCTACCTCAGAACACCTACAGTCAATTATAATAGAAAGATATGTAGATTACCTATCTTCCTCAGAGCACTCACAGTGAGATTTTGCTATGGTCAGGGCAGATATGAAGCTCTGACTGTTTTGCTGGCTGAATTTTACCATTTCTTTCTGTCACCACTTCTCTTCTAATTATTTTTTTGAGGTTCATCAAGGATTAACTTCAGCCATGAGTCTGGTTTTCTTTTTCATATTTCTGTAGTCACTCATTTCTCATGTAATTGCATGAAATTATCTTTCTAGCTTCCCCCACCAAAAAAAAAAAAAAAAAAAAAAAGAAATTCCCAACTTGATATTTCTTTATCATCCTTGCGGAGATGCTTTCTGGTTTGAAACATTTTTCTCTATGCCTTCTGTTAGCTGCCATGCATATATTAAAATGTATCCCTCCTTTCTTTTCTCTAATTTTAGAGTTTAGGTTTTCCCACCCTCTAACGGTAGTTCATACACTCCAGGCCATCAGTTTTGCATGTGAAGTGTTTTTCTGCTCTTTCCTTCTTATTTCCATCTGTGTAACTGGACCATACAACATAACTTTATTCCATTTTGCATATCAAGCATACTTTTAACTGTTTCATTTGCTGTCTTTAATTACTTAATTAGATATTTGTAATTACTTTCATTAGGACCCATCTCTGAAACATCCCCTGCTGTTGTACAGATTCTTAAATTTATGTATGCTGTGTGTCATATGTGAAAGTTCTCATTATTATATCACTCAACTTGGCTAAAAAGTGCATTCTTATCAGTGTGCCCTTTGAATTCAAGATTTTCATTTAAACCCCTAAGTCTCTGACATTGTCTCTATTTCTTTCCATGTAGGGCTCTTGGAGAAAGATGCTATTATGTTACTCGTTCCATGGACTGTTTCCTCAGATTGCTTTTCATTGGATTCCATTAGGTTCTTTTCAGCCAATTTGTCAATTATATCCAAATTGAATATGTTTGGTAATAGGATAACGGATGTGGGATGTTTTGGATGTGGAGGGGTGTGAAGCTACAGGGTCATAGAAAGTAGTGTTTGATGTTTGGTGAAAAAAAAGGGGGTGAAAGCCCTCTGTAGGATTAATTGCAGCAAAACTGCTACAGTGGATGGGATTGTAATTGAATTTCTCAAGAAAGGGGTGATTGTGTTGATTGATTTGTTATGATTTTTGATGTATATATAGTTCATTATCCCTGGGGATAGGGGAGAAAGAATACTTCCCACGTATTCCCTGCGTGTCGTAGAAGGCGACTAAAAGGGAAGGGAGCGGGAGGCTGGAAATCCTCCCCTCTCATTTTTTTTTTAAGTTTCCAAAAGAAGGAACAGAGAAGGGGGCCAGGTGAGGATATTCCCTGAAAGGTCCAGTCCTCTGTTCTTAACGCTACCTTGCTAATGCAGGAAATGGCTAATAGTGTGAAAGAAAGAAAGAATATAGTTTATGGTGAGATGCTTGAGTATTTGCAAAATACCTGTATATTGCCCTTGTATAAAGGCAAGGGGAACAACAGTGAGTGTTCAGATTAGAAAGGTAAAAGTTTGTTGAGTGTAGCTGGTAAGTTTTATGGGGGATTGGTGATTGAGAGGGTGGTGGCATGCACTGAGTTTCAAGTAGGAGAGTAATCGTGTGGCTACAGGAGTGGTAGATGACACCTGGATCAGATGTATGCTTTGAAGAATATGTTTAAGAAATACTTAGAGAAACAGAAGGATTTGTATGTGGTATTTATAAATCTGGAGGAAATGTGTGATATCAATGTTTTCTAAAACCTCCTCTTCACTTCACCTCTGGGGTGACAAAGCTATAGTGTCTTCCATCGTGAAAACATGTTATGCAGTTCGTCACATATCCTTCCATTATCCTCAACAATTCTTGTCTCTGAATCCCTGAGCATGATGAATTTATGGAAAAGTTCTGTACTTTTTCCTTCCTTCAAAGTTTATTTGTCCTTTCTTATCGTGCTGTATTCGTTCCCTTTTGTCTTAGCAAAAGCTAGCTGGTTGGAGTGTTGCCAGTAATCTTGCCACTGCTCATCCTTGGCTTTTTGTCATCTTTTATCAAACCTTTCTTTCCTCTTTCTCATTATTCCCTCTGTATTTGAGGCTGAAGGTACCCATGTTCCTTTTCCTTTGTAAATTTCACAGAATGTCTCATCACAATGCCCTGGTTCTTGGCTACTTAACTCCGTTTCCCAATCATAATTGTTGAGGCTTATGTGGTATCCTTGATTTTTCCTCCACCTTAGGTCTTGTGTCACCTCTGTTAAGTCCCTCATTTACCACTTAATCAGATGTCAGCATTACATCATCACTTTTTTCAATTGGTGTGTTATATAAAATATTTTCAATATCCATGCTAGTTTGTGTGTCTGAGAGTGTTCACTGTTGTGTTGGTATAGGAAATTTTCATGTTCATATTCTATATACCTGTGTCTCCATGACTTATTATCATCATAAGAAACTAAGTCCCTCTAATCTGTCTCTCTATAATTGAACTGCCCCTTTATCAGTACTTTACCATCTACGAGAAATGCATGTTTTACTGTTTCCTGCACTCTCCTGATTTTTTCTTTATCATTATCTTTGTATATTTGTTTTGGATTATTAGAATTCATTGGAAGATGATGTAATATTAGCACCATTATGCATTTCTTGCTGACATTTATTCTAATATTATGTAGAGTCTATATGTACCAGTGTTATTTTCCAACAATTACTCACATAATGCTGGGCTGTCATACCAGTTGTCTGTAGAGAGTATGTGTCCCTCTCCCAAATATTTGTTCATCAATTTCTTCACTGCCATCAGAAATTGCAAGAGCATCACTATGTCCACATTTCTAGTGTCCTTACTGGTATATACAATAATGTTTGAAACTATGCCAGCTGCATAATTGTATGATACAAAGATCTTTATTCCAAATCGATATCTCGTGCTAGGAATGTGGCAAAAATCTGTGCAGCTTTCCCCTATATAAATATTGAAATAATTCCTGAATTGAAAGCTTCTATCTATCTATATCTGATGTGAGTTTTCTCCTGGAACTCCCTCAAGGGAGTGGCCACAACGATAGAGCCACCACAACAAGGAAACTCCAGTGCCGCTTTTTAACCTTTAGTGCCTCACCCTCGACAGGCCACTGGCAGAGGGCAAATCTAACACAGTGTTTGCAGAGGCTCATATCTAATGTTCCTACTGACTACTACTACCTAATGCTTCTGCTAAATATTCCTGCCTACTGCTTCTACTTAATGCTTCTGCCTAAATGTTCCTGCCTTTTGCTGCTATCTGTAGTTCCTACCATTTTACCAAAAGGTAGGACTAGCACATTGTGCTCACCACAGGAAAATTTAGAGACACAAAGAATGAGCTGTGTGAGTTAATTGTTGGTAAGTGTTATGTTTGACACAGAGAGATTGTATGTCTGTGGACAGATTGCCAGTAGTCCAAATGTGGGTGAGGTAGAGAGAAAAGACTGTTACCTGGGTGAAAGAAGTGCAGCTTGACAACTACTGAAGTGCTGGCTCACTATGCAGCCTTCACTAACCCTCTCAATAATTAGGTGGGTGGAACTAGTAATATACCTCCCTTGTCTCTGGCTGCCTACCAACTGCTACCTACAGCTTATTTTTCTTTAGAAATTAGTAAAAGACATTGATGCCTAATTTTCAAATGCTGTCATATCAGTGGTGCTTGTAGAACTGACAGCAGCATTTTTAGTTGAGTACATTTTACATTCACATGTATTCATAAGCAACTTAAGCAATCTTTTTTTTTAATTTTCTTAATGTGTAGAAATATAGTGATACATTAATCACATATATCCTTGCTGTAGGTTGCACATGCTGTTTCCTTTTCATTTCAGTGATATCTAAAAATGGTAATTTTCTTATCCCCTTCATAGAGTTTGTGAATGACATGGTGGACAGCAGAAGAAGTAACACAGTAGAGCTAGTGTCAACACTGAGAAATTCTCGGAAAATAAGTTCAAACTCTTGGGTTGGTTATAGAGGGTACAATGTCAGGCACTCTCGAGATGTTACAGAAGATCACAATTCAGTGTCAATGCCAAAGAGCCGAAGGGAAACCTCATCAACACGGAGTAAAAGAAAAACTGAAGCTGAGGTGAAGGAGGAAGAGAAGCGGAGGGAGAGCACAACAAGAGGTAGAAGAAAAATAGAACCTGAGGAAAATGTAAAGGATAACCGTCGGGAACTCTCAGCCAGGAGCAGAAGAAGAATAGAACCTGAAGAAAGTGAGGATGAGAACAGGAGAATCTCACTAGGGAAGAATAACAGAGTTGAAGTTGACGAGAGTGAAGAAGATAATCGGAGAGAGACCCTATCCAGAATAAGGAGAAGAGTTGAATCAGAGGAATGTGAAAAAGAGTGCCGTAGAGAACCTTCATCAAGGAGAAGACGAAAGGTAGAAGTTGAAGAAAGTGAGGAAGAGAATAGTAAGGAACCATTAACCAGGAGAAGCAGAAGAAAAACTGAAGTTGAGGAAAGTGAAGGAGAAGGGAGAAAGGAAACATCAACTAGAAGTAGAAAAAAAGCTGAAGCTGAGGAAAGTGAGGATGAAACTACAGCCTTACTTAAAGACTCATCAAGAACAAGAAGAAAAGTTGAATCAAATGAGGTGGAAGACCATCCTGTAACAAGCCTGAGAGAATCATCACGAACCAGGCGGAAACAGGATCCCCATGGAGATCAGAGAAGAGAATCTCAGGAGTTACATATGGAAGAACTTGAAAGGTCACATAGACTTAGGCATAAAACTCAAGTTTTCTCTAATAACAGCAGGGAGATCAGGAGGAGGAAACACTCAGAGATTGAAGATGAGGAAGAAATAATCATGGAAGCAAATAGTCGGAGTAGAAGTAAAAGACAGAAACAGCAAGACCCAGAAGAAGCACTTAGCACACGAAATAAAAGAGTCAGAAGAAATGATGAAGTGGAGAGAGTCACTCGAAAAAATGAGGAAATAGAGAGAACTTTAAGGAAGAAAGAAGATGTGGAAAAGATATCAAGAAGAGATGAGGAAGTGGAAGACACTTTAAGAACTAGGAAGTCAAAGCGAATTGAGCAGCCTGAGCCATTTAATTTGAGGCCCAAGAAACCTCGGCCAAGCAGGCAGCTTGAGGGTGCTGCCGCTGGACTTAGAACAAATCTTTCATGTGGAACAACTATAAATCATCTACAGGATGAAGAGGAAGAAGGGGAGGATGAAGATGAATTAGAAAAGGAAGAGGATGATGGGTAAGTAGAATTTTTGTTGTTATATTAAAATGATATTGAAGCAATTGAATTTGAATTCAGGATGGTAACTGATACTGAATTATGTTGTTTCATTCAAAGAAAACCCCTTTTTTTAAACAATGTCATCCCAGATTTTTTTTATATTTGATATGCTGTTAGTTATTATTGAGAAATGGGCTTGTGCTACTTCTATAATTCCTTGTTGAAATTGTTTTGCACTTGTCCAACCTGAGGAATGTATTAAGCAAGGAAAAGGTTAATTGTACTCGTGTTGAAACTTGAGTGCCCTTTTTTTTTTTTTTTTTGTGAGCCTTGTAAGTGCAAGGAATTTTCCTGAAAGGCTGAGTAGTTTGTTCCTGATACAACCTCAGTTAAGTAGTGAAAGGGAGCAAGTATGAAAGGATCTATTATGGCACTGTATTCATATTGTTGGGACTACAATATAAATATATATCCCAACTATAGATGCATGATTTTCTTCTTGTCTCTAATTGTCTTGCATGGCATCTTTGGTTGCTTCATTTTTTTTTATCATGAATGCTTTGTCCAGTTATTTAGTTTCTGATAGTTGTTAATTATGCTACATATCTAAGGTAGAAAATGCATATAGGTATAAAAAGAGACAATGCATTCAAAAGATTAGGATCTATTAATAGTGTGCATTTTAGATTAACAGTAGAGCACAGATACATCTTACAGCCTTTCATAAATGTTCAAGCTGTTTCCTGTGTCAGCGAGGTAGCACCAGGAAACAGACGAAGAATAGCCCATCCACTCACACACACACACACACACACACACACACACACACACACACACACACACATATATATATATATATATTTTTTTTTTTTGCTTTGTCGCTGTCTCCCGCATTTGCGAGGTAGCGCAAGGAAACAGACGAAAGAAATGGCCCAACCCACCCCCATACACATGTATATACATACGTCCACACTCGCAAATATACAATACCTACACAGCTTTCCATGGTTTACCCCAGACACTTTACATGCCCTGATTCAATCCACTGACAGCACGTCAACCCCGGTATACCACATCGATCCAATTCACTCTATTCCTTGCCCTCCTTTCACCCTCCTGCATGTTCAGGCCTCGATCACACAAAATCTTTTTCACTCCATCTTTCCACCTCCAATTTGGTCTCCCACTTCTCCTCGTTCCCTCCACCTCCGACACATATATCCTCTTGGTCAATCTTTCCTCACTCATTCTCTCCATGTGCCCAAACCATTTCAAAACACCCTCTTCTGCTCTCTCAACCACGCTCTTTTTATTTCCACACATCTCTCTTACCCTTACGTTACTTACTCGATCAAACCACCTCACACCACACATTGTCCTCAAACATCTCATTTCCAGCACATCCATCCTCCTGTGCACAACTCTATCCATAGCCCACGCCTCGCAACCATACAACATTGTTGGAACCACTATTCCTTCAAACATATCCATTTTTGCTTTTGGAGATAATGTTCTCGACTTCCACGCATTCTTCAAGGCTCCCAGGATTTTCGCCCCCTCCCCCACCCTATGATCCATTTCCGCTTCCATGGTTCCATCCGCTGCCAGATCCACTCCCAGATATCTAAAACACTTCACTTCCTCCAGTTTTTCTCCATTCAAACTCACCTCCCAATTGAATTGACCCTCAACCCTACTGTACCTAATAACCTTGCTCTTATTCACATTTACTCTTAACTTTCTTCTTTCACACACTTTACCAAACTCAGTCACCAGCTTCTGCAGTTTCTCACATGAATCAGCCACCAGCGCTGTATCATCAGCGAACAACAACTGACTCACTTCCCAAGTTCTCTCATCCCCAACAGACTTCATACTTGCCCCTCTTTCCAAAACTCTTGCATTCACCTCCCTAACAACCCCATCCATAAACAAATTAAACAACCATGGAGACATCACACACCCCTGCCGCAAACCTACATTCACTGAGAACTAATCACTTTCCTCTCTTCCTACACGTACACATGCCTTACATCCTCGATAAAAACTTTTCACTGCTTCTAACAACTTGCCTCCCACACCATATATTCTTAATACCTTCCACAGAGCATCTCTATCAACTCTTATCATATGCCTTCTCCAGATCCATAAATGCTACATACAAATCCATTTGCTTTTCTAAGTATTTCTCACATACATTCTTCAAAGCAAACACCTGATCCACACATCCTCTACCACTTCTGAAACCACACTGCTCTTCCCCAATCTGATGCTCTGTACATGCCTTCACCCTCTCAATCAATACCCTCCCATATAATTTGCCAGGAATACTCAACAAACTAATACCTCTGTAATTTGAGCACTCACTCTTATCCCCTTTGCCTTTGTACAATGGCACTATGCATGCATTCCGCCAATCCTCAGGCACCTCACCATGAGTCATACATACATTAAATAACCTTACCAACCAGTCAACAATATATATATATATATATATATATATATATATATATATATATATATACAGCGCTGGTGGCTGATTCATGTGAGAAACTGCAGAAGCTGGTGACTGAGTTTGGTAAAGTGTGTGGAAGAAGAAAGTTAAGAGTAAATGTGAATAAGAGCAAGGTTATTAGGTACAGTAGGGTTGAGGGTCAAGTCAATTGGGAGTTGAGTTTGAATGGAGAAAAACTGGAGGAAGTGAAGTGTTTTAGATATCTGGGAGTGGATCTGGCAGCGGATGGAACCATGGAAGCGGAAGTGGATCATAGGGTGGGGGAGGGGGCGAAAACTCTGGGGGCCTTGAAGAATGTGTGGAAGTCGAGAACATTATATCGGAAAGCAAAAATGGGTATGTTTGAAGGAATAGTGGTTCCAACAATGTTGTATGGTTGCGAGGCGTGGGCTATGGATAGAGTTGTGCGCAGGAGGATGGATGTGCTGGAAATGAGATGTTTGAGGACAATGTGTGGTGTGAGGTGGTTTGATCGAGTGAGTAGCATAAGGGTAAGAGAGATGTGTGGAAATAAAAAGAGCGTGGTTGAGAGAGCAGAAGAGGGTGTTTTGAAGTGGTTTGGGCACATGGAGAGAATGAGTGAGGAAAGATTGACCAAGAGGATATATGTGTCGGAGGTGGAGGGAACAAGGAGAAGAGGGAGACCAAATTGGAGGTGGAAAGATGGAGTGAAAAAGATTTTGTGTGATCGGGGCCTGAATATGCAGGAGGGTGAAAGGAGGGCAAGGAATAGAGTGAATTGGAGCGATGTGGTATACCGGGGTTGACGTGCTGTCAGTGGATTGAATCAAGGCATGTGAAGCGTCTGGGGTAAACCATGGAAAGCTGTGTAGGTATGTATATTTGCGTGTGTGGATGTATGTATATACATGTGTATGGGGGGGGGTTGGGCCATTTCTTTCGTCTGTTTCCTTGCGCTACCTCGCAAACGCGGGAGACAGCGACAAAGTATAAAAAAAAAAAATAATATATATATATATATATATATATATATATATATATATATATATATATATATATATATATATATATATATATATATATATATATATTATCCCTGGGGATAGGGGAGAAAGAATACTTCCCACGTATTCCCTGCGTGTCATAGAAGGCGACTAAAAGGGAAGGGAGCAGGGGGCTGGAAATCCTCCCCTCTCATTTTTTTTTTTTTTTTTTTTTTTTTTTCCCCAAAAGAAGGAACAGAGAAGGGGGCCATGAAAGAAGAAAGTGGAGAGTAAATGTAAATAAGAGCACGGTTATTAGGTACAGTAGGGTTGAGGGTCAAGTCAATTGGGAGGTAAGTTTGAATGGAGAAAAACTGGAGGAAGTGAAGTGGTTTAGATATCTGGGAGTGGATTTGGCAGAGGATGGAACCATGGAATCGGAAGTGAATCATAGGGTGGGGGAGGGGGTGAAAATTCTGGGAGCCTTGAAGAATGTGTGGAAGTCGAGAACATTATCTCGGAAAGCAAAAATGGGTATGTTTGAAGGAATAGTGGTTCCAACAATGTTGTATGGTTGCGAGGCGTGGGCTATGGATAGAGGTGTGCGCAGGAGGGTGGATGTGCTGGAAATGAGATGTTTGAGGACAATATGTGGTGTGAGGTGGTTTGATCGAGTAAGTAATAGGGTAAGAGAGAAGTGTGGTAATAAAAAAAGCGTGGTTGAGAGAGCAGAAGAGGGTGTTTTGAAATGGTTTGGTCACATGAAGAGAATGAGTGAGGAAAGATTGACCAAGAGGATATATGTGTCAGAGGTGGAGGGAACGAGAAGTGGGAGACCAAATTGGAGGTGGAAAGATGGAGTGAAAAAGATTTTGAGTGATAGGGGCCTGAACATGCAGGAGGGTGAAAGGCGTGCAAGGAATAGAGTGAATTGGAACGATGTGGTATACTGGGGTCGACGTGCTGTCAGTGGATTGAACCAGGGCATGTGAAGTGTCTGGGGTGAACCGTGGAAAGTTGTGTGGGGCCTGGATGTGGAAAGGGAGCTTTGGTTTTGGTGCATTATTACATGACAGCTAGAGAATGAGTGTGAATGAATGTGGCCTTTGTTGTCTTTTCCTAGTTTTACCTCGCACACATGAGGGGGAAGGGGTTGTTATTTCATGTGTGGCGAGGTGGCGATGGGAATGAATAAAGGCAGACTATGAATTATGTGCATGTGTATATATGTAAATGTCTCCGTGTGTATGTATATGTATACGTTGAGATGTATAGGTATGTATGTTTGCATGTGTGGACGTGTATGTATATACATGTGTATGTGGGTGGGTTGGGCCATTCTTTCGTCTGTTTCCTTGCGCTACCTCACTAACACGGGAGACAGTGACAAAGCAAAATAAATATTGAATAAAATAAACATAGTATGTGTAAAACAGGATGGTATGGAAACAAACAGGGTAGAGCTGAGACATACCTCAACATTTTGACCGTTCAGTGGCTTTCCTCAGGAGATACTGATTCCAGCATTCGGCAGGACTGTGTTCCCAGCAAGTGATGGTCACCCAGTTGGACGCCTTAGCGTATCACTCCCTGATTGGACTCCTCTTCTACGTAAGGTCTCACACTATCACTGAAAGGTTTGTCACTTGCCTGTAGTTGCCATGGCATCGACCATTTAGTGATGGTGTGAGATCTTACCTAGAGAAATGGACTAAGAACAATGTTAACACAAGGTTTGTGTTCATCTGCTGGTCACATCAGGCAATGGAGATTGCTGTGAACAGGTGGCAGCAGCAGGACAAGTGGTCCAATGAGAGAGCAACATGCCAAGGTGTCTGACTGGGTGACCATCACTTGCTGCAAAACAGTCCTGATGAATGCTGGAATCAGTATTTCCTGAGGAAGACCATTGAATGGTCAAAACATTGAGGTATGTCTCTGTTTTAACCTATTTGTTTCTGTATTATCCTGTTTTTCAGATTTGTCATGATGATAATAGATACTGAGATATCTTTGGGATGGGACCCAAGTCTAAACACAAAATCCATTATTTTTCATATACAATTTATACACAGCCTTAAGGTAAAGTATACAATATTTTTAACAATTTTGTACGTGAAACAAAGTTTGTGTAACACTTGAACCATCAGAAGCTAATGTGTCCCAACATCAGCCACCCATGTGGACAATCTGTGGTTGTTTGGTATCATCTTCATTGCTGACTCTGAATTTATATGCTACTGGTAAGCAATCATTTTCTTGCACTTGTTCACGCAGTGCAGAAAATAAGCAAAAAAGCACAGAGAGTGATGCACGTAGGTCTGACATTAATGATAGTTTGTAACAAACTGGCACCAACAGAGCGTCAGAGCTCAGCATGGGCAAGTGAGGTCAGGTGTGGAATTTTCCACTTGTAACATCATGTCATTGCTCAAAAAGTTTTGGATTTTGGAGCATTTCAGATTTTTGGATTAGAGATGCTCAACCAGTGTTTCTTGATAACCCTTTCACTGTATGATAAGATTTTATGGTGCATTTAAAAAAGTCATTAGCCATCAAAAAACGAAATTTGATTATGAAATTTATATTAATTTTCTGGAATACAAAGATCATAAAGTTCAATGTATGACACTAGTATTTATTTGAAAAATCATTGGACTGAAAACTGCTTTTTTATATAAAAATTGAAAAACAAAATATGTAATAAACGTGGAAATATGTGTATAAAGTCACCTGGGTGGTTCATATTTGACTAGATCTACTTTTTAAACTTGATTCTTGTCTTAGAAGGAATATAGAGCTTCATATTGAATAATTTCATAACTCACCAGTAACCCATATATTAGGTGAAAATTCAGTTAGACATTGGCTTCATTGAGGGCAAGACAGACAAAATGTCAAAGATAGTTTGTTTCGAAAGTGTTTGTTTCATAATGATTCTGGTTGCACTTTTACATCTTTATGTTTAAGTTGTATGTCTTCATGAAATGTGTTTATATGAATGATCTATATTTATGCTGTATATATTTTTGAACATATGTGTTTATAGCACTGTTGTAGATGAAAAGGAGTGGAATCTCTTCAAGGACCTTCTTACACCAAAGTTGTCCATGATTTTCCTGCTACTAATTGTAGCACAGCCTTGAAGTTGCAGGAGACCCTGTAAAAGGGGTCTTGGGGTATTAGGGGGAGAAGTAAGCTGGTAGTCTGGTAGGGGTGGGGTTGCTTGGGTAGTGAATCAGTTACTGTTTGTTGATAACATGGCACTAGTGGCAGACTTTAGTGAGAAACTGCAGAAATTGGTTTCTGAGTTTGGGAGAGTATGTGAAAGGAATAAGTTTTCACTCAGTCAGTCAGCATCATACCATAAACTTTGCCAGCTATCCTGAAGAAACTTATTAGATGAAGATAATGACACTTGCTTTTTCTCCCTCATCCTTCAAATGGGGAAACAATTACAGGCTTTACCCAATTCATAGACACCCAACCACTTTCCCTTGCTTCCATTCTCACTTTTCAGATCAACTCCACCACTGTTTCACCTCCACTCTTGTAGATGTAATTACTGTATTGTTTTTCTATTTACGTGGTTTTGAGAACAATACAATTATGATTATAATAGGTTTAATACCACCCCTTTTCCCACTGATAGCTTGGACAGCATGGACCTGGAAATGCCTCATCTTGAGCCCATGGTTGACATTGAGAAGAGACCAGAGGCTTCAAAGCCTGATGAGGTAAGACTTGCATTTGTATTCACTATTTTCATAAAAGTTTGATTACTGTGATGAAGACAGACTTACATTAAAAGTTTTGAGATTGGTGAGCCAAACTTGAATTTTACACAATGAGTGCAAAAAAAAAGTATTTTTAGTTAGGCCTTACTAGTTTTGGCTGTAGATATGATAATGATAGTAATGATAATGATAATGAGTGAGTCACAGGGTGGGGGAGGGGAGAAGATTCTGGGAGCGATGAAGAATGTGTAGAAGAAGAGAACATTATCTCAGAGAGCAATAATGGGAATGTTTGAAGGAATAGTAGTTCTATCAATGTTATATGGTTGTGAGGCATGGGCTGTAGATAGGGTTGTAAGGAGGAGGGTGGATGTGTTGGAAATGAAATGTTTGAGAACAGTATGTGGTGTGAGGTCGTTTGATTGAGTAAGTAATGAAAGGGTAAGAGAGATATGTAGTAATAAAAAGAGTGTGGTTGAGAGAGCAGTAGAGGGTGCGTTAAATGGTTTGAACATACTCAGAGAATGAGTGAGGAAAGATTGACAAAGAGGATATTTGTGTCAGAGGTGGAGGGAACAAGGAGAAGCGGGAGACCAAATAGCAGGTGGAAGGATGGGGTGAAAAAGATTTTGAGGGATCAGGACCTAAACGTACAGGAGGGTGAGAGGCTTGCAAGGAATAGAGAGAATTGAAATGATGTGGTATATGGGTCAATGTGCTGTCAGTGGACTGAACCAGGGCATGTGAAATGTCTGGGGTAAACCATGGAAACGTCTGTGGGGCTTGGATGTGGATAGGGAGCTGTGGTTTTGGTGCATTACACGTGACAGCTAGAGACCGAGTGTGAATAAGCAAGGGGTAACGATGCTGTTTCCTGTGGGGCGGGGTAGCGCCAGGAATGGATAAAGGCAAGCATGTATAAATTTGTCCATGTGTATGTATGTAATGTCTGCGTATGTGCATGTATATGTATGTATATGTTGATATGTGGGCGTTTATGTATATATATTTTTAGATGAGTGGATGGTCCATGCTTCGTCTGTTTCTTGGTGCTACCTCACTGACGCGGGAAACCGATTTTGTATAATGATGATAATAATAGTAATAATAATGATAATAATAATAATGATGATAATAATAATGATAATAATAATAATAATAATAATAATAATAATAATAATAATGATAATGATGATAATAATGGTTGTTTATTTTTATGGATGGAGTGGTTAGGGAGGTGAATGCAAGGGTTTTGGAGAGAGGGGCAAGTATGCAGTCTATTCTGGGTGAGAGGGCTTGGGAATTGAGTCAGTTGTTGTTCGTTGATGATACAGTGTTGGTGGCTGATTTGGGTGAGAAACTGCAAAGTTGGTGACTTAGCTTGGTAAAGTGTGTGAAAGAAGAAAGCTGAGAGTAAATGTGAATAAGAGCAAGGTTGTTAGGTGTAGAGTTGAGGGACAAGTTAATTGGGAGGTAAATTTGAATGGAGAAAAACTGGAGGAAGTGAAGTGTTTTAGATATCTGGGGGTGGATTTAGCAGCGGATGGAACCATGGAAGTGGGTCACAGGATGGGGGAGGTGGCGAAGATTCTGGGAGCATTGAAGAATGTGTGGAAGGTGAGAACATTATCTCAGAGAGCGAAAATTGGTATGTTTGAAGGACTAGTTGTTCCAACAATGTTATATAGTTGTGAAGCATGGGCTTTAGACAGACAGGGTTGTGCAGAGGAAGGTGGATGTCTTGGTAATGAAATGTCTGAGGACAATATGTGGTGTGAGGTGGTTTGATCGAGTAAATAATGGAAGGGTAAGAGAGATGTGTAGTAATAGGGAGAGTGTGGTTGAGAGAGCGGAAGAGGGTGTGTTGAAAAGGTATTTTCACATGGAGAGAATGAGTGAGGAAAGATTAACAAAGGATATATGTGTCAGAGGTAGAGGGAATGAGGAGAAGCGGGAGACCAAATTGGAGGTGGAAGGATGGAGTGAAAAAGATAGTGATTGGGACCTGAACATACAGGAAGATGAAAGGTATGCAAGGAATAGAGTGAATTGGAATGATGTGGTATACCAGAGTCAGTGTGCTGTCAGTGGATTGAACCAGGGCATGTGAAGTGTCTTGGGTAAACCATGGAAAGTTTTGTGGGGTCTGGATGTGGAAAGGAAGCTGTGGTTTTAGTGCATTATACATGACAGCTAGAGACTGAGTGTGAACGAATGGGGCCTTTTTTGTCTTTTCCTAGCGCTACCTTGGGGGGGAATGCTGTTTCATGTGTGGTGGGGTGGCAACGGGGATGGATGAAGGCCGAAAGTATGAATATGTATATGTGTATATATGTATATGTCTGTGTATGTATATGTGCATGTGTAGGCATATATATATATATATATATATATATATATATATATATATATATATATATATATATAATAAAATAAAAATATATATATATATTATTTTTTTTTATTATACTTTGTCGCTGTCTCCCGTGTTTGCGAGGTAGCGCAAGGAAACAGACGAAAGAAATGGCCCAACCCCCCCCCCCATACACATGTATATACATACGTCCACACACGCAAATATACATACCTACACAGCTTTCCATGGTTTACCCCAGACGCTTCACATGCCTTGATTCAATCCACTGACAGCACGTCAACCCCAGTACACCACATCGCTCCAATTCACTCTATTCCTTGCCCTCCTTTCACCCTCCTGCATGTTCAGGCCCCGATCACACAAAATCTTTTTCACTCCATCTTTCCACCTCCAATTTGGTCTCCCTCTTCTCCTCGTTCCCTCCACCTCCGACACATATATCCTCTTGGTCAATCTTTCCTCACTCATTCCCTCCACGTGCCCAAACCACCTCAAAACACCCTCTTCTGCTCTCTCAACCACGCTCTTTTTATTTCCACACATCTCTCTTACCCTTACGTTACTCACTCGATCAAACCACCTCACACCACACATTGTCCCCAAACATCTCATTTCCAGCACATCCATCCTCCTGCGCACAACTCTATCCATAGCCCACGCCTTGCAACCATACAACATTGTTGGAACCACTATTCCTTCAAACATACCCATTTTTGCTTTCCGAGATAATGTTCTCGATTTCCACACATTCTTCAAGGCCCCCAGAATTTTCGCCCCCTCCCCCACCCTATGTATGTGTATGTAGGTGGGTTGGGCCATTCTTTCATCTGTTTCCTTGCGCTACCTCGCTAACACAGTTAACAGGGGGTGTCATTTCATGCGTGGCGGGGTGGCAATGGGAATGAATAAAGGCAGCAAGTATGAAGTATGTACATGTGTTTATGTGTATATGTCTGTGTATGTATTTATATGTATATGTTGAAATGTATAGGTATGTATATGTGCATGTGTGTGTGGGTTGGGCCATTCTTTCATCTGTTTCCTTGCGATACCTTGCTAACACACACACACACATATATATATATATATATATATATATATATATATATATATATATATATATATATATATATATATATATATATATTTCTTTCATACTATTCGCCATTTCCCGCATTAGCGAGGTAGCGTTGAGAACAGAGGACTAGGCCCTTGAGGGAATATCCTCACCTGGGCCCCTTCTCTGTTCCCTCTTTTGGAAAAAAAAAAAAAAAAAAAAGTGAGAGGGGAGGATTTCCAGCCCCCCGCTCCCTCCCCTTTTAGTCGCCTTCTACGACACGCAGGGAATACGTGGGAAGTATTCTTTCTCCCCTATATTTTTTTTTTTTTTTTTTTTTTTTTTTTTGTCGCTGTCTCCCGCATTTGCGAGGTAGCGCAAGGAAACAGAAGAAAGAAATGGCCCAACCCACCCCCATACACATGTATATACACACACATCCACACACACAAACATACACACCCATACATCTCAATGTACACATATATATACACACACAGACACATACATATATACCCATGCACACAATTCACACTGTCTGCCTTTATTCATTCCCATCGCCACCTCGCCACACATGGAATACCATCCCCCTCCCCCCTCATGTGTGCAAGGTAGCACTAGGAAAAGATAACAAAGGCCCCATTCATTCACACTCAGTCTCCAGCTGTCATGCAATAATGCCCGAAACCACAGCTCCCTTTCCACATCCAGGCCCCACACAACTTTCCATGGTTTACCCCAGACACTTCACATGCCCTGACTCAATCCACTGACAGCACGTCAACCCCGGTATACCACATCGATCCAATTCACCCTATTCCTTGCCCGCCTTTCACCCTCCTGCATGTTCAGGCCCTGATCACTCAAAATCTTTTTCACTCCATCTTTCCACCTCCAATTTGGTCTCCCACTTCTTGTTCCCTCCACCTCCGACACATATATCCTCTTGGTCAATCTTTCCTCACTCATTCTCTCCATGTGCCCAAACCATTTCAAAACACCCTCTTCTGCTCTCTCAACCACGCTCTTTTTATTTCCACACATCTCTCTTACCCTTACATTACTTACTCGATCAAACCACCTCACACCACACATTGTCCTCAAACATCTCATTTCCAGCACATCCACCCTCCTGCGCACAACTCTATCTATAGCCCACGCCTCGCAACCATACAACATTGTTGGAACCACTATTCCTTCAAACATACCCATTTTTGCTTTCCGAGATAATGTTCTCGACTTCCACACATTCTTCAATGCTCCCAGGATTTTTGCCCCCTCCCCCACCCTATGATTCACTTCCACTTCCATGGTTCCATCCGCTGCCAGATCCACTCCCAGATATCTAAGACACTTTACTTCCTCCAGTTTTTCTCCATTCAAACTTACCTCCCAATTGACTTGACCCTCAACCCTACTGTACCTAATAACCTTGCTCTTATTCACATTTACTCTTAACTTTCTTCTTTCATACACTTTACCAAACTCAGTCACCAGCTTCTGCAGTTTCTCACATGAATCAGCCACCAGCGCTGTATCATCAGCGAACAACAACTGACTCACTTCCCAAGCTCTCTCATCCACAACAGACTTCATACTTGCCCCTCTTTCCAAAACTCTTGCATTCACCTCCCTAACAACCCCATCCATAAACAAATTAAACAACCATGGAAACATCACACACCCCTGCTGCAAACCTACATTCACTGAGAACCAATCACTTTCCTCTCTTCCTACACGTACACATGCCTTACATCCTCGATAAAAACTTTTCGCTGCTTCTAACAACTTGCCTCCCACACCATATATTCTTAATACCTTCTACAGAGCATCTCTATCAACTCTATCATATGCCTTCTCCAGATCCATAAATGCTACATACAAATCCATTTGCTTTTCTAAGTATTTCTCCCATACATTCTTCAAAGCAAACACCTGATCCACACATCCTCTACCACTTCTGAAACCACACTGCTCTTCCCCAATCTGATGCACTGTACATGCCTTCACCCTCTCAATCAATACCCTCCCATATGATTTCCCAGGAATACTCAACAAACTTATACCTCTGTAATTTGAGCACTCACTCTTATCCCCTTTGCCTTTGTACAATGGCACTGTGCACGCATTCCGCCAATCCTCAGGCATCTCACCATGAGTCATACATACATTGAATAACCTTACCAACCAGTCAACAATACAGTGACCCCCTTTTTTAATAAATTCCACTGCAATACCATCCAAACCTGCTGCCTTGCCGGCTTTCATCTTGTTGCTGTCTCCCACGTTAGCGAGGTAGCGTAAGGAAACAAACGAAAGAGTGGCCCAACCCACCCACATACACATGTATATACATACACGTCCCTATCCCTGGGGATAGGGGAGAAAGAATACTTCTCACATATTCCCTACGTTTTGTAAAATGCGACTGAAAGGGAAGGGAGCGGTGGGCTGGAAATCCTCCTTTCCCATTTTTAATTTTCCAAAAGAAGGAACAGAGATGGGGGCCAAGTGAGGATATTCCCTCTTAAGACTCAGTCCTCTGTTCTTAATGCTACCTTGCTAACACAGGAAATGGTGAATATGTATAATGAATGAATAGATGTTAATAATATACTCATATTGTATACTCACAGCTCCAAAGCTGTACTATACTCAGTAGCACAGACAGTATGGACTCCTTTGAAGTGAAAAGGTCTCTTATATGCCTGTACAGTATTTTGTAAGCTGACTTAGATACAGAATTGTTAAAAGTAACCCTCTACTTTACTTGATATGTAACCTCAAGCAGGCTGATTTCCAGGGACACACACACAAATGCTATCTCTCTCTCTCTCTCTCTCTCTCTCTCTCTCTCTCTCTCTCTCTCTCTCTCTCTCTCTCTCTCTCTCTCTCTCTCTCTCTCTCTCTCTCTCATGTATATTTTATTTATATTTGCTTTGTCGCTGTCTCCTGCATTAACGAGGTAGCGCAAGGAAACAGACGAAAGAATGGCCCAACCCACCCACATACTCATGTATATACATACACATCCACACCTGCAAATATACATACCTATACATCTCAATGTATACATATATATACCCACATAGACATATACATATATACCCATGTACATAATTCATACTGTCTGCCTTTATTCATTCCCATCGCCACCCCGCCACACATGGAGTAACAACACCTTCCCCCCTCATATGTGTGGGGTAGCGCTAGGAAAAGACAACAAAGGCCCCATTCGTTCACACTCAGTCTCTAGTTGTCATGTAATAATGCACTGAAACCACAGCTCCTTTTCCACATCCAGGCCCCACAGAACTTTCCATGGTTTACCCCAGACACTTCACATGCCCTGCTTCAATCCATTGACAGCACGTCGACCCCGGTACACCACATCGTTCCAATTCACTCTATTCCTTGCACGCTTTTCACCCTCCTGCATGTTCAGGCCCCGATCACTCAAAATCTTTTTCACTCCATCTTTCCACCTCCAATTTGGTCTCCCACTTCTCGTTCCCTCCACCTCTGACACATATATCCTCTTGGTCAATCTTTCCTCACTCATTCTCTCCATGTGACCAAACTATTTCAAAACACCCTCGTCTGCTATCTCAACCACACTCTTTTTATTACCACACATCTCTCTTACCCTATTATTACTTACTTGATCAAACCACCTCACACCACACATTGTCCTCAAACATCTCATTTCCAGCACATCCACCCTCCTGCGCACAACTCTATCCATATCCCACACCTCACAACCGTACAACATTGTTGGAACCACTATTCCTTCAAACATACCCATTTTTGCATTTTCGCCCCCACCCCCACCCTATGATTCACTTCCACTTCCATGGTTCCATCCGCTGCCAAATCCACTCCCTGATATCTAAAACACCTCACTTCCTCCACTTTTTCTCCATTCAAACTTACCTCCCAATTGACTTGACCCTCAACCCTACTGTATCTAATAACCTTACTCTTATTCACATTTACTCTTAACTTTCTTTTTTCACACACTTTACCAAACTCAGTCACCAGCTTCTGCAGTTTCTCACATGAATCAGCCACTAGTGCTGTATTGTCAGCAAACAACAACTGACTCACTTCCCAAGCTCTCTCATCCACAACAGACTGCATACATGCCCCTCTTTCCAAAACTCATGCATTCACCTCCCTAACAACCCTGTCCATAAACAAATTGAACAACCATGGAGACATCACACACCCCTGCCGCTAACCTACATTCACTGAGAACTAATCACTTTCCTCTCTTCCTACACGTACACATGCCTTACATCCTCGATAAAAACTTTTCACAGCTTCTAACAACTTGCCTCCCACACCATATATCCTTAATACCTTCCACAGAGCATCTCTATCAACTCTTATCATATGCCTTCTCCAGATCCATAAATGCTATATACAAATCCATTTGCTTTTCTAAGTATTTCTCACATACATTCTTCAAAGCAAACACCTGATCCACACATCCTCTACCACTTCTGAAACCACACTGCTCTTCCCCAGTCTGATGCTCTGTACATGCCTTCATCCTCTCAATCAATACCCTCCCACATAATTTCCCAGGAATACTCAACAAACTTATACCTCTGTAATTTGAGCACTCACTCTTATCCCCTTTGCCTTTGTGCAATGGCACAATGCAAGCATTCTGCTAATCCTCAGGCACCTCACCATGAATCATACATACATTAAATAACCTTACCAACCAGTCAACAATACAGTCACCCCCTTTTTTAATAAATTCCACTGCAGTACCATCCAAACCCACTGCCTTGCCGGCTCTCATCTTCCGCAAAGCTTTTACTACCTCTTCTCTGTTTACCAAATCATTTTCCCTAACCCTCTCACTTTGCACACCACCTCGACCAAAACACCCTATATCTGCCACTCTATCATCTCACATCACCACTACTTGTTATCACCTCCCCATTAGCCCCCTTCACTGAAGTTCCCATTTGTTCCCTTGTCTTACGCACTTTGTTTACCTCCTTCCAAAGCATCTTTTTATTCTCCCTAAAATTTAATGATACTCTCTCACCCCAACTCTCATTTGCCCTCTTTTTCACCTCTTGCACCTTTCTCTTGACCTCCTGCCTCTTTCTTTTATGCATCTCCCACTCATTTGCATTATTTCTCTGCAAAGATCGTCTAAATGCCTCTTCTCTTTCACTAATAATCTTACTTCTTCATTCCACCACTCACTACCCTTTCTAATCTGCCCACCTCCCACACTTCTCCCACATAATTGTTGTTGTAGTTGTGTGGTGTTCACAGAGTCTACCACAAATGTTAATGCTTAGAGCAAGAAGTCACCGTTGGTGAGGTTGTATCATCTGTGATAGATGGAGAATAGCATTATTGAAAACCTTCTCACCTCATGGGATCTCATCTTAGTGGCTCCTGTTTGGAGTACAGTCTTGAAGCTGCAGGAGCCCCATGAAGGGGACCTTAGTGTTGCTTAACTAACTAATGAGGTTGATATAATCTAAGATAAATTTGTGGTTTCTTTTTTGTGTTTCCAGTCACCAGATAAGAAGAATAGCGAGGGAGATGCCACAGCACAAACTGTACCAGATAGCAAGACTACCTCAGATCCAGATGATAAAACAAGTGAGAACGACCAACCATCACTTGTTAAAAAGCGTGGGTGGCCAAAGGGTGTACCTCGTGGTCCAAAGAATTCTGGTCGTGGCCGGGGCCGGGGCCCAGGTAGACCATCAGGTCGGGGAAGGGGAAGACCAAAGGTGAGTTTTTTGGTGATGGTCGATTGGGATTACTTTAGTGATTTTTGAGAGGCATTTTACAATGCTGTTGCTTGTTCTAGATGGGTTGGTGTTAAGATTAATGTTGAAGTATATGTGTTAACGGATAGATAGTGCCTTTCTTTCCACAAAGTCCTCATTCCTCCCTGGACCTTTACCCTCGTCTCCTACCCAGTCACTCACTTTACCTCCTATGGTCCCATTCTCTATCATGTCCACTCCCTGTATCTAAAATACTTCACTGCCTCCAAGTTTTCTTCATTCAAACTCACACCCCAACTATTCTGTTTCTGTCCAGTGCTAAAACCAATAACCTTACTTTTATTCACATTCACATTAAACTTTCTCCTTTCACATGCTTTCATAAACTCAGAAACTAGTTTCAGCAGATTCACACTCAAATCTGCCACCAGCACCATATTTTCAACAAACAGTAACTGACTCATATCCAAAGCATCCTTACATTGCAAGACTGCAGACCTACCACCTTTCTCCCAAACCCTCACCTTCACTTTCTTCACCACCCTGTCCATAAATGGAATGAACAGACATGGTGACATCAGGTTACATCACACAACCATACTGCAGACTCAACTTCCCCAGGAACCACTCACTATCCTCTGTCCCTCCTGAAACGCATGCCTAAATCTCTGGATGAAAATTCCTCACTGCTTCTAATAGCTTTCCTCCATCACCATATACTTATAATAACTTCCACTCACCATCTTTATTTTTATTAACTGTATTATATGCTTCCTCTAGACCCATAAATACCACATACAGAACCTTCTGTCTATATAAGTATTTCTCACTCATATTCTAAAAAGAAACACTCGATCCACACATCCTCTATCATACCTGAAACTTCATTTTTCCTCCAGTCAGATTCTCTTTTCATGCCACCACCCTCTCAAATCACCACTCTTCCATACAGTATACTAGGTACACTCAACAGACTTATACTTTTGTAATTTGTACATTCACCTTTATTTTCTTTAAATTTATGTAGTGATACAAACTAGGCATTCTGTCATTTCACAGGCATTTCACCATGATCCATGTGTAACTTGAGAATCCTCACTAACCAGTCAGCAACACAGTCACTCCCTTTCTTAGGAGTCACCTCGCCTCATTTCGTATTATGCAAGGGTTTCACGACCATCTTCTTGTTTCACCAGACCACTTGCCATTTCCTCTCTCACTTTTCATACCTCCCTGACCTAAATACCCAACATCAGCCATGTACCATCAAACACATTCAACAAGTTTCCAGAGCTTACTCACTCTATCTCGTCTTTAGCTCACCTCTGCCTCTTACCACTTCCCCATTTACCCCCCCTCGCTGATCCCATTTGGTCTCTTGATTTTTCTCACACTGTTAATCTCCATCCAGAACATTTATTCACTCTGAGCTGATACTCGCTCACCCTAACTTTTTTTTTTTTTTTTTGTCCTTTTTCAACCCCTACATCTTTCCCTTTATCTCCTATGACTCTCTTGTGCATCTCCCAGGCATATGCACTCCTTCCCTGCAAGTAATGCCTATACACCTTTCTTTTCTCATTTATTAACAACTTTGTTATTCCTCCACTAATTACCCTTTCTTACCTGCCAACTTTCCACCCTCAACATGCCACACACTTCACCCGAACTAGTCAGCATTGCTTCCCTGAATACCTCCCATTCCTCACCCACTTCCCTAGCTTCGTCAACTCTCATTTTTTGTGGGCCTATACTCAATCTTTCTTGGTATCTCTTCACACAAGACTTTTCCAAGCTCTTTTACTTTCACCACCTAATTCTTACCCATATCATTTCCTCTTTTCCAAGACCTCCACAAATCTTCACCCTTTTCTCCACCAAGTAGTGATCAGACATCCTTCTAGCTGCCATTTCTTGTACATTCACATCCAAGTCATTGTTTTGCACACATTGTTTTCTATCATTGTTGATGGTCTTTTTAAATGTTTTCAGTACCTGCTTGGACCTTATGGTATGAAATGGTTTTGTAAGTAGTTTACACATGAAGAGCTGAACTTAACGCTTTGAGTTTTTTATAGAAATTTATAAGTTATCAGTATATGTCTACTTACATACTTAGACACTGAAAGCCATTTGTTATAATGACTTCATTGTAATGAAAATATATATAAAGGAAGGAATACACATATTCTTATGAAATGCTTTGTGTGAAATCGAGTTTTACACCAATTTTGAATATGAATTTAGTGGTAGCAATTTACATGTAAATTTTGGTAAGTATAAGTTGTAAGATGATATTTTTCCTTACCATTAGCAATTTAATTGGGAATTTTGGTAAGAAGGAGTTGTAGGATGATATGTTTCTTTTCCAGTTTTAGGGAGAGCATAAACGATAATATATCTCTTTTTCAGTTTAAGGGAGAGCATAAACCTCCTGCAGTGGATGCATCTGAGCTGCCAGAAAGTTTACATGAGGATCCTGAGCAGTTGAGAGCAGCAGCAGACAACCTGGCAGAGACGGCAGAGAACCAGTTGGAGGAAATGGAGAACCAGCTGGAGGCAACAGAGAATCGGCTTGAGGTTACAGAGAACCGTTTAGAGGTGACTGATGACCAACTTGAAGTAATGGAAGACCGACTAGAAGTTACAGATGACCAGCTGGAGGTAACAGATAACAGGCTGGAGATGACAGATGACCAGCTAGGGGTGACAGATGACCAGCTGGAGGCTGCAGATGACCGGCTGAGGGCGACAGATGATCAGCTTGAAGCTATGAATGACCAATTGGAGGCAACAGATGGCCAGTTGGAGGCATCAGATGATCAACTACAGGTGACAGATAACCAGCTAGAGGCAACAGAAAACCAACTAGAAAATATGGAAAACCAACCCAAGGCACTGGAATATCAGCTTGAACCAAAAGAGAAGCAAGTGCAAGTGAAGGAGAGCCAGCCAGAGATGAAAGAGAACCACAAGGAGACAACTGAGTCAAGTGAAGAATCCCAGAAGGAGAAAGTAGAAAATTTACCTCTAGACAATAGTAAAAAGGTTAATGTGGGAGAAACGGTTGTGGAGAGGAACCAAGAAATTAAAGTGTGTGAGGAAAATTGTTTGGTACAAAATGGCAATGAGTGTAAATATGCTGATAAGAGCATTAGTGATGAAGTAGTGCAAAATAGTTTGACACATTCTGCAAGTGAGATGGAACTAGTTAAAGAATGTGATATTGCATCTGATGCAGAAAGTAAACATGTAGATATGAGTGCTAAAGAAGGAATAGAAAGACAGAAGGTTGAAATGGAAGTGGAGAAAGAAAATCATGACCCTATTAAGGAAGTGATGCCGGAAAAAGAAACTGTTGGGGATGCAGAACATGAACTGAGTGAAGCAGATAAAGCTGTGGCCAGTATCATGAATGGTACATGTGAGGGTGTCCCTAATGGTGATTGTTTGGAACGTGAGACTTATAGCAGTCCATCCCCTGTGGAAGAAGTTCATGAAGTTGTGGAATGCAAAGTAGGAGATGGTAGAGTAGATGAGGCATATCAGGAAGAGGTCACAAAGGCTGTTGAGAGCATACGTGGAGGAACAGAGGAGCGAAATCCAACATTGGTTGAGGATCCTAGACCCTCTGAGATTATAGAGGAACCTAAAACCCTTAGTCCTACCCTCCCAGCACTTCCTGTATCACCACTCCCACATCCCCCCTCTCCAGTCATTCCTTCTTCTTCCTCTGTACACTCTGAGGGTGAGATGATTCCACCAAGTCCTACTAATTCCCTTGATCACTCAAGATCCCCTGCTTCCTCTGTTCCTCCCTCCCCCATCCCTAGTTCTCCGCCCCCAGCCCCTGCTCCTCCATCACCCACCTCACCTTCCCCAGTGCCATCCCTGCTTCCATCAGACTCACCATTAGAACCCCCATGTGCCCCAGCACCTGTCACTCCTACCTCACCACAATCCCTTGGATCTCCAGCATCACCATCCTCTATAGGATCTCCTGTCTCTCTCCACTCTCCCTCATCTCCTATTCCTGAGATCCCAGGTGAACAGATACAACCAGTCTCCCCTTCACCAATAGGCCTTTCCCCTCGGCCAGTTGACTTAGAGGATAGTCAGTCTTCATGTCACTTACCGGTGGTTGGGGAGCCTGTACCTGTAGCCGAAACTCCTATACTATCTGTAGTATCTAGTCACCACAGCCAAGAGGGGCAGGATAGTAAGGATCGGCATTGTGAATCTGTAATAGAAGACCTTCATCATCAGCAACAACAAAAAAATCAACAAGAACCTACCAAGGAATGCTCACGGGAGGATGAAGATCATGTGTGTAAGCCTCAAGTACAGAATACTGTTCCTGGAGTGTCAGACACTTTAAGTGCTGCTGGTCATCAGGAAGAGAATCTTGCTTCACAAATGGAACAGACATATGAGCCTGTTGATGCACCAAAGGTAGATAATCATCCAACTGGCCAGGAGGCTGCTCACACACATGACCTTACCCTAGAAGCTGGAGATGGGCCTAAAGTAGTGAACTCATCAGCAGGGAGTACACCACCCTCATCTTGTGGGTCCACCAACACCACGTCTGTGATTACCCGCCAAGCACCTACCCCTACCCCACCACACCAGCAAGAGGTTGGCAGCATGGGTGTTTATACACCAGATTCCACCACAAATTCTGTTCATTCAATGCATGGGTATTCCCAAGGTGACTTTGATGTATCACAACTTGGCATTGAATCTCCAACCTCCATCTCTAGCAATGAAATGGCTCATTCTGTAGAGGCACCTCAGCAAGCATCAACACCTCAGAGCTATAGTGATTGTGCACAGATACCGAGCCAACAGGTCCAACCTCCCACACCCACACATGTACAGCCCACCACCCCAACCCATGTGCAGCCCACAACCCCTACTCACACTCAGCCTACCACTCCAACTCCACCACACATAGCAAGGACTACACCAACACCCACTGCCATATTGCCACAACCAATTCCACATACACAACCACAGCCACAACCACAGCCTCAGCCACAGCCACAGGCAATCATTACACAGGCTGCTGCTGCTCAGACTGTTCCTGCAATAGGGGTTGTCACATTGCCTCACACAAATGCACATCAGGCACCAACCAAGCACCAACCATCCAAACAGCGGCACATTCAGCCTAAACCCCCTGCCCAGCCTCAAACGCAGGCTGCCTCTGCAGGCTCCCGACCACCATCTAACCTTGGCACCCAGCTGTCTCCTCAGTCTGTTGCAGCCATGCATGTCTCCAGTCAGGCTCATGTGATGACTCAACGAATGGTGGCATCAACACCCCACCCTCCTTCAGGCTTGGGCCAGCATCATCCCATGTCCTATCACCCTCATGGTGCCCATACCCCACACCCCCCACGCACTCCTCATGTCACACATTCTCATTCACAAATGCAAAACTTCGGTCATCATCCAAATTACATGATGGGGCCACACCAGCAAATGCTAGGGCATCATGGGTCTATGATTAGTCAGGGCTACCTGGCTCAGCCATCAGTTACCACATATGCTCAAGCACACACCCCTGCCCACTCATCATCATACATGACTTCGGTTATACAGTCACGCATGGGAGGCCCAGGAGCCTCTCAGCAGGGTGGAGGCCATAACTCTTCCACCTCATCATCTCAGCGTTCTGGTCAAAACTCCACATCTGCCTCATCATCACAACGTGCTGCTCATGCATCAAGTGCCCCTAGTGTATGTGGACCATCGGGAGCTAATTACTTTATCAATTCCAGTCCCCCAGGGCCATCTCCCACCCCAACTCCAATGGGTACAGAGCAGCATCACTCAGGAGGAGTGCAAGGGAGTGCATCATCATGTAGCATAGCACATTTACAGAATCTCACCAATGGTCTCATGGACATTGTGCGACCACCCCCATGTGCAGGTGTAACTCCTCCTCCTCCACATACAGTGACACCGCCTCCGTCTCACACAGTCACTCCGCCACCCAACGCCACTGCAGCTGCTGCTGCTGCCCAGCGTAACATGACGCCACCCATCTCAAACTTGCAGTCCCAGGTGCCGTTGTCCTATAAATATAAGTCACATCAGGCAGCAGCAGCAGCTCAAATGTCCTCCAATATGATGGCCCCAACTATGTTGGGGTACCAAGTGAATGGTTACCGAATGCCGGGCCAACCGGGGGCCATGTCAGCCCTCAACCCATCGTACCTGACCAATCCTTCATTCATGAATCAGCAGTTGCCCATGCAGATGATGAATATGCATCCCCAGGCCACTGGTCAATACCAGGATCCACGTTCCCAGCCCCAGAACACCATGTACCCACCATATTCTTATATGTCGCCACTACAGCTCAACGGCACCATGCGTCGATAGTCCAAAAGACTCAAATCTCAGTATTTTCATTATGGTGCTTATTAATGAGTAGCAGATGTCAGCACAGTGCAAAGTTAGTGTTGACTGTGTTAGACCCAATTACAGAGAGTATCAGTGACTTATATGCAAGACTAGGCAATATTTTGACTAGTGAAATAAGGGAATAGGGGGTGTCAGGGTATGTGATCAAGTGAAACAACACAAACTTTTAAGTGTTACCAAAAAAAAAACCCTGACAAATGTATTTCTTGAATAACACAAAGATTTTTTAGTGAAAACTTTCATATTTTTGGGCCTGTTGTGAGAGCTATATTTTAGATATTTATGGTGTTTATATATGGTTCAAAGAATTGACACTATTACCAATTTACTTTTACTTGACAACTTTAATGGTCAAGTTGATAATATAATTTAGATTCTCCACACAATGTGGAGAAACTTATAGTGAGCAAAATGACGTTGATATCTGTATTTTGACGTGAACCTAGTGTTCTGAGTTCAGTTTCATGGACTCAGAGTGAAGCCTGATTTTCATCTAAGTACAAAGTGATCTTAAATAATCGATTAATTGACTGAAAAGTGTGCTTAATTGTTATAGAGCAGTGTTATCTAAGTTTATTTTAGTGATGAAAAGTCTTAGTCTTTTACGTTGTGATACTGAGCTTGGTGTGAGGCCAATGCCAGCATAATGTTTTAGTGATGGCAGGAATGGTGGCATTTTGGGCCCCTGTTTTCCCAGCGGATAATCATAACTTGAGTATATATGTACAACATGTCAGTCTACAGTAAGTCAGACTTTGATCTGGCTAAAGAACGCAATGCAGTCATCATTTGTGATTGATTTTGTATCCAATTGTAGAGGCTTTATATTTCTTTATTTTTATTTATTTTTTTTTCTAAGCATAAAGTGTGTAAATTATTTGCAGAGCACTAGTTACATGTGGCTCTCAAGCTTTTTCTCCTCTTTCTCTTTGGCCTTAATACACACTATAGATTTTGCATTTCTTTCTTATCTTTTATAGGGGAATATTTTTCTCTGATTTTAAGAGCTTTAGTTCAATATATGTAGAAATATGTTCTAATGATGACATGTTTCCCCAGCTTTTTTTTTTTTTTTTTTTTAGAGCCTTTATTTATCAGACCTTTTTGAACAGTAATTTACTTTAGTCATGTTTAACTTCACAATATATGGTCAGTGGAGCCTCTCAATATTATTGATTATTTTCAGTAAATTTGAGGATTATTTTTGCTGAGTTTTGTACACCGGTTAGGCATTATTGACATGGAAGGAGAATCCTCTGTTATGTAACTGAGAATGGAATGTCCTTTTCTGAGTCCCAAAGGAAAGATGCAATATTGGTGTAAAAGTTCTGGCCCAACCATATACATTAACTAGATGGTGACTTGCTTTAACATATACAGTTTCAAGTTTCATGCAGTTACAGTGAATGGGGCTGTAATATCATGGTCATGTGATACACTCCACATGATTGAAAATCATTCAACAAAATAAAGCAAAGCCAGGAAGGGCATTTTGTGGGCTGGTGACTCTGTGAAGGGGCAGTGTCCAATGGAGGATCATCTGGCAGACAAGGGCAGCATTTTATCTGTTTATGATCACCCATAGGATATTGTAATTAAGCTGTACATTTTGCTTTTTAAAATGTTAAATAAAATACTTTATTTAAATGTACTATGCTTTTTTCAATTCCCTATTGGTGCTTGTCTCTCAGGGATTTAGATGATGCACATGGTGCATCTTTGGTATTTAGATTCACTTTCTTTGACTTTTTTGCTTCTTCCTGATCTTTCCAGTCACTCCATTGTAATAGTTGTTGATGGAGAAACTTCTTACCTTGTCCACATTGGTGTTCCTTGGGATTTTGTCATACTGCCTACCCTCTTCTCTCCACAGATGATCATTCGTAAACCTCTAACACAGTTCGGTCTCATTCTGATGAGTCCATTCAACTTCACCTTACTTTTCCTTCCCTTTTCATTCTGATTCTATTTCCTCTTGCACTGAACATTATCTAAGTGCAGTCCTATGGTGCATTACTGAAGGATGAAGCAACAACTGTGTTAAACTGTACATGCAAAAATGGTCTGTCTATATCATCTAAAGCTATTTTAGCCATAAATGAACATTAACATGTTCGACATAACCATATCCTTTGCAATGTTTTCTTATTCCCATGTAATGAGCAAAGCATAATCTGCTTTACAGAAGCAAATGGTGCTGTCATTGCCTCAATTATTTTATGAGCAATGATTCCATATCAATAGGCCTCGTTTGCCTCAGTATGGAGTATATTGCTCACAAGTATATGCAGCAGTAATTTTTCTCTTTTCATATTAGTGGACCTCAATTACTGCAGTATATTGCATTGGTCACATGTCTAGGGTGGCTCTTTTTTGGTTGAAGTGGAATGAAAAGCTCTGCCATATAAACTTTCAGTCACCTCTAGTTAACCATCAGTTTTCATCGATCAGTGGTCCTTTCAATATGCTCCACAGGAATTATTTAACCCACTGATATTGAGTTGTGTGTGTCCCATCCCCTTTAATCAATGCCTACTTCATGTAACTGGCTGCTGCATCAGAGTTTGTGTGGAGATTATGCAAACAATGACTGACTTGTTATGATAATGCCTCCCATACAGGGAAGCTGTGGAATTATCATGCCTTTCATCTTTCTCACAACGAATTAATTCATCCTGCTTTGCCTTTTATTCAAAATGGCCATGATCGGGTTTGCTTTTGTACATGCAATGTCAGCCACTGTTATAAAGAGGGAAATAACGTGAGAGCATATTTAAGTTTTGTAAGATATGGTATATAACAGGGCAATTTTCAGACAAATTCTTAGGCAGACCAGATCTGGCCTATGGGCTGTAGTTTTGGGAGTTCTGCACAGTGATCTCAAAATATCCCCACACTGTTCATACAAGAAGCATTTTTCTAGTTTTTGATGAAAGAGGAACAGAATGTTAATATTTTTGCTTCCACTGTTAGTTACCAACAGTATGAATTAATCTGGGGTAACTAGTTTCATAAATTATACTTTGCTACATCTGTGAGCTGCTTGAAAATCACTGGTGGGTTGTAAGTGGGAGGTCCCAGATTGATAACATGAAAAATACAAGGAAAACAGACTGCAGAAGCAGGGAAAAGGGAGTGAATATTTAGAAAACCAAATAGTTTGTGAAAGTAATTTGGAAGTAGTTGGTAGGCAGCCAACAACCAGGGAGGTATATTACTAGTACTACCTGCCTGGGTATTGAGAGGATTAGTGATGCCTGCATAGTGAGCCATCACTAAAGAGATTCTCAAGTTGCACTCCTCTGACTGAGATGGTTGTCTTTCCTTTCTGCCTCACCCGCATGTGGACTGCTGGCAATCTGTCCACAAACATACAGTCTCTCATTGTCATACATCACATTTAACAACACTTAAGTCACACAGCTCATTCTTTGTAATTCTAGATTTCCTGTGGTGAGCACTATGTGCTAGCCCTGCCTTTTGGCAGTTAGGAGCAATAGATAGAACTAGTATATAGGAAAATTTAGGCAGGAGCATTAGGTAAAAGTTGTAGGTAGGAACATTAGATAAAAGTAGTCAGTAGGAACATCAGTTAGGAGCCTCTGCAAACACCACTAGTGTTGTCCTTCTGTCAGTTGCCTGTAAAGGTTGAGGCTTTAAGGACTAAGAAGTAGCAATGGAGTTCACTAGTTATGGAAACTTGCTGTGGCCATCCCCTTGAGGGAGTTCTAGTTGGGAACAGGCATCAGGGATACAGATTAGTAATTTGTTTAGTAAACAAATATGAGGAATTTTTAACACAAGCAGTCTTCGAGGACATTGGCTGTACCATCCCTTTTACTGTTTTCTGATGATGAGGACTGCAATCTGGGTAAGTGATTCTTCATGTAAATGGAAATAAGTTCAGTAGAATTGCATGTGGTGTGGTCTTAGTACTAAGGAGTGATCTTGATACATTTCATGTTCATTGAGTTCATCTTCAAGGAATATGAATACTCAAGTGGGATAAGATTTATGTACTAATTTCAAATAAAAATGTATATCATGGTTTTCAAGACAATGAGGAACACTAGCAATAATGTCATGTTGCAAGATAAGTTGTACAATGTGTAATATATCTGGAGAATGGGGAGAAAAACTACTACATAGTATTGGCTTCTGTGTATTGTAGAAGACGATTATGAAGGGGGAGATGGGCGCTGGAAATATTACCATCCTTTTTTCTTACTTTTTAAAAATAGCACAGAAAAAGCTGCCGAATGAGAATGTTACCCCCAACCCTCTGTAGTCTGTTCATGATGCTACCATACTAAGGTGGGGAACTGTGAACAAGTTATGGAATAAAAAATTACAGTTATTTACCAAAACATGGAAAACAATGAATCGAATGAAATGAAATAGTGAAGGTGATAAGGAAAACCCCAAGAAAAATGATAAATCCTAGCTTAATGATCATGTGGAAGAACATTGAAAGAAAATGTTTTTCTTGTATTTGAACAAAGCCAGAAAATATTGGTTCCTGTAAAGAAAGAGGATGACTGATTGCTACAAGTCAGTATTCATAAAGAAAAAAGTTGGTTGACCTTATCACTCTGAAAAGAATGCCATTGAACATGATGAGAAAATTACATTTGGGCAACTGCCCAACTCATGAAAACTCAGAGCCAGCTGAAATTGCTATACACAAGAAGATTCAAGCTTCTTAAACAAGAGTGCTTATTCTAAAGATTGCCATATTTAGGTTCATATGGTATTTGAGAAGCATTATATACATTGTGATGTGTTTACTAAACATTCTCCATTCATTTCATTACCTGTGAGATACAAATAGATGAACATTGAAGCGAGTAGTATGAGTAATGAAAGTTGAATTACCAGTATTGCTCATAGATTTTTTTTTCAGTTGCAGTCATAGATAAATGATGTCAAACATAGCATACCTGAGGGAAAAGTCCTTACAACAGCTACATCTTCATATATATTGCAACATTTAAGAGATTCAGTAGGCAATGATTATAGGTGTCTTATTTTTGCTGTTTCTCCAACAGCAGGCATTGTATAGTTTGTGGCTTTGTTTCTTATGGATGTGTAATTTCACTGTTGGGTCACACCTTATCTTTAATTATGCAGTCCTGTATTTGGTAGTCATTTTATTTTGTAAAAAGATTGAACATATCTGGTATTTAGAACCTTTTTTGTACATATGGTTAAATTTAATTACATACCAAGCCATTGGAATAGGCAGTTACTTTTGGTAAATGACCTAGCCAACCTTTAAAACTTAGTCTAGGATGATCGATATCAAATTGAAAAAAATGACCATGTCAGTTTCTTCATATCTCGTGTATGCAATTTATGTCCACTTATCCAAATGTGTGTGCTCAAACTTTTGTACACCAGCATTGTTATTTGAGTCTATTTTACAAAGTATGCTGTAGATGATAATGATCGTGTTATTAGCATATGCAGAACTGTCTCAGATATTGTTATGACAAGGATTGATTCTTGTTTCTTTTAGAGATACTTGAGTACAAAGTTTAATTTTTCCCCTTTGAGCTCAGAATTTTGAAAGGAATAACAAAAGAATATCTGTGTGAACAATGTGTGTAAAACTATTTATTCAAGAATAGTGGATATAGAAAATATAGTAAAATGATAACATACTTGTGACATGTGTTGGCAACATTTACATAATAGTGGATATGAAAATACAGACGAAGTTGTGATAGTATAATTGTGACATATATGTTGTGTAGGGAATATTTATGTAAAGTTCCACCATAAAAGAATGTTTTCTAACCAGCTGCTTGCAGAAAAATGATTATTTTCTGCTATGAGAAATTTTACATTTTCTGTGATGGCAGTTCTCTTAGAGTTGCACATCAAGGGATGGCATCATAAACATGGTTTTAATAGTCTTTTGAAATAATGAAAATATGCCGCAGTTACACTTTTAATCCACCTTCCTTGGTAAAGAGGTGGCAACAGATGGAGGTTGGATCTGCCTCCGCCTATACTTTGTTTTAGTAGTGACTAGCATGATGATCATGGGTGACGGTAATTTATGTTTTCAAGTTCAGGATGTATCTGTTTTCAAGTCAGTACTACTACAGTGACAACAGCACCAGTAAGGATCCAAGTGCTTGGGAGAAGATTACCAGGAATGCTACCATCCATGGATGCCTAGCTTAAAAGGTAATGGAGAAGAAAACACTGGGCTCCCAGAAAGTATTTCAGAAGAGGATATAGATATTTGGAAATGGACAGGCAGCAATTGGAACCTTGGAAGTGAGTTGTGGGGGAGGGAGGGTGTTTTGGGAGCACTGAAGAATTTGTTGGAAGGAATAGTAGTTCCATTGATATTACACGGATGTGAAGCATGGGCGACAGATAAGGTTGTGCAGAGGAGGGTGGACGTGTTGGAAATGAAATGTTTGAGGACAATATGTGGTGTGAGGTGGTTTGATAAAGTAATGTAAGGGTAAGAGAGATGTATGGTAATAAAAAGAGTATGGTTGAGAGAGCAAAAGAGGGTTTGCTGAAATGTTTTGGAAATATGGGGAGAATGAGTGAGGAAAGGTTGACAAAGAGGATATATGTGTCAGAAATAGAGGGAACAAGAACTGGAAGACTAAATTGGAGATGGAAGGATAGAGTGAAAAAGATTTTGAGCAATCCTGGCCTGAACATGCAGGGGGGTGAAAGTCATGCATGTTATAAACTGAATTGGAATGATGTGGTATACTGAGATTGACATTCTGTCAGTGGACTGAACCAGGACGTGTGAAGTGCCTGGGATGAACAATGGGAAGGTCTATGGGGCTGTTGTGTGATGCACTGAAACCACAGCTCCCTATCAACAACCTGGCCCCAGGGACCTTTCCATGGTTTGCCCTGGAGACTCAATCAGTTGTGATGATAGAATATAAAGAACATGGGGATCATAATTGTCTTATTGTTTCATATGCCAAATGATGGAGGAACTAGTCTTAATGTTTCATACTCCAAATGATGGAGGGACTAGTCTTAATGTTTCGTACTCCAAATGATGGGAGAACTTCCCATCCATTTTAGTACGCTGTATTACATTAATAAATTCAAACGTGGAGATAAAAACAAACAATAATAAAATTCACATATATTTCTCGCATAAAGCCTTATACAAGTTACAGTGGCAATTCTTATACAGTTCACGTATGTGCTATCTGAGCGCGCTGTGTTGTACTTACCAGTCAGCTGAGAATCTGACATATGTTACTATTGGCAACAATGTCAAAATGTTATTGGTTCGTAGACTGATGACGTATACTGAGAACAGCGCATAGAGCTATATGATTGGTGCTCAGGTTGATGACGTACAATGACGAGAACATGGCGGGAACTTTGTAAAGAGAGAAAGAGAGGTGTTGAGAGACAGAGAAAGAGAGACGGAGAGGAGGACAGGCTCACAATCCACAGTCATATGAGTTGTGGTGCAACTTCAACCCATACAAGAATGGATTGCTCTATCCGTCCCAGGTTAGATAACAGCCAAACTAATAAGGACTCTGAACAAAACACTATTAGGAATCAACAGGGTTAAAAAGATCTGAACAGTCAACTGACGTACATTTGATCAGTGTAGGCCCAGCCAGGTAGGTAGGGATTCAAGCTGAGCTGTAGTGCGAAGAGTTCATCTCTTAGCGCACGCTTACTTTCCACTTTCTTCATTCATTCGTCAGTAACTATACAAGGGGGGTCCCCAGTCAGAGGACAATATACAGTGCTGTGAATCCGACATAAAACAAATACATACACCTAGTTCACGTATGTGCACAAAACTTTGATAAGATGGTAATTCTTTCTCGCCTCAGACACATCTCTTCCACATCAACAAGTTTGCTATATCTAATAAATGTATTAATAATAGTGATAAATAATCTCATATGAAAAATACATGTAGCACGGAAGCGAACATGCACACAGTCTCTATAACACGATGAAAATGCTTGCTCCAGGGCCGACCCAGCCAGCATATGCAGGCCAAGTGGCCGTGGAGTTCGTCAGTCATGTTATCTTGTGACGAATTCACCAGATACACATGACTATGGTGGCCGCGTGGTCCAATCTGTTGGCAGGAGACAGCACTCAGGAAAAAATGCAAAATTTCATATTTATCAAAAAATTCTTCAATATAACCATGTTTCTTTGTACTTCAGTTTTTGAATCTATACAAAGAATTAGCTGTATTTTCTGAATTACATTTATTAACTTTTTAAATGTCTCTAGATACACAGGACTGTGAATATTATAAAATCTTTATCATCATATACTGAGAGGAGAGTACTGATGGACTACTAACCAGTGTCTCAGGGTGAGGATGGGGCGAGTCACAGGTCATCAGGCGTGTGGACGCTGAGGGAAAAGGCAGCAGAGGTGTCACCCTTCTTGGACGTGGCCTTCACCACGTACTGGCCCACATCTGTTGGCAGGCAAGCAGGGATCTCATAAGAGAACTCTTTCTTGCCTTCCTGCTGGAACTTGAAGCGTGGTGAAGTTTCATCTACTGGCTTCCCGTCCTTGAGCCAAGACACTTTCAATGGCTCCTTCTCAAACTTGACGGTGAAGTTGGCCACCTTACCCTCCATCACTGTCTGTGACCTTGGGAATTTCTTGAAAGCAGGCTGCTTCTTCTCCTCACCTGGGACTAGAGAAAAGGCAGAAAGTTACAGTGAACGTGACAAAAGAACCTGTAACACTGATGTGGGTCAAGAGGAATGTGACATTGATGAGGTTCAAGCAGAATGTGAAAATGATCAGACTCAGGATAAAATACTGACAGAATCAGGCAGACTGACACTAACACAAAAGGATTCAGTTAGTGATAAAGAATAATGTGGTGGGAGCAGAACCTGCATTTAGCATGATAAATATATTATCAAATCCTTGCTAATGGTGTTAACTGCTTCCACATACTAGTGCAACAGCTAAGGTTTTGGAATGCGATGGTTCATACAGTAAGGCACACTGAGGTGATGATAAACAAGAATGATATCCATTTGATTGTGTGCTACAATGATTCAACATCTAAAATTAAATTTTTCTAAAACTTAATAGAGAATATCAACATGGGACAGGAATTGTAATAAATGGCAATATCAGTATTTTCCTTTTCTATGGCGCTGAGGACCTGTGTACTAAATGATTTACTGATTTACCATTAACTGAACCAACCTTACAAGATGACTAATGATAAAGCTTTATTTTCATAGGATCACATGAATCAGTTTATTAGTCGAAAATAATTCACCCACTAACAAATACCTTTTACAAGACTGAATCAACTGAGATTAAGATACTGCTAAAAAAAAAGATTTGTACATAACTGCAAAATCAATCAATTTAGACATCTTTTAATGATAAGACTTGTGTTTTAGTGTACATGTGGGCACCAGACAAGGCTATGTTAACTTACTTGGGAATCAGACAAGGCTATGTTAACTTACTTAAGACGACAAGTGTGCAGGTACTGAACGTTTCCCCAGTGTCATTGAAGGCTTCACAGGTGTAGGTTCCAGCATCCTCAGGGAAGACCTCAGCTATCTTGAGCAAGTAGGTGTCTCCCTCGGTCACATATAGGAAGTCTTTTGAGGGTTTGATCTCCTTCTCATTGTGAAGCCACACCACATCGAACTTGGTGGCACCACCAATCTTACAGGAAAGCGTCTGAGCCGAGCCATCTGGCACCTCGTGTGACTTAAGATGCTCCAGGATTCTGGGCACTTTGTCGCCTCGGCTGCCTTTGCTACTGACCTGCTGCTCCATTGGAGTCACAGAAAGGATACACTTGGTCTCCGCTGTGCCAAGCGAGTTGGTGGCACGACATACATACTGTCCCTCATCTTCTGGGAACACCTCATTGATAGTGAGTGATGCTAGACCCTGGCGGTACTTTAGATCAACAATGTCAGAAGAGCTGAGAACTTCGCCATTCTTAAACCAAGCAACTTGAGGTTCTGGGTCACCCTTGACTGTGCACTTAAGACACAAAGGTTCACCATCCTTGATGGCCAACGTTGGTGGTAGCTCGCCTGAGAACCCGGGAGGGCCCATCAGTGAGTCATCTGGGGGCACTGCAGGGGAAGGAAATGTCAGGTGAAGTAATTTCAACTTACAATGGTTTATGTCACCCAATGAGAACACTGATATGCTCAAGAACTAAAGTGTATTAAGTGCTACATGCCAAGTCACATCTTTGTCATATGTTTGAGTGAAGAATACTTGAGATGGCAAATTTGTCACACAAACTTGTGTTTTCCTGTAAATTCATGTGTTCTTTACATATTCATTAGTATTATGCACTGGTATATATATATATATATAACTGCTGGATGTGTATGGATACTTATAATCTAATCAAAATACATAATTATAATTTTTTACGTATGTAAGCGGCATTTCAGACCAAAAGAAGAAATCAAACTTGGATGGTCTACTGCAAGAAGTGTATGCAACACATTTATTCCAGGTTTAAGCTTTAACCTTTGTCTCTCCCTACAGAGTACTGTTCATAACCAGCTGCTGAGTAAAATACTACATACTGATACTTGGTACTTGGTTATAAATGATACTCACACTCAAGTTCCTTCGTGGCAGAACGGGACCTGGAGGTGGAGCCCGTGGAGTCTTGCCTCTTGCCATAAGGCTTTAGTGTTCTCTTGGCCCCAGTTGTGGTGCTGGAGGCAGTGGAGGAGGCCTCGACCTTCGTGCTACGACTCTCCTGGATAGCCGAGGAACTACTGGTAACGGCTATGGTGGCAGCCGACTGATGCGTTCATGATTGCCAAGATGGTGGTAATGTGGTGATGGTATGGTTGTGGAAGTGGTTGTGTGGTGATGATGTGGTAGTGTGGTGATGTGGTTGTGGTAGTGGGTAGGTGTGTTGTGCAGGGATGGATTTGGTGGCAGTGAACATTTCATCGGTATTATTAAGGTAAGAGATATAAGTGGCAGTGGTGACGGCGATGCGTATGCAGTAGAGGCAGCCATGTAAGGAGCATTAGTTGTGGTGTGCCAGAGAGAACCACCATCAGTACATTAGTGGCACCAACAGTAGTAGTAGTAGTAGTAGTAATAATAGTAGTGGCAGATACAGTGAAGTGTGGCAGCATTGGTGATGATCAGAATGATGGTTGGTTGTATAGTGATGGTAGGAGTAATGGTGGTGATGGTTGCAGTAATGGTAGTGATGGTAACAGTAATGGTAGTAGGAGCGAGCGAGAGGGTGGAGGAAAGAGAGTACTTGTTACCTCCATGACTGGTCAGTACTTGCTTTTGGTCATATATTAGTAAATTCCACATTAAAAGCATTAAGAAATTTTAAATAAGCCTAGGCTAACACGCAAAGCGAGTTACAGGTCATCATGGTGAGACTGATTGATACTGAAACTATAGACTCTGATAATGATAATACAGAAACTGATAATGGTACTGATACCCCCAAAATAAAGACTAACCAATGAATTGCAACAATGAATATTAATTTCCCAAGGAGGGAATCTTCTTTAACCAATAATTATCATCTTTCTCAACAATCTTACTAATTGTAGCATACCAAACATGAAATAGTTATATATATATATTCATTATTTTTATTTTATTATACTTTGTCGCTGTCTCCCGCGTTAGCGAGGTAGCACAAGGAAACAGACGAAAGAATGGCCCAACCCACCCACATACACATACACACACAAACATATACATATAGACACATGTACATAATTCATTTTTTTTTTTTTTCCAAAAGAAGGAACAGAGGGGGGCCAGGTGAGGATATTCCAAAAAAGGCCCAGTCCTCTGTTCTTAACGCTACCTCGCTAACGCGGGAAATGGTGAATAGTTTAAAAGAAAAAGAAAGATACATATATATATATATATATATATATATATATATATATATATATATATATATATATACTTTTCCTAGTGCTACCTCGCACACATGAGGGGGGAGGGGGAAGGTATTCCATGTGTGGCGAGGTGGCGATGGGAGTGAATGGGGGCAGACAGTGTGAATTGTGTGCATGGGTATATATGTGTGTGTCTGAGTATGTATGTATGTGTGTACATTGAGATGTATAGGTATGTATATGTGCGTGTGTGGATGTGTGTGTGTATACATTGTGTATGGGGGTGGGTTGGGCCATTTCTTTTGTCTGTTTTCTTGCGCTACCTCGCAAACGCGGGAAACAGCGACAAAGCAAAATAAAAAAAAAAACATATATATATATATATATATATATATATATATATATATATATATATAAAGGGGTAATCGCCCTTTGGTAGTTCAGATAATATACTGAAACTTTACAATACACTATATGTTTCCTGAAGAAATCCACCTCATCAGGTGTAAACAAATCACAAAGTTTCATGGTTTTACTTGAAAACCTGAAAGACATTTTTATACATCTAGGAACTACAATCTACCATATTCTCCTAACTTAGCTAATGTAAGACTTACTAAAACACAGATCCTTTTATGTTGCCTGCCAATATAACAACACTAACCCTTAACTGTTAGGCATGTAAAGAATATACTGGTCAAACAGGTAAAACAGAAACCGAGATGCTATTGGAACAGTCAGTCAGTGTACAGAGGTGAACATAGTACTGCTATCGCTAAGCAATGGCAGGAAAATGATCACCCTGTAGATCTTGCTGACCCTGTCACATTGTACCCCTTATCGTAATATGCTATCCATAATGTCCCTGAATCTCGTAACTGCTAATATTAATAACTTTAACTTATCTTCAGGTAACTTTCAAGCACATCCAGTTATCAACCAAATCATGATGAACTACCAAGACAAGATAGCATATATGAACTACCAAGACAACATAAGGAGGGTAGTAAAATGCATTTCCCTACCCAGATCAACCTACCCTGCATAACTCTTAAACAACTCCTCACTTTCCCTTTGATGGCCAGGGGCATAGTTTCTTCTCTGACATGGTGATAAAAGGGTTTATAGGTCTGGGTGTTTGTGTTAGAAGCTGAAACTTTGTGAAATGTATACACCTGATGAGGCAGATTTCTTCCATGAAATATGAACAGTGCTGTAAAATTTCAATAAACTTTATTATCTGCTCCTACTGGTGCAATTACCTCCTTCTAAAATTAGCATGGACTTGTATGATTGTCATATCAACAATATATATATATATATATATATATATATATATATATATATATAATATTCCTACGAATCCATGGGAAAATGAACATGGTAAGTTCCCAAGTGCACTTGATAGTGAGGAAGTGTTAGGAACAGATGTAAAAAGGCCACATTTGCTGATATACATTCTCTAGCTGTCATGTAAAATGAACTGAAACTACAGCTCCCTATTCATAACCAGGCCCCACATACCTTTCCATGATTTACCCCAGCTGCTTCACAAGCCCTGGATCAGTCCAATGACGTGTTAACCCCTGCATACTGCCTTGTTCCAATTCACCCTAGCCTGTGCACACTTTTCATCCCCTTGCATGTTCCTCGTTCCAGTTCACTCTATCCCATGCATGCCTTTCACCCCCACCTGCATGTTCAGGCCCCAGTCAAATCTTTTTCACCCCATTCTTCCATCTCTGATTTGGTCTCATAAAACTTACCTAAGGTGGCCTCATACCTTGTGTTTGGAGCTGAAGTAACTAGACGAACTGGAGTCATCTACTCTGATGGCTGGCGTGGGTGGCGGAGGCAGGTCCTTGATCGTCGTCTCGATATACCTTCGGTCTGATGTCAGTTTGGTGGGGATGTGTGGGCATGGTGATGGTACATGGGTGTGATGGTGTGAGGTATTGTGGCGGTGTATGGTGGTGTGAGTGGGGCACCAGGGAAACAAGGTCGTTGGGAAGCCACGAACAGGAATGAAAAAATTGCATTAGAAGCAGAATTTAAATGAAACTTCAATAAAACTGGTCTTGAAATGTTAAGCTATTATCTGTAATAAGCTATAAACTGGCACTTCCTTAAGGAAAAGTGAATAGCAAAAAGCAAAGACTGCCACTGCAAGAGAACAAAGTAGAACAGTATACAGTTATCCTTGCTCAGGTTGACCAGAGCACAACAGTGAATTTAGGAATACTAAAACAGTGATCATAAGAATCTTATATATACCGGAAAACTCAAGATATGGATCTTTTTATTCACAAAGAATGAAAATGCAGGATATAAAACAAAGGATCACAGGAGAAGGAGGGATAATCCTCCAGAACCTGACAGTTATAACATGGTCACTGGTTGACACACGGTCCTTTCATAACACGACGTGCATACATGAGTTGGCTGAACTTGTTTAATGAGAGGCTATGGAAACTATGTATAGTGTCTTCTGTAGTTACAAGTGGGAAAATGTACATTTGAGTCATTAACTTGTAAGGAAAAAAACTAACACCTAATGTGTTATTTTTCCTGAAGTCTACAGAACATCATGAGGGATCAAGTCCTGTGTGTACTAATGTCGCTGCTTCTGCTACATCTGTTATTACATTCTTTACATAAAATATTGTACATTTACGAATTAAAATGAACCCACAGTACTATTAACCCTTAGTGTTAACACTATCATTAAGTGCTCTAGCCTCAGATCTGTACAATGTAAGGAAGGATGCCAACTTGTGAAAAGGATGTGGATGCAGATGTAGAGGGATATTATTTGGACAAAACAACTTGTCCCCCAGTTCTGGTCAGGGAACTGTACAGTATATCCACCTTACTGAGGCTCCTGCTGGGAGAACTGGTCACTGTACTAGAGGTGACCATTGCTCCATACAAGAGTACCTCATGTTACATCATATAAGTTCACTAACTTTGAAAGGCTTATGTTAAATATCTGGAACTACGAAAGACTTGTCAAAAATTTCAAGAATTTGAGACAATTTGATTGATATGAAACATGAACTATGGTTTATTTTATGAAATTCCTGAGGTCATTAGCACCAACTTGTCACCACAAAGGACAAAACAACACTATTCAACCAGTTAGACTAACTACTTGTATTTAGAAAGCATTACCTTCACTCGACAGGTTCTTAAGTAGGAGAGTCTGTTCGTCTGTTACCTCATTACCTTGGATTTAAAGCAAAAAAAACAAAAAAGTGTTATACAAACTGAAGACCCAAGCCATTAACAGTTTTTGACTGCCTTTGTGTGGGATGGGACAATAACATGCTAGGTTACCCAGGCCATCGAGACCTTGGCCCACTTTCACTCGTGGTCATTAGGGCAGTTTATGAAACTGTAAGGTGACAGACAGCTACAGGGTGGGGGAAAAAACTGAAAAATGTTCCTTCTCGGGGAAAAATAGATATGTGAGTTGAAAGTGTGTTAATCAGTTTGTTTTTTGTCATGAAAAATAGTTTTCCTTCACTGTACCACAAAAATATAATAATCTCTCCAGTATACTTCAAGGAGCGATCTTAAAAACTGAGTTCAAAGCGAGGAAAAAAAGCTTTACTCAGAAAACTTGTTTAGAGTCATAAGGGACAGGATGTTTAGGCTGTTACTGGTGATATTAACTTCGGTCCATAGCAGAATCATGAAGAACCCATGACAGGGTCTATCCATAGTTCTCTATGAACCTTAGAAGGCTGACAAGCAGCACACAAGCATCAGCTCTCCTGATGGTGGCACTAGGCCTTTAGAGAGGTGGAGGTGATGCAAAGGAAGCGTTAGCCAGACACGCTCCATACCCAGCCATGAGATGACAGGGTTTACACCTCTGACCACAGAGGAAAAGAGGTCAGTACAACCACACTGGTCGTTGCAGGGGATGTGGAGGTAGTGTGCTGCCTCGGACATATACTGTGAGTGTGACTTGATACATATCATGGCTACAACTTATGTGTCACCTGGGGATGTGTACTTGGTGTGATGAAAGTACTTTATCACATAATGACTATTAGATGATGAACTGGTGATATTTAGAATACCATTGAAGGAGTCAATGGCATTGTGACTGTGACTTATTGGTGAAATTCTTTTCATCTTTAATATCACATGCATGACATAATGTGCCACGCACTTAAGATAGAACCCTTATAGGATTAGCTGTGACCAAAAAGTGTATTTGTACCATGAGTTATATTTCTTTAAACTGAATGCATACATTTTCAGGTGTGTACTGAGAAAGAGCAACCTTACCCCACTACACTACAGTACACTAAACACTCCTCTCTCCCCACAACACACACTACACTACACTAAATACCCTTCCCTCCTCACAACACACTATATATCATGGTGTCACTACACACACCCTCCAATCCACCCTCGCTACACAGGTGGTTGTACCGGACACTGGTACACACTGTCTGTCTCTCCGGTATTACCTGTGTACTTCAGATTACTCATGAGAGTCCGTTGTTCGGGCGTGCGGTCTCCCAGACCTTTTAGAAGAAATCGAAAACCAGTTTACTATGAGATCATGTTACCAGGAACAGAAGGTGGTCAACACATGAGCTAGTGCTGTGGCCTTGGTTACTGTATACAGTAGTATAATGAAATAAATTGTTAATAAGCATTAAGAAAATTTTTCTTAAGCTGTGTTAATGAAGGAAACCTGAAGTTTACGACCGAATGTCTGAAAAGAAAATTTGGTAAGGAAATTTGTGGCATGATTCTGATTTGTGATTATTTACGTTCCATTAAATGGCTTTGTGAAGGAGATAAGATTCTTAGCTATCAAAGTTGGCACTGCATCGAAAAAAAGACTAGTGAAGTAAGCGCAGTTTCCTCGATTTGGTCATATTCAAGTTAACACCTTGATGGCTACATGGTCAGACCCATCAACTATTAGATAAAGTTGAGAAGACTGTAAGGTACCGGGTTAACGGAGAGTCTTGTTGAAGACTAATGAGCAACAAGTTTGAGAAATGGGAAGGAGTGCTTGGTATGGATGGTACACCAAAACGGTAAACATGAATATGCAATGTTTAGGGGAAGGAACTACTGTACTTCAAATACAATATATATATATATATATATATATATATATATATATATATATATATATATATATATATATATATATATATATACACACACACACACATAATATAAGGCAAAATTCTCTGTAATACTAAAATAATGATTCAAGAAATTATCAAGAAATATAGTATGGCTATAGTATGTACCAGATTGTGTAATAATTGCTCAGTTATATAAGATGTCAATAACTGAGAACAACAATTTGAAATAAAAAAGTGTGACGACTAGGCTCCGTTCCTCTATCGAGCAATAAAGTACTGAAGTTGAATGATCAAGTGTGGAAAAAGTCATGATGAAGACATACCTTCAACGATAACAACACAGGAAGTCTCATCTTCACCTAGATGGTTGCTTGCAACACATCTGTATTTGCCAGAGTCAGCTGGGCTACAGTTGACGATCTCTATAGTGACGACACCGTCAGCATGACTCATAGGATAGTCATACTTGGAGAGCTCATGTGTTCCCTTGTACCACTTGACTGTTGGGACAGGCTTGCCGGAGAGACAGCAGAGGAGCTTGCATGTCTGGTGGCACTGGATCACACGTGGACGTAACAGGAAGGTGAAGCTAGGTGCACCCTCGCTCTCCTCCTGCCATAGTTTGTATGGCATAGGCTGGCGACGCCGGATGATTTGTTCCTGTGGCCGGTAGGGTGGGATCTCCGGAGGCATAGCTGTCAGTAACATTGACAGGTAAGTGTCTTAACCATCACACTCCACCCGCATAACTCGCATTAACCCTCTCCATGTACAAATGATCTTTAAAGAATAAGCTTAACCCTGATAGTAAATGATTGTGAGTACCATATAACACGGCTGTATCATAGCATAAGTATGATTTGCTTTCTCCCCATTCAACAGTAACATATAATAATAATAAATGAGTTATGGAATTTAGCAGATGGCTAACTTATGATACTTACGCTGGACGTTGAGGAAGACTGGCTCTTCCCGGGCACCATAGTGGTTTTCGGCGCGGATGATATACTCGCCACGGTCGTCCAGTTTGACACGGTTGATAATGAAGGAGTAGTCCTCGCCTGAGTACCTCTTCATGTACTTGACAGACTGACGAAGCTCCATGTTGTTGTGGAACCAGCAGACAGTGGGTGCAGCCACAGCTACTATGCGGCAAGTGAACCTCACGCTCTGGCCCTCATAAGCAAAGGCATTCTGTGGTCGAATGACAAACCTTGGCGCACACTGTCGTCGGTCTGAAGCAGAGATGTGGGTTACCAGTTGTGCAGGGAGGGCTCACTTGTCGGTAATCATAGTGTTAACATGTTACCACAGTAAAGAATGACATCACTATCAAACACAGAGACAGAACAGAACTTTGGTGTCCGGTGAAACAGTGTACTAAAATTATTTGTAAAACACATCTGCAGTGGTTGTCGCTCCAGGACTGTGGTGTGGGGGAGGGGGTAGGCTGTTTGGTTGGTCTGGAAGGGGTTGGCTTCCTCCTTTCCAGAAGTTGCATTATTTTGCATTTTTTCAGAAACCCCGAGAATCCATATCCTGCAGTCTAGCACCTTCCATAACATGAATAAACAAAAGTTGGTGAATTATTAGATGGAAAGCTTGAGTTATGAAATAACACGAAGGTACAGAGAAAGGGATATGACAATCTCTGGGGAGACTTCTGTGTTTACAGTGTTCTCTTGGGAGGCTTCTGTGTTTACTGCATTCTCTGGGGAGACTTCTGTGTTTACAGTGTTCTCTGGGGATGCTTCTGTGTTTACAGTGTTCTCTGAACAATACAAAATGGTTTTGATGTGTTGTGATGGTGGGTAGGCTGAGGAACTCACCGAACTGTGTGTCGTGTATCCTGTACTTCTCCAGCTGCAACTTTCTGAGTGAGGAATATTCTGCAAGACGACCAATGGGCAGGAGGAACTTCTCCCATTCCTTGTACTTGGCACGGATTTTGTCGCGGATGGGAATGTAACGCATCATATCTATAGGCTCCAGGCGAGGTGAATAGTCACCACGCAACCATGCATGCACTAGACACTCATGGGCAGTCATGCGCTTCCTGTGGATGGCACAGTAGTTACATGGGTTGCAGAATGCATGAGACTGGGGTTGGGGTTACAATGGATGAATCAAGCTGCCATATGAGTTGGCTACTAACAGAACACATGAAGGAATAAGATATAATATCGTCTTAGATAACTAACTGAACAGTGCTTAAAGAGGACACAATTAAACAACAGAATGTCAAGTGGCTGACTAAATGCCTGAATCATCAACTGTGTCAAGAATTATACAGCCCTGGCTTGTTTGTGGACACAACAATACTCACTCTTTGTTCTTAATGAGCAAACGTCGGATAAAGTCCTTAGCCTCGTTGGACACATTCTTAAAGGCTTCTTCATCGAAGTCCCAATCACAGGCCTTGACATTTTTGAGTGTCTCAATATCGTTCTCACCAGCAAATGGTGAGAGACCACTGAGGAGGACATACGCAAGGACACCTACAGCCCACATGTCTGTATAGAAGCCTACGGGTTCTCTCTCAACGATCTCAGGCGCCGCGAACTCAGCCGTACCAGTCGAGATTTTGACCACTTCATTAGGATCCAACTTGGTCGCGAGACCAAAGTCAATGAGTTTCACATTAGTTGAAGTCTTGGTTTGGCACATGATGTTCTCAGGCTTGACATCTGCAATTAGAAACATGAATAACTTCAGCATGATAATTCCTGAAACTCTCAAAGTGAAACATCTTTTCAGATAGGTGACTGACAAGGCGCAGGACTCATGGCTTCCTACCTGTAACCCAGGAGTCTTAGTTGTTTTTTCCAATAAGTATATCTGAATATTCTTATGATATAATTCAACAATTATTAATTAAATGAAATTATCTTTAAAGGACAGATTTACACCAAATGATAACATCAGCTGTGGTTAGAACCAATAATTGAATAATTTCTTGTGAAAGTGATATCTTTTATCTTCTGGTGACTGCAGGATTGAGAAAAGCAATGGCTTAATTTTCTATAAACTCCTGTACCAGCTACTGGCATCCTGGCCATGATGTATGTGAGACAACAGACAGTGGAGGAAGAGGACTTCCTTTCCTATAGTAACATCAGATTTTTTTCCCCTAATACTGGAATGTTTCACGCCTGTGGCAGTAGCGGCTGCTCTCATCCCACATGCAAGTACCTCACCAGGTCGATCAACTGTACAGCTAACATGGATCACTACATACACTAACTGCAGTATTTTAAAGCAGTATGATAACATAATGACAAGTCAATATTTTGAGTAAATATCTGATCATGTCACAAATCTGAGATTTTCTGAAAAACAGAATTGTGAATGTGATCTGGACAGAACTGTTCCCACACAAAGAGCGAAGTCTAGCAGCGATAAGCGAGTCTGTGCACACGTTTGGTAAGCAAGTCTAAAAAGTTTAGACTACAGTGACAGAAGTCTAGAAATTCAGATGACCATAGCCGACTGAGCAAGCCTGAAAAAATCAGAGGAAAAGTTGACAGGTCACAGCTTAGTGGGCAAGTCTAAGAAGTTTTGGAAACAGATCATAGTTGGGTTAGTGAGCAAGGCTAAGAAATTGTGCTGGTAAATCTTAGTTGTTTTTGTTAAACCTAAGTGAGGTGCCCTACATATGAGCACCCAGCCACCTGCTCATGGAGGGGCAGCAAAGCCCCATAAGTGCTTGCAACTGTCGACTTAAATGATTACAAGAAGACCAAACATCAGTGTTATAATGTTAGCTGGACTACACAGATGAACTACATGCTACTGATCAAGAACCTCCTCTTTACTCCAACATGTACCTCTCCACTCCACACCAGATGCTCTTGAAAGTGAAACATTTTGTTCAGACAAAGATGTACAATTTGACTTAGACAAGATGAACATATTTGTTAAGCAGACGCTGTACATGGAGTGTAGACGGGAGTGACCGAGGGTGATGGTTAATGAGGTGTGAGCAAGTGAAAGTTGTGACAGTGTTACTGGCTGTGACGTGGTGTTACTGGGGGTGGGCAGGTAGGTAGGTACCGCTGGCTTGGAGGATCATGCCGAGTCCTACCGTCGTTACTGGCGTCAAGTCGACCTCAGTAACGACAACGACCAATTGTAAAGAGGCAAGATAGATAACAGAATAACGAGCAAAAGGAAAGACTTTGTAAGAAGCTTCACGAACCTTGGAACAATGGTTCATCAAAACGGATTTCACTATAGCACAAGAGTTTCTCCGGTCTGATGCCTGAAGGAGAACGACAAAAGCCTTTAATAGGGTCATCCTCAGGCTGTCAACTACTGCTATATATCGTGTACCTAACTATACAGGGTCATGCATGGGGTCACCCCAAGAGGGTTAAGTCATCTGAAGGGGTTGTATTAAGGGTCAGGTCACGGGGCTGTCTGAGTCAGGCACAACTCTTTCTCCACATCAGGTCATCTGATTATCCTTGTCTGGTTACATCAGGCTGTACAATATGAGGAACCTAACAAAGTCTCGAGTCAGCCAAGGAATAGTCATTGGCGTTTACAAGGTCAGGACAGGTTAGGTGTGTGGCCACCCTTGGTCTAGGAAGGATTATGTTAATCCATATAAGTCAAATCTTTGATGGTCATATAAATAAGATCGAGCCATAACTCCTGTATAGTTACCACCCTGCGTTTGCTTGAAGGGGATCATGGCACTAACTGCAGTAAGTAGAGGTCATGAGTCTACCCAGGGTCAGAGAGGCATATCAACAGAAGGTTAATTCATGGGAATACTTGAAAATCAGTCCCCATAACCATCAGGATTGTAATCAAGGCCATGGAAGTTAACCTGGAGTCAAGCAGGGTCACAGACAAATCATGGATAAGTGGGATTTACAAACTACTCAGGGTTAGGTAAGGTCACACCGGTGCCTTCAGGTCAAGTCTGATAACATGTCCAGAGTTAAATTAGGCCATGATGCTATCTCATGGGACTGACTCGGTCACTAGAAGGTCCAAAGATTAAGCAGGACATGATGTGCGCAAGGTGTGAAAATGGAAAATGTATGCAGCAGGTGTGATGGAGAGAGAAAAAGAGTAGCTGCCTACTTTCTATGTTAAGCTTCATCTCTCATATCACTCCATCCAGGTATATGTGAAAAAGCTAAGGTGACATCACACAACCCTGCCTTGCACCCCAATATACGTATACTGAAGCTTTTGCTGAACTCTCCATCCACTCTTACACACACTCCTGCTCCTGTATAGAAGGCTTTCACACCATGCAACAGTTGCCCCCCTACCCTACATATCCTTAACATCCCATAAGGCATTCCACTCAATTCTGTGATACGTTTTTGCCAGATCTATAATAGATGCATACAGCTTTATACATTTCACTAATTACTTTTCCACAGTCATTCTCACCACAAAATCTGATCCACACACATCCTCTAACTTTCCTACCCACCCATGCTCCTCACTTATTCCACCCTCAGTCACATCCATCACAATCCACACTCTTGTATAGACTTATTCCCTTATAACTGCTATTAATATCTTCAGCGGAAGGAACAATACTAGCTTTGACTCAGTCCTCAGGTGCAACCTTCTGTTTCCTCTTTGGCACACTGTCCTCCATACTTCATTTCAGCAATAATTACACCCACTCCACTCCTTGTGCCTCTCCTACCTGTTGCTTTATTTAATTTTCTGTTATTTCAATGTCTGTACAGGAATCTTCATTATATTAACTATATATTCCCTGATATACTTTCCTTCATTTTTTATATTAAGTACTGATCAATTAGCATCTGTAATATTTTCTTGGAGTGATTTCCATATTTTTCCTCAACTTCAAAAGGCACAATCTATGATTTTTTCCTTGTTTTATTTAGGTTATGTTTTAAGAAAAATAGTTGTGGATTCTATACCATCTTCATATCCCCTTCTATTCATTCGCTTTCTCTTCTTTTAGATTCCATTATTTCTAAGCCAATTTTTTTCCTGATCTTCTAACATTTCTTTGCTTCTGTTCTTTTCTGGTTTTTCCATTTCCCTCTTACGTAGATTCATTGCTTTTCGTCTTGATATACACTGATTTACATTATATTGTATCAATCCTATACACTGTGTTGATGTTTAAGTATACTCTCTTACAATCTTCATTGTCATATATATTTTCATTCATATAACTGATTTTATTTCACTTTATTTTGTCAAGTGATTGACTGACTGATCACGTTGCTCAATCTTCTTACCTCTACAGTTGATATGTTATAATTATCTTGATCCATTTCTACTAATTGGTGGTATTTACTTCTATAATGTTATGATCTAAAATGCTTGTTTGATTAACTTGAGTCTGTCATGTGTGCTGTATCATTTGTAACAGTCACTTTATTACCGTCTATTGTTGGTTTATAATATGCTTAACCTGGTTCTATATCTTTTATACGTTTATTCTAAGTTTTAGTTATTCTTTTTCATAGGCTGATCCGTCATTTGCTGTTTTCTGTTAATATCTACATTCATACTTAGCTTCATTTTCTTCCCACTCACTGATATGAAAGTTCATGATGTTATAATGGGTTCAGATACACAACTGGTCTGTGTATCATTGATTACCGTACATGTGCCTGACAGGCTCCACTGCTATTAGTTCCCATTTCTTATGATTTTCTTATCATTAATTGCTTTCCTATAAATCTCCTATGTACATTGACAGCCACACCTTCTTGTTCAGTCTTAACTCTGCTCAGAAAGCTTCATTTTTTTCCTAAGCTTTCTTCAACTGGATTTCCTTATTTACTAAACTTGTTTCTGTTCTGGTTATGTTCTGTGACCAGTTGAGACCACCAGTATCTGGCCAGGATCATACTACAGCTGAGTGTTAGTGATCAAGGACCTTGCCAGAGGAGTGGACATGAACCACACTGCCACATACAACTAAAACTTGGGAATGTTAATATGCCTCCGTATAGAATGTAGCCTGGCTCAGTCTCTTTTATCTGGAATGGGCAGATAATATTTCATGTCTGTGTAGTGCTCTTAGTTTCTATCACCCCGAAAATGGTGTTCAGTGGAACTGATATGTCATCACTCTCCAGTCTCAGATGTAACGTGGAAACTGAAAGTAATGATGTCTTGGCAAATGGGGAGAGGCTGAGGTTACCACTGGTCCGGTGTGCTGAGGAACTACACGCACTCTTTAAGATGTGTTTTTGGCCAGTCATGGTAACATCAGCGGAAATATTCATAATGGGAAGGTTGTCAAACTAACGATTCAAAACAAAGTTTACAGGATTTATGTAAAGACGTGTAGGGAGACAGAGACTTGAAACTAGGGAACAAGAGATAGGTTTAATGAAGAAATAAATTTATTTAGGAATATCAAAGTTCATATAATGAAGACTCTCATGAAAGGTCGGTGAATCAGAGTAATAAGTGGTGTAAACTGGATGAAAAGGTAAAGACACTTTTAGGATTACGGCAGAGGTTGAGAAAGGATCAAATATGGTCAATATACAACACAGAAGCATTCGTTTGGCTGCTTAATTAGTGCTGACAACAAACAAGGTCTTAATAAGACACAGTAAAGCAATAAAAATATCTTCTATAACAATGATGATAATTTGTAAACTAAGCATTTAAAAGGAGCTTTGCTGATTATCGTATATTATCATCACTATTATCAATGATTATGAAATATTATCATCACTATTATCAATCCTCCTAAATAATGAAGACAAATTGAACAGATAGAGAGAGATAATACTGATCACGAGAGACAGTAAGACAAGGTGTACGTCAGGCTGAATTATGAACTTGATTCATAACAATATCTGGCATCACTCTGCTCTCCTGGATGACAACATTCAACTCTTGCTGATCTTCAGCAGCTTTGGTCAGGAGAGGAACTGTAGTTTGTTAAAGGAATCTAATCCACTACTACGTCACAGATGTAAGATAACCTGGCCAGAGGTAAAACCATGGACTATTGTTATACGAGGGCATGACTGACAAGTTAATGCAGGGTTGCAGTGCCCACATGGTTACAGTGCCCACATGGTTGCAGTGCCCACATGGTTACAGTGCCCACATGGTTGCAGTGCCCACATGGTTACAGTGCCCACATGGTTTAAGTGTGATGCTATCAAAAACTTTGTTAAAACATTAATCCCAATGATAATTACATAATTTTAAGAGACTGTGGTAGACTTTTGAGACATGAGAGATCAAGAGACCTGATTTTCTGAGGGGAACTGGTTACCAATCTAGTATTCTAATGGGATGATCGAGGTAATTGCCGCTCACTATGTCTACCTGCTGAAACAGGACTCCACAGGCCATCCTTACCCAGGCACCACACAAGAGTTGTATACATAGAGGGGGTCAATTGAGGCAATTCTCTAATTAACCAAGTAATCCTGCAAAGTATTTTTCATAGGCTGTAACGATCAATATTCTACAAGTGATGATAAGATGTGCAAGGCCTCAGCTGAACAGTTGCAAATAACAACACTGGCACAAGCTACTCACCCAAGTGAATGATATTCTTCTCATGCATATGTTTGACACCCTCGCAGATCTGGCGCATGTAGTTGATAACCTCTGCCTCAGACATGACGTAGCCTTCAGCAGTGATGCGCTCGAACAACTCTCCTCCAGACAGGCTGAAGGAAGTTAAAAGAAATTAAAAGAGTTACATAAACAAATATTCCTAGGAGATTTAAGAATGCTGGGAAGCATGCTAGAAAACAGAAAGGCAAACAATTACAGATGGATATGGTAGATAAGCTCTGTTGTGAATATACTGACTTTTAAAAGACCACTAACCTAAAAAAGATTCACAGCTATCTCAAATGTCTCATGATGTTCTCACATTGAAAGGTTTTACAACTATACATCTGTTACAGGCTGTTAACTACCAAACACAATTCGAAATCAAACACTTACAATTCGAAAATCAAGACCATTTCATCGTCATCTTCAAAGGCGTCATGAAGGTTGATGAGCTTAGGATGATGGAGGTGATTCATGATATCAATTTCCTTACGAATCAACTCCTTCTCCATGGCAGAGGCAACAGGGATGAACTTGGCAGCGAAGATGTTGCCAGTCTTACGCTCTCGGCAGCGATGGACAACACCAAAAGCGCCTGTGCCAATCTCTTCAAGGATGTCATAATATTCATAAACAGAATCATGTTTGATGTCAACAGGTTGAGGAACGTATTTAGAGTAGACGTCAAAGACGAACTTATCATAGTCATCGACCTCTTCCTTCCTGCCACGGATCTTCTTACCAGTTTCATCCACCTCGTACTGCTTCTTCTTGGGCTTCTTAGCCAGAGGAGCCGGAGTCTCAACTATGCTGGTGACGTCTGATGGGTCGGAGCGTCCATAGACATTCTCAGCATAGACCCTGAATTGGTACTTGTGTCCAGGACTCAGCCCCTTGATCTGTGCAGTAGTAAGACGTGTGTTGCAGCACCTGATCCAAGATTCCATGGGAAGCTCGCGCTTCTCGATGATGTAGTTGTTGATGTTGGCGCCGCCATCCCAGACAGGGATCTGCCAGCTAAGGACACACTCGGTACCCAAGATGCTCTCCACCTTGGGGAAACGAGGCGGATCTGGACGATCTGGATGGAGATGAACAAAAAAATTAAAGTTCAAGTGGGTGTTGAATATAGAAGAGCATTTAATGGAGATTGAATGTTTTTATACACTTCAAATGATTAAAGCCACGAACACCATATAAATTTCTTTTTGATGAGACAAAGCAATAACAATATTGTAAGGAAATGTGTGCTAGATACATGAAAGTATATACAACCTCAAGACATTCTAATATGAAACTTTATACAACATTTAAGATTTAGTTCAAGTGATGTACCAGAAATCTGGATTTTGATGATGACGGAGTCTGAGCCAAGTTCGTTCTCAGCTGTGAGGCGGTAGCTGCCGGTGTCCAGGTTGGTGACATCACGCAGTGTGAGGATGGCGTGGCGCTGCTGTGTCTCCACATTGTAGTGACCACCAGACTCAATCGTCTCTCCCTCACGCTGCCATGTGATGCGAGGTCGTGGGTTGCCAATGAAGGGAATCTTAATGACAGCGTTCTCGCCCTTGTCGAAGAAAGCAGTGTCGCGGAATCTTGGAGGAACGTTGATCTTCGGGGCCACTGTAAGGGGTACCAAGAAATATTGGTTAGAGCACTCACATGGCACAGCCAAGTGTACTAGGACAAGAGGAAGGGTTCACTGATCATGTTATGTAGTAAGCATGACAGGTTTGTTAAACTGACTGGCCTTTAACAATGATTCTGTTCCAGGTCGAGTTATAACACTGTAACATGGGTACTTACGTTTGATAGAGATTTCTGCCTTCGTGTTCCTGATGCCACCGGAGTTCTGAGCACGACACATGTACTCATCCTCGTCCTCACCATACACATCATGCACTGTCAAGGAGTAAGTTTCACCATCGCGGGTCATGGCATACTTGGCACTGTTGCAAAGCTCACGCATGCCCTTGAACCAAGAAATGTTGGGTTTGGGTTTGCCGGAGATCTGGCAGGTGAGGGTTGCGCTCCTGTGTTGGAGAGCCATCACATTGCGCAAGGGCGTCACGATGACAGGTGGAGTAGCAGCATTGGGATCCTTAATCCTTACAGATGTTGAGCATAGTGAGGGTTGTGACATGCCAGCATCATTCTCAGCAAAGACTCTGAACTCGTACTGGCGATCCTCAATGAGATTAGACACATTGATCTGGGTGGCAAGGCAGATGTACTGGTTCACCATCGTCCAGATGTTGGAGCCAATCTCACGTTTCTCGATCCAATAGCCCTTAATACGAGAACCACCATCATGTTCAGGTTTATCCCATTCCAGGTGAACGAAGTCACCACCCACCTCTGTAACGTTGGGGGTGCCTGGTGGAGAGGGTGGGTCGTAAGGAGCCTTGGCCTTGATGGGATTCACACCTGTCAGAGGTGGACCCATGCCATTTTCGTTGACAGCCATTACCCGGAACAGGTATTCTTGTCCTTCTGTTAGACCCTGGACAGTGAAGTGCAGTCCTTGCAGAAGGAGTTGATGGTGATCCAGTTGGCATAAGTGATATCCTTACGTTCGACTACATAGTGTGTAATGGGCATTCCACCATCATAAACAGGTGGACGCCAGGAGAGGGTGCACATGTGGCGGCTGATGTCTGTGACATCGAGCGGTGGGGTAGGAGCACCTGGAACACCAGTGATATAGACTGTAAAGTTGCCGCAAACTGAGCCAGAGTCATTCTTAACCGTCAATGTATACGGACCAGCATCATCTTTCTTCACTTCCCTTATGAAGATAATTATGAACTCATCAAAGACAGTGAATTTGAGACGCTGAGATTCCTCTACAGGTAAACCATTCTGAGAGAGTGTGACATCAAGAGGAAGATCACCAGTGAAGAATATCTTGATTTTGGTGTTGTCACCCTCGGGCAGATAGAGGGAGTCTTGCATCTGTGTGATACGTGGTGGATTGCCAATCTTGACATGTGCAACAGAGGTAGCCTGACCAGCATCGTTGGCTGCCACACAGGCATAATCACCTTCATCAACCTCCCACATGTCAGAGATGATGAGCTTGAAGTTACCATTACGCTCTTCAGCACTGATGCGTCCACCAAGTGTCACCTCACGGCCATTCCTCAACCAGCGGGCTGTAGGTACTGGCTTACCTTCAGCTTCACACTCCAAGACGATAGACTTGTGGAGTGCCGCAGCAGTATTCTGCAAGTTCTTGATGAAGAATGGCTTCTCTCCTGGAGCTGCCTCACGGATCTTGACGGGCTGAGCACTCTGGGATGGATCAGATTTGCCAGCAGCATTAATTGCATATACACGGAATTCAACATCGCTTCCTTCTGTGAGGTTCAGTACAGTGTACTGAGTATCTTGAACATTGTAATCATTACACTTCATCCAAATGCTGCCGAGTTCTCTCTTCTCCACCATATAACCGGTGATGCGAGAGCCTCCATCACTCTCTGGCACAGTCCATTTAAGGTCTACGTAGTTCTTGCCAATCTTGGTGACAACGGGAGTACCAGGTGGTGAGGGCACTGCGTACTTACCCTTCATCGTGATCTTCTTGCTTGGTGGTGAGTACTTGCTGTAGCCGGCTGCATTCTTAGCCTTAACACGGAATTCGTACTCGTGATTAATCAGCAGAGAATGGACAGTGTAAGTGGTCTCCTTTACCAGGAAGTCATTCGCAGCGGCCCAGTTAGTATCAGTCACATCGCGGTATTCCACCTTGTAGCCCTGGATCTTTGAGCCACCGTCGGAAGCAGGACGGTCCCAAGTGAGAACCACAGAATTGATGTCGTGATCCAGGATGTTGGGGCGTCCTGGAGGATCGGGTACAGTGAAGGGGAACTTTGCTGTGATGGGTTCCAAAGTTTCCAAAGGATCTGATAAGCCATATTGGTTCTCTGCTCGGACACGGAACTTGTAGGTCTTGTTAGGTTCAAGTCCCATGACATCGTAATGGCAGGAACGCACAAATGCTGTCACCTTGATCCAAATTCCCGAAATGGGTTCGAGGCGTTCCACTTGGTAGTTGGTGATGGGTGAGCCACCATCGTCCAGGGGCGGACGCCAGGCCAGGGAGCATGTCTCTGGTGTGATGTCCGACACTTCCAGAGGACCCTGAGGAGGAGAAGGTCTGTCCACCACATTGACCTTGCATGACCCAGAGTCTGCTCCTTCAGTGTTGGTAAGCTTGACGGTGTACTTGCCAATGTCGGTACGCTTGGCACTCTTGTTTATGAATATGGTGGAGGAACCAGAAGTATCCATCTGGAACTGGATACGCTCGTCCGGGATGACTTCATTGGGCCCAATCCACCATTGTACCTTGGGCTGTGGAGAGGCGATGAAAGGCACAGTGATAGTGAACTCCTCACCCGCAATTACCGTCATGTCCCGGATGCTGAGGTCAGAAGTAATCTTTGGAGCACCTGCGAATTAAAAACAAATGAAAATATGTTCTTATCGTTAAGAAATTTATATAATTAGAAATTAACACTAATAATATAATCATATTTAGTAAAGAGAGCGTCTGCAACTGGAAAAAGATGGATAATAAATATAAAAACATAGTAAGTTTAATTACTAACATTTTAGTGAACAGCAAACATAACTACAAATGTTTTACCAACTAATGATTTATCTAAATTTGCATCACATAACAGGATATCTTGTTTATCTAATAGATTTCATTTCCTTTTTAATTTGTGTGTGTGTGTGTGTGTGTGACAACTTACGGAAGCTGATGCACTTGATGTTCTCGCTAGGATCGCTCCATGGTCCCTGACCGGCGGCATTGACAGCTGCAGCACGGAACTCATATTCCTGATGCTCAGTGAGGTTGATGACGCGGTACGTGGTGTCCTTCACCATGGCGTGAGATGCCTTCGTCCAGGTGGGTTCACCAACAACACGCTTCTCCACAACGTAGCCCTGGATGTGAGAGCCACCATCATGTCGAGGCTTGGACCACTGGATGGTGATGGAGTCTTCTGTGGACTCTAAGCCACGAGGAGCACCTGGTGGGCCTGGTGGGTCTGTGGATAGAAAGATGTTATTGAGTATGGTGGGAGTAGGGTAACTGGTGGGAAGGTTATACTGCTCATACTTCAGCAACAAACTGTGGGTCATGTCATGAACAAAATTTAAACTTACCGAATGGATGTCTAGCCTTGATGGGTGTTGGTGATGTGCACGGGTCTGACTGGCCATACTGATTCTCAGCCATCACACGGAACTCGTACTCATTGTTGACAGTGAGGTTGCGTATACGAACAAAAGGTGCAGTCACATAACTGCTGACCTTAGTCCAGTTGCCACGACCTTCTCGCTTCTCAACCACGTAATTAGTAATTTCAGCACCACCATTGTCCTTTGGTGGGTTCCAGAAGAGGGTGAGGGCATCACCATTGAACTCGTCAGCACGGAGATTCTCTGGTGGTGCAGGGCGGTCTAGCACACGGACATTGACTGTGGCTGTGTCGAAGCCAGAGGGATTCTGAAGTCGAAGCTTATATGGTCCAGTGTCTGAGCGTTTGGCGTTGGTGACGATCATGGCACAGTAATCATCAGTGAGTTTCTCATGGATACGAGGATCAGCATCGATCTTGATGTCCTCATCATCATGGTACCAGGTGGATGTTGGCTTGGGGAAGCCAGTGTATGGGACATGGATGGAGAAGTCTTCACCAGCACGTACGGTGATGTCACGCACGCCGCTGAGATCAATGCGAGGCTTGTTGGCTTGTTCCTCGATCTTGATGAGAGTGGAAGGACGAGACGGGGCTGAAGGACCCACCTCGTTGACTGCAATCACTCGGAAGTAGTATTCGTCCATCTCGGTCAGGCCAAGCACAGTGTAGCTGGTGTCAGGGTGAGGTAGGCTGTTGGCTGGCTCCCACTCTTCCGCATCCTTCTGCTTGTATTCCACCAGGTATCCCTTGATCTTGGCCCCACCATCCTGGTGAGGTGGTCGCCATGACAATGTCACGCAGTTGCGGCCAATACGATCTGGTTTGGGTGCATCAGGTGGCCCTGGCAGGTCTAGAATGATAAGCACATCACTTTAGTTACTGAATGAATTCTCCTTTTTATGGAAAATATGTAACAAAAAAGTCATTCTTTTTTCTTGTATTCTGACATTTACTATATCCTTACTTTGAAAAAAAGGTAATATTGCCTTATTGTACTTACACTTCTGAACCTTGGCCACAATGGCATTAGATGGCTTGCTAGGCTTGCCAGGACCTGCTTCGTTGACAGCTACAACACGGAAGTCGTAACGGTTGCCCTCTGTCAAGCCCTGCACTGTGTACTGAGTATTGGGTGTTGGGTAGTGGTTCACCTGAAAGACGAGGTTAATCACATCACTCATGCAGGGAGGGATGATACCATGATAAAGGCTCCAGGCAGCCAGACGTACAAGAAGGGCATTTACGTAATTATGAATATGGCTAAATGGACAAAGCATATACAAGTCCATAATGTGACTACTACATAGGATGTGTGTATCCACTTACCCTTATCCATTCGCCACCACGCTCGCGCTTCTCAACAATGTATCCAGTGACGGGGCGGCCACCATTGTTGGCTGGTGGTTTCCATTCAAGTGTGCAGCTGGATGGACTGTAGCCCATGATATCTGGTTTCTCAGGAGCGTCAGGAGGATCGAAGGGATTCTTAGCTTCCACTGGCTTGCCTTCCAGAGGCTCGGAAACGCCATACATGTTCTCAGCGCGGACGCGGAAGCGGTACTTCTTGCCCTCCTCAAGACCCTGTAGAAAAAGACAAAAATTTAGGGTCAACTTTGGTGGCTTGTGAAGTTTAGGGAGACAGGCTTCCTCCTAAGGCAGGCTGCTACCTATAATAATCACCTTCAATTTTTCCTTTATATTTGCCTTTTACTTACATTACACCAACTTTACAAGAACTATTTTCAAATAATTTTTTTTCTGGGTGAGTATGTCATCAATCTTTGGACCAAAGTCGTAATCAATATGGCTTTAAAATTTCAGTCTTTCTTCACTCACAAATCCTGGGGAGCTTGATGGAAGAGTGACAGTTATGAAGGGCAGCTGTGAGGATGAATGAGGCTGACGCTAGAAGTGCTGAAGGTTAAGTGGGCAAAGACTGAGTGACAGGGAAGGTGTTCAGTCCTATTATATATGACACAAACGGGAAACATATTGATGATGATGATGAGGTAGTTGTACCTCTAACAACTATTGTTACAACCTTTAATAAGTATCTTTAGTTTGGTTCACGAGTCCCTTACACACATACACTTTGTTGTTGGAACAATCCAGAGTCTAGCAGGCAGATGAAGTGTGTGTGTGTGTGTGTGTGTGTGTGTGTGTGTGTGTGTGTGTGTGTGTGTGTGTGTGGGCCTGCTTACCTTGACAGTGAAGGCAGTCTTCGGACAGTATCCGGGCACAACCTTCCACATGTCGTAGTTAGCTTCAGTCTTCTCAACCACATAACCTGTGACCTCTGAACCTCCATTATCCTGCGGTGGCTTCCAGGAGAGCGAGACTGTGTGGGCAGTGACTTCCGTGGGGGTAAGTGGACCCACAGGCGGACCTGGCTTGTCCACCACCACCACCTGCAGGGCACCAGACAGTCATGAACATTACCACTGTGAACTCCACTAAGTTAAGAACCTGGTCTACTTTCCCTGGCCCAGCAAGGGTCAGCTGTGCTTGCGGCCACTAAATGTGGTCTCGACTTTCTTTGGTAACCAAATTAGGCCAAACTGAGGCCACACAAGACAAACAAATGTGAAAGAAAATCAATATCTTTTAAATATTGTTTGTTATCATGTCTGCTTTTGGGGCTGACAAAAGGATCATTTACCTTAGAACAAAATTATGAAAATTGAAAAGTAATTGAGTCATAGAAGAATATTAATATTATGTTTTGGTTATGGTGCTTAATGAAATAAGAAATACCAGTATGAACTTGTAAAGAAAATCTGAAAAATATAAATTTTATCTGGAAAAACTGTGGATCAAAAATGTAAAGTATCATCTGAAAGGAAGGCCAGTGGTGCCATTTGGTGGCACACTTACCTCAACATTGGCAGAATCTTTGCCGTATTGATTCTCTGCGGTGACGGTGTACATACCAGAGTCCTCCCGACGTGACTTGTCCACAAACAGGCGACAGTTGTCGCTTGTTGTATCCATCTGCCACACAACAGAGTTACAAAGGTTATTGTCCAGTAGTGTACACAATCCCGGCTTCGTTCACTAACAGATCTCCAAAATAATTTTCTTGTATTAGGCTCATGTATACATCGTAACTAATATCTACCCTGATATCAACAGCTCCAATCTGATAATTTCAGTGAACTTACCATTATTATACCATAATGGAAGTATAATGAAAGTATCTACATTTTAATGACAAATATTCTTGAAAGAACACAAACAATAACAGGATCGTCAAATATTGTAAACACAAACTCCTTTCATTCCTGAGCATCATACACTTCACTGAACCAGTACTGACCGAGGTCCTCTTGCTAGGCTCCAGCTTTTTCTTCTCCTTGGCCCACTCGCAGGTTGGCTGGGGGGCACCAGACAGAGGAATCTTGATGTCGATCGGTTCCCCGGCACGAACCTTGAGCTTCTTGCCCAACAGACCGTCCAGGTACAGCTTGGGAGCCTCTGTAACATGGTCAACATGAGTACCTTACCTAACAGGTGGTCGTCCCGGGAGTAACTCATGCTTCATTATGGGTGTTGGTGGAAATGGTATAGGGTTAGTGGCTCGGGGTCGTAAGTGCAGAGCTGTAGGTGACACGGATATGATACCATGGTCTAGGAGCCAGGAGGTAGTCAGACCATGTTGTGGGTGTTAGAGAGTGGTTAGAGGCTTGTCAATGTCAGTGGTTATTGGTACTATAGTCTGGTTGTTAAGGAATTGTTTGCATCATATTGTCAGTTAGGGAGTTGATTTAGACCATGTACCACAGGCAGGTTAACACTATGCAGTGGGTACCACGTTCTGGGTGTAAAGGAACCAATAACATGCAGTAAATCAACAGGGAACAAGGTGAGTCTCAACTGTGTTTGTATTCCTCTAGGAGTTATCACATTCAGATTAACTGTAGTGGTGATGGCAGTAGTAGTAGTAGTAGTAGTAGTAGTAGTAGTAGTAGTAGTAGTAGTAGTAGAAGAAGAAGAAGAAGAAGAAGAAGAAGAAGAAGAAGAAGAAGAAGAAGAAGAAGAAGAAGAAGAAGTAATAGTAGTAGTAGTAGTAGTAGTAGTAGTAGTAGTAGTAGTAGTAGTAGTACTAGTAGTAGCAGTAGTAGTAGTAGTAGTAGTAGTATTAGCAGTAGTATTTGAAATTGTAGTAGTAGTAGTAGTAGTAGTAGTAGTAGTAGTAGTAGTAGTCAGTAGGAACATTAGATAGTAGCCTCTGCAAACACTGCGGCAGACTTGCCCTCTCTCTGGGGCTTGTTGGGGGTGAGGCACTAAAGTCTAAGAAGCAGCACTGGAGTTCACTAGTTACGGAGAACTCAGTGCCGTGGCCAACCCCTTGAGGGAGTTCCAGAAGGGAACAGGCATCAGAGATATAGGTAGATGGATAGATAGATTACAGTGAATAAATAAGATGTAACAATTACACAGCCATGCGACTCAGTAACAAATAATCTGAATGTTCATTCTCAACATGAAGCAAACACCAAAAAGAAAAGTGGTTGCAGGTACCAGCTGCTGAACTAGTATGGGACATCAACAAGAGGTGTGAGACATACAGTGCAGTAAGAATGAAATGTACAGACATGAAAATATCATGTGTATTTTACAGCATTAAGTTCTGTTTCAAATAATATGTACGTGAATATTCAACTCAAATCCACGTTTTAGCGTTGCGAGCAGTACTCACCGCGCATAGGCTTGGCAGTGATGGCCTGTGATGGGTCTGACGGGTTAGAGGGTCCCATCTTGTTATTAGCAACAATACGATACTGGTATTGTTCACCTTCGTTCACCATGTCATCCACAAACTCTGTCAGCCGTACTGGGTCACGATTGATCTTCTTCCAGCGACCAGAGTGGATGCCACAGCGTTCAATGTCATACCCAGTGATGGGAGAGCCACCGGTTGAGCGAGGAGGAGCCCAAGAGATCTTGATGAAGTCCTTATCAGAGTCCGTACATGTTGGACGGCCAGGAGCCCCAGGCACATCTGCAGGCAAGGCAGGATTGGCTCACCATATACAAGACAACTACATGTACCAAGTTAACATTGCAAACTTCAGGTGGTTGATCCAAATATATATCATAAGATTCAGTGTATCTTTAGCGACATCATTAGCTTTGCTTTTAACCGAGTATCAAGATCATTGAAGATACTGGGAGACTGAACTATGAATTATGTTGACCTGGCTTTTGACCTGACCCCTAAAATTCTACAACACTTTATTAATAACATATTTAGTAACCAGAAGGAAAATAGTCCAATGAGTAAACAGTTGTGGTGTCTCACCCGCTGATGCCTTGGCTGTAACAGGCTTCTCAGACTCAAGAGGTTCACCAGTGCCCTGCAGGTTCTCAGCCCTCACTCGGAACTCGTATGTGGTGCCTTCCAGCAGGCGCGGCACTGTAGCATGAGTCTGCTTAGGATCGACCCAGTTCACAGCGGGAACCCAGCCTCCACCATGGGTAACGTCACGCTTCTCAATAACGTAACCACTAAGGTCATAAGAGAGAGGAAATACATATATCTTAAGACCAGTGTGTCATTCCATAGAATTTATCAGACAAGATTTTCATTTATTTTATTTGACAGATCAAATGACTTAATAAAAGGAAGGAAGTATTGTGCGAATGGAGCTTACGTAATGGGGCTGCCACCGTCATCAGTGGGTGGTTTCCACGACATGACGACACTGTTGGCTTGTACTTCCTCATACACCAGAGGACCCTCTGGGGCTCCAGGTGTGTCCAGGACAATCACCTGGAAGCTGCCTTCATCCTGACCACTGTCATTCTTGACCCGGATGCGATACTCGCCCGAGTCTGTGCGCATAGTGTTTACGGTGTGCAAGACGGTGTGATTGTTAATGGCAGTAATGGTCGTTCGTACATCAATCTGCAGCTCCTTGTCGTCATTAAACCAGAACACATTGGGCGGTGGCTCACCAATGTAGTCCACATCAACATGGAGAACCTGGCCAGCCTTGATGCGTACATCATGCAGGGGCCCAAGGATCTTGGGTTTGACTAGAAGGAAAAATTTCTTATTATTCAACTTTTCGGCCAAAGATTTTATTTTCTTCAAGCAAGAAAACCTCACTGATATTAAGAATACAAATATGGAGGATAGAAGGAAAAGGACCAAAAGAACGTGGGCTTAAAGCAAGAAAGGAGGTAAGGGTGAATATCAGGTTGAAGGTAAGAAAGGCAACTGGAGTAGATGGGACTACAGACGAAATGGTGCAGTATGGAGAAAGTGTGATGAGTTGATGCATTTGATACGTAATTTAGCATGGAAACAGATGGTTGTGCCCGAGGAGTGAGTGAAAACTATTACTTTTCCTTTATGGAAAGGAAAAGGTGATAGGGAATTATAGGAACATAAGCTTGTTCAATATAGCATAAAAAGTATATCCAAGAATCTTAATTGACAGAGTCATGAAATGTGATTGACTGCAGAATAAGAGTAGCAAGGGGGGGGGGGGGTAAGAAAGGTAGGGGATGTGTGAATCAGGTTTTTGGTTTTGAGAATGACTGTGGAAAAGTATCTAATGAAAGGTAAGATGCTACACGCAGCTTATATGGATCTGGAAAAAGATTGGAAGTTTACAAGAAGAGTGTATGATAGTATGATTAAAGGGGATGGTGTGAGGAGAAGACCACCTGTAACATGGGAAAATAGAGTGGAAGAGAGAAGGGGAAGACTGTGTGGAATAGTCTATGTAAGGGAGGCATGTAAGGACAGGGGTGAGTGGAGACTTATGCCGTAGCCATCCCCTTGATGGGAGTTCCCAGAGGGGGACTGGGATCAGAGACATAGATAGATAGATACACAGTTAGATAGATAGATAGCTAATAAAAAAGTGAGTCAAAAAGCAGTATCAATTTCTCACAGAACTTGACCATTTTTCAAGACAGCAGATGGTTGAAACTTACGGTGTCTGGGTTTGCAGATGACAGCATCTGAGGGTTCTGATGGCTCAGAGTTGCCGACCTTGTTGACAGCGATGACACGGAACTCGTATTCCTGCCCTTCTGTCAGGTTGGGTACCGTGCCCTTAGTGTCAGGACCACCTAGGCGGGCTGCCGTCTGCCAGTAGGGGGAACCTCGTTCTTTCTTCTGGATGATGTAGCCAGTGATTGGAGCTCCGCCATCACGTGGTGGTGGCGTCCATTCTAGGTCTACGTGATCACTGTCCCAGTCAACCACTTTAGGGCGGCCAGGAGGACTTGGCTCATCTGAAGACACAGAACAAAAAGAGACAGCGAGAGTGAGTGAATGAGCATCACAAGACAGGCTATAAGATTCAAATTCAATTTTCATATGTTATAGAATGAGAAGGTATATAATTTTCATAACTGCATAATATAGTAAGTAGATACTCACCTTGAGCATTCTTGGCAATAATGCTCTTATCAGTAGTAAGAGGATCAGACTCGCCAATTGCATTGACAGCCTTGACACGGAAGTGGTATTCCTTCATGTGAACAAGTCCTTGGATGTCCGCCATCAGTCCTGACACCTCAGCTGCCTCATTCCAAGTGCCACGAGACACATCCATCTTCTCAACAAGGTAATGGAGGATGGGGGAGCCACCGTCATCAGCAGGAACCTTGAAGGACACTTTGCAACTTTCTCGCGTAACATCAGAGACAACCAGAGGTCCTCCTGGAGGACTAGGCCTGTCAAGTACAGTCACATTGCCTGAAGCCGACACTTTGCCCAAGTCATTTTCAAGTGTCAGGGTGTAACATCCACTGTCACTGCGCTGAGCGAAGGGAATGTCTAGGATGGTTTGCTTGCCATATGTCTGCAAGTCCACGCGATCTGACTCCAGAAGGGGTGTGCCATTGACAGCCCAAGACACCTTAGGCCTTGGGGCACCACGGATTGGCACAGTGTAGTTCAGGCGTGTGTTGACCTTAATGACAAGATCCTCCAGGTTCTTAGTGTCAATGCCAGGCTTTTCAAATCGAGCCTTACACACGACTGGTTGAGAAGCATCAGAAGGATCAGAATTTCCAGCTTTGTTGACGGCAATAACACGGAACTGATATTCCTCGCCCTCAGTTAGGTCAGGTATAGAGGCTTTCGGCCCATGCTTGGCTGGCACTTCAAGAGCCTTCTCCCAAGGTCCGAACCGCTTCTTCTTCTCAATAATCCAGTCTGTGATTGGCGCACCACCGTCGTTACGAGGTTCGGTCCACTGAAGGTCAACGCGATCCTTATCCCAGTCCATGACCTCTGGTGTACCTGGTTTGGTGGCCTTGCTGAAAGGATCCTTTGCAGTGATGGTGTCCACACCAGTGCATGCCGGACCCTGACCCTGGCGATTGACAGCTGACACACGGAACTTGTAGTCGTGACCTTCAATAAGATTATCGACCTGGAAGCTTGTTCCCTTGATCTCTCCACACGGCACCCATCTATAGGTATCCATGTCCATCTTCTCGACAGCATAGTGGCTGATCTCTGAACCACCATCATCCTTGGGTGGCTTCCAGGCAACAGTGCAGCCGTTGCGGTTAACATTAGAGTACTTGAGTGGTCCCTCAGGAGCTCCGGGAACATCTAGGACGGTGATGTTGACCGTGCAAGTGTCCTCGCCGTTCTTGTTACGGGCGTTCAGTGTGAAGGCTCCACTGTCTGAGCGCTTGCAGTCTGAGATCTTGATGGTGGTCATGTAATCCTCATTGATGATGGAGACGCGGTCAGTGGGGTAGAGATCGCTGTCCTTAAATCTCCATTGCTTGGTGGCTGGAGGTTCACCGACCACTGGCACTGGCAGGTTCAGGTTCTCCCCGGCCTTGATCTTCACGTCCATCATGGCATTACGGTCAATGCGAGGAGGAACTGCGAAGTGAGTGTTGCTACTTTACTATTCAGAGGTAAGGATACTAACTGTGTTTATGATACACTAAATCAAAGGAAACAGGATCCAGTTCAACACTTGTCTAAAATGTGAGTAAACCATGAGTGACTAACTCACTCATTATCACATATAAGTACACAAGGAACATCACGTAATCATAAAGTCTAAACATGAGGTGACCTCCGTAAGTCTGATGCCCTAATACACTGGACTGAAATCAACAACCATGTGACCTTTACAATTATTCAAAATCTGAAAATAATTCATGCGATGTTTAATGATACAAAATCTTCATGAAAACATATCTATCACTCATCAGTGACCAGATGTACCGATGAAAACTTTGCAACAAAATACAAGGTTCTGACCACGACTGAATTAGGTCACAACAGCATAACATGAGAGGTACTCACGATTCTTGGGTCGAGCTACATGAGGCTTGGTGGGTTCAGAGGGGTCCCCAGGGCCTGCCTTGTTGACGGCGATGACGCGGAACTCGTACACATTGCCTTCCATCAGGTCAGGCACGTGAGCCTTGCACTGGTCACCATCCACAGTGGCGCACTTCTCCCACAGTGGACTGAAAACCAACAAAAAAGGCGCTTGTTACACAGGAATATCACTAGTGAAGATTTAGCATTTTTCAACTTCCTGTGTTTCATTCTTAAACTTATAAAGAATAACTCATTTACATGATAGACGAATTGTGTAAAAAATATGGATTTGAGTTAGTAACGATAAAGGTAGGTAAACAACATTAGAAAAATAATGAACAAATGCAGAGCAAATATGTATCAGTAGGAGGCTATGGTCTGATGTTACACAGTTGGATGATATAAAATCAAGACACGTAACAACTACACAAGATCACTATGGTAATGAAGGCCTGTGGTGTTATGATGTATGTTTTCCTAAGAAACAAGAGCTTCTGTCAGCTGATGGAGTGGTCAGATGCATTCCCCACGACTGTCTCTCATGTTTTTATGTGGTTGGTCAACATATAAAGGGGCCATACGAATGCCATTCAGGTTTCCTAATGTTCTATTTGATATACTTTTTTATGCCAAAATATTGAAAAAACAATTGTGGTACAAAATCTTAACACTTCTTTTTGATATTACGAACGTACGATTCGAACGCATTACCTAACAAACTTTCCGTGGAAATATATTGTGTATAACTAATGCAACAACTGTCTATATGGATTACGTAAACACATCCAGCTTAACATCATCACCTGGTAAACACGAACAAGTTACCTAACATCATTACCCAAACACACACATTACCATAACTCTTCCTCCCCACCGGCTGTACCTTTCATCGGTACGCCATCAGTTATCTACATCATTAAGAACCAGTTCTTCTCGACCAAGCGTTACAACACTCCATCTGTACTCACTTGTATCGGTCCCTCTTCTCGATGATGTAACCAGTGATGGGCGCACCACCGTCAGCCTCTGGCTTCTTCCATTGAAGGTCCACAAAATCAGCGTCGAAGTCAGCAATATCGACATCCTTAGGCGTGCCAGGAGGATCTGTCGGAGATGAAGAGATGGTCACTAGGGGGTAACTTCATATATATATATATATATATATATATATATATATATATATATATATAGTCTCTCCATACATATTCGCCATTTCCCGCATTAGCGAGGTAGCGTTAAGAAAAGAGGACTGAGCCTTAGAGGGAAGATCTTCACTTGGCCCCCTTCTCTGTTCCTTGTTTTGGAAGATTAATAACGGCAGGAGAGGATTTCCATCCCCCGTTCCCTCCCCTACGACATACAGGGATTACGTGGGAAGTATATCCCAAGGGATATATATATATATATATATATATATATATATATATATATATATATATATATATATATATATATAATTATATTAATGATTACACTGTTGTGGGCAAGCTTGTGTTACATACTTGTTAATCAACGCCCTCATATTAAAAACCCAAATTTTGCATCAGTATACAACATGTATCATGCTGTCATAAATATCTTTAATAACTGTCAAAGAGAATGTTTCCTACTGTCCATATTAAGTAAGAAAATTATTAACTATCAATGATGAAAGTGTAGCTCTATTGACTGGTCAAGAGATGTAGCGATGTCTTCTGCAAGGATCATACTGATGGTCATGTATCATAAAGCCATCACTCACCGTAGGGATTCTTGGCTTCGATCGCCTGCTGGGCCACCAGAGGATCGGAGGTGCCAAGGCGGTTGACAGCCTTTACACGGAACTTGTACTTGTGTCCTGGTGTGAGGCCCTCCACATTGAAGGAGGTCTCCTTGCCAGCTGTCTCGCCAGCAGGCACCCAGCGCCCGGTAGCTTCGTCCAGCTGCTCCACAACGTAGTGGTCAATGGGGCAACCACCATCATCAGCAGGTGGCTGCCAGTCCAGCTTGCAGCCCTCAGCATGCACATCAGACACCTTCAGTGGTCCCATGGGTGCTGCCGGCTTGTCTGAAGAGCAAATTATGTTGCTGTAGACTTCACGTCTCTGACACTGACCACATAAATCCTGTTATATCAATATTCAGATTGATTCATAATGGAACTTATGATTTAATGAAGAAGTGAATGAATGATTAAAAGATATCTAATCCTGCTTACCAAGCACGACCACCTCGACGTCAGCAGAGTCCTTGCCATTACAGTTCTCGGCCGTGATGGTGTAAGTGCCACTCTCGGCACGTGTGGCGCCCGTCACGCGCAGCTTAGTGTTGTAATCGTTGTACTTGATGTTAGTTACAGTACTTGGCTTGATGTCTTTCTTCTTCAGAAGCCACTTCTTATCTGGCACTGGCTCACCAGAGATGTTGACATCAAAGACAAAGCTCTGGCCAGCCTTAACCCGGACTGGTATAAGATTGGTGCGGTCAATCTTGGGCGGCATGTTCTGAGGCTTGACGGTGACGGGTGGAGTGGTGTTGGAGGGGATGCTGGGACCAGCAGGGTTCACGGCCCGCACCCGGAACTCGTATGTCTCACCTTCAACCAGGTCTGGCACGGAGCAGCTCGTCTTGTCAGCTGGCACCTCGCATGCCTTGTCCCATCCACCATACTTGTCTTTCTTCTCCACGATGTATTTCTCAATGGGTGCACCACCATCACTCTTCGGAGGATCCCACTTGAGGTCAACCTTGTTCTGGTCATAGTCTGCCACCTTCAGGTTCTCAGGTTTGCTAGGTTCCTCTGAAGATGATGATACCATAATTAAAGACTAATACATGCAATTTTACAATCCAACCTCAATACTAGTTCACCCTAACTGAAACATAAAATACAGAGGCAGAAATTCATTCAAAATGGTTACTGTGCTTGACAAAACAAGAAAATCCCGACCCTTTGGCTAATAATAGCTTTCCAATAAAAGTACAAAAAGGACACACATATGTATATATCAAATTTTCATCGGCAATAAAATTTGGTGAATACTAAATCTAATGACTAAAAACAATAATAATGAATTAGTAAGATAGTTTCCATCCAGGGAAATGTCTAAGTGACCAACTCACCGAATGGATCCTTGGCGAGAACAGGTTCCTCTGCGTTGAGAGGATCAGACTCTCCCTCGGCATTGACGGCTCTGACGCGGAACTGGTACTCGTTGCCGGGGGTGAGGTTCTTGAGTTCGACGGCTGGTTCAGGTCCCGTCGAACGGCCAGCAGGTACCCACAACCCAGTGTTGGGGTCTAGCTTCTCCACTTGGTAGTACTCGATAGGGGTGCCACCGTCATCCTTAGGGCGCTTCCACTTGAGTTTGCAGCCAGTGCCATGTACATCAGACACCTTGATGGGTCCTTCTGGTTTACTGGGCTTGTCCGTGACTGTGACATGTACGGTTACCTGGTCCTTGCCGGAACTATTGGTGGCCATGATGGTGTACTCGCCTGAGTCGCCACGCACGGCATCACGGATCACCAACTTTGAGTTGTAATCAACGTTGTTGATGTTGACGTGGCGGCTGGACTCCAGTTTGCGGCCATCCATGGTCCAACTGACGGCTGGGGGCGGCTCACCGCTGATGTCACAGTCATACTTGAGCATAGATCCTGCAGAGATGGTCACATCCCGCAGGTTCCTACGATCAATCTTTGGTGCCACTGTGGGAAAAGCCATACAAGAAACACTGATCAATTTGTATCATTTGAGGGGAAAACAAAGCGAAATTTGATTAACAATAAACCAGATAATCTAAACTAAAAGGCTATTTATTTATCTTTATCTTTGCTCCCATTTACATGGGGTGGACCCAATCCATACATTCACCTTCCCGGAAAATCAGTTTGCAGAATCAGGATCCACAAGCCCAACTCCATACGCTGACAAAGGATACTTATGCTCGATTCATTTAAAGACAAAAATTGATGCTACCCCAACCTTGATAATCTAATGGAATAATGTGTAAAACAAATACAATGGAAATTAAGTGAAAAGCAAAAGAAGAGTCTAAATACTCACAGAATCTGGCCTTGGCGGTAATCGTTTTGCTGGGCTCGCTGGGTTCTCCAGGGCCAGCACGGTTGACAGCAATGATACGGAACTGGTACTCCATTCCCTCGATGAGGTTCCCAGCTGTACCCTTGCACTCTGGCGTGTCAGTCTCGCATGCCTTCTCCCAAAGGTTGCTGTCAAAGGACAAAAGAAACGTCTTTAGCATTTTTCATCACATTCTTGACATTGTAATAAATAAAGCCGAGAAGCGGCATGATCATGGCCATCCCCTTGAGAGAGTTTCTGGAGGGAATAGATATCAGAGACAGAGATGGATAGATAGATATGTTTATCATTCGTAATGTGAATATGTCAAGATGAAAGCTACAGCTTATCAAAACTGAAATGTACCTTTCTCCAAAGCTTATCTTCAAACATTAGAGTTCCAGTTGGAACAGGCATCAGGGATATAGATAAATAGCATGTGGTTTTGAGACTACATATGATTACATCAATATCTGGAAGGCAACAGAGTTAGTTTACGTAACAGCAACTGGTTAAAATGGATATGAAACACATACGTGTATTTGTCCCGCTTCTCAATAATGTAGTGGGAAATGGCAGCACCACCATCATCCACCGGCATGTCCCACTTGAGATCAACATGGTTGGCGTCCCAGTCTGTGGCCTCTGGTATCCCGGGTTTGCCAGGAGCCGTGAAGGGATCTTTTGCCACAATGGGGGACAAGGTCACTAGAGGCTCGGACTCGCCCTCCTTGTTGACAGCTTTCACGCGGAATTCATATTCATGTCCAGGAGTCAGGTCGGTCACCTCCATTTCTGGGGTGGAAGTCTTGCCCACTGGCAGCCACAGGCCCATGTCAGGATCGAACTTTTCCACCACGTAACCTTCCACTGGCATACCACCATCATCCTTAGGGGGTTTCCATTTGAGCTTGCAACCTTCCTTGTGGACATCTTTCACTTCAAGCGGTCCTTCAGGCTTTCCTGGTTTGGAGATGATGGTGATATTGACTTCTGCCTCGTCGCGGCCGTACTGATTTGTAGCCACAATCTTGTAAACACCAGTGTGCTTACGGAGGGGCTCATCGTTGATGTATTTAGTATTGTACGGAACATTTTCGATGCGTACGTCCTTGGTTTCGTGGACTGCCTTCTTGCCATGTAGCCACTCTACCTCGGGCGGTGGCTCACCGATCACCTTTACATCCAGAAGTATTGGCTCACCCTCGCGAACAGTTAGGTCGCGAAGGTTGCGGCGGTCGATCTTTGGAGCCACTAGAAGAAAAAAGCAACATTATTCAGGGAGAAGATTTAAGTGAAGGACGTGCATGTCCCAGCGGAAGCTGTGGGAATTACATACATGAAGATAAATCATCAGAAATTGACATATAAGCAATACAACTTAAAAAGTTAAATACAAAATAGTATAACTTACATTTCCTAGGCTTGCAAGTGATGGGCTTGCTAGCCTCAGAGGGATCGGATGGGCCAGCCTCATTGACAGCCCGAACTCGGAACTCGTATGTCTCGCCCTCGTCCAGATCATTCACACGGCCCTTTGGTGTGTCACCCTTAATTTCAGCAGCCTTGACCCACTTGCCAGACATTTCATCACGTTTCTCAATGATATAGCCTGTGACGGGAGCTCCATTGTCTCTGATGGGTTTGCTCCACTTGAGTTCCACAAAGTCCTTGTCCCAGTCCGTGGCTTCAGGCTTGCCTGGAGGATCTGGGGGATCGAAAGGATTCTTGGCCACGATGGTGTCCAGACCCTCAAGAGGTTCGGACTCACCCTCACTGTTGATGGCCGAGACACGGAACTTGTACTCATGATTGGGTTCAAGGTTCTCAACCTCCATTTTGGGCTCACGTGATCTGCCTACTGGGACCCAGCGGCCAGTCTCTGTGTCCATCTTCTCCACAATGTACTGCTCGATGGGGGCTCCACCATCATCCAAAGGCTCCTTCCACTTGAGTGTGCAACCCTCCTTGTGGACGTCAGAAACCTTAAGTGGACCCTCCGGCTTTCCAGGTTTATCTGTAATGATGATCATCCAGACGTCTCATGTTTATGATCAATAAGCTATGCAAAAATATAGCTAGATATGGGTGTTAATTGCTCAGAGTTTGGAATGAGACAAATGCAAACTCCTACTTACCAAGCACAGTCACCTCGATGGAGGCTTCGTCATGCCCAGCAGAGTTGTCTGCCTTAATCAGGAAGGTACCATTGTGGGCACGAGTGCAGCTGGCAATAACGATCTTGGTGCGGTGGTCCTCCTCATCAATCTTAAGGCCTGGCTGATCACTCTCCTGTCGTGCTTTGTTAATGAACCATGTCTTCTTAGGCACCGGCTCACCCGTCACACGACAGTCGAACTTGATCATTTGGCCGGCTCGCACAGTGATGTTCTCCAGGTTGGAGCGATCAATCACAGGAGGCACTGTCGCATGCAAATAGACTCACTCAGATTCATAGGCAGATATACAGATGAGGTGATGTAAATATACATGTCCCAAGCAGTGATATGTCACATCTCGTAGTTTGTACTGTATAGTTTTACTGACAATCAGAATTACGAACATATGCAAAAATGAACAAAAATGTACCTGAAAATTTACCAAGAAGCTCAATCTAACAAATCACATATAAGTTCTGCATTATAAAAGATTGTCAACCGGTCATGGGAAACAACACAACAAAACTTACAGAATTTTGCTTTGGCGGTGAAATTATCCGATGAATCAGAAGGCTTGCTCTGCCCAGCCTTATTGACGGCCTTAACACGGAACTGATAAGTCTCTCCCTCAGTGAGGTCATTCACCTTGAACTCAGGCTTGCTGCTCTTTGTGTCACAGTGTTTGATCCACTTGGAGGAATATTTGTCCTTCCTTTCAATAACATAGTGGCTGATGGGAGCGCCACCATCAGTCTCTGGCTCTTTCCACTTCAGCTCACACCACGTCCTGTCATAGTCCTTAACCTCAGGTTTGCCAGGCTTGCTGGGCGGGTCTGTGGGAGGTAAACATCAGTTATTTCATGTCAGTGGCTTGAGTGGTGCTATGTCACTGTGGCCGTAGTGAAGCATGTACAAACTTACAGCAAATCCATTAGTTAATCCTCTTCACACACAACTTTTCTAGTGATGGTATAAAGATTTAGAGGTTAAATAATTGTCATTACAGTTCCCTACTATAATGCTCTACATTCTTGTATGTAACAGTCATACACCAAATGGAAAATGTCAACTTTGGAAAATGACAGCATCTCTTTCATTTAGTAATGACAGGTTAAAAGGACCTCAGGTAATGTTTCCATCATATACTGTTGTAACTAATGCATACCATTACTCAACTCTAACATGCTACGATCCCACATACACATTCATAAACCCACACACCCATACACATTCATAAACCCATACACCCATACACATTCATGAACCCACACACCCATACACATTCATAAACTCGACATGAAACAGACATATAGACACAGGGACGATCTTAACCAATACTAACCATATGGATTTTTGGCCCTGGTGGCCTTGTCAGTCTCCAGGGGTTCTGACTCGCCTTCGGAGTTGACAGCCCGGACACGGAAGTGGTAATCCTTACCCTCTGTCAACCCAGGGACCTCTGCCTCAGGGGTCTGGAAAAGGGATGAGATATGAATCATCCAAATTCACACGTGCAGTTCTAACAAATATGATTTTGTGATTACAAAAATGACTTTCGAAGACACACAAACACTTCATGTAAATATATATTTTTCATACATGATCGCCATTCCCCGTGGAAGCGGGGTAACGTCAAAAGCAGATGACGTAACATTAGATAGAAAACTCCTCACTTGGCTCCTTGCACTATTCTTTCTTTAGGAATACCACATAGTTCCAATTCACTCTCTCCTGTGCACACCTTTCACCCTCCTGCAAGTTCAGGAGCCGACTGCCCCAAATCTTTTTCATTCCATCCTCTCATCTCCAATTTGGTCCCCCATTCTCCTTGTTCCCTCTACTTATGATACATATGTCCTCTTTGTCAACCTTTCCTCACTAATTCTCTCCATATGTCCAAACCATTTCAACACACCCTCTTCTGCTCTCTCAACCACACTCATTGCTACCAAACCTCTTTCTTACCCATTTCTTTACTTAATCAAAACACCTCACACCATATATTGTCCTCATATATTTCATATCCAACACATCCACATTCTGCCTCACCCACAAGTGGACTACTAGCATTATGTCCACAAACATATAATATCTCGTCACAAATATCACTTGATAACGCTAAACTTACACAGCTCATTCTTCGTCACTAGATTTTCCTAGTGAACATTACGTGCTATCCCTGCCTTTTGGCAAAATGGCAGGAGCAGTAGATAACAGCGGTAGTTACGGAAATCTAGGCAGGAATATTAGGCAGAAATATTCGGTAGAAGTGGTAGGTAAGAACACTAGGCAGGGGCATTAGGTAGAAGTAGTCGGCAGGAACATAAGGTAGGAGCCTCACCAAACACTGCGCTAGTTTCCCTCTGCCAGGGGCCTGTTAAGGGTGAGGCACTAAAGGCTAAGAAGCGGCACTGGAATTCACTAGTTATGGAGACTCTAATGTCGTGGTTGTAACTGGTGTTAGATATAGATAGATAGAGCGAGGCTGGTGTCTATGGCCTCACCTTTGATTCCGTAACAGGAACCCAGCGGCCCGTCTCGGTGTCCATACGCTCCACGACGTAGTGGTCAATAGGTTCACCACCATCATCCTCAGGAGGCTCCCACTTGAGCTTAGCAGACTCGGCCGTCACGTCAGATACCTTCAGTGGGCCCTTGGGTTTGCTTGGCTTGCCTAAAAGGAAACAAAAAGCAATGATTGTTAAGTACGACCCAGAGACCACATGAACTATTCTGCTACACATAAGCTTCTCAAAGCAAGAAGAAATAAAATAAGTCACACTAAGTCCAGAGATGTTTCAAGTTTCCTGCACTGTGTTCAAATTAATGACTGAAACAGAAACTGAACCAAAATTTCGGTTTCCCTGCCACATGTAAACACAGTTGTCTACCTAACCTCGCAAAAGTCTTAAAGATATCGAGCTTTTATGTTTAATGCTTTTGATATTGTTGGAGTTCATCTTAAAAATGTAAAACCGTACATGTGAAAAAATGACTGAGAGAGAGAGAGACTCGTACCAATGACTATCAGCTCTAGTTCGGCCTCGTCAGTGCCTGAGTCATTCTTGGCGACGATCTTATAAATTCCAGTATCGGATCGCTTGGACTTCCTGAGGAGTATGGTGGTAAGGTGGTCCTCGCTCCTGATTGATATCCGCTCGTTCTTGATGGGCTGCCCTTGTAGTGTCCAGGCGACTGCGGGGTCAGGTTCACCCTCCACTTTGGTCTCGTTCTTGAAGGTGATACCCGAGCGGATGGTCTTGCGACCTAGGCTCTTGCGGTCGATGCGTGGAGCCACTGTTGGGAGATGAGTGCCAGGTGTGTCATCAATATGAAACCATGGAAGTGAATACATACATCACGAAAGCATTTAAAGTAGGAGAAATGTGATGAGAAAAGTTAAAGAACAAAAGATGATACATATCCTACTCACTTAATTTCAAACACGCTCTTAATATTCATGGAAACTACTTTCTAAACCCATTGATATCAGCACGAAGGAGTTACAGTAACTTACAGAATCTTGGTTTGCAGATAACAGAGTCAGAGGCTTCAGACGGCTCAGAGGGGCCCGCCTTGTTCTCGGCAATAATGCGAAACTGGTACTCATGGTCAGGCTCCACATCTGTGATGCGAATACTAGTGCGGTTGCCAGGACCAGAGCCACAAGGGGTCCACCCACGGCCACTCTGGATGACAGAAAGGTGCCATTGTTTTTTTTTTTTTCATTCATCATTTTTTTATCATCATTTATCAAAGGCTCCAGCCAGGGATATAAGGGCGCATAAAAGCCAGGCCTTCAATGGAATATAGGCAAAGGGCAAATCAGAGAAGTTCCTGTTTCCGAGGAGGTGTAAAGTAAGTTCTAAAGTAGATCGTCATAATTCTTGGGAAGTACAAGAGAAAATTTAGCAGCATAAGAAAAAAAAAAGACATCACATCAGCTCACTTGAGTTACTGGGATCTACAAAGTGCAGCATAAGAAAAAAAAAAGACATCACATCAGCTCACTTGAGTTACTGGGATCTACAAAGTATTTCATGTGACAAGTGAATTTCCAAGCACGTACTGTACAATTGGTAAAGTTCGGGAAAGATGGAACAAATAGAAGTTATCAGAGATTCCTTTGACCAAAGACGATTAATACCAATTAGTAAAAGAAAAGGAAAGGTCAAAAAAGGCCTTTCAGTAAAGGAATGCTTCATCTCAAGTATTAGCAATGAAATGAACCAATAATTGTTGGTCCTCACCAGATCCCGCTTCTCAACAATATACTTGGTGATCTCCGCACCGCCATCATCCTTGGGCTTGGCCCATTCCAGGTCCACGAAGTCCCGGTCCCAATTGGTTGCCTTGGGCTTGCCAGGCTTGCTAGGAGGATCTGGGGTGAAGGTGGTGTGAGGAATAACATGGCACAACTATTCTACATACAGACTAACAAATTATTCGCATTATAATACATTTTACTGTGCTAGACATTTTATCATTGTGTACGATTTTGGATTAATTATGTGACGTCAAGTTTTACATATGTAGCACTTTAGTAATAATTGAAATAGATGTGGTCAAAACACTCACCAAATGGATTTTTAGCAATGATTGCCTTGTCAGCCTCCAGGGGCTCCGACTCCCCCTCAGGGTTGACGGCCTTCACACGGAACTTGTATTTCTTGCCCTCCTGCAGGCCAGTCACGTCAAACTCAGGAGTCTTGGACTCACCGCACGGCATCCATTGGCCAGTAAGTGGATCCAGCTTTTCAATCTGAGGAGACGAGGAAATGATGAGCAGTCTGTACCTTACATCTTGTACACCACATACCGTAATGGCTTAAGGACTTCTGTGTTGCGGGATGACTATACCTAAAAGGTCTTATAAAGTAGTTACCAGGGAGGACTATCACCGGTGCTACCCACCTGGGATAAGGAAGGTTACTGGCGGCTGTGTTGTGAGCCAGCACTTCAGAGGTTGTCAAGCTGCACTCCTCTGACCCAGGTAACTGTCTTTTCTTTCTGCCTTGCCCACACAAGGACTGCTGGCATCCTGTCCACAAACATACACTCTCTCCTTGTCACACATAACACTTGACAACACTGTATTCTCACAGCTCATTCTTTGTAACTCTTAAGATTTTCCCGTGGGCCGTATGCGCCCAGCTCTACCTTTTGACAAAGTGGTCGGAGCAACACAAGTAGTACTGAGGGAAAACACACAAGAGCAATTGGCAGATACAGTAGGTAAAAGCTGTTGGTAGGAACATTTGGTAGAAATATTAGGTAGAAGGAGTTGGTAGAAACATGAAGTGGAAGCGTTATGTAGAAGTAACAGGCTGGAACAGTAGGAAGGAGACTGAAACATTGCGCTGGAGTTGCCTACTACCATTCACCTGTTCAGGGTGAGGCTCTAAAGGCTAAAAAGTGGCACTGGAGTTCACCACTTATGGTGATCCTTTTCCCCCTTGAAGGAGTTGCTGAAGGTAGCAGGCATCAGAGAGATAGAGACTTTAGAAGCTGAATCATTTACACTTAATTGCTAGTTAAAGGTGTTTGACCCGGTGGAGAGGTAGTTAGTTTGGGTGTTTGTGGTGCAAGGTTGAGTTAGAGAAGGGTCTTACCTCGTAGTGGTCAACTGGCACACCACCGTCATCCTCAGGCTTCTTCCACTTAAGTTTGCAGCCATTGGCTTTGACGTCGCTCACATCCAGCGGACCCTCAGGCTTGGACGGGGGACCTGTGTAGGGCACGAGTGTAGGTGAGGCCAACTCTCATGTACATTAAGGTGACCCTCTTAACAAAACATAATACTATGACAGGTTAGATGTTATCGCACATGATGATATCTTGAAGTAATCGATGGCAGAAGAGAATAACAATGAAGGTGCAGAGTAGAGGGAGGAGGAAAGAAAATCCTGATTCATTCAATGCGAATCTTTACTCAACTCACCAAGAACAGCGATGTCAATTTCCACGGAGTCTTCTCCATGCTCGTTCTTAGCAGTGAGGAGGTACTTGCCGGTCATCTTCCTCTGGGCTTTCATGATGAGCATCTTAGTATTATTACCAGTGGCGTCAACACGCAGCTGCTCTCTGGTCATCACCTCCTGCTCGGGTAGAGAGACATAGTGACAGAGTGTGGTGAGGAGTGTCAGGGGTGTGTATGCATGTGTCAGAATGAGGTGTCCAATGTTTGGGGTGACTTAACTAGTGTTTAGGTGGCAAGTCAGGAAGTCAGAATGTGGGAGCAAGTGTTGTGGTGAAGCAAGATGCGGGGAATGTAAAGAACTGCACATGACACTGATGCTGGTCCACCAGACTGCAGACATAAACTGTGTACCTTTGTATACAATGATGATAAGAATCTAAAGGAAGTTGAAGAATAAACGGGAGAATCAGAATTCTGCCAAAAACACTAAACAGTTGGATGAAGTTGTGTATGATGCACACATCAGTCTGGAACATTAATTGTATGACTCTTTTCTGTGTGTGTGTGTGTGTGTGTGTGTGTGTGTGTGTGTGTCTGTGGTGGGAAGATCTTAAAAAAAAAGTGAAAAAAAGACATGAACTAACAAAGGTTTTGTGTCAACTCTCCTACGTTCCCCAAAGTTTTACAAAAGTAATACTTTAGTTTGTAACAGAAGACTACTAAATATTTTCATAGCATCATTAGATGATAAACTGATAATTCCCAGTTATATAAGATACATCCACATGTAGTAATCCATTAATGGGTGTCAGCATATAGCCCACTACACCTGTGCATATAATCAACACGAGATAACCTGATCATCTGTCCACTTACACACAAACTGAACCTGGCATTACCCCAGACATGTATCCTGACCCTTCAAGTACTCGAGTCAGTGCATTACCTTCACCCATCACTACCAGGGGACAACCGAGCTACCTACCTTTCCTTTGAGGGTCCACTGAATGGTTGGCTTGGGTTCACCGATGATGTCTATGTCATACAGGTGTTGCTGACCGACCTTCAGGACGATGTCCTTCACGTTAGTACGGTCGATGCGCGGTTTGCCTGTCCAGACATGACACCTGTTAGCCAGTTCCTCCATCCTCCCACTTTTTATAATCATAAACCAATGTAGCATCAGGTCTAAGTAATATCAAACATGACCTTATGTACATACACACTTAGTGTTTTCACAATACAAAGACTTTCCTCCAGCCAGAGCAGGATACTTACGGAAGCGGGCGCGGGCAGTGTGTGGGAGGGTGGAGTCTGAAGGCTCACCCACTCCAGCCTTGTTCACCGCCTTCACACGGAACTCATACTTCTCACCCTCCTTCAGCCCGGTGATGGGACCCTGGCACACGTTGCCCTTGATCTTACCACACTCCACAAAGGTCTGGAAGAATCAGCCAGTAAGTAAGTGTGTGTCAGCAAGTGACTGTCACGGGAGGAGAGTGAGCGAGCGAGAAGGTAGTGGAGAGTCAGCAACACAGTTTGGTGGAGAGGTTATCCGGGGAGACGGTCGGGAATTCAGGTGGTAACAGGTGAGGGAGTGGAGGTGAGGAGTCATGGTTATACAAGAGGTCAAGGAAGGATTTGGAAACAGAGTGGAAGTCATGGAGGTGGAAGGTTGTAAAAAAGAAAAGTGGACATTCATATATAAACATGTTACTATGAATGAATCACGAGTCCCCTTCATCAGGAGCATCATTTATAACACAAATATCTAAATGTTAAAAACAGTGGAATTCCCGAGTCTGTGCTTGCCATGGTTGGAGGCTCTGACTTCTTGCAACACTCTACAGTTAACTTGAACAATGTTTCCGAGGCTTCAGGCAAGAAAGATACTGATGAAGGTATGAAGAAAGGAAAGTAAAATCATTCATCATATACTCTTGATGGCATGACTATGCATGCTATGTAAAGTAAAAGAGACTCTGATATGATATCAGGATTCCTCACCATTAGGGCTAAAAGCACACAAGTCCTGCCACTGATAGCGATAGGAACACTAACAGACAGCCATCAACACTCAGTACCTCCGCCAACACTGAGCCCTGACCAGACGTCGTCAATGCTCTTTCACTGCTAGAGACACTAAGGCAGTGCCACCAGCACCAAGACAGCACTACAAGCACTCAGACACTACCAGCTGTACACGTGCACTGCTAAGAGTAACTCCACTAACGTCTGAATCCTTAGGCTTCATCTCGAGAACGTAGCCCGTGATTTCAGCCCCGCCGTCTCTGATGGGCGGATCCCAACGTAACTTGACCATGTTCTCGTCAAAGTCCACGATCTCCGGCAGCCCAGGAGGTCCAGGCTTGTCTGGGGGGTAGAGTAGAGCCCGCTCAAACAACACGTTTGAAAAAGGTTTACACTCGATATTCATGAAGACGATGACTACACTAATTACATTCAATATGATTATCTTTTTCCCTATGTCACGACTGGTCTTAACAAAGTGAATGTTGGACTAGAGTAATAAATTTCATCTGACTTCAGTTATTGACTTCATACTTGTAACATTATATGTACATTTTCTAATTCATCAGACATGGCCACCTCTACTACTAACAGAGGTGGGTCATCTCACGTAATGGCGGTGCTAGACGTACCGAAGGGATCCTTGGCGATGATGGCCCGATCGCCGTCCAGTGGCTCAGAGTCACCCTCCTCGTTGTGAGCCCTAACACGGAACTCATACTTCTTGCCTGGCTCTAGACCCGTCACTTCCAGCTCCGGAGTGTCACCGTCAGTGCGCCCACATGGAACCCATCGGCCTGCAAGGCGAAGACATCACGCATGGGGCAATGTGCAATGTATTCAACCTACCTAAGCGGCTCAGCCCAGGTGTACACAGATGATCATCGCTTCTGAGAGACACTATAGTGATCACTGGTGAGGTTCCTTCTGTGTTTAATATCAGGCACATGGAATTTGTATGAAGGTAAAGCAACCACAATTATAGGCACTATAGGTTTCAGTAACACACCTTAATTATATGTACAGCAAATATAATCATTACAGCAATCTGTACCATCACCATTAAGACCCACAATGACTAAAAGTGTATCAGAACGACACAGAGTCACCACTTTCTGATCTTTCATCTGTGTACCTGCGATCTAGAGTGAAGCTCATGTTGAGGAATGAAATTCTTACCTGTGGTCACGTCCATCTTCTCGACGACGTACCCATCAATAGGCAGACCACCATCATCCTTGGGTTTGTCCCACTTCAGTTTGCATCCTTCCTTGTGGATGTCTGAGATCTCCAGAGGACCCTCGGGCTTGCCAGGACGGTCTGAGGGAACACAATGTCTCATTATTCAATTCATGCACAGAGTGAGACACAACAGCTAATTAAGTTTCAGGCAGAGAAAAGGTTGCTTCAAAAGAGTGCTTCCCTAACAGTATCATGATAAATAGTATGGTTCACTGCAGGGAAGATGGTCCATAAAATCTTTCATGGTTTTCAGATATAAAACAAAACCAATTATCAAAATTTACGGTTAATTTTCTAAGGAAAAAAATGAAGTCCAGGGTGACATAAACTGCCTGGCAACATGTACCAGAGTGAGGAGGGTCAGGCACTCACCCAGCACCACAATCTCCACCTCAGCCTCGTCGGAACCAGAGTCGTTCTTGGCATGGATCTTGTACGTGCCGGTGTGCTTCCTCTCGGCGTCATTGATTGTGAACTTGGTGAGGTAGTCTTCACCCTGAACCACATAGTTACCGCCTGTCTCCACCTACGGAAGGCACGTGTTGCTTCAAAACACTCACACTCAACAACATGGGTTTAGCTGAAGCTTAAGAGTTCTTTCTTGAAGAGTTAATGTGGCTCATAGGTTCCAATATGTGCAGACAGAATGTCCAAAAGTTATTGTTACTTTAATCTCCAGTGAACCAGTCACTGAGAACATGATGGAAAATGGATTACTTAAACACAACCTCAGATGACACAGTTTTAACGAATGTTCACAGTCTCACTAATGAAGCATCAAATGTAATCATGATGTACTGCGTTAAAAATGTCTGACGAAACAAAATCGTCATTTGTAATTTGAGCAGATGTGTTCAAACTGATAGTGACACACACTTTTCATTACTCTTCTTAAAGTTCCAAAAATCAATAATGGAAGTCCTGGATGATCAGAGATAAAGTAGTGTAATACGTGGGCGAGGTGTGGAAGTGTGATCAGCCACCTGCAATATGAAATCCAGCCATCATATCCTGGGCTACCCCACCTACAGACTCTACATCTTACAAAATACATTTCGGTTTATGATGACTGGCCTCGTCTGCCCCGCCTTACCTTCTTGTTCTTCAGTGTCCACCAGATATCCGGCGGAGGTTCACCCTTGACATCCACTTCAAGGAACACCTTCTGCGAGGCCCGAATGACCGTCTTCTTCAACTTCTCGCGGTTGATGTGAGGTTTCACTGTGTGAGGAGGAGGAGGAGGAAGAGGAGGAGTCAGTAACACAATCAGAGATTACCAAGAACTGATGAGGTGCTGAGTACAGAAGCACTTCAGGAGGACTGATTGCCAACAATGAGAACCGCTGTCAGTTACGTGTTATGATATTACTAAACACACTTTCCTAAATGGTATATAGTATAGTAACTTGGCTCATTATGTTCACTGTACTACGTGAGTAATCAGCATTCTCATTTCACATCTTCCACAGTAAGAAACCCAAGACATGAATAACAAATCAACAACTTTCCTTCTGTTTCCAACCCAGATACTTACAGAATCTGGCCTTGGCTAGGTGGGGCTTGGTGTGGTCAGATGGGTCACTTGGACCAGCCTTGTTGACAGCTACAACACGGAACTGGTAAGTATTACCCTCCTTCAGTCCAGGAACACGACACTCTGTCTTAGGACCCTGAGGGAAGTCGAGGTCTTTGTCAGGATTGTAATTAATGGTTGTAGAAAATACATTTCTTATCAGCAATCACAATAATTTGAGACAGCTTTTGAAAATCAATCAATGAGTTGGAAGTGATAGTTTGTGATCCACTTTGTGACTGGCTGTAAGTGAGGTGTCATAGTACCGCTGGGAGAAAGTCATATTAACAAAACCCCTCTACAACAGGACAGTTGGCATCCTGCATCTTTGAACACAGATGAAAACCCAAACAGTTTCCGTGAAAATAAGAATAATTCTAAGTCTGGCAATATTGATGGTGCCATAACAACATCTGCGATGAAAGTTGAATGCGTAAAATCTTCAAAAACATTTGTAAATCTTGTACTTAATGAATTTATATCCACATGACTGAGATCAATAACGACACCAAACCTGAGGTGACTCTTACTGATCCCCATGTTTGAAGTCGTATGGTGTGTACATTCCCATGCTATATGACCTGCACTGGTCTGTGTGTATGACTGTGCTGGGCCGTTTTCACGTCATTTCAGAGACGAGGATGACCATGTGCTTTACAAAGAATTATGTTTGAGGTGGCCACCCTCTTGATGGGAGGTTGCAGGTATCAGAGATATAGATAGATAGATAGACAGACAGATATATTGATAGATAAGTGATGATCTCACCCTAGAAATGTAGACGGATCCTGTAATGTGTATCTGTGTATATCCGACGACGAGGTCACTTGTGGCATCTTTTGACCCAATTCGCGTAATGATGACCTATGCCCTGTGTTGCGTCATGATGGTCACTAGTGACTGGTGGTAATGATGACCTATGCCTTGTGTTGCGTCATGATGGTCACTAGTGACTGGTGGTAATGATGACCTATGCCTTGTGTTGCGTCATGATGGTCACTAGTGACTGGTGGTAATGGGTAATGTCTTCTGTTGTCTTATGATCTTACCTGTGATTCATGAATGGGTTCCCAGGATCCGTACCGTTCCTTCTTCTCAATGATGTACTTGGTGATGGGGGCGCCACCATTATCCTTGGGTGGTTCCCACTTAAGATCCACACGGTCGACATCCCAGTCTACAATGTCTGGCATGCCAGGCTTGCTGGGAACGCCTGCAGGAAGTGCGAGATGTAATTGGTACATAGCAACTGACACGACAGACACTCGCTGCAGATTTTGTGTTGTGGGTAATTGGGAAAAGTCAGTGATTGAAAAATGACAGAATATTTTGAGAAACCATATTCTTATAAATTCTCCCACAAATAATTTAATATGTAAACTCTGACATTTCAGTAAAAGTAATGAAAGCAAACTTACATACCATCATAAGTGAGGTAGCGTAAAGAACAGAGGACTGAGCCTTAGGAGGAAAAATCCTCACTTGGCACGAACACTTACTGTAGGGGTCCTTGGCAAGGGTGGCATGGTCAGTCTCCAGGGGGTCGGACTCGCCCTCATCATTGACGGCCTTAACTCGGAACATGTACTCCTTGCCCTCCTGCAGGCCCGGCACATCCATGGCTGTGTCCTGTATAGCGACACATAGTTAGGTTGATGTGAACTGATCATGTCTTTACAACAAAATCTTACCAAAGAACTGTAAAAGTTCACTAAATATAAACTGACATACAACTATTTTTTCATACATATTCGTCATTTCCTGCATTAGCAAGGTATTATTAAGGAAATCGTCACTTGACCCACTTCTCTGTCCCTTCTTTTCCAATTGGAAAAGTAAAACAGGAGTGATAGATTTCCAGCCCCCGGCTCCCATCCCTTTTAGTCGCCTTCTACGACATTCAAGGAATACGTGGGAAGTATTATTTCTCCCTTGTCCCCAGGGATAAACTATTTCCTATACTGGATGTATTCCCGGTAAGTCTATCAACTGAAGTAAGGAAGAAGAAATGTGTACACCATCAAAACATATCAACGTCTAACACTAGCAGGGATGGAGCTTGTGGTAACACACCTTAGATCAGTTGCATTCTATCTATCATATCTCTCATGGCCATTCCCTCTGGAAACTCCTGGGAAGCAGGTGGCCACAATAAAAGATTCTCCAGTTATCCCAGTCCTTGTATGCCTCCCTCACATGTACCATTTGATGTATAAATATCTCTATATAAATGGTACAATACTCATTTTAAAGGTGTGTGCAGAAGAGCATGAAATCTTAATATCATCCATTTCTATTCACCAGCCAATTTTCTGGCTGTTTGCTGAGGAAATATGAATCAGAAATCTTATCTATTCTGCTTATAAGAATAAATCTATTGAGAATGAAGGATGTAACTTTGATCCTGGCTGGAGAAGGTTTGGGTGTAAACCAAAGTTGCATCACATGGGCCAGTAGGCCTTCTGCAGTTTCTGTCATTATGTTCTCACAAGACGCAGTAATCACGTACCTTGGTCCTGCCGACGGGGATCCAGCGTCCAGTGGTCGGGTCCTGCTTCTCCACCAGATATTCCTGGATGGGTTTCCCGCCGTCATCATCGGGTTTGTCCCACTTAAGTTTGCAGCTTTTCTTGGTCACATCAGACACCTTCAGTGGTCCCTTGGGTTTCCCGGGGCCAGCTGAGGAAAGATGAGGACACTGATTAGTTTGGACTTCCACCACAATATCTGTATAATCATATTATCCACAATGCAAAACACTATATATGTAAACAAAAATTCATGGACATATATGTGGTGACATAAATAAAGACATGTATGGAAATGTAGATGGCATGAGGAGTGTCCCTGAGACTTGGCAGCCCAAGGTGATGCCAGAGCGACTTCGAGGTAATGAGTGGATGACTTACAATGAGAGTAGGATCATCACTCATGATAGTGTTATCATGATCAACGTGAAGTGATTCCAGATGATGACTGAGTTATGGCAGGGTGACATAGTGGTGTACAGGTGATGACTAGGGTGATGACACCATCCTGTAGCCAAAGTCAGGTGACTTAAGTCATGGCTGGGTGACTGGACATGATGGCTGGCGGGTGTGGTGATGGTCAAGTGACAATGTGGTGATAGGGTGACTTCAGATGATGGCAAGGTGACCTAAGGTTGGATGACGTAAGATGATGGCAGGGTGACTTAAGGTGATGGTAAGATGACCTGAGGTGATGGTAGGGTGACGTGAGGTGATGGTAAGGTGACTATCATGAGAGCACGATGACCAAAGGTAATGGCAGGGTGACCAAACGTGTTGCTAGAATGACTTACAGAGGACGATGATCTCGACTTCAGCCTCGTCCTTCCCGTGCATGTTGGTGGCCACGATCTTGTATGTGCCACTCTGCTTCCTGAAGGCATCCACCATGGAGAACTTGGTGTTGTAGTCCACATTATTAATCTCCACGTTGCTGAACTCCACCTGCAACAAAGTACATGGGGTTGTAGTGCAAGAAATATTGGTTACAGCACACAGCACTAGGATGCAATGCAAGAAACCCTGGGTGCAACACATAGACACATGGTACACAGGTTGCAATTCAAGGAACATTGGTCACAACACATGGTACATGTGGGCTTGAAACAAATGAAATATGGAATCATTGTGCATGCTATGAAACACTACTTCCAACGCAGACTTGGATTCTGATACATTACATAAACTTCGACACGTAGACCATCCTTCACAACACTCCTGAGAAATCTCAACAAGTTAAATTTTGTAAGAACACATGAGGAGGTTGTTATAAGCAGAAACAAGTATCTGTGAATTCGTCTGTGAACTGCAGAACTAGAAACAAACCTAATTAGTGCAGAGATACGTATTTAGGGAAAACAAGGAGATAAAAGTCTACAAGATGGTCTCAGGATCCAAACACAAAGAGTCCATCAGCAAGCAGGATCAGGAGAACATATGAATCCACCAGCTGGTGAGTGAATACGAGAAATAAAACCCCCATCTGCTGGTCTGACAACCTGGTCCAGTGGTTGGTTTATGGATCCATCACACTGGTTGGTTTAAGAACCAGTGCCACCAGTGGGTCGCGCAAGGAAGGAAAGAACCAAGGTGAGGGCAGCAGATCTTACCTCCTTGTCACCAAAGAACCACTGGATCTTCGGGGGAGGTTCGCCCTCCACGTTAACATCGAACTTCACGTTGCGTCCAGCCTTGACAGTGGTCTGCTTCAGGGGGGCCCGGTCAATGCGAGGCTTCACTGTAGGTAGGGAAGACCATCTTAGATCAAGTCAAGGTTATCACGACAAGGGAAGGAAGATTACAGTTAGATGGGTCACTACATCTAATGTACATCTGAAATGACAAATCTTAAAAATGGTCTGTGTTACATTGAAGTATTTGTCTCATTTACAAACGTTAGGATATAACCAGGTTATATAATATGACCATCACAACGAATAACAAAATGATAGAATATAGTGAGTGAAAGACTACGGCAGGGAAACTCACGGGCTTTGTGTTTGACCAAGTGGTAGTCGGTTGCCTCTGACTCGGGAGAGTTTCCAGCCTTGTTGACAGCAATGACTCTGAACTGGTATTCAGCCCTATACTTGAGTCCGCCAACCTTGGTCTGCACGGGTGTGCCGGGCTTCAGAGGTTCAATCACATCCTGTTTCAACTCGGCGGCGGCCTCCCACTCTGGCATGAACCTACACGAGGCGTCAAATGGGTTTAATTTGGGAAATAAATCCTATGTAGTCTGCAGTCGTCTCCTTATATATCTCAGATTGAAACCAGAATATTTCCTATGGATATCTTTACATAGGAAGACTACAACCACACTGAACATTCATGGACATTGACATTTGTGATTGTAATTCCTCTTCCAAAAGCACCACAATGAACAGCTCTTCGTCAAAGTGTGACCCTGATCCTAGAATACAATGCTGTGCCACTATTACTATCGGATCCTCACTGAAAAACACCCCGTGCAGTTTTCTACTCAGACAGCACCGGGCATCTATAGCCCATGCCTCGCATCCATATAATATTGCTAGGACGACTATTCCTTCAAACATACCCATTTTTGCCCACCCAGGTAACGTTCTCTCTTTCCACACAGTCTTTAGCGTTCCCAAAACCTTTGCCCCCTCCCCTCCCCTACGACTCATTTCTGCTTCTTTGGCTCCATTTGCTGCCATGTCCCCTCACAGAAACCTAGAACTCTTCACTTAGAACCGTTCACTCTCCTCTCCTCCTACTCGTAGGCAAGCCATAAACCCTTGCTAAAAACTTGTCATTGCTTCTAGCAGTTTTCTTCCCATGCTGTAATATCTTGAGATCTTCCACAAAGCATCTCTATCAATCCTGTGAAGTGGCTTCTCCAGATCCATAAATGCCACGGACAAAAACATTTGTTTTTCTAAGCGTTTCTCCAACACAAACACACTGCTCCTCCCCAGTCTGATTTTCTGTACATGCCTTCACCTTCTCGATCAATACCCTCCTATCCAAGACCATCTCATGCTTTACGGTGTTATACATCTGTCAACACATTCTTTACTGCATACCACACGATAAACATACAATGAACACAACGCTCTACAACATGAACCTCACTACGCCACCACAGCAGCAACACCAGACTCACCTATCCTTCTTCTGGATGATGTACTTCATGATGGGAGCACCACCATCGGACTTGGGTACAGTCCACTGTAGTTCCACTGACTTGTTGTCATAGTCAAGGATCTCTGGGCGTCCGGGAGCCGTGGGCACATCTAAGGGGTAGGAACATGGAACATGGTCACAGAGGATGTGTGATAGAATCTATGGGATCAAGACAAAAACTGCGAGAGCTAAATTTCGTGTTAACCCACATACAAAATAATCCAAGCGTTCCTTCATTAGCAGTTTCTCTTTTATCGTATCATTCACACACACAATCCTGATTACTGTACTATATGCTGAGTGTTTTCCAGACTAAAATATGGTTCTAATTTGGGTAACTTTCAAGGAAGTCTGAACTTCATGTTGGATTCAACAAAAGAACAAGTGGGAAGAGGAAGTGCAAGCTATACCGTATGGATTCTTGGCCAAGATGGCTTGATCAGCCTCCAGTGGCTCGGAGTCGCCCTCGTCGTTGACGGCGATGACGCGGAACTTGTACTGATGACCAGGTTCCAGGCCCTCCACGTTGAAGTATGGAGGAGCCCGCTCCCCAGGGCACTGAGGGGAGGAGACAGAATTAGTGGAAGCACAGGGGCACGGCACCAGGCATGACATGGGAGGCATCGATAAACAGATACTGTCAGTGACAGAAATGACAACAACGTAAAATGAAACTGAAATGAACCGAATTGCACACTATATCTGGTGAGAAATGAAATAAATAAGAAATAAGAAATTCGAACGAAGGAAAAAGATATGAGCTGCCTGGCAGCAAACTTCAGGAAGTAAGGTAAGTTTGTTGTCAAAATTTAAAGCTCGATAACATATCTTTGTAATCTAATCGATGCTTGCTGAAGGTAATATGATGTGTATATTGACCTGACAATAACTGCGTGAACCCACCTTGCCACATCTGACCCATTTGCCAGTAGCCAGATCCATCTTCTCGACCTCGTACTCCTTGATGGGCATGCCGCCATCATCGTCCGGCTTCTCCCACTTGAGTCTACAGCCGGTGTCATGCACGTTGGACACATCGAGGGGACCCATGGGCTTGGAAGGTTTACCTGTGTGAGCAATACGTTCTTAAAGCAAGTCCGAGGTAGAGCCACTGGGGCATCAATTTGAGGTTTCACAAATCCAGAATGAACTACGAAGCAAAAAATGAAAAAAAAATTATTTCTTTTTTTCACCAAAATGAAGAGAAACGATAACTTTGTAGCAAGAAACATGTGCATAAATTTGAGTTTTAGAAGCAAAGTCCCTCCACGAGAGGAGAGATGTTGATGTGTGTGTGTGATCCATGTTGTTATGGGATGGTAAACTATGATGCGACTCACCCAGCACCACCAGCTCGACCGTCTCGCTGTCTTTGCCATTGCGGTTCTCGACCTTTAGTGTGTAGAGACCAGCATCCTTCCTCTTGGCGTTAGAAACGGAGAACTCTGTGTGATGGTCGGTGTTCTCAATGTGGATCCTCTCGGAGCTGGAGAGAACAGTGTTCTTGAAGCTCCACTCCACCTCTGGTTCAGGCTCACCAATGTAATCCACGGCCCACTTGTGGCTGCGACCAACTTTGATGGTGACCGTTTTGAAGTTCGTGCGATCGATACGAGGCTTCACTATATAGGAAGACAAAGAATCAGGTTTTCTCAAATGTAAACGTAGTCGTGGTTACAGCAATGATGTCAACCAATACAATTATGTTTAACAAAACTAACTTTGTGCACTTTGATAGATTTTTCACGTTCATATCTTCATGTAAGAAAAATACGTTTTATTACTGTCAGGTCAAATGTCATGAATAATGACCTCAAGATAGAACACAACATGCAATATAATAACTATTTCCTATGATGGTAAACCCAGGAAGACTTACAGTTCTTGTGCTTGCAGAGGTGGTTGTCTGTGGGCTCGGACGCCTCGCCCACACCGGCCTTATTGGCGGCACGAACCCTGAAGCTGTAGATAGTACCCTCCTTCAGGCCTGGCACCTGAGCCTCACATTTGGTGTCCTTCGTCTGGACGACCTCCTTCCAGTCCACTGACAGCTTATCCTTCACCTCTATGTGGTAGTGGGTGATGGGACGGCCGCCATCCTTCTCTGGAGGAGTCCACTGCAGAAGGACCATTGTGTTATCGTAGTCGATGATATCAGGTTTACCCGGGCGGCCTGGCTCGTCTGTGGGGAAGATACATACATGCATTAATCCTTCAAGCACCACAACACCGACACTACTCAAGATGAAACTGTCAAACTCAAGCAAGTTAACCTCAACACTATAATATGTTCAGCATAACACGTCACTGTATCTCGTAAGCTGAAGTTAAGGATACCAAACTCATATTTAACCAATGTTACAGCTTATAATTAACCTATGTTAAATGTCAAGATGAAACAAGAATAGTTTAATGTACATTTTCCTTATACATATAAAGGAAGGAAGTAATTGTACAAACAACAAATAATAACAAAACTGAGTTTTGTTTACTGCTATCATCATTTGTTTGTGTGTCTCTTGTTTATTCACATAGCCTTGCCTATGTATACATCATATTTGTATCTAACACCTCTGCTATGTTCTGCCTTAATCATATGTTCTTCCTTGCTCATCTGTACCCCCTTTATGCATGCCACTTTCTTATTTAAGCTTGCTTGTAAGTGGCCAAATTGCTTGTATCCACATGCTAACATACCTGGCCAGCTTGTGCGCCCTGGCCCTCATGGCTCATCTGAGACTCCTGCTCCTGTGTCACTGAACTCATACAGTGAAGATGTATATCATGAGACCATTTTGTCCATATGAAGCCTCTATCATGGTTAGGCTAGTTATGCCTTCTGTGAAAATGTCGCCCTCGCCTACACATCACAATCATTAGTGTTCGTCGCCTCTGTATAATTGTGCTTCTATCATTCTTATGGCCCCATATCCCTACGTGTATGTCTTCAACGATCCACTCACTCTCCAACTAACTTGTTGTTTGTCAGTTCAACATTTATCGAAGTGTTCCTTGTGAGATGTTTCTATTCCTCCTAATCATGACAATGCATGTCTCCCACTTGTCTGCATTTCCCAACATCCTCACATCAATCAGTATCGCCTATATTACTTATCATTTTCATAAGCTGATCCTCGCTGTTATCTGTCTTAGTGATCTGTATTTCCCTAACTTATCTCCATCATTCCTTGGTTCTCAACCTCCCGTTCCCTTCCCAGTAGTCCCTTGCCTGCGTAAGGCGCGCGCCCGAGGTGGCGCTGGCGCGGTACTCACCGTAAGGGTTGCGAGCCAGGATTGGTTCATCATTCTCGAGAGGCTCAGATTCGCCTTCCTTGTTGACAGCCTTCACACGGAACTTGTACTTCTTCTTGGGTGTGAGGCCGTCCACTGTGAACTCCTGCTTGTCTGGCCCGACCTGTCAGGGGGTAAATATGATAGCTACTTTCCTTCCATAGGTCATAAGACATCAACGTCCCGTCCACTGGGAAGCTGGGTTAGTTACCTTCCTCAAGAGCAGAAACTTATATTTGTATGTTGCCTTAATATGTGCTGGGCTGGTCTGGGTAATGCAGGTGTCTAGTGTTTACAGTTGACTCTGGATTATGTCTCATTATGAACTGCTTTGTGACATGTATTTGAAGAATATCTGACGTGAAAAATGGTTAATCCTCTACAATAAACTGAATCAAACACAAGATAATAGAAATGTTAATATGTCTAGAGAATAATGAAGAACTCTCTGTTTACAGCGTGAATTAGATATATTAGAATAATGATAGACAAAGATTTTCTACTTCAGTGAAGGAAGAGAGAAACTCTACCACTTGGCGTATCGATCCTGGGACGTTCACTGTCAGTCTGTAGTTACATGTGTCACAGGGACAGTGATGGAAGTTGCGGTCAGAGCGCAGCCACACACACACACACACACACACACGAAGAGTTCATAAGTCATGTTGTGGACACAGCCACGCCAGAGTAAGTCATGAGGGACGTCCTCTGAAACAGTCCCATCAGAGTAACTCAAGTGGACTGTCCCTTTATACAGTCCTGCCAGAACAAGTCATGAGGGTCATCCCTTTACACAGCCCCATCCCATTAAGTCGTGAGGGTTGTCCCCTTACACAGCCCCATCAGAGTAAGTCGAGAGGGTTGTCGTCACTGCCACACCACAGTAAAAGTCATGAGGGTTGTCATCTTTTACATCCACACCAGAGTAACAGCGATAAAGGCATCACCAGTGTTCCACTACACAGGAGTAACGGTCATAATGTTTCTCCCCAGTGTACAGCTCCACCGGAATGACTGTCATGGGGGGTTCTGTAGAGCCCCATGAGGGTACCAACAGCGGGCGAGAGAGAGAGAGGGTAAAGCATCACGTCTAGAAAAAGCTACCTGGACGTGAACCATTGACTGCTTTGGTTGTTCCTCGGGCGAGCCTTTATGGCCCATCGAGTTGCTGGAGTCTGTCGTGGCTTCTGTGGGTGCGTAAGTGAGAGTGGCCCGCTGGGGAACCTCTATGTACTGCGGGAGGGAGAGGGACGGGAGAGAGGTCATGTGGGATCAGGCTGGAGGCCACAATGTTGTTGTAGTTATCAAAGGTCAAAGGGCGAACCTCTTGATGTAAGATATCATGTGGATCAGGATGTAACCACTGGTGGTTATATATATATATATATATATATATATATATATATATATATATATATATATATATATATATATATATATATATATATATATGTATGTATGTATGTATGTATGTATGTAACGCCCATTCCCTATAGGAACTCCTATCGAGGGAGTGGCCGCGGCACAAAAGTCTCCTCTTATCCCTGTCCTGACACGCCTCCCTCGCAAACACCATTTCCCGCATTCCTCTCCCATTTCCTACCCTCCAGTAATCTTCCAGTCTACTTCCCCGTGTTGCAGGCGGTCGTCCTCTGGCACAAACCCCTTTCATCGTACTATCATACACTCTACTTGTACGTAAATTCCCCGTCTTGCATTCTTTCCACACGCTCAAAACACATCAACGTATTATGTTTTACCCAACTTTATCACTCCTTAATTCCTTCCCTCTGTATTCCCTGCTATACCTAACTTCATCTACACTTTGGCACCACATCTATTTACACTGTCCCCATCCACTACTCCTCCTGGGTAAGGTGCCCTCCCACCCATGCTGAGCCACTGTCAACACTTGACAACACAAGACCTGAGGGATCGGTAACCCGAGCAGCAGGACACAGCAGCGTACCATCAAGACAGCAGCAGATCCGTCATGTCTGACAGCCATGAAACGTAAGCATCATGAGGGACACGAGACTCACCTCGCCGGCAGGGACCCAGTTGCCAGTGTCCAGATCCATCTTCTCAATGATGTAACCCTCGATGGGCATCCCGCCATCGTCCAAGGGCTTCTTCCACTTGAGCTTGACGTGATCAGCACGAATCTCCTCTGGGAAGAGGGGGCCCTCAGGGCGCGTGGGTTTACCTGAGGACACAGAGGAAGTTCGTCAAGCAAGAGCTTCATAACAAGCCAGGTCCTGCAATAGCTTCATTACAAGCCAGGTCCTGCAACTGCGACTTATTTACAGTAAATTTATTTTTGCTATAAAGTCATTTATGACAATAGAGTTAGAGCGACTCTTTAATATGAATCAGGTCTAATGTATGAAGAAGGCAAGAGAGAATCTTGCTGCTATATACTGACTGACTGACGGTCCATCACAGATGATGATAATAATGTTACAAGGTTGCGGCATCATCAGCAGCCACAGGTAAACAATAACTCACCCAGCACCACCACATCCGCCTCCTCCTCACACTCGCCCACGGAGTTCACGAGCAACAATTTGTACTTAGCAGTGTCGTTTCGGACGCCCTTCCTCAAGGTGAAGACTGTGTTCCTCTCGAACTGTTCGATGGTGATCCTATGAGGAAACATAGCATGGAAGATCAGGTCAAGTAACTCATGTGTGTTGTCTGTGAAGTAACCTTCATAAGGCTAAGTTACCCTGACAAGAAAACACACAGGAATGTAACCGACAAATAAAATTGTTCTCATTCGAAACAGCAGTAGTGAAATCCATCATATGGGAAATGAGGCAGTGAGAGAAGAATGAATAGTTAGTTTGTGTATGTGAGCGTGAATGTGTGACAACATGTGTGGGGTAGAATCCTCAGACGAGTGCAAGATTCTGAATAAATGTTTGAGAAAAGTGGAGCGTGTTTAGCTCGGACAACTGGGAGACATAAACTGATGACCCTGGGATGCGCTGCGCATCACTGCCAGGGCTGTATCGAGTCATGTGATGCTCGCGTACACAAAGCTGATGCAGCTAACATTATTCTGGTAACTGCTGTACATCATACATCCTGACACCTCAACTGCACCAGTCACGAACAAGCAAACAGCATCAGCATGATCCTTAGCACCACATACACCAACAAGGAGCATCAGCATGATCCTTAGCACCACAAGGATATGCACAGAACTGAACTTAAACTGAACTTTGACCAACACCAGCTACTTGGCACATGAAGACATCATACTGGCAGTGTTCATGCAATCATTTATGCTTAACATAATTCTAACATGCAAAAATAAGTGAGGATTTTGCTGCGTTTCACCTATAGTTGTAACTTGGCACAAGCTCTATCAAGCACGCAGCAACGTGTTAATCTCAGCCCTAGATACCATGAGTTTGATATATTAGTCAAGTCTGGACCAATATATACAAACTCCTGCATCGTTGTGTTGCTCATCTGAGCGTTCACAGGGCAGAAAATAGTGTAACACCGAAATGAAACCACGAGTAAGTGGGTCAACCGCCGCAGGTGGCGGGACGACTCACATGCACACGCAACTATACAGTTTTCGTAATAAAAGACCCAAGCAGCGATGGGGCCAAACTATGCTCCAGCAGGAGGTTCATCACTGAGGATGCAACTCTTCTCCAAGCAGGACCAAACAGCTAAAGACGTTATGGGTTGTGTCAGTTTGATCCTACAAGGGAAAGTGTTGCAGCCTGCAATACTGGTAATCTCTTGTGGACCTCTAGTAACCCAAGTCATCGTGACCTTCCTGAAGGAGGCCATGAAGATCAGGTTTTGCCGTGTCAGGTTCCTAGGCATTTGGTGCGACCCACTCGAAGCACAATTCAGGAGATAGTTTGAGCTTGCTGCTTGTTTTCATTACGAGAACTGTGGCTATCTTGAGCTTTCTGATGAGAAGAAAACATCTGAATGTTTTATAGTCACAGAAAGTCAGTGATGGAGAGAACTGTTTGTGGGATGACAGGAATGTGACTATATTCTGACTTTGCGTTTTGAAATTCATTAGATTTACCACAAGAAAAAGACTAAGCAGACAACATTCCCAACTTACACAATGTTGTAGAAATTTGTCTTCTTACGTCTTACTAAAATTGTTGATATTTTTCTCCCGGTCAAGAGGCACAACAGCTCTCTCAAGCAAACAATGTGATCTACCATACAGACTTGTGTTATGTTGGATTTGTTGCTAGTATAAAATTTATAATCTGAATAGGATACGTCAAATTGTATTAAAATAGAAATCTGTTAACGATGATTCAAAAACCATAACTATGTAATTACAAGGAAAATGGGGGAAAGACCGTCTAAGACAGAATAAAAATGAAAACATTTGGAGGCAACCGTGTGGGGGTGTTAGGAAAGGTCAAAATGTATTTGCTAATTGTAAAATAGATTAGAGGAATATGTAAAGATCTGATACTATGAGCATCAATTACAATCTGTTGAGAGAGAAAGAGGAATAAGGTAAACTGTGAGAGGGATGGTCGGCAGAGTTAAAAGGGTACAGGGAATGTCAGTTGCATTTTTCATTCTGTCTTAGAACCATCACTCGAGATCACCTTCGACAGTTGTAAGGTTCTGGAAGCCTGGAAGAAAAACGATGCACGTGTTTATAATCAGAAGAATAATCTGGTGTACATTTCTGAAACTATTAAGATTCTTTAAGTCAAAATTACACAAGACTACCCAGGTGCCAGTTCGTCTCTCCTGGAGGCCAAACCAAAGCCCTTGAGAGACGAGCCTGCTGGCTGTCCTGCTGTCGTGGTCGGGATTCAGAGCTGTTTATTTAGTGGATAATTTTTTAGAGTAATAATATTTCAATATGTTCATAGAGATTATGGTGGTGCAAGAACCTATGTTAATGATATAACCTCCGAGAAGCACACAAGGTGTACAACTCTGATAAATGAGTACATTATAAGTCTGTGCTTTGATGGGGGAGAGAGAAGAATTATAGTAACGACCCAACAAATGCCCCTGTGGCTTCCCTCACACATGGGTTTCTATCTGGGCCTTCACATGTCATCTTTGTCTGTATTCCTGACTCAATAAGTCCACATGTATTCCCTTTAAGGTCTTTACGTTCCTGTCCTTCGTGAGGCCTCGTTCCTGTGCCCGTTCGAGGTCCTTGTGTTGTCTTTTTCCAAGTTCTCATGTTCCTACCTGTCACTGGTCTTGACGTTTACCTCCACGGGTTCCTCATACCTAGACAAGTCTTCATGTCACTCATCGTCGCATCTTCAACTGAGACTCTCCAACTTCTCTATAATGTCTCTTTTATTTGACTCATGTCCATAATTCTCTTCATTCATCATCCCCCCCCCCCCCAGGTCCCCCTGTGGCGTGGGTACGCACCTTTCCTCATCATCTGGCACCACCTCCTTGTCATCCTTCTTCCAAATGACCCGCGGCTCAGGCTCACCACCGTACTTAACGTCCAGCTTGAACATTTGTGTCTTCTTGATAACGATGTTCTTGAACTCATCCTTGTTGATCACGAACGGCCTCACTGGGGGCACACAAATACTCTGTTAGGGCCGGAGATGGTGGGAGGGAGGAGGGTTTGTGACGTGGACATAAGAGGTAATGAGGTGTGTGTGTGTGTGTGTGTGTGTGCTTGTGAGGTGCCCAGCAGGAGGGAGGGTCTGGGATTGTGTTGTTGTTCTGATTCTGTTCTCATACTAGTATCTGTAAGCATCAGGAACGCTTGTGACGTGTAGTGCTATATAGATTCAAATGAACTTTTATAACATACATATAACTGCGCAGAAATCATTCAATGAACACTTTTTTCTTTTATATATTCAATCAATCTCTCAGGTATTTACTCCATTTAGGAACAATGCTAGAGAGGTATCTGTGGCATGATATTTCAGTACTTGAGATTATGAAGAGTACTGCTATGTCGCAAGTGAATAGGTATGTAAACTGCCAATTGATAACTACATTTGCGTGTGAACCTACTCAAAACATGACCTATGATACAGAGGCATTGTTGACATAAGAGTCTAACGTTCACTCTTAATAACAAGGAGAAAATTAACGTAGATGGTGGTGCTGTTCACTAACTTATCCTGCCTTTATCATGACTGGTCTCTACTGAGTATTTGAGACAACACTCTGTTGTGTCGTGTGATCCCCAGCCAGATGAGGTAGGCTGAGAGCAAGAACGTCTCCTTACCGAACCGATGCTTGGCCTGGATGGGCTTGGTGGGGTCCGAGGGTTCACCAGGGCCAGCCTTGTTGACAGCCCTCACGCGGAACTCATACTGGTTCCCCTCCTTCAGGTCCGGGATGGTGCCCTCAATCACGTCACCCTGGATCTCTATACCTTTGCTCCAGTCCGAGAACCGGTCCTGGGCGAGGAGGAACTCCGATTAGAGTGAGCAGGGGCGAGGGCCCTGTGGCGAGTGGGTGGGGCTGGGTAGTTAGAGAGGGAAGGGTGAGGGAGGGGTGATCTACACGGTGAGGGAACACTGACGACTTCTAGATTTAGTTGTTTCTGAGTGAGGGAACGCTCTGCGAGTTGTCTTAATTAATGTTCGATGTTATTATATCGGTTGTTGAGAACCTGGACGCAAGAGTTTATTTCAGTGATATACCTTAACAGTCAGTCGATCTACTTAAGTTCCTGAAGTAAACTCCCAAGGATTACAGCGTTCACTGTCAACATTATAACTAAGATCAATTATTTAGAGCAAAACAAATCTCTACAATAAAGTGATTTATCACATCTATGGCTATTCAGACAAGAGGTAAAGAGACAGATGACGAAGGAATGATTGAACGTGATGTGAACTGCCATCATGAAGCCACACTCCACAAGACACCCTCGCGCAACCCTGGAGCAAGATGTTCTCACACAGCCACTCACAACACACACTAAGGCCGCGCTGGGCGTGCTACACTTTGTCCGGCAGTGTAGCCTGACCCTCCAGCACGACCAGCTGTGCGGTGGAGGCACGGGGAGTACACCTGCACGTACGGTGCACGGGAAGACTTGTCGTGCACCTGATGATGACAGAAGGAAATCATAAGGTGCCATGATTTCCAAGATCTCGGCAGAAGCATAGGGTAGTGTGGAACCTGGGAGTTCCTGGAGACATTCAGCCACGCCATGAAAATATCCCTCGTGTCATGAGCTTACAAAATGGCATATTGGGTCACTGCTGGCGGCGCCCCGCACAACATGGCACCCCACTGCTCACATACCAGCAGGACACGACTGCCTGAGGAATGATGAGTGCTCCAGCTGGGTGCGGCATCAGTTCACACCACCGGTGGAACATGACCATATATTCGAAGTCTACAGCAGCAGATGTTGAGGGAGAGCCACACTCATCACCTCCCAAGACTTCTTCCAGTCCCGCCATAACTTTCAGACGAAAAATACTTTTTCTCTGGCTACACAGATCACAGGCTCAGTACACCAGGAGACTTGGAGATAATTTTGCCGTCAGATGGTGAAGCCAAGATAAGGGCACGACAGGTTGTTAATCATCTTTTGTTGTGATACATCTGGTCTCCAGGTAGTGGGTAACGAGGGGCCTGCCTTGCCCCCAGCATCTCCCAAGGACCAAACCCCCACACTGGAGGCGGTGGTGTGGTGGGTCAGTCAGTAAAGGGTTGGGCTGCATGTATGGTAGGTAGGGACGAGAGGTTAGGCACAACACCACACACAAAGCGACAGTTTATCGTTTCTTGTTTTTATGATGATATTTACTAACTTCTATAAGAAATGCTTGTGTGCATCTTTAGGTTTTATAATTATTTCTAAGATATTTACCCTGAGCAACAATTCATCTTATTTAAAATACATAACATGAGTTATCAAAAGTACAGGTCATATACAAGGGTCAGGGAGTCATGGAGGTTAGGCTGGAAGAGGGTTAGCTTCAAGACAGCACAAAACACAATGCTTTTAGACATTGTAGATTAAAAATTGGCAGCTGTCACTGAAAGGAAAATATGTTTAAAAGATTGTAATTATATGTAGACAGAAACTCTATATCTGCACTAGAAAATAAAGAAATGATGGACAAACGGGTCAATTTATTTGTTTCCTAGTGCAGGCTGTGGCCCAGATGGGGCCTGAGCACTCTACCAAGCTCTAGGATAGCTGAATATAATGCGGCGTCATTATCTATTTCAAACCTTGTGGCTCGACCTGGCAAGGTTCATTTTTCCCACTGAAATTAAATGTGTCATAATCCTTCATGTCCAGATTAACTCTGTAAATCCCACGTGGAAAAGTTTCAAACTGAGACAAATTAAAACAAAACAACATGAAAGTAATTTCAGCAGCGAGGATATGGATGATATGTATCATCCAAGACAAAATGAACCTTGCATCCCAGAGTCCAAAGGCTTATCATAGGTGATCCCGCCACATATGTCACTCTTACACCGAATCCTGTACATCCTTACCACCTCTCCTCCGCCTGGCATGGCGCGCGTCTGTGGGACAGGGTAACAATGTTACGCACTTAACACAGTAACATCTTGGACGGCACATAGCAGCTCCTCACGTGTGTCACTGCCCTAGTCACAGACCAACCCAGCCCGAGTGTAGGATCTGCAACTGGGCAGGCCCGTGCGTGAATCATGGTCAGGGACGCTAACCACCGCATCACATGAGCCTGTGTCTGTGTGGCTCTCATGGGGAAAGTTCTACCCTCCCGTTGTCCTACCTTTTATATACCATATATATATATATATATATATATATATATATATATATATATATATATATATATATATATATATATATATATATATATATTCCTATCTTATGTCCCCTTGGTGTATGTGTGTGTGTGTCTGGACTTCCTGCCACGGTGGCTTCCCCGCCAACGAAGCCTCCGTGTCTCGAGTGGTTCACCAAGTGAGGAGCTTCCTATGTACATCAATAAATAAAACAAAAACTAACATGTTGCTGGGCTGGCCAAGTGGTCAGTGTCTGTTGTTAAGTGTTGACACAGCTTTCAAGTCCTCCACTAGGACGTAGCTCACACTTAGTAGTCACTTGGCCAACCACAGCAAACTGGTCATACATCACAACCACAACCTGGGTCCACGTTGCTGTCTGGTCTTTACGTTACAAAACAGTTAACGTTACTGGTTAGGGAAACACATGATATGTTCACCTTACTGTATCAGTGGTTCACAAAGGCATTAAGTAAAGACCAACAATACAAGGACAATATCTATAATCAAATAAAAACAAAGTCAAGACAAAATAAAAACACAACCTCTAGTTTTGTTTGGCAGAAATGTACACATATTGCTGATAGCCTCGTGACATGACTCTGTCGTGACATGGCTCTGTAGTGATAATGTTATAACGTTTACCTGAGGCAAGATTCGTTATGGCAAATAAAATTAATCGAACATACAGAAGAAAAAAAAATTGAAAAAAATCTTAAAATGGAGATATGAGTGTAGGATCAATGCACCATGTAGACAAACGATTTCCATAACACCAAATAAAATTAGAGAGGAAATAACTACAACTACGGCACTATCTCTACAACACGGCAAGCATCCTACACGATAGAAGCAGCTACACACAACCTGACCTACTCTGACACATGTAAGAATCTCCGGTTCCGGTAAGGGAGTTCCGGTAAGGGAGTTCCGGTAAGGGAGTTCCGGTAAGGGAGTTCATACTGAAATTTATCACTTATGTCAACTTGGTTAAGTCACACTGGTCACGATCTATATCTACTAAGTATGTTCAGTCAACATAAATCTAGACAGATGACTAACATTATGACCAAGACTTACAGGTACGTTAGCTCATCCCTGCAACCAGAGCAACACTGTGCGTGGCACCCAAGTTAACCTGGTTCCACCATCAGTGTACCACAGTGTTAAGTTCGCCTAGCCTCACGGCCAATGTAACACTAGCAACGTCACCCAAGCGTTAAGTTAGCTTATCCCAGTAGCCAGTGTACCTCTACAAACGGTACCCGAGTGTTAAGTTAGCCTAACCCCACGGTCAGCGTGCGGGCAAGACGCAGCGGTCGACTGCCCTGATGGCAACGGTGTTTTAACAACCTTTAAGAAGGAGCCACGTACGTACCCGGAACTCAATGATGTAGCCTGTGATGGGAGCACCGCCATCACTCTCTGGCCTGGACCAGCGGAGGTCAGCATGATCAGGACCCCAGTCGGTAACCTCAACGTGCAGGATCTTCCCTGGCTCGTCTGGAAAGACGAGAGGAAACAAAATGTATAGCTGGCTGAAACACTGGCGACCACCATAGGCAAGGTGAACCTGTTTTGTGTGTTGTACGATCTCGCGTGGTGGATAGTCTGAGGTTACATATATGTGCACAGAACCAAGACTAAATTCTTTTTCTTACTATAAATCTAAGCTGATGTCAACAAAAAGTAAAACTAATGATTAAAATCTCTTGATGGTTGACTGTTATTATCAACAAAGTCTATTTAAATTCAACTTTATTCATCATCTTACATCTACTGACTCACTGACTTGGGGACTTTTCCTCCTTGCACTTATCCCAAGAGCCTCCTCAGCCAACACCCACCCTACGAACCTCCCTCACCCAGCACTCATCCTAAGGACCTTCCTCTCCTGGCGTCTATATCAAGGGCCTCCCTTCCCCGACACTATGACTCATTCCTCACAACTTACCCCATGGATCCTTAGCAAGGATGACCTTCGGGTAGGCTGCAGGGTCGGAGGGGCCTAGCTTGTTGCTCACCGTTATCTTGAACTTGTACTGCTTCTTGTTTTCAAGATCCTCCAGCTTGACACGCAGAGGTTCGTCGGCGGGAACTTCTGCCACCTGCGACCAGCCACCTGTTGGATCGTCAGCAAAACGGGTCAGTACCAGAGGTGTGGGGCTTCGGTCGGCGAGTCATGAGGGTCTGCCACGGTGTGATGGTGTCAGAGCATGTTGTGAAAGTCTGCCAGGGTGTGGTGTCAGTGTGGTCAGGGTATGCTGTGATGATGATGTCAAAGTGCGTCGTGAGAATCTGCCAGGGTGTGGTGGTGGCATGAGGGTCCGCCAGGGTGTGGTGGTGGCGTGAGGGTCTGCCAGTGTGTAGTGGTGGCGTGAGGGTCTGCCAGGGTGTGGTGGTGGCGTGAGAATCTGCCAGGGTGTGGTGGTGGCATGAGGGTCTGCCAGTGTGTGGTGGTGGCGTGAGGGTCTGCCAGGGTGTGGTGGTGGCGTGAGGGTCTGCCAGTGTGTAGTGGTGGCGTGAGGGTCCGCCAGGGTGTGGTGGTGGCGTGAGGGTCTGCCAGGGTGTGGTGGTGGCGTGAGGGTCTGCCAGGGTGTGGTGGTGGCGTGAGGGTCTGCCAGTGTGTGGTGGTGGCGTGAGGGTCTGCCAGGGTGTGGTGGTGATGGTGTCAGTGTGTGCTGGAAGCCTCTGGCAGGGTGTGAGGGGGTAACGGCAGCTCAGTGTCAAGTCTCATATGGTTTGTGATGATCCTAACCTGTAAGAAATCATGTTTCTGACTGTGACAGAACAATGTCGTCAGGTTTTAATACATTTCTTGTTATTTTTTTTTATTTCTAAACACCGGGCGACATGTCGTATAGCTATTAAGTTTTCTATATTTCATCTATTCTTATAGTTTTTTTTTTTTAAATCCTAAACATCAATTTTAAATCTTGCTCTTCAAAATCTTGTCAAAATATTATTCTCAAGGTTCAATGTGTTCTCGTTATCATGAATGTAGCCGAATCTTGAGTGTTCTGACTGTGTTGGCCTGAGAAGAATGTAACAGGGGTCGAAGATGTAAAGATATATCAACTGGTCACAAGAAAATTCATTAGAACTATTCTAAGTCTCAAAACTGGTCCAATAGGTTTTAAGTTAGGAAAGACAGTAGTCTAGAAGCCATAAAGTTGTCTCACAGGAAAATAAAGTATCATCAAGAAGTTAGTGTTTCATTAGGTGCTTCTATGACTGCTACTCACATGGTTGGATCGTTAATAACAAAGGTGTATTATTATCACTGGTTCCAACAGTGAGTCAGTACCGTGATATAAGTGGTTAAGAAAAGCCTCACAGTTCGAGGCTAAACACATGTTGGGAACGGTCTTGTGGTTGGGTCTTTAAACATCATAGGAAACAGCAATGTTGAAGAAAAACCGTCACATAACTGGATGTTCAAACATCATATCAAACATCGATGCTCAAGAGAACAGGGTCACCTCCGACATGATCGTACACAGTGGGTGGTTACCAAGAACCAATTCAGTCACTACAAACAGCCAATCAAGCCAGCGTCTCCATCGGGTTTCATTTTGAACTGCCGATGTCCAGTTTTTCAAATGCACTTTAGCAAACATCAATCTTAGTTTTTTTTTTTCTGAATAACTACGTACAAGCCACGTGCACAGGTGTCAAGTGAGTGCACCACGGACGGCCCTGTTCCCTTCAACACTGATACAATACATTATTAATATGCAGCAGTTACTGTGGGCAGGAACCTGCCGGAGCAGTCATGTGGGGATATTGTTATCATTATTAACATTATTATTATTATCATTATTATTATCATTATTATTATTATTATTATCATTATTATTATTATTATTATCATCATTATTATATCAAGAAAGTCTTTGAATATTTTTGTTTGTTTGTTCCAGTTTTACATTATTCTATGAAGATCCTTACACAGGAATGTTGTTTGAAAAGAATAAATAAAAATGTAAATTTGTTTGTGTAAACAAAATAATCGTGTACGCCATGTTAGTTGTCGTAAACAAGTCATAATAATTGGAACGTGTTTAGGGTTACAATACAAATAACATAAGAAAATACTGTATCAATATTTCAGTAATAAAGATAAGTAAAATGAAGTGTCGAGTGAATAATGAGGAGAAACACAATTAGAAAATTAACGAAATACATGACTTGAATTCTTCTATTTGTGTTCTCGTGTGGACAGTGTTGCCAAGATGAGTGTGAGTGCATGATGAAGTGGTGGTCATCATCATCAGGTCTCGGTCACGAGCATGAACAACATGAGAGGCGTCGAGCAAGTCACCACAAGGGATAGTGAGAGGAATTCAGAAGACAGGCAAGGTAAGGAAGGCCAGGTCGAGTCTGCTGCTGCGCCTCAATCACGAACAGCAACTAACTCGACCATCATCTAAGTGGAAGTCTAACAAACAAAAGAAAATTCGTCTATCGTTTGCTCTATTTTGACTAAAAAAAAAATGTTGTCGAATAATAGGAAAAAAAAAATCCATGCAGTTTTGGGGAAAAAATGTAGCTACTGCTAATACAAAGGGGCCTTACTATGGGTCTCTACGTGGGTCACTCTCTACATAACATTTCAACTCAAAAGAGGAAATTCTGTATATTATTTAGTTAAGGTTCATCCTGGATGAGTCACTGCCATCTAAACATTTCCTTGAACGCAATACAGACACGTGGCTCAGTAAACTGTTCTAAAAATGACTTTGAAGCGATGATCTAAGACGGTACATTCTATGTATATATCTATCAACCAACGTTCTATACAACTAATGAGGTCTAATAAAGGATGGCCACTATACTATATCTACCAGCAACAAACACATGGTGGTCTTGTAGAGAAACATATAAAGCAAGTTGTTATGAACCAAACCATTCTAATGCTAACTAGCTGCGTGGGTGGACGTGCTCGTGTGGTGCCCAAGATTTACCGTCGCTACACAGATCATATCCTGGTACACACTCGTATCTACAGATCCCACAGCCAGGTTCCATGAATGATCAAAACACTAACAGTTATCTGCTTTAAATAATATTTGTTGCTTTCTCAGTGACTCATATGATGATGTATATTTTATTTACAACATGGATGTCCTTTACTTAAAACAAGGCAATAAATTCCTTCGTTCTGGTCGGATAAATTATTCAGGTGAAATTGTGGTCTGGTGTCTTCTTGGTTTAGAAATAAAATCAAAACTTGACCATATCAAAAACTGTACACCAGCATCATACCTTACCAAGTAAACAAATATATTTCTTCTTACATATCTCTAGACATTAAATCTTTAAGATACAATGATCTGCAATATAAATACAGCTACTGTTTTACTGCTGAGGTGAAAACCTGAACAAAATATGCCTCCAGATCCCTTTATGTATGTTTGTTTAAGGTTAAGTGAGGTACAATGTCAATAAAGAATTTTGAAGGATTTTATAAAGACTAGCATCTCAGGCCACATCAGCTGCAGTGGGTTAGTGAACACTCTACCTGTTCGCTCCCAGATGCTCGGATGTGAAGCTGTTGGGAGAGGAAATAAAATGTCAACAGGAGTTCGGGAGCTCAGTTGACTGCTGAAATTTGGGGCTCAGTTGAGTACAGGAAAAATAGAAGTCACTTGACTAAGGCGGGAAATTACCAGAGACTTAAGTCTAACTACTGATTCAGCCAATATGTTTTTGTAGCAGGCTGCTGGTCAAACACCTTGATGATACACATAAGCATTACCCTGTGCATTTTCACTGCAATACAGCAACAGTTTAATGCCTGATCTTAATGAAAATATGTTACAAAGACAGTGTGTACCATCAAAGGTCTCATAGATTTTATTGACGTTATATAGTCTTATAGATGACACTATGAGAGGCGGCAACTGCCAAATGCCACAGAAACTATTAGGAATCCTCACTACTGTTCTCTCTACTGACGTCTCTATTATTTGAGCAGTCCTCCATCAGAGCCAGAACTCTCCCACCATTTCTTCTGTATCATTTAATCTTCTTCATAACATTATCTACAGCTTTCGTGATTTAGCAGTTCAATGACATGTACTCAAAACAGATCTTAATGATGATTCGTAGAAATGGTAGAACAAGTATATGACCCTGGACAGAGCTGCGCAGAAAATAGTGGCGACATCTTAATCTAAATTAGATATCGTTTCCCTTTGTTTCATCTAGGGAACGATCATTCTGGCATCTTATATATAAGCAAGACATCTAAAATGATCTTAAAAAAGACTGAGAAAATCTCATACGTAAGAGTGAAGTGACTTTAGAATAACAATATCATAAAAATACTTTCAAACCTAATGCTCACCTACGTCACTGTCTTGTGGTTACGTAGCATTTACATCCTACACAAAACTTTATATATATATATATATATATATATATATATATATATACATATATTTATATATATACGAATAAAGTGTATATGAACGCGCACCTTCATAGAACATACAAAGCTCCAACAGCCAGGATCGAACCTGGGACCCCTTGTGCAAGAGGCAGGCATGTAACCGCTAGGCTAAGGGACTGTATAATAGGAAATAACTGTTCGAAATACTAAGTACTCGAATACCCTTCGTCTCACAATATATATATATATATATATATATATATATATATATATATATATATATATATATATATATATATATATATAGCATGAAAGAGCTACCTAAAATTCGGGGTTATGCCAGATAAAACAGGTAAAAAAAGATGATATTCCTAGAATAAAGTCATATGTTTACGGCTCTGAACAGAAGAGGTAAACACACAAACATAAGCACAGAACACACACAGAGAAGACCTGAGTCTGGAGACTGACAATCATTCATGACACAAGCAACAGAACGAAAGTCTATGTTTTCCTCATGAAATTACACCAAGTTATTAAAGCACAATACTACAAAACATTACAAAATATTACACCAAGTTATCAAAGCACAATACTACAAAACATTACAAAAAAAAAGTGAAAAACAGTCGACTCAAGAGTACAAAACAATGCAACAGTCTGGCTAAACTGGGCTTCTAGTTACTGATGTGGTAATACTGATCAAATTCCTGATGAGACCTTCGGTTATAGCAAGAGTTGGAGCATCAGGGAGTCTGAGACATCAGGCTCTCAACTCCTTCTGCACAAAACCTCAGGAGTCTTGAGGAAACTCTGGAATTATTCAGTAGTCTTGAAGCACCACTTCCTACATTCCTGGAACAAAGAAATAACCCAGAGACCCACAGCAAGAGCCTCCCACCCTTACCCTTGACGGAGAAGTCCTGTCGCTCGAGTCTGTAGTAGGTGAGGGGAAGACCACCGTCATCCTTTGGTGGTGCGAAGGTGACCAAACAAGAGGTCGAGAATATCTCGGAGATCTGCAGATGATGACAACAGTTACCCACACAAGGACAGGTAGGGTAAGGCTGAGGGATAGGGGGAGGTAAGGTGAGGCTGAGGGACAGGAGAATGTAAGGCTGAGGGACAGCGTAAAGTAAGGTAAAGCTAAATGACAGGGGTAGGTAAGGTAAAGCCGAAGGAACAAGCTAGACCAATGGAAAGGTCAGGAGAGGAAAGAAGACCGTGGAACTTGAGGAAGAACAGGGTGAGGAGAAAGGAGACGCATCGGGACATTCTTAAACATCAAATGCTAAAAATGAAAAGAGTTAGGGACGCGCATGTACGAGTCCTGAGGGATCATGAAAACTATCTATTATGGTAATATAATGTAAAGACGATAGACTGATGAAATTAACAATAATGAGGAACTCAGTGTCAGTAAGGAACGCTTTCATATTTGTCATTCACTATGTAAACACTTATATTGTATATCTAGACACAGAGACACACACGTATGGAATGGAATGATAACAGCTGACTAAGTACCTCAAGACTGGTCGGTGGTGTGGGCTTGTCCTGCATGTTGATCTTGACCTCCTTGGTGCTCTCGCCTGCCTTGTTGGACATCCTGATGGTGTACTTGCCAGTCTGGTCTCTGCTCGGCTTCTTGATGGTGTATATGACTTTCTTGTCGAGTACGTTCACCTCCACTTCCTTCATGCTCATCGGCTTGCCATCCTTCAACAGCTTGGCATCTACCTTAGAGATCCTTGTGCCTGGTACTGTACAGTATAGGGAACTCGAGTTATGCTCCAGGATCTGGCAATGTATACACAGCTGAGCTAAACACACACACACACACACACACACACACACACACACACACACCAGCACATCCGCCTCAGTCACCACTATATACAGTTTCTACGTGAAAGTCACCAATAACAGGAACTATAAAGTAATGAGTGTACAAACAGCTGATTCTACAGTTACTATAAGAGAGTATTTTTATATACAGTCACAAATTAATATTATTACTGCCATATACATCCTACTGTATAGTTATTATTGCATCCTCATGCAGAGATCATCATAATGAAATACCATAAACATAATCATCTTTTGTCTGGATGTTTTAAGACCAAATAATGACAAATTTCAAGGTCTATCAAACAATTGCCTTTTGGTAAATTTTAAGAACTTATTTATATCTGTATAAATTGGTAAAAAAAAGTTGCCTAATAACAAAAGCATAAGTTCTTTAAGCTGGAATTTATTTACCATTTGTCTCTTTCCCTCACAATGAAGCACTTCCAGCCAAACTCTGTTGATCCTGGAACAGGTCCATTTCTGGTTCATTTCTTGGATGGAAACTTTGTATACAGCTGACAACAGAAGGAGTTTGCACTTAACAGAACCTAATCACGATGACCTTATCAGATAACCTAACCTAGACACTAGGTTCCCAAACTCTGATATCCCCTCTGCAGTATACTGCTGAATCTCCCTCATGGGTTACCTTCGGTCTGGACACTCACTAGTGTAGGGTACTTCAAAGACGAGGGGCTTGGTGATGGGTCCCTCAATAGGCTCCTCAGGCTTGATGCTTGGCGGTTTCTCTCCTTCTCCAACGCTGAGCTGACAAGCCGACTCCAAGATCCCACACACGGCCTACACGAAGGCAAGATAGGCCAGGCAGGGTCAGGTTGTGTCCAAAATAGTTCGAAATATATCAGATGAGGTCATTATGCATCACATGGGGTTAAGGTGTTGGATACAGTATCTATTAATACCATGACAGGTCAAATGAATAGACATGGGTCAGGTGGGGTCATATCTACATTGGTCAGATCAAGTCAGCGAAACAGACTACGGTTGGCTACATGAAATCACTTAGAACTCTGACAAGCTCAGATGGAACCGATTATATATGGAATCACAGCAAGCACAAATGTAACCCTCACAAGCTCAGATGGAATATGAACATTGCTGAGAGGAAATCTAATAAGCTGGAACCCCAACAACTTCACATGGAGTCAAAACGTTCATATAATGTGAACACAGATCAACATAGTGCATCAAAACGTTCATATAATGTGAACACAGATCAACATAGTGCATCAAAACGTTCATATAATGTGAACACAGATCAACATAGTGCATCAAAACGTTCATATAATGTGAACACAGGTCAACATAGTGCATCAAAACAGGTTAAGTGAAGGTAAACCAGAGTCTGACCAACTGGGTTATCAAGTGAGCTTTACTTTCGTCTTAATTAGGGTAACTTGGCGATGATATTACAACTGATTACGTCCCCCACGAAGTCAGGGTTAGTTCATGTCTCACATGAGGTCAGGTTCAATTCACGTGTCACAGGGAGTCAGGGTCCCTCAGGTCTCATAACAAGGAACAACAGGCTCTGTTGTGCAGGTCAGAACCTAACCTTCACTTCTCCCTCGTGGTCCTGGGCAGATTCCTTGATGATAAGGCGGTGGACAGCACCGTTCTTCTGGATCTCGTAGTTGCCGCCATCTTTCACCTCCTCACCCTTGACGAACCACTGGAGGGGCACGTTGGGGTCTACCATCTCCACCTCGAAGGTTGCTGGCTGCCTCTCGTACGTCATCTGGTCCTGCAGCTTCTTTTTGAACTTGTTCTCGACTGGGGGAGGGGGACAAGACGTCAAAAAATGATGTGGGAAGGCGATCTCAACTTCTACGCTATAAATTGCCACGCAGAATTTCCTAGAATGTTTTGAGTAAATGTACGATCTGTCAGCACAGGATGACGTTCCCCTGTGGGTAGTGAGTGTGTTGTGAGGTGAGACATGTCTGAGCTGTGCTGCTGGTGGCAGGTGAGGTTGTCATAATGAAGAATATAAACCTCATGGTGACGTCAGTGGACTGTACACACTTCAGTATTCTAAAAACTTATGGTTTTACTAGGAAAAGTTTCTGCTGTAAGATGTGTGGGTTTATATAGAGAGCATGTTAGTATGGCATAGACTTCTAGGTCATGGTATATCTTAAGCCGACCTACACACAGACAATTACTCACATCTTTAATCTCTCTTTCTATGTCTCACTTCTTCTACATCTTGTCATCGCCTCAGTCTAGCATCACACGTGCTCCCACCTGCCACCACCTGTGCCCCTCGTAAACTACCTCCTACCTGCCACCACCTGTGCCCCTCGTAAACTACCTCCTACCTGCCACCACCTGTGCCCCTCGTAAACTACCTCCTACCTGCCACCACCTGTGCCCCTTGTAAACTACCTCCTACCTGCCACCACCTGTGCCCCTCGTAAACTACCTCCTACCTGCCACCACCTGTGCCCCTTGTAAACTACCTCCTACCTGCCACCACCTGTGCCCCTCGTAAACTACCTCCTACCTGCCTCCACCTGTACCCCTCGTGAACTACCTCTCACCTGCCATCACCTGTGCCCCTCGTAAACTACCTCCCACCTGCCACCACCTGTGACCCTCGTAAACTACGTCCCACCTGCCACGTAAACTGAATGACCAACTCATCCCACTCTCTTCGCCTCATGCTTGTTCATCCCTACCCCCCGTACCTCCTCCTACTTACACTGGACAATCAGTTCACAAGCAGTCTCGTCCGCGTTCGTTTTGCAGGTGTAGTTGCCGGCGTCATCCATGGCGATGCTCTTGAAGACCAGTTGCCGTTTTCTGTTGTCCTTCATCATCTTGATGCTGCAATGGTAGAGGAAGGGTTAGTCCAGTTCCTCCATCAGGCGAGACCTGGCAGCTCCAGGCCAGACAGCCACGTTCAGGTGGTACGTTTGTGAGACATTGTTTATGTCGTTACTGGACGAGAGAGACTGGGTTAATCAATGGTTAACAAACAAGTTAACTTCTGGTTTTCAGAAGCCAGAGTCAGTATTCACTATCTACACAAGTTAAGGTTACAATCTCTATAAAATATTCTACTGCTTTTACATTACGTCTCGTCTGTGTATTTAAAAAAAGGTTGTAGTTAGGCCTTTCCGTAAGATTTACTTACAAAAAAAGGGTTTCTAAACAAAATAAAAATGCCAAAATGTATTTAGCAACTAACATGTTTCATTAAAGCAAAAATCTCCTGTGTTGATCAGGTACAAAGCAAAACAAAAATAACCAACACACAACAGAAAAAAAAGCAAAAAAGTTCACATCATTAAGGTGAGAAAGTTCACCTTTCATACAGCAACACACCATGCTCAGCTTTATCAACATAAGACCCTGTGGGACTCGCTCAGCGACACAGGAGGAGGAGGAGGGGATAATTGTGCTGCTGACGGAGTTACGTGAGGAACAACGCGGGAATAAGGTATGGTAAAATGGCCCTAAGAACATCTTTGGCCGTGGGATTCACTGAATGTCTTGCGACGCGTTCCACAACTTGATCACCCCACTGCCTCAGTATCCTCACTTGCCAAAAATACATCAGAAGACAAACAACAAACAAAAGTAACGTCTGAGGAGCACAACGATGGTGGGTCAGGTGCAACATGCTGGAGGAAGCAATGGCTTGGATAGGGCAGGCAGGCAGGCACGTATGCAGTGACGCAAGATTTGTACAATAAAGAAAAATCATGAGTGTGTAGACAGGCTGGAACCCTGAGAGCAGAGATGCCATCCCTGGTGAATTTCTTCTCATAATCAGTGAAGAGTTGTGCTCCTGGTCCTGTGATCCCATGTTGTGCTCCTAGCCCTGTGATCCCATGTGGAGGCTAGGTTATGGCAGGAGCCACGAGACAGAACACTCCTTTGACGATGATGGATAGTGCCAGTCCATCACCCGTGAGAGTCTAGTGCCAACACATTACCCATGAGAGTATACTGCCAACCCATCACGCATGGGTGTACAGTGCCAACCCATCCAGGGGTGTACAGTGCCAACCCATCCAGGGGTGTACAGTGTCAACCCATCCAGGGGTGTACAGTGTCAACCCATCCAGGGGTGTACAGTGCCAATCTATCACACAGAGGAGAATAGTGGCAGCCCATCACTTAGGGTAGTCTGTCCTGGAGAATGATGAAGGTGACAGTTTATCCTGTCCTCTGAGAAGTCAGTGTTGGTACATCTAGCTAGCTCCTGAAAAGGGAGTGTATAACACCATTTGTTCTGTGGAAAGGAAAATGCTATGGTGCCATAGCATCCATTCCATGGGAAGGACAGTGTCATACTAATCAACCTCTGGGGGAGGGCAGTTCCACACTATCTATCCCTAGGCAGGACAGTGCCATGCTATCTAGCCCCTGGGGAAGGCAAACACTCAATGGTATTCCAAAAGTCAACTGTGATTATCGATACCAAATGAACCAACACTTTGGAGGAGGAGGAGGAGGAGGAGAGGTACTACCTACCATCATCTCGGGCGGGGATGTCACAAGTCTCCCTTAGACAAAGAGAGACAGAGTTGCCACAACACAACACAACACAAGCAAGGCAGGAGGAAGGAAGGGACAACGTTGCTGTTGTTCTGCTCCAACACTGGTTCTGAGCCCAGTGGAGAAGCATCTTTTATCTCTGAAGTTTTACCTCTGCGTCAGTTTTAAGTTTGTGCATATTTTAATTTTTTTCATTTTAAAGGTTTGGCTGAGTCATCTCAAGCACAGTATGTTTTCAGTATATCATTTTATAAGCGTGACTGAGCCAGTTTTATTCTTTTAACCTTTGGTTTGGGTTATCTTATTCTCTATAAGGAATCTAGAGCCAGGTCACCAAGCAATGAGTCTGAACCTTGTGGGATCTGTGTCTCCAGAGAGTCTGTTTGGTATCAACACAAAAAGATGGAAATATGATCATACTCGTCATCTGCAGCACAACAAGAATTTACCTGTCGGCTCGTAGAGACGCACACGACTGAGATCTGCGAGAGGTCAACACGGGTCAGTGGAGTATGTGAGGCCTGATATTTTTTTCCTTTTTCTTTATCATTATTTTTAGATTGTTTTTGACAGGATGAGGAATAACTAGATCAGAGACAGAATTACATATGGAAAACTTCCGTCAGAAAACAGTAAAATTATAATTTCCTCATCCTGTCACACACACACACAACTGTTTTTTAAATGTTTAATAAATTACATTAAATACTAGAGGAAGGGACAGACAAAGGGTGAACCTGGAAGCCACAACACAAACATAAAACAGACAGCAACTGTGAGTTATTGGAAGTTAGAACTATAAAAAATATGAAGTTTTGAAAAAATAGGTTAGTACATATGTTTTTATATATATCAGCAACATCAACTCTTTACCTCAACAAAAATATCAAGGTCAGTTGCGAGTATTATTCATAATATTACATCAACGCTTTCAATCAACCGGACTAAATTTTGCTAAGTAATGGAAGCAATGTTGAGGTAAGAACATGGCAGCCTTCCTCATACCCTTTAGTGTCAGCTTGTATCTTCTTCTCGCCATAGAACCACTCGACTTCGGCCTCAGCCTCGTCCACCTCGCACTCAAGGACGACCTTGTGGTTCTCCGTCACCGTCTTCGATTTAAGTGTCTTGGTGAACTTGAAGGGCTGGTCTGCAGGAAGAGGACACAGGACGGGTAAATCACCAGTCTTCTCGCATGATGATGACCCATCACATCTCCACATGGCTACGATTTCTTACAAATTATCATTTTCTTATATTTTTCAATATTTTTCCATCTCCCCAGACCATTAGTAAGAGCACTACTCACAAAGCTTACGGTATAGTAAAATCTTACCATTCATCAATCTATCCTCCTTAAACACATCCCCCACAAAGTTTACTTTCTAAAATATAGTTGAGCATCTATTAAGCTTCCTGGCCATCAAGATGGAGCAGGACTTACCGACGATGTTGAGTGTACACTCTGTAACTTCCTTCTCACATCTGAAGATCTTGGCCGTGTACTTGCCCTTATCTTTCTTACTGGCGTTCTTGATGGTGAGACGCACTGTGCCCGTCATGTCCTTGTAGGTCTCATATTGTTCGTTGTCCTGCCGCCAGAAGGTTTGGTCAGTTATACAGTCAATCAAACTCGTTAACCACATAACACACTGTGGCACTAGAAGCCTCAAGAGGTGACCCCAAGAGAAGGGGACCTGTGTTCAGCATCTTCCATGAGCTAATTGTTTGTATGTATTGAAAAGGCCAGTTCCATTGTTAGACTCGTTTCTTAGAAAAGAATTCATTGGATGGACTCGTATCTCACATTAGAATTACATAGTTCAACCGAGAACTGAATGAAGAGGAAAATTATCTTGAAAGGAAGATGAGAAAAAAATCTAAAGTTGCATTCCATGGTTTAGTGAAGCTTTGGCTGATCCTCAGGAAAAGTAAAATTTGTTATCTGGAATAATGTTCTTTGTGGATATCATGATCCATGTAACTACAATTGGCCTAAAACAATTGTTGAGAAAAGCTTTACACAGTTGAAGACTACTTACTACCCATTGTTTTGAACGAGGGAAAGATGTAGCTCACCTCGATCTTCTGATCGCCTCTGAACCAGTGGACGATGGCCTTGTGGGAGTTGACCTGACACTCCAGGGTGGCGTCCTTGGTCGTGTAGCTGGACGACTTCTTGGGCAAAGGCCTCACGAACTTGTAGTCCGGGTCGGGCTCTGAGAACGCAACACTTGTGTTACATGTAATAAGATGAGAAATTTGGAGAAAGAAACAATGAAAGTTTGGTTCATGTCTTGGAGAAAGACAGTCTGGGAGGGAGAAAGACACAGGAAATACAACAGACTAACATGTTGACGCTTACTGAGGGACAAAATGGAACAAATTCGAATATATGCAGTGTGTGTGTGTGTGTGTGTGTGTGTGTGTGTGTGTGTGTGCTTAATATGACAGAGGGAACAATGCTCAATACACAGATGCTGAATAAACAGAGAACATGTGAACATGAGAAACCATGTCAGAGAATCAAGAGAGACCCGCATCCAGATAACCTCAAATCTGACACAATACTTTTACAAGCAGAAACAGTACGACCCAAGAGCAGTACTTACCCTGGACGGTGAGGATGGCGGAGCAGGAGATGCCCATACACTCTACCGTGTATTTACCCATGTCGTCCAGGCATGGCTTACTGATGACCAGGGAGTGCACACAACCCTCCGATTTGAACTTGTAGCGAGACCCGTGGAACAGTTCCTGAGAGAACCACAGGAAGTTACAAATATTCATCCCAAACTCCCAAGGTAATATATATACATACATATATATATATATATATATATATATATATATACATATATATATATATATATATATATATATATATATATATATACCTATATAAAAGGAATAAATATATTCGAGTTTTAAATTAAAATTTTGGCAACTATACTTTGAAGACGATTCTAGTGAATTCTAATACCGTATATTTTTTCCCACAGTGATGACAATTACTTGACCATTTCAAGTTTGAAATAACCTACGGCTGACCCACATCTACTCACGTCCTTCTTGAAGAACCACTTGGGTTTGGAGTCCTTCTTCGAGAACTCGCCCTCGAACTTGGCGAATTTTTCCTTGCCTTCCTTGACGGTAAGGTCGACGAGAGGTTTGATCCATGACTCCTGCTTCTGCTCGGGCACAAGAGGGAGGGACGAAACAAGACAGCATGAGAGAGCGCGGGATTAACTCCGGCCAAGAATACCAAGAGCCCTCCCTTCAACATTAATGTAAACAAATTGACAAAGAAACTTTATATTCCTGACCTTCAACACAAAACCAACTGCACTTGGTATAACAAAGCTATGTCTGCAGGAGGCTTTATATTTTCTCAGGAGTTTATGTATATATTCCATGAATTATGAAACTGTTGAACAACTGAGTTAGAGAACATCTTACATATACTCAGGTAAAAAAAAAAAAAAAATGACTCGATAAATATTTGTGGACTGTCTAACATATTCTGAGGGAGGATTTTGCTATTCTTTGCCCTTCTAGTGTGTCTCTACACACAAAGTAGAATAAAAACATTACGACTTCCAGCACAAGTGGCATTAAGTGAATAATTTATATTTAACTTAAAAAGATAATATTCAAAAAAGATATTATATTCCAAAATTTTCACGTGGATTAACACTGTCTTACCCTTTACAACAATGTCCTGTTGGAGCATTACAGAGTCGTACAACAGTCAACTGAAGTTGTAGCTAATATTAAGACATTTAATGAACCAAAGAAAACCAATGACAAGATATTGGGGTCACAGAGCGCCACGATGTGCCCGGACCTGCGTGTGTAAACAATGATATAAAGGATTACTTCACATCTAGATCGTGTCATGCGAACGTGCGTATCAGTGAGGACTGTGCTGGTGACACAGACGCCGCGGCCAGCGTCTCCAGCAGAAGGCCAATATATGTACATGAAAGTATAATGGTAAACGTAAACATGCACACATGCCTTGAAGTGCCTCATGCCTGCATCCTGCCACGTCTAGAAAAGGAAGAAACTGCAAAAGTAATGGTGTCTCCAAGTGAAGGATTTCTCCTCTTCTCTCAGAATACGACTCAATTTCCAGAATGTTTCGCTGGATTTCTTTCCCTAAATATGATTGCCAGAGATCTCTGGTACTTCTTGGATGTGTTGCAGGCTACCACCTGGGTGTAGACCAGGTGGTCGTAGTCAACTAACATCCCAGATTTAGTGTGCGACAGTGAAAGACAATACCCATGGCCACCCTGGGGTGGGTGTGGGGAGTCTGATCCAATTCTAGTTTCCCGTCATAACAACAGAGATCACCTGAGAGAAGACAGAAATCCTGAAATACAGTTCGTGTGAGGTACATCATCTTATTATTATTATTATTCTATACATAAACATGCACAACTTATCCAGGGTTTCGTTGGCACTTACAAAGGAGAGGCTTAAGGTATGTTAATTATTCCGTTTTAATGCAGGTTTAGTTTAAGATGATTTATGATAAGTTTAAGTTACTGGGTGTCTTGGTTTATTTAGTGTTGGTTTACCTTCGATTGATTTCATGTGACTTGGTCATTTAATTTGACTGCATCATAAACAGTTAGCTGTTATCATTAAGACAGTTCTAAGTGCATAGTAATCCAGGTAAAACCATGTTGGTTATCTTTAATGATACACTGTACTTGCGTTCCATGGGTGTGTATCAAATGCGTTCCAGTTTATGAAGTTATGATTAATGATAATTTTGAATGTGTATAACATAGCCAGTCGATGTTTCTTATGTTGATAAAGATATGATAAGAGAATGAATGCACTTGTTCAAGCGTGCCAAACCTCTGTCCAGTGTTGGAGTTTTGGCCAATCGGGGATAAGGTCTGCAAGCGAGTGCCTGCGCGGGCCGTCACCCTCCTGGACCCCAGAGAGAAATAATGGTATCTTAGTGGGCTGAGGTGGGAGAGTTCACCAGGTCACTTCTCAAGCAAGTTAGCCAGCAAAGACCGCGGTGAAGAGCAAGCCATGGGGCCAGGAATGGGGGTGAGGCTAGCAGGGAGAGGGTGCCAGGCTAGAGGTGAGGTGGGGCACTGGTGGAGCTTAGTGATTTCCATAAAGCTGTGTGTATGTGGTTGGAATTAATGGCCATCAACAGCTGAAGGTCCGTACCATACGTCAGGCTACAGAAAACATTAGCACAGTTATCATAGTCTGTCTTAATGCACTGCACAACTCTTCTGATCTTCCAACTGAATTCTATGCTAAAACTAATCAAGCCTGAAATATAGCAGTCTACAAAAATCGCAAATAATAAATGGTGTGTATATATATATATATATATATATATATATATATATATATATATATATATATATATATATATATATATATATATATTGTGATTGTGTGTAAAGCTTGAAAGATGTTCTCTGCAGAAAACGGGCGCAGATTACAGGTAAGCTGACATTAGTTTGAACTACAAGCGAGCGAGCAGCATCAGATTTCTTTTACAAATTTCCTGCCACTGATGGTTACAGTTTATGATGCAGAATCACAACATGTTACAGCCAGAACGCTTCTGAAAAACCAAGGTGTGGTAACGCCTGGTTTGGGCCAACCATCTCACTGCTGCGTGTAGTGACGAGGTCAAGATGGCGCCTCTCTAACATCTTAGTACATTATTAGTTTGTCTCATTTTTAACTGACTGTGAATATTTATTTATGACGTAAACAGATTAAACATATTTAGATATACAAAATATATGATTAATGAGAACGGTACATCAATAGTGAAAAATATATATATTATTTAGGCATTAAAATCTCCCAAGATTGTTCAACCTACATGGATAGCCAGTGACTATATATATAGAGAGAGAGAGAAAGAAGGAGCAAAATTATACAAGGATGGGATCAAATAGCAAAAAAATCTGGACCAATGTTCACATCTAGAAAATATGGCAAACTTAATACAACAACCAAGTGAAAAGCCAAAATTATGAGAGAAGCTTTGAATGAACCAAAAGGAAAATAAAGGCTAAGAGCAGCCATACACCTGACCATCATGGAGGTCAGGACAAAAATAAAGGAACAGAGGAAGGAGCCAAGTTAGCGATGGTGACGGCGGCCAGGGTGGAGGGGGCCTGCATTACCCTGGAGCGCTTGACGTTCTGCAGGGTTGGCCAGTCGGGAATAATCTCTGACAAGGACGGCTTGCGGCTCCCTGGCTCCGGGGTCTTAAGTCTTGACGTGTCATCCTGCCATGACGACGTGGGGGTGTGGAGGGGAGAGAGTGTGTTAGCAGACACCCCACACACATACCTACTCACGCCACCTGCCGGGGCTTCAGCTGGGTCGAGGGCGACACCTCCACCCCACGATATCCCAGGTGGATTTCTATACTTAAACCTTGACAGATGTTAAGGATAAACACCCCAATGTTATCGTAAAGGCTCAACACGTCTCTGACTCACGAGGGGGAAAATCAGTCTATGTACAAAACAAAAATAAAAAAATACATATCTACTCGTTATTTACCTTTTTTAAGGAAAATCCTTCATTAACATATTTGAGTTGGTTTATTTTTGGTTTATATAAGGATTATTGGGAATATATGACTATAATTCTATTTAAAAAGAGTTTAATTTTTTATCACTTAGCTTTAGTTACATGTCAAAATAAAACAAAAATGAAAAAAAAAAAAAAATCAGGACTGATCTAACCCAAAACCAAGACCTCTGCATGCAGGGCCCCGGGTCAGCCTGGTGTGGGGGGCGCCTCCACCATCCTGCAACTAAGCAACCATTATTTACTAAGTCACCAGAGAGACGGGGCGTCTCGCGTGTGCTCTCCTCACGAAGACGTAAAGGGGGAATAAAGAAGCTGAAAAGTATAAATCAGATAAATGAACGAGTGAATGGAAGAGACAGGAAATGTACAGAGTTGTCTGCTTTCGTGGGCACGTCGTCCGCCCGGCAAGGAACCAGAGGGTCTTCCATGGCCTGTGTTACCACCCATTATGCACGGGCCCCCCTCCTTCTTCTGTTACAAGATAATATGAAAACAATTTTGTGGAGAGACAGGAAAGTAGCATTACGAAGTCGAGGAAGACTGTGATGTGAGAACTTACCCTCTCGACCTTGCGAAGTTGAGGCTTCTGTTCCTTCTCCGTCTCCTTCAGGTCACCCCAGTCTGGGTCCTCGTTGTCCTTCTTCCACTTGGCGTACTTCTTCTTCTTCAACATAGCACGGAAGTCCATACCACTGGCGTCTGGTACCAAGAAACATAATGTAAACAAGAAGATTCACCTACAGCCCGAGCTCGATACTTATACAACTTGTATCTATAAACTGATGATGTTCTCATGGCCATCTTATGTAACACACACACACACAAAAGTAACAGACATGTAGTAGTAAGGACTAGCTAATATACTTCAATAATAACTCTAAGATTACTATGCAACATCTAAAAAATAAGTAATTTTTGTAATATAACAACTTTAAGTACAGATTAATGTGAGGATGTCTTAGCATCATTCAAGTCTCGCAATCATATATTGTATAAAAGAACTTGATTATAAGAGAATCAAGATTCCCAGGGATACTAATACTTAAGAAAAAATTACACTCAATACATGATATAATAGAGTACTTGTGTGAAATTGTAAAAACTACTATATAGTGTATGAGAGATGATATTTCTCTCTAAATGGCGAAAGGCTTCGTTATTCATCTGAAACACTAAACAGGTAATCAGTATTTACCGAGGAAATGACATCAGTCAGACCTCACTAGAGACACGGAAACCAACCTACTGATCCAAGTGAGACATCTGCACCATCCATGAACTCAGACACGGTGGCTCGTTTCCTCCTTCCTTGAGGCACAGAGAAGCTCACTTTATCCCACAATATGATCCCATTCTTCACCGCTGCCCCAAGACCTACACACCTACATCAGTCCTTAACCTGGTAGGGTTGCTTATCCCCCACCCCCACTGGGCGCAACAACCTCCTTCATTTGACACTTGCGTGACACAGAAGCCGCCTTCCCTTCCTCCCTCCTGCCTCACCTGAGACGTAGAAGTCCATCTCTGCGGAGTCTTCGCCGTGTTCGTTGGAGATGATGACCTTGTATCGACCTTCATCGTTGGCCTTAGTCTTCCTGATGCAGAGGGTGATGGTGTTGGTGTCACCATCAGTGTGGACCTTGTAGCGACCACTCTCCACGATTTCAGTGATGCCCTTGAAGAACTTGATCTTGGGCGGCGGGCTGCCCTCAATCACCAAGTCGATATAGCCGTTCTGGTCTGGAAACACAGCGGAAACATCATTAACGCGCAAACTACCTCCTCAAAGGGACGTTAAAAGTTCCCATGCTGCCACATTTACACAATTACTCAGGGAAAAAAATATTGAATTGAAAGCGTCAAATGTAGATGAGAACGTAAACTAGGTCATCTATGAAAATTTAGTGAGTAACTGTATGACGAATAAAAGCTGAAGGGGCAATTATGTGGGACGTGATAGGCGTTGTGTGGGGATGGTGGACAGCATGGTGATGAGAACGTGGGGTTGTGTGTAGGAGGAGTGCATGGTTAGGGGTAACCTGCGGTGTGGTTATGACACTCGGGACACACACAACCACCACCTACCCTCAACAGCCGTGTACTTCTGCTGGACGTCGACGATGGCTGGAGCAGGGCCGCCGACGGACTTCAGCGGGGTGCTGGGCTTGTCCATCTTCTCGTCGTCTTGGACGGACGGCCGACGCATGTCAGCGCTCGGACGTCGCCTCTGTTGTAGTGGTGGTGATGGTGGTGAAGCAGATCGACGCCAAGGAAAGATCCACGAGTAATTTGGAATCGTATTAGATAGGGAACTCGTGCGTGAGATAAGGATTCACAAGGAGCGTTTGAGAAGGAAAGGGGGTAGGGTGAAGACAAAGAGGGAAAGAATATGGAACAGTGGTAAGAAGGTAAATGATGGAGGGAGGATGGTGGAATGGTAGTAGGACAGAGAGATTACGAAAGTGAGGGGACTGGACTGTTCCTTGTAGATCCCTGTCTCCACAAGGTCTAATTGTTTGCTAACTTACCTTAAGTATGATCGTAGCCAATAATGAATGAAAAACTTTGACCATTAATTTACAATCGCGCGAAATGCGTATCATATAGTGAAAAATTCCAACAATTCATTAAACAAATGCATCAAATGTCCAACAATTCATTAAACAAAAGCATCAAATGTACACGTTTCAGATGTGTCAGTCACAGAATAAGGAAGAGACGGTTGTATACCACTTAATGATACATCTACACCTAGATATATATGCATAAATACTAAAGTTTATGCATAGCCACTACATATTCTAATTACGTACACATTACAACACTACATAAGAACACTTCTTAGGCATGTCTTCGTTAAACCAAGCAGTAGGAGGCGTCATAGTGAAATTATGTAGGTATAAAGGTTGAAGACATATCCTTACATTCCATCATGATGAACACACAAGTGACGTCATCTATGCTCCTTCCAAGCAGGTCCCACAAATTTCGACAAAATGGCAACCATCCAGAGGCCTCCCGTAAAGCCACTTGGTTTAACGGAGATGAAGCCGCGACACACAGTCTTACTCTACGTCAATATTTATTTCTAGTATACACAGCCACACCCTCATACACAAAACACATAGAATGAAAGGACAGAGCAGCAAGAAGTGTAAGATAATAAGAGCGTTAAGTCGTTCGTCAGTAATGGCAGGTGAGCACTCTTAGTGAGAAGACCTGCTCAGGACCCATTGTCCAAGCTCGAGGCTCGTGTGGTTGAAGAATCAAAAATTTTGAATTTGGATTATTTTTGAAACATGGAGGATTACACCCATTCTAATTTCATCTCTAACTGAAGGAATGTTTAAGACGTTAGTTTCCGTGACAACCACACTGCTTGGAAATAAGTCCGGCATACGCACTCGACAGCCAAGTCTTTTGTTTGTCATCTGATGAGTGGCTGGCAATGGCGGCTGCCACAGTTGTCTACCCAACTGGGTGTACGTAAGACATAACACTGCGGCTCTACAGTGAACTGGCCAAGTCGTGAGAAGAGAACCAACGTGTGGTTTACAGCCGGCCAGCCAACCACTCAGGGATAGTTTGCATAAGATGATGGCGATGGCCCAGTGACAGGCCCTGGGTAGGTCCGACACAGTGACGGGCTCTGGGTTGGCCCGACACTGTGACAAGCCGTGGGTTGGCCTGGCACGGTGACGGGCCCTGGATTGGCCCGACACTGTGAAAGACTCTGGATTGGCTTGACACAGTGACGGGCCCTGGGTTGGCCCGACACTGTGACAAGCCGTGGGTTGGCCCGTCTTCGTGACGAGCCTGGGTTAACCGGACACAATGATGGGTCTGAGTTGGCCCAAAACAGTGATGGACCTGGGCTCACGTGGGCATGAAGGCCTTATGGCGTGAGCGGCTTCCGTCTTCCGTGTTCATAAGGTAACACCGACGTCATACAAGCAAGGTGCACAGAGAAATGATTCTTACTACCCCTCTCACAAGGTAAGACGTTACTATATGAACACGGCAGGAAGTGTAGTGAGGCAGCGAGCGATGATCATATACGTTTCCATGACGAAAGTCCAGAACGTACGAACAGCAGGAGCGCCTACTACGTCCAGGAGCTGACGCATCCAAGATCTTACACCCCCCAAGTTACGATGGGGTTGACCAAGGTGGGGAATCATTAAGCACAACGGTACAACCCTTCAGCAAGACCGTCCAACCCTCGGATGTGATGGCCAGACGATCATGCCTAAGGAACGCACCCTCGAACTCAAGCAGTGTGCCGTAGTTCCCAATAGGTTAATGCTTTCCAGCATCCAGCCCACTGGAAGCCTTCACCTCAGCAGGCTGGACACGCGGGTTCCACCCCATGTATGAATAAAAGTTCTCTCTTTTCAGAGGACGCCCTCTTGGATGTCAGCAACTCCTGGCCCGCGTGGCCCTCCAGCTGCTGGAGCGTCCAGCCAAAGCTCTTGAGCAATAGTGAGCGTGACTGTTGGGTGAAGATGAGGCGAGTTGAGTGTTACAGTGTGAGCTTGGGGAACGCATTGGGAAATTCCCAACAAAAGCCAAAAAGAGTCTGTTGTCCCAACCTGATCATCTTCTAGAATTTCTCCTGGTCTCAAGCGACTCTGTGTTTGTAAATAAGAATAATTCGCTGGATTATGAATTCATTTTTGTATATTTTTCTAATATAAAAAAGGAACGTTAGGGTATTCTGTTAGTAAGATTTATAAGACAAAGTGATAGGAAGCAAATACTATAAAAGCGATGATTTAATACGGACGGATAATTTAAGAGGGAAAAGTCTCGCGAAAGTTGATATAAAGAAGTCGCTGGGAAGTACAAAGCGCTCAACGTAATATTCATTATGATCAAACTGTTATTGTAAGGTATTTTAAAGGGTTTAGGAAGTTTTACAAGTTTTTAACTTTTACATACACATAATGTGGCAATAAGATACATTAAGATAAGAGAACATTGGAATAATAGCTGAGCTCTGCAGCCGACGATGGTCGCGTCTCGAACTGTCTGCCTCGTGCCGCTGAAAAGTTTCATCTTGACTAACGTTAACTTAATGTAATTTAAACCTTGATTTTAGCATGATTTAGGAAGAGGACTTTTTGTTTTTATTTAGGTGATTTAAGTGTTTCTAATTTAGCTTGTGCGGCATCAATTTAAAGAGAAAATAAAGGCGTTAGACCCAAGATGATTGCTTATCACATATAGAGAATTAATAGGAAAGAAATCATTACACTTCGATATAAATCAACAATAAGTAGTATGGTAGTGAAGAAAATTCCACTGCAAGAATCTTAGGTCTAAGGTAAGGAACACCAGACCCAGACGTCCAAGAAAGCGACAAGCAGCCCACACACCACCTACGTCCGTCCATTACCCGGGATGAAACATTGACTTTATCTTGTAGTCTTCACAGACTCATGACATCATCTGATATCTTCACAGACTCATGACAACATCATCTGATATCTTCACAGACTTACGAATACATCATGCGATATTTTTAGACTTATTACGACAATGATTTGACGGTTTGCTTCTAGAACTTCACCCTACATGGACAATCCAAGTGAGTGTGTTGTACAGTTAACCGGTGATTTGACTGGACGCATGGAATTTATCGTCAGGTGGAGGTATAAGCTGCCTGTCGCTTCCATCCACGAATGAGTGTACAGGAGTACAGACAGTATCTATAAAGATGATGACCCTACTCAGTTCTGGAATACAAGTGGTCATAAGAGGTTTAAAACTGAATTTAAATCAGAAAGGAAAGTGGTGGACAGGTAAGGAAGACCATACTCATGATCATGTTTTCAATTCGAAAGAGAAAAAAATATATAAATACTGTTCACTAAGAATATATAAAACAGTTTATACAAGATGTGTTGTAGCTGTGATCAGTTTAAAAAGACTAAATCTATGGACAGATGACAGAAGTTATACATTGGTTACGAGGTCGTTCAGAACGTGAACTACAACGTCCGAAACTATGTAAGAAAAGTGTTAGAACATAGACAAATATAAGAGTGGGTGATGAAACGGAACAGGAAAGAAAGAAAACGGAAGAAAGAACGATTTATCAGTTGTTTATCATTCCACGCCCACTGGACACAGTGCCACATAGTTACGTTGTGTTGCCAGCTCACCTGTTTGGTTGCCTGCTCGCCGGGTTTTAGTTTCCCCTATTGAAGAGAAGGTGAGGAAAAGATAAAAGCATTATTTGGAGAAAGTTCTGAGATGACGCTGTAAAGCAAGCACCACGTCTCCAGCGACGACTACTGCATTAAATTACCATCTTTCTACACAGGGATGAAATAATCAGCGGAAGAGGAATAACATAGTATAGAATAATAGTCAAGATGCAACCAACCTTGTACAGGATACTCAGTGCTCCTGCAATATATACATGTAAATATATACACATAGATAAATATGCACTAAGTTAGACAAAGGTTATGTAGGTATCATAAAACATCCGCTGCATTAGGCTGATTCGGTTAGTTCACTTGCAGCTCGAGAGGCTATGGCCAACAGACTTGCAATAAGCTCTAAACACATGTATACCAGCGGTGGCTACTGAGGGCATGAAGGGAGAGCGGGTTAAACCCTTCCTCCAGTAAGCCTCTGGGCACCAAGCATGTACCACAGTCTGCAAAACATAGACCAAACATTGGCTCAGTAAAGTATGTTTTCCTCCGACGCGCCACAGGAGTTCAGGACACGAAACACCAGAAGCTCCTAACACGCACGACTTTAGTTCAATTCTTTTCATCAGTAAAAACTCAACAAAGGTAATATTTAACAGAAATAACACACACATCGTTGACTGTAAATTGTAAGACATAAGCACGTATCTGTGTAAACAGCAGGAGAGTACTTTACTGAGGCTTAATGCAAGGTTTAGGATTCTTAGCTCCGGCACACGCCAAGTGCTATAGCCGGGAACACAGCCAAGCGCATGCCCACATATCGACTGTTCCACATTCATATACATCAACTTAAGACACTGTTGCTTGGTTCACGAGGAAGGACAGAGACAAGAACAACGTTGCTGAGAGACAATAAGGGCGCGAGGCCAGTGTTACCATAGGGACAATTGTGTTACCTTGGACTCCTCTAACATTTCTCCCGGGCGCAATTTTCGTTGTCCCTATGAAATAAAGGCACGACATTCAATAATAAGTGACCCTGGTCACTTTTCATAGTTGAGATGAGAGATGCAGAGTGTGAGATGCTCACAGTGAGCTGGTAGTGAGCTAGGAGTGAGTTGGCCGAGTGACGAAGACAAGAGTGAGCGAGATCAGAACTTCTGCGTCAGCGGTTGGCGCCCAGACAACGCCAGGCGAGAACCTCAGTGTTAACCCAGGTAAGACTGTGTTTGTGTCGTACACGTTGCCACTACCATGTCTTACACATAACAAGGAGTAGTGACACCTGAGATGTGGCGGTGTATGTCGCCCGGGACGTGTGACACCCCGGGTGAGGTGCTCCGTGTGTGTGTGCGGGTGTGTGTTTGTGTGTGTGTGTGTGTGTGGGTGTGTGTACTATACCTATCTTGACGATCCTTTAGAAGCGTCAGACTGTGTATCAATATTATCATTAATGTGAAACAAGATACGCGTGAAAATACGTACATCGGCTGTCAACTTTTGTTCATCGTATGTACAGGGGCAAGACATGTAACATACTTAAGACCAAACATTACACATGTACCACAAAATAAGATGTGGGCGAACGAAGAAACTCATTATAAAGCTGTTAAAGAACTGTTCATATGTTCAACTGAAGACCTAGAACTCGTGTATAACATAAAATGGTGCTAACCTCAGCAGGATGGCGCAAAAGAACAAAAGACGACATCAAATAAAGGTACCAAGTCTGTTGCCAAACAATAATAAAAGAAAACTTAACATTAAACTCAATGGACGTGAGGCAGGTCCATACCTCACCAAGAACATAATAAACTTACAAAATAAAATAAGTGAAAACCAAAAGAACACAAGCAGGGTGGGAGTTAGTCAGGTGGTAGCTGTGAGGAGTGCAGGTTGTGACACGGGGTCAACCTTAACTGTGAGGAGTGCAGGTTGTGACACGGGGTCAACCTTAACTGTGAGGGGTGCAGGTTGTGACACGGGGTCAACCTTAACTGTGAGGAGTGCAGGTTGTGACACGGGGTCAACCTTAACTGTGAGGGGTGCAGGTTGTGACACGGGGTCAACCTTAACTGAAGGAGGAAAACAAGGTAATCCTTCTCGGACAGAGTCACCCACACTGGTGTGAGCTGACGACACACAACGGGGAGGGTCGCCTTATTTCCCAACAGCCAGTTGTATACGTCGGCACTGACTAGGTGAAGAGAAGAGAACAGTGCAGTGTGGTCAGCTGACACCAATGGGTCTTTGTATACAAATTTGGGCGAAGCTCCGTGGACGAGGAAGCAGGTGTTGCCTCAGGATGCAGGTGTTGAGGTGGTAAAGATAAGGGATACAGGTGTTGAGGGGGTAAGGCAAGGGGTGCAGGTGTGTTTGAATCTCATGTAGATAAAAAAAATCAAACATAAAACACAACAGAATCAAAGAATAAAATAATCGTGGGCAAAATGCAGGAAGGACGTGGAGGTATTCACAAGATTGGTGCATGGGATTTCAACACCCAGTGATGTATAACGAGGAGGAAAATGAACCAAAACAGTCATCCACACACGGGGAAACACTCGTACACCAAGTCATCCACACACGGGGAAACACTCGTACACCAAGTCATCCACACACGGGGAAACACTCGTACACCAAGTCATCCACACACGGGGAAACACTCGTACACCAAGTCATCCACACACGGGGAAACACTCGTACACCAAGGAATCGTCTGCTGACGAAATACAGTTTGTTGGATTTTATGTTGACATGGTCTTAATCTACCTCACAGACACACAGGTGTATACAGGGGGCCATGTTCCTCATGATCGTGGAGGGACCAGCGGGAGGGAATGCAAGGGAATCGGAACCATCGAACGAACCAGGAACTGAGACAGTAAGGAATGAACGTGCTATCTTAACGCAGTGGGTGGGAGTGGAGGGGAGAGTAACAAGGGGACTGAAGAACGTTAGTTCACTGTGACTCAAGAGGAGAGTCGCCTCTGTTACCTTAAACTCGAATACTTCTCCCGGCCGAGCTTTCCGTTGTCCCTAGGAAATAGAGGCGTGGCATTCATTGACTGGCACTTGTGTGTTTCTGTAGTGGAAGGTGTAGAGCAGAATGTGTGTGTGTGTGTGTGTGTGTGTGTGTGTGTGTGTGTGTGTGTGTGTGTGTGTGTGTGTGTGTGTAAGGAGTGTGGATAATGTACGCACAAACATATCAATATGGCGGGAGTCTTGGGTCGGGTCTGACGATGGGAACACAATAGTTTGGATGACGAGGAAGTCAAGGAAGCCACCAGACACAGACACGAGGTCCAGACAGACATGGGCAGACGGCAGCCTGTCTGTCTGTCTGTCCGACTAGCAGCTGGACAGGTCGCTGGTGTCTGAAAGGTGGTCACCCGGGGTCAGGAAGATGCTCCACCAGAGCTTCCAAACACCAGCGGTTCTCAAAGGACAGTGGCCACGGACAGGTGGCGTCCTTGGTGCACCAGAGACCATCTGTGCACCACAGGACGAATACCACATGTGCTACATAACAACAGGTCTGAGGGCGACATGTACAAGACTTGGGTGTGGGTCATATCAGTTGACCGGTGGAGTACATGAGGTTATGACAGTCAGGTTGATCCTCCCAGCGGTGGCCACTCTAGCCATATGTTCAACGTCCAGCCACTTACTGACTGTTTAAGAGTCTTATCAACGTTATTATAACACTGAAAACTCAGGTGGTTACAGCACAACGTTGAACTGAAGTGAAATCTGTTGTATATTGACGTACCAACATCACATGTGAGAGGATATCAGGCGTCTGGCCCGTCGTACGTGGCAGCCTTACGTCTACACATAATCCCCCAGGAGCAGTAAGGATGTCCCGCACGTGACTCCATGTGAAGGTTGTGTACGTGTGTGTACGGTGAAGCAACTGTGTGTTGACGGTTAGTACCTCAGAGACCCCAGCCTACAAAATTCCTGCGAGTTGCCTATGATTCCTGCCTATACTAAATCCATCCCATATAACGAGAGAGAGAGAGAGAGAGAGAGAGAGAGAGAGAGAGAGAGAGAGAGAGAGAGAGAGAGAGAGAGAGAGAGAGAGAGAGAGAATGTTGTTGGGTGCACAAGTCGATGTAAAAGAACAAAAGTACGTGGGTTCTGAGTCCTGGTTCATCCTCTCACATGGATCCAGCCCCAGCAGCACCCAGGCTGTACTGTTGATCATGACACACGGCTCTGCGCCGTGTGGAGCCGACCCGCTGGTAGGATCACTTCTGATGGTGGAGGTAATCCATGTGTTGTCAGAGGAGGTGATCATTCTGCACGTTACTCGCTGACAAAGTACACATTAGGAGATGGTCGTTGAGGCTGTCCAGAAACTGTACAAGGACTGGGGTGAGGTCCTGCTTGCGTACAATGTAAGCCTGGATCTGACTGTACAAGTGAGTACATGTGAACTCTGTCTTCATGAACGTGTGCGTGTGAACCCTTGATGGTGTGTATGTATGTGTACCTCCTACCGCATGTGTTCCTGGACGTGGGTGTTTGACCGCCCTGACCCCTGACCCAGTCCTGGCCCTCTGGTGACGTCACGAGGTGCGCCACGCCTCCCCAGAATTTACGGAATTTATTGTGTTTACTTAGAGTACCCGTTTTCTTTGAACATTCAATTCCTGTTCTTTAAGACTGCTGAAAGATCTGGTCATAATACTGAAGGTTAACAACTTCAATCCTCACCATGGAATGCATGACATTAAAATACCTTAAAAACCAACAGAGAAATCCGAAAGGTAAACGAAATGATGGCAAAGAAAATGGGCCTCTGGCTTAAATTTTGGGGTATCGACCCTGGAGCGAATTCTATTTAATCTTTCTGCACATATATTTAATCTTTATTGTGAATATTCATACCGAATTATCTGTTTAATCAGTAAAAACCTGTCCAATTAATATAACTCGTAAATTCATTATCAGTCCGGTAATAAAGAAGTATTTAATACGAGGTCAATTATTTATGAAATGGCAACAACAACAACACGATGTTGTTACCATTCCGAAATATTGTAGAAACGACCTGTTGTGGTCGGCATACAGCCAACAGAAACCGTATAGATCACAAGGTTAATAGGTGAGATGAGGTCAAACTCAGGTCAACTTAGTAATTAACCAAACAGAATCGTCGGAGGTCAGATCAGCTGCAGATGGTTAACCTCACTACTGCAGGTATTGCTGGAAGGCAACTCTAGTTATTACATAATTATTAAACATTTCAGGAAAACCTGAAAGGAAAGAAATAAATTGAATTATATCAAATTATTCTATTTAGCCGCGCGATAATATATATATATATATATATATATATATATATATATATATATATATATATATATATATATATATATGTATTTCTTTAGTTTATTTAGAAGTATTTATATTTAGGATAGGGTATATTCTTTATTTATTTAGGTGACGGCGGTCGAGAAAGCGACGGTAAGTGTAAGTAAGACGTCGAGAGAGCCGGTTCCAGCGGGCTGTAGAGGTGTTATGTGAGGCACAGTGGCTGGAGGCGGGAACCTGTGCTGCTCATCTGACCACAATACAAACACAGACCACAAGGTCACGTTGATCAGAGAGTCAGCAACCTCGTCCCGGTGACTCACGTCATGAACCAGTGTCGCTCTCCTCCCCCGCGTGTGCATGACACCATCACACACACACGCCCCGTGGGGGCAACTCATACCTCTCCTCATGACCAAGTCTAGACACCACAGAGGGCAGCCCAGGCCATGAGAACCTTAGGTCACCAAAGTGGCAACGTAAGGGAGGGACCCACTGGCTCAGGTCCACCAGAACCCTGGAGTTAAGACAACCCAGGGTTGTCTGGGTGGACCAGACCCCTGGGGTTGACAACCCTGGGTCGTGGGTGGACCAGAACCCTGGGGTCGTGAGTGAGGCAACACTGGTTCAGTGTGTGTGGTCTAGCTAGAGTAGGTCTAGTAAGTTGTATCAGCTGTCTAACAGTTGGTGTTAGCCATATATTAAGAATAAGAAGACAGTGGTCAAATAAAGCTGCAGTTATTAGATATTTTTTTTTGACAGAACAGAGGAAGAGAAGTTCATCGATAATAAAATATATTTCATAAAAAATTCGTTTCAAAAAGAAAATTTCATATAGTCATGACATATAAATCAAAACTGGAAAAACTTTCTCGCAAAAAATAAAATCTTAGGTAATGAAATTCAAGGGGATATGGCACCCGACCCACAGACACTTGGTAACAAAAGGTTTTACATAAGTGGGCAACACTGGTCACTAGACAACTGAAGTAGACTCCTTATACCAGATCATTCCTCTTGCCACACCTGCTGTGTGATGAAAAGAGATGAAACTGAATGTCATAAGGAAATGTTACTTCCCAGTGAGATGGATATGAAGATCATGAGCTGAGAGACGACTCTAAGTAAGAGAGTCATTGACAACTTAATGTATTGCGTTTATCCAGGAGTGGTGGAGACGTCTGTGTGGTCGGGGACCATGTTTGACTGGGTGGAGGGCAGCGGGGGGGTGGGGAGGACCTACCTCATCCGCGATGATGAGAGACGGCCTGCGCCCTCCTGCTCCTTCCTCAGGAGGGATGAGAGAACCTCTTCTGCTGGGAGGTCCTGATCCCGTAGCCAGGGACCCGCGCCTCTCAGGCGACTTCTCCTTGATCACCTCGATCTTAGGAGCGTCCTGCAGGAGAGAAGCATATCGTCCAAAGCCTGAGAGAGACAAGTGAGGATGAGGCACACACAGGTGGACATGCAGGGTGAGGGGGTTACGGCAAGGAGAGGCATCCCGCGTGGTAAGACAAGAGCTTCTGTGACGTTCATTTAGCCGCCATCACTGTGCTGGTGATGCTGCATGACTGTGACGGTCATGAGCTGACACAGAGGCTCTGGTTGGTGATGCTGCATGACAGTGACGGTCATGAGCTGACGCAGAGTCTCTGACATTACTAGTGTGTTCCCGCGCACTGACGCTGGTGGTGACGGAGGGACGGACGACGCGGCGTCCAGCCTTGACAAGCAGCAGGACGCATCACTGTTTGTGTCCAGGTTTCATCCAAAGAGGCGTATGAAGAGCGCTGACCGCAACAGCTCTTCATCTACAATTAAACATTAACGACGGATCAAGTGAATAAAAAGACGAAAATGATGAGGACTGTGATGAACAGAGACAATATTGGGTTAAAGATATGAAAGCCATCACGGTTGACAGGCTTCGAACACAAGGAAATCTATGGTTCCCGAGACGACCTACATCTGCGACAAGGAATTCTATTACCAGGTCATCCACGTACCAGATGAAGGTCGTGTGGTGATCCAAAGTTGCCTAAGTTAAGTCTCAAGATTACTGACACGACGTGTGTCCTCACAGGTCTTATCACCCTACGCATCGTTGCCAGTGGTTAGCACCAGCGGTGTCTGCAATATCGACGCGTTCACCGAGGAGCAAAACTGGGGTCCCTCGGAGACCTCTGGCTACCTCGGCCTCAGGTGCGGGCGGAGGTAACCCGGGGTTACCGAGGATGACCCAAAGCGAGACTCTACGCCTAGCGCTACACACCAGTGTCAGCCACACCCTGGCGCTACACACCAGTGTCAGCCACACCCTGGCGCTACACACCAGTGTCAGCCACACCCTGGCGCTACACGGCACTACGTCTGCTACTGGGTTCTAGGAACACAAACGTCATGCACATGTTGCTAAAGGATAAAATCAACGTTAGTACAAACCATAAAGTAAACTATTGTACTACAAAAATGTGTCAGTATAGAAAAATACATCATGCTAAATATTGGTTACACAAAGGTACGATAAAGAGCAACACGACGGTAAGTCGGTTGTCTTTAGGTGCCGACACGTCTGCTTTGTGTCTACAAGGAAATCGTGTTGATTAGTTTGGTAGTACAAGCCTGCCTGTGTACAGCTGAATGGTGTACAGTTTACAATATAGGCAAAATCGCAGAGGAATCAATGGTGGTGTCGGAGGGAAGGGTTGGCTGGGTGAAGTGTGGTTCAAGCGTCGCATGTTTCATTCACAGGTGGTCGTGCGCAAGCTGCGTGAGAGATGAGCGATACAGGCGATACAGCCACTGTGGTTTACAGACTTCATGGCAGTTTAAGATGGGTTCAAGGACGTTTAAAAGATTATTAAGCAGTTTATGCAGTTTACAAAACGATCGCTGGATTTTCAGTACACTGGTCACTTACAAGAACTTTCCTGTATGATAACTTACCAACCATCAGACGCCAATCTTCCTACAGGCAACAGGATCAGCCTCAAGCCTCTCACAAACTCTCCTTCCACGAAACATGTTCTCAAAATTGAATAAAGTTCTGCTCCTTTACATGGTGAGGTTTCTGACTCCACTTATAAGGTAAACACATGGAGGTACAGAGTCACTGCATATATTCTTGTTAAACCGGTTTAGCGGCTTCTACATGCTTCACCCTCTCTCTCTACAGATTGTGCCACATCGTTAATTCTGGCAGATACTGTATGAAGGAGGAAGGGAGGATACAGTTTTCTGAACAAACCCGTGAAACTACCGAGGCTTGAAGCTGAATCTCAAGAAAGGAAACTTATGTCTTAACGTTCCTTACCTTCTTTCTCTGTGCCACAGACCACACAACTCGTATGGCACTGTAGAGATGAGCTGAAAGACCGAACCATAAATTGTGCGCGTGAGTAACTGGACCTCTGCACGAACCAGAGATGAACCAAAGGTTCACACAGTGGAGAGAGAAGTCTTGGGACCCGGTCCGAACCGCCGAGTGACACCAGATGACAGGTTCATTAACATGGTTTAATGAAGACATGCATGAAAGGTGGATGGTTCAGTCAGCAGTATGGTAGCAGTCCCGGCCCAGAACATCTTCCTACACCAAGCCAGCTCACATACCTTACAGTCGATGCTCCGCCGTCGCTGCATGAACATACGAATGCCTCGGTCCTCCTCTTCCGGCGTCTCCACGATTTCCGGGAGCTCATACTTGCTCCTGCGCTTTATGGGTGGGAGGGAGGGAACGTCCTCCTCGGGTGGGCCTAGGAGGTCGGGAGGCTGAGTCGTGGGGAGGGTGTTGAGTGGGGTTCGGCTCACCAGGGGAAGGCTAAGTCTGGGTTGGCGGGCTCCAGCGGGGCAAGACCACCCATTCTCCGTTCTCTGGTCGTCGTCGGGAGCTGCTCCCGTTGGCTGTTCGTCGCCAAAACTGTGAAGGGTAGTGTCTATCGGGCTCTCACGACCATGATCGATCACATCGCCAACTGTATGTCGCCTAGACATAACACTACTGTTCTCAAAGTTTATTTCACTTATCGCTTGACCCTTATCCACTTGCGGTTCACTTAACGTACCCGCACCGCTTCGTCGCTTCGGTATTGGCTTTACCTAAAACAAACACAGATTTCTGTTGATCATATTTGAGAACTAAGATTTTCACGACACCGAACATCGAGGCTCAGCCGACGGCAAAATGCACGCGAAAGCATGACAAAGGAAGCAGTGCAAGATTCATTTAGAATCCTCGTAACAATGATGTATTGGATAAGATGAAGCCATACGCGGGAAAGAGAACTCTAGGCTCTGACAATTATAAGGAAACCTACAACAGTCAACATCGCAGCCTCAATTATATCAACTGAGTTCAACATCAAATGTTCGAACTGTCCCAGCTGAAACATCCGATGTCTCTCTAGAAGTAGTTAGCAGCATAGCACCTGGACCGCATTAGCTAAAACATCAATGCGTGTACTGTTAGTGAGAACACTGAACATAAGCTTCGAATTATGTAAAACATCAAATGTATGGTTTATCCTTCCTGAAACTCATCAAGAGTATTCGCAAACGTCGCTAAAACATCCAATACATTCGTCACTGTAGTTAAAGCACTGTATGTTAATGGCTACGTGCATTCAATTCGTTTTATCACATCGAAAGCTTGAAATGCAAGACTAATAAAAGTCAAGACGACGATGATATACACCGAACTACCGACTAACATCGTTCCAAAGTGAAATTGCTGGCATACACCAATCATGTTACAGAATGAAAGTATTTAACAAAAGTCTAACAGACAACAAATGGTACGTCTGCTCGTCTGCCGGAGTAACAACAACAACAACAACAACAACGCTCAGGCTGATTCCGTTCCACATCTTATGACTTGCATCCAGACGCGTCAGTTAGCAACACCGAGGGAGGGTAAGTGTGCTCCTCCAGCCACAACACATTCGGGAGGACGTGACTCACTTCAGCTGGTACCGAAGTGAGTCCTGGTGGCTGAGCTACAGTGGCCATCCGCAGCACAGCCCCAGCGTCTCCCTGTGGTGCACTTAACGTGCTGTGGATGACTGGGGGCGCCACACTACGACGGCCAAAGCCAGAAGGTCGTCCAGCCCTACCGTCAGAGGAGGAGGTGGGGGAGTCGACAGAGTGCTTGTCTCTGGCCAGTCGCCTGCTTCTCCAAACACTAATAATCTAAATCCATGTTAAGGATCACTCACCCACAGCGGGATGTTACACTCAAACAATATACACTTAAAATTCATTCAGCTTCTTTCCTGATCAAACTGTGAAACTTACGACAGCATCGTAATGTGGTGTACGAAAGGTCGCAAGATATACACGAGCGTGGAGAAGCAGGAACATGACGGTGGAGAATGATGAAGTAGGCGAGCACTGCCAGGCACACCACCTACCTGCCCACGAGCTACTACACTTACTACTCCTTTCAACATTAACTACTTCACAGAGACGCCAGAGGGCGGGCATGCAGCCTCCAGAAGCAGAAGTCACGCTGCCGGGAAGCTGATACACTAACTCCAAAGCGACGTTAATGAACAACATCAAACTCAATTTCAAGACTGATTCTGTATAATATACGTTAAACAATGCTCTTCCACAAGGCATATTTTCTCCTTATTCTTGTGACACTTGTCCCTGGCATTAGGAAATGACCAGTCAGTGTCGACAAGTAGTTTGAGACACCACAACTCATGGAAGGGAAGCAAGTGAAGCTTCAAAGTCTCATCAGCTTCTCTCAGCTTAACTTTACTTCTCTTCAAGCTTATGCTCCTCAATATAGCTTACATGAAAAACATCAAACTTACCTGAACAAGATATCCATAAGATAAATCATAAAACTTCACATTTATATCTTTTTAGAGAAAAATACAGAGTCTGTGTCTTAATACAAAACATCGTATTTCGGACAGATAAGGGAACAGTGGGACCAAGTGTCATAAACAGGAGTGACAAATGGAACTGATGACAGTAACTGCCAGGCAGGACTGCTATGGCAGGTTTGTATCAAGTTCGAAATACGATATTTACTTCTTGCTTTCATGCTTGGCAATTACAGTGTAATTTAATGATGATAACCTTGTTTAGAAACTGATCAAGTACGCAAATATACAGGTCATGGGTAATGCAGCAATTGTACACAAAGCCAGGTACGTTGGAAAGCATTAAGAACAACAATAAGGAATGTGAGGCATCAGTTCTGTTCCTGATGCAGCAACAACTTGGAGTAGAGAGTGGAGTAATACAGAGCCAGGCTACGTAGTAAATACAGGAGCATCAACCAAGCGTGGGTGGGGGAGGGATCACAACACTACTCCGAACACCCACTTACCGCGCCTTTAGGTTCTACGATTTTCGGTTTCTAGAGGCCAGCCCGGACGGTGGGGGTATGGTGACATTCAGAGCCAAAGAAAGAAGAAATCCAGGAGGAGGAAGACAGAAAGTAACAGTATGTGCGAGAAAGAGAGAGGAAAGAGAAATACTGGATTAGATAATGTCATGATACATTTCAATGTTTTATAATACTAGTATATTCGTTCATCTCCTAACATACCATACATTACGCTCATATATAAATATATATATATATATTCCTGTTATGGAAAAAAAAACAATAATCACAGGATTATCAGGATAATCTAAAGTTCCTGAAACAAAAGTACGGACGTCCACAGTGCACATATGTAATTGTTATATATGGTATATGGTGAATATCATATTACCTTCATCATGTTGTTAGGAAGCTGTAAATCCTAAAAAGCTGCTAGAATGTTGGCAATGTAAGTGTTCGTCTACAAACGATTTAGTCCCATATATATATATATATATATATATATATATATATATATATATATATATATATATATATATATATATATATGTAAACCGTCCCACTTTCAGAACATTTGTTCACAAATCGATGAAAACGAAATTAAAAGTTTCCAGTAACAACATTACGTTTCATTAGATACGTCATGATAAATATGGAATATGTGAAACAAACTGTTCTGGATATGGGATCTGCAACTGTTTACAATCTCTCTTGACTGCTCGCTCATGAGAGAACCACATATACCTGTAGTGGTCTCCTGTGTTAGACGGGAAAACCGCACCACATATATATTAATAAATTTCACTCATCGGACATAATTCTGTTATTACCAATGCTTACAAGGACATAATGAACCCATGTGTTGGCCTATCAGGAAAGCGTTAGCATCATCGTCCAATGGTGGCTGTGACGCTCTCAACGTAAACAAACCGATGATAACACAACCTGGGATTAGCTTGTTTATCGTGTTATAGTCAGTTGGGGCGGAGCTTCAGATGTATGATCCTGGTCTAATGTCACATCTAGTTCCTACTATAATCCTGTACATAAGTCTGTTTGTAGTTTTCCTCCTGATCGTTAAATCAGAGAAAAACTACAAGTGCACTAGATGGCGGGGCTGGATCATAAGCCTGAAGATCACCGAGTTAGCTTTATGAAATCATTTACCAAAATACCTACGTTTAATTTTGGATTTTTAGAATCTTTTGGATTTCCAGGTTCTGGATTGGCTTTGGGATTCATTGGATTTTTAGGGTGAGGGTTACCGGGATTGCCCTCGGGATTGGGATTCTTGGCTTCCAATGAATCTTTTGGATTACTGTCCTTCCTCGGCTGTTGAGGAAAACATGATAATGGTTTATCATCGGCTTTAAGATCTTAATCTACGACTCAAACAACTGACCTTGAACTGAAAGATATTAAACTAATCCAAGTTCTAAATCAGCAACAGCTAAAGAGGTTACTACTATCCTGCGACTGCTGAATAACATAGAAATACATCAGCTGGATTACAGAAGCAGTGTATATATTACATATAGCATTAATGAGCTTCCTAGTTGTTCAACTAATACTACTAATAGATGGTTTGATTTATTGTAGAAGACTGAAAACAAACCCTTCTGTTATTTCCATGTCAGAGATCACAACACACAACGTATAAAATTGTATTGTAATATTTCATGAACCTTGCGCCATCTTTTGGGCAAAAGTATGTCATCTTGTGATCCTCTACGATTTCTGGAAGTGTATCTATCACCGTGGGAGGATGATGACTGATCGACGGGTTAGCTGGTTGTTTGGGCTTTAGGTCTATCGATCGTCAAGGGTCAATATTTCAATAAACACCAAGTTATAACAAACGATCGAAATTCTTTTTCGAATCATTAGGGGTGTTCAAGGTAATTACAGGACCAAACATGTTATCACTAGACTTATAGTCCTGAGAGAAGTAAAGCAAAGATTGGGGTATTTTGTTGTGTGGGGAGGATGAAAAAGTAGCGAGCCCGGGAAATAGCGTCTTCCTATTTGCTCTGAGTCGTTTCATGCATTCTATATATCTTTGACTGTGAGCTGCTGATGGCTGTAAAGGTAGAATGATGCACGAGTTCACATTAACTGTGATCAGAGAAGCCTTTAAGAACTAATTAACTAAGAAACTCTCAACCAGGAACATGGACAATGTAACAACACTGGAAACCAACAACAATGTAGAAGCCGAGATGAAGAAGTAAATTTGACACGGCTCTTTTGTAACTCTAGCTCGAACACCCATGTTGGAAGTGTCGCCCAACTATACTTTCAGATCTAATGTCTTTTTCTTATATAAAAAACGAGAGGGTACTTTGTCAGATAAACAGTCAGTACGTCATATTTATCAACAGTCAGGACAAAGTTGATGACAAAGAACATGAAGATGAGCACAATTATGAAGATCAACCTGACCCAGGACCTCGGTTCATATAGGAAAACATCTGTGATCTACACATATTGATGTACTGATGAAAAATGTAGGCCTTGAAACAGAGACTATGTTGGTTTCTCCACTGCCTCACTATCTACGAAATTAACAATGGGCCAAAGAGAGGGCGCTCCTGATCAGTTTATGCTCCAGCAGCACTCAATGGAGGAAACTGACCAGAGACGACCGAAGAAGACACACCAAAATAGGAAAATCAACTCAACAAAAGGACACTAAAGAACATGGAAGCCCTCTTGATACAAGAATTTTCACCTGCCTTAATAAGCAGAGCTCACAACCAAAGAGCAATAGAAAACACAGAACATACCCCAAAACCAACAGATAGACGCCATTTCCCGGGCTTGCTACCTTTTCGTCCTCCCTACACAACATTCCTCCCGACCTATACGTCAAATGACCCAAATTTCTTTCACTAATCATTCAACTACTGTGGTTAAGACATCTCCAGATACACCAGAGGATCAACTGAGACCTTATTGCCTAAAGACAAGACAAGGTTCCTAAAATGTTATAATATAATTATATTTGGTCACCGGTACGAACTTCTAACATATAATCAACTTAGGAGTTTATTTCTCTCTCACAAAAAACTAAAACGAAAAACAAAAAAAACGTACGGAACAAACAAGTGGGACACGTATTAATGTTTAATGGTTTGGTACTTAAAAGTATACCATACAACAGAAATGACTGACGTTTGAGGGGAAAAAATGCAATATTCGAGCTATACGAAGGAAAAAAATAAACAAAATGCGAACATTAGAAGTGTTACTATTCATCAACTCTTCGTCCTGTTCTATGACATTCAGTAAGATCTTGGTGGTCTACTGTGTTAGCCGAAAAAAACTGTAACCAGTATTAATGAATTTCATCGACCATGATTTTTGTTCATCAATAATGCTTACAAGGACATAATGAACCCATGTGTTGGCCTATCAGGAAAGCGTTAGCATCATCGTCCAATGGTGGCTGTGACGCTCTCAACGTAAACAAACCGATGATAACACAACCTGGGATTAGCTTGTTTATCGTGTTATAGTCAGTTGGGGCGGAGCTTCAGATGTATGATCCTGTTCTAATGTCACATCTAGTTCCTACTATAATCCTGTACATAAGTCTGTTTGTAGTTTTCCTCCTGATCGTTAAATCAGAGAAAAATTACAAGTGCACTAGACGGCGGGGCTGGATCATAAGCCTGAAGATCACCGAGTTAGCTTTATGAAATCATTTACCAAAATACCTACGTTTAATTTTGGATTTTTAGAATCTTTTGGATTTCCAGGTTCTGGATTGGCTTTGGGATTCATTGGATTTTTAGGGTGAGGGTTACCGGGATTGCCCTCGGGATTGGGATTCTTGGCTTCCAATGAATCTTTTGGATTACTGTCCTTCCTCGGCTGTTGAGGAAAACATGATAATGGTTTATCATCGGCTTTAAGATCTTAATCTATAACTCAAACAGTTGATCTTAAACTGCACACAATTAAACTGCTCTAAGTAACGAAGTAGCAACAGCTAAAGAGGTTACACGACTATTTTGCAACTGCTGAAAAACATACTATATATCAGCTTGGCTAAGTTGTAAACATATATATATATATATATATATATATATATATATATATATATATATATATATATATATATATATATATATATATATATATATAACGAGAAAATAATGATTGACGTTAGCAAAAAAGAAAAAACAAAAAACAAAGTGTAGTCGGGTTATGTAACCAACCATAAGGACGACCGTAATGTTCAGTCTTTCAAACACAGTCATGCCGGGTGTGGCAGGTGTTAGCTCCTCACGTCGTCCTCCCGTTATATTATGAAAGAATTATACTTATACAGCAGTCTGTTATCTTCGAAAAATCGCCCACACACACACACACACACACACACACACATATATATATATATATATATATATATATATATATATATATATATCATCCCTGGGATAGGGGAAATCTAATACGACCGACGTATTCTCTTCATGACGTAGAAAGCGACTTAGAGGAGCGGGAGACGGTAGGTAAAATTCCCCCTTCCAAAAAAAGAACACAGCAAGGAGCCAAAATATATATATATATATATATATATATATATATATATATATATATATATATATATATATATATATATATATATATAGACATACAGGTACATCATCAGAAATCCGGAAGGTTTTATAAATATAAAAGTTTTGATACCATCCATTATTATGATCATTCTTGTTTTATCTGTGACACTGTTGATGTATGTATTATGACGCAACGGCGTTAGAGAAGGTTACCATAGCAATGTGATGATAGTTACTATAACACACACTCAGTGCGCAGGGTCTAAACATTTCGACCATTCGATGATGTACCTGTATATTATCTATAATGTTATATATTCTCGGGTTAGCGTTCGGAACATACGAAGAAAGACTGCAATCTGTCGCATTCATTCTCTAGTTGTCATGTGTAATGCACCGAAATCACAGCTCTCTATCCACAACAAGGCCCCACAGACCTTTCCATAGTTTAACCTGGCCACTTCACATGACCTGGTTCAGTCTACTGACAACATGTCGACCCCTGTCACTCTACCTCTTGCCCGCATTTCACCCTCCTGCAAGTCCCGATCTCTCAATATCTTTTACACTCGAGCCTTTTACCTCCAATTTGGTCTACCCCCTTCTCCTTGCCCCCTCCACTTTTGATGCATATATCCTCTTTCTCAACCTTTCCTAACTCATTCTTTCCAAACCATTTCAGTACACCCTCTTTAGCTCTCTCAAACACACTCTTTTTATTACCATACGTCCTCATACATTTCATACCAACACATCCACCCTCTTCCACACATCACCTATAATACTCCATGCCTCCCATCCATATATCATCGAGACCACTATACCTTCAAACATAACCATTTTTTGCCCCTCCAGATAACGATCTCTCTTTCCAAATATATATATATATATATATATATATATATATATATATATATATATATATATATATATATATATATATATATATATATATATCAGAGCGAATATTAATCATTAAGAAAATGAACATGGTTTTAGTTCTGTATAAAAGAATAATTACAATTCCAAGGTTAATATCTATGAGTTTCTCTTGTGCCCTATCATGTGAGAATCACAGAGGTGTGGTGGTCTACTGTGTTAGCCGAGAAAATCGCACCAAATATTAATGAATTTCACTCTTCGGACATGATTTTGTTATTACCAATACTAGCACATGATTAACCCATGTGTTGGCCTATCAGGAAAGCGTTAGCATCATCGTCCAATGGTGGCTGTGACGCTCTCAACGTAAACAAACCGATGATAACACAACCTGGGATTAGCTTGTTTATCGTGTTATGTACAGTTGGTGCGGCGCTTCAGAAATATGATCCTTTTCTAGTATTTCACATGTAACTGTATTGCACTCGTGATATGCCGGGTTTCCCATAGTTTTCCTCAGTTGTATCCGGAAGAAAACTATGAGAACTTTAGGAGGCCACGGTGGATCATAAGGCTGAGGGTCACCGGGTTAGAACCATGAAGGAGGTGTAGCTACAGAGGTACCTACGTTTACGTCCCGTTTTGGATTTTTAGAATCTTTTGGATTTTCAGGTTCTGGATTAGCTTTGGGATTCTTCGGATTTTTAGGGTGAGGGTTACCGGGATTGCCCTCGGGATTGGGATTCTTGGCTTCCAATGAATCTTTCCTCGTCTGTTGAGGAAAACAAGATGACGGTGGTTTATCATCTATTGTACGATCTTAAATATGCTATGACTGAAATAGCTGAGTTTACACTGAAAGATATTAAATCATTCCAAGAGAACTGCTCTATGTCTTGAAGCAGCATGAGCTAAGGTGGTTACTACTATCTTGCGACTGCTGAATGATATATAGTCAAGAGAGTTAAAAACTGGGGGTTAACCGTTAATGGTTAGATTAACGTCACACAGGTACTGGTTAGATACGATACAACCCAAAAGTCGGACGCCATCAATGATACATATTTGGAAAGAAGACAGAAGAAACGTCATTGTAATGGCATCTTTGTCAGAGCTAAGGCTGTAGTGTAAACACTGAGACATATGACAAGTTATCATAATAGCTTTCGAAAGTCATCCTGGGGACTGTATTAGACGCCCGTACCTACCGCTGACGAGGGCAATCAACTACAGCCTCAAACATAAACAAGATGCTTGATGTTACCTACATCAACTCTCACCATCGTTCAACCGAGACTCTCACCCCTGGCTGGGCGGGGTTACCATAATCAGCAAGCGACTGAACCAAGTGTTTCACGATTGTCATGAAACTGTAAAATGAAGATGTACTCTTTATAATGATCACCTGAAGCATCAGGTGAACGAAGGGGTGAGTGCCGGTATGTGTACACTTATAATACCTAATGTCTTAGACGTACACTCATGGACAACAATGACAGGTGTTACGCTAGATAGCAAGGATGCTTAAAGAGGTGTTAGAAGTAGCGTCACCTGGGAGTGTGTGTTGGGTAAATGACTTCACATAGGAAGGTCTTGCAGCTCGCGTGGGTACCAGGGAGGTGGGGAAACATGTATGAGGGAGGAGGGTAGAGAGGTAGCCACTACGAAAAATCTACGCGCGGGTAACGTTCTTTGGTGCACCTATGAACATCGTACTGCTAACCCCTGCATGTATTCCTGGTCATTTATAGTCACCTGCTTGACGCCACACACTTGCGCGAAGTCATTATATACAAAAAAAAGTACAAAAATGGAAAATAAGATTAATCCAATGACAAAAACCTCGAAGCAACGTACAAAAAAAAATAAATAAATATCATATTGCATGATCTACTGAAGCTGTGACTCGTAAGGTTTGCTACCGATAACAGCACAGGTGACACCAGCCTCGCCTTACCCGTAGATTCATCATGTCTAATCCTCCTGCCCAACTCTCCTCCTCCTCCTCCTCCTCCTCAGAGTACTCGGAGGACATCCCTTGCTCGTCAGCAGGGTGGGATGTGGAGGGGTAGGTGCAGGTAAGGTGCTGTAGAGGTGGAGACATTCAAGTCAGTTGGTTGCTCCACACAATACTTCAGGTATAACTTTACTCCGTTATCTTGGTATTACACCGAGCACCAACCCTCGCCCACAACTCCCTCCATACGACGTCCCACGTCTCCCAAATCCACTGATTTCAATGATCGAGGTGACAAACTGAAGGGTTTTAGCTTCACCACACTTCGTACTAGTGGTCAACTTCTGTATTTACAAACATGAAACATAAACAAGGAATTCCCTGGAACGTAATCAATAAGGAATTCCCTAGAATGTAATCAATAAGGAATCCCCTTGAATGTAATCAGGAAGGAATTCCCTGGAATGTAATCAGGAAGGAATTCCCTTGAATGTAATCAGTAATACAAATGAAACTTTCCCATTAAAGATGATGAGACGTGCCGGAGGTGTAGGGAGTGACGCCGGTGCCCGGGATGGTCATTAGCTTTGGGAACCATTAAGATGTGTTGTTTACCAATGGCCACGTGCAATTTAAGGGTTGTTTAAAGAGAGAATTAAGGTATTGTCATGTGTCAGACATTACTGCTGGAAGAGGATCTCATTACAAACATGATCACAATTAAAGACAATGCAAGACTGACTATATCGTTGTATGTCAAAAGTACTTCATATTTACAACGAATTCAAAAAGGAAAAAGGAATAACATGATCAACAAGTCACCACAACTTGACACAACACTAACACGATAGTAACACACGGAAGAAGACACGTCTACCACTTGGGTTACACAGGTTTAGGGAAAGTTTAAGGAGAAATTTATATACGTCTTATTTCCCACGACAGCTGTAGCGAGGTGTACCTTCTGGGTGTCTTTACTCTGTGGCGGCGACTCATCTGTTGGCCCGGCAGTGGCTGGCTGGGCTGGTGGCTCAGACATGACTGCCTGTGTGCCAGTGTGAGTGTGTGGTCGCTCACTACAGGAGGCGGCGAGTCCGCCCGGGGGTGTGGGTGATGGGGTGTCTGTTCTGGTGCTGTTGACAAGATTGGTGTGGTGGTGGTGGTGTGGTGGTGGTGGTGGTGGGGAGTGAGACTTATTAACATGAAAAGAAGGGGAGAGAGGGGGAGGGGGCTGTTACTGTTCATGATAATGGGGAACTCGAGATACTTTTAGACAGTAAATGCGGTCACGGACGGTTACAATGATAAAAAAAAGAAAAAGAAAAAGAAAATGGGAGTAGTTTTCAGTGGTAACAAAAGATTCACTGAAGATGGGAAGATTCCGATTTCGCCGACGGCCCTGGCGACCACCGAACACAAACATCAAGGTTCACGTGTTGACTTACGAGGGAATGTGGTACACGAACATTCCTTGTAAATACCCAAGGAAATAACTGTACTGAAAGGACTGTTGTGTACGGGGATCTGAACCGGACTACGGGAGCTTTCCAACCATCAACCTGACGCGTATTTCGTTATAAAATGTAGTAAACCTGACCTGTCTCAGGACATCAGTCAATCACACAGCCCATGGAAGCAGGGCCGTTACGTAACACTCACTGAACCAATCAGCGCACGGCTTACACAACGTGTTGTATCGCTCACCCTGAAGATGTTAACAAAAGTGAACAAGTGGAATGGTCGTGTGGTGCTGTTGTGGTGTGGGTAGGAACAGCTTGGTGGGACACCGTATGTGACTCATCTTAGTTCATGATAGTATTATCCCAGTCATGTTTACCATGTTAAAACTAATGTGGCAGTTTCATCTCTAAAACTAGTCATTCTGGAACTATCCTAGAATATTAATCTACCATTAGCACTATATTCTGATAAAACTGCCACCACGAATATCGCTTCAGAATTTCCAAGTAAAGATATTCAGAAATAAAGAAGAAATAGTTTGATATCAACTCTGATCTTCGGTCTCGCGGTCAACAAATGCACAACGTTTCTGAAGGATAATCTCGATCCTTATCAGAAGTCCTTCTGAAGCGATAGCGGGTCAGTAGTGTTACAAACTCCCTCCTACACAAGGGTTGGGGTGATATAGCATGGACTGATAATGCTTATATAAGGAGGAGTCGCGAGGGTTCCAAGCACCACTGCCGCCTGTACGGGAGACGCCAGCGGATGCTTGGTCCTCCACACTCTCCTACATACTGCAGACTGGTAGGTAGGTGGGCATCATACCCAGTCATAAGCCAAGCGGGCCGCGAGCTTCGTGGTCTCAGTTGCCGGTTATATACATGTCCAGCGATCCAGAGGAACACCGCAGGATAACGTGGCCATCTGAACTAAGATGTCAAATTTCAGCGAGATGAGTCGATCAAATGATGATATTACCAAGGACAATGCAAGAACTTAGTGTAATCATGTTACAGACTGAGTTTATGAGCATAACATTCTCCGGAGGTCAGACGAGGCGACGGAAAATTAGAAATATGTGAAGATTTTACAGTAAGTGTGACAACGAACGGCACGCAGCGCTGTGACAGTCTGTGTTCTATAAATTCTGCGTTACAGTGAGAAGCGATCCTTCATAATCTGTACATATGATGAACACATCGTCAGCGACATACTCTGCGTCTCTCCTGGTCTACGCTTAGCAGCAATGGTTTTCAGTCGGTCGCAAGAGTCCGTGTCATGCTCCAGGTTCGCCTACAGCCACACAAGCTTGCTGCAACTTGTCAGATCTGTACGTACGTCCAGCTAAATCAGCTTGCATGTCGTAGCAACTCTACGACTTGCACGTCATAGCAAGTCTACGTCTAACTACACCAGCCCGTGTAGAGCCAGCATCTAGCTACAATGGTCTGTGTTAAACTGTAACTGGCCACGTTATCTTGCGTCTGACCACGATCTTCTGCTTTCCAGTGAGGCTTCACCAAGCACACGGCCGCACTCAGCCTGGTTACCAGTCCTCAGCCATATACACTTCCCCCTTCTATAAAAGACCTTTGACCCAGTAGTACTGCGAGCGTGGTCCGCGTGCTGCCTACCTTTTCCTCAGCCTCCACCTATATGGGGGAAAAGATTTGTGAATGGAATTAATGGATGTCGAATGATGCATACTCGACCCGTAAACTTAACTCTCTCACACACTCATATAAGCTTAAATCCTGATAGCCTATCCTGGTTGTGGGTTAAATCCTATTTCCTAAGGCTGAACTACACTGTAAAGATGAAGAAAAAACGTTTAGATATCCTTTCATCGTTGAAGGGATATGGTTTAATGGAAACTAAATGGCTTTTTATGATAAACAATGAGCATATATATATATATATATATATATATATATATATATATATATATATATATATATATATATATATTTAGAAATACATTTTATATAATGAGAAAACTAAAAATATTAAGAGTAACTAGGATGAGGTTCCCTTTAGATTAGATTATATACAACGAACCATATGCTCTAGCCTTTATAAGATGACATGATGCACATGCAGTGGAGCCTTGTGTTACTGGTATCAGTCCAAACAGTACTCAAGTGTTACAACCAGATCAAAAGTTTTCAGTAACAAGATAAAGCTACCGGCCATGGGACACCAGAGATCTACAGCAAGAATAAAGACGATTTTCCCCTTGATATTCTGGGGAAAAGTGGTCTTATGGATGCAAAGGGAAAAGTGGTCTTATGGATGCAATATATATGTCCCGGAGGTCGCTTGTAAAAGTCAGTGTTGTAAAAAGCAGTTGTGAGCTTTATGTAAGTTGCTGCCACTGTAAAATGTTACGAGAGAAAAAAAAGATGACAAAAAAAATCACAGAATTCGTACTGGCTTTGAGACCTCTGAAGCCATGACACTGAGAAGTGTGGACAGTGACCAGTCACAAGAGAAGACCGAGTTCCCAGTATTCCTTTGATGACCTTGTGTTTATAAGATGCTACTGAAACAAGTGATACGTTTTCATAAGAACGTAAGACTACGTAGTTATCGCAAGATGTCCTGCAACATCATGGCTGCGTTGTGAACCAAAAGACCAGTACGGCGAAACAAACACAAGGAAGCAATGCAAGACAAGCAACTCACAGTGGATGACGAGACCATCTCAAGTGGGGGCTGTACACCTTCTGTTTTCTATGTGGCAGGAAGGGAATTTCTACACAACTTTCTTATGACTATGATGGAAGGGGCGTGTGGGACGGAAGGTGTGTACGGCTAGTCGCTTGTAACTGTTTACAGGGGAAGGAGGTGCTCTAAAGGGGGGGTTGTATCTTAAGACTCGACTGCTCTGAAGTATACCACGCTGAATGCTGCACAACGCCAAACTAGAGAGCAATGTCTAAGTGGGCTGGAATGGTTTATTTTACCCTGCTAAGAGCCACAGTAAGTCACCTTAGTATACCTTGGAACTAGAACGATTGAACATGATCAGAAATCAGCGGCAAGTTACCGACCTGCTTTAAAATAGTTACTAAACCGACAAGTTACAGTTCTAGATCTCTCATCCCTTAACCTCGACTGGCATTTTGGGGTCTGGCTGTTGAACTGTCGCGTCATCCAGAGAAATAATATTAATGCGTTAGTTCGTGAGTAATGGGCGCCAAGAGCGGCTGGATTAGCTGCCTGTCTGGCTAACGAGCAGCAGACGCCACTAACACCAGTGGCTCCAGACACAACAAGAGGGCGGAACATAGTACATGTCTGCCGGAGCGAACATATGTATTTGCCGAGCGATGAGGTCTACGTGTGATTCAATAATTACAGATTTAGATATAATAGAATGGACCGAGGACCACTTGACCACCTTCATGAAAAATGTATGACACAATAGATTCAATGAATATCAAGCAAATACACAGTCTCGCTCCCTCAGCTAGATATCAAACAGGCCCAGATGGCATAGGAAATAGATTAGCAATCTTGCACAGAAACGGAAAATTGACAAATCATGTGAAGAGAACTCACATATATCTTCAGATAACAGAGCCATTGTATCTGTAACTTATCCGCTTTATTGATTTAGTTTGTTAGTGTACTTAGGTGATCACTTTACATAATTACAGTTGACTGAGAAAAAGTAGTTTAAACTGTTCTGCGTAATTCATTTAAGATTCTTTTATTCTATTATAGTTGTTTTAATAGCGTGGAATTAACGCATGAATTCAAACAAATGAAAATTCATGTCAGAATGAAACTTCATAATTTGAATTAAGCTCCTGGTTTAGGAGAATTTATCTTAAAGATTTAGTCAAGTTCTTCATGAACGTTTAAAAAAACTGATCAGTTGAGATAAGTCAGAAATTACGTCTTCATAGCACTTGGCACTGGTTATCAGAATGGTAATTATTGCATCTTGTATCTCTATGTTAGTAGTTCAAGATATTTAAACGCACTGATAAGATACAAGAGCTGTTATCGTCGACATGCTTCGTGCAGGTGAGAATGATGAGCCAAACATGTTAGCCAGACTCACAAACCTTCAGAGGCTCCAACTTAGTTTCTTTAGCTTCCTCTTTTTTCACCTCTAGTTTTTTAGTTTCAAATTTTTTCAACTCCACCTTCTCGCCCTCTTCAACTGCTTCCTCTTTTCGAGCTGCAACCTTTTTGAGTTTTACCTTTTCGCCTTCTTCCACGGCCGTAAGTTCTTTAGATTCTACCTTTTTCAGCTGAACTTTTTGTGCCTCATCGACAACCATTTCTTCTTTAGCTCCGACCTTTTTGAGCTTAACCTTCTGGCCTTCCTGTATGGCCACCTCTTCCTTAGCTTCGACCTTTTTGAGTTGGATTTTCTGCGCTTCATTAACGGCCTCTTCCTCTCTAGCTCCGACCTTTCTGAGCTTAACCTTTTCGCCTTCTTGTACAGCCTGTTGTTCTTTAGCTCCAACCTTCTTCAGCTGAACTTTCTGGGCTTCATCGATGGCCTCTTCCTCTCTAGCTCCAACCTTTTTCAACTTGACCTTCTGGCCCTCCTGTATGGCCACCTCTTCTTTGGCTTCGACCTTTTTCAGCTGAATCTTTTGGGCCTCATTAACCATCTCCTCTTCCTTTGCTCCAACCTTTTTGAGCTTGACTTTCTGGCCTTCCTGTATGGCCACCTCTTCCTTAGCTTCGACCTTCTTTAGCTGAACTTTTTGAGCTTCGTCAACGACCATCTCTTCTTTAGCTCCGACCTTTTTCAGCTTAACCTTCTGGCCTTCTAGTGTGGCCACTTCTTCTTTAGCTTCAACCTTTTTCAGCTTAATCTTTCCAAAATCTTCTTTTACTTCTTCTTCTTTGGCTTGAAGTTTCTTAAGTTTAACTTTCTTAATCTCGTCTGTCTCCTCCATCTTAATTTCCTTCTTTTTGAGTTTCTTTTTCTCAACCTGTTCCTCCTGCATCTTCCCCTCTTCTTCCACCTTGGCTGCCTCCTTTAGCACAGGAGACGAACACAACAGTAAGCATGAGTACCTCAGAGCAAGTGTACACACTAACCACGTGTAAACCCCCACAACCCTACACACTTACACCGTTCTCTTATGTCCCAGCCTGAACCATATGACGTCACGCAGGAAAACATCACCAAACACATTGCAGAGGAGAGCCCCAAGACCTGACACAAGAAGCGTGACGTCAATGTGTCCAGTACATGCATACAAGAACGGCTCTACTAACGTCACAGAGAAGACGGAAAGCAATGGACGTGAACATTTTTAGCAAAAAGCAACATGCAATAGGCAAAAGACACACATTTAATTGACAGATGAACAATATAAAAAAAAATTGTTTATAATGATGTAAAAAGTTTGTGAATATTTTATATATGTTCAGAATGGATTGAGCGTGCATTAATTTTTCGTTTAGAACATGTATTATATCTTATCATGTAGCTTTCAGCCAGTGTAAAATAAAAGAAAAACTGGTTGTAATAATAAATGTAGATTATAGTGTCAAAATATATCAACAAATATATTTGTACTAAACTGATATAAAACACCAAATTTATATCAAATTGATTCAAAAACAAACAAAACTACTGATTCTGAGACAAGTGACAAACAATGCAGCAAACTTAAAATAAAATGTACCTGTTGCTCCATCTTCTCCTCCTTGACCTCCTCCTTCTGTGGGGCAAGAAAGAGGCACAAGACACTGTTAGAAACCGTCCATCACCCTTCACTACCTGCCCACCACAAACTACAACAGTTAGTCTACATAGTTTGCTCCTACGAGAGAGAGAGGAAGAGACTCAAAGAGATACAACTCGTACATACGGCCAAGTCTACAATAAAGATGGGAAAATAAAAAAATAAAGCATTTCTCATAAGAACTTAAACCTGTGCTGGAAAAGAAAGATAAAATTTAGACATGGTTTATATGACAGTAAAATGGGGTTGTTCAGTAGTATTTTATGTTGCGAAGGCAACTTGGCTATGGTGCTATTTATTGTCGTTTGTTTTTATATTTCATTTCACTTTAGAGTTCGTTGATTTTATCCTCTTGTTGTTTTATTTGTTAGCTGGCATGACGCAGCGAACCAAGGACAAGAGCAAGAGGAAACGACTGCCAGACCACACGATGGACGAGGAGTGGACACTCCAGCTCTAGAGGCCTTTTTAGGTTCACTCACTGTGAGCAAAATTTCCAAAACAAATGGCGAGATGGAGTTAAATATAAAAATGTATGCTCCTCTCACAAAATCTCTCAAAAAATGTGGTAAAAACTACAAAAAAATTCTCAAAAATAATAAAAAAGGCTAAAAAGTCCTCTGAGCGAGACATCCCTCCATCTGGGAACGGTATTGCCTACCGGAGCTTCTTCCTGGCCATCTGGTGGACCAAAGAGTTCCAGTACGTAGCGCTCCATGGGCGTCATACCCTCTTGGGTCTTTTTTGAATTCGGAGTTTCCTCATTTTCAGATCGAGGAGCAAGTGACGGAGGGGGTGTCGGTGGCTCCTCCTCTTCGTCTGTTTCTTTGATGACTGAAGTTAAAACTTCGTGTTTTCCAAGTGGGCGAGGCGGTGATTTTATCTTCTCCTTCGGTTTAATGGTCAGTGACAAGTCTTCTTCACTTACCTCAGGTTCTCTCTTCTTCTGCGTCTTCAGAGTCGCATCCTCCTCGACAGACGATTTCTTTTTCTTAGGCTCTTCTTTAATTGTGAATGCGGCAGACTGCTCCTCCTCCTTCTCCTCCTCCGGTTCATCCTGTGGTGAAACTTCTTTTGACGCTGGTTCTGGCTCCTCCGCTCTCGCTACATCGAAGGATTTCTTCCGCGGTTGAGGTTTATAATGTAACTCGACTGGCTTTTTCTTTTTAGCACCAATGAACTCTGACAAAAGAGACGACATTAAGTCTTCGCCATCGTCTGACTCAGACTCAGACTCTCTAGTGTAAACAGGTTCCTGTTGAAGCGAGTCCTTCCGTAGAACAGGTTTCTGTGGTACATACTCAGGTTCATCGTTCCAGATGGAATCAACCTTGTCGTACTTTTCTTCCTTCTTCTTCGTCCCTTTGCCTTCTTCTTGCCTTTTGGTCTTCTCCTGCACTTCCTTTGTGGTTTTAACTTTTTCCTCTTCCTTCTTTATCTTAGATTTTGGTTCTTCTTCCTTTTTCTCTACTACTATTTCCTTCTTTTCCTCGACTGTAGAGGTTTTCTTCTTGGACTCTTCGGCTTTCTTCTTTGTTTCCTCTGGCTTCTTCTGAGGTTCCTCTGGTTTCTTCTTGGCTTCATCTACTTTCTTTTTTGGTTCTTCAGGTTTCTTCTGAGGTTCCTCCTGCTTCTTATTTGGTTCCTCGGGTTTCTTTTGAGGTTCCTCTTGCTTCTTTTTTGGTTCCTCGGGTTTCTTTTGAGGTTCCTCTTGCTTCTTTTTTGGTTCTTCGGGTTTCTTTTGAGGTTCCTCTTGCTTCTTTTTTGGTTCCTCAGGTTTCTTTTGAGGTTCCTCTTTTGTTTTTGGTTCTTCGGGTTTCTTCTTTTGTTCCTCGGGTGCTTTCTTAGGTTCTTCTGGTTTCTTTGAAGGTTCTCCTTCCTTCTTTTTGTCCTCTGGTTTCTTCTTAATTTCCTCTTTTTTCTTGGTTTCCTCTACAGTTTCCTCTACCTTTGAGGTTTTCTTTTTTGGTTCTTCTGGTTTCTTCTTCGCCGCTTCCTTCTTTTCCTCAACCGTTTCCATAACTTTCTCTTCTTTAGTTATCTTCTGCTTCTTCTTTGGTTCTTCCTTCTCCTCTACAATCTCAACTATTTCTTCTTCCATTCGGATTTTGGAGTCTTTCCTCTTGGACTCCTTCCTTTCTTCCTTTTGCTCAGTCTTTGTCTCTTTCTTTGTAATTATCTCCTCTTCCTCTGTTTCTGAGATCAAAGTCTCGGTTTCAGAGACTATTTCCTCTTCCTCCTCTATGTGCTATATGAAAGAGGGGAGGGAAAACCTGGATGAATCACTACAAAATGGCACCTTACTACATCCTAAACCTTTGTCTGCGTATGTGTCTCCTTCCCAAGCCAAGAACTCTCGGTGAATAAGTGGTCAGACCCCAAGGGTCATTTTGGTATCCAACATTTCAAAAAAATAATCGTATGAAATTTAAAGTGAAGGTGGATTTAGTAATTATCAGAACTAACCCACTTATGAATTGGTCTGCCTTACTTTACAACGTGAGAACTCTGGCCATGAGTACAAGACACACTGTGAGGAGCTGAACACGCTGTGTTCAGCTCTCAACTAACTATATATTGTGGGGAAAGGGGGAGTTGTGGGGAGGGAAGGGGGAGCATGCAGATCATCAAGTATAAAATACTGAAGGACATAATTACTCTCTACAAGTGCAATCTATATAACATTTACTTAACAGGGAATAAACACTGCTACTGCAGGAAATCACAAAAGATTTTAACATTCTGAAGGATTCACTAGATGCTATGAAAGGGGTAACAGATATACACAGATAGCTACATCTTCAGATGTTATGACTGGGAAGAACTGACAAAAGTCACAAAATCGAACAGGGTCGTTATGAATATGTGAAAGTATCAAAATCTATAACAAAACACAGGCAATAGTATAACATCCTAACACAAGAATATGCTGATCAAAAGTGAGATGCTGACAGCACCAGAATAACTGCAGCATGAAGTGCTGACAGGCCATACTGTAACATGCTATTACAGAATCATACAAAATACAACAAGTGAAGCAGATGCTATGGCCTGAAAAGTTACATCAGAAAGGGTATCAGATGCTTGTACAGAAATATATCGATGACATGTTACCAGATGCTGTGATAATGTCTGACAACTGGAAATTACGCTGACAGAGACAGTTTGACTATGACGGACTAACAGGGGCTATGACACGACTATACACAACACATTGTCAATACACAGAACCTTTGAACGAAATGTGAGGGTAACATGAAGAAACTTTACCAAACGTAGACACCCCAAGTCCTTACCTGAAATGGAAAAAGTAAGATCAGTTAGAAAATGAAAGCTATATGTAAAATGTACATGACATACTAAACAAATATATATATATATATATATATATATATATATATATATATATATATATATATATATATATATATTTACGATTTTTTAAAACATTAACTCATAAATGCCATTCCTAAACTGTCAAATGTATATGGTAACATGAATAATTCTTTCAGATGTATATTGTAACATTAATGAGAACTGTTAGATAAATATGGTAATAATTGTAATACGTGAAATGTATATAGTAACACTGATAATAACAGTAATGTTTACGGTAATACTGACAGTAAATGGCAGATGTTTAGGGAACATTAATGATAACTGTCAGATCAGATCAATGTAGTAACATGAATGGTAACAGTCAGATGTATATGGTGACATGAATAATAAGTCAGTTGTATATGGCAGTACTGATAATGATTGTCAGATGTATATGGTGATATTGAAATAACTGTCAGGTGTATATGATGATATGAATAATAAGTCACACGTATATGGTGATATGAATAATAACTGTCAGATGTATATGGTGATATGAATAATAACTGTCAGATGTATACAGAAGTATTAATAAGACTGTGTGAGTACGAGCAGAGAAATGTTATTCAGATTGTAAGGTGCACTGTTTGCGATAGTAACTAATCTGAGAGAATGAAAGGTGTAAGTATAACAGTTCTTGCCAAGATGTTTGTGAGGTGGCCATAATAAGCAAGAGGAGAAAAATCGCTGGCAGAAGCCCGTCTTCATGGCGACGTTAGTGTCTACCTTCCTTTTCGTATTAAATGGCAAATAATAAAGAAAATAAAGTGAAGGCACGCTGGCGATGAAAAGGCTGAGAAAAAATAAATGAATAAAGTTGCGTCGAGGTTTGGTGAAGTTGGCCCAGGCGACAGAAGCACAGTTACTTGAGCCAGAGCTCAGCTAGCAGCGCAGCGCAGCAGGAAATCATTATCACTTGTCCATCTTGGTCTGGCTGTCCTCATGCCCACCTTCTTTGGCGCCTTGACCGTCTTCTTTACTCGACGACGTTCGTCCACCTCCCTGTCTTCTCCTTCAGTCATGGTGTCTTCGTCCATCGTACTCTGCGGCGTTTCTGCCTTAGTCGTTTTCTTCAAGGTGGTTTTCTTCACCTTCTTCTCTCTTACTTCTTCTCCTTCACTTTCAGTCACCTCAGATTCGCTCTTTGGCGGGGGTCTCCGGCGCGGCTTTGGCGCCTCTTCCTTCTCGGACTCTTCGGGTCCTTCACTCTCGCTCAGGTCTGAGGGCTTGGGCTTGGCCGCAGGTTTCTTGGTCTTGGGCTGTTCATCTTTCTTCTTTGGTTCTTCAGCTGCTGAGTCTTCACCAGTCTCGGAAAGCTCCTCTTTCTTGGTGGTCTTGAGTTCCTCTTTCTTCTTCTTCTCCGGCTCCTCTTTTGGCTTTGGTTTCTCTTTTTTCTCCTCTGGCTTCTTCTTTTCTTCTTCTTTCTTGTCCGGTTTCTTCTGTTTCTCTTCAGGTTTTTCTTCCTTTTTCTTCTGTTCTTCCTTCTTTTTCTCTTCTACTTCCTTTTTCTTTTGTTCTTCCTTTTTCTTCTCTTCCTCCTTCTTCTTTGGTTCCTCCTTCTTCTCATCCTTTTTCTTAGGTTCCTCCTTCTTTTCTTCTTCCTTCTTCTTCTTCTTCTTAGTTTCTTCTTCTGAGACTTCTTCCGTCTCTTCCATTGTTACATCAGTTTCTTCAATTTCTTCTTCTTCCTCTTCTTCAACCTTTTTATGAATTTCTTCCTCCTCCTTCACCTCATCTTCCATTACGACCGTCTCATCGCTCTCTACCTCCTCCTCCTCCTCCTCCTCATCTTCTTCCTCTTCCTCTGATGTCTCCTGAACATGTCATTGTATAATGGTAAGTTCAGCATATAAGAGTACTGTTTATGTGGGTATCTGATCTATAAATATATTTGTCTGGGACCAGTGCTTGTATCTGCTTGACCCAGTGCTTGTATATATGCTTGACTGAGAAGGATATAATGGAAGACTGTACATGTAGTAACACTAGGGATCAAATAATGTTTCAATCATGCTTAAAATTTAGGGTATAACCAGAGCTAGGGGGGAAAAACCGTTCCGTATTGTACTACCAGAAATAGTTTTGCAAAATTCTGAAATCATTTGAAGGAAAATAGAAGGTTATACTGTACGTGTTACTTTTACAATTTTGTGGAAGGTTGAGTCGTATATGTTAATTCAATCGTTTATCCATTATATGCAAACATTACCAATTTTCATATTCACTGAATATACTTCCTTTCACTGGAAATGACATGAGTTTAAGATGTGCAAAACTATCTCTGTATGTTCAGTTTAAGTTTGACAGGGTACAATTTAAGTCTGACCAAAGACCTGGGATATCCACAACATAAAGGAAGTCAAGTGGGACCTTGACTGAGGACTTAACACATAACAGAAACTGATGCTACACTCCTCCCTCGCCTTATCCCTAGTAAATTCTTTTCCAAACTAGAGGTAACGAGAGATGACCAAATCTTCTGGCACTCTCTCTAGTACACACTAACACTGGGAGGGAACAAGTGAGTAAAAGTTTACTTTCATATAAATCAGGATTTTGAGTTAACAGTGCGTACACATATACTTATATTGGTGAACAAGTACTCAAGTACCAGTGCACACGTACTAAAGTATTGATCTATATACGAAGTATCAGCGTACACGCACGCAAATACTGGCATATACGTACTCAAGCGTATATGTACTCCAATATCATGTATGCGTAATCATGTACCAGTGTACAAGTATCCAAATACCAGGGTATACATACTCAAGTATCTGTGCACAAGTATTCAAGTACGAGTGCACACATACTAAAGTACCAGTGTAATATTGTACTCAGGTACCCATACACACGTGTTCAAGTACCAGTGTAAACGCACACTGTCTGTGTATAAGGGGGAGCAGGGAGGAGACGGGAGTGGTGAGTCTTTAGCACTGTGCAAGGAAATCTTTAGTTTCTGTTATCATTATTTCTTAAACTAACAGATTAGGGCAGTTCGTGCAGGCCAGTGAAGTAGGATCAGACAGAGCAGACTGAAATTCCCACTGGCTTAGCCTGAGAAACATAAGGGAGGAGGTAGAGGAGTTAGACCAAAAACCGGATATTTCCGTGGCCTCTGGTCAGAATGAAACAATCAATGGACATTCCAAGACCTAGTGGGGTGGGATCACACCATTATGAACAATGAATCTGGGGAAAGCAGTTCAAGAATTACAACTGCAAATGACAGACAAGTTACTTGGTACACAGAACATACCTTCTTCTCCTCTTCTTCCTGTTCAGCCGACGTGGAAAAAAAGGAGAGAGAGAAAAAATATATCAGTCACCTGAGTAGTTCGGTTTCTGACCGTGTTCTTTTACAGTAAAATCTTCATCTGTCTTTTAACAATCAAACCTAATCAAACTTTCAGACATGAATGAAGTAAATATTTCATTATACATATTATCAAATAAATCTCAAGAACACTTTCCATATTTACACAAAGCAGTAATTATCTATATAATTACTCTGTCTTTAATGTAAGGGTGTATGTGTGTGTGTGTGTGTGTGTGTGTGTGTGTGTGTGTCATCAAGTCACTCTCCTAGTTTCTCCCTACACAATGTGTGTCCTCCTGCATGGCTCAGTACTGACCTCCAACATGTTTTCCGTGAGCTGAACAATCTGGGAGGTCGTCTCACCCTTCTCATTCTTGGCCACAAGCTTGTAGCTGCCACAGTCCATCCTGTCCGCCTTCAGCACCTCCATCTGCACCAGGAACTTGCCCTCTCCTTGCTGTGGAAGCATTCGCCAAGGTTAGTACACTATGGGTCATGATGGAATTATGTTTCAGAAGAATTATGAGATTCAAAGTGGGTAAACAATAAACAGATGCAATACTATGGGTTCCTTCTCTTTTTCAAAACCTGACTTTCCTTCAGTCTTTATCTGGGTATCGCTTCAGAATCAACACTCCTCACTTCAACAGCGTCTCTATTCTGCTTGTTACATGAGCTGTGTTTTCGAATGTAATTGAGTCAAGTGTTGCTCACCTCGTTGATCATGACACAGTGGCGGGAGTCGAGTCGGACTTTGGCGTTGTCCTTCATCCAGTTGCAGGCCGGTTTGGAGGTCGATATGACAATACATTCGATCATAACTCTCCTGTTGATCACCGACACCACTTTGGGCGGCTTCTTAATCGTCGGCGCCACTGCACATCATAAAGATACACATCACTGTTTGCACGAAGACAAATGGGTTCACGTCTTACATGTAAAACAAGCCTTCAAAGTGTAGTTCATGAGGGTGATATGAAGATCATGAACATAAAAAGAAACATTCTGAAGACATAAGAGCAAGATCTTAACATTCATAAAATTCACAAATGTTCAAGACTCAATACGACAGAGTCTAACCCAAGATAATGAAAATATTAAGCTAGAATTTACAGTGTAACACAGTGGGTTAAAGCGATCAGATTATGGGTCTAAATATTAACTGACTTTTGAATAGGTAATGATTCCAAAAAAATGACTTTTCAAGTTTACACCACAAAAACTCTGAACAGTAGAATAAAGGAAATAAAATAAAGATTGGATAAAACCTTTTATCCCAGCGAACACATCACCTGGCGAACTAGTCACGTCCTCGATGGACCTACAAACTGAGTGACGTAACACTGGTGCTCACCTTCGATGTTGAGGTTCAGGTTGGCGTTCAACTCTCCGAACTCATTCTTGATGTTGCACTTGTACACACCGCCGTCGGTAGGTTGTGGTTTCTGTAATAACAATGTGATGTCAGCACAGTCACATTCAGGCGGGAGGGCCATCTCCAGCCACTTTGTGTACCCCAAGAGCCAAGACCACGTCGGTAGGTATTCCAGAGGGGAGGAAGATGGGCCAAAAATGTCTTTTGTTGTTTTCTTGTAGATTGGTTACTGGTATATGGAGCTTTGAAAACTTGAATATGGTGGAGTGAACTGTATGGTTCATGACTTTTAAGATTTCTAATAAAGAGTATATCTGGGATATTCTAATATCATACTTTTGATTTGTGACTACAGCACAAAGTATTAATCGGGGGGAAAATATAGTATCAGTTGTTTGAGTTAATGTAGGTTAGCGAAATATAGTTCTAGACTATAGTATGGTTGAATGTGAGACAGTATGATCTATGTGATGCGTGAACTGCAGTAACTCTATATTCGTAGCAGTGTTTTAGTTGGCTATGCTAGACCAGTAGTCCAGGAGGTCAGTCAGGCTGAGCTCGGAAAAGGTCAAGTTCTTGCGACGCAATGTTGCAAGAGACATGACTCAAGTAGTGTGAAAAGCTTCGTTATCTGTCCAGCTACTCAAGAATTTCGTTTTCCGAGCACACCTTGTGTTGTGGCATTAGTGTTGCGTGAGTATACTGTCGCTGAAATAAAAGAAATCATTATGAAATCATAAGTTAATTATATAAAAAAGCGCTACTAGAGAAGCGGGTGAGGGTGAAGGCAGCACACAGAGGCCAAGAAGGCAGCCAAGGTAACAGAGATATAGTATAGTGGCTGCAGCACTGAGTGACGGAGGCTCGCTGGGTTACCCGCAACTCCAGACGGATGCGGTACAGGTCGTCCTTCTCCTTTGTGACCGTCGCCGTCACTCTGGAGACGTCGAGTTCCTTGCCATCCTTGGTCCAGCGGGAGGTGGGCTGAGGGTCTGCACGTACCAGGGCTTCCATCAGTACTCGCCCAGCCTTCTCCTCAAACTTGATGGTGGGTTTTTCTATGAACACTGGTGCCTGGCCCGCCGGCTCCTGGTCCGCCTCGATGTTAAGGTTGACATTGGCGGTGGCCTCACCGAACTGGTTCATAGCCACACATTTGTACTTGCCAGCATCAGCACCACACGGATCCTGAGTTAGCAACACCGTCAGCCCAAGGAATCAGCAGGCACAGGAGGAGAGCCGGGAGGGAGAAAGCAGAGGCACAGGGACAAACGCGGAGGGGAGCAATGCAGCAAGACTTCACTAGGGATACAGTCTCATTCAGGAGCATCTTTGGGAAGGGAAATACGAGCGAAGACGTCACACAGAGGGAGACGACCCACGCAGCAGATTGATCTGCCATGAGGGAAAGGGGTCGTCGTGGGGAAGCCAGCCACAGCAGCACAAGAGGGTAGAGAGGTCATGCAGCAACACTACTCTCTGCCCTGGTCTCTGGTCGTACGGGAAAAGATATACAGTCCTGTCGTCTGTTGTACCCTAGCGAACATCCTCAACGTATGTGATCCGTTGGTCAAAAGATACATAACATCACAGGCTTAATCTTCCTTGGTTCCCAACTGCCTTTCCTCCCGATTTTGAGAAATCCATCAAAAGCAAACTGTTTTATGTCTAGAAAGTGACGATACAAATGGAACGATTATTTGTATTTACTTAAACAACTTTACATAACACTTTAAGCTAGAATCAAGTAAAGCCACGGCTCTGCTCTGTGTTATAACGCAACAACTGACAGTGACAATGAAAAAATGGAATAAAATCCAATTTTTTTCACTTCCTGACTTACTTTCCCATTCTATAACCAAAACGATTTTCTATAACCTTGTAAGGTCTTAACATATTCCTAGTTTTACTTCAACTATGACAACAGAAGTGTTCCAGAGAAACAAGACAATGTGAACGGTCTGCTTCACCTAACCACTGGCCTCTACAGTGGCTGGTCTGGAATCTTCACATAAAGCAGATGTTTGCAGTGATATCATCACCATGTTGTAACATGTAACACCCTGGTAACCTTACGATACCTCATAATATTAGTGCGATATACAAATTAGGCAAAAATTTTAATCTCCTCGTTTGGTTCCTCCTTATGTGACTTGCTTTAAGCCATTCATAAATAATTCTATGAATCAGTTTTGAGTTTTCTTTTCCCTCACCAACTTTCCCTCACCAGAAAGTCTATCCTGGAGGATAAGGCAAGACAACAGTGATCAAGAGAACAGACGACTGAATATCTTTTCCACCACAGTCTTTAATCCCAGTCAGGTAACCTCCCAACTTGGGACTCAAGCAGTGACAAAGTACCTGGTGGTCAGCCAAGTATGAGGCAACTGATCACGGGCCGAGCCTTGTGGCCTGGATCACCCACCTCACACTCGGGCACAGTTTGCTGGGTCGTTTGTGGATCACTGAGACAGAGGGTGTGGGTACAGGTGGAACAGGAAGTGGGACAATGTGTATCAACCTCCTCTCATTGTTATGTTGTCATTAAGAGTATTTGGAAAGTGGATTCTGAGGTCAGCTGGAGTTTGATCAGGTCATCAGCGTCACTTGACCAGTAGGGAAGGAAGCCTTACATCAACAGTGATGACCTGATGACGTCTGAACTCCACCTGACCGATGATTGACTTTCACAACACCCAACAGTCAGCCAGTTGCTGAATGATATTATACAGTTGTATTAATCTATGAACATCTGTGGATTTAAATGTACAATAAGTATCTTTTATTCATAGTGGGGGTAACTTTTCTTATACAGAGTGGAAATGCTCAGTGACATATGTGTATACATGGCAGCACACAAGACTAAGGATTCATAAGCTAATACTGCCAAGTGTAAATTTGATGGCCCGTGTGTACTTTTCAGTGTCTTAGGTTTTTTTTGTAAAGCAGAGTTGAATCATATCATCTGAGAGAAGAGAACTTGTGAAGCCAGTAATAACATGACTGTATTTCTAGCAGCAGGGCGGGACCAACTCATCTGGGTTCTATTTTCAAGGTTAAAAGTCTGGCTTCCCAGATACTGCCAGTGATAAATGGCCAACACTGAGGAGTTTACTGCTAGCTTCTGATTGGAGCTATGATGAGACAGTTAAGTGGACACTTATGATCACGTTACTGGCAATATCAAGGGAGTCAGACTCTTACTGTCGAGTGTTGGTACTCAGGGGCGGGGGGGATTGACTGGATTGCCAGCCATGCTAATCTCAATATATTTTGATAAAAGGACTTTAACATGCAGCCAAACTAAGCCAAGCTGGAACAGACAAACCGTTTACTTCAGTCATAAGTCTGCATCTTAACGTCATTCTTTGCTTACACAGTCATCCACCAGCCAACCGACCTTGGCATCTACAGGTAAGTCTGGCCAGCCACCGAGGACTCGACTGGCCCTCCAGCTAATGATAACACAAGTTGGTCACTGAGAAACCATACTCGATCATCATTCAGCGAACAGCCAGTTGAGTCATTCAGGGACCGGCCTGGCCATTCAAGGGTCTGCTAGGGTGATCACTCCATAGCATCGTCATGTGGCCGTAGCTCATCTTACCTGATGTGGCAGAGCGTTATCTTACCTTTACTATACATGAATACTCGAACATCTCTGATGTAACTTTGTGTTCCTTGATGACAAGACGCTTGGCGGCCTCTAGCCTCTTGCCATCCTTGAACCACTCCACTGTGGGCTGTGGCTTGGCCTTGCACCTCACCTGTGGGTAACCATTGTTATAATGAGTTCCTGGGTCGCCGTACCTCCTCTCGTGGGTAAGTAAACGTTGGTCAATAAAACCTGGACAGTATGAGTATCTCTAAGGCTATACGGGATGATTTCCATATTCCATCATTCCCTGAACACATGACAGGGATGAACAACATTATTATACATGAAAGTGATCCATGATATAAGGCACTGCATCAGTCATAATGTGTTACTGACTCGTATTACTGTACTAAAGAACCAACCTTCATGGTGATCATGGTACCACTCTCGTTAGGTATGATGGATGGCTTGTCCAGGAAGGTGGGTGCGAAGCCCTCCGGAACGGCTTTACCCTCTGTCATAGGAGATGTGGGAGGTTAGCTGGGGAGTGGAGGGTGTTGCACGTGAACATCTGTCACGTGTGGTTGTGTAACAAGGAACCAGATACCACAATGCAAATTCAAAATGGAATTTTCACCTTTAATTTGTTCCCATATCTCTCTCCTCAGGAAAACCAGATATACCAAAATGGTTCTTCCCTAAATTTCAAGACCACACATATTAAGCTGATTACCTCCGATATACAACTAATCTCTTTTCTACCCAATCAACAGCTGTGCATATCATTGCATTATCAACTACATGACTTCGGAAAGGTGTAACAAAAAACTCAATTCTTATAATGAATAAAGATATATGTTACTTTCCCTTCTTACAGGAGAGCGTAACCTAATTATCCGAGAGGGACAAGGGATGACACTCAACCGCAGACAGACACACAAGAGAGACTCACTCTCGAAATTAAGGGCGATATTGGCGTTGGAGTCGCCGAAGGGGTTGAAGGCGTTGCACCGCCACTGTCCTCCGTCCGACTCCTCTGGTTTCACGATCGTCACCGACACGACATACTGGTCCTTGCCACAGATCTTCTTGTATATGGATATGCGACCCTGTTCCTGCACCATCTGCAGGTACGACATGACACCGGATATTAGCGCTCTCGTTGGGGTAAAAGCTGATGCACTAGATGATTGACTAGCCGAGGTCAGGGCAAGACGTGTATATTATGAAGTTAGTTTTGTACTTTTGTAACACTACAGGATGTACAGGATAGTTCTGAGATATGTTAACGTTAGTGGAGTTGTTGCATCTGGAAATGTTAGGCTTCCTTTCCCTGTGGAAGAGGAGTGAGTGACACAGCGATGATGAGTGGACACACGTCTCCCAAGATGACTTCTCTCAAGGGTCTCACTGGAGAAGTATACTTATGTTTACATTCCCTCCGGTTCATTTCACTCACTCGTTCCGACGACGATATACAGTGTTTATATGTATCAAGGTATACAATGTTCACATGTATCAAGATATACAATGTTCACATGTATCAAGGTATACGATGTTCTCATGTATCAAGATATACTATTCAAACACTGAAATATTGTGGATATTCCGGATTACACTTAAATTTCAATGGAGGGAATTAATAAACTAAAAGTTAAGAACGACAAAAATGCAGTAAAAAAAAGCTGTACAAAAAAAATGAAATACCTACTTTGTCCATTTTGGAAGACAATAAGGTAACTTAAAGAATCACTGTCATGACCTGAGCAGGCCAGGGGAGGCAACTCACCTCAGTCCCCTTGTACCAGGTCACTTCTGGCTCCGGGTTGGCCTCCAGCATGCACTCCATCACCAGCTTCTCACCCTCCTGACGGATCTCAGGCTTCCTGGGGAATCTTGGAGCCTTACCGTCAGGGATCCTGAGGAAAGAAGAACTTGTTCACACTCAACACAGAACACACCGACAGACCTGGCTAATCTGCTGCTGCAGCTTTTGAAGGACAGGCTGGGAGGAATACTACACGTTCAGATAATAAAGTTATACCTTGGTCAAAACACAATTCTTAACATTTATCTGTTTTCGAGTATAATACACAAGATAGTTAACTTCATCAATGGTGATAATAAACATGGCAGAGGGTCAGACTTCAGCAGGGACGAATTATGAATACACACAGAAAGTCAGTGGCTTTCCAGTTTTCCCCCAACTCACTTTGGCTTGTCAGAAGCTGTTTTGCCCTCGAAGTGAAGGTTGATGGTGGCGATGCCTTCGCCCAGCTTGTTGCTTGCAAAGGCCTTGTATTCGCCTTCATCGGCGCTGGAGACCCTGGACAGTTCCATGGTCACAATGTGGTACATCTTCCCGTCCGGTACAATCTTCATCTTATGCCGCGCATCCTCACGAAGCTTCTTTCCCTTGAATTCCCTGCAAGTATGTGATCTGTCAGGTGCTGGACTACTCTCCTCTCACTGGTAGAGTCATACTAGGAGGGACATGAGGTTCATACTGGGTTAGAGAAGGTACAGACATTGAGAAAATATCACAGTGTCGTTTGTCGTTGATATTCAAAGACTTACGTAAGGACACTGAAGATTACAATATAGACCAGACATAAGTCTTGAGGTAAGTAGGTCTAGGCTGCATCAGAGGTCAGATCTATTCGTACAGGTGGTCAGATCAGGCCCAAACCTTTCACATCCCGGGTATGATACGTCAGAATAACTACATCTCGTGGATAGTGACTCTCCATCATGTTAGCCTGGGTCATGTCCACCCACGAACTCCATGAGTAAGTCATTCTAAGCCATGGGAATGTGAGGGTCATTCAAGGTCAGAGCTAGAGTTGATCTAGTCTAAGGTCAAGGTTACTCAGACAGGGTATGAGGTCAAGGTCACTATGATAGAATTTAGCAAGGTCATTCCTACATGGCATAAGGTCAATGTAATCATGATACAAATTACCAGGTCAAGGTCATTCTAAGAGAAAAATCGTTCACTTCCTGGTTACTTACAATATCTATAAGTAAACCAAAGAATTTCAATCCGGGTTCTCCATACAGCATTTATGATTACTTGTACGAGTTCTTTATCATTTCTCTATTGCGAGATCTGGCACTACCCAGTGTGAGGCCAGGCAAGGTGAGCACCTCACACTCCCATAGGTCCACAGCCTCTACAAGCTTTCCTGACGGGACTGGTGGTTGTGGCTCTATACAGACTCATCCTCTCTGACACCTGGGTTGTGGGGCAACAATGTGTTGGTGTCGGAGTTCGCCTGATCCACCCCATACAAATATGAATGGTGTTTGTTATAATAGCAGTAAGGGAGGAGTTCTGAAATAATCTACCTCTGAATTCGTGAAGGCAACATTTCGAGGGATCAAGACTCACCAAGAGATAGTAGGTGTGGGGTTGCCGACACAACGGCAGCTGAAGATGACCGAAGACCCGTCTTCACTCTGCTTGATGGAGGGCCGCTCGGTGAAGGTCGGGCGCAAACCATCCTTGATCTCAGCTTCGTCGGCTGTGAGCATCATAAAGGAACCTGACGACGCGGGCACGGGAGGAGGAGGAGACACACTGTTAGACGGAGCACGAGGGGCGGTACACGGCGTCAGCTGATGATGGTGCGTGACGTGATGGCAGAGGAGAGAGACGGAGGAGGAGATGCGAGAAGAGACGGGAGGATCAGGACAAGAGGTAGGAGGAGGTCGGAAAGATAAGGGAACAAGTGGAGGGAGGAGAAGAAATTCAGATGGGAACTGAGGATGGGGGACAGGGGAATTAAGAAAAACCTGAAGATCAAGATGGATGGAAGGCGATAGATGGGAGAGGCTAGATGGGTAAGTCAGACTCAAGTGTTGGAAACTTGAGATGGTGGACGGTGGGCCAGGTTAGGGAGGGTGGGCGAAGCTTACACTGGTGAAGTCTACAATACTTTACAAGACGTTACTTGAAGTACTGTCGAGAACCAGACTGGAGAATGATAAGATAAGCAAGAACAATACCGAGAGCAGGCTGAAGAGACAGAAAACAAACGATACGGTATAAATGAAGTGACGTGAAGGAGAGTCAGGAGGTGAAGTACAATAAGGAAAGAAAGTTAAGCATAATAACGAAAAGAAGTTTAATACAGGAGGACAATGTCATAATAAAGTTGGCAAAGTACACTGAAAACAATGAAGTATAATAAGGTACAGAGAATAGCTGAGAGAAGAAGAATGGGAAGGAAACAGACGGTGAGGAAGAGGTGGTAGGAGGAGGAGGAGGAGGAGGAGGAGGAGGAGGAGGAGGAGGAGGAGGAGGAGGAGGAGGCTAGAGTAAATGCAGAGAGGACAAGTTATGGACGGGAGGGACAGTCAGGAATATAAAGGAGACGGCGAGAGTCAGGAAGGAATCCACGTGAATGATATGAGACGATCGTGACTGTAGATGTTAAGACCTGTGCTGGTATCAGATGTTATCAAACACCCAGGTAGTGAGGCAGGTGCCGCACACCACACATAGCAAGGCAGATGCCTCACAATCCTATCTGGCAGTGAGGCAGTTGCCTTACCATCAGGTAGTGAGGCAGATGCCTCACAATCCTCTCTGGATTTAGTATATACGCCAACGAAATGCAAAGATGTTATATCAGAGGTGCTACTGGCTGAACACATGGAGTTCAACCAATACACTCCAGTAAATATCCAGCAACTAAAGAGTTTTAGAACTGCTCAGTGCACTAAATCTCCCACAAATTGAAATAGAATGCCCTTCAATGTCTATTTAGAAATGTGAGCCATACAAACACATGACCAACATAGATTTGTATGGATCATCTTTCGCACATATTCACATTATTTTCTTGAGAGAAATGAAGATTGTAAATCATAATATCAGTTTTATAACCCATTAGTTCGCTTTTCTTCGTCGCATGCCAAAATTAACGTCACCAAGCAATAACAGGTAGGCCCTCATCTAATGCTGGTACATAATGGCAACAAACTTAAGAGTGAACATAAATTTTGAGAAAGTAACTAAAACTTTAAGAAAACACAAACGTGATGGAAGATGTGAACTAGACATTATCAGCAAACTTTCCCACAGTAAGAATGTTGTGATCATGTATGGTAGAACTGACTCAGCAGCAGTCACTTTATAATACTGAATAATACATAATACTTATAGGCTTATAATTTGTGAACTATATTGGCATATATACATATACAGATGGTTGGAGGCAGAACAGCTGCGCTACGGCAAATGCTAAACTTAAAAGATATACAACAAATGTAACAAAAACCAAATGAGAGAAATTCTGAAAAGAAGAAAATGAAATGAAAAGTAATCAATCCCTTTAAGTAAAACATATACAATATAAGAAGCAAAATAAAACATAAGGAAAGATAACTGATGATAAGAAAACAAGAAATCATATAATCATAATAAATGATAATAATAATAATGAGAAATCATATAATAACTAATAACAGTGATAATTGTAACTCATCATAAGGACTGTAAGTCTGGTAGTCAGCATCATCTCAGTACACTTGTCTGTCAGCTGTCAGGGTTAGTATGGTGAGGCGGGAGACCTGCAGGATTATAACTTTAACATCATTAACTCGAGAGCCCCACACTGGGAGCTTTATACAGGAAGCCTTTTTATAAGCGTTTCTTTACTGCATCATCCAAGACGAAGGTTAGTCATTAAGAAGCTGAGTCACCCACTGTGTACATTATTCAAGTTTGTTAGACTAGAAAAGAGCACGTAGTTAGCGGTAGTTAGAGAAGAACTTGCAGTATTAGCGTGTTTATGATCACGTATGGAACATAGGGACTAGGGAGACGAAGTCACAACTATCGCATTCATGGCATACACACTCACACCTTGCCTATGACCACTCAACATACACACTCACACCTTACATATGACCACTCAACATACACACTCACACCTCACATATGCCCAATCAACATGACAGTTGAGTACATTCCCCATCTCTTCCCCCCTCCCCATATACACACACACACGCACCTTCCACAATCAGTTCTAACACCCCATCCTCTCTCATCTGTACACAACGCAAGCTTGATAACACGACACTTCACGTTCGCCCGACAAGGACAAGACAGGATCACAACACAGATCACACGGATGAAAGACGAACCTAAACAATCTACGGTACTATTAAGCCAAACTTTGTTCCCTTACGAAAAGTAAAGATAAAACTTATGGCAGTCTGGCTTACGTCAAACAGTTTGATATAAGGCTTCAAAATGCATCACTTTAGGCACACAACAAAGTTGACATATCTGTTGACAGCTATTCATCTAAACAAAGTTATCAAACACAAGTAAAAGAATCCGTCACTAATCATTTAGTCTGTAAATAGCTTGAAATGTTTGGCTTAAAATACACTCTTACTATCTGCAAGAATCTATGGAACAGAACATTTAATAATTGAATAAGGACAACACTCTCAGAACCAAGCAGTCCTGTGAGCAGAAGACACAGCTTGGACTGATCAGTCACGATGCTATGTAACGATACACAATGTTCATAACACGGTTATGGCTGTCAGTAAAGGCACTGAGCATCTGGCTGTATCACACGTTCACATGACTGGATGTGGGCGGTGCTATGGTAGTAACACTGTTTACATGTAATAAGGCTGTCTCCTTTTATATGAATTATGGAATAATGAGAATCTACTCTAGACTGCTAATGCACTAAATGAGAGCACAAGCACAAGTGAACGAGGAACATCACAAGAGGTGGCAGTCGCAGGACCGACTCTGGTTAGGTCTAACCCGACGTTCGCTTCGTCGAAGAACTTCCACATTTCAAGCGATTCCTCCACATCAGGAATATCGTACAATTTCTAGCCTCTACTTTGAACGGCAGACTGAAACATTTTCATACCTCGCAAACAATCGTGCTACATAATCAGACAACAACTCTCTCTCTTCACAGAGGTTTACCGCCCTAAGGAATGTAAGTTTCTCTGATGGCCGACACTACTGTCACCAATAGTGCGCTCTGTCACTCTAGTTTCTTCACTTAGTAGAATAAACCTTTACGACTGACCAGCGCGTGATTCACAGTCAGCAACGCTAACCACTACACCACGGAAGCTTATAACAAGTTTCAGGTGTAATACGTTCATCCCATGACTCAAGCAAATGTTCCAATATATACGCGACTCTAGGAGAACTCTAGCTAAAATGACTCAAATGTACCTATTGCTCAATGTTTGATATTCCTATATAAGTGATTTAAGACATTTGCCCGCTTTTAATCTGATGTGTGTACAGTAGTTTATCTAAGCTTAAGCAAACAAGAACTGATAATTGACCATTTTGACCCGGCTTATGAGAATCAGAGTTCAGATGAACTAACTCAACATCGTTATGTTCTTCAAAAGCTTCGAAAAAGAGAATTGGTAAAGCGCCAGGTCAGGTTTGGGACACCAGTGAAATAACTTGTTGTATCTAGTTACTGGGAAGATTATTCGCTGTGATTAGTGTTCGCTAAGTATATTTACTGGGTTTAAGTGCAAGCAACCAATATGGCAGAAGTGGACAATATCTTTGGGATATTTCGAGTATGATACTGAAGAGTAAGGTAAATCTCGGTCCTTACGTGGGGGTAGGTGAGGTTTTCATAGATTCAGTTGATTTAAACTTGTTCCACTTTCTCTTACCTCGCCTATCACTTGGTCATGATAAACCTTGTGTCATTTTGGATAAGAAAAAGAATTAACGTAACAAATCATGTGTCGCTGGTCCACAGTACTTTTAGTTATTGTAAAGAGTTCATGTTATCATCATCCAAATCCATGTGGTGTTTGTGGTGCCCCTAAACTGGTACTTTACTGACATTTTTCAGAATAAGGAAGGAGGATCAGGAGTGTCTCCACGAACACCATCGAAGCTTCGTGAGCAAGACTGGCGTAGTTACCGCCCGTCAGAGAGACAGGGTCCAGCTACAGTGGCCCCAAGATAAAGTTGTACAACACATCTACAATTAATAGTCATTTTGCTAAGCGATCTAGAATTATTGTAAGTATCTTTCGATTTTTCGCAACACCTACTGTAGATTATGTACATACCAATGAGAGAGGGACATCACGTATTTCAGAGAACGTCGTCGCATTCAATTATTACAGTGATTACGGACGTCATGATGTGTCCTGAAGGATCAAAATAAAATATCATCAAACTTCACCGTCTTGCTTGCTTCATTACTGCCATCTCTATTCAGGGAAGCACAGCCACTGCAGACATCTGGTGTGGCACTTCCCGACAACTGTGACCAATATATCTACCTAGTTACGATATGTATTAGTAATTTCCTACTAATATGATAACAAAACGTAACTCATCATTTTACTGATCGAGTCTGTCTTGCGACTACGAGAGCTTTCCAGTGTTATGAGCCAGCCAGCAGGAGGCGGTGGCGTGGGCCGACCAGCACACTCCTCTCTGAGGACACGACAACTGTGGCCTCAGAACCATGAGTGGCTGCCACACACGCCTCTCAACACAAGACGGCTCAACCTTACAGACAGTGAGTGAGCTGTGAGGGCGAGGTTTTGTCTTGTGCTTTACTGGTTCCTCGGGCCATTGTGAATCTCTGCATCAGTGGCTGTATCTGTTCTGAGAGAGGACCGCTTCACCTCAGTGTCCCGTTCGCATCTTGAGACATCAACAGAACACTATAGGTTTATTCTCTAACGACCATAATGCTCGTCTGCATGCACGAGTGTTTTAAGCGTGTCAGCATTCCTCCCTTAGAGGTTTCGAACCCTTCTAGGGTATCTAAGTTCTACTAGGAGGAGAACCCCTCCATGAGACTAGAACATGTTTGTTTACATGTTTATTTCCGTCATTATCCACTTCATTAGACAAACATGCGTTTGTTTAGGTCAAAGCGCATCCTTGTGGGTAAATGATTAGTTCATCATTATTAGCGTTGGCTCTTCTGGCGTCACTGTGTCCCGTGGGCTGAGCAAGGTTCCTGAGGTCAGTATCTGTGGTTGCCTGACGTCATCATTCGTTCTTTTCGTCATAATTCGATAATAATTCTCAACATCTGTTCTCTTAGGTCAATATTCTGTCCATATTGTTCCTTCAAGTCAAAATGTTTTACGTCAATATTTGTTCTTTAAAGTCAGTAACCATTCATTATAGTCTGCTGGTGTTTTGCATCATTTCCATTCGTTCCTTTAACCCAGCACAGCTCTACCCTTTACTCGTTTCTTCTGGTCATTTACCCATATAGGTTTAGGTCCATCAACGTTTTGCGGAATTACCATTAATTCCATAAAGTCAAACATCTGCCAGTTTAGGTCACTACCGGATACTGTTGGTCAGTAATACTCCTGTGGGTCAGTGTTATCCGAGTCCATCGCTCTGAAATCAATAAAAGATTAACTAAAAGAACGAACAGCAGCTGTAACACTGAAGCAGCATTCCCAGTAACACCTCCTTCCCTCCTCAAGGGACAATGAACCTTAACCATATATCTATAAAGGATTCTCTGATCATTCTATATTAATGAGGTCAGTCTGACTGCACCACTGGTAACACTGACTTGTAACAAGCACCACTGGTAACACTGACTTGTTACAAGCGGCACTGGCAATGCTGACTGCTATCAGCAGCACCAGTAATACCAACTAACAACAGACGCCACTGGTAACACTGACTGGAGGGATACGTCACTGGTGACACTGCCTCTCGTAACAGATGGTAATGGTATCACTGTTGTAACAACTACCACTGGTTACTCTAATTGTTACAACAGATAACAGTGTCAACAATGACTGATGTCACAGACTTGGTAACAACGACTGATGCAACACATGACAGTAGTAACAGTGACTGGTACATAGGTAACACTAGTGTTACCACAGACAGTCCATGTAACATCAAGTGTTGTAACAGACCACAGTGTAAATAGTAACTGTTACAACGAACGGTAGTGGTAACGCTGATTTGCAACAGATGACACTAGTAATACTGATTGTTACAACAGACAAGTTCTGGTAACAAAGATTCTTGCTGCAGACAACACTGGCAACGGTGACTGCCGCTAAGGAGAGAACTGACAACCGTGACTGCTACAGACGTGACTGGTAACACTGACTGCTACTGGAGACAGTGCTGGTAACACTGACTGCTGCTATCGACAGCACTGGTAACACTGACTACTGCTATAGACAGCACTAGTAACACTGACTGCTGCTATGGACAGCACTGGCAACACTGACTGCTGCTATGGACAGCACTGGTAACAATGTTTGCCGCTAAGAAGAGCAGTAATAATTATGACTGCTACAGACGGGACTGGTAACAATGATTACTGGTACAGACAGTACAGGTAACACTAACTGTCGTGGAAGAGATCACCGACTGTTACAGAAGGGAGTGGTAACGCAACAGACTGCTTGATTAACAGGAGACAGTCACGTGAGATGCACCGGGAAGTACCCGGTACTGTCTTCATGGCAGTCGTCGTTCAGTACGTGCTGGTGGTCACCAGTGTTTATACGTGACTCGTGGCCCTCAGGCCGACCTCACATTACAGGTGGATCAGAGAAAACATTCGAAAGGTATACAGGCCAGGGAGGAGGCTGGGTCTGCGCAAGGGAGAGAGATCGGCGAGGGGCGCAGCGCCCTGCTGCCGGATACTCACTGTCGAAGTTAAGGCTAATAGTGGCATTGCTTTCTCCAAGTTCGTTCTTGGCCGTGACCTTGTACTTGCCAGCGTCCTCCACCGTCACGTTGACCAGGGACAACGTCACGAAGTAGGACTTCTCCTCTTTTTCGATTTTCACCTGAAACAAGAAGGCTGAGGGTTACTACCGGGCGCGGGAAGCATGAAGTAAGGACGGGGTCAGCACCAAATGACTACACATGTGAACAAGACAGTCATACTGGCCAGGCGACACACACAATGTTACACAGACTTTCACCGTGACCAAGATATCACACGAACGGTTCAATATTTGAAGGAGTGGAACTTCAACGACAAAACCAACACCAAACTACACTGGTGTTAATTCAGTCGTTATAGATAACGAGATGAACATTCAGGAGATGAACAGGAAAGAAAAACATGGTGTGAACAGCCTAATGAAGAACAGACTTAAACCTAAACATGATAGAGGACTTGAGAACTCGGCCAGACAACAGATGGTTCAGTAAGACGTGTGTGAGAATCTGCACGAGTGTAAGTGTGCATGGTGGCCTAGCTGGCGTGGGCGGCCGCTGGAGATGACTAGCGGTACCAGGCAAGGCAGTACATGGCAGCAGGTCGAGGACGTCTATATTTAGCCTGGCTGGTCATTCCCAACACAGTATTTTTACACCGGCTCTTCCTTCACCCTGCTACCTGCTATGCAGGTGACTCTACCCACAGCAATATCTTCCTTCCTCTCCCCACAAAATGTTAACGAAGTGAAGGCTACAATCATCTTTAAAATCACGTCTAGATAAATATCTGAATTATATCAGCAGTCGGTAAATAACTCTCTTCAAGAAAGAAACCACATCGAAATTTTCCCCTTCTGATAGGAGCCTCCTACAAGGGATGTTTAGATTTAGGAAGTGATTAGGGTATATCCCCCCATTTACAATACTTTCCTATAAAACTCCAGTGGCAGCATATCCTCTGTATGTGCCGTAGGGAGTGGTGGAGTGGAAGGGGGGAGCCTTCCGGTGTCTCCATCCTAAGCGGGATATTGGAGCTCACGATATCTTTTTCAGCTCTTTATCCGATAACCTCGTGAGGGACTATCAGGTTTCCAGCATCTATACTTCCCATGGAGGCTAAAAAAATTCCAGCAAATCTTTCTTTTTTCCTGCTGGAGCGTACATTATGTGCATATCCCAAATAACGATATCACTAAGTTGTTCGGAGCAGTAACCATCCTTAACACCTCTCCTCTATCATCATCTCCACAGTAACGTACAGCTTGGACTTCTTGCCTACGAGTCTCCTCGTCCTCTCTATAGAAGTGGATAATCTGCTCCTTATATACCTAACTCGACTTGACTGTTGACTTAATATATATTTAACACTACTTGACTGTTAATTGATTGTTGAAAAGTTACACGACATATCATGGAGCAGGTGAATACGTAAAGCACCCTTGATCTAGATCACCTTGCATAACCCTCCCAAGACTATACCTTTGTCCTGGTCCTCGCATGGAAACACCCACGATGACTTTCCTCAATTCTCTCAGCCTTGACCGCACTTCCCAACACACGTACTCGTCTTCCACCTCCCAACCTCCTCCCCGGGCAACTCTGCCTCACACTACGTCCTTCAGAGGGACGAGCGGCAGTAAGAACCTCTGGCGAGACTCCTACCCTGGACTCAGCAGCAGCCACACTTACCTTACAGCGTCCGGACTCTTGCACCGTGAGTCCGTCGCGGAACCAGGTGATGGCAGGCTTGGGGTCGGCCATGATGCGACACTCGAACCTGATATGTTTGCCTCCCTCCTCCTGCTTGATGATGGGTTTCTGGCCGAAGGTGGGCGCCACCCCATCAATTTGTCTGCAGAAAAAGAACGGAGGAAAAACAAAATTAGTGATCGAGTCGATGGCATTTTGATTTTTTCTCCTGAAGGTGAAATGGGATGTAATGGGATGAAACTGGATGGTAACGGATGAAACTGGGTGACTGTGGGGTAAATGGGAGGATGGGGGAATTGGAGGGTACAGGTGGATGTGGAGATGGTAATAGAGGTCAATTTGTTGGTAATATGAGACGGAGATTGTGATACGGGAAAAGCTGGGTGGTGTCGGGAGGTAGAGGGAGATATGGCGAGGGTAATGGGGTAACAATGTATGGAATATGACGGTAATGCAGCTACAGTGTAATGGATGATATTGGAGAGTAACTATGATAAGATACAATGAAAGAAATGAACGACGATAAGTGATTTAATGATTATTTAACAAAAAAGAAAAAATATGAAGAAAATAAAATACGGAAGTGTAGATAACATGGAAGAAAAGAACAAGGAGAGTACTTACAGAACCAAACAATAACTATGATAATAAGGCGAAAAATGATGATGTTAACGCAGAACAAAAGAGTACTGAAAACATAATGGGTTAAAACTCTTTAAACCGGTTTAAGTAGAGGGTAAACAGGGTTAACCTAATTAGTAGGAGAGAACAAACTGAATTGAACAAGTATGATAATGAATAAAACTGAGCTAAAAACCAGTTAGATACGGCAGGGCGCATGAAATGAGGCTGCAACACATGAAATAAGGCGAGTGATTCCGTGAGGAAAAAAAAAGTTTATGAGAATTTTCATCGATGAAAGTAATGGGGTACAAATGATGAGGGTTCATAATGAGACAACTGGACGAAACACATGGAACATCTGTCTGTAGTGAGAGCAGAAGGACGTGATGTGTCTTAATAGTGAAACCTGACCCTCCCAGTACAGAAGGCCTGGCTCTCCCAGTACAGAAGGCCTGGCTCTCCCAGTACAGAAGGCCTGGTTCTCCCAGTACAGAGGGCCTGACTCTCCCAGTACAAAAGGCCTGGCTCTCCCAGTACAGAAGGCCTGACTTTCCCAGTACAGAAGACCTGACTCTCCCAGTACAAAAGGCCTGGCTCTCCCAGTACAGAAGGCCTGACTCTCCCAGTACACAAGTATAGTGTTGAGAACACTTGCCTACAAAAGAGAGGTACACAAGAGTGAACGTGTGTATTAGTGTGAGCAGTTCAGTGAGATTGGTCACTGAAAATACCAATAGTATTATAGTCTTTTTGGTGACAATAATGGAGATAAAAGTCTTACAATTGAAACAGAGAAGACAAGGATGTTCATGCAAGTGCTCTAAACGCTGTCGTGTGTGCGGGAAAGCTTAGGGGAAAGCCAGAAAACGAAGACGTGAAGATCTGTGCCGAGTTCTGGAGGACAATCACAATACCCTATATTCCTAATCTATATAGAGGGAGGCAGGGGAGTAATGTACAAGACAGTGGAGGAGAGAATGGTGTGGTTCAGGTGACGTGGGGCAAGGGAAGACCACGAGGATGGACGCCGGCTCCATCCATACCTGGTGGCAGAGGTAACACCACCAATGCTTCACCTCAGCGACGTCATTAAAATGATCCCTTGGATATGTGCCTTCCGGTCACTATCGTGAAACAGCTCTCACAGATACAACAACATAACCTGACCAGAGCGCTGTGTTGCGTGGCGTATGTTCCTCGCTCAGCATGGCTGATAATGTGACTTTGTAAGACATAAGGTGCATTTTTTGACACTGCTTGTCAGCATACAGTATTTACAGTCATATGCTTACTGATATAATCGATACAACTGTACCTTACTGTGTATATTGCTGTGTAAGACGCATCTAGGATACAGTTCTTCAATACATGATCAGATTCTCCGACATTCATTAATTTTCTTTTAATATTAAGTTACACCTTGTACTACCGACCACCTGGGTCATCATCTACAGCCTCCTTCCTCACCAGGGTCGTCAACAGGGGATCCCTGACCTCACTTCTACGACCATACACACAGAATGAACAGATAAAGTCTACAACCGACCTAGACCAAGGTGCACCCTGGGGGTTCCTGACGCCCGTGTACCCGCGGTGATGTGCGGCCTCACAACGTGCACCTGGGGAGTCATTCAGCCGTTAACTCTCACAGAGGAGAGAAATCTTAGTCCTGCAGCTGACGCAATCAGCCAACAGCCTTACGAACCCCAGGGACCAGAGACCTGTATGGCTCCAGCCAGCCAGAGGTCACCCGCACCAACCAACACCACCTAACTGGGGGCGACCGTCAGACCAGCTGTACGTTACATAGGTCAACACTGAGGTGGTCAGACACTACCACCATCACTCACACACAACCATACGTCCCGACAACCACAATCACCTACAACCACCACCATCACCACCACATCCATCACCATCAACAACTCCCACCATCACCGCCATCCACCAACCATTACTTAAATCATTATTGCCATTAACAGCAATCACCACCACACAGTCCCCAACACCATCACCACCACACAGTCCCCAACACCATCACCACCACACAGTCACCAACACCATCACCACCACGCAGTCCCCAGCACCATCATCCACCGCCGCCACCCCCCCGTCAAGGCTTTATATAGCTGGTGGGTGGGCTGTGGCAGGAGTCTTCCCAGAAGACAGACCACACACTGCATGGCATAAGGCAATCTCAAGAGCGCCAAAAATAGGCAAAAATCGGATCAAGTTAAAAATAGACGACACTGAAATACGCCAAGATTGGGAGTTGAGTGGGTGGGAGGAGTGTTGAGGGAGAGGACTGTGGGAGAGTGCTGGAAGAGAGGAAGGCTATGAGAGGAGAGTGTGGGAGAGTTGTGAGTGGGCAGGACGAGTGTTGAAGGGGAGGAGGAGTAAGTATGAGGAGTTGGCACCCATAAACGTCTGTATTGATAACAACAAATAAGAACTACGACTGATAACTGACTCTTCCTCCCAACACCTTCCAGGAACACTAAGGCTGGACATCTGGAACTCTTAAGTTGTCAACAACGGTATGTAAGGAATGTTGGAGAAATCATTACAGCCATTCTCGGTAAGTAAATAATTTCCTGAGTTACAACAAGAGGTTGACTCGTCGCTTAACTAGGCCAAGCAGTACGGTAGTTACTATAAATACCGCCGTCAGGACGTGGCGCTGTAACCAGTGACTCAGGCCTGATACGCTGCTGGTGTTGTAAGGTCTATATCAGGAGCCACACGCCATCGTCATCAGTGTGTTCCATCATCAAGTGTCAGGTGACGTGGGGAGCTGGTCCTGGATAACGTGTGCTGTCGGTACAGCACGGAGGAGGGAGGGAGTCAACACACGGGGGACCACATCTCTTAATCTACTATCATACAATTATTCTAAACTTCTTTATGCTCTACATTCAGTTTCATAACTCGGTTTATCCAGTTCTTACACCAGGATCAACCTATAAAAGTGCTTCTTCATATCATTTCTAACAAGTTTCAATTTCATGTTAGGTTGTTCTTTCCTTGAACATTTCGAAGAATTATTTACTGTTGACGTCATTAGACAGGTTCAAAAACTTAAAGATAAGCACAAGATAAGCACGATGTCAAAATGCTTCATTAACTCTTCCGATATCAGTGTATGACAAGCGCTGAAACCTCACAAATTCTAAATACATAATGCACAAAGCTAAGAAATGTGCCCTGTTCCTTGGAGACATGAGGTAATGTTGTAAAACTGAGATTAACATAGTTATCTTGCTTCCTGGATGACGGAACATCCATCCTATACAAAGTTAAAGGCTTCACTTTACGGCATTCTAGCGAGCACCTGAAGCCTATATCATCAGATATGTTATACTAAGGTCTGGCATCGTCCTCGATAACTCATCTCTTTCAATACGACGTCCCGACCCTGGGTGTGATGCCTGTCCGCCTTCACTTCCATGATGCTGACACGGGTTACGCAAGCCGTACTAATTACCGTGTGTCACGACCGCGTGACCTGCAGTAGTGCTTTATAACGATACCTGGACTCTTGGTAACGATATCTGAACCTCCGGAAGTACAGTAGCTTGTGTCACAGTCAGAGCTGCGAGTCATGCCATGCTCCCCTGGCTTACCCGTCGTGCGATGTGGTCGTCGTGTCGCTGGTCGTCGTGCGGGAACTCTCATTCCTCGTGAGAGAGCTTTCGCACCATCAGCCACACCGTCGGCGACCAAGCGGCCGTATTCCTTGTACGATCCATCGAACTGAGAATATTTGTTGTCCTGTTGAGAACAATCCTCCAGCCTGGAAGATCGCGCACCTCTCCCTGTGTGGGAATTGTTGTACCGCGTAGAAAAGCTGTCCCTTTCTGAACCCTCGAACCCTGACGATACACACTCTTGTTTCCCACGATAACTGTCAACTGTTGAAGATAAGCTGTCCCTTCTCGCGTACGAAGTGTCGAGATTAGATTCACCATCTCGTTTCCCGTGGAAACTGTCGAACTTGGTCGAAACACTATTCCTTTTTCTATAAGAACCATCTATTTCGGAAGAGAAGCTATCCCTCCTTGTATCAGAGCCGTCGAACCTGGAAGACAGACTATCCTTTCTTGCATAAGTACTGTCGAATTTGGAAGACAGACTCTCCATCTTGGCATCAGAGCTGTCGAACCTGGAGGAGACACTGTCCCTTTTGACATTAAGTCGGTCGAATTTTGAAGAGAAGTTGTCCCGTGTTGTATCAGAGCTGTCGAACCTCGAAGAGACACTGTCTCTCTTTGCAAATGAACTGCCGAACTGGGAAGATATACTGTCCTTATTCTTATAGGAACTTTCATACTTGGATATGGAGCTCCTCCTGTCAGACAAGCTGTCGTGTTCTGACAGTGAGCTCCTCGACATTCTGGCATCTTTTCTGAACAGCGAACTTTCCATATTAGAAACTGAGCTCTTCCTGGAGCTCTGAGAGAGAGCATCGGCACCCCCAGCCTTGCTCTGGGACCAGTGCAACGAACTTGTCGACCGTACGCTCGAAGACATCTTTCGTTGGTTCGTATCGAGTTCGTAGTTTGCCGTAGAGCGAGAGGTGGTGGTTCCCCTCGGCGGCTTACGGCCTGACTGAGGAGGGGAAGCGCCGTGAGCGGCCGGAACGGCCAGGTGTGGGTGGTGGTAGGTGATGACGCGACGCAGACGGTGCACCGCTGAGGTAACGTGCGAGGTATGGGTCACTGGTATATACAGCAGGTCTTCCTCCTGCCAAGATCAGCAGAAACCATGATAAATCACCTATATATATACGTACATAGCTCCGTCATAACACTATCCTTTATCCTGGTCTCCCAACTTGACCGCTGGAGGCAGGAGAGACACCCAGGACAGTATACAGTTGGTTCCTGTGTGTCCATCATCCCAACAGCTATCATCATTCCTGGGGAATCACCTATCATTATTTTCAAGTCGAGATACAGTGGTCTATATTCTGCACCACCCGTGGGCCAGTACGCTAGGATCACCAGGTAGGAAAGTACTATAATATTTACTGATTGGTGGGAAGGCCAGAAGCGTCTACCGTTATGCAACGGGACCAAGTTTATACATAGTTCGCCGAGGCTGAGATGCGACAAAAACCCGGGTTGTGCGCCGCCCTCCACCTCACCTACGCCCTCTGAACCCATCAAGTATACATCCTCCCGCCACATGATGAGCGAGCACGAGAGGCCATCCTTCCCTCTTAACTATTTCCTGTGAAATATTTCCAACGTCAGTCAGCGGTTGTGGGCGCCGGGACGCAGTCAGCGTCGTTGTCGGAGCAGCTGAGCCGTGACCGAGCAGGCCGTCTTGAGCTGGAGTTTATCTTTAGTTTTGGCACATAGTTATGAGGTCTGGGTGTTGTCGCGGGCGCCACCACCCCACCCAGTCATGGCTGAGTCATGGGCAGCCAGAACCTGCCGGGGGTTACCACTAAGGGTCATGGATCCCTCTGACTGAAGCCAGAAGCTGCCAGGGGAAGTGTTATCGCCTGGGGTCAAGGCCCCTGTATCGCCAGCACCAGCTGATGGAGCCGCGGGGGTGGCCGGCGAGGCAGGGCACATAACAAGGTGAGGGACACGCCATAATTTACGTCTTCCTTCTCCCCGCGCCAGGGATCATTCATCATGGACGTCTCACCCTCGCGCTCTCCAACTGACTGTGTTCCGTACTTCTCCGTCTTGTTCATATCACACACACACACACACACACACACACACACACACACACACACACATCCTCTTGTTTTGATTGGTGACGTTTTTGGTGCAATTCCCGCGGTACTCCACTATGGTCGTTCCTCCTGCGTGCGTGTCTGTACCTTTCTAGTTCTTGTCACGTGGTTGGGCTACCCAGTTACCTCACCTGACACCAACCTCACTACTTGGACCCTCAAGACAGGTCATCACCTCCGTCTTTCCCACTCGATCTGAATTTCTGAGACTAAACATTTCATGTAAATCTTTGCGTGCATCAGCAAGGTCCGACCTGTTGCTCAGGGGTCACTCTCTCTGCAAGTTTACCAGGTCGTTCCTCAACATGACCCACTCTCTAGTTCAGGGTCTAACCCTACGGATATCGCCCGGGTTCCTACGGGTCATACTGAAGCCCTTCCAGGACCAGGTGACCCTCAGGACAAAGGCTGGCCCAAAGGGAAGTGCGGCAACGAAGCCAGTCGACTGGAGCGTCAGGGAAAGTCAGGCATTGATCGTTGGCTCACTGCTCATCCCACCAAACGAAGAATACATCATTGTAGTCATCATCATAGCATTAGCCCTTCCCTGATGGTCTCGCTCGTCATTATAGGATTCTTTGCATCATACGGGTCACTTGTGTTGATTACGGCATTCTGTTGGACACTTGTCTCGTTATACAGAGGAAAACCATGATGCACGTCGCCCATAAAGTGGTGATCCTCCGAGTGATTTACAATGTTGTCCCAAATGATGGTTTATACCAGTTGACCAACTAAGGACGTCAAGCTAGCTGGGTAATTATCTCTGGCAGAGACAGATTGCTTTTCTTGAATGTTGTTGTTACACTTGGCACACTTCCAGTTCAGTCAAACTTTCCCAAACACAAGTGACTTATTGGAGAGAACAGTCAAGGGCTCAACTATTTCACTTTATAGCTTAGTTCATCATTGTTCAGGGATAAAACGTACAAGGACCGGCTATATTATTCACTGGCATTCCTTTTAAAGTTGACATTACATCTTAACCGTGTCTGCCATTATCATGTTCCTAAATGTTCTCCTCCACTAGCAGTGACATGATCTTTGTCTTCAGTGGAAAATGAAGATAAAGAAATCACTTAAGATCTTTTCGATGACTTCAGTGTTTTGATGCAAGATATCGTTTTTTCGTAATCACTGGACCAGCTGACCAGGTAATGACCATCTTGCTTCTGTTAGAGCATTCTTCATCGTTTCTCTTGGTTACCCAAACACTACTCAACCAGTCAGTAAACCGTCCTTGTACGTACAGTTAACAGTCCATCACAAACGTACGAAATATGGAAGTGTTTAAGGTGGTTTGTGATGATTTCGAGTTGAGATAGATAGATTTATTAGATAGATAGATAGATAGATAGATAGATAGATAGATAGAGAGAGAGAGAGAGAGAGAGAGAGAGAGAGAGAGAGAGAGAGAGAGAGAGAGAGAGAGAGAGAGAGAGAGAGAGAGAGCCTGCCCTCGTATGGCATGGTGTGTAGGTTAGACAGAGGACATTAACCTCACCATAAGGCCCTGGGAGGAGTGATGATCATATGTTGATCTTGGAGGATGCCCCTCAAGCAGCATCACCAGCCTGTCTCCCTCCCTCCCTGCTCCAACATCGTCCTGCTTCTGCTAGCGTTTCCTACGTCGAGGATACAGATGTGCACACTTCCTTAATGTGGATCAGTCTATATCTTATCATCATTCTGGGATGCACAGTGGGACTCAGGGAGTGTCTTCGATGCCTTACTATCAACTTCAATTTCAGATGAACTACGTTGGTACCTGACACTGCTGAAGCCGAGGTCATAGTGGAGTGAGGCGAGGTCCACCAGTGGTGGGCGTGTGAGTACCACCGGAGGAGCCAATGTCCAGCTTGCCTTACCCTCCTCCCCTGGTCAGGACATGCCTTGCCTCTCCCCGCCGGGGCCCCGCCGAGCTGCTACATTTAGCACCGTGACGGCTGTGCATGCCAAGCCCCTCCCCACGTCTTATCCCCCCCACAACCACCCGCGGCCAAGTATCGCCACAGGTCCTTATCCAATACATAATGACTCACACTTCCGCAATCCACAGCCATATTCTCCTCTTTCTCCATATTCTCCTTCTCGACAGAAGGTCCTCAGCCGTTCCTGAAGTTAATAGTGAAGTAATACTTCATGGACGCCTCAGTTCTCAGGATCTTATTGGAATGCCACGCCTCCTGTTGCCTCATTTTTCATTGTGCATTGTAGGCCCCTACAGTGTGTAATGAGGTAGCCCTCTACAGTGTGTAGTGAGGTAGCCCTCTACAGTGTGTAGTGAGGTAGCCCTCTACAGTGTGTAGTGAGGTAGCCCTCTACAGTGTGTAGTGAGGTAGCCCTCTACAGTGTGTAGTGAGGTAGCCCTCTGAACACTGCAGCTGTAGGTGGCAAAGCAGCTGGTCCTGCGAACCAGATCTCTTGATGTTGATACCTTCTGTCTGGAGGTGACATTAAACCTCGGTATGGTAACTACCAGCCTAGGTGACTGACCACGTCGCCCAGGGGCTTGATCATGTCGTCGTCAACGGAACCTAAACTATATATCGTCCAGGGAACCTTGATCAGATTGTCAAGAGAACCTAATCTTTACCCTCTTAAGGGAATCTCATTTCGTTTACGGAACGTGACCAGCATCGCTGGGACCTGGCCATTCCGTCAATAAGGGAACGTAATCCGTACATCGTCAAAATAATCTCATAATTACGCCACTAAGGGTACCCAATTTTGACGGTGTCAAGGGAACCTAATCATTCCGTCTCCATCATGAGAGCCTGATCACTAGGCCGCCAAAGGAAACATAATCACTCAATCGTCGACGGTACCCCATCACCTGGCAGGTGATGGGCCAAAAGCCTACCCCATCAACCCACCAAGTACCCGTCGTTACATCCAAGCTACAGCCGAGTTTGGATTAACAGAATATTTCTTATACAGAACAATGCTCGAGGTCAAATACCCGAGCCCCCGCGCAGTGATGATGGTCAGTGTTTGAGAAGAACAGGTCAACATGATGGGAGGTGTAAACACGGACAATAACAGAAGTCTGCCGCTACCTAGCTAATATGGGAAACATTCCCAGCTATATCGATTTTACCTCTACACATGCTTAGTCTAATTACATCTACATGTCCATGCATCTACCCATATATATATATATATATATATATATATATATATATATATATATATATATATATATATATATATATATAAACTAAAGTTATACCAGTAAATAGAGTTAAGTAAAACTATTAAAATTCTAAGGAGTTTAGAGCAGCATATTAATGCATCTGTTATAAAACGAAAATAATAATAACACAAAGTAACTTACTTTTGGTCCCCAGCTAGTTCGTTCGCTGGAAGAGAGAGGAAGAAAGAAAAATAAAGCAACACAGCCGATGAAAATAAGGCAAGAGGTACAGTCAAGATGGAGCGAGCAAGGCTGGACGGACGAGGGAGGGAGTGTGGCCACTGAGAAGCCTGGTCCTCAGTGTTTCTCCTCTGGAACGAACCGTTTCCCCATTGAAGACTGTCACCCGGATGAGGTGACACGAGAACAGCCATGATCTGGGCTGTTCTCCTGGTTCTGACTCGCATTACTGACTCCCTCTTTGAGTAACATCCTCCCTCTGTCCTTCCCGGGACAGTGGCGGTCCTCTTCCAGCCTTGCTCGTTCCAGCGGCCCGCGGCCCTGAGCACCTGGACAGGAGGAGCCCGAGCCACCAACCCCTACAATGAACTACCCGGGTCTGGACTTCAGCTTCTCCTTACCTTTCGGGCGGGTCATCTACGGCTGCAAGAAAACGGTATAAATCAATTAGTTGCTTCCAAAAAGATGCTCATTGAGGCGTGTTGCTTCCCTGAGCACTTGCAAGATGGTAACTCGTTTTCTTGGCGTGTTATGGAGAACAATCTACAATACTATATAGACAGTCACACAGCTGACCCATCACAGTAGGTCAACGTCCTCTACCTCCGCCAGAAAGGTCTTGACCTCTCCGAGATTCACTCAAGTGTCAGAGGCTTAAAAAGACACACGCTTGAGTGATGCTCTCTGGAGAGGCCAACCGTTACCATCTTCAAATGACTCAAGAGGAATCAACGACAAATTTGTGTGTGTGTGTGTGTGTGTGTGTGTGTGTGTGTGTGTGTGTGTGTGTGTGTGTGTGTGTGTGTGTATGGGAGTAAGATATCAACAGAATTATCAAGGCAGCGCCAGACCACTAGTCGCTTGGACAGGTTTTCACTTCCTCCAAAATTCTTGAAATACTTCACCTCATCTCTTCTCTCTCTCCCCCTTATCAACACTTTCTCTGCCCCTCATCAACCTTCTTACAATTCCAATTAAGACCTGGCCTCCATGTAGACCTCTGCCCTTGACTGGAATCTCCAAGTACAAACCAAAGTACTGTAATCTGATGATCATTAGTGCTACTCAGGAGTATGTGACTCGTTAAACTCTAGTACAGGTTGAGTGATGTGTTGTAGTTGGGGTCCGGCTTTATGCCAGGGTCCCAACTTCGGCCTCCTTCACCAGGCAAAGAGACTAGTGGATTGGAGCTGCCCAAGTTAATACGTGACGAATGTAGCTTTAGAGAATTATATTTAATGATGTTTAAGGTTTCCAGAATCAGAATGTCATGAAGGAAAGGCAACTGCATGTTTTCTACCAGGTATAACACATGAAAGAGTTGTCATATATCGAAATTAATCTTTGATCCCATGCATGACTGAGACCAGATCTTTTATACTAATTTATATTTACATGAAAGTATTGTGCATGAATTATCTTCATTGTTTAATTATACAAAGTCGTCTCTACAATTTCATTTAGGGTATAAATGTGAACAATTTTTGGGGGGAGATCAAAGTAGAGTAAAACATCATGAAGAGCAAAACTCTTGATGAAACAATGTTACAGGAGGACATCACAGGTCGATATGGTTACCTGAGTTTAGTGGTAGTTTAGTGAGGGTGGTGTGAGTGGTCATACCTTTAAGTTAGACTAAGTTGGTTGGATATACCTGTGTTGCTGTACACATACCCCACACGGCTAGCCTCTCGCGCCACACACCTCATATCACACCCTGGAATTCCTCCCAATTATCCATGACTTTATTAACTAGCGATGATAGTCGTTAACGGCCTAGTTAAGTAGCATGATTACCCTGACCTTGGTTAACTAACACAATAATTCATCCTGGGCTAGGATGACTAGCATTGTCATTATCCAGGCCCATACAAAGTGATTATAGTACGGGATTTGGATTTCCATTATGAACAACGGCTTAATCAAAATCATCATGATTCTGAGCCAGTTTACATAGAATCATGAAAAACGGATCACTAGAGATGTAACGCAGCATTCTCAAAGAAGCTCTTCCCAGCTACAAAACTAACATTCAATTAGTGTCACTAGAATCATTATCTTAATGGGTCACATTAACTAGAATCGTGTGGAGTCGATTACCTTTGGTGTGGTTAACTCGAGTTATTATCCAAAATCAATTACCTTGGATCAGGTTGGATAGACAACAATTATTATCCAAGGTTAAGTATCCGTTATCATCTATGTCTACTTCATTATCATACGGCCATGGTTAACTGAACTACCATTCAGGTGGGTGTCAACCGCAAATGACACCATCCCATGATAGGTTAACCACAAGGTCACCTGGGCCGGGGTAACTAGGATGTCGCAGGGGCAACTGTACCAGTATCAATTGGAGCACTACTTCAAACTGGGAGCCGAACCCACATCCTAGGTTTCTGAGTCGGAGTTCTGTCCCCCTGAACCACGTGACCCCTTACACATGTACGCCACACTGGCTTAGATATAGCTAATGCTAATGTTCTTAATTTAGTTGTCTAAGTACTCCAACTGTTTGCTGATCAGAATCTAGGTATAACCCAATATTAGAGGAGGAAGAACTTGGCACCTCGAACACTGGTTCAGTGCGAGGTGACCTTGGTAGTTCGTGTGAGCATGTGTACACACATACATTGGTGTGGTAATTCTCCAACATTCAGGAATGAGTGTGTGAGCAAAACTTGGGTAAACAGAGATTACGATGTCAAGTGCATGGTAAGGCAGGTAAGATGTGAGAGGCTGGGTGGTAGAGGAAGAAAGGAAGCTGGTTCAGGAGGCAAAAAGGTGTGATCCTTCGAGCAGAGTGAAACACCAAATGGCACTGTGTTGGCTCTCTCCCGGCACTGGGCGGCACTCTACCCTCCCATACTTGCTGGCAGAAACTGAGGTTCGAAATAACAAGTGAGACACACAGAATCAGCTCATCAAAGACAAGGCATTTGAATCAAGAGCTTACACTCCATTACCCTCAGCAGGGAAGGCAAGAAACCACACGAGCTGAGGTGTTATCGGAGCATCACTGTGCCAGGTGTGGGAAGGGTGCTCAGCAGTCCATCACTGCTGGCGGGAGCTGGCTCCAGAGACACTCCCACAGTCAGGATCGAGTCATCAGTGGCATCAGGTGTGGGTGGAGCGGTAGAATGACCGCTGTTAGTGGTATGCGATAAGGTAGAGGAGGGTTGGCGGTTGTGTTACCATGTGCTGGATTATCTGGAAAATCTCGTTCCAATACAGTTCTTCCTTTATGCAGAAATTGCGGCAAAAGCCATCAAGAGTTGCGTTAATTGTTATTTGTTTTATAAAACTAAAGAATTTTGAAAATGGTTGGATTAAGAACGAAACCAAACTTCAAAAAATAAGAACTAAGAGATTAGCGTTAATAAAAGGCTAAGATTTTCCAGGCGAGCGTCCTTGGCATGTGCTCTATGTCTGTCAGAGAGTCTGTCGTGGTGGGGGAGCCTGAGGATGGCCTCGAGGTGCCCTGAGCAGCTCTACTGCAGGAGTTGTGAGCGGCCGGGTGGCGGTGTGGCAGCCTGATAGTCAGGTCCCGTTAGAGTGGGGTCTGTGAAGCGTCTTTTGGAAGCCGTAGAAGATATTATTATTATTATTATTATGGTTGAATATAAGAAAGATGTCACATGTCTCTCTTTCTTATCTTCACTTCTTGTGCAGCAAATCAACAAGATATTAAGATTTAAAACTTAATAAAACTGCAAAGAAAATGCCTAAAGAATCTTAAAAATAAACTTAAATGTAAATATTAAGCAAGGAGAGCCCACAGTCGGGAACGATGTCTCAACACGTCTCCTCTAAGAGTACAGGCATCACTGTGGGTCTGGAGTCAAGATCGTCTGGTCAAACAAACATATTAAAGGGACAACCTACACTCCAAAATGCTATAAAATTATAAATGAAATAAATAAATAAATAAAAGTAAGGGAAGAAAAGTAAATTAATGTTCTTAAACGTATTTCTGGTTTCAATTGTTTTAGATACAATGTATTTGTTAAAAGGAATGAGGTTCTCCCAAAATCCCGAACGTATCTGGATGTTCACGCAACTATACTTTAGTTCTCCCTTGAATAAAGACGGAGAATGAATGAGAACTTGCAGAGAAAATGAGCAACTTATGCCTAACTTAAAAGAAAAAGCCAAACTGGCAAGCGCTTGAGACTGATTTCTCACTATAGTTGACATTATACATCAGTCTCCTTACCCTTGTACCAGCACACGGTAATTTTCGCCTTATCGTCCTTATCGACCATATCATTTAAGCAAAGCTTCTATTGCTATTTTCTAAATAAACAATCACTACTAATTTGTTGTTACTAAATTGATATTACTAATTAGTCTTATATATCATGAAACAATTGTGACCGGTCTGGAAAACTGCAGAAAATCATAAAAGAAATAAGAAATTCGCTTTCCAGTAAAATATCAGACGAGGAACAGAACCTAATGTTCACTAGTTCTTGATCATCAGTTTACTGCGAGAACTGGAGCAGAGTTCTTGTATGATCTGCACGACACAGCCACGCCTTTGGCAGCCACTCAGATCTTCCTTAAATAATGAATTAATCGTACCCGTCAGGCGTAGGCGGGTTTGGCCCGAGTCATCACCAGGAGACAAAATAAGCAACACTTTCCTCTGGCTGCGAATGTACGCGGAGGAATCTCTTAATGCCGGGTGGGGGAGTGGGCGACATATGGCAGAGGCACCTGCCTCAGGTCGTCACCTGGCGTGCACAAGGAAGTGTGTTTTACACTTTAAAATTATATCATATTTAGTGATGTTTATCCGACTATAAACATTCACTGGTTGAAGAAATCCAAACTTACTTTAAAAACGAGTTCTATCTGACAAACCTAATTAACATATGCAAGAAAATATCGATAACTCGGGTTTCGTAATGTTCTTACAAACTTGTCAAACGGATCGGAAACCCATCACACTGTTCATCCGATAATATCTTCCTCCTGAGAATCACAAGCTGGAACAATGTAATGCAGAACGTTGAACAAAACCATACAGAAGAATGAGGACCTAGCTTTCCATGGTTCACCGTGACCCATCCAGATACGCTGGCTGGTTCACCGTCACTTGAGACCAACATGCAAGAACCACCTCCTCTCAGGCGTCAGCCAGATGATCATCTTACAAAGCCAAGTAAATAAACCCCCCTGGAAACCTGGACGTTAACCCCTGAAGACAAGAGTTAACCCCAGAGGTCAGGAATACATATGTATATACATGAATGTATATATACAAATATACACCTTCCTATTCTGGGGAGGAGGGTAAGGGATTGGAGGGTCACCAGCTGGTTCTTTGTGGCATGTTGTGTCTCAAGGCGGGAGGACAAGAGGCCACTCCACACTGGCACTATATGTTAGGGTAACGTGGCACATCTCACGTTATCCTGGCAACCAGTCTCTATCCTGGCAGTGCTGAGCTTGGTTAGTGTCAGCCCTGGTTGGAACCTTGGTTATATGGTTCTGTGGAGTCTGGTTAGTTTCGGCTTAGCTTTTGTTACTGTTGACTCGCCTTATATTGGTTTCAGCTGAGGCTTTGTTATCTTTCAGTAATCATTTCTCTAGCGGTTATGCTTTTGATATTTTTGAGTAGTTATCTCTGGTTACTGTTATCCGTAGAGTTATTCCTACGCTGACCTTTAGTTATCTTGAATACACTTTAGTATGGCTGTCTGTGTTGTCTTGAGTTTCATCTAAGTTACATCGAGCGTACCCAACTTTGTCAGTCGGTTCTGGGCAGCTCTGTTAAAAGTTTGAGTTAAAAATACCCAGTTCCTGGGGGTACCTAATATTTCCATGGTAATACTAGTGAGGTAATCATAGTTTCCATGGTAATACTAGTGAGGTAATCATAGTTTCCATGGTAATACTAGTGAGGTAATCATAGTTTCAGATTGTCTGTCTATCATTAATCCTTCATTTATTGTGTCCTGAGCTCTTAGTGTCAGCTTCGTATAGGCAACATCAGCACGAGATGCAATACGTATCATTAATAAATAGTTCTGTCTCGTGTATCGTGATCAGTAACATTATGTCCAAAACGTTTGGAGTATTGTCTTCCAGTTACTACCATTGGTCAGTCCTACCAAACTCAATAGGAATATACGGACGGGTCTACTATTAGTATACTTTCCAGAGCCTGTGTTAATATGAAGGTAGGTGCAGGTACTCAAATGACAACATCCAAGGCGAAGGTCAGGTGTCAGCAGTTATCATCTCTCGCAAGAAGTGAAATGATAAAGAAGTTGATCTTGAAAATATATTCATCAATCCAAAAGAAGTCGCATTAACAGAAAATACTGCCACATTAACTCCAAATGTAACGAAAACAAGTGAAAATACTGACACATTAACTCCAAATGTAACGAAAACAAGTGAAAATACTGACACATTAACTCCAAATGTAACGAAAACAAGTGAAAATCTGGCGGTTTCATCAGCAGGAAGGCCAGGCCAGCCTGACGTTATCGAGACGGACATCATTTCTAGTGGCATTCCGTCGCTGGCTCTCAGCCTAATTAACCAGGAACAGCTACCAGGTCTTGCCAGGCCCTTGAGAAATGTGGCCACGAGCTCATAACATGCACTACCTTACATATCTAGTGTCTACTGTTACCTAGAAGGAAGCTATTCTACTTCATGACAGTCAACTGACATGCAAGGTTCACTTTGTAGCTAAAGTTTATCATAAATATCAAAAGAACCTAAACTGATCTCTATTTAAAGGTGAATAAAGCCTATCATTTTAAGTTTTCCTATTCTACTTTGTCTCAATGCTTCATCCATATAGACCCCTGACTACTCTCGTCCCCTCAACTACTGTCTTGCCCCACGAGACCTAGCCCTTGCCTGGGTACAGAGACTCATGGTGAGTTCTTCTCTTTCAGATCTTTCGCCTATCATAGATATGGGAGGAGTTATAGGGTTATAATTCTGGATTATGCTATGTTCACTGCGAGCGTACACCCGCCCCTCCAGCATTATACCTGACCTGTATCTAGCTAGGGCTCACACCTGTGGCAGGAGTTACTCGCACCACACAGTAGCTAAGCCGACTCGTTTCCGACCGTCTGTCTGATACACCTAACTTGACCTGGCCAACTTAAGCTGAAGCAAATTGTAATCGATTATAAGGCTTTTTAAACATTAATTTCCTAATCTAATTAACACGTGTTGTTTTGTAAAGTATTTGTTATTATATCCAATTTTCTCTTAGAATTCTTCACCCTTGATTCGCTTGAAGATATAAGTGGTACCTATATACCACGAAAGCACCGATGGACTGACGCTTTTAAAGACGTTTAAGTACCCTGGCCACGCCTACCCGACCTATCCATCAAGCCTCCCTCATCTAACATCATCCCTCCTCCTCCTCACCATCACGTCTACCCCTCCCTATCATCTATATCTATCCCTAGCCCCCCGCTTAAACCCTCCCCCCCTCACGCGTCGCACGCCTTCTGTACCCTACCGGGAGGCAGGACGGTCAAGCCCCACGCCCAACATAAATACTTACGACTGAAGTTGAGGTTGATGGCTGCAGACACCTCGCCAAACTTGTTCTTGGCCTTGACCTTGTAGAGCCCGGCATCCTCCTCTTCGACGTCGTCCAAGATGAGCTGGACGTCGTGGATGTTACGTTTCGCGCCTGGCTTAACCGTTATCTTAATCCTGGCGTCTTCCTTGACGGCGATGTCCCCGCGGAACCACTGGATGTCCGGCACCGGGGAAGCCGACAGCTGACAGTCGAAGACAAGTTTGTTCCCGTCATCCTCCTGACGGAGTTTGGGCTTCTGGGTAAAGCTCGGGGCAAAGTTGTCGCCCATTGCCCCCAAGTTTCGGGGCTCGCACTCTCCAAGTAAACTTTAAAGTCGATAATGCATCAAGGGATCTGTAGGGAAAATGACAAATGTCAGTCACATGTTGGATTCATGATGAGGATGGTTCACACTTCTTAACTTTACACATAACTGAGCAACGGAACATTTATACACAATGACATACAGTAACAAGTTTGTTTAGAAGTATTTCCCACCACTCTGAGCCATACACTTGATTAAATCATGTTTAAACTAACCATAAAAGAGAAGATTATAGAAAATAAAGAAAAACTATTATCCTACCATGTGTATATTATGTGCATACACTTATAACTCTGTGTGTGATTACTATTTATGTTGCATGGAGAGAGTTTTACACCCGTGTTGCCCTGTCCTTGTCTTACCTTGTATATGTGTATCATGTCTTTACTCCTACATGTCTAGACACACACACATACACACACACACACACACACACACACACACACACACACACACAATACTTTCATAAGACCATAAGCAAGGGTACAATATATATCTAAAGCTCTAAATTTTGACCACTTCTAGAATTCTGTGATCAAATACAATAATTAGATAATTATGACCCGAATCATAATCATCTTATCAGATAATTACTTTCACAGTGACCAATGTTATTTCCACCGCTCCATACATCAGAGGGACAAGTTCGATACGTGTATTGTACAGATTTTCTGGAATCCCACACAAAGAAACTGCCTATCTGAGACAGCCTTACCAGGCGAGCAAAGCTGACGACGGCCGAGTGAACCAACAACATTGTTTAACATTAATAACTTGAGGCAATACATACAGAGACGACTGGATCTTATCTGGCATAGCTTCCACTACCTTTAATCTTGGCTCTGACCTTAAGGCATTCACTGAAGCTACGAGAGTGTGCGACGGAGCGCTACCTTGCCACGAGAACTCTACCACTCACACACAAGAGACTAAGGAAGCCTTTTACAAAACGCTGGCTGGTCATGTTGTGAGCAGAACGTTTCCTGGTCATGTTGTGAGCAGAACGCTGGCTGGTCATGTTATGAGCCATCTCTACCTCTGGCAAGTTACCCGCATTTTTAGCTGTAGGATCGTAGAACACTGGAATAAATTACGACCAGTTGTTCATGCGAAAACTACCAACACCTTCAAAACTAGGCTAGAAAAATAGTTCAGTGATACCCGTTATCAGCAAATCATTTCTTCTGCTTTTAGGTTTGAGCCTCCAGCCATGAGAACCCAGCAGCAGAGTAAGGCATTTTTCTTGTTCGCACCTTCCTGTTGTCTCCCCGCAGTACATGGTGGCCCGCATAATGTTTTTCTGTTGGTTGTTGTACCAGAGGGACTAGTGCCATCTGCTTTATTGTCCTGTCTGTATTAGAAATGCAAACAGATCTTCGGGGCACCACTATTGTCCTCTACCACGTACGTCAGGGACCATCAGGTCTTCAGTTATGTAAAGTATTTTCCCAATACCAGTTTTCCCACTTTTCTTCATCGTATACCTTCTGATTTATCAGACTTGGCAGATATACATAACTTCACAAGAGTTTTTCGAAGATTTTCATTAAGAACTGTGAAATTCTTTCTTCGAGAGAGAGAGAGAGAGAGAGAGAGAGAGAGAGAGAGAGAGAGAGAGAGAGAGAGAGAGAGAGAGAGAGAGAGAGGAGATGGGGTAGGAGCCAACTCAGCAGCCCACCGTCCAAGAGGACACCAGCAGTAGCCAGACGTGGGCTTCATCTGCAAATAGCCCAATACCAGTGGTGCCCTGACGTGCCTTGCTGTACTGCCCCCCCTCCCTCCCCCAACACACACACACACACACACACACACACACACACACACACACACACACACACACACACACCGCCAGGTCCTACTGTACTACCTTCCCCCACACTGCTGTACTACCCTCCTCCACCCTGTTGTACTACTGTACTACCCTCATCCAGCCTGCTGTACTACTAGCTGGCTTAGTAACTCGCCACTCCTTAACTCAACCCCCTATACATCATCAACCACCTCCCCTGCTGTACCCAAGGACCCCTCACTCTCTTATGGATAACCATCACCAAAATTAAGGTCTTCACTGTAGCTAGAAAACTCGTACGAAAAAATACAACAGACACTGTCATCTTCATTTACAAAACTATCTAAGGTTTGTTATCATCTACTTTATAAAACATATCCTCTTACTTTCATCTCAGTTTAATGTATCGATGAATGACATGAGCAATGTGGTGACGTGTAATCTGTGAGGTGATGACCCACACAAACACGAGTCTGCAGCGAGCAGACTCAGCCACGCTGCCAAATATATGACCGGTAATATTTAGGAGCGCCAGTCGCCCGTCATGCTTCATGGTGCGCCGTCCATAGCAGAGGACGTGTCACGAGTCATGCATGACCTTCAACATACAGGTTCAATATTCTCGTTGTACAAGTCTGGGTCTTCCGGTATCGTTCCGCCACAAGCGGTCACTTGAACACAGAAATGAACAGGAATATTCAGGAGCAATTCCCTGTGGTCCAGTGTCTGTTTTTCTGTGCATCTGGCAACGTGTCAAGGACAGGTAAATATAGCCAGCCATGCAAATACCGTTACGAATAATGTTTATGGTCGATAGACGAGCAAGTCTATCACAAGGACATGATCAATATCTTCATGCAAGGAATGACTACACACGTTTCCCACCACAATAATTTCCCATATATATCGTTTCCACTGTCTTAAGTTTACGCAAATATCATTTGGGAACCTCACTGTACGGTCGTTAATGGGTTAGAGAACCATGACTTACTTCAGTTGGTGCAATTTCTAAGTGGAACATCAAAGTTTAAGTTGGAAAATCAATTACAATTCCATAAGTTTTAGGTGAAGCTTCAACTCTGTACACATTAGGAGACAAGCTCAATCACGTACCAGCCTCAAGATATTGTATATTCTCAACCTACCACTCACTCCACTGTGCGGTCAACATTTCTGCTTCTTATGAACACCACAAAATTTAATGTCAAATGCAAAGTTTCAAGGAATCGTTGACGAACTGTCCAGCCCTTCGTCAGGATGCGCTACCCTGAAGTGGATCTTGAGGGAATGATATCCACGGTGCACACACTCACTCAAGGCCACAAGCAATGCAGGAGTCGTCCAGACCAGTTCTACAAAGCAGGTCAAGGTCACCTGATCGCATAGGCGTCAAGGGGACGTCACTAGTTGAATCGTGAAATATAATCTGACTGTGGATAAAATAAGAAGAAATGTTTGGCTCTCTGGCCACATTCGAAAGAGCTCGAGGTCAGCGCTTGATTAAACAATTCAAGTGAAGCCCTGCAGGCGGCCACTGCAGTGCAAAAAGGTGATGGCACACAAGTTGCTGGCGAGCAAGGGTGTGGCACAAGGTAGTATTCCCCACATATGTGTGACTACGACAGTCATGATCAATCCGTCTCACCAAATGATAATCAAATACCATGTGTTCGTGCAAGGCGCTGCCATGCTGGACCACGGACGGACGGATCGTGCAATGTCCAGTAATCTATCCTGCCAACATCTCTCACATTGTTCTTCTTATTGTCTTTCTTCGTACTTTGGTGACGGTGGCATGTGGTGTTATGTCAGGCTTATGCCCTGAGGTCTTACATATTTTCTGTTGAACACGAGAGGACGACGCAACCTAGCTCAGTGTGCCATCAGCCACGCTCCCCGGATACCACTGTGACCATCGCTAACAACACCACTGGACTACCCTAACTTAACCTAACCTATCATCAGCTACAGGATAGATGGGGGTCACATGATGGACACCGCTCACGCTAACCCACTCCTGATGGCATTACCACGTATGCTACTCAACGTAAATGTTATTATTCCCTAAACGTGTACATAACTCAGTCACGACTTAGATATCTTGCCAGGTTTTAAGGAGTAAACAACGAAAGTGCAGATCATGCAAACGAGTGCCACACTATACGCAAATGATCCACATGAACGCCACACGAACAAGCAACTCTTCACCACATGTAAACGTCACATTCTAGACATGACAAACACCGCAGAAGTTATAGTGATACACAAGCAATGTCCTACTTCTTACTTCTGCAAGGTAGCCTAGTTGGACAGCAGTGCGGACGGTCTTGATTATATCAGGGATTGGTGGAATATAACCTTACGTATGACCATGGCAATGGAATAGGGTTAAGCAGCCAGCATGTTTAATGAGGTTAGGCAGTCTACTGTATCAGGTGCTGGGGGAAGGTAGCCTCACTCGCGAGGCTCCTTCGCATGGGTAGAAGAGGAGCCTCACGCCACAGCAGATGATAAGTGTTGAAACCTTAAACACTAAAATGACCATCCCAACCCGTGCACCAGCTGGGGTTGTGACCATGGCTGGGTCGTGGTGGTAGTCACCACCTGCGGACCATCCGTCCTCTATCAACAATTGTTTACAAAGACCAAAGCACCACACTCCCTGGTATCCAGAAGTTGGCCAAACATCAAAGAACGTCCTCCTTTCACAGTACCCACCAGAAGCAAATGGAACGCCTGACCTATAAACGCGAGAGGATGAGCAAACACATCAGTGGTCTCAAAAAGTCTTAGATGTTTGCTGTGGTCTTGAGGCACTGTACTATGTGACCTAATGGCTGAGTTTATGGGTAGTGAGAGAGAATAGGACTTTGTGCTGAAAAAACTCCGTATCTTGGAACTAAAGCTACGAAGCCAACGAATCTATTCCATAAACACTATCTATACCTGTATATAAAAAACTGCTATATTCAGTGCCGTGTATTCTGAGGGAACAATCAGTGAGAAAGTTCTCTGGTCCGAGTGTATATTACGATTCTAACACAGCTGTTTACGCTTCAGACACTGCTGTGAACAGTGTCTCCACATCCCTGCACGATCTTACAACCTGCACAAAACACCATCAATATATTTCTTGACATAGTAACTGTTATCCCCTCCGCCAACCTTCACAGGCTTCCCGTTTGCCACAGACTCCATACAAACCCTCCATGATAGAGGAATACTGTCCTCCTTATCTGAAGCATCAATCAGGCGGCATGTCTCGCCGTGCTACCGTCATCTCTTGCTTAATATCCCGACAACACAAATAATACTCGAACATGTTTGCGGCACTTCACACAGCACTGCCATCTCTAGGTCCTTCACTGTACCTACAACATCGCTTACTTTTTTTTTATGAAAATGTGACTCACTGGAGAAGCCAACATTCCATGATGAATGAGGCCAAAATAATTTGGTAGGATGTCGGGGGAGCTCGGGAGCCACGCTGCTGCCAAGACATGAAGACAATGAGAGCTGTGTAAACAGTTGGTAAACATCCATTTCATCTTTACATAATAAACACTAAACGTCCAGCTGTTTCTGATGCTTACCTTGAGTTTATGAAATATAATTTTATGTCGGTAACCACGACGAAGAAACTAGAATAATGAACCATTAAGTGCCAGGGAAATGCTCTTATACTGACACCACATGAAGACGAATGATTCTGTCTGCAAGGATTAATATTCTTCACATTAAACCGCGTTTATTGTCCGTCGTTACTCAAACCACTTGCTCTGAGTTCTCACCAGCACACCCGCCCGCACATACACTTGTATGTCAGCAGTATACGAGATCCTGGTTGATAACACCACACACTGACAGCCAATAAGCCAAACGCGCACGGGCGATACCGATATCCAGTTGAGATAAAGCGCCACGGGAGTGAAATGCTCTCATCCCCTGGTGAAGTAACCCATCCGTCACTTCTGGGGAGTTTCTAGTACAAAGTGGACATAACGAACACCTCCGGCGGGTCGACAGGAAGAGTCGGATACAGACAACGTTTTAGCGGCTGCATTCTGATATCATCTTACATGACAGAACGCTGGAAATATTATCTGAGAACCATTACGTGAACTTCCGGTTCCCTCTGTTCTAACAGGTATTATGGGCACGACTTCCGTAAGCTATCTACAAGTGGCCCCTCCCATCAAGGCTTGGACCTAAGGCACGCGACTCTGGCGTCTCCCACAGTTCCTGTTTGGAAAGCGACCACTCGAAGACTGACCGTTATCTTCCATCTTTCGCCTTCATCCATAACCTTTCTACTTCACAAGCCACGTCTGTAAACACAACCCTGATTAACTTCAATATTTTTTCCACATTTTTTTCCCCCGAGATGGCCTTGATTGGGGCATGCGTTGCCCGTGCCATGCCAGACACAGATTTATGTCAGTGAAGATTTATCGTCAGTCCGAGCAGCGAGTATTCAATGACCCCTTCCTCGTTCTCCAGTAACGGCACGATACTATAATAAGGCCATCTGGTAACATAACAGCGCCTCCCGCCGTACACTGGCTCCTGGTCTTGGCACAACGGCACCAGATTCGAGGGCGAGGAAAGATCGTGCGAGACGCGTTCACCAACTTGGCTACGGTGGTACAAAAACTCAGGGGACTATTTTGGACCAATAAATCTGCCTTCCCCCACGCCCCCCATCTGGCGCGGCCGTAAACCGTCACCTCAGTGGATCACTGACCTAATTACAACCTTACAGTATGAAAAACAACGGCTAAAACAAAAAGGTGACGATGGATTAAGTTTCTAGTTATACTGGGTCGCTGAGCAGGTCACCTCCACGCCCAGAACCAAGTTACCGAACTGCCAAGCTTGAGTGTTGACCTTATGCGGTAAGAATAAACCTTGCTAGTTCACACGTCAGAGCAACCATCATCCTTCCATAAACATCAAGGAGGCAACGTAAACATCAAGGAAAGATGAAAAAAGTTTCTTGGCAAGTAGCAAAATAATCAGTGTCACGTACACTGAGGCTTCTTCATACACCGAGACAAATGCGGAGTTGCCGACGGGAAATATAGGTCGTACCAGCAGAGAAGGCGTCGCTGAGTGACAGGGAACAGGTGGTCGGCAGCAGCAGGAACAGTGAGGCAGGAAGGAGGAGGGAAGCAGGTAGCAGGCAAGTGTGGGGTCCGCCAGCTGCTGCGCCTCACTCCCGTGTGTCAGGCCGGGGCAGACCGGGCCGGGCGCGCCTCTCACACTTAAAAAGAAAGAAAAAAATACGCTACCACAAATAAACACGTCTTCTCACTGCCTTCACTGGCAAGACAGATCTTAACGCCTGACACAATACTAGGTTACCTCCGCAAGACTGTAACCACCGCCTATATAACGCAAATATCAAGTCAGAAAATCGGTGCTGTAATATCAATCTACGATCCTGTATTCGCTTACTAGGTGAACGATTAGGAACACAAACATAATGACGAAGCCATCAAGACAATCGTAAGACATCAACTTCAACAGTTGTTATAACAGATGACAAATTGGTGTTTAACAATTGTCGACAACGACACAGCGTGGAGCCAGGGCTTCTCTCACAACATGGCATCAGAGCTGTGTGAGCTATTTCAACATAAGACATAACTCTGTACCCACTGGACGAGGAGGCGGGAGAAGAGAGCAATCTGGTTGGCTGGCTGTGGACGGCCTTGTGCCCTACAGGCTGCCAAACCTCCTCGCCAGCGAATGCAATATGATTATGACCAATGAAATAAGGTTGCCACACTACACTCTTGCTATCCTCGTATGTAGAAAACAAAAATACCGACACGACGGCATGTATTACAATACGACGGTTCGTGGAGAGGGAAGCCTACTGACGAAGGAAACCTTGCCTGTGTGGCTGGTGGTTCTTGGGTGACCACCTGGGGGTGAGTCACGCCTCAGGCACCTGGCTAAAGCTCGCCAGACTTCGCCAGTACCTTCTTCAATAACACCTCCAGCTTTAGCCGCAAGATAACATTCCTCAGGCTCTGTCGTTCCTCTTTGATTGCTCACATCGTCCGGCCCACGACCCACATATCTGAGAGGAAGAGTGTGGTCGATGCTCTTTATTCATGACACAGGGCATCAGTGCACCTCCAAACTTAACACGTCCTCGACCAACTGGATCGTTATGGCAACGTACCCCGGGCGCCTCATCCTGTACAACACAACTAGTGAAAATATTTCGAATTTTCAGACTGACATGATCCTCCGGCTATGAAAATTATTTGGAAAATTTGAATGTGTTTAAGGATGGAGGAGGAGGAGGAGGAGGGGTGGCTGTGGTGGTGGTGGCGGCTGCCTCCCCCCCTCTGACCCACCCCTGACGGTGTTGGCACTCCAGGGCGCTGCTAGATGCCAGCTACCTGCAAGTCTCACAAGTACGTGGGAGTGGCACTTGTACCCTGAGGGGGCACTAGTTATACCTGTTGGTCAGAGTGGCGCTCTTGGTGAAGCCTCTGCTGGCACCAGCGATACAGGCAGCAACACGCCGGAAATGGCATTACGGACGAGAGAGAGAGAGAGAGAGAGAGAGAGAGAGAGAGAGAGAGAGAGAGAGAGAGAGAGAGAGAGTTCGTAATACAGACACGTGATGATGGGTCCTGACAGACACATTTCCCGTGTGGCAGGCAATCGTGAGGAGATGATCAGGTAGCAATATGAATGAAACATACCAAAGGTACTTGTGATAAACAATATAACCTATCAATAAACAAAGTATTTACTACTGAGCAACAAGATCAACACAATCCAGTGGTTCAGTATCTCAAATTAATGTCTCATTATATTTAAACCCGATTCGCCTACAAGGTTCCACGTGCCTACGGACATACACCATCTTTAAGGAATAAAATCGACAGAATTTAGCGGTTCATTATCTCAAATGAATGTCTCAATACAACCAAACCTGGTTCGTGTTCAAGGATCCATAACTACATACGAAAATAATGTAAGAAACGCACCCTGACTATTTCAAAATCCTGAGGCAAAGTCATTATCGTATTTTAGTTGCAGCCTCTATCGATATCAGTACAGCGACAGGAACGCCACACTACCTACGTTGACACAAATATCCAAAAATTGACGTGAATGACATGTAATAGACGTGAAGACCTTATGGAGGAAGCTGAGGTGAAGGTATGGCAGGTGCCAGAACGTATGACAAGTGCTGAGCAGTGTGGGGAGACGATAAGTGCTCTGCTGAGCAGTGTGGGGAGAATATAGGAGCTCTGCTGAGCAACAAGTGTATGCGACACGCTGGCTAGGTGATAAGTGCTTCACACGTGTGTCTGGCTGGTGGAGGCAGTAAATGTTTAGTGTTTCATGACTTACGAGGTGGTGGTGGTGGGGAGGCCCGGAGCGACGCGCCGCCACCAATCTTGATCTCGTTTTCAAACGACAAGAATAAACGGCCGTCGTCGCCGTACACAACATCTCGTGAATCATCTCGAGTTATATATCTCGCAGGTGTCTCGGGTTCAAGACTGAAACATCTCGTGAATCGTCTCAGATGTTTCAAATACAAATGTAGTTTGCAGCTTTCCGGTCATGAACGAGAACATCTCGTCACAAACCATCCTCAGAGACTATCAAATATCATGAAACGAATCAAGATGAGGAGGAGAACGGTGTATAATCCCAGAATAAAGACGGCGGACAGAAACCTTGATGAAACACCTCGGGTCAGAGAGCGAGTTACCTCACACACCTCTGATGCAAGTGAGACCTACATCACAAAACACAATACAGTGAGAAGATCTCCTATATCAATCTGACAAACATGGAATTATAATATTCAAACTTTAACAGTGGTCGACTCATCTGATCCGGAACCGATTTATTTCGCCAGCGGCCGAATAATCTCGAAAGACTGAACCCGTCTCGTGAAACACTTCCCCAGATCCAGATCGAGGCCAAAAGCACAAGAGAGGCCGGCCACCTTCTGCATCGGCTGGGGACGTTGAGTCCCCGCGCGCGCCCCTCCTCCGTCCGTCCTAGTGTTCACGGCAGCGTCGCCACAGTTCACATTCGTTCTGCTGCCAGTTTTAAAATGGTCTCGGGATGGCGTGGGTGGCGAGAGCGAATGTGGTGGACCACTGCCAACCTATAAGCAATTTCAAGGTTCATCAGGAAAACTTGTGCATCAAACGTGAGTCTCGAAAGTCTACCGAAGTACTGTTGAAAAGTTGACTGAAAATTGACTCTAACACACACACACACACACACACACACACACACACACACACACACACACACACAACACACACACACACACACACACACACACACACACACACACACACACTGATGCACAATATGGTGACGGGCAACAGTTTTCACAGTGGTAACGGTGTTGTCGTGTGGTGGTGATGATGGCATGTAAGAGTGACATGTGTATTAGTGGTGGTAGTGACGTGTGGGAACGATGGTGGTGAAAGTAGTCTTATGTTGGCGATGGTTACGGTAGGAACGGCATCAGGTCATGCATGATGGGAGGTGTCATGCATGGCGGGGGTGTGGCATGCATGGTGTGTGTGTGTGTGTGCTCATGCGTGGGCGGGGACGGTGTGGCCAGCCTGGTGTAAGTTGACAGAAGAAAGTGTAGCAAGTGTGTGGGCTGCGTCTAGTATGTTGGCGGGCCAGCAATGTCTCCCAGGTGGGAGGAGGTGGAGGAGGAGGAGGAGGAGGAAGAAGGAGAAGTAACGTAACGTAAGTAGTCTCGAAAGTCGGGTACAGGTAGGTGTACGTGGAGGGGTGGGAGAGGAATGTGTGGGTGGGATCATGTGAGGAAGCGGAGTCATGACACAAGTGTGTGTGTGTGTGTGTGTGTGTGTGGGGGGGGGGGGGGGGGGGGGAATCACGCGTCCTCAACTGGTAGGTTAGGTAAACGTCTTGAGGAAGATTGTGGTGCAGGGGTGTGTGTGTGTGTGTGTGTGTGTGTGTGTGTGCGGGGGGGGGGGTGATGTAGGCTCGTCACATGAGGTTTCTTTCATCGTTCACTTTCCCTCAGCCACACACCATAATCACTCCTACAGTGTAGTCGACCTTATTCACACCAGCAGTGAGGAATTCCCGACGACGTGACCATTTTATGTGAAGCTACAGCCTCCAGCAGACACCAGGCTGAGCTCACCGCGTCACGAGACCAGAGCAGGTGTGTGTGGTGGGCATGGGTCGTGCTACTGCCGGAGGAACGGTAGGGTCTAAGACCTATAGAGCCATGTCATCCTCACCGAGCGAGACATGACAAACATCCGCCACGCCTGACTCTCTCAGTATACATGGTAAGGTCTGACTCGCGCAGTACCTTGGGACACAAGCAGAGGAAATGCCATTATGATGGAGGCTCTACATGCACTGCCCGTCCTGGCCAGTCAAGGTCCATCACCCTGGCAACTGTCGACTACAGGAAAGTCTCGTACGTGAAACATGATAGACAGTCACACAAAATGCCAATCATGCAATCAATCTTATATCAAAACGAAAAAAAAAAATGCAGCAGTTAGAACACACTCGTTCGTGAGCAACAAGACGAGGATTAGGATGGGTTCCTTGTATATAATATCCAGAAACTCGTACATTATAATAAACGAGAGCGTCTCCCAAGATAAACATAGAACCAACATTCCTCTGGGAGAACCTATAAGCATGTGGGAGCAGCGGCGGCTGCGGACGCCTTGCCAAGGTTTGGCGGGTTGAATAAGCGAATCTCGCTCACTTCGGGTTCGAGACTGTTCGTCTGTGCCACACTTGCTTCGTGCAAGACCTGATGCTTAACCACGGTTCGATCTGCCTTCTTGTTCTATACGAAATGTTTTGTTTTAGGGTTTGGATGCTACTGTCTGATTCCCAGCTCAAGACTGTGGTGGAGGAAACCAATAACTGAGGTCGAGACGAATCACATGAGGAGCAAAGTGGTGCGGACTGGGCACTGGGAGAGCCTGAGTCTGCTATCTGATAGCCCTGGACCCTGCCAAATGTCTGCCACTGCCAAACTCTACCCATCAACTTGCTCACTACTGTCCACCGACTCAACTCTCACCACTCTGCCTCACCGCCCTTCAACTCCAATATGGTTCGTCTCGTTAGGGGAAACCATGAGTGAGGCTGGGCACCATGGACGGCAGGGTCATGGTACTGAGCAAGGCGCTAGGAGGGAGGGGGCGTGAGGCGGAAGTTGGCACCCTCCCCAGCTCCTTGCTTAGCCGGTCATGTTCAGATTTAACGCAAGTGGCGCCTGCCCGCCCTCAGGGAACACCACTACACCACCACCAGCCACGACCCACCTACCCAGGTGGCAATAACATCTTACTGGTTATACACACTCGCAGGCTACACAGTCACGCAGGCTATACAGTCACGCATGTTATACAGTCACGCATGTTATACAGTCACGCAGGCTATACAGTCACGCATGTTATACAGTCACGCATGTTATACAGTCACGCAGGCTATACAGTCACGCATGTTATACAGTCACGCATGTTATACAGTCACGCAGGCTATACAGTCACGCATGTTATACAGTCACGCATGTTATACAGTCACGCAGGCTATACAGTCACGCATGTTATACAGTCACGCATGTTATACAGTCACGCATGTTATACAGTCACGCAGGCTATACAGTCACGCATGTTATACAGTCACGCATGTTATACAGTCACGCAGGCTATACAGTCACGCATGTTATACAGTCACGCAGGCTATGGGAGGAAATGATCCAGAGGGTCACATTTCCCTCGCACCCTGGTAACGTCACGTCTTCAACGATCAACGTGGTACTGACGCGATAAATCTTGACCATTAATGTATACGGGAAAATATTCTTACACCGGAATCAATAAAGCAACATAATAAAGCACATCACACGGGGGTTATGTGCCTTGCTAGAATCTAGGACATTCCTTCGTGGAGCAGTGATTCGCAAACCAGTGGCACGGTACACGGTGAGGCTGGGGTGGCTCCCAGCTCACTAGGCCAAGATGTACACTCTCCACACAGTTACACACTCACCAGGACGAGCCATACAGCCAGACCCAGCCATACACAGACATAGTTAGCCAAAGAGACAGACCCAGCCATACAGCCAAGCAGGTGGGTATGACCCACTCCCACAGGCAGGTGGTCAATCGTGTTGTGAGAACTGTTCCTGGAGGGTCATACCCAGAGCTCCAACCCAGATAGTAGATGACGTAACGTGCCACCTACCGTGGTGAGACGCATACATCCCTGTTATGACCCAGTGTGGTGGGTTGTATACAACCAATCAAGACACAGTGTGGTAGATAACATACATTCATATCATGACTTAGTATGGTGGGTAACAATCATCCTTATCATGATATAGTGTGGTGGATCATAAACATCCCTAGAATGACCTAGCGCGGTGGGTCATCCTCATTATGCCATAGTGTTCTCAGTCTCACCCGAGTGAAGGCGACTCCACCAAGACCCATGACCTCACGTGACGAACCACACGACGGGACGGTCATGGGCCGGACACGAACACCTTAATGCAACACACCACATCGATGTACTCTGCGAGGAAACAAACTAAGTGTTATGCCTGGCGACAAGATGTTCTCCCTGCTGTGTACACTGAGTCTTACTGTGTCACCCTCGTCATACAGGTTCACCAATAACCAAGGAGGCAAGACCAACCCACTGGCTGACGGTAGTACATCTGAAACCAGACCTATGACACCTGTTCCAAATTCGCAATGCCATTTTGTGTATGTATATATATATGTATATATATATATATATATATATATATATATATATATATATATATATATATATATATATATATATATATATATATAATTCCAGTTCGTTCGATGACCACATAGCGAAAATGATACGAGTTGGCAGGATCACTTGGCACTGAAAGACAAGCGATAACAACAGAATCTCCAACTGTTTAAGGCGGAGAGCCCTTGAGATCTGGTGGAGGAGAGAACCTTAGCGACACCAACCTATATAAGTACTTGTAACACCTACCCACTCTGGCTAGGGTCCCGACACTCTGGCCTGATTATATGTCGACCAAAAAACACGGAAATACCAATACAATCATATCAGTGTCCACTACTCGTACGCATGTCGTCATGGGATCCGGTACTAAAATATTTCATCAGAGTGTAACCTTCCTACATGTCTGGGATGAGATAATACCACAAAATATCCCACACGTTTGATGCTCAACGTAAGAGCCAGGATGGTCTCGTCCACACCACAGCTTTCGTTGATCCAGGAACTTTACAACGGGAGTGGATCCTAACCCTTGGGAACCACCAGACATACAGAGAGCCTAGGAAAGGAATATATACTGTGTGGATGTTCAGGAAGTGGGAGTAACTCCAGCCCAGATGGGAAAGTGAAAATACCAGAGCAAATGCCAAGATATAAATAATATTCTCAGCGTCAAAACAAAATAGTAAGAAGCAAATACCATATTACATTTATAATTTTAAAATTTAAATGAATAAATCACCTTGTTAAATAGAACGGATTAATGGAACAAAACTACACTTGTATCTGTTCGAGCATGATGCTCCTGAACTACTATAAACTGTTCTAAGATTTAACATCAATGATAAAATTGATTGTTTTCTAAATCCGGCGTCTGATGAGTAGATACAGTTGACGGATCAGCTGTTAAGTATTTGCCAGCCTTTCAGGCTTGCCTGAAGAAGGCAGGTTCTGTCCCTGCCTTGTCGATCATTATATATGTACAAAAAAAAAATAAAATAAACAAACAGATGAATCTGTGGATTGTGACGGTATACAAGATTGAAAATCTGTACAACAGCAGAATGTTTTAAGATCTATGGTCCCCTCGAGTGAAGAACTGCCTCCCGCACTGTATCATGTACATCTCAGGGACCATTTCTCTAAGGTTCCTCTAAGTTCGTAACTGTAGTCAACACAAGAGCAAGGAAATGACCAACTCCTCTGGACTGAGGGCAACCCTGACAAAACTATACTGTTTTCTGTCCACTGACGATGATACAGCCTCGCCGGAGGTGTCCTCTCACTCCCGGTGCAATCACTAGCAGGCGGAGTCCGGTAACATCCCTGTTCCCCAATACTGTATACACATAGAGATAATTACAAATTACACAAACATACAGCCACACAGGAAACTGCTACATATCTACCGTTCACCTCCACAAACACATCCAGAAGTTTTGAACGAGGTTTGGCGTGTGTGTGTGTGTGTGTGTGTGTGTGTGTGTGTACCCAGTCTTATCAAAACAAGTCTCCTGCTAACTCAACACATAATCATATGGTACATAAATACATAATGTCATAATCAGGATACATCTCATGTCACAGGAGACCTCCACTCTCGTGAGCCTTCAGGTCGACACACAAACTGTCCTGGACTACTCGATCTCAATGTACCATCTCACGAAGTCCAGGTCTTGCCCAGGCTCGTCACGGAGTCTCGTGTATGATACAGACCGCGGACGCACCAGCATCGTACCCTATACATAGTGCAGGTTACCTGATACACTGATCACCACCACCACCACCACAGATACACTGAACAGCCCCGCTCGTCCCCACCGTCACCACTACAGTCTACAACTCCGACCGTCTTTCACCACCAACACTGCGTACTGTCTCCATCACCACCAAAGTGTACAACTTCGTCTCCACCAACAGTACTGTGTAGAATCTTACCTGTCATCACCAACACCACTTTGTAGTATAACTCTACCTGCCTCCACTAATTACACCAACACATCAACACCTGAATCTCATTCGAGACTTCGGGAAGAAGGTACTGCACCCTTCCCGGCCACCATCACCTCCTGCCTCCAAAGATCCCTCGTCCATGAGTTGCAGTTCAGCACCAAAACCACGTCGAACCCATACGAACTCTCATTATGGGATCAGCCTAAACCCAACCATTGTGGCCATGAGTGATAATCAGTGGACTTTATATCAACCAATTTCTTTGAATCTATGTAAAGACTGTCTGTTTAAGAGCCCCCACCTCCAACGTCCGTCTCCTTTGACTTTTGTTGTATATGTTTTATCTGTGCATTTTCATCCACTGATTATCAGCCATGCCTGTCCAAACCCACACTGCCGTACAACCCGACCTGTCCTGACCTCTTCCACTAGTTTATACAAGCCTGTCTGTCCTCACCACCACCACCATCATTACTATATACAACCCTACTTCCACCGCCACCACCACAAGTAAACAACTCTTCCTGTCGCCACCACTTGATATCACTGTTGTGTACAGCTCTGGATGTCCTTCAGCACCACCGCCTCCTTCCTGTGTCAGTACAGTCTGCACAGCATGTGTGTGTCTTCCTTCTACAACTCTCATGTTCAACTACCGGCTCAACAAACTACCCTAACGCCCCCACTACCAAGACTGGCCTCACAGATACGCCTTTCCTGCACCCTCGTTAGACACGATAACTTTTTCCATCACTGAATGAGCCGAACTTGATCAGTACATCACTTGATAAAGCCACGAGCGATGTCAGCCCGTAACATCACTCAGGACCACTCTCACTCCTGCCGCTGTGCCTGGACCAGATGGCGTCGGCTTGAGCCTCACAACGCCCGGCTCTGGTGGACCCGCTACAACGAGGCGGCCTTCTCTCCTCATCAGACTTGGCCAATTGTTGTTCTTTTGTGAAAACAGCGGACTTGTAGGAGGCCTCTCTTCCCTTCAAACGATCTTTAAGGTGGTTTTCTTGTAATGCCGGAAAATAAGAGAGGAAAAAAGTATGTTGATGCCGTGGCCACGGAGCGAAGCAGGGGCTCGAGTGGCAACAGAACTATTATTACTTGTGGTTCAGACGGATAGCGAGAGCCGGGTTTGGGAAGGAAGGACTTTGCATGTTCCTTTACCTACAGAATTGATCATTTCTTATTTAAGGTTGCATTATGCAATGAGGCTTGCTGGTACACTCTGCACGGGAAGGACTAGTGAAGGTAATACTTCAGATGTGTTATTTACACAGAATGAGACATGAATTACATATTTCTAACTTTGATCCTTGGGAGTAAGAGATTAGACTCTGTATTAGATTGATGATGTGACAACGTCTTTCCACTCTGGGACATAGCTAATGACTTTGGGCCTCGTTCCTGTGAGACTTGAGAGTTTAAAGGAGTGAGGAGTAGTCGGGGGGCGGGTGAGGCAATACTATGACCAGAGCAGAGGAGGCGACGGGCGGGCACCCCAGGACACCGCCTTCCCCCCACCACCACAAGGCTCCTGCTACAACTATCAAGACTGAGAGGGAGGAACACTTGCTGCCCGGTGAGCTGCAGACCGTGTCGACGGGGCCGGCCTGAGGGAAGAACACTCCTGCATCACACAGACGAACACTTACACTGTCTTGCACTTGGAACACTTATGGCCGCGCGCAACACTGAACACTCACACGTATACTCCAGTGGACGAGCCGGCACTGTCCCCGGCGAAGGTTATTTCATAGATTAGTCAGGCTTTGTTCTATTGCCGAATACACACCGTAACACTTGTGGAGGCTTGGTGTTGGGCCGAGCGGAGGAAGGTTAGCCTTGTCGGGGGATCGGACTGGGCAGCGGGGCGACTGCTCTCCAAGAGCCCAGCTGGCCTGCACACACGTAAATGGCGGCCCACCACCTCTGGCTACCAGATACCTGCAGCCCGCCGGCCCCCGCTCCTCATGCCCTCATGTACAACATTATTACTGATTTCCCGACTCTCTCTCATCCCACACATACCGCCATACCTTCAGCAGGCAGGGGTACCTGGGCCAGGCCTTATGCACCCTGAAATCGGACAGGAATGTCCTGCAGGTCATTATGCTGTTGTGTAATGGTCATGTTTCTAGCGGTGTACGGCAGCCGGTCCCCACGCCCCCCTCCAGCCAAAATGGGAGCGGCCCGGGTGCTATTTTGGTGACCGGCTCCCACCGCCACCGACACCAAGTATTTGTAAACACGCCATCACCTTATACCCAACCAGTGTGCCATCCCCTGGCCTGCCATGCCATGCTGCACGTGCCCAGGTGGTCAGCACATCCCTCCGCCCTGACCTGAGATAACCCCGCCTGACCGAGTGGGCGGGGAGAAGGATGGCGACCTGACTGGCTAGGTCAGTCGGCCGACAGTTTCGCTGGCTGGCCTGCTCCCAGGACCCCGCGGCGCGTCACGCGGCCTCCATCCCACCCAGAGCTCCCCTAGGGCCCGAATTGACTGCCACAAGATCGCAGTTCCAGCGTTTTAGTTTGCTTGATAGTAAGGTCGTAACCACATAACAGACGCACAGCTCATCACCATCGTAAATAACAAAAAATAACAAAAAATCCTCGATACATCCAGCAAGGATGGCAGACGCTACCAAACCTTGAAGACTGGAGAGTTCCGGGTGCAGAACCACGAAGGGACAGAAGACTGCAGAACATATTTCGGGAGGGTTGGGGTGAAGAACTGAACTTTCGAGGACAAAAGAAACACTATCGAAGCCTCACGAACATCACGAGATCTTGCCGACGCTCACAGCACAAAAGACCTTCCCGAGGCCCGAAGAACACAAGACCTTCACAAGATCTTTCTATATGCATGAAGAGCACAAGACTTTCCCAATGCATGAAGAACACTATAACTTCCCAGTGTACGGAGAACAAAAGATCTGTCTGGTACCTGCATGACACAACATCTCTTGAACCTTAGAGAACATAAATACTCCCAACGCCTGACTTACACACATCCTGAAGACCAAAGACCTTGAGCACTGAAGATCACGGACCTCTGAGCACTGAAGATCACGGACCTCTGAGCACTGAAAATCACGGACCTCTGACCACTGAAGATCACGGACCTCTGAGCACTGAAGATCACGGACCTCTGGTCCTTGAAGACAACAGATCTCTGGTCCACGAAGACCACAGACCTCTGTTCCATGTAGACCAGAGACCTTTAGTCCTTGAGGATCACAGACCTTTGGTCTCTAAGGAAGATAGATCCCTGAAGGAGATTCTTCCGGTTCCCCAACAGTGTAAAAGAACCGATGGATAACACAATACCTGATGCCACTCAGCCTGTATTACACGTTAATTCTAATCTCAGGTCCTTATTGGGACGCTATCATCTGTCAAAGCCACGAGGAGACACAAGCACGTGAGACACTCAGGACAAACCAAGAACAAAATGCTCAACATGCTCGTCAATATTCTCTCCTTAATGACTCAGAGAAGGACAATGATGCATAGTTCATCAGTCCGGTAAAGCCAAAACTAAAAAAAAAATGAAATGAGTGAAATAGTAGAGGAATCAAAAGCTCAAACAACCTCCAAAGTGACTTGACAAAAATGTTAAGCGTTTAATCTGTCTGAAAACGATGGTGAAGCTGCGAAGAGTTTCGAAACAATACAGTCTCCCTCCGCTGTTACCATGGTGACCAGTGTTCCTGCGTGCGTCTCCAACTGATTGCATGACTACCGTCTCTCAGCAATACACGTACCGTCTATTCAGAATCAGATTCTCTTAATCCCACGAGGAGTTTCCAAAATATAAATCCTCTGCAACTCACTCGTGCACATCTCATCAAACTTAGAAAACACAAGAGACGTTCTACACCAAAGTCGGCCTTCTGGGTTACGTCATAGGTTCCCTTACTACATCCTCTGCTAAGATTCCACGACCATAAAGACGTACCTCGTACTGACGTAGACGATGCTGTGAATGTCTAAGTCTTGCTTCCTTTTCGAGTTTCGTCTTAACAAGGATCCCCAACGCAAGAGCGCCCAAAAGTGTCTGCCTCCCCCCGCCCCGCCCCCATCTCACCTTACCTGACACAGTCGTACCTGCATATCTCCCTAGCAACACTTACCAACTTGAATTTTACTTCCTGATCAGCCCCTGACGTGAGGCTGCGGTTGGTCCTACCCAGTCAGCCACGCACTAACACCCAGATCAGCTTCACTAACCTCTACCCTGGGCCCATAGGCGTCGCTAGGCCCATCCCGTCACGACCAACGTTTATGACGGTCGGGAAACTAGAACGATACTCCACCAACACTGTGCAAGACCCAGACTTAGTCTCCTGATGATCAGCTGCAGCCGTCATAAAATATGGAGTTATGAATGATCTCTTAAAATCGTCTATCAGAACCGACAAGCAAGCTGGAACACACAGGTTCAGTGGGTCTACTGATGGAATCTATGGCTATTTCAAATCCCAGGGTAAACACTGATGCATTAACGAGTTGTAAATCGAGAACAAGATACTGTCAGGGGAGCGCAAGATGGATCCTGATACTGACTTCCTCTGGCAACTTCCTATGGGAAATCCTCCCGGCATACAGGGACGGTGGCTGTCCCGGCATGATCCTAGTCAACTTCCCGGTCGCTGCACATCAGAGCGCCCTTCCCGGTACGATGGCTTCGGTTATCTGGCAGTAACTACAGCGTCAGACGGGCCTAAGCAACGGGAGTCCTTCCACGGGACCCTCAGGAAGCCCCTTGTCCTCCAGTAATGGCTGAGCTCTGGTCCAACGATCCTTGCGACCTCCGTGACGCGTCCTTCCCCTCCCTCCATCCCGGTAATGGTCCCGCTGTGTGTCATTAGTCAGACTCAACATGTCCATCCTCCCTCACCACTAATTCTACTTCACTAATCATCCCTACATATAGTCTAATGATCACCTCGAAATGTTTTGCTCGTCAAGTAGTGACTGTCGTGCTATTTTCGGTCCTTGTTTCTACATTTGTATTGTGGGTTACTAATAAAAGGACAACCTACCCACTGTATTATTAGCTCTCTTATCACTGGTGATCTATGCCAGGTACGTGGACACATGATCGACTGCAGAGGCTGGGGACGTAAATGTGTTTGTCGTGGGTGGTATGACACAACATGACAGCCATCTTGGTCAAGTGTGTGTGTGTGTGTGTGTGATTATCTCTGTGCAATACGGCGAAAAAGTTTTATTCTGGGAACTAATCTCTTAAATTTTGTTTTGTATCGTGCGATCTTTTGAACAAATCCGTTCTCTTTGTGTTCCCAGCGGGCATTCCATGTGTGTGTGTGTGTGTGTGTGTGTGTGTGTGTGTGTGTGTGTGTGTGTCTGTGTGTGTGTGTGTGTGTGTGTGTGTGTGTGTGTACACCAATCTCCCAGCCTGTCCGTGTACTGTGTTAGCTTGATGGTGAGGGTAAGTAACAAACAATAATCTTGATTGCAAATGGAATCAAGTCCAGCCATAAGTGTAGCTCATCGCAATCAGTGGGTCAAGACAAGAGTGTACCACACCACCTCGAGAGGAAAAATTCTGGTATTACGTGCAGGTGTGGGCATCAAGTGCAGGTGTGGGCATTACGTGCAGGTTTGGGCATTACGTTCTGGTGTGGGCATTACGTGCTGGTGTGGGCATTACGTGCTGGTGTGGGCATTGCCGAGCACGTAGGTGTGTGGTTGAGAGGTTTCTATACCTGTTTCCTACAGTGCAACAGTTACCCCTGCCAGTCAGGGGAGGTCACCGCTCTACACAGGTGTCAGGCGGAGATTTGTCGTCGCTGCAAGACTCTTCCTGAGCCTTTAGCTTGGCCACGGACTGGCAGAGGTAGAGCTGAGGGTGAGTCTCTGACCTACGTAGCTGAGGGTGAGTCTCTGGGGATTTATTAAGGCATATAGCTGATGGTTGTGTAGCTGCGGTAGTTACTGTCGCACAAGACAGTTTGAGCACATGTAATGGGCAGTTGACGTTCTGCAGCGCTGGGGGACCTGAAGGTCAGGGTGAAGTTTCTTAGGGGAAGGGTTCAGGGCCAGAGGAGGGCATGTGATGTTCGTGCGTCAGGCGACTCATTCATCTTGACCATCCTTCAAAAGAACACAAGTTAACCCTGGGTAATAACTTCGTCGTGTGTGACGCTAATGATCGTGACGCTAATTTCCTGTCACACCAGCCTGTGTGGCGGGTCGGTCAGCCGCAGGGCAGGGTTCGCCCGTCTTCCCTGAGTCAAGTGGACGTTATTTTCGGTGGCCCCCAAAATTCCTGCCTTGTTTCCTCAGGGCGAGTGTGACTCACGCGGGGACTCCCTCACACTTCTCACTGGCTGACGTCACTGACGACGTCAGCTGCATCGCCCTGGCTGCTGTGGGAGAGACGCTGATGTCAATGGAATGAGGGACCATATATGACGTTAGCAGCACCGTCCCGGATGGTGTGGGAGAGACGCTGGGCTGAGAATGATCTTAAACATCTAAGGAAAGTGTTCACGTGTTCTAACGTTGGCGGCCTTAATTGGCGGCCTTAATTACCCTGGTGGTTGATAGGCCTAAGTAACTATCGAGCCAACCACCGCTGATTAGATGCAAAACTGGCGTAGCTGTAATAGCTCTGGTGGTGTGGTTCTGGGAGGGTGGGTTGCCTGTGTCGATGAGTTACAGGTACTGGTCTAACCACCGCTGAGTCCTTCATAGTAGCACTACCGTACTGGTGGGTTGCAGACATGGGTATAATCATCCAGCTTGTGTGAGTGGGTGACACCTGATATGGTTTCATTTCTGCTGGTCTGTGGTAGTGATACAACTGTGTCTTGGTCAGGCAGCGACACAGCAGTCTGTTGGTCTGTGGCAGTGATGCATCACTGCCTGTCCGTCTGTCTGTGTCACAGTTGTGGGACTAAGTCTATGGGTCGGGAAATCCATGTTTACAGCCGCAGGATGCGTCGCTCATCTTGCTCTGAATGCTCCTCCTGTCTATGATACAAGCACAGCTTTCTTTAGCTCGATGAAGATCTACGTCAGTGGGTTCCATGATGGGTGCAGCTGTCCCTGCTGCGTGAATCTGCCTGAAAATGCAGCGCTGGTCTATAACATGGCGGTCCTTCTGCTCCATTTCTGCCAGAACGGATTCAAGAGATTCACAATACTGACACAACGAGGCTAACCACTGTTGCCAACACACACGTGCCGCTCTGGATGATGACTGGATTCTGTTCTTTCCTTTCTTGGCAGCATTTCATAACCAGCAAACCTTCTCATCTGTGCTCATCTCAATTGATGTATCTTTCCACACTCGAGAGAATCTGGGTGTACTGGGTAATCAGATTCCTTTTCCGCGTCCAGTAATATATATCTATCAAATTCTGAATAAGAAACATATTTCCAGGTAAACTTATAGCATTCATCATGCTGTTTCTTTCCATACGTGCGTCTTTTAACTCAAAATTATTTTTTTGTCTTTCTATGTGCTGCCAGGCATCTTATGTACCTTCCTCTGTCTTTGATGTCTGCTCTACTTTCTCTTATTTCTCCTGTTGGTCCAGTTGCATAATGTCGCTATCATACTGGTCATCGTTCCCAGACTTATATGTACAGATTTTCTTTACGAAATTTCATCTTGTTTTCTTCGGCTCGTTTACAAACTCAGGTCCCAGTCTTTTTAACATTTCTCCTTGGTCTTCTGAACCTATCATTGTAGTGACTCCGGTCCCACCTGCGCAGTATATAACTACGCTTTCTGTTACTTCTCTGTCTGTGTCTGCCATCAGCTTTATAAATAGTATTGAAGAATGTACCATTCCTTGTGGCTCACCTGAGGGTACGTACATATCTAACACCAGCCATGGTTCCATAGGCTAAAGATTTGACATTTTTGTGAGAACCTTTCTAGGCCAGGTGCATATCTACCAACAATTTGGTTTTTCAACTTTCTCTAATAAAATGTGGTTTTGTTTGACCGATACGTTAACGAAGTCATGATAAACAGAGTCAATTCTCTTCCGTTGCAAGCTTCTTTGATCAATGTGAGCTACTAACACAGTTGGTGTACTTAACCTGGCACAAATCCAAGATGGCCTTCGTATATAAAACTCTTGTTGATCAAGTGTTTCGCCATCTTCTTTAATATTGTTCCCAACACTTTTCTGTAATGCTCTGGTATTAGTGTACGATCCTCCTCTGTGTACTGACGACACACCTGCCAGTGTGTGAATACTTTCTATTTCTGTTATCATTTAGGTTTTGTGTTATCTGTAACATCAATTTTACATTTGTAATCTTTATCTTTCAAGGAAAACGACTGAGGCTTTCATCTCGTCCTGATCCTTACCTGTTGTCCATCCTCCAGTACATGTATACTGGTAGTCCATCTTGCTTGCTGCTAACACCATCTGTTCGCTCAGGAAGATTCATGCAGCACGAAGCCTGCTTCCCTCCTCACTCTCCTCCCACAGAGTCAGGTGTCTGTCTTGTTAATCAGGATTATACTGTATTTCTTGGTGAATTCATCGGATTATTTTATGGTCTGAAATTCTGTTTATTATGCTTTGTATATTTGAATACAAGACGGGTTTCTCCTGTTCTGTTTTTCCTTGATCCTTTAAACCTCATTTGTTTTAGTTTGGCTTCTCATGTGCAGATCGATCATTTCCTATTTTCTCTGAGATTCCCTTCATGCCAGTCGTGTTGTTTATTCTCGAGGTTGTTCTATTCCTCAGTCCTGTGCCAATTTTTATTTACAGCTTCTCCGCCTAAATGAAAAAAAATCATTCTTTCCCTGGTTTATAATGTGACTTACACAGGTTCTTGTCTTCTTTGCAATTTACTTTCACAAATTTATCTTGAGAGAATTTTCTTTTTCATACTTTCGCCAATATTGATTCCTGTCAGTACCATTCTGTTATCCCGTTTGAAGTTGGTATTTACTTTCTCGTTCTCGGATATACACAGCTATATTGTGGTGTGGCGTATTCTATATGGCTTACTTGATTTATTTTCATCTATTCCCGGAACATTTCATTTTCCCATTCTTCCATCTCTGATCCGCTTCACTCATCTTCCATATGTTACCTCAGCTTCTATCATTGCACTTACTTCACTGTTTTCATTTCCATTCCCAGAGTTTTCTAGGCATTCTTAAATCTACGATTCTCACCCCATCAACGTACCAGTAAATTTCCACAGTCGTGGTGGCGAACCGTCTTAACAAGTCCGTGTGGCTGTAGGATTCCGCCTTCCTCGCCTCGTCGGCTGACTGGTACGTGTTGCTGTGCTCTGGGAGGTCACACTTGCCTTCCTCACTACGGTCAGACCCTCCAGCATCACTGGTTCATACCGCAGTGGTTCCTTGCACGTTGTAGGGTCATCACATCTGGATTCCTGGTAGCATTTGTGTAAGGTATCTGGTAGTGTATTCGCGCCATCACCTGGTGGTGTATTTGCACCATCACCTGGTGGTGTATTTGCGCCATCAACTGGTGGTGTATTTGCACCGTCACCTAGCGGTGTATTTGCACCACCACCTGGTGGTGTATTTGCCCCAAGTATTGTCACGATATATTCGTGTGTCTTGCTGCAATCGTTCGTGACTGATCACTATCTTCTGTCTCCATTTATCTTCACGTCCTTGGTATGTCTTCTCATTATCATTTCTTTCACTGGTCTTAACCCCCTCCCCCTCCCCCACAGCTCATCCATATCATCTTTATCTTTTCTCTTGCGTCATCCACTGCTTCACTTTCCTCATCCTCATCGTTATCGTATTTCATTAACTTCATCAACGTCGTCTTCTTAATTTTCTACCCACCAGAGAGACGCGACACAAACAAGAGAAACAGAAAGAAAAGATTTCATGTCATATCATGCGGCTGCTTGCACCACATACACACAGACACACACACACACACACACACACACACACACACACACACACACACACACGTGTACTCAAGTCGGAAAAAAAATCTAAAATAACAAGTATTCCCTTAGAATTAAACATCAACGAAATGGTAATAAAGCGAGAGAGAGAGAGAGAGAGAGAGAGAGAGAGAGAGAGAGAGAGAGAGAGAGAGAGAGAGGTAATAAAGGGACCAATATATATCTATTTCCCTGTGAGTGTTTACCATCTCCCCCCCAGCACGGGTGAGGTGGGCGACTCGTACATTAAGAGTGAAGAATGGTCCCATTTGTGAGCTGACGGCTCGAGCAGCTCGGCCGAGCCCAAACAACAAATTTCCAGCGAGCATCTTAAAGCATCAAGATGACAGCGAGTCCCGGGGTGGAACCTTGTGTTGGTGAGCACAGGAGGGGCGGCCGGCGCCTCCCACACCACTGACGAGTGCAGCAGCCACAAGGTGGAAAGACGAAGGTAAATCTTAGGATGGAGGGTGTGTCAGGTTCCTCTGATGAGAGAGAGAGAGAGAGAGAGAGAGAGAGAGAGAGAGAGAGAGAGAGAGAGAGAGAGAGAGAGAGAGAGAGAGATCTGTTGTACATCATATGCTCACAGTAATGGCCACCTCCACTGACTCTGACCAAAACGATGGTGTCTGAAAATTTTTACAGATTCCAGAACAAGGCTTCTGGTGTTACCATCTTCACCAAACCTGAGGAGATATGTCAACGCCGACAGCTGGAGGAGTTTACTTGTTATCTGTACATAGGAAATGGGTACAATGAATGAAGTCACAACTAGAAATGAAAAAGAAAGTCGAACCCACCTTACTGATTGTGTCCTCCATCATACTGATAAAGAGGGAAAATATAACCATGTAGATGGAAAAGAAAACGTGATAAAGAGGAAAATATAACCATGAAGATGGAAAAGAAAACGATCTTACTTCTTTTTCACAAAGGAGAGGAAACTCTGGGACCAAATGTACAAATTCCTGACGCAATCTTCACCATGAAAGTGTTCACATACGGAACAGTGAACCTGGAAGTCAACATGTTGCCGGCAGCTCCTCCACAACATGAACACCTCCGCCACACTCATCAACATCCCTGAGACAATCGTTTACCACACGAGACAAAACATCAAAGGAGACTGAGAGAAATGTCCGCGTCACCTTCAACAACACACAACCACGACGGTCCCTGGCCGTGGCCGCCTCTTGTAGTGGTCTTACTACACCCTCCGTCTACACCTCGTCTACTCGAGTTCTTCTCCTTACAACTCTAACTGAAACCACCTCGTAACGACCTAACTACGTTGTCATGTACCGTAAATGAACTCCACTATGGTGTCCACAGGGTACGGGGATGAGACATGCTTGCGGGAATGTGGGGTGAGGTTATTCTTAGAGCGAGATCAGCCGAGTCAAATCATTTATCTTGGATTAAATCAAGTATTTGATCCGAGGATCCGAGCGTTGACTACGCACCTTCATGACGCCACGAACACGTCCGGTGGGCCGCGAACACATCCGTGGGGCCAGTCACGTCCGTAGGCACGAACACGTCCCTAGGGGGTCATGAGTATGGTGTATATCAATGGATTTGTCCATCCAGAGGTCCTTCCCGGTACCACAGTACATTCCGGGAGCCTAGGACACACCTTTGACCCCCACCGACTTACACATGTCTGGTGCTAGGTTATACTTTGGTGACGAGGCGAAAATAACAAAAAAATATCAACAAAAATCCTTTCCATGGATTTGCTACAGTTAGCAGAACTCTGTTCCATCTGCAGCCATCACATAGAAAAAAAAGGTTAGGATAGAATCTTTCCGGGGGTAGTCTGGTATGTGTTTCTTTTCACATTTTTCTATTGTTTTATGAAAGAAACACAATTCCAACCCGAGAAATGTGACCACACCAGCCTAACGTAACCTAGCATCCTCCACAGTTATCACAATCCTGCTAGACTACAGCGTATCCACTCATGTGATGATCGTCGATACGTAAAAGCTAATTTTTGGCCGACAAATCGAGTCATTTTTTTTCCTTTCATATGTCAGGCTCGAGTATGTTTGTATTCCCCAGCATTCCCCGTGAACGCTGTCAGCGGAGGCATTTGGCGGCCGCCTCCCTGAGGGTTCGTGGTAGTGGAAGTAATTCTCCCAGCGTGTCAGATCCATCGCAAACATCGTGATCAATTCTCTCACACCTTACGACTGAGCGAACCGAATCAACAGACCCACAAAACACCTGTCTGAACGCTTTATAAACCTACGTGAGCGCGGCGACACCCGTGCAGCCAGCCAGCCAGCCACCACCTGTGGAAACGGGTTCCATCCACCTGCAGAACTCTTGTCGACCAGACCACCAGTAAATGTGGAGCAACGTGGAGGCTGGGTCGGTGAGGTGGAGTGTATGTATTACCTGCCTATACCATCTAAACCAGTGATCAATCCCCATCACATGCACGTACAGCCACGACCCAGCTAGGCATGAGTATGTACGAACATAGCCGGGACGCTGCTATGCACAGCCAGGACCTAACTATATATAGCCAGCACTCACCTATGTACAGCCAGAACCCAACTGTATATAATATGGACCTAGCTATGCACAAGTAAAACCAGGACGCAACTATGCACAAGTATAACCAGAACCCAGCTATGCACAAGTATAGTCAGGATCCAGCTAAGCACAAGCATAGCCAGGACGCAGCTATGCACAAGTATAGCCAGGACCCAGCTATGCAGCAAGAGGAGGCGTGAGAGGGGCAGGTGAGTGGGAGGCTGGGGAACAGCATGCGCGTCAGCAGCCGTGCCAGATGTGGCGCGTGCCCTTTTGAGAGTCCCCCCCCCCCCCTGGCCCTCATGCCAGGAACACAGCCCCGTGTTGTGGGGGGAGGGTAGGCCAGGTGCCATGGTAAATAGTGATTAGGGAAAACCGAGGGATATTCTCGGCACAGAAGAGTAAATACATCAAATGAATGATAATGATGATGATAATGATGATGATGATCAATGGAAGACAGCGAAGCAAAGCCACAGGCAGGTTCGTCTGTGCCACAGTAAAGCTGGAGTTCAGTAAATAATAAACCTTTGAGGGGAAACAGATGTATATAAGGAGCATTTATGGGAAAACAGATCAAAACAAATTGTAAAGTTTCACAATCAAAGATAAACTTGGCCCTGTATAAAGTACACACAAATATACTGAGCAGACACGAGACCCGAGGGTATTTTGAGCACAACAGAGCCACTAACAACTAGAGAAATGCTCACGACTCCAGGTTCAGGTCCATTTCTGGCATGATAAAGATTTCCTGCAGGTGAATCATAGCCATGGTTGTAATCCGGCTCCTGATCAGCCTTCATCTGCTGTACCTGATGGTCGTCAGCCTCAGGTGTAGGGAAGGGATGGTCCCTCATCATAATAATCAGACACACACAGTAAGACATGTGTATGTGGTATGCTAATGAGTATCAAAAACTCAGCTAATTGCCTAATTAGATGTGTTTAATGTAACCACGTCTCCCCTCAAGGCCGTACTGTCCGACTTTTTACCCAAGATCTACCACAGTTTTTGGCTGATGTGAGCCACACTTGGCATGCCCCTCCAGGCCCTCGGTAGTTTCCTACGGACGATGGCGTCACTAACACATCACGAACTCAAATGCAACATAGAGGACTCACCGGAAAAGTTCAAGTCGTGACCAACATGAGAGGGTACAAAGCTCCAAAAGCTTAGCGGGATGAGGAAAGAAACAAACTTGACAATGACCCACTCTTGAGTTGCCAACGGCCATCCAGTCATCACGTACAGCAGTAGCTTGCCGGGCAGTTCGTGGTCTAAGTGATGGCGGGAATACTCAACCATGTACGTCTCGGGAAGAGAAATATCTATCGAAGAGGGAAAGAGAACCAACACCGCGACGTCGGGTAAGTGATTCAAGTTTCACGATCAGTCCAGTATGTACGGCCAGAACCTCCCCAGATGAGAAGTTACTGCCATCTCACCAGGACTCAACATCCTCTGAAAATAATCTAGCAGGCAGGCGAGCTGGCTGTTTTTGTTGTCAGTCTTTAATGTGGTGGCTGAGCCATCACCTGTAGCCACAAGGTGCCAGCTGCTCGGTGCCATGGCTCACCCTCAGCCTCTCTGTGGTACCCTGAACAAGGCTTCACTCCTCTTCCTGGTCGTCCTGGCGGGGGGTCAGCCGCTCGCTGGTACGCCCACGGCCTGGGCGGATGGACCTAATGAACACCGTTCATGGAGTGTATCACCTATAGGTCTTCTCCTGTATTAAGATATACCAACCTACAGACGACCAGTATGTTAAGACTGCATCTATATCCTACTTTTGTCTATGTTATACAAGTCCATTGAGAACCAAAGTTCATAAGTTATTGTATCATGAACATGAAAATATTCTGTAAGGACTTTAGAATGATAAGGAAGAGAACGCAGAACTCGAGGAGTAGTTCTATACTTCCATCAAACAAATGTTTATGTCATCTGTGTTCTGACATGGAAGCGGGAAGGAGAGGCAGGAAGGAGTGACGGGAGAGAGGATGAAGAACTTGGAGAACTGTTCACCGTCAACATCGTCCACCTGATTTAGATACTTGAGGGCCGTTATGAGGTCCTCTCTCTCTCTCTCTCTCTCTCTCTCTCTCTCTCTCTCTCTCTCTCTCTCTCTCTCTCTCCTCGCCTCCAAGGAGGCCAGTTCTGTAGCAATACTATACATCCCGACTTCGAAAAGCTGATCGACTACGTCTACAACGGAAGGTATGAGAGCGAGGCAGACCATAAGCTCATCTCCACTGGTGACGAAGTAGCCAGTCACTTCTACAACGGCAAAACCTTAGGGAGGCGTGTGAGGTGTAGAATATGAAAGAGGAAGTTGACATAAACACTCCCGAGTGGTAGTTACTCCAATACGAGGCTGTCACACATGACGAGTGAGGAAAATAATGCATACTCCGCTACGTGTCAGCTGCGTCGAATATCTTGAAAATCGTGACACTTGAGAAAAGACGAGAATAACATTTCCAGATGGATGCTGACCTTGAAGGAAACCACAGAAATGGCGGGGAAAACAAAATGAGAAAGAAAAGTTTTGCGTCTATCGAAAAATCAAATGGAGGCAGCGAGTGGAAGTGTCAACAGAAGTATGTGAAGATAAAAGACAAGATAAAAAAAAAAAGAATTATCGCCGACAGAAAAAACTGCAGCGTGTGATGATAAAATAGGAACTGTGGAGGATGAGGAAGTGAGGGAGAGAAGGTCGACCCACCTGCCTCAGCTTGGCGGGCCATCAAGGTTGTGTGTGGCCAGTGTCTTGCTCCACCCAGCCAGCCTTCATCTCCTACCACATCTACACCTAGCACACATCTACACCTAGCACACATCTACACCTACCACACATCTACACCTAGCACACATCTACACCTACCACACATCTATACCTACCACACATCGCTCCTCAACCTACTGCCCATCGCAGCTCCACCGACCACTCCTCCACGTAGCATCTATCGCAGCTCCACCTACCGGAACATCATCTACCACCTTCCGGAAGGAAAACCATCTATCACAGGATAACTACAATATCCCAGTACTACCAGAACCCCAATATATCATAACCATCGACCAACACATGGCAACACTGCACTACCAACTCACTTCCCATCACTTCATCCATAACTCCCATCACAATACAACCCATCCTTCACCCCATCGCCATACCATACGCCAACTCATTACCTAACCCAGCATCCCATCACGAACCACTCTATTACAGCGCTGACCAACAACCCATTAAGGCACCAACTACTTGTCATACAACCAGGGGCAACCAGTAACGTAACCCCAGTATATATAAATAGGTCACCCACACAGTCAACTGGGGAGGAGTTGCCGGGGAAGTTGTTTACGGGGAACTTGCTCCAGGATGAACAGGTTTCTATGGTAATACGTGGGTCATGTTCCAGACCCTCAGATCCAGGGATCCATCCCTCCAGCAGCTATTCCTGTACTACATGAACTCATGTCGCAAGCCACCTTATCTCTGCTTCCCATTCTCGACTACCAGAACATCTGTAATCTCGAATATTTTTTTCTTATTTTGCTTGAAGGCGGGTGATGCAATGAAGAGGGGGGGGGGGGGGGGTTCTGGATGGCTCAGTCATGGGGTGAAGGCTGGATGAGGATGATGGGGTGGGGACAGGAGAGGTGTGATGCGGTGCTGGGTGACCCAACTCGAGCACACGGGGTGGGCATCGGGCATACGTTCCTCCTGCAAGTACAGCACCATCCTAACACAGGCCGGGCGTACCAAGAGATATACAATAAACAGATGTGTACTCCCACAAGGCAAGCATCCCGAGGCCAGCCGGGGAAGTTATAACCAGATAATGGCGCGTAGTCGTGTTGCCTCGGGATTAATTTCCATTTCAATTCTTGGAAGAGTTTTGTATGTTTGTCCTTCAAGGTGGCGTGTTGATAAAGTTCTCAGGACAATATACGATATCTCTGGCGGCTACACTCGAGCGACAAACTAATTTACTTGATGCATTAAAGGCCAGAAGCCATGTTCAAGCGACGCGTCTTGTTTAGCCTTGGCTTAATGTACTACAGAAATAATTTAATTATAAATCAATGCGCATGCACACACGCACTCACTCACACGCACGCACGCATACACGCACTCACTCACACACACACACACACACACACACACACACACACACACACACACACACACATACGTGGGGCCTCACGAGCTAGACCTTCCTCCTTGTGGTGTACGTAAAGACAATTACCAAAAACGTAATCACACAAATACAAAGCTCCTCCTAAGAGACACACAAACAATAATCACACAGTTTAAAAGTACACACAGCACATACACCTCGTGTGTGTGTGTGTGTGTGTGTGTGTGTGTGTGTGTGTGTGTGTGTGTGTGTTTGCAGCTACATACAGACGAATGTATACATACACAATTAAAACCCTGGGAAAATCTAGAATAACACCACAAAGTGCAGTAATAAGGAAAAGGTAACACTAAAATTATCACGTACAAATATAACGCAGCCCGTGTGCTGCATGTCCCTCCTGCTGTGTTAGTGCTTCTCACAACAAGCCTCCGTCATTTATCAAAATATCATCAACAAATGGTCGCAATGTATCGAACGAATTATGAAAGACAACAGCATCAGAAGAACGTTATAATGTGAATGATATCACTGAGTTTGGTAAGTTAGCAAAGACACATTTCCATGCCGAAGGTGCCATGTTGGGCGTCCACTCTGTTTATCAACTACGGAAGATACGAAGCGATGGTGTCTTGCTCTTCGTTAAGGTTAATCACAATTCCATACCCGTCAAACACAACTCTCTCCCTAGCTGTACCTGACTTCCTGAGCTGCACTTGTGTCCTATACCTGTACCCACAACACTCCGACAACACAGACCTTCCCTTGCTCAGACCTGTATCCTTAGGTTACCACTGTATCCTACGATTGTACCTGTATCATTCTGCTACCAGTATCCCCTCGCTGTACCTGTATCCTCCAGGTCTATCACTGTATCCTCTAGTTGTACCTGTATCCTCCAGGTCAACCACTGTGTCCCATAGCTGTACCTGTATCCTCCAGGTCTACCACTGTACCCCCTGGCTATACCTGTATCCCTCAGTTACCACTGTATCTCACCAGCTGTACCTGTATCCTTCAGGTGCACCACTGTATCTCACTAGCACCCCCAACTGTACCTGTGTTCCCTAACTGTACCTATTTCTCCTGGCTTTCTGTTGGCCACCATGAAAAAACCTTTCATTTTCTATTTTGGGAGAAGTTAACATTTTATTGGCAAGTGAGGCTGGCTGGCGGCGCGACCCGGCCCGCCTCTCACATTCACCCTAGCTATTTCTATGCACATTTACAGCCTTCTTCTTCGTCTTCTTCTTCGTCTCCTTATTCGTCTTCTTCGTCTCCTTCTTCCTCTTCTTCGTCTCCTTCTTCTTCTTCTTCTTCTTCTTCTTCTTCTTCTTCTTCGTCTTCTTCTTCGTCTTCTTCTTCTTCGTCTTCTACTTAGTCTTCTTCTTCGTCTCCCTCTTCGTCTTCTTCGTCTCCTTCTTCTTCTTCTTCGTCTTCTTCTTCGTCTTCTTCTTCTTCTTCTTCTTCTTTTTCTTCTTCTTCGTCTTCTTCTTCGTCTCCTTCTTCGTCTTCTTGGCCTCCTTCTTCTTCTTCTTCGTATTCTTCTTCGTCTTCTTCTTTTTCTTCTTCTTCGTCTTCTTCGTCTTCTTCGTCTCCTTCTTCTTCGTATTCTTCGTCTCCTTCTTCGTATTCTTCTTCGTATTCTTCGTCTTCTTCTTCCACTGATTTAGTTTTTGTTGTGTTGTTCCATATCTTATGCTTTACCTATGTATCCTTATGTATGCATCGTTATCACATAATTCATCTTTCCCTTCAACACACTGTCACTCATAAGCACTTGTTACGTAGTTTCCACACATCTATAAACGCCAGTAAATACATGTATAGAAGGAAGTCTGTATGTATGTACCAATCATGTATATATATATGCATTTATGAAAGTATGTATGCACGTATGTACAATGTACATCATGACTGTGATTGGGTAATGGCCGGGAATGGCGATACAAAGCACCAGCCAGGCTTCCGCTCCCTCTTATGATAAAGTGTGTCACATGTTTTCCCTCAACTTCAAAACCTACGTAACACCGAAGGAATTTAAATCCACAAACACCTCTTTTATATGCAAGGCTTTAAGGGGGGAAGCGCTTCCCGTTTTCTATTAATGCTCCATGTTCTATGCAAGTAAACAGGGCTGAAGTGAGAGAAATTTGCTTGTTTTTGTTCGAGCTGGCGGTGTGCAGTGGTTAATGTTTATGTGAACATTATGATAAGCAAACAATGCATACTGAGGAACAGCGTCTCCCTACGTTGTGTCCTTTTGATCTGGCAAACTGCACAACATCTTGAGTCATCAGACAACATCCAAAGTTCCGTTCTGCCAGAAGAGAAGATTTGAATAATGAACATCCCTGCCATCAACCCACTATACTTGGTTCTTTAGGTACAAAGCAATCGTGTGAGGCGGACGTATAAGCCGATGTTGCACTGTTTCTTAGTTAGAGATAAGAACTGCAATGTAAGAAGAGGAGGAACAGGTGGAAGCAGGTATGCTGTCCAGCTATGGGAGGCAACGTTAACCCATGATAACCTACTTCGTCATCATAATTGGTTAGGACAGAAATGGTGGAAGGCGTACACTGGTGAGGCCTCCCTCGCCTCGTGTCCATACATATTCATCATAAAGGCTTTTGAATTCTGTATTGATGGTTCTTTGGAGTGACTTCCTCTCGGCTCAGCTGGTTGCATGGGTCCACCACGCTTGCTGGACTCCTCACGCCCCTCCCTACGTTTCTCTCCCACCTCTGCTCTCTTGTTCTAGATCCCTCTGACTTTAAGGAACCATTCTCTTTGTCAACATCGTCCCAACTTTGCGTTCATTCTCTCATAAGTCCAGATGATCAGTTAAACTGTTCCCTCTGAACACAAGCTGCATGTTCGTGTGTGTGTGTGCGTGCGCCTGAGTTCTGTGGTGGGTGTGGGGCGTGTCACTGAAGGCCATGTTGCCGGACAGACACCCAAGAGGACACTTTAGCCTCGTCTCGACCCAACGCGCGTCTCGGTCCTGCCATATAAGTGTGGTGCTCTGCCTCAGCTTGCTTCCCATGTAAATCTCCCAGCCAGAGGGCTAGTTCGCCGTCTGCCCGCGCCTCACATAAACTCAATTCTGTGTTCTCATATATATATATATATATATATATATATATATATATATATATATATATATATATATATATATATATATATATTTATATATATATATATATATATATATATATATATATATATATATATATATATGTAAATGCTAATTCATTGGTATTCATACACAACAGATGTCCGTAAGGAACTGAGTGGCTGTAGCAGGTGGGGTGCCGGAGAGGTAGACGGAAGCACTCGCCACGCCACCCGTGTTACAGTGTATCATGCGAGGCCAGGCACCTGCTGCAGCCTCACTCTATACAACTCCAGGATTTATCCTCAGGACGACAACGAGTCATACCCTCAAGTGTTTTCCTCTCTCGAAATAACCCCGGAAGGTTCGATCGGGAGCAGTGGATGTCGCAGAGCCAAGCTGGAAAGCCCCCCCCTGGTTGGACGGTGGCGCGCGCCTTATGATGCTTTGGGACGAGTGGAGTCAGAGTTGAAGCTTTGAATCCCATGCACATCAAACTGGCCCCTGACTGCGCTTACTGCCTCCTGACACTCACCGGTAACACGTGAAACCTGAAACACTTAACGACCTTGCAGTCCTCCAGCAGCTCCTGAAGAAAAGCGGCGGACCTGTAACTCAGTAGCGAACTTTAAAATACACCAGTTGGCCCTTAGACACAACAGCTGGCACAGCAACACACAGGTGGGCCCTGGAACTCCTCCAGAGAACCTCATCCCACCCCACCTAAAGTGTGAAGGTGAATTACTCCAGTTTGGCCGAGGCTGTGAAGTGAAACGGAAATAAATCATCAGACTAATCCTCATGGCTGGCACCTGCACTCCAGACTGGCTGAGTTATCTGGCGCTAACATTTATGTGACAAGACAGTCACACGATTTAATAAAGAGATGTTTACAGCTTCTGAATACGCTCCTTCGTTTTAAAAATCCTCCGAAAAATGTCACCATGAGAATCATAAAGACATACACAATGCGTCATTTCCTCTACATTTCTGTGTCTCATACAAAGGGCGAAGTAATGAAATGAAACGCTCAAACCTGATGCCTTTGTACCTACTTAACCACCAACACGACGGATGAGTCACCCGCTGGGTGAGGGATCGGTAGCGGCGGACGTAGACCCGTTTGTCACCGGCAACAATGTTAGGGAGGCTGAGGGATCTGCCCGGAGGAGCTGGGCAAGTCTTGCAGGTCGCCTGGGTTATGGCAGGATGGAGGCATATTGTCCACAATCCCTTCTCTTCACAGAGATACAGACCCACAGGGACACAGGTGCGACACTGTCTGCAGCCCATGAAGACTCCACTGTACAGTAAGTCCTTTATTTCCCAGCGTAAACACTATCATATGATATCAGTGAGGCAAGATGGGCACCATTACACGCTCTTCAGATCCTGATCATAAGTACGTTGCCCGTCACAAGTGTTGTCCTTCCTTACTCATGTAACTGGGACAAGGTACATCAAATAGGTATAAAAACATTTACCAGAGAATATCTATAAACCTCTCGTCTTATCTCCCCACCTGCAGGCTCCACACTCACCTCACAAGCAGTGAAAAGGATGATGTCATCCCGCACAAGACATCACTGGCTCTCCTCAGCCAGGCTTCCACATAAACCTCCAACACTCGCACATTATCTTGACGGGGCAGCACAACCTCACAGGCAGAGGCAATCTAGTCCGCTACGTACTTAAGAATGATCTCATGCTTCTCTTGAGCACCATTTCACACGCTTATAACAGATCATACGCTATTCTACCCTCGCCTTCACGAATTACTTCACTGTATGCGAGTAAATCCTCTGGCAAAGTCACAATTCGAAATAAAGAATCGTAATATTCAAACTGGGCCAATATGGACAGATGACGAGTGTTCAAAACTCCGAGTTACTGACAGAGAATCAAATGAAGATACTTTCTCACATATCATTTGATAACCAAGCCACCAGACCCAAGTAGACGTAAAAAGCTCACCTCCTGCTAACACTTCAGCAGTCAATACGGGCAGATCTCCCCCCCCCCCTTCCCAGGAACACAACACTGACAAAACCTATCTGTGCCGTAATGACTTGAAAAACACAAACCAACGCCCCTATCCAACCCCCGTCAACCCATTCTTGAACTCCATCCTGCACACCTTTCTGAAACTACACTCCCCCAGCATACACGAGTTATACCTTCTCGTCTGCCTTCTGGACTCCACCCAGCTTTCCTCCAACATTATAAAGACTGATTCAACATACCATTAGAACCTTCATCCCCACACACTGAAGACACTGAACTCTGACTCATAAAGTGTCTCGTGCCCACCCCACAAACACACATCTTGACCTGTGATCCCACCCGGTAAACGTGGCTAGCTTCCTGAGCGCTGCAGGATTCCCCATACAAGGGGATCCTGGAACAAGAGCGTAACCTTCTCATTTGTATAACATGACCAGTGGTAGCGGACTCCAGGCCTTGGTACCGTTCGCATTGGCAATGTTGGATAAAATCCTGACCTGTACCACACAATAACAGTCAAGCACACCATAGATTTCTTGGCTCTTTCTCATATACCTTGACGTGTGTCAGGCCTCACTACCAGCATGGTTGTGCCTCACCCTGCCTTGCGTCAAGACACTACCCTCCACGCTGTAACTCACACCTTTGACCAGATTAAGCCACAGTTTCATAGAAACATAGACATGACTGCCACCCGTACGAGAGCCGAGGTCTGAGTGGCAGGACGATAGTCGGGAAGGTCAGCACAGTTGCGCTCCTTCAGGACACACAGAGCTCATGTCTAAGAAGGAAAAGTTCTGTTCTGATCCTAAATCTTAAAATATAACTAGTTACAAGTCTTCCCACAGACATGTACAGCACGTTAGTCACTGCTTTCCTTTGCTTTAACAGAAAAATCACGGATAAATCAGACGTAATGCCAGGCGGATGATAACAGGGGTCATTTAACAGCCTAAGCGTCGCCAGCCCCTTGGGACGGGTCACAGGTACAGTGGAAGGTCGCACAAAGATCATCTTAAACACAAGAAGAAGATTCATATGTTCGGGACTATTTTCGACTGGCGGTTTGGACTGTGTCTTAATGACTCCTTGCAGGCAATAGGCCTACAGCCAACCACTCAGCCCCCTGCCACTACGTTCCGACCCATTGTTATATGCCTGTTCAATTAACCTCGAGTCAGTACTTGCCTTTATGGTTCTGACGGCTCAACTACGAGTCAATGTCAAGTTTATATCAATACGATAGCAGTATAGTATCACGCCCCCTGGACATTGGTGATGTGTATTAGCGCTAATTCGAGATCTCAGCGATGAAAGACGGGTGTTCCACGGTATCCCTGTGTAGCCTACAGTGCAGCACAGTTATTAACAGTGAAATAAAAGTAGGTGGAAACATCCACTGGAAACTATCACAAACGAGTGCATGAAGTTCTGCGGCCAGAGGTGGAACTTTCTTCATGTTATGAGCCAAGTTAAGCTTCACGGTAAACTTGTTTTTATCCAAAGGATCATAACTCAGGCAAAATCCAAATTAGTTACGGGTCTTTTGCAGTACAGCTGTGCATATGCTGGACAACAACTGTATGCAGTTCGATGCATTTGACCTGACTCTCACGGATCTGGTCAAACGCATCTGCACAACAGCAGGAGGTGTGACCCCGACGATGCTAGCCAGGCCACAGCAGCTGCTCCTCCACACCCGTACTGAAGCTCAAACACAAACAAGTGGAATGCAGAGCCACTAAGTACGTGCTTGTATCACCCAGGTGATGGCCGCAAACTAAGCCTGAATTGCCCCTCGTATTTCTGACATCCTCAGTTTAGCAAGGCTGCTTTATGCTGATGTACAGAATTCCCGATAGTGCCACTTGACATCACAGAATGCTCAACGTACGATTTATACTGCCACATGGCCACTCGATACCGCGGTATACTCAAAGTAACTATGTTACCCGAGCTAACAAGACCCAACTACTCACACAGTACGAATACCTGATGCGATAGCTGGTTGGCTAAAACGACCGTACCTAGAAAAGGCAGCTTGCGTGCGAGTGTGCCAAGTACGGTAGTCACGTACGTACGGGGAAAAAATATCACTGTGTGAAACAATATGACACCACGGACGAAAGATTTCAAGAAATGCCCATTGATCTGGCCTCACACTGGTGGCCCCGCTTTCATGATATGTCGACTGCTGGCGACAGTTCTGTCGTTTGCCATAATGTTATATTGCTTTCCTATTTCGATGGTAATAACTATAAAGTGGGGCTAACATAATCATTTGGAAATTTGTTTCACGTTCCCGCTCACCAAACCTACCGAGACGGCATGAGTCGCACTGATTATTTTGACCTAACTGGGAAGATACTTTTTTGACCGCGTGTACATCCAGAGATGACCCAGGCCCGGGCGGCTCCCGAGTGTTATCATCAGAGTGGTCGTGTGGTTTGCAAGAAGGTCTACCGTGCACCACAGGTCAAACATGGCACACATCATCAAGAGATCATACAAGTTCTCAAGATTCAGCATCCAACCTTAAGTTCTCAGGAATAGAACGCAATATTTTTGGAAGAAACTTTTTACAGCAAAGCCAGGTGGAGGGACGTGCGCCTTGGAGGTGACAAGAAGTTTGCAAATAAGGAAGAACGAGTCAAAGAAAATGCACCGAGGATCCCAGCACACCTGCGCTCCCTTGTAACACAGGCAACGATCTCATGATCGAGGAGGACAAGTACACTGTATATGTGTACACCTGACCAGGGACTGATCCTCGGTAAGCGTTATGCTGCACGACGACAGGAAGACCAGTACATGTACATACTGACATACACCTTTCCTGCTCTCACACACACACACACGCACACACACACACACACACACACACACACACACACACACACACACACACACACACACACACACACACAAATATTTCATCTTTACAAGAATATTCCATACACATATACATACACAGAGACACAATACTACGGCAGATCAAACTATACGTAACTTTACGCCATATAATGTTCACAGGATCACCGGTAAACGTATCATGTATAAACCATAATGTTCTCTCAATAGAACTACCAACGTTAAGTAGACAGACCTCATCCATGTGCTTCACCAAAGCGAGGAAGTATCCCCCTCCTCCCCATCTTAGATCTTAATCTGTTTTCTGATTAATCAACTGTTTAATATCATGACACCAAATATGTAACTCCTCAACTGTATATTTTCAGCCGCATTCCTGCTTGAATTTAATAATCCGTTCTTTATCTATCTTACTTACTTTTTAACACCTCTTTTTCTCCATCACCATCCCTACAATTATCATCTTCACTATGTTCTCCACCATTAATATCCCCGTCACTATCATCACCATCACTGCTACTACTGTCACCACCACCCCGTCACCAGCGCGGCTGGCCTCCCCCATCATTTGTTCCCCAACCACCCATGTTTGCCACGGGAAACAGATGACTTTAGTGTCTATTTTCACCCAGGAAGTTAGCGGCCTTGCTCAGGACCCGGCCCGTGCTGTGCCAAGTGGTCCCCAGCTGCTAGGTCCCAGCCCGCTCCCAGGACCCAGCCCGTGCTGTGCCAAATGTTCCCCAGCTACTAGGTCCTAGCCCGTTCCCAGAACCCAGCCCGTGCTGTGTCAAGTGATCCTAGGCTTCTTGCTCTGAGCCGCATTCGCCACTCATGCTTCTTCCTCCTCCCTTTTGCCATGCTCTTCTCTAATCCCATTTGTTGGGTAATTCCAATCCCCGACGGTCTGGTGTTCGCTCTAAGACGCCTTGTTGTCATACTAGGACTTGATGATCCGACACCAAGTCGTCTGTCTGTCTGTTTCATGGTTTCCGTCTGTCGCCAAGTGTTCATCTGTCTGTTGTATGGCGTCTCGGGTGTGTGTGTTGAGTGGTGTCTGAAAGACGTCTTCAGTTGGTGCCTGGAGTTGTCTGGTGTCTCTGTCTGAGGAGTAAGTTTATGCTTTTCATCAGTAGCCACCTGCCATCCAGGCCCCCATCTTCCTGGTACATGACCTTCAGGACCTGTCCAGGTCCCATCCCGTGATGGGTGACCAGAGAGACCTGCTCAGGTCCCTCCTTCTGGTGGTTTGCTCTCGGGACCAGTCCAGGTCACTCGCTGGTGACCGACCCTCAGGACCTCCCTAGAACCTCCTAGTAAGTATAGACAAGAACCCGACGGACTCGGCTCTCAGAACCACTGAAACGATACCTTCCGTGACTCAGGCTACATGAGGAAGCCAACTCATGGATTCCCACGTTTCTGGAGCCTGGCTTCGTTAGGCCATTATGGATCCTGCTCTGCCCACTTCTGAGAGAGAGAGAGAGAGAGAGAGAGAGAGAGAGAGAGAGAGAGAGAGAGAGAGAGAGAGAGAGAGAGAGAGAGAGAGAGAGAGAGAGAGATGGGAGTCCTGAGAGTATTTATTCAGGGAGTAAAGAAAAACAGACCGCGAGCTGAAACTGTATAAACCATCGTTTTTTCTTTTCTCCGAAGGTAAAAACCAGAATGAGTTGTTGAAATGTTAGGTATAAACCACGGTAATTTGCGCATCATACCTGACGCGCTAGGAAGCTGGCAAGTGTTTTACGTGCAAACGAAACTCGGCATCTCTGGAGAGACGAGGATAAGAAAGAGTCCAACATCGGGAGGTAACCAGTAAGATATCCACGTGCCAGACTTCGTCACTTTACCTCCTGTTTGTGTCTGTGTCTCGCGCATGGTCACAGGCGGGAGAGGACCCAGTATCCCCGATCACCATGGCAATTGGTCGACCCGGGGATGCTCGGCTCAACCTGCCGGCTGTCTTCGTCTCCCTCGGCTCACTACTAAAATAGTTCCTCCCTTTGAGCCGAGCCAATTGGTTTTAATCATTTATCCGGCGGTCGGTAGACACGGGCTGGAGGACAGCTCTTGTCACTGTCGTTCGCGGGGGAGAAGTAAAGCTTCGTGGAATCTGATGGAGTTTTCTGGCACTACCTACCAGTGGGGCGAGAGGGGGGGGGGGTCGTCCGTAGGGTGAAGGGGAGTCTTAGGGGATGGCTGTTTGGTGGGTGGGGGTGTGGCAGGGGTCACACCATGGTCTGGGTGGGGGTGTGGCAGGGGTCACACCATGGTCTGGGTGGGGGTGTGGCAGGGGTCACACCATGGTCTGGGTGGGGGTGTGGCAGGGGTCACACCATGGTCTGGGTGGGGGTGTGGCAGGGGTCACACAACTGTGAAAGTCACCTCACCCTAGTACCATACCCGTGCGTGCACTCCGCCATCGGGGTACATCTCACAACGTCTAAACAGAATGTTACTCATGCAAAAATCACAAGATTTGTGGCTTTGTACCGTTCACGAGTTTATGTATAATAATTCTATTTGTCAGACATATAACAATGGGATTTACAGCCTTATAACGACGCAAATTAGTCGCTGACTTTAGGATTCTGATCCTCACTGGTTCAAGAAGGGCGAAGGTTCACGGCCATATTGCCCATCAGGAAGGTCACTATCTCTCTGATCTCCACAGTCCCCGGGGAAGATGACGAACAGAAACCCGACGAGTGGCCGTCACCAGGGCGCGGGAGACAGCCATCCTTGGCCGTCGCGAAGGGCGCTGTGGCGTCCTAAGGCGTCTTGGGTCATCATTAGGCGTCCTGAGGTGTTCCCAGGCGTCCTTTCGCCGGGCTGAGACGTTCTGCGGCGTATGTACGAGCCGCCTTGCACCTTCATAAGACCACTGGGGTCCTCGCCTGGGAAGGTGCCGCAGGAAAATCCCTTGTAAGCCACAAAGACCAATCGAGAGGGGAACAACACTCCACACTATGACGGAGCACAATCAAGGTATCGTTCCGCCGCTTCTGATGTCAACACCAAGAGCCAAACATTCGTCATGGCAACTCAAGTGTCTTCATCCAGTGTACGTGACGACAGGATAACCTCTGCCACCCCCTACCCACCCCTCCTCCCATCTCTCATGGCATGACCAAAGGTCGGATCACAGGGGTAGGCCAGGGCGCTCCCCCTGGCCCGGCTGACCCCACATGCAGATGACACAGATCCGTCAACGTTATAGCCATTACCCTGCTGTGCCCACCACGCCCCCCTTCCCCTGCTCGCACCACGCCCCCCTTCCCCTGCCCGCACCACGCCCCCCTTCCCCTGCCCGCACCACGCCCCCCTTCCCCTGCCCGCACCATGCCACACGACCCTCTCCCCTTCCCGCACTACGCCCCCCTCCCCCCTCCCCTGCCCGCAACACCTGCATCGCCTCCTACCTGAAAATAGAGTTTAAATCGAGATGGAAATGTGGTTGTATCTTCTAATCATAGTGAAGGTGCCGGAGCCAGACCTAGATGTCTAGATATAGCACACACACACACACACACAGTGAGTTAGATATTCACTTGAAGGCGCCCAGATGTTACTATAGCGTATAGAATGACTTAGACCATCAGCTATACATCCTCAAAACCCAGAAACAGAAGTAATCATGATCACCTTAAGAGAGAAATTATGTGTCGAATAACAAATGTTAGTAATACACAGATGTGGAGGAACGGAATCTACAGGTGTGAGGAGTCTACAGATGTGAGGGAGGAGCCTACAGGTGTGAGGAGTCTACAGATGTGAGATAGGAGTCTACAAGTGTGAGGAAACCAAAGGTGTGAATAACTTACAAGAGGTGAGGATCCTACGTGAGCCAGGAGGCCCCAGAGAAGAGGATCCAACGGATGTCACGACTCAACACGTGCAGAAGCCTACAAGTGAGAGAGAGAGAGAGAGAGAGAGAGAGAGAGAGAGAGAGAGAGAGAGAGAGAGAGAGAGAGAGAGAGAGAGAGAGAGAGAGAGAGAGAGAGAGAGGAGTATATCAGTGGCCACTTAACAAACTTGGTGTCATGAGGCACCTGACACCAGCTGCCGTTAGCCACTTGACACAGGAGGCACCACCCGCCGCCGCACCACTCCTCACCGCAAACTTACTACACAACTGAGTGACCACAAGAGACGTGTGGCCGACGGACGCACATCACTCATGATGACACGTGTCGTGGAGAGACCATGCCACACCTGTGACGGAGCCGGGGGGGGGGGGGGTCACTGGGAGCATACACATGATTGGTTGGGTTGGTTGGTTGTTTAGGCTACCCCCCCCCCCTCTCTCTCTCTCTCTCTCTCTCTCTCTCTCTCTCTCTCTCTCTCTCTCTCTCTCTCTCTCTCCCTCCTTCCTCTAATAGTGCCACCCACCCGCCCACTGCCGCCACCACTCTTTCATCACTGATATTTTCTGATACCTGACCCGCACCCACCGCCCGATACCCACCCGGTCCTGATCTCCATCTGGTGTCTAATCACACCAGGTACCTGACACCTTCCTGGTGCCTGACCCCCACCTGGTGCCTGACCCTCACCTGGTGCCTGACCCCCACCTGGTGCCTGACCCCCACCTGGTGCCTGACCCCCACCTGGTGCCTGACCCCCACCTGGTGCCTGACCCCCACTTGGTGCCTGACCCCCACCTGGTGGCTGACCCTCACCTAGTGGCTGACCCCCACCTGGAGGCTGACCCCCACCTGGTGGCTGACTCTCACCTGGTGGCTGACCCTCACCTAGTGGCTGACCCTCACCTGGTGCCTGGCACCCAACTGACGGGTTAAGGCGAGTCAACAGGTGTGAGAGGGGATGGAAGTGGAGGGGAGAGAGCAGTTTAAGCAATGGAGGTAGATGACGCTTGTAGGGCAGGAGGCAGGTGACCCTGGGGCAGGGGGAAGCAGGTGAGGCGTTGAGGGGCGAGGGAAGCAGGTGAGAGAGAGAGAGAGAGAGAGAGAGAGAGAGAGAGAGAGAGAGAGAGAGAGAGAGAGAGAGAGAGAGAGAGAGAGAGAGAGAGAGAGAGAGAGAGAGGGGGGGGGGGCAGGGTAGGCGAGGTGGAAGGGTTAGGTGGTGCTGGGTGGTGGAGGTGAGTCGGTCCGGGGGAGGAGGAGCGGGTGGGGGATGTGGTGATGACTGAGTGTTGAGTTTGGCAGTTGAAGTAGGGAGGGAGCCAGGGAGTGGTGGTGATGGTGCAGGAGAAGAGTATAGTGGAAGGAGGCTGGTGATGGTGACGCTGGAGGACAGTGGTGGTGATGGTGCAGGAGAAGAGTATAGTGGGAGGAGGCTGGTGATGGTGACGCTGGAGGACAGTGGTGGTGATGGTGCAGGAGAAGAGTATAGTGGGAGGAGGCTGGTGATGGTGACGCTGGAGGACGGTGGTGGTGATGGTGCAGGAGAAGAGTATAGTGGGAGGAGGCTGGTGATGGTGACGCTGGAGGACAGTGGTGGTGATGGTGCAGGAGAAGAGTATAGTGGGAGGAGGCTGGTGATGGTGACGCTGGAGGACAGTGGTGGTGATGGTGTGATTCTGAAGCACAACTACAGTTCCTGCCTGTGATGACACCTGACCCTCGGGTCCTGAGGTCTCCAGGACTCCGGCACACATGTGCCGTCCCCAGGATCCCGGGACATCTGTGTATAGTCCCAAGGACTCCGACACACCTGTGTGTAGTCCGAGGATCCAGGGACATCTACGTATGGCCCCAGGATCTCGGACCACCTGTTTAGACAGGTGTGATGAAGAATATGGCCCCCCAAGGACATGCTCCCCTCACGCTAGAACCCCTCTCCCTCCCTCCTCCCGGGCTGAGTAAATATATTAGGTTATAAATATAAGACTTTGAGTCACCCTTGTGTTGGGGGCTGTCAGGTAGTTCCTGGCTCGCTCTATGGGACCACAACCGCTCAAAAGGACCACTTTTCCCTTACTGGGACCACCGGTCTGTTGCTTGAGGGATCACCGTCTTTTAAGAGGACCATTATTTTTGCTTTGACAACAGCTCGGTTGCTGGGACCATAATTCGGACAATGGTGGTCTTTTCACGGCCACTGGGACCACAGTCTGCTTCTAATGAGGGGACTAAATCTCGTTTACCGGGACTTGATCCCAGGCGATGAGAGCTAGGTTTCGTTACTGGGACACATCTCGGTTACTGGGACCACAACTTTCCTTCACTGGAGCAGTGTAGTTCACTTGGTGGGTCCATCGCCCGCTCCAGCACCCACACTTCCCGGACCTAAGGCCCCAGACCTATTCCTCACACCTGCTTTAAGAGCCCGTCTATAATAAGACCAACACAAATATATGACTATGTTTTATATGACTACATATCTCTCAGCTTCGGTTGGAAGGCCACACACAAAGAGATACTACCGGACAATATCATAATTTTCACTGCCTGATATTTATTTATCAATAAATCTATGCAAGTTTGAAAGCAGGAGGACGTGTGATGGTTCATTTATTTATAGTCTTGCGACGGGTCTGTCCCCTCCTGGCTCCATCCTCGTCTCTTGTCACGATGATGGTCTGTGTCCGTCTGTCTGTCCGTGTCAGGCGAGGGCCGTCTACCCTCTGGCACCCGCGATGCCTCAGTAGTGAAAGCTGCTCTGACGGTGAGGAGTCTCATCGTTACCTCACTCCCTGTAATGGTTTGTCTTTGATGAGACTAAGGATCTCAAGTGGCAGGAGATGACAGTGTCTCGTATGTGTGTGTGTGTGTGTGTGTGTGTGTGTGTGTGTGTGTGTCTGGAGTCCGCTCCATACACTAGCGTCAGCACACCTCCCACGGTGCAGCACTTGTCAGCCACACACCAGCGTCGTCCTTAGCCTGACATTAATACATCAGGGCGACGTGCCCGGCGCGGCTGCGACGTGTAAACATTCACTAAGATCAAAAAAGACTATTAAGCGTCTCGTGTGTGGCAACGAGCACTACTGAAGCGTCCCACCTGTGGGATAAAAATTAGAACATATAAAGCAGCTCTAAGCGTCCAGTAACCACGCTGGCAAGACTAAGCAGACGGTTAGCTAACTGAAGGAAAAATCTATACTCCACGTTCTACACACTTCCTAATCTGACTCTTCAGTGCAAGCATTCTCTTGCCTCCGCAGCCAGCCCTATCAGGAACCATCTGCATTCTGACAGAGTTTGTTTAGTCTTGGGTGGAGCCTTCCTCTACATCAACCACTAACAATCCTGTCACAGATCGTGGAAGCCTTTAAAATGTTCTCTCCCAGTTACTCCCAAGAGCTGGCAGGTGTCAAGGGCCAGTGACTGATGCAGATGAGGCCTTCGCCATCTGTCTCTCCTGCGCGGCCTCGGCAGCCAGCAGCTGGGTGGACGTGTGGCCTCGACAGCCAGCAGCTGGGTAGACGTGTGGCCACGGTAGCCAACAGGTGGGTGGACGTGTGGCCTCGTCAGCCAGGAGGTGAGTGGACGTGTGGCCACGGTAGCCAACAGGTGGGTGGACGTGTTGCCTCGACAGCCAGGATCTGGGTGGACAATAAAGGGTACCTCTTGGTGACCTTCGGGTCCCCTGGCGCCAGACGTTCACACCTCACGCAGACTAACAGCAACACGTCAGCCGTACCTTCCTCCATCATGATCACACTCACCTCCCACTCCTCACAACATTTTGCTACCAGTCCATAAATTAATTTCTGTCCATGTTATTTACCTATCAGTCCAACTAGCTATCTTCATGGTTTGATACTTCTCCCTCCTATTATGAGGCGCATCTCTAGCAAGTAGTACCTGCCAGTAAAGACAAATCAGAGTGGGGTTCGAACCCCTACCCCGGGGACACACCAGCAGGCCGACCTGGACCACTTCACCACCACTGGTGCAACCTGAATGTATTATTGGCGGTCATGAGTCAGCGTGACGGGCCGTCATACGCGCCTGCCCATCTAATCCGTCACACAGGCAAGTTCCGGCACGAGAGGCATGTGACGTGTCAGCCACAGTATCAGAGGCCGCTCACTGGCCCCTAGCGGAGCACACCCCTCCTCCTGCCTTCATCCTCCCCGTCATTCATTCTTCTGTCCTAGTCACTCGCTCGCTGTCTCTTCTTTTTCTTCACTTAGATAGTTTGATGAAGAGGTAAACACTGTGTTGACTGTATCTATTATCAAAGAATATATCTTTTTTTTTAATGTACATATGAGACGCACACAATGGTTACGTTACGATACGAGAATTATAATCTATACAAGACGACCTTGTTTAGTTGATATGAGAGAGAGAGAAAGAGAGAGAGAGAGAGAGAGAGAGAGAGAGAGAGAGAGAGAGAGAGAGAGAGAGAGAGAGAGAGAGAGAGAGAGAGAGAGAAGCATTACTGTCACCTAACCAGCCTGCCACAGGAACACCTGACCCAAGCGGCACATATCGTCAGTGTGGAGCAGGAGTGCCGGGGGCCCGCCCTCCTCCACCTTGCCCTCCTCACCCATCCTCATGACCCGGGAAACCCCAGGCACCCGTAAGTTGGAAATCCTGGAGTGGAAAACCTAATCCTAATTCTTATGGTCTCTTCACTGCCAGTGTTTGTCACATGTCTGTGTAATATTCCCTGCCCTTGAGATACGACTGACTGTGTAGGTCAGGACCCGTGTGAGCCGCCTTCACTGCCTTGTGTGTGTGTGTGTGTGTGTATATGTGTCCTATTAAACACGTTCATATTTCCACTTTGTGTAGGCGTGAGCGAGGCAGCTGTAGTGCAGACGCTGACAAGACCCAGACGTTCTCTGGCGACGGGCAGAGCAGGATGCGATCGTCGCACCCGACAAAACTCCGTCCCTTACAAGAGCTTCTTGTGTCTCTGTTCCCACGCACCATGGCGGAATGTACCTATTCACATCGAGATAATATCCTAATTTCACCCTGTTTTCACAACGTCATAACTAGGGGCTTTGTCTGACGCAACGAATGTGTGTCGTAAAACGGCAGTGGAGGTGGCAGTATACCTGCCACACCGACGTCAGCCAACATGGGATTTTCATAAGACCTTCACAAATTCACAGCGAAGCTTCTGACTAGCGCCACTAAATCTGTCTCTTATATAATAAAGATTATTGTACTGGAGTCCTATGATTATATATATATATATATATATATATATATATATATATATATATATATATATATATATATATATATATATATATATACACACACACGTGTGTGTGTGTGTGTGTGTGTGTGTGTGTGTGTGTGTGTAAACATTAACAGACTTGGAAGGATTGTGCAGAGCGCCTCACAAGTCGTGTGGTGCCCCACTTTCCAATACTGCACATAAAGATTTGTTCCAAATAGAAGAGAGGGTCTTGCTGACTCACCCAGGGGAGGGTCTGGCTGACTCACCCAGGGGAGGAGGGTCTGGCAGACTCACCCAGGGAAGGGTCTGGCAGACTCACCCAGGGGAGGGTCTGGCTACTCACCCAGGGTTTGCATCAGCGGTGGCCCCTGCACCAGTTGCACGTATCTGCCGGGGTAGGTGAGGGGGGGGGGGGGGCCTCCACAATGCACTTACCGTGGAAGCCACTGTTGCCAACCAGCAGGGACAGCAAGATCCCGGTGGACGGCACGGCCAGCCTGAGACTATAAAAATACGATTTGGGAGGAAGTGTTACGTTTCCTCCCGGTGCCAGGGACGGGACCCAGTACCAGCAACACTCCCGGTGATTAGCAGCAAGACAAAGCCATACTACCCCAGCCGTTAGACAGGAGGTCCCATGGTCACTTCATGAACTTTAGAACCAGAGGCCAGACTGCGTCTGTACCGTTTACCGCGAAAGTTGTAGGAGGAATATAACCATAGACCCCAGTAGTGCAGGATGGCCTGGGATGTGTCTGGGGTAGTGGACCGGGGTGGCCTGGGGGAGGGGTGACTGATGTGAGGGGCGGGAGGAGCCAGAGAGGAAAACAGTGCCATAATAATAATAAAAAATATGCATAAACACATCCGTCATCTGGAGGACAGGTGGTGGGTGGAGGAGAGCTGTGGGGGTATGGGCTAGCAGAGAGGGTGGGTGGGGGAGAAGTGAGGGTGAGTGGAAGAGAGTTGACGTGAGCATGAACTAGGCACTACCCCACTACATCCCTCAGGGGAAGCTACTGAGTCAGCAGTGGCCGCAGGTGTCGACTGTGTGGTGTTACCTGTCTGTACAGCACGGGGGAAGGAGGGCGGGGGATGACATTCTCTACTCACGAGGATATTCAACCATTAGGCACGACTAGCACGTAGTGCTCACCGCAGCTAAGAACAGAGAGTCGTGTGAGGCAGGCGTTGTCAGGTGTTGTGTGAGGCAGGTGTTGTCAGGTGTTGTGTGAGGCAGGTGTTGTCAGGTGGGTGAGGAAGAATGAAAAATCAGCAACCTGAGCTAAGGAGGGGGACCTCACAGCCACTGTAGTGCTAGTCACTGCGCAGCCGTCACGCACCCCTGGTCCGCGGTTGCCTGCCACCAGCCATGACTATTTGTGTGTTACGGGGAAAGGTTTTACGCTCGAGTGTTTTACACGAAGAAAACTGGCAAACTGTATCCTATTCCTTACTGTTTAATAAGATAATTTCAAGACAACTTGTAGACCGATGAGGGAGGGAGTTGAAGAAGTGAAGGATGGATGGAGGTGTGAGATGCTGGTGAACGTATGACGAGGGAGGGAGGAGGGAGGTGACAGCCAAAAGGAGTTAAGGGAGAATATAATAAGGGAGTTTGTAGACGTTAGCGATACCACAAAGAATGCGCATCGTGTGAGGTATGGCTGGATTACATATGAATAAAAGACACTTTCCGCCACCCATCTGGATGTACTGTTCATAGATAAATATTCAACGCCAGTATCTAAATCTTCAGCTTTTATGTCAATACAATTTGGCGTATCGGTAGGCAGGGGGCGCAGCTGGAGTGCTTCCATGAGGACAGTTAAAAACAACTCTGGATCGGACGGCTGTTGTGCCGTGAGTGAAGACATCACATTCTACACTTCTCAATATACTCGCTAAATCTGTATTTCACGAGGCTCTTCCTGGGCTAGTCTTCCTCGCCGATATTTACTTCACCTGTTGAGATACATTCATCCCTCGAGTCAGGTTACTTTTCCTTTGTGCAGGCAGACGACCGTCTTTCCTCCTGCACAACAGCTACGCCAGCATGCAGGTCCTCCAGTTGTGCAGCCTTTCTCACTATGCTTGTGCTCTTCGTCCTCCTGGTAACAGGTCCCCCACTTACAGACCTCCGAACCACCGTGTTGGCTGAGGTCACCCGTCCATCATTCACTATTAGAAGAAAACGATCGTTACCTATATACCACCCACGTCTCTATGTCCCTCGTGTTATACGCCATACCTAATCTCTCACCAGCTCCCAGACTTCTACTTGTAAACCTCCTGACCTACACTCACCAGGTCCCGGGTCCCTACATGTAAACCTCCTGACCTACACTCACCAGGTCCCGGGTCCCTACATGTAAACCTCCTGACCTACACTCACCAGGTCCCGGGTCCCTACATGTAAACCTCCTGACCTACACTCACCAGGTCCCGGGTCCTTACATGTAAACCTCCTGACCTACACTCACCAGGTCCCGGGTTCCTACATGTAAACCTCCTGACCTACACTCACCAGGTCCCGGGTCCCTACATGTAAACCTCCTGACCTACACTCACCAGGTCCCGGGTCCTTACATGTAAACCTCCTGACCTACACTCACCAGGTCCCGGGTTCCTACATGTAAACCTCCTGACCTACACTCACCAGGTCCCGGGTCCCTACATGTAAACCTCCTGACCTACACTCACCAGGTCCCGGGTCCTTACATGTAAACCTCCTGACCTACACTCACCAGGTCCCGGGTTCCTACATGTAAACCTCCTGACCTACACTCACCAGGTCCCGGGTCCTACATGTAAACCTCCTGACCTACACTCACCAGGTCCCGGGTTCCTACATGTAAACCTCCTGACCTACACTCACCAGGTCCCGGGTTCCTACATGTAAACCTCCTGACCTACACTCACCAGGTCCCGGGTCCCTACATGTAAACCTCCTGACCTACACTCACCAGGTCCCGGGTCCCTACATATAAACCTCCTGACCTACACTCACCAGGTCCCGGGTTCCTACATGTAAACCTCCTGACCTACACTCACCAGGTCCCGGGTTCCTACATGTAAACCTCCTGACCTACACTCACCAGGTCCCGGGTTCTACATTGCAATACCAGTCTCCCGACCTACAAACAAGGCCGTGTGCAGCATGTCTTCGTGCTATTCGAGCAGTGGTCCGGGTTGCTAGGAAAATGAAATCCAACCTACTAGGTGCCGGGTCACTCAAACCCTGTAGGCTAGCACTCGCAGTCCGTTCCACCTGGTCGCTTGCCTGACCACCACCAGACCAGTTGGTGTCGTACATGGTTATACCGCTCAGTCGGTACCGAGGATTCCTACAAACCTCCATTCCTACACTTTTATAGATAGTTTCAAGACAACTTAACTCCTGAGGGAGTGAAAAGTGAAGGATGGTGGGTTGTGCTGTGAAACTCCTGACTACGGAGGCAGGAGGGGGTGGCCAAAAGAATTAAGAGATATAATAACAGTTTGTAGGTTAGCGTCCACAAGTAACCTCGTGACTACGGCTACGGTGGTTACATTTTGAATAAAAAACCTTTCCGACCACCACTGATTACTAGTTCCAGGTTCTACATGTCAAACGCCTACTAATCTTCCAGCCCTTGGTCCATCCATTGTATAGTAGCAGGGCGCAGCTGAGTGCTTCCAGAGCAGTCCTCTGGTCGGCCTGTTTGCGTGAGTGAAAATCACATCTCTCAAACCCTAAATCTATTCACAGCTCTCTGGTAGTCTCCCGGTCCGTATGTTACTTCACCTTGAGAACTATCACCCTCGGTCCGGTTCTTCTTCCTTTGTACCTCGCGACCTCTTCCTCTGCACACGCGGCCCACATGTAGTACCTCCTGGCCACCTCCACGTTCCCGGGTCTTCTTACCTCCTGTAACCTCACCCCCACAGGACCTCCGAACGTTTACTGAGGTCACCTCACCATTCACTATAAGAAGATCGGTACCTTATACACACGTCTCTATTCCCTCGTTAACCCATACTCTAATCGTCCCGCGTTCCTACAGAAACCTCTGACCTCTACTCACCACCAGTCCCGGGTCCTACATGTAAACCTCCTGACCTACACTCACCAGGTCCCGGGTCCTACTGTAAACCTCCTGACCTACATCACCAGGTCCCGGGCCCTACATGTAAACTCCTACCTACACTCACCAGGTCCCGGGTCCCCTAACCTTAACCTACCTACCAGCCTACCAGGTCCCGGGTTCCTACATGTAAACCTCCTGACCTACACTCACCAGGTCCCGGGTTCCTACATGTAAACCTCTTGACTTCTAGTCTCTTCCCAGGTAGCTGTTTGTCACAGTGATGGCGGCGGCGCCCTCAGCCCCGCCCAGACACCTGGGCCGGCACTCAGGAGCAGCAGCTGCCGCAGGTAAACAAGGCGACGCCCACCTCACGCCTCCGCCCCACAAACACCAGAAAGCCAGGTCTGTGTCGGGACCTTCGGCGATCCCTCCTCATGGAATGATGTCAAAGCCTCCTTCATCCGCCCGTCACTCACCTGACGCCTGGTATATACACCACAAACGCGCAAAATCGTGCAACTCCCCAAGATGCGCCAGTCTTCCTAAGTTGGATATCTGTGCAGGCTAATTTCAGGGGGACGCCACGCAGAACTCCAGCATATTAATAGCGCCCAGTTTTTCACAGGGTTGGCGGGAGAGTCGATGTTGGCCCGAGGTACTGAGCCTATGGGGCGGGCGGCCCCGCTACCACCATTAGTTGCGCCTGACAGAGGTGCCCCAGGTGACCACAGAGAACCCCACTGAGCAGCAGGGGCGGCAGGGGCCACAGGAGCAGCAGAAGCGTGACAGGGATAGCAGGAGGATAGCAGAAAGGTGACAAGGACACTAGGGGATCAGCAGGAGGGGACCACAGGCAGCAGGGGATCAGCAGGTGGGTGACGGAGGCAGCAGCAGACAAGCCCCGCCGGCATGTGTACTGCTGGCATCTTGGTGTGGTGATAAATGGACATCCACCAGCTGTCACCAGAACCACGTGTGACACTGACACTTGACACTGTTGGTGCCACAGTGGGTACCAGCTGGCTACAGGCACTAGAGCCATCAGCTGGCTACAGGCACCAGGACCACCAGCTGGCTACAGACACAAGGTAACACTGTGTGAGGCTTCCTGGTGGTACCTGCCGGCAACGACCGTACAGGGTTGTGTCTGGTCGTACCGGCCCGGATGCCAGCACGACCAACATACGGAAGGTGTCAGTACTGGTGGGAAGCGCTACGCTGTGGCTAACTTGATCCCAGCTGGGGCGACACAGGGATATCATTACCACGGTTTCTAACAGCTGGGATATCTATATTGTGGGTCTGGGCAATTAAACCCCTTGAGCACGACCGTAGGACTCTTGAACACGACCTTACGACCGTATGGTAGTTTGGCATGACCTATGACTTGACCCTTGAAGAGCTGATATAATAGGTCTGGGATATTCATGCAGTAAGTCTGGGGTATTCATGAAATTTGTTTTAATAAATATTCAAGAGAATTCTCTGTTCATGCAGAGAGAGAGAGAGAGAGAGAGAGAGAGAGAGAGAGAGAGAGAGAGAGAGAGGGGCCAGCTAAAAGCATTATCAACTACCTTGTGAAGAGCTTCTGGGGAATGCCATAAACACCTGCGATAAATTAGCAACAGGGCAGAGTGAGAAGAATGTTGTGAACAACAAAGATAAACTGGGAGCATTAACTCACCACCTGCTGCTTGTGTGAGCGAGTCTCGCACCCAAGACTCTTCCCTCACGGCGCTGTAATACAACAGCAACTGCTTCTTCCAACTGATACAACACTGCCAACATTACCAGGGTCACTGACACCAGCAGGAACACCACCGCCAGGGCTCCTGACACCACAGTCAACACCACTGAACAGGTAGAAACATCAATGGATTCCTGAAAAGACGACTGGAACTATGGCCAACTACCATCCTGGACTACACCACTTTACCACTGACAACTCCCACCCCATTCTACCACTGACATCCCCAATATACCAGTGACAAACACCTTCACCCACTGAAAACCTCATTACATCACTGAAAGCACAATGCGCTACTTTTAAAGCGGCTGTAACAATGACCACAGCTGCTCTGTGCAGGTTCTGGATGGTGAACCTCAAAACCACATATCGTTGCCTGGCTCTGGTGGACCAAGTTATCAGATCGTAGCCGCCTCCTGCTTGCGCTCACCCAGGCTCAGCCTATGTTTAAACCAAGGAATTTCCGTTCACTGATACACAAGGAATAGACAACCAACCTTCGTCCTTATATTTCAAGAGAACGACCAGGTTGGTAGACAACCCGAGGGTAACGATGGAATGAGCAGGTCACCCACCATAAGGGTGGCAGTTTGGACCCATAATGATGATAATCTCATCATCAGAGACACTCACGAGGGACCTGGCCATACCTCACCACCCACCAACTTCAGAACATTTCACCCAGCAGCCTCCAGGTTGCCAAGTCATTAATTAATGTAATATCCGGCTATAAGATATATAACCTTCACTGAAACGTCCACTAAACATGTCTCTTCTGCCTCACCATATACATGTTACACTCTTATCATCTTGTTGTAAAACCCGGCACTTCCCTACCAGTGATTGCTATCTTCTCTTGGCGAGTTTTTATCATCAGAATACCTTTGTCTGCCAGTCTCAGCAGACGTTCCTCCTATCAACTCAGCTGATCTAAATCTTTTCTGGACTTGATAACCTGAGCGCAGCCTGACCTGCAGTCGGCACCCTGATCTTTATGATCTTAGGAAGATAATTAAGTTACTTCAGATTTTTCCCCAAACATCAAAACGACCACCAACACACCCCTTCAACACAACTACATCACACCCACCAACACCACCATAACAACCCTACCATCACCACCACGCCCCGTCAACGTCACTACATCAACCCCACCATCACCATCATGCCCCGTCAACACCGCTACAAACAGGTCTGACTCACTGCCAAGCAGCCACACACACGGAAGGTAGTCCTCAGAGAAAAAACACTAGATTGTTATGGTAATCGACCAAGGCTACGCAAGGCTACGTGTTACGGTACTCTGTGTGAGGCGATGACAGAGATTAACAAGATGAAATCTCTCTCCCTGACGGTAATTTTGGATATAAACATTAATAAAAATGTTGAATATTAGAAAGTGCTGATAATGAATTTTTGATTGCATATCAAGTAAGCATCACAACTGAAGAGACACTGTATGTTAAATGTTAGATGACCATCTACAACCTGTACGAAGCACACCACTGGGTAGCTCACTACATCTTCAGCACACAAGTAGCTGCTTCCTGCATGATCCCCCTGGGGAAAGTTCCAGCCTCCCCTGCACGGCTTCTACAGCCCCAAGCCTCGAAGACCAGCAGGAACCCACGACACGCCTGATGAGGACTAGTGCTTGCCCCTCTGGCAGCAACATGGCAGCAAGCAGCCGCTAACTACTTACACCGACTTTAAATTAATCTTAAAGAGAATAAAGACTACATAAACAGGTCTATTACTGGGATATGTCATCTCGAGAAAGCTGTTGGTATACTTTCCTCTTTAGAATTTATTTCTTGTTCATTATTCAGTGAAACTGTAGGATATTATTATTTATTCTGTTCATCGATGATTCTGTTGTAACTCTTCGGCTCACCAGGAGGAGCGATGTTTACATATCTCGTTCATCGATCTTGTGGACCACCAACATCATCCATCTCTCTCCCCCTCGCCATCAAAATAAAATCTCATTATTCCTCACCAACTTCAATAACTATCCCTTGCACCTATCATCACCTTCATCATCTTTTGCGCCCGTTGCTCCTCCTTCATTATCCTCAATACCATTTCTCTTCCCGTATCTACTGTACCATCGTTCACTGAGGTGTCCTGGCCACCTCTATTCCCCGTGTCCCTGTCCGACCAAACCCATCCTTATCAGAGATGTTTGCACTCATTCATGCGCCTATCTTCACCAACATCTTGAAAATTTCCCTGATTCACCTCCAGCAACATGTAATCTCTCCATCCTCCTCCCTGCATCTTTGCCTATCACTGTTACATGGGTCACATACCGAGCACTTAACGAGGCAATATTCCCGAGACATCTGGTCCTCTACGTCGTCTCATATCATCGACTTGGCTCTGGCAAGTGTGTGTGTGTGTGTGTGTGTGTGTGTGTGTGTGTGTGTGTGTGTGTGTGTGTGTGTGTGTGTTTTCCTGACGAGTCTTAGACATGAACTTGCTCTGCACCTCTGCATTTAACTCCTCACATAATTCGTCTTGTATATCAGCTCCTCGAGTCCTTCAGTCTATATATTCCACTCCCTGATAACTTAATCCTAAGAATTTTTCTCTTCCCCTACTCATTCTGCTGTTGTCATTCCCTAGTCATTGCCTTGCTTATCTGTCTACTCAGTTTTGTCCACAGCGCAACCCCGCTTTCCTCCACCTTTGGCCATCTTTCGCTGAACGGCGTCTCTTTCCAGTGTGGGTTGAGCATCCCTAATGCGAAAATTCGAAATCCGAAGTGCTCTAAAATCCGAAACTTTTTCAGTGGCGACGTGACGTTACAAGTTACCCTAAACACATTATTTTTTCACTGTATTAACGGTATTTTATAATTCTTACTGTTAAGTACGTATGTGTGAATGATTTGAAGAAAATGACTGCATACCAGTAGCATTTAAGATCAGTGGCAGGAATGAAGTGGTCGGCTGAGTTCGTGATATCTTGGCTTTTTGATGGTTCATTGTTACACAAACTTTGTTTCATGCCCAAAATTATTAAAAATATTGTATAAATTACCTTCAGGCTATGTGTATACGGTGTATATGAAACAAAAATGGATTTTGTGTTTAGACTTGGGTCCCATCCCCAAGTATCTCATTATGTACTTAAAAAATTTATTCCAAAATCCGAAAAAAAAAAAAAAATCCGAAACACTCTGGTCCCAGACATTTCGGCTACGGGATACTCAACCTGTAAGAATTTGTTGTTGTTGTTGTTTGAGAAATATACGCCTACATATCTACCATCGTCTGACACCCTTAGGTGGGCTTCAAACTGTTTCTATTACTTCAAAGGCTTTTCTTTTTCTTTGAATGTATCAAATCATACATTCTGTATGAAATGTATTAATGTATCAACACCACACACACGCCTGCAATCATATATGTTTAAACTGGCCCGTCAACTGACGTGAACTGGGAACAAGTCGGGTGCTGTTGCTGTAACCGCCGTAAACAAGAGGATGCGTTCTAGCAGGTGCGGTCGTTTGCATGCTTCTGGCAATAACTCGAAAACAACTCCATTAAAAAGACTTGGTAAATACCGTACAGAATAGCAAGATAGTTTCTTCTGCTGAATTTCAAAGCTTTTTTAACGCCATCCGTCCGTTTTCAATGACCATGTATTCTACTGATGAAGGTCTTTAGGTACAGTATGTCCGCCGTGCTCCCAACCAGCGAAGCATTTTAGTAACTGATCCTGTTCTACCGGTACTCCTGGCTCACCAACAGACAATACCGGTACTGCTGGTTTACCGGTGGATACTACCGGTACAGCTGATCCACTGGGGACACTACTGGTGTTACTGGTCCACAGGGGAGACGCTACCGACATTACTTAAATTAGTCCAAATTGGTTTCATATTCCTCCAAGCAGTCCCGACGTCAATGTAATCATTACTTAGCTTCCACTCTGTCTCACATCACTGGTGTGTCGTGACAACACTGAGAGGTTCACCGTGTCGTAAGCTGACACCACTGATGGGGATTGCTATGTCGTCGCCTTACACCACATCATGACCTGGAGAACACAGGTGCGAGTCACCTGGGGAGTGCGTCTTGGCTGCAGCCAAGAGGAATGAACCCATCACAAGCAATTTTCATGCCACCTCTTGCTAGTTAAGGATCTGAAAGGTGGAGACGACGGCTCGCAGGCGCCATGGCATGGACAGGAAGCAGTCACAAGGGTTGATTCACCATGGTTTATCATCAGAATATCTCCTTCCTGGAGACTGAGGTGGCGTAGCAATCCTTAAAGACTGGTCTTGTCTGGTTCGGCGAGTCGTGAATCATTTCATTCTGTCCCTTCCCGCACCCTCCGTCATGCACTTAGCATGATGGAATATGTTTACATCTGTATATCTGCCAGTGATGATTAATGAAAATATTGACGTCCCTTTTGGGGTTTGTTTATAAGATTAACCTGAAGCCATAGATATCCATCAGTTTATGAATGTTTTAATGAGATTCGTATGGGACCGAATCGACTCAAGGGTTCCACTTGGGGCAGCGCACGAGGCCCACCTGAAGGTGGTACATCCGCCCTGGCGCGACGAACGCCCTGGCAATGAAAGGAAAGTAGTCTCATTCAAGATTCCTGTATCGGTTTCTAACATGCTTCACTCTCCTACCTCCACCATGTGCCTTGAGGATATGACACAGTTGGATACTCAGGGAGTGAAACTTCCTATCGTACACCAGAGTAACGTCTTGGTGGGAAATATTGAGACAAATCTTCACTAATAGCCGGCTCAGACGGCACAGCTCGGAGGCTGTGCTTCACCGTCTACACCTACTGTTCAGCGTATATATCTGGGTTATTCTGTAACTTCAGTTTAACATGCGATGGTCCATTAAGCAGCACGTAACGATTCTACGACTGCATTACCGTCTGTAAGGTCGCCATATTGTCAACATACATAACCCTCCACGGGAGAAGAGACAAACCAAACCTCAAAACACAACTCCTCGTTCTACGAGCACACAACACTGTAGAGGATTTGGAGTGCTCTACAACATCACAGTGATTCTGTGCCATCACCTTTCCTTTGCATCCACACAACACTGACGGGACTACCATATCTTCAAACAAACCTATTCTTTCCTCTGCCACGTCTATTTCCGGGTATCTAAATCACTCTAATTCCCTCTGTTGCTCATCATCTGTTCACAATAACTTTCATCTTCCTTCTTTTCCACAATATCTAACAGTCTGTCCCCAGCTTCTAGAGTTTCTCATTGGAGTCTGCCACCACACCCGTGCCATCTGCAAAGAGCAACTGATTACATCCCATCCCCCTCCCCAATCCCTGCATACAACAGACCTACCATTTGCTTCAAGGTCCTCCCATTTCCATCCCTCAACACTCTATCGTCGGGCAGATCAAAGAGCCATGGTGACATCACATATTTCTGACACAAGCTCACCTTCACCGGGAGCCACTTACCCTACTTCCTTCCTACTCTACCACATGCCTTACTTAACTGGGAAAAACTTCTCACCGCATTTAGCAACTTGCCATTTACGCCATTTATCCGTAGCACCTTCTGTAAGGCATCCCTGTCAACCCTATCATACGTTTTCCCCTGATCCATCACTGCCATAGACAAGTCTTTAGGTATTTCTTACGCGTATTCTTCAAAGCAAACACCTGGTCCACAAACTTTTACAAATTACCTTTCCTGAGGCCACATTGGTCTCAAACAATCGATTGCTCTGTGCACGATAAAAACTCTTCTTAACATACAAGAAACCTTTAAGCTGGGATAGAGGTTATGGTTGTACCTCGTTCGGTATTCGGTAGCAAGTACTTGGGACGGGCATCTGCACCATACACGTTACCAGGTACACTTAAACATCTAACTTTGTCCCTTTTGCACTCCACCAATCCCTCAGCACCTCATCCTGCAATCCCATCCACTCCTAATGCTTTACAACAATCTATCTAACGCAAACCTTTCACCACCTTCTTTCTATTTACTATTATATTTGCCATGACACTTCACTATACACGTTACCTCGTCTCAAACAAACCACATCTGCCTCCTAACATGTCACATGTTCAGTACTACTTCAGAATACGAAATTCACTTCCCTTTAACATCTTTATCTGTTCCCACTTCCCCATCTGCTTTTCTCACTATTATCCCCATGTGTCCTCATGCTTTTACACACACTATTTATCTTTCAAAAAGTTTTCCAACTCTTTTTACCATCTTCAGCTCATATGCCTTTCCTCTGACTTCCTAGCATCTACTCTTGTACTCCTCCCAATCATTCGCACTCCTTCTCAGTGGATACATTGATACACAAAATCTATTCATATCACTAACGATCTAACTTCTTCATTCCAGAACCCATAACTCATTCTTAAACATCCCCCCCCACCCCAACACAAAAAAATCCATAATAACAATAATGATATGATAGAATCTTAACGATTGTAAATATCTATTTCATCTGAATCTTGATGAGAAAGCTTCCCTGGTCGAGAGAATCAAGAGAGAGTTCTAGGTCGTTTACCATGAGACCTGCTGACATGCATCGCCTCTGTTGCTATGACCTTGTTGCTCTGTCAATGCCTAGGCATGTTCAAGATGCAGCTACTGTCAATGTTCCTGTTGCTGCCACTATTGTTGCTCTGCTGATACCGTGGCACCTTCTCCAAGATAACAGCGCGGAAGGCGAGTGATGCATACAAAAAAGTCAGGGGGAAAAAATGCAGTTTTTTCTTGTAAAAGTTTTCATCCTTAACTTGGAACATTAATGACAGAAACACATCAGCCTTATCAAGACCCTCATGACGGGAGGAAAACCACCCTAAACATTTGAGTTCATAACGTCGGTTGTCGCTAGTCTGGACACCAGGGCCTGCGTGCCAGTAAGTCTGAAACGCCGAAGATGAAGGGATTACTGGAGAACAGAGTTAAGCCACATACTGCCGTCAGGGTGATCTTAGTGCACTTTACTATCGATGATTCGCCCTTAGTGACCCGGGGAAGGCACTGACGTGTCTTTCTTCATACTTACATTTTTCAGGAGTTGAGGCCGGGCCTGCTGGCTGTGCCAAGACCTACCTAACCAAGCAGCCAGCCAGCAGCTGAGGGCAATATACCTGGCTTACTGAGTGATGGTGATGATGATGGTGGTGGTGGTATGGTGGTGATGATGATGATGAAGGTGGTGGTGGTGTTGGCGGCGAGTGTGATGGTAGTGGCCAGGCTGCTGGGAGAAACGTGATGTTGGTCGTGCTCAGAGTGGGGGAAATATTACGACCTGACACACTGGCAACGGTCTGGGGCACCCCCCCCCCCCCTGAAGCACCCGTCAAGCACTCCGTGACGCACCAGTGAGGCACCCGCTTCCGTCAAGTGCCCGTCAAGGACACTCAGGAAGCTCCTACAGTGACCCACCTTCCTGTACTGCACGGGGGAGGGAGTCTTACACTCGTGGGGCCTAATCTTTGAAGCCATCTTTACTATCACATAATCATCGAAACCTCTGGATGATGTTCACATCCACAATTTATCACTAAGCTTATTCCATTCATCCAGGCCAGCACCCAACCCACCTCCACACGTCAGGAGTAATGACACGACAACGACACAGGTATATTAACCTTAGGAAACACTCGAGTGTTGCCATAAAACCTGAAAAACAATGAAAACTGGATCCCTCAAACCTGCAGGACGAGGGGTAAAACCTGAAGGAAAAGGAGCAACACCTGAAGGAGGAGGGACAACACCTGCAGGAAGAGGGACAACACCTGCAGGAAGAGGGACAACACCTGCAGAAAGAGGGACAACACCTGCAGAAAGAGGGACAACACCTGCAGGAAGAGGGACAACACCTGCAGAAAGAGGGACAACACCTGCAGGAAGAGGGACAACACCTGCAGGAAGAAGGACAACACCTGCAGGAAGAGGGACAACACCTGCAGGAAGGACAACACCTACAGGAAAGAGGGACAACACCTGCAGGAAGAGGGACAACACCTGCAGGAAGAGGGACAACACCTGCAGGAAGAAGGACAACACCTGCAGGAAGAGGGACAACACCTGCAGGAAGAGGGACAACACCTGCAGAAAGAGGGACAGCACCTGCAGGAAGAGGGACAACACCTGCAGGAAGAAGGACAACACCTGCAGGAAGAGGAACAACACCTGCAGGAAGAGGGACAACACCTGCAGGAAGAGGGACAACACCTGCAGGAAGAGGGACAACACCTGCAGGAAGAGGGACAACACCTGCAGGAAGAGGAACAACACCTGCAGGAAGAGGAACAACACCTGCAGGAAGAAGGACAACAGAGAAACAGATCACAGCCCAGCCTGGGATGAGAAGTGCCCGGGGTCACGGGATACGAACCCTCGGCTGTGTGAAGACGTGGAGCGTCAGCGTCCTGCTGGCTACTGTCCCTATCACTGGTGGGACTTCAAGCGGAATCTTATGATCAGTTTGGGGTGAGGGTGTCACCCAGGACCGTGTGCCTGCCTGACGGCTTCCTGACAAAGGTGGCAAGAGGCACGGATGGTACGGGTGAAGGAGGCGTCTTGAGCCACACCTCATCAAACAGACTGATGCGAGAGTCAACACCAATGGTCTCCGCCATCAATCCTCCAGCTGATCGTGGTGTCACATTCTGTTTTCTATTTTGCGACTTCTTTAACACTGTTGTCTTCCCAAGGTGTCTCTACTTTCTCGTTTGTTTCTGTCTTTCTGCCGTCTACGCGTGTATCTACTTGTAAAGTACTGTAGAAAGCACCCAGACAAGCTTTACGCCACTAAGCGAAGAAAACGTACATAAGACAGGTTCCAGGCGCCCTGCTAGGCTGACCATCAACAATTCATGCCTCTCATCGAAGCAAACATATGAGGCTATTTTTTCCCAGAACGGAAGTGTTCCTTTTTAGATTTTCTCACAATCGTTCGTTCCTCGATGTCATACAGTGCGTAACTCATTTCTACCTTAGATCATTCCTCGTTTTTTCTACCTATTTCGTTCCTCATTTCTTCGTCCTAAGACGCCAAGCATAAAGGTAGTATTGTACAGCCACTATAACCAGCCGGCGACCCAGATCTTGATCATACATTATAGCCAGATACCAAACCTTAACCAATTTTCCCCCAAAACAAATATTTTCTCTCTGTAAATAAATATATTTTACCGTCACGTAAACACACACGGGGATTCTGCTGGTCCTGGGCCAGGGGCGGGAGGCCGACGACCACCAGTCCTCACCTCCACCTGTTCCCGCTCTCATGACTCCCTCACCTGCTGCAACACTCCCCTGACGGAGGGCAGTCCATCTGCTGGTCCAGGTCCCAGCCTCCCCCTGCTGGTCCAGGTCTTAGCCTATCCCTGCTGGTCCAGATCCTAGCCTCCCCCTGCTGGTCCAGGTCCCAGCCTCCCCCTGATGGTCCAGGTCTCAGCCTCCCCCTGCTGGTCCAGGTCCCAGCCTCCCCCTGATGGTCCAGGTCTCAGCCTCCCCCTGCTGGTCCAGGTCTCAGCCTCCCCCTGCTGGTCCAGGTCTCAGCCTACCCCTGCTGGTCCAGGTCCCAGCCTCCCCCTGCTGGTCCAGGTCTTAGCCTATCCCTGCTGGTCCAGATCCTAGCCTCCCCCTGCTGGTCCAGGTCCCAGCCTCCCCCTGATGGTCCAGGTCTCAGCCTCCCCCTGCTGGTCCAGGTCCCAGCCTCCCCCTGATGGTCCAGGTCTCAGCCTCCCCCTGCTGGTCCAGGTCCCAGCCTCCCCCTGATGGTCCAGGTCTCAGCCTCCCCCTGCTGGTCCAGGTCTCAGCCTCCCCCTGCTGGTCCAGGTCTCAGCCTCCCCCTGCTGGTCCAGGTCTCAGCCTCCCCCTGCTGGTCCAGGTCTCAGCCTCCCCCTGCTGGTCCAGGTCTCAGCCTCCCCCTGCTGGTCCAGGTCTCAGCCTCCCCTGCTGGTACAGGTCCCAGCCTCCCACTGATGGTCCAGGGTTGAACCCTGGACGACCTAACGAACCTAATCTATTCATAATAAAATTATGGTAAAGGTTGACTTTATTAGTTTTTATTTCTATGGAATGACATGCCTACTTTACTAATGTCTTCTTGCAGATGGCAGTGTCAACTTCGTGTGTCACGTGAAAATTGGTAGAGATGATCACGAGAATGAACCACAGACGCTCAGAGTTGATGCAATCTTCATTTTCAAATGAGGTATGATAATCACAGTTTCATTATCATTTGTTAGGCTTATTACCAGCTAAATGACACCAAGTTATCACCCATAAGACATAACCATGAGGTGGAAGTCCTTACTGTCATGTTGAAGTTTGAATAAATTAGACGCGTGTCCCAATTACGAGGTATAAAAGATAACTATCGTGCAGTATAATCCAGCGTCGGAGAGTTGCCAAAGAGCACAGTCACTGTGGCCGATGTACGATAACTACCACCAGGCAGGAAAATATTTACCCTCCTCGCCTGGCGATCCAGCCACCCAGTCAGGAATGTTATCACTTGTATGTATCTCTGAGGCATCTTAACGACACTTACAAAGTGTCATCTACCGCGCGAGAAAAAGAGGTACTTTTCACTTATAATAGGTACTTAAGAGAATAATAAAGTACAGGAACACACCAGTCTTTTGCAATAAATACATCTGCCTAGACATTCCACCCAACACCAAACTTCAGGAACATTCTACTTCAGGAAATTCTATACCCGACTTTCGGCAGATCTAATCATCATTACAGAGAGATCTGAAAGTATCTTCAGCGAGACCTAAATGTGACTTCAGGAAGCACTACACCAAAATGTTCTACATCTGACCTTTGGCTACTGTACAAGTGACCAGCAGGCGTGGGTGTACACGTACCGCCATGTGACAGCTGGCCGTGAGGAGTAAGTGTAACGCGTGGTAACATGATCACATACAGTGTTACGTAACACAGGGAGAGTCGTACTCCGTGAACGAAGCTTCATGGGTCACTACAGGTATACATATAAAGGAAGATATGGTCGACAAGCCTGCCCAGGACATACTTGTAGACCAGTCTAATCACCATGTCCTCACTCACTCACTTACTCCCGGGACTCGAACCTGTGGAACACGACCACTGTAAGCACCAGGAGGGGAGAAGCAGCCAGCCAGGACGGGTGGCCTGAGGTCCAGCAGCGGGACCGTTCCTGTGGCTCCCCTGGGTCTGGAAAGGTCAACATGGAGGGGAAGCAGGAGACACCATGATGAACTCCTGGGTCACGAGAGGTCAAATGGAAGAGCTAGTATGACCTCCAACTTATATCAAAGTTTCTGTTGGAGGCCCTAGGTCACAGAAGGTCAACTGACAGACCTAAGTCTGAGTACCAGGTCTGGAAGAGCCAATAGCAGGATGGGGATCAATCTGGTCCCAACACATCCTCCAGTCCATCCAGGACACATCCCCAGGATCCCCCTCCCATCCCAACCATCCAGGACACATCCCCAGGATCCCCCTCCCATCCCAACCATCCAGGACACATCCCCAGGATCCCCCCTCCCATCCCAACCATCCAGGACACATCCCCAGGATCCCCCTCCCATCCCAACCATCCAGGACACATCCCCAGGATCCCCCTCCCATCCCAACCATCCAGGACACATCCCCAGGATCCCCCTCCCATCCCAACCATCCAGGACACATCCCCAGGATCCCCCTCCCATCCCAACCATCCAGGACACATCCCCAGGATCCCCCTCCCATCCCAACCATCCAGGACACATCCCCAGGATCCCCCCTCCCATCCCAACCATCCAGGACACATCCCCAGGATCCCCCTCCCATCCCAACCATCCAGGACACATCCCCAGGATCCCCCTCCCATCCCAACCATCCAGGACACATCCCCAGGATCCCCCTCCCATCCCAACCATCCAGGACACATCCCCAGGATCCCCCCTCCCATCCCAACCATCCAGGACACATCCCCAGGATCCCCCTCCCATCCCAACCATCCAGGACACATCCCCAGGATCCCCCTCCCATCCCAACCATCCAGGACACATCCCCAGGATCCCCCCTCCCATCCCAACCATCCAGGACACATCCCCAGGATCCCCCCTCCCATCCCAACCATCCAGGACACATCCCCAGGATCCCCCTCCCATCCCAACCTGGATGGACACATCCCCAGGATCCCCCTCCCATCCCAACCATCCAGGACACATCCCCAGGATCCCCCTCCCATCCCAACCATCCAGGACACATCCCCAGGATCCCCCTCCCATCCCAACCATCCAGGACACATCCCCAGGATCCCCCTCCCATCCCAACCATCCAGGACACATCCCCAGGATCCCCCCTCCCATCCCAACCATCCAGGACACATCCCCAGGATCCCCCCTCCCATCCCAACCATCCAGGACACATCCCCAGGATCCCCCTCCCATCCCAACCATCCAGGACACATCCCCAGGATCCCCCTCCCATCCCAACCATCCAGGACACATCCCCAGGATCCCCCCTCCCATCCCAACCATCCAGGACACATCCCCAGGATCCCCCCTCCCATCCCAACCATCCAGGACACATCCCCAGGATCCCCCTCCCATCCCAACCTGGATGGACACATCCCCAGGATCCCCCTCCCATCCCAACCATCCAGGACACATCCCCAGGATCCCCCTCCCATCCCAACCATCCAGGACACATCCCCAGGATCCCCCCTCCCATCCCAACCATCCAGGACACATCCCCAGGATCCCCCTCCCATCCCAACCATCCAGGACACATCCCCAGGATCCCCCTCCCATCCCAACCTGGATGGACACATCCCCAGGATCCCCCTCCCATCCCAACCATCCAGGACACATCCCCAGGATCCCCCCTCCCATCCCAACCATCCAGGACACATCCCCAGGATCCCCCTCCCATCCCAACCATCCAGGACACATCCCCAGGATCCCCCCTCCCATCCCAACCATCCAGGACACATCCCCAGGATCCCCCCTCCCATCCCAACCATCCAGGACACATCCCCAGGATCCCCCTCCCATCCCAACCTGGATGGACACATCCCCAGGATCCCCCTCCCATCCCAACCATCCAGGACACATCCCCAGGATCCCCCTCCCATCCCAACCATCCCCCACCTGAGTGAAGATCATCTGGGATTAAAAAAAACTAAAAATCTTAGGTCGTCCAAGGTCAACCGGAAGTGCCGGATTCAAAAGACCCGCCCACCACTTGGCCTATGGTCCGCTTCTCGAAGGGTCATGACTATTGTGCCTCCACCAACACCATCACCACCAGCAGCGCTCTCCCTCCCTCCCTCCCTCATTATTTGAGACAACCCCCCACCTCCCAAGTGGTGTCCGAACAGCCAGCCCTCCACCACCACCACCACCGCCGCCACCACCGCCGCCGCCGCCGCCACCACAGCCACGCACAGATTTAACAATGACTGAAAGTTAAATTTAACTGATGATTAAGCTGGCCAAGCTAATTCTGTCGGCGGGGGCTCCTCTCACCCACTCATGTGACTGGTGGGCCCGTGACCAGAATAGTCCGAGGAGAGAGAGAGAGAGAGAGAGAGAGAGAGAGAGAGAGAGAGAGAGAGAGAGAGAGAGAGGATGAAGAAAATTCATATATATATATATATATATATATATATATATATATATATATACATAAGATGAGGATCAGAAATATTCAATTCATATATAAGAATCAAAACCGAGTATTGCTTGTGTTGCGTGGTTATCTCTAGTGTTGGACGATCATCACTTGTGTTGCGTGGTCATCACCCAAACTCAATGGTCACCAGATGACGTTAATACCATAAGGAAAACAGAGAAACACTTTACAAACAAGACAGAGGGACTAGAACACAATGACTTTCGTAAAAGATTCAGAGGACAGAAGATACTTCATCAACCACAAAGAAGAAAAGATAGATAATAATCTACACATCACAAGAAAAGATAGATAATAATCTACACATTACAAGAAAAGATAGATAATAATCTACACATCACAAGAAAAGATAGATAATAATCTACACATCACAAGAAAAGATAGATAATAAATCTACACATCACAAGAAAAGATAGATAATAAATCTACACATCACAAAAAACTAAGCCTACCAAAAGTAAGACAAATTTTCACTGTACAGGAGAAACAGAGTCATTAAATCTACAAAAAAAACCTCGGAATTCACACAAAAAAATTCAGGAGCCAAGAAGAACGATTGGAGATTTTTTCAATGTTTTGCGGTTTGTTTTGGGAGATAACTACAGTGTTTTGAGAGATTACTACAGCGTTTTGAGAGATAACTACAGTGTTTTGAGAGATTACTACAGTTTTTCAGAGATAGCTACAGTGTTTTGAGAGATAACAACAGTGTTTTGAGAGATAACTACTTCGTTTTGAGAGATAACTACTTTGTTTTGAGAGATTACTACAGTGTTTTGAGAGATACTTCCAGTGTTTTGCCAAAAAAATCAAAAACAACCAATCAGAAGAGACTAATGAATCTGTATTGAAGAAAACAAAATAAAAAGGTTGAGGACTGTGCCGGGGAAGCCCAGGACAGACACTACGCGATGTGCAGACAATAACAGTATTGTTGAACAAGTGGTAAGTGTGGTTAGTGGTACGCACTAATCATGTCTTCTTCCTAAATTTCGTTGTAGGTACTTGTGGGTAGGTCAATATTCTCTCTCTCTCTCTCTCTCTCTCTCTCTCTCTCTCTCTCTCTCTCTCTCTCTCTCTCTCTCTCTCTCTGAGTCCCCTCAACACTGCCATACCTGACTCCACATAACAGGTGGTCAGGTGTGAAGGGCACGAGCAAAACAAACACCATCTTTAAACATTTCTGTTGAGAAATGTGACTGGTCGTTTAAACGTTCACAGCAGAATCGTTATGGGCCCAGCCAACGTTTCAGGAGAAACCTTTGTGATGACTCAAACGTTTGTGGCAGAAACGTTTGGGATTAGATGACCTTTGGCTCTCAAGATGAGGACAGAATAACGAAGGATACTTTGGGACCACAACGTGTCAACAGACGTCGGAGAAAAGGTAAAAAATGAAACTGAATAAATGAAAAATGTAAAACAAAGATAAGAAAAAGACGCATATGAAATGTTCATGAATTAATAAAAATAAAATAAAAGATAAATGAATGAAAGTGATTTCAAAGTCAAGCCAACAGGTTATAGTCAAGCAAGACGTTTTACACACAGTCTTGTGCATTTCATATTTCATTCAACTTTTGGGATAAAGACAGAGTCTCTTACTTTATCCAAACAACGAGATATTACTGCAATTTGACCAGTCCTAAATGTTGTGAACACAGGACATAACATCCCAATGGTGTGAGCATAGGATATAACATCGCATGTGGTGTGAGCATATGACATAACACCCCAACTGGTGTGAGCATAGGACATAACATGCCATGAAGTGTGAGCATAAACATAATAATAACGCTATCGTGCGTCAAAGCGACCCTTCCTATGTTGTACAGTGCCGATTCTACAACCTCCTCAATCGATGAGTCTGCGACACAACAACCTTCCTCTGTTGTGGGCTTAAGACAACAACCAACCCTCTGCAGTAGTGTGGGGTTACAACACAGCACTTGGGGTGGGAGGGAGAGGGTCAGAAGCGAGGGAGGTGGAGGGTGACGGGCGAACCTGACAGCCGTCAACAGCTAATAATAATCTCACGAAGAATGTGGAGTGAGGCGACAAAGCTAAAATTATATGTGACAGCTATAATCTCCTGCAGCTTTACTTAGCTCACAATAAATAGCCTTACGTCAGGAAAATTATAAAGGGGTGAACCCAAAAGCAGACACACCTGAAATACTCAATGCTCAAAGTCTAAACACAAAGCCGTACACCCTACTGACCCGAACCGTCTCGAGATCCAGGGGTAACACGGACTCGAACACTGCAGGTAATTCTACCAGAGGATCCTGGAAGTGGTTTGTGTCACAGTCCGTGAACCTCATCTGCTGGGCTTCAGACTCCGGCAACAATGGTCAGCAAGACTGTTCCTAGAGGCTACGAGACATAGGTTTAAGTCTGATACACGTGTGAAGTTTCCTGGAACTAAATGCGTTTTGACAAGAATAAAAAGCAATATCTACTTTCCTTTTCACTTGCGCATTAAATAGAACTGGCTGGCACAGAACAAATCCCGAAGAACTAAATTCAGGTCAGGAAATTCTTCAGAAAACGAACGAAAAGACACTGACTTCATGAACCCGATGGCACAAAGAAAAACATTCTTTTTTTACTACTGCTGGGCAGAATTCTACGATTTTAATATTAGAATATATGTTTCTCTCTATGGACTAATGAATGCAAAAAGATAAATCATTATTCATGAAAGGAATAAAGCAGAGGAGCGTGCTTGCTAAGAATACACTGACGAGATTTTGTGAATTAATTTCTTTATGGAGCGAAGCTAAGTATGTTGTTTACTTGCGATGGCGCAAGGCATACGTGACCCAACAACAGTTCTAAACTTCGCCGGATATTTCAAGACTGCACTTTGTTCTATATTCATGTAACATTCGAAAATAGATTACTTTCTTTGTATACATCTCCTTCAAGAATGACTTCAAAAAAGGATTGGTCGTCCACTACCAAGATAAAACAGGCAGAAAATCGTGAAAATGTCATTTGTTGCTTGGTCACGTGAGCAGAGAAGGCTAATTGTTGCTTTAGAAAGGAACGAAATATTTGACTGTAGTAACGAGATGAATGTCGTCAAGAGAGGAAATCACCTTCCCCAAGACCACAACGAAAACATGGTTGAGGTTTACATAGCCTACACGACTACCCTTCCCTCACCACCTCACACAACCACTCCTCCCTCCCTCACCACGTCACACAACCACCCCTCCCTCACCACCTCACACAACCACCCTTCCCTCACTACCTCACACCACTGGCTGAACAAACGCCTGGGGGTCCAGGTATGAACCCGACATATACATGTTCATACATTATACATGAAAGAACTTCATACTGTGACACACACACACACACACACACACACTCAGTGACAGGTACAAACAGTGTCTCCCTGCATTATATGAAATAGGCTGAGTGCCGAAATAAAACTGTTATGATACAGTAAGGTACAGAACACGATGGCCGTCGTCTGACCCGACACGACACACTGAAGGACCTCTCCCGACCACGTCTGTGCAGCTGACGCTGTTACCTCTTCAGCTGCTGCTGCTGCCCTTACCACCGCTGCTCTAGCCTAGGTGGAGTCGCGGACCGTAACTGGATTTTCATAAACTGTTTTCCTGGTTCAGTAAAGTGTTGAAAACTGCAGATTACTAGACAAGATGTTTGTTGAAGTTCTGATGCGGATGTTGCCGTCTGTGTCGGCTCCCCTGGCGTGGGTTAAGGGGTTGGTGACCCGGCTGAGGAGACCTTGAAGTGTGGTAGCCAAAGGTTGGAGAGCTTCTGGAGGAGGCCGGCAGTCACCAGGACTCATGATGAAAGCTGACGAGGAGGTCGGTGGTCCCCCGGAGTTGCAGCCTCCCTGGGGTCGTAATCCTCCGGGGGGATCGTGGTCCTCCGGGGTCGTGGCTTCCGGGGTCATGATCCTACGGGTCCAGAAAACTGTTCCGAGATAAAACACTTGTGGTGCCTGGCCTCAGCAGGCCTGAGGACGGCTCCTGGTATACAGGCTGACGGCGTCAGGAGGTTTACGTGAGAATTTCCCTTCGTCACGTCATCCTTGGGGAATATAATCCTTTCATGGCGATATAATCATCCTTCGTTCTCACATCAGCCAACAAGTTTCTTGGAAGAAAAGGTTCATTGAATCCACTGAGAGCTTAATAAGCCCACAGGCCCACTTACTCACTCCTCCGACCGGGTGCAAACGCGTCGCAGATGATACAGTCATAAATAAACGTAAAGCTTTATCGTGCCATTTCCTCGGCTCTTCCATCAAGCTATCATTTATTTATCAAAATTGTGGATAAACAACTAGAAACAACTTTCGCCAATGCGGTTCAGTGTAATATTGGGTCAGCCGCAGCAGAAACACCCAGGAATTAGAACAGAGAAAAAGGTACAATATGGCACGATGATCAGAAGCCAAAATGATCCATATCCAGGAAACTTGGAGCCACACACAAGGTATTCACTTTAATAGATTTACGTTCACATATTTCTGGGCTGGGGTGTTTTGTGCCAAATTTGATGCGTCACTAAGCAATCATCTATTACTCAGCCTGCCATACATATATATATATATATATATATATATATATATATATATATATATATATATATATATATATATATCCTTTCTTTCATACTATTCGCCATTTCCCGCGTTAGCGAGGTAGCGTTAAGAACAGAGAACTGGGCCTTTGAGGGAATATCCTCACCTGGCCCCCTTCTGTGTTCCTTCTTTTGGAAAATTAAAAAAAAAAAAAAAACCGAGAGGGGAGGATTTCCAGCCACCCGCTCCCTCCCCTTTTAGTGTTTTACTTAAAACACCAAAAAGTAAGGCGATGAGACATCAAGATACCAAGATACTAAACAGTTCTTTCTATTATCTACACTGATATCTCAAAAATATTTCACTATATAAAGCAGTCACAAATCTGCAACTTTAACCGTAGAATTAAGTCTTTTGCTATCGCCTTTTCACAACTCGACCGCTGTGGGTGGAGCGTTAAGATTATCTTGCCTGCGGCCTGGAGAGCGGGTGGTCAGCCGGGGACGGCGAGCCTGGCCTCCAAACTCTTAGTTTATTGTTTCTTCCCACAAGTAGTGACGTTTAAGCTAACGTATGTAATGACGTATGACCTATATGTATAAAAACATCAAAAGAGATCAAAATGCCACATTAAGAGATAGAAGTACCAAAAAGAATGCAAACATGAGTTAAAGAAGATGAGGCAGTAGAGATCATCCCTACGTGAATTTTGAGTTAAAACTGGTTGCGACATCAAAGTACGTTGGAGTAAGTTGCATCCCAGGTACTCAGTTATACATATGATGACAATAATAGTTTACAGGATACTGCCAACTGTAATCCCTGCCCAGACATGACCATGTCCTCATCATGATGGTTTGTAAATACGAACACGCCATAGTAAACTAATGAAGTCTTCAGACTCGTCTGGTAAGAAAGAAGAGCTTTAAACTTGTGTTCGTCACAGATTTTCAAAAACCTGTTCTGACAGACGTCATCAATGGCTAGGAGTTATGCGGGTTAGGTCTGTAATGTACGTACGGTAGTTGTGGACAGGGAGGAGGTGCCTGAATTGATGGATCATCTGGAGGGGACCCAAACACGCCGTGTGTGAGGGGGTTACAACTCACTTCACCCTAAATCGCAGGGTTGTTGGGCTCATTTCCTCCTGTTTCATGCACGGGAAGATAGACTCTAGGGACTTTGTGGATTAGCCGTGTGTGTCGCGGAACATCTGTATACATAAAATGCTGGAGGGAGGCAGAGGGTAGCTAGTGACACTAGCTGATACGGGCGATATTCCTCGGGGGGCCGGCCGGCAGTCGCCCAGATTTGCAAGGCTGTGGGTAACGTTTCCTCCCCGCCGCTGGACGAACCATGTTTCTAAAAAGGAGTTTGAAGGGAAGAGGCCGGGGATGGGGGGGGGGGATGCTGGCAGGAGTGACAGTTCGTGCATGAATCTTTGTGACACGGATTTAGCTCAAGGATCACCCAGATTTAATTCATGTCCAGCGGGAGGCTGGGGGACGCCGTCCACGGGTCGGCCTGGCTCTTTGGGCAAGTGAGGTCCGCAGACTAAGGATTCCTGGGGGACTGGAACCCGCAGAGCCGCGGTCGAACCTCCAGGATGGCAGAAGATCCAACACGTGGCTGTTTAATATCAACATTTACACAGTTCCTCCTCATCATAAACTTTAAAAAAAGATGAGAGTATACAGCCAGCCGGGATTACATCATCCCCGCTTGCACTACACCCGCTCCTCACACCAACACTCGCATACCTGACAAATATATATAAACACCGAGGGTTGCATCAGACCAGTACAGGTGGGCCATGAATCCTGTGCCTGGTTGCGTATCATCGACCGTGTCCTTCCCCGAGAACTGTCCTGTCTTCTCTCTCTCCTCGAGACCACCTCCCCAACCCCCTACACCTCCACACCCCCTGCCGTGCCTGGGGGTCTGACCCACCCCCAAAGCCTGGGATATTGCTAAATATTTGGGACAGAAGAGGTGAGTGTTTGGAGGGCGGGTATTCCTCACTGAGGCGCAGGTGGGTGGCTGATGGCTGGGTTCTGCGTAGTGAAGGGCCCGGCAGTGTGGTCGACTGCAGGGTTCATGGGGTGGTACCAGTGGCTCTCTCTCTCTCTCTCTCTCTCTCTCTCTCTCTCTCTCTCTCTCTCTCTCTCTCTCTCTCTCAAGCACATAGTTACAGGTACAAATATAAACTCAAACTCCACCCCTGAATGATTGTGCAACGTCCCCCACGAGTAAGTTTATTTTTGCCAAAATGCGGGTCAAAGTGACGGACTGGATCATTTCACTCTACACAACCCATTCAAATATGGGCGGAGAAGGATCTACGTTGAACGGACGGTAAATAATTGAATGAGCAGATCTCTGAAACATTAATGTATTGGGCAACACAACTTGCAGGAAGGACCTAGAGTAACGAGTAACAAGGTACAGAAATGGAACAATAGTGAAGTCATACAGGTTATGTGTACTATATCAAGAGGTGTGCACGTTACACAACACTAGCAACACACTGGTGTTGACACGTGTGCATACCGTGTCAATAATGGTGCGCTGCAGGCAAGGAAGGGCGGGGAAGGAGTTATAAAATATCCACGAGAGAAGCCCAGGTGGGCTCTCATAGATTCTATAATACTATAATAACTCTACTGGTTATCTGTGACCAGGAGAGTGAATAACATATTGGAAGAATTATAACAGAGAAATACAGAAATAAAACTTCAAGACTCAGTCTCCAAGAGAGCCTGGCAGACGATCTGAATGTTCTCGATGAAACAGATCTGGGACAGAAGCAATGTGGAGGAACTTGAGGAATGTGCTGCTGACGCAGAGACGACCAGCGTGGTGGAATGAAGGAAATGAACCTAAGAAAATGAAGGGAAGGGAAAACGTGAATATCTTGAAAATGATGATCAACGCAGGAAAAAGTGAAGAATGTAAGGTCGTAAAGCAAAGAAAGAAAAGAAAATTTCAACACCAGAAAAGCAGCTGAGAATTATGAAAAGTGGAGAATATAAAATATTCTGACAGGAGGCTGGCGAGCCAAGATAGGAGGCTGGTGAGACGCCACGAGACTGGTGAAGTGTGAAGTGATAATACACAAGGATAATGATGGAATGATGACGTAAGGTAAGTGAGCACTGCTCAGTTGAGAACAAATATGCGAGACAGTAGGAGGAATATGAAAAACACGAGATAAAGAAGGAGATAAAAAGAGAAGTAATTAGATGCAAAGTGAGAGAGCCAAGTTGTCAATCTACTCCAAAAAGTATAAAAGAAAGTTAGCTTAGTTATAGAGAAATACGTTTCAGAGACAAAGAAAAAAACAAGTACAGGATATCTTGGAAAGCACATTCATAATTCCAAAAGAAGCACCTTGACTCATCATCAATAATGACCTAAGACATAATAAGCAAAGTTCAGTCACCACACAAAACGCAAACACAAAACCTACTGACCTTCTGCAGCTTGCTAGTACGATGACATCCTGGGGACGTGGCAGACTTCTGGTCTCCACAAGGCCAAGACGAGCTTGAGAAACTCCTGAAAAGAGCAATGAAGACCTCAGGAACAAGCCATATGACAAATTATTAGTCAAACTATTTTCTCTACAGAAGCCAAAGTTCCCACTGATTTCGAAGCTGTCATTATTACCACTGTGTATGTCATCTCACTAACTTAAGAAACAAGATTTTCTTAGCACATAATCCCAGTACAGGCCATTGGGCCTCCTGCTCTCTCTCTCTCTCTCTCTCTCTCTCTCTCTCTCTCTCTCTCTCTCTCTCTCTTTTCTGCCTCACCTGCTCCCCAGCAGGTGGATTTGGATGCCCAGGGGGGAGGAAGGGAGGGAGACTCCCCTCATATAATGATCAGGGGGAAGGCCCTCGCATACCTCCTCCACCCCCTACCAACTGGCCTGCCAGCAGGAGCGTTGCGCTGTTTACGCTCCAAAGAGCAAGGCACAGCCAGGGGCGTATTATAAGTGGCTGGGAATGGGGTGCCCTCCTGCAGCAGGCCTGAAGGAGGCAAAGCCGCTAATCAGAGGAGAAAAGGCACTAGATGGAGGGAACAGGAGGGAGGGACGTCAGAGGGAAAGCAAGAAAAAGGTATAAGACGGATAAAATGACAACGCACTCCTGACTTTGGTGAAGTTCGAGGAAGAGACGCAGAAGAAAGGTACCTCCTGCTGGCTGCGCGTGCCCTAGTCCTCGTGGCTGCCGCCAGCCAGGCCAACCGAGGTTGTTGGCCTCGTGTGCCCGGGCAAGCGGCCCAGTGTGGAAGGTTCTGGAGCCTCAACTGGGGTTGGAGGAATAGGGCAGCAATGCCAGAGGAACACGAAGTATCAGGACAATATCAGAGGAAAAATGACCTCTCTTTTGCATACACAGACAAAAAGAGCACCACATTCATTGTACAACCATACTCCAAAAGAAGACTAACGTCTTGGCCATTACTGTCGCCTTGATCTTCACAACTCAACCTACAACACCAAGTTCCACGTCACTGTAGAAACTATCTTTCTACTCAATATCCAAACTCACTCCACACATCCCTGCCTTCTCAGCCATAGAATATCTCTTCTTCGTTTCTCACTGTCTATAATACTTATTCGTGAGACATCCCGGAAACAACTCGACTCTTCTTATCGTAGACTATTCCGCTTCCGTCCACCTCCTCAACTCACTGCCTTACGGTAACCGAGTCAGAATGTTCTGTTTTTTGTGTCTTGTCACTTCCCTAATCAAATGCCTGCCTCGAATAACACTCGCCAATTACACTTGCCCTTCTGCCATTTCTATTTCCATGTGACCATACTGTTCCTAAATATTTCAGTTCTATTTCCTCAAACACCTCTACTTTCATTTTGCAAATGAATTCACACGGTGTCCCTATTGTCTTGTTATATATACAATGTATTCCCATCCCCTCACTTCCCTGGCATTCACATTCAACTTTCAAATTCTTCAACTATTTTGCAACACTTTGCTCACTCTCCGCAAACAGCACAGCATAAATCTGCATGAAATGCATGTTAGCATTATCCAAACATACCCGTTTAATACAAATTCCGCCCCTTCACAATGTATCCCACTTCATGTTCTATATCATGCAATCAAGAAGCACAAAAACATCGTCACATACCTATCCTAACATGTTCTTATCCATACATTCTCGTTCTTTAAAGTTTTTACAAACTCCATCACAGCTCCAAACAACTTACTCCTACGCCATAAATTCCCAACATCTCCCACAATGCCTTCCTGTTCACTCTTATCATTATGTCACTGGTTTCAAAAGACTGCCGTACTCGTTATGGGTTACGGAGGAAGCAGGTCCTACCAAAACATTATCACTCATTGTTTGTTGATATAGGTTACATCAGTAATAAAGGATAATGATATTCACGATGATTATGATTCTCATTGATATGTGTCCTAGCTTTGAAAGGCATGTAATGTAAGGGAATTGAAAGTACTTACGTTTTTCTGTTTGTCAGCCACCGTTCTCCAGGAACAACAATGCTCAAATGACCAACGTCGCTCTGTCCGGATTACACCGGACACAGTAGCAACGACTTCGACTTTATATTTGACTTAAGCTGTCAAAATGATTGGTGTTGAAATAAAATTAACTGTAACAAATAATATACAAAAACTGACAACCCATATGCCTCGGCCCTTGCATGAGCTTATTCCTGAAAAGAAAAAAAAATATATATATATGTGTGTGTGTACGAGAAGCTTAGTTGCTAACCACGGAGGCGAACGCCGTGTTGACGTATGGGCATCGAAACTGAAGCTGTAAAGATATTGTTTGTAACATGTGACTAACAGGGACGACTGATCAAGGAATGGCTGAAAAGTTAGTGTAGCCGAGACCCTTAGAGCTGGGATAGTGTTGACACGATCATTACCACCAAACATACACCGTATCCACATGCAAAAAGGTAAGTTGATATTACTTTTAGTTTTGTCATTAGAATACATATCAGATCAACCATTATAACGAGAACGCGAGGAAGAGATTGTTGATTTCGACGCTCGTATCACTAACGCTACCACATGCAACTCCAAGTGCAGCAGTTATGTAACACATCGTCCGAGAACGCTAAACAGATGTTAAGAAAAGATGTATGATTAAGAAAGATCCGGAGATGGGGGCCATACCAGGGTGGAATTCACTCTCTTAGGTAGTAGGTAGGTAATGACAAATACCCAGGAAGGGTATTTTCTTGCCTAGCTTGACGGATCGGTAGGCTCGCCCGGCATGGCCTACTTGGTGAAGCTGCACAGCAGGTCTGGCAGCGACTGTGGGGGATTTTTTCCGTCCTTTCACGGACTAATCTGTGGATTGTAATATAGATGGTATTCTATCCCACACTAGCGGTAAGATTAATGCAAAGATCGAAGCTAGGTTTGAGATAGTTTGACTTTGGATGAAGTGTCAGCGTTTACTGAGAGGGAAACATCGCAGTTTTATATATATATATATATATATATATATATATATATATATATATATATATATATATATATATATATATAAACACGATACACATCATGAAAAGTGATAATCAATACAAATAACAACCAAATATTTCAGGCTAAGATTCAACACCATATATGGTGAAGCCTTTTGACTAGTCATAGTATGGAAAATACTGTATACAATTATGAATGCCATTCTGTGTACTCAGGAAACAGTGATTTAGATTACTCCGCAACAGTTTTAATCCTACCGTACCTACCACATTCTGAAATAATCGAAAATTGTGAACGAACCAACCCAAGTCTGTGAAGCCTAGAAACAGTGTTATCATAAAAATTACCGGACATTCCATGTCGATGCGTGTGATAACTTGGCTCGTCATCCCCTCTGATTATCAAAGATTACGTTTCTTGTAGACTTGTGTTGGTTCACTAGTAACGTCTCATATCCATGGTCTAAGACGGGTAGACTTTTTGAAGACGCGAACCAAGCACGCCATATTTCTTGCGTTGGGTGAGTATGGTAATACGGGAAAAGCAAGCAATTTTGACAATAAAATGTAACTAATTTGCTAACTTTTACCACATTAATTTTCATGATATGTGGTTTCTATGATGATATTTGTACTGTAAGATACGATATTTATCCGCTCACTATCTGCCGTTTAGTGATACGGATGAATTGATTATTTACGTAAACAGCACGAGGAAAATTTATTATTGGCATCGATCACAACGCGTAATCATAACTTTGCAACTTTTTATGGTTCCATTTAAAATAAAACTAAAAAATATACATGTGAAATGCAGTAGTACAATAATGAAATTAAAAGCATAGTAATACGATGCTACAATTTTACAGTGATATGACAATATTATATTAGAATATGTGCACTTTATAGTCCCATCTTGAAAATCAGGACCAGTTGATTCCCCACCGTGACTGTATGGTAATAGATGTGACAGTTTGTTAGTCACTAGCTTCTTGAACGCGATGGTATGAACCTTAGGTCCGGCTCAGGGGGCTAAATTAAGGGTCGTACCGCCGTGCTGAAGGAGTTAAACAAGAACACATGCATGTCAAACATACCGGGAAGGTAAAGGCAAACAAGTATTTCAAGTTTATGTTGTTGAATGCAATGACTGTCAGTAGCTAAAGCTCATAGAATGAGAACATGTACCATACGTCAGGCATTGACGGAACCAAAGTAGTCTGCAATCACTTTAGATTTAAATCCTCAGAATAATCTTGAAGACAGGTTGGTTGGTCTTGTGACTGGCTGCGCAGTCTGATAACGGAATGCCGTGGTTTGGCAACACAATACAGTAGTTTGTCCTAAGAGGCCAACTTGTCCAAGTCATTGTGATGGAGAACCCCACACTGTCTTTCTGTTTTATCTATTACTCACTCTGGCATGTGTTGCGAGGTTATATATATATATATAACAGTGCAGGACATGAGGGCTGGTACTTTGTCCTCATGGTGAAACAATTGGCCAGTGGCGTTCTGTTCTAAAACTGACTTCTGTTGAACTTGGGATGTATTTCTAAAATTACCCAGATTTTTGGTAATGAAGATCGTGTTTGTATGTATGTTTCATGTGAGTGTATGGAATGACTTTAATGATGGTAATTGGTACATCAGTTGTCCCGAACTACCGCTTCATTTGCTCACATTAACTTTGTGGCCGTCATGAGTAATACACCTAAACAAGAGCCCATTATCTACAGCTTCATATGCTTTGGCTCAGCCCATTGACAGCACGTTGCCTTTTCATATGCCACATCAGTCCAATTTATTCTATCCTCAATGCGTACCTCTCACCCTCCCGAAAGTTCAGGCCCCTGTACCTCAAAACTTCTTTCACTCGATCTCCCATTCCACCTAGCTCCCTCCACTGCACCTTGCTCCCTCCACTCCTCCTTGCTCCCTCCACGTTTGACACGGTAGATCCTTGTAAAGGCTTTATTGAGCCATTTTACATCTACAACCCAGATCAGCTATTCCCGTGACTCCGCTCTCTATCATACCTCATCTTGCACTCATTTCTTGCGCGATCGACTCATCTACAGAACATGTTATCATCAGGCATTTTATTTCATTATTATTATTATTATTATTATTATTATTATTATTATTATTGTTATTATTATTATTGTTATTATTTTCATTATTATTTTTTTCTTTCATACTACTCGCCATTTCCCACATTAGCGAGGTAGCGTTAAGAACAGAGGACTGGGCCTTTGAGGGAATATCCTCACCTGGCCCCCTTCTCTGTTCCATCTTTTGGAAAATTGAAAAAAAAAAAAAAGGGAGGATTTCCAGCCCCCCGCTCCCTTCCCTTTTAGTCGCCTTCTACGACACGCAGGGAATACGTGGGAAGTATTATTACTCGTGTGGAGACTAGAAAGCTCCTTGTGTTTGTGTGTACGTTTCAGTATATTTCCAGTCGAATTTTTTTTTCGCCAGCCAAGATGGTGTATGCCGTGCTCATACGAGAGGTCCGCCTTCTGTTTTGTCATGTTATTTGTCATACGTCCGGAAATGCAATAATGGGGTAGCCGGTTGGCACGCGTTTGCTGCCAGCCATCTGAATGCTTGTCGTACCGCCATGAGAGCTGGGGTAGATTGTAACATAATAGTGAAATGATTATCATTAGCTCTACCCTCACAGCTGCTGATGCAAGTCTTCTATTGTTACTACCATTTTGGCTCCAGCAGCAGCAGTGCCAGACCCTCAGCAGCCAACATCTGGCCACACACGCCACGGTAATAATAGTTACATTAACAAGAGGAAGGTCGGGTGGGTGGGAGTGTCATGCTATCCTGACACATGACACCAGCCAAGTGACAGATGGGGGAGTCATGTGCCATATTTATCCTCGCTTTTAACTGGTCTGCGGCGGTGTCGTGATGCAAGGGGCAGCGCCGAGTCCACTTTTTTGTGGGCCCATGTTCGATCGTGGGTTCGCTTTGGTTTCTCGTTTTTTCTGACTGGCTACTGACTGCCACTGAAAAGCTTGAAATACAGAAATAACTATTGGCGTTGTAAGATTGGTTAGGCGTTGTAAGATTGGTTATGTTTACGCTTTTGTGATGAATTATGTAATGAAAATACAGTGACGGGCGGTAAGTTATGGCAGTTTAAGTCTTGGAATATTTGAAATGTGTTGATAAATGTATCCATGTTTTGTAGTTTGTGCCTTTACATATCATCTGTTCACTGACCTTGTACTCTCTCTCTCTCTCTCTCTCTCTCTCTCTCTCTCTCTCTCTCTCTCTCTCTCTCTCTCTCTCTCTCTCGCTTGACAGTGATAGAGAGGGTCTTAGGTAAGTAAGTCTGAAAATATCTCCGGAAAGAAACCCTACTCTGTTTCTTCCCTCCAGTCTCCCTTCTCTTCCCTCCCCTCCCTCGTCACCCTCTAACGTCTCCTCCTCCCTCACCCCCCCCCCCCAGCAGGGCCTCCTATTCCCCTCCCTCCACCTCCACCACACCACTGACGACCACGAGAGGCGACACCTGTTTCCTCGTAACGGTCTCCACTTGCGTCCACGCTGGCGGCCATTCAGCTTTACAAGAAGTTAGATCACTTGCTTCCTAACGGTCATAATACTTAACCTCTTGACCATTACCTACCACTTGATGACCATCACCATCCACTTGATGACTACCACCTACCACTTGATGACCATCACCAACCACTTGATGACTACCACCTACCACTTGATGACTACCACCTACCACTTGATGACTACCACCTACCACTTGATGACTACCATCTACCACTTGATGACTACCACCTACCACTTGATGACCATCACCAACCACTTGATGACTACCACCTCCCACTTGATGACTACCACCTACCACTTAACAACTATACCACTTGACGGACCTCAGCTCATCACTTAAGTGTTGCGACACTCGTCCATGATATGACACCTGCTAAGGGACACATGTTAACAAGACACGTAAAAGCTTCTTCGTCAAGCTTTTAACCCCGTTGGTCATTGCTGTCAATGCCAACCACCTTATTTCTAAAGGAGATTCCCCCTCCTGCCTTTCATCTCTATCTTCTTAACGCCTCAGCTGGTGCAAAAACAACTCTTGGGACCTGTCTCAGTGGCCGTAGCATTAGGATGTCAGCTGAGGAACCTGCTCAGAAATAATGGTGGCTCACTTGCGTAAAAGCCAAACAGGGCGGTGCTGAAATCTAGCAAGGTGGTGCTAAAGTCTACCAAGAGGTGCTGAAGTCTATCAGGAGGTGTTGAAATCTGCCAAGCGGTACTTTCAGGGCTGGGGTTAAGTCTACCAGGTATTGTTGAAGTCTATCGGGTGGTGCTGAAGTCTTTCAGAAGATTTCAAATTCTGGTTGGAAGATTCGGAAGCCTACTGGAGCAGTACTGAAGCCTCCCGGATGGTGCTGAAGCCTGCCATGGTGTTCATGAAGCCTACTGGTTCACTTGTAAAGTTCTCACAGATTCACGAGATGTCGGTCGAAACCAAACGTGATTATCTGTTACTAGATAAGATGGCGAAGTGACAACCGAAAGATATGAGAGATGGGTAGGTGATGTAATACTTAGGAGATTAGAAACTATTTACATAATCCCAAAGCACTTTCGGTATATCCCAAACATCTCCAGTCTCCAAGAGCGGGTTGGAGTCTTGCAGTAGGTTTAAAGGCAGAAGAGAGGGTTTGGAGGTTATGAAATAGTTACTTGATGAGGCACACTTGTATTGCTGAAGAGAGAGAGAGAGAGAGAGAGAGAGAGAGAGAGAGAGAGAGAAGAGAGAGAGAGAGTACTCTCACTAGGGAAGGAGGGCCCGCTAGCCTCGGCCCCAGGTGTACCCGGACGGCCGGGGTAAAGCCGTGTCTCAGGTATTTTTGGAAGAGTTTTGGGTCACGGCCGACTTACGGGAGGTAGCGGGAAGTACTGCAAGGACGCTCTCACTCACACACACACACACACACACACACACACACACACACACACACACACACACACACACACACTCTCTCTCTCTCTCTCTCTCTCTCTCTCTCTCTCTCTCTCTCTCTCTCTCTCTCTCTCGTTGGAGTCAGGACCCGTAAGATGATACTCCACCTGGCTAAAGAAAACATTTGCCTTCAGGAAGACGACGATAAATCTTGTAAACAACCTTCGTGAATTACCTTTCCTAGGCTGTAAACGCAAACTTACATCTGCAAACTATGTCTCGATATTTTCTCTTCATCTAATTTACAGTACATTTTATGAAGATTTTTTTTTATATCTTTTTGGCCTCATCTTCAGGGGTCTTGAAGCAGCGTTAATTTTAGAATACATAAACCTTTGATATGACACACCGAAACATAACTTCACTTCGAAGCAACGATCGAATCTGCGTCGAATTAACTCATTTTACATCTGGAAATTAAAGCCATTCATAGACACTTTTGATATCAACTCCCTGTCGCTCTGACTCGCCTACTCTGAACACGACTCAACTCATTCATAAAAAGTCCTCATCAGCTGGGCGGAACGCGACTCATCCTGCACGCAACTTGAACCATTCATAAGTTGTCTTTATAACTTCACGGCTGCTACTGAGCAGGTGCGATGGTGTCTGGCTTCACTTTTTCCCTGTAATTCAGTTGAATTTATATTAATTTGTGTTTGTCATGGTCGTGAAAGTCTGTAAACATGGATGCATAGCTTGTGGTAACGTGTGTAAATATGAATCCACTTTTGAGACTTCTTATTACTTTGATGGTGTGGACCCCACCAGGTGTTGCGGGCGTTCCACAAGGGGAGCACACGGCGCTGTTTCTGTATTAACTATTTCGAAATTTGTGGTTGATGTTTTTATGAGTTGATTTCAATGGCAACTTTTTTTTTGTAATCAATCGCTAGGTATTTTTTTTATGTCATGTACGTATATAAGTCAGGTTTTGTAAGGAAGTTAACCCTGTGGTGGAGACTACGGGTGTAAAAATTCATGTCTGTAATCACTCTCTGTTACAGCTCAGATGGTCGAGGCTACACAAGTGGTATGATTGTCTATTTTGCCAAGTATTCCACACTGGCTTATACGGGCGAGCCTCCGTAGCGATCGCTAACTGCGGGTGTTGCCAGACCAGTTGTTTCCCTAATATATTTTTTTTTTTTTTTTATACTTTGTCGCTGTCTCCCGCGTATGCGAGGTAGCGCAAGGAAACAGACGAAAGAAATGGCCCAACCCCCCCCCCCATACACATGTACATACACACGTCCACACACGCAAATATACATACCTACACAGCTTTCCATGGTTTACCCCAGACGCTTCACATGCCTTGATTCACTCCACTGACAGCACGTCAACCCCTGTATACCACATCACTCCAATTCACTCTATTCCTTGCCCTCCTTTCACCCTCCTGCATGTTCAGGCCCCGATCACACAAAATCTTTTTCACTCCATCTTTCCACCTCCAATTTGGTCTCCCTCTTCTCCTCGTTCCCTCCACCTCCGACACATATATCCTCTTGGTCAATCTTTCCTCACTCATTCTCTCCATGTGCCCAAACCATTTCAAAACACCCTCTTCTGCTCTCTCAACCACGCTCTTTTTATTTCCACACATCTCTCTTACCCTTACGTTACTTACTCGATCAAACCACCTCACACCACACATTGTCCTCAAACATCTCATTTCCAGCACATCCATCCTCCTGCGCACAACTCTATCCATAGCCCATGCCTCGCAACCATACAACATTGTTGGAACCACTATTCCTTCAAACATACCCATTTTTGCTTTCCGAGATAATGTTCTCGACTTCCACACATTTTTCAAGGCTCCCAAAATTTTCGCCCCCTCCCCCACCCTATGATCCACTTCCGCTTCCATGGTTCCATCCGCTGACAGATCCACTCCCAGATATCTAAAACACTTCACTTCCTCCAGTTTTTCTCCATTCAAACTCACCTCCCAATTGACTTGACCCTCAACCCTACTGTACCTAATAACCTTGCTCTTATTCACATTTACTCTTAACTTTCTTCTTCCACACACTTTACCAAACTCAGTCACCAGCTTCTGCAGTTTCTCACATGAATCAGCCACCAGCGCTGTATCATCAGCGAACAACAACTGACTCACTTCCCAAGCTCTCTCATCCCCAACAGACTTCATACTTGCCCCTCTTTCCAGGACTCTTGCATTTACCTCCCTAACAACCCCATCCATAAACAAATTAAACAACCATGGAGACATCACACACCCCTGCCGCAAACCTACATTCACTGAGAACCAATCACTTTCCTCTCTTCCTACACGTACACATGCCTTACATCCTCGATAAAAACTTTTCACTGCTTCTAACAACTTGCCTCCCACACCATATATTCTTAATACCTTCCACAGAGCATCTCTATCAACTCTATCATATGCCTTCTCCAGATCCATAAATGCTACATACAAATCCATTTGCTTTTCTAAGTATTTCTCACATACATTCTTCAAAGCAAACACCTGATCCACACATCCTCTACCACTTCTGAAACCGCACTGCTCTTCCCCAATCTGATGCTCTGTACATGCCTTCACCCTCTCAATCAATACCCTCCCATATAATTTACCAGGAATACTCAACAAACTTATACCTCTGTAATTTGAGCACTCACTCATATATATATATATATATATATATATATATATATATATATATATATATATATATATATATATATATATATATATATCCTCAGTATTTTACAGAGAAGGAGGAATATTTGAGGTATATCTTTAAAATTATCGGTAGAGAATGTTTGCTTTGGTCTGCCATGGCCGCCGCTCGACGGGTCTTAAACCGCATCCACGACACTTGTCACGGTCGCTGCTCACCTTGGCTTCTCCCTCCGCTGTGCACGCTCACATACATGGACGCTTCCAAGCTCGCACACGCCCACGCGCGCATACTCCCACACGCCTGCACACACACCTACACTTACACGCATACTCCCACACGCCCGCACACACGCCTACACATACGTTCACACACGCACACAGCCACAAGTGGCATCATCCAGGTCCCACAGTATGGAGTCCCAGTATGGAGTATCGAAGGAGGACAAGGGAGATGTGAACCCTGAGGAGTTGGTGGGAGTTTGTCCCGCCAAGTGTACGTGTGTGTGTGTGTGTGTGTGTGTGTGTGTGTCATTACCAAATAGTACTGTAGAGGGAGGGAGTTCTATCCTCGTGGTGCCTCATCTCTTATAAGTTTTTAAACTTCTGTATTCTGTCCACACTCACGGTCCCATAATTCACTTTCTTCCATTCATCCAATAGTCGTACATTATATAGTATATAAGTATCTTTTCTAACATGTTTTTGATAGTTTTATGTTTGGGTCTCTGATGATTCAGTCCTTGCATCTTTCAGAGATCCATTTACAAGTTTAGAAATTTAAAGGTGGTGAACAGATTGCCCCTTACTCTTCAGTCACCGACACTGGACAAATATAAGTCCTCCTCTAACATTTCTCTGTAACTCGGTTCTCTTAATTCTGTAGCCTTGTGTAGGATTTATACAACTCTAACATCACCCAACAAACAGTTTCTCCTCTTTACTGTATCCCTAATGTGGGACTCTGGCGACAAGTTAGGGTCGATGTCTACTCCCAAGTCCCACTCGCTAATACATTCCTGCAGCTTCTTTCCTGCTGCATAGCATTTCACCTCGACGCCTTCTCCTCCTGCTTCCCATCCCCATCACATTTATTTGGGTTGAATTTCATCCACCTGGGATCAGACCAACTTTGGAGTCTGTCTAGGTTAGTTCATGCAGTCCTCATCGTTTTTTACTTTTCTCATGACCGATGGCATCACTTGCAAACACGTACAGGTACGAGACCAGTTCTGGTGTGTATGTGTGTGTGTGTGTGTGTGTGTGTGTGTGTGTGTGTGTGTGTGTGTGTGGGAGCAGCGGCAGCGACGCTCAGTCTGTTGGCAGATGCTACAGATTCCTCCCCCCCCCCCATGGCCGCCAGACCATCCCCCTCCCCCTTCCAAGGTTCTCCCTCCATTTCCCTCCACCTTCCTGCTCCACCCCCTACTCACGGCCACCCTTCACCCTCCGGGAACCCTCTCCCATCATACCTGGCCTTCCTCTCCCAGCGGCTGGACACGGGTCAAGGGTCCAGCCACCCCCGTAACTCACCAGGTGCCAGCCTGCTGCATGCAGATGATGCACCTCGCGTGTCAAAGACGTCTTTGTAACGGCATCCGACCTAAATGACACCAACTGTACCACCAGCTGACCTTTGCGGCACCATCTATGCCGCTGGCTGGCTGTCGAGTGCAAGATGCACCTCTGCACGCACTGCAGCTACTGCAGGAAGTAAAGCAGCAAGGTACTTGACAGGTCATCTTGAGCATGAAGGATTCTCTGAGGAGCTGATGCGATGTTTGTAATGCTGGAGGTATGGCTGGTGTCCAGAGTGCTGACGAATATGTGGAACAAAGAAAAGTGTGATTCGTCTGTGTGAAGAGAGTGCAGTTTGGAATGGGTATATGTCTAGTGGAATGGAGTTATGGTTGGGTTGCGAGGATGGCTGTATACCGTTTGTTGGGTCATTTTGACATGAATATCTTTTGATAGTCGAGAGTTTGGTTGGAGGGTAAGTAATGCCGGCAGACACACGAGTTTTTATTATTATTATTATTATTATTATTATTATTATTATTATTATTATTTCTGCATGTTATTTGGGCGGTTATGAAGTGGCTCGGGTGGAAGGGGACCGTCGCTGTTCCATCGAGCGAGGCAGCAAGCATGTTGTGTAGGGGATCATACTGGAAGGTGATCTTGTATCGCTATGCAGGTGTTGAAAGTCTGTCTTATTAAGCAACCAGTTATCATCAAGACTATTCTGTTTTCACTGGTTTGTAGTTTTGTTTTTAGACGGTTGAGTAAGGAGGCAGTTTCGTGAAGACAGATTATGTTCATTATCTTACACTTCATAAAATACTTGCGACCTAGTTCTCTGGGTGCGCTCCGTTGACGTGTGCCCCGCTGCTGAGGAATATATAAAATCGCCCATTTTACCAGACAACGTCGCCAGTGTCTGCTGAACAGGAAGTCGTGCGTTAACGTCTGTTTCTTGCATCTAAAACTGTCAGCCAAAAAAAAACTATATTTTGTAGAACTAGTTTAAATGAAATATTAGTGAAAAATATATCAGTAACTTTTCAGGAAAGTTTTAGATTTAAGGAGAATTTAGGTTAGGCATCAGGGAGGACTAAGCGACGCACTTGATTCTATCAGAATAAAAACTAAGATAGGATAACTATAAGTCCTCAAGGTTCACTATGACTTTAGTGTTTTTATATACGGAGGTGGAGAGCACCCGTGAAGCATTGGCTCAGCCGGGACGCCATCAAGAATGTCTTTGTGCACCTCTCGACTTGAGGAGCGCGCTCCTCCGGTGCGGTGCTGAGGGGGTTGTTTGGTGGGGGAGAACCTGGCCTGATTACCAGGAGCAGACCATCCACCACACCGTTGCTTCCAGGGTCAGGTATCTCACTAGTCGATCACTCGGGTAAGACAGAGTCTGCCAGGTTGTCAGGTGTTGTCGTGTGAGAGTATGGCCCTTTCATTGCTTCTGGGAACCCGACGTTAACCTCAGGTGCCAAGGTTACATAACGAGCCAGTCAGCCTGGCTGTGGTGAGGTGCTGCACGTCATGTACAGGTGCACACCATACAGTCAGCCTGGCTGGGTTGAGGTGCTGCACGTTATGTACAGGTGCACACCATACAGTCAGCCTGGCTGTGGTGAGGTGCTGCACATCATGTACAGGTGCACACCATACAGTAGCCTTGCGTCTCTTGCCGTTCACACTTCATGTAGAGCTCTCGCGCGTCAGGTGTCGCCACGACGGCTCGAAAACTGACGATCTTTTCCACTTTGGTTTCCAGCGCTTCTCACTGTTGCTCCTCCTCCGGTCATTAACGAATGGCAACATCCATCATCATCTTTCTCGTCTGAACAATTACACTAAGTTTCTCTCACGAGGCGACTCGCTCCTCAACCCCAGCAAAATAACATTTATGTATCGACGAGGCAGTAAGCTGTACATCCCTGTGTACCATTAACTCTCTAATGATTAATTAACTAATCACTATCATGACTTCCCAGTTCTGTGATATCTGTAGTAACCTCAACAGTGTATTTTCAGCCGAATGGTTGCCTAAATCCAATAAACCGTTATTCATTTATTCGTCTGTTTACTCACACACACACACACACACACACACACACACACTATACGTGAAGTGTAGCTCTGCCAAGTTTTTTGCGTCTTCATCTCGCGAGGAAGATATCTCAGCCTTGCCATACATTGCATCTTGTGTTACAGGAACCGAGAACCGTCCGTCAGCACTGAGCCAGACGCCGTCCTGCATCATCAGACAATATTCTTCGTAGAGTATTGTAAGGTGAAGCTCCCGGTGGGATAGTGTGTGTGTCTCGCACGGAATGTGTGAACGTGTCAGTGAGTGTGAGTAACATGTGTGAGGAGAGGCTGGTCTAGGTTTTCCCGCATCACACAAGATTAACCAAAGTCTTCACCCAGATTTCTTCATTTGTTCCTCTTATTTTCTCTGCATTACTTCCGTTCTTCTTCGCTGTCCTCTCATTCCTCCCTGGTGTGCCTCACTCTTTGTTTATCCTTCCCTGTTGTCTGTTTATAATTCCATCTTTGCTCACGCTTTTCGTCTTTCTCTTCTTTTCAAACTTCCATGTTCTCTTCTGTTGCCACTCTGTATTGTCTCTGTGGTTAAGTCTGCTTTGAAGTTTTGGTCTAGTCATTATTCACTGTTGCCCAGATTCTCTTTCTTTTTTTCTGTTGGAAACTGCCGTTCGCTGTTGTTCATTGATTGGCACCGTTGTCCACTATTTTTCACTGCTAGAAGTTCTGTTGTTTGACTCTATAGTTAGTCTAGATGTTGTTTACTGTTTACTTCACTGTTTACTGGTGTTTCCTGGATACCGCCGTTTGCTTAGTAACTTAACCCAGTTTTAACACAGGACGTCCACCGTCTGCCTACCGGGCCCAGTCCCCAGTTCTCCCGGTCTGTTGACGGTGAACGCACTCCTGAGCGAACACTTCACGTGACCTGCACTGTACCTCTACATACGTGAGGTCCCGGGTACTTGACCGAAGAAGGATTAGTGTGGTATCTGTCCATGGATTCCGTTGAACTGTAGAGGGATTTTGGGAAAGGACAGACTATACGACTCGCTGTCCAGGAGAGCTGACAAACCCGCTGACAGCCATCTGTCTCCATCCTGGACGGGTGGACAGTTATCCCTCGGAGGAGACAATGTCTCGTCGTCATCTATCAACTTTAGCATCTATTGTATCCAGCAATCAGAGTCCGGAAAGGAAGACATGAGGAAAAATGGACGAAAGAGAAAGATGCATAGGAAAGCGATCACTATTGCCTCACTTTTCCCCTCCCTTACTGCCTGCCTCACCTCTTCCCCCTACTGCCTGACCTCAACACTCCCCCCCCCCCCCCCCCCAACACACACTGCTACGTTTTTATATTGATTCTGTTCGACGTTTGAAATATACGATAACTGTAGCTTGACACAGGAGCGCGAAAAAATGATTGAAAATAACAAAGATGACGAGAAAGAATGAACATTGTGTAGTGAATAATCGTGTTCATCATTCTCATGTCGTTCAGGGTCCACAGTCAGTCGTTCATGATCCACAGTCAGTGGTCGCCCATGGTCAGTCGTCGACCATGGTTTACAAACAGTCGTCGAGCCAGATCATACACAGACCCTGCGGGTGACCACCATCCCCCAGGGTCTGGAGGTCACAATACACTCGAACAGAGAAGAGAACTGAAACAGTGGCAGTGTTGTAGCACGGTAGAGTCGTAGCACTGTAGTGTTGTAGTGTGGCAGTGTTGTAATACGGTAGTGTGGTAGTGTTGTAATACGGTAGTGTGGTAGTGTTGTAATACGGTAGTGTGGTAGTGTTGTAATACGGTAGTGTGGCAGTGTTGTAATACGGTAGTGTGGCAGTGTTGTAATACGGTAGTGTGGCAGTGTTGTAATACGGTAGTGTGGCAGTGTTGTAATACGGTAGTGTGGCAGTGTTGTAATACGGTAGTGTGGTAGTGTTGTAATATGGCAGTTTGGTAGCACCCCTCAAACTGGACCAGATTTGGCAGGGTCTACAAAGTCATCTACCTATCAAAGTTCACTCTCACCTCTGCATTGCTACACACACACACACACACACACACACACACACACACACACACACACACACACACACACACACTCACACACACACATACACACACAGCTCTACATTGCTATGCACCAACTTTGCTGTACATCGTTTATGTTCCAGTAATAACTGCTGTTCGTAGGTATACGCTGGTGTTCACTGCTATACACTGTGTATCCTGTTGTGCTGTGCAGAACACTACTGTCCACACGTTGTTATGTATTGTTATACTTGTTCTCTCTGCTTTCCGCATATTGCTATACATAACCTCACTTCTGCATATTGCTGTGCATTGCTATAGGTGTTATACTTATTTTGACATTGCATAGCATTTCTGCAATTGCTATGTATTATTGTAGAATGCTGTGAACGTGTGGACATGGTTGTACGTCACTGTTCTTTGCTATACATTTCTGCACACTGCTATGCACTTAATGCTCTGTGTTGCTGTTAACTACTTTTCTCTTGTAGAATACTTTGCATCGCTGTGGCTGTACACGGTTATGCGCCTCTTTGTCGCCATGTTTAATGCTATACTATGCTGTACATTTTTATATAGGTCTCCAGTCTGCTATGCGCTGCTATAATGTACTGGTAAATGCCAAGATTTGCGGGACGCCAATACACTCACATGCTCCGTGCACATACCACTGGCATACATAGCAATGCTGTTACCTCACTCAGCTACACATCATGAACTGGTATCATAGCACCGCTGCAGTGCTCTGTACGTCGTATCACTGCTATGCACAGCTTTCCTCAGTAAACACCAGTCAACTCTAAATGAAGCAACTTGCATCCCACTGATGTTGGCGGACCTATGGAGGATCGAGTCAGACGAGACACAAGAAGGATCATATCCCATGATATGATCCAGCACAGTCTGCGTCGGTTGTTTAATAAAGACACGTAACTCGAACATGAATGTTTGTTTATGTTGAAGGCAGTTCACCGGTGATATTGGGTAGGGCCAGAAACTACAGTGATTTTTATTCATAAGGACTGTGATGTTTACATTGTGTGTGTCATGAATCATACTCGGCCCTGAGGAGGGTTCATGGTAAATGAAACATGCGAGTATAACGGGCCATGAATCATGAGTTTCTCCCAAGTGTTTGAGAGGGGCATAAACAAACACTATGTTTACACATTACTGTGTAACGATCGGCGTAAGGGCAAGGCTAGGCTACGGGGAAGCAAGGTTGCTAAAATGCTAGGTAGCAAGTCCTCGTGTTGGTGTAGGGCTACCTCAGGCTACGACCACGACGACCTGCACCACCTCAGTTCCTGATGATCTAGATCACGACAACCTGCACGACGCCTGAACCCCTGAGGATGTAGAGGTGCGGGAGGGAGCAGCCAACACATGCAGATAGCTGTACCTTCATTCTGTGCATTTCCCACCAGGCTTTAACCTCATGTGCTGCACATGGTTGAGCATATCCAGAATGTTCTGGAGGGCGCGGGTTGCGGCCGGCACGTGGCAGGGTCTCCGAGGGAACGAGACAGCACCGTGTCCTTTCCGGGGTGCAGACCAGGTCTTCCGGGTAGACGTGCTCAGTGCTCTGATTCCTGCAGATTACGCGTGCACGCCGTCACAGACAACCAGAGACAGACACATAAAGAACACGTACGCACGGACAGACAGACGGAGAGAAGGAGAGAGGAAGGGAAAAGAGAACACTCATGTACCCTTCGGAGACAAACTGCTTGGCGACCTTGACAAAGTGGAACAATGTGACAAACAACGAGAGCCATAACTTCCAACCCAACAGCTGACCATGAAGCCAAGAATTATATCAGAGAAATGTTCGAGGCAGCAGTAGGTGAAGCATCACCGCCCCGTCACCACCCCACACGCATTCACGGTCCAAGGGCATCACCAGTCTTCCTTGTGTTGCCTCAACTATTTCGGCTCTTCATCAGTGCTTGTCTCATACACCGTCGTATGTTGCATTATTTCATATTTTTCCTCCCCCGCTAAACCCCGTGATGTGTATTTGTGTTTTGCTTGACCCACAATAAGAGAGTTTATCTTTGAGACATGTCCAGCTCAAGAAGATGTGCTATGCCAGGAAATCTGTGGTCCTCCCCCGCAGATAGTGCCGGGTCCCGCCGCCAGGTGACTCCACTATACAGCCAGGTACAGATGCCAGCAGTCGCATGTATCTTAATTCACAAAACGTTTTCTCTCGCACTGAGTTTCATCTCTGAGGCATTTCTTCCTTGAATCAGATATTGGTTCTTAAAGCTTCATTATACAGCGACTGCAGTGGAAATCAAGGACTGATAATGGGTCCACAGCTAAAGTGAGAGCGAGGAGCGGTACACACCTGGCCCGCGGTACAAACCTTTAAAAATAGATTGAGGAAAAGCCGGTGTTGGTGGCGAAGGTGGCGGAGCCTTTGCTTGTTCTCCCCAACTGGAGCCGGGAAGCTGCCAGACCTACAGCTGGTGCCTCAGGGAGGTCATATTCCTCCAGCAGGAGGAATGGAAGAGTGTCTAAGGATTCCCAGCTGCTGGACACAGATGGACGCTTCGTCTCCTGCAAATTTATGACAGAGCTGAAGCGAAGGAGGGGGGAGGAAGCCCCCTCCCCCCTAAAACCTCCCAGAGGAGGGTACAAGAATGCGCTGCTCCCCCTCCCCCTCCCCTCACCCTCCCCCTGCCAGCCTGGGAAACTCAATCTGAGTCCAGCTCTGACCTTATATGTGACTGGTAGCTTAGTCAGCCGCCAACACCAGCCAATTTTCATAAGTGCAGTGTTTCACCGCAAGTGTATTTGGGTCGGAGCTCACCAGCAGCGAGGCCCTCAAGGGTGTGAGTTTTCTGTAGGTACTCACCAGCGGCGAGGCCCTTGGTGCTATGAGTATTTACAGGTGCACGGCCGAGGCCCCCGGGGGTATGAGTAAATTGCAGATATTCACCAGAGCCGAGGCCTTCGGAACTATGAGCGTGTGAAGGTACTCACGAGGGGTGAGACCCTCAGGGGAATGAGTGTGTGGAGGTACCTGAGAGGATGACAGGCCTGCGGGACCCGTGTAATCCTCGCGTCACTTGTTATCGAAGTGCGCGTGGCGGGTGGCACCCGTCCGCCCCACTCCTGGCTCGGCCTCCCGCCCACACCACCCACCCGCACGCCGCCCACCCGCACGCCACCCATACACCGCCCGCCCACCATTATTGCTATCTGTTGAGTCTTTAGAGCATAGGCTACAGTCTGACGTTTCGTAGAAAGTCAGTGATGGCGATACCATAGGCTGCTTGACCCAGTGCCCTCTGCTTGACCCTGGCTGACCCGCCAGGCTGTTCCATCACGCTGACCCAGTGCACACAACCGGACTGACCCACCACAACAGTTGACCTCCAACAATGACCTCGGCTGACCCAACACCGTGACCCTGGCTGAATTCTATCGGGTCGATTTTTATCAGGTTATGGATGTTAACTACTACACTTATCCCTAGTGTAGTTACATGCAACACCTCCTCCTGCAGGACGGCACTAAATAGATCGTAATCATTACAACCTTGGCATCCTAAAAGCTTCATTTAGATAAATATTCGTATTTTATGTTAATATGTATTTGGTCATTATATGATATATATATATATATATATATATATATATATATATATATATATATATATATATATATATATATATATATATATATATATAACCAACTTACAGTTTGTATTTTGTGTTCCTATGGGTGGGTATATCTGATGTGAAAACAACACTAAAAGCCACACAACAGAATCACTATATAGATATCCTTAGGAAGGTGTACGTGCAGCATTGCCATCTTGTGTGTTTCTCATTACATCACATTAACCCTCAACATTTTCTTGTTTATTCACAAATTATCATCAACCATCTTGATTATTTTTGGTTAAGGCTTCAACGATTACAATAATTACGTGTGTCAGTCTGCTGATATGATCCCATGTTTACCTGTGATCGCTACCACGCCCATATGTTAATAAATCTCGCATGTGCTGCCTCATTAGTCACTGAATGATAATTAACTTCGCCTCAACATAGTGATTATTAAATTCTTTCATTAGCCACAGCATCATTAAGAGTTTCTCCCGTGAACTTTCGTTCAGACAAACTGCAGACATAAGTCTCGTGGTTGTGTGACTGCCGGAGTATCATACTTGTCTCATACATGTCTGTACAGGTTCGTCTTTAACTCCTTGGCACTTGACACCCCCCCCCCCCCCCCCCCAGGCAGGTGAGTGCGTCATGGTCAGCAGTGCAAGCCTCGAGGGTCCATATTGAAAGTCTTCACCATCATTCATCATCATACCCTTGATAGTGGCTGTGGATCGGTGATGGTGAAGGGATGGTCAGGCACTGGCTGAAGCACTCACTATCATCGGTCATGTTCCTGAGGATGAGGAGGATGTGGTTGATGGTGTCCTGGTGGATGCCTGACCGGGGATGGGCGATCTGGTCGAACAACACAGCGTAGGACAGGATGAACCCGAACAGCGTCACAAGGAGCCCACGGCTACACCTGTATCCCCCGCACGTTACCACCTGTAACGGTAGTAACATTATCCAGTCGCCCTCAGACTACCAGCTGTGACAGTAATATTACATCTAGTGAGCCAGGGTCTATCATCTGTAACAGTAAAGAAATACTCGGGATCCTGGCTTTATGTCTTGTAACGCAGTGACATAACAGTCATCGTCCGCTGTCGTAGATCTGACATGTGTAACACCAGCGGTGAGACACGATCATGAGAAAACGAGACATCAGGTTATTGCTGTGGTGTGAACAAGTGTACAGAATGAGGAAGATGATAATCAGATCATTATATTCTGCCATGCAAAGTGACTGACCTCCATATTAATCTTCCTGGTAATTACCTGTGGTGGTGACTCAAGGAGATTCTCTCTGAGCAGTAGCAGGTCTTCGTAGTGGCCGTCGTGAGGTGAACGTTGATGGTGTCTGATTTTCATTTTCAGCAGCAGCAGCAGCTTCTCGTACTGTGGGAGACGAGAGGGATCATGCCTTCGAGACAGAGTGGTGGTCTGCTGGTTGATAACGTGTATCACATCAGAGTCTTCGTGGTATCATGAAGCTATTGATCAAAGTATGGGTTGCAGCCGCGGGATTTGCCCAAACATGATGCACTTACCTTATCCATGAGGGCCGAGCTTTTCTCACAGATGATAGTGAGGATAAAGGCACAACCGATCAGAGGTTCAACATAGATGAAGTTATTACTGTCTTCGAGAATCTTTGCGGTACACACGATGGCACTGATGGTTATGGTGATCATATTTATTCCTAAGGTATACCTGAAGAACCCGTCACTCAGCTGGACGAAGATATCCTGCAGTGTGATCACATACGTGCAGAGTGTGTGGATCTGGGACGTGCTCCAAGCAGCAGACGTATCGTTGCAAGATACTTGAAGCTCCTGGTACACTTGTGTGTGCCACTTGATGAAGAAGATGACAAGAATTGTGGTAACAAATGGGAGGCACTGGTATGCAAAATTGATTGCCAAGGCGGAACATTCTTTTTTCAGTATGTTCGCATCCAGGATGACGAGGAACCCAATAATCCAGACTGTTAGAAAGACAAAGACAGAGACGACGATCATGGACAGGGGAAGCCAGTGGAAGAGGTGCTCTGGCTGCGTGTACTGCCTCAAAGGAAACTCACCATTTACTGCTTGTTTGAGTCTCTCTTTGGACTTCTTTATTTTAGTGATTCGGCAAACCTTCAGGGGCGTCTCAAAACCTACCTTTATGCAACACAGCAAAGATATGTCCTCCAGAACTTGGGGGAGGCATTTGTTTATGAACTTGAGTGAGTATGCCTGGAGTGCTGGGACAACCCCAAAGCATAGGATAAACAGAGAACTTTCTAGAACTTCATTCTGGATATTACCATGACTTTGTTCTCCAGGGAACAGTGAAGCGCTGTAGACAGCCATAGTGAACCCGGTCAAAGGCCATGCAACCCACAGTATATAGAAAATTATGAACATGACGTTGCTCATTACGTATCGGCCATATTTCTTTCTAATGGCGAAGATACAACAAAGTCTAAAAAAGATAAATGGCCATTTGTTTTCTTCCTCAAAGCTAGGCAGGTGTTCACCTTCATGATGCTGTACCGGCTCAGATGTTGTCTGTTGGTGATCCTCCAACACCTTGATCTGTTTAGTCTGCCCGGCTGGCAATATTGTGGTTTTAATGTTGGTGAAATTATCTCTGGGTGTCTTTTCTTCGTCCATCGTACTTTTTGCGTGTTTGTTGGTGTTCACAGTCAGCTGACACTTCCCCTCGGGGTTTTCAGAAGACATTTTTCATTTTCATGTGTCTCAGTGGGTTTGTCCGGTGGGATCACATCTTACGGTGTCTTCAAGCTTCCAAGGATGATGTCCTTCTAGTTGGTGCACTTGATTCTGAAGGTAACGTCTCGCAAACGAGAATCTAAGATGCAGAACAATGATCGAGGAGACTGTCAGAGGCGGGTAGTGTGGTCTGGTGCTGGAGCTGAGGCGGACTGGTGTGCCGCAGGCGGCGCTGATGCACCGACAATACCACTAGTGCTGCTCACCTGCGTTACTCACACCTCACTCACGGCTTGAGAGCTCTATACATAGGCTCTTGATCTGAGATCACGCCAACAGAGATATTACTGCTCGCTTACGAGCATAAGCACATCAATATCTTTTATCAGATAACGAGGCAAAGGAGAGGGGTGACTTGGCCTTGACCAGAGAGTGGAGGGTCGCCCAACTCCAGTCGATACAGTGAGAGGATTATGTTACTGATTTAAAGACCAGAGTTGTGACAGAAACTCTCCTAAAGAGTGAAGGGGCTCACGGGATTGACCCAGCGAGTGAGGGAACCATTTGATTCTGACCCAAGGAGCAGATCACCAGGATTTCATCAGATGATTAAGGCAACGCCTGAGTTTGACTCGTAGATTGTAGAATCGCCGGACATTAGTGAAGGGGGTGAGGGATTACCCACACTGACCCAAGGAGTGTGGGGTTCTATGACCTTTTACACCCCCAGAGTCAGTGCATCCGAATAACCTGGACTGTATGGTTATCAAGAGCCTGTTTGCTACAGAGGTCTCCGCTAGCAATGTCCTCGCTCGGTGGAGGGGATTAACTGGCTTCTATTCTCATGGTTTCGAGAAATACCTCAGGCCTCGCGGACGAGGTAACGTGAGGAGCCGGTGGTCACACAGAGAATCTTTTCTTTAACTGAAAATGGAAAGCCTTGTAGAGGAGAACAGTGTGCGAATCAGCGCTAAAGACATCGAGAGTTCCATCTTCCTTCATCCCTCACGCTGCTCGGGGTCATTATAGCTAGGAGCAGCAGCTGCAACCATGAGGCATCTGGCGTGACACTCCGTCTGCAGGGACCAGGTCAATGTCACTTTAGGGGCACGGAACACCAGGCGACCCTCACCAGGGAATAATCATCCGTTTTCTTTGCAATTATCTTTACCACGCTGGCAAGGAGGATGACCAGCTTGTGGCACAGCGCCTGCCCGGGTTCCTGCCTTAACGAGCCGAGAATGACGCAGGCTGTGAAAAGTGTCCACTTGGGCGGCACAGATGTGAGCAGGAGGTACAGAGATATACAGGTACAGAAGGTTTACATTTGGTAAAGAAATAGAATATGATGACCATTTGAGTACATACAGGGTTACTGTACGAGAGAAATGCAACGAATACAAAGATATTCAAACGGCAACAGACCGATGGGTCTTATAGAAGCTGTGGAGCTAGTAGATTCTTCTGTACTACACTGAAAACATGTTCACGTTACTCAATGATAAGGATAGATAGAGCTTATCAGACTAATGGACTGATGCAGGTATAAAAGATCGGTTTCGTAAAAGGTAGTTAAACTCATTTCAGAGAATTTGCAGGTATATATACGTTCATGATGGATACAGATGATTGTCATACGAAGCAGTTTACCCCAGAGCAGGCGACGCTTAGGTCATCACCAGCAGGTGACACCAGGGTCAACACCTGCAGGTAACACCTGGGTCAACACCTGCAGGTGACACCTGTAGGAAACGTCTGAACCATGACCTGCAGGTGACACATAAGTGGGTTAGCACCTGGTGGATGGTGGACTGGTGAATGGGTCAGCACCTGGTGGATGGTGGACTGGTGAGTGGGTCAGCAACTGGTGGATGGTGGGCTGCAACCTGATGGTCGTGTCCTTGTCCCACTCGGTCATCAGACGGTTTAGATAACCTGGATCTCACCTCTGACCCCTGGCTAGCTGACCTGGGTCGCTCCTCTAGTCTCTCCAGACATTCTTGGTGGCCAGGATGACCTCCAGGGCGAAGCTGAGGGAAGCCAGTATGATGCCTGCAAGACGAGAGGATGGTGACCTCAGACCTGAGACGGAAGCTCGGCCTCCCTGATCATCAGACACTAAGAGAAAACAACAATAAACAAAGAACAAAGAACTGTAAGAAAGCTTTGTTTTTGTTTTGTGTAGACGATGAATTTCGGATTAGCTGGGTTTCCTGATGTGAAAAACTATTTCTAAATTTTTTTCCCTTCCAGTAAAGAAATTGTTTGTGTAGTGAATCCATATTTGTCTCGCAACTGCAGCTGATGAAGATCGACAACAACTCTGCCTAAGTTAAAATGATCCCAAAGTAGGCAATACAAAACATAAACTTAGCCATTCTGTCTCCTTAACCTCTAATTGACCCAATCTTTGCCCCACCTTCATCCAACATTTTGTTACTCGACAACCTTACCTCACCCTCCCTGGATCAATAGTTTCTGCTTGTCTCTCTCATCATCACCCTGCTCTTTCCTCTTAACCCCAGTATTCCCTGTGTCCTTCTTAACCCCAGTATTCCATGTGCCCTTCTTAACCCCAGTATTCCCTGTGTCCTTCTTGACCTCAATATTCCCTGTGTCCTTCTTGACCCCAATATTCTCTGTGTGTCTCTTCCGCTGAGGGGTATTACAAGAGATCATGACTAACAAGCTCTGTATTCAGCTTACGGAGCCCAGCTTAGCCTAACCTTACCTCACCTGACTTAACCTTACCAAGGGCTTCCTTTTCCCTCACCTCCGCAGTAGATGGCGAGGGCGCCGTAGAAGTCTGCCAGTTTGAGGGTTCTGATGCTGGTGGTGGCGGCTGTCAGGGGTCTCATGCAGACGGAGGCGTTGGGCATGGAGCGCATCATGAGGTGGTCCATGATACCCATCTCAACCAGACTCACAATTCTGCAGGCCAGAGAGGGAGAGACAGGGGGTCAGTCTCACACTATCGTCTTTAGTGTAACCACACGACAATCCTTCCCTCCCGTCCACTCCTTACCGTGTGAACTTAGCATACGCCAGGTTATAGCGTAAACTCACAACAACATTAACGTTATAATTTCTCAACTTGCGGTGTCGTGGTATCCAGAGGTTATGTTCTGCTGATCATGAAGTGAGATTGAGTGATGCAAACGAGTGGGATGATGACACAGTAACCTCTGCTGTGTTATAGGCTCACACGACAGCAGGATTTAACGGAGGGAGAGAAGGACTTTTGAAGAATCATAATCGAAGAGAGAGAGAGAGAGAGAGAGAGAGAGAGAGAGAGAGAGAGAGAGAGAGAGAGAGAGAGAGAGAGAGAGAGAGAGAGAGAGAGAGAGACGGGATGTAGTGTAAGACTGAATTTAGTTGACTTTTATTAACGAACACGCGTCATTGTTGTACCTTAATGTTGGTCTGTCTACCATGCGATACTGTCGACTTCAGATGACACTTTGACTTAGTTTGCCAGACATTGATCATGGCCTGACTGGTCACTGTCAGACCCACATTATAGTCTCATTACTCGAACCCACGCCAGACCTTGATTTAAGTTTAACAATGTTATCCCACAACAGGACGCAAGACACAAGACCTCATATCCTGGAATACATGAAATGGTTCTTACCACACGGAAGGCTCTTACGGCTATAGTGAGGAAAGATGACTTACATCCTGTCGACGCTGGTCTTCAGTCGAGACCCCTTTGGGATCATGAGGACCATGGGTCGAGCCCCAAGGACCGTTTCTGACATGACGTAGATCATACAGCGACCGAACTGGAACAGAAGGTCTCTGTTTTACAACTTGTAGTGGCAGAGGCTGCATGACTTAGGGAAATGGCGAGGTAACACAAGGGCTGTTGAGAAATGGCTGAATAACACAGTTGCTGAGAAAAGTGTATTGAAAACGGCTGCTAGGAAAAGATTAAAGAAAATGTGTTTGAGCGGTGACTCAAGAAGGGTTATATACAGTATGTAACACAGTTGCCAATATTGTGAGGGAACCAGTGAGAACCGGCTGGCTTGCATGATGAGGACAACGTCGAATACAGTGACTGGCAACACTTGTGCAACATTGAAACAACTATTAAGGAAAGAAATACAAAAATTTCCTGGGCTTTGTAAGATGGAGGCTTCTTATTATGTGGTGCTGTAGTTTATAGCGAATAATAATGTTTGTGAGCACAACGAGGGCAAGAGATAGAGAGATACTGCTAAGAGGACGAATGGAGCTTTAGCTTGGCAGGAAAAGCAGTTTATATTGTACAGACACTACGTTCTGGGCCACAAGGCAGATGATACCTGTCCAGCCAGCGAACAAGTTCTTTGCGTGTGTGAAGACAACACTGATTCTGACTTACGATGTTGTTGTCGTAGTTCAGGTCGTGTGACTCACTTTGGACTTGTAGTAGTCCATGTAGAACAAGTTGATGGAGTTGGGAGCGGTGCCAGCGATGCGTCCCTCACGGGTGTCTTTAGCCGCTTGCAGAACATCCTGGGATGCCACCATGGTGCCCTTGAAGGGCCACAGTTTGGAGCCTTCTTCCGCATCCTGAGAGGGATGTGACTCATTAATATCTTTACAGAAACCTGAGGAACTGAGAAGCGAAGGAGTTCTCTCTCTCCTCCCGCCCGTGGCCAGGATGTTGGGTCATCCCACATTACTACAGACTTGTTTTCTCCTACGGACGATACTTCACGCACGTTCCCTGACCATCACCTCCCATGTATGAAGACCTAACGTAGTCTACCGTACCAGCCTCCTACGTACCATGATGGCCTGGTGGACGGCGTTGCCCTCGGCGGCAAAAAGAGGGACGTGGGAGGCGGCCAGCTCTTGCAGGGTGTCGAAGGGCAGACGGACCCGGGGCAGGATCAACATGGCCTTCAGGTTGGAGCGGTAGACAGAGCCCAGGATAAGCGTCGCCAGCAGCCACACGCCAGGCAGTACCCGAACACACGCCCCTCGAGGCTCCCACGCCACGGCTAGAGAGCGGGAGGGAGGTATAGTGAAGGCAGATCTCCTTCATCTCTGAGGAGGTTCTGAGAATATATCTGGGGTTTGGAGGATGGTGATGAAGGGTGTAGCAGTGATGAACTATTGGAAATCGTAATGACTGAAGAAATGTAGGCTATGGTAATAATTGTGCTAGGGATGGGCACTTGTAGTGGTAAGGGTGGTAGTTATGGTCGCCAGGTAGTGTAATTACTGGCTATAGCATTGGTCATGAGAGGTCGAGAAAGAACTAACGTAATCTACAAGAGGTGTACAACATTTATCTCGCACCAACATACTCACTAACACCACAATACATACGACCGTAAAGGTAATACCAAATTTGTTTATCAAATGATTACAAATTCATCATTTCAAATGAAATTACATGTAGCTATTTATGTAACTTCGGAACGAAGCGAATAGTAAAGAGCTTTAATCAATTATTCCATTTATACTGGAAAATTTGGTGTTACATTTTCGTCGTGCGCAAGCTGTTCCAGTAATGGCTCGGATCCCCTGGGGTATAGCAACACGCACATAAGAGCGAGGTCTGAAACACAGGAAACTGGCCAGACAACAAAAGATAAATTACTCCTGTTATCACAATGTTGGGATGGTAATGATAATGACAAGAGGCCAAGTATACGGCACAGTATACTAACGTTCAAAATATACTGACGCTGGTGAAGGTAGAGAGAGAGAGAGTATACTAACATTGGCCAAGTAGGTGGGAGTAGGTCCACAGGATTGATCTTTCAGCACTGTAGAGCAGACCTCCCTCTGCTGGGGCCACCTCGCCCGGCTCGGCCTGGCGCCTGGCCCAGAGTAGTTGTCTTTTACAGATCACATTTAAACAATTGTATATAAATTCTCTTAATGTCATTATTTTACGAACTTTGTTTCTCTCTATTATCGTATGTATATTCAGTTAGTATTCTTATATGTTTGTCATTACATAATCATTACGGATATGCAACAGGTCACATGTATAATGGTTATATGTGTATGTATGTTTGTTTGTCGGGTTAGCAACAAGAACAGATCCATTGGTTGACAATTGACCGGCTGATTGGGGATTGGTTGACTGTTACTTCGGGTAAACGTCAATTAGGTGACCATCGATTGGCTTATGATAGGTTGACAGAGTGTTGAGTGGTTGTGTCGAGCGGTTGTGTGTGGAGTGGTTGTGTAGTGGAGGAGGACTCACCTCAGTTGGTGGAGGATGATGCTCCGGCCTATCATGATGCCCCACGTCAAGACAAACGTCACCAGTAGGCTGGCCAGCACTACCAACCACAGCTGTGGTGGAGAGAATGTTGGAGGAGGGTGTTAGGATGCTAAGGCCCACAGCTGTGGTGGAATGTTGGAGAAGGGTATTGGGAGCACCAGCGCCCACAGCTGTGATGGGAAGAATGCTGAGGGAGGGAGGTATTGGAGAGAGTGAGAGAAATGATGGATGAAAGAGTGTCGCAGGCGACTGTTGAAGGACTTGCGCAGTTATCGGCCACACTGTCTCCAGAGAAAGTCATAACTATCCCAGGCCAACAAGACTAATCTGCTTACCCCAAGGCCGTCCTAACTACTCCTTCATGTAGCCCCCATGCCCAGGTCGTGTGTGCAGATCTCTGGCAGCCTCACCTGCAGCGTGAAGGGCTTGATGAATCCCCCGAGGTCTGCCTCCAGCATAGGGCGCTTGTGGGTGATCTTGAAGTCGTCCATCATCAGCATGGCCGAGAAGTCGGTGTAGTAGGTCCTCTCCCAGGTCAGGGTCAGCAGGGTCGACAGGTCAGCCTCCTGCAGATGGGTCAAAGGTCAGAGGCTGAGAGATGTGGTAACAGGCACCGTTCAGGGACTCCCCTCTCTCTCTCTCTCTCTCTCTCTCTCTCTCTCTCTCTCTCTCTCTCTCTCTCTCTCTCTCTCTCTCTCCACAAGCCTCTCCGTGCGGCCTGACCGTCCTCCCCTGCGCGGGAGAGTAAGACAACAGGGCCACAGGGTACTTACCGAGCGGTTGATGATGCCCAGGGTGCCCGTGATGGTTCCATTGGGAAGGCGGTGGCCATACAGCCCATCCTGGGCCAGCACGAACCTGTAACTGGAGGAAGGCAAGGTTTGATTACCACTGTGTGGGGGTAAACCGGGTTTTAATTGACTGGTTTACTTTACTGAAACGTGGGCACACCAATCTCAGTTTACATCAGACTGCCGGATTGTTTACTGAAGACTTCATGCAGGAGCTGTGAGACACAGAGGGAAAGCCTTGAGCAATTAACAGGGAATATACAACATCCACCGGGAGACTACAGCCTCTGGTGTGAGACTGCAGGGAGTAGTGTGACTACTGCCTCTACAGTGCGATCACAGGGTCCGGTGTGACTCACTGGTTGTCCAGGTACTCACCAGGTGTGGAGGTACTGGGATATGATGTCGAACACGTCGACGAGGAACCCGCCGATCTGGTAGGGTGGGGTGTAGTTGTAGACGATGCTGAAGGGTGGGTTCTGGAGGGACATATTTACATCTGTAACTTTCTCAGCGGGAGACATCATGCAGTATAACTATTCTACAAAGAGAATATCGTATACTAAATAAAGGCAGAAGTGGCGTTCTACCTCACATAAACTCCTCGAAATGATTATAGAAAAATTAATCCAGATGTACGGCGAGGGCTGCCGGCGATGTGTGAGACCTCCGTCAATACGCTACTTATACAGGTATAAGTACACATAACAGCTGCCCGGATGGACTCGACACCTGCACATCTCCGGAAGAGAAACGAAAAATAATTTCCAGCCCTTTGTGAGAGTATGTGACACTGAAGATCCCCTTAACTTACAAAGGAAGCAGCTATCTTGAGGCAAGTGTCTTCTTCCCTGACCATTCTGTTTGCTTGTATGTCCTGCACCGCGGTCTTGCTGTGTGTGTGGACTGCCCAGCTTCCTTCCCCTCACTGCCTTGTCCAGCCACGCCCGCCTCCTGCTTCCAGCCTCCCCTATTTAATTATTCGTAAATAGTTAGTTTTCTTTTGGTTAATGAAATGGTGACATTTCTCATTCGAGCTTCTCAGCCAGTCTCTTTGATCTTAACTCTCTCGGTGGTAGTCAGCCCGTCCTCTTAAACATGAAATAATTAAGTGAAAAATTACGGTATGAGGAAGTCCTGTTCCTCGCTGATGTCATTCACTGTCGTGGACAGGAGACCTAAAGGAATGACGTCGTACAGGAGAGTAAACTTAAAAATCATACCCACCCAAGTTCCAGACAGCTCTTTTGTGAACGGAAACCAAGATATGACGAGATATATCTCGTCTGTACATCTCAGACACTTAAACGAATATAACCACCGACCATGGAAAAGTGAGCTGGACTTCAAAGGTGAGACATTTATACTTTTACCTACCGATCATGTAACTCAGAGACAGATTGAAAGATTATTAAAGTTTCAGAGACAATTTTCATCAAAAGCTTAAGGATGAAAATGGATAAAAGGAATTGTCAAAATAGTCTTGATTACGTTTTTTTATTTGAGTAACTGAGAATCTGCAGCGTACAATGAACAGATAATTTTTCTTTTCATCAACATAAGTTTCTAATAAAGTTAATATGAAAAATAAAGCAGAGGTTGGCAGGGAATAGAGATACTTCAGAGTATCCTTAGAAATAAAGATTTTTTAATGAACTGTGTTCGTTGTCTTCCCTGAGAGACGCTTAAAATTTACCTCATTGGTGATCTCTCACACTCAAACTCACACACATACTGTATATCTTTCACACTTGTTCGCCGTTTCTCGTGAAGAAAAGGTGCCATTCACTCACATCCTTCAATGGGAAAGGAAGTTGTTCACTTGGTAACCGCCTAAGTACTTCATTAACCTGAGGCTTATCTTCAGGTTAACCTTTGAGTCACATAACACGATCCAGTGAATTTCCAAGTTAATGTTATTCCTGGAGAGTTGCACTACTCTATTGTTGACCAACACTAATATATTACCTGTTTGCTTTGTATATTATAGCAAGACTAGCTTAGACCTTGGGTCATGCATGAGCACCACGAACGATCAGCTCGAACCAGCTTTCCTCAGCCCAGTATAAACCCCCCCTTGAGAATGACCCCCGAAGTTAGCAGCATATTCCTGTGAAAGTCAGCCACTCCTCTAACAGTGAAGTGTAAATACCGGAGTCCTTTGTGTCCACGAGGGAAATAAACTGCCACAGGAAATGAGGCATTTCCGGAGTTATTGTGCTTTTAAATGTTTTGTTAGATCCAGGGTAATTTTCACGCGAAGGGTTTATATGAAAGTTTTATGTCTTCAGAGACTTGAACAGGAACCAGCAGCAGTTAAATTGTGTGTTGGTGCGAATGGAAAAGTAGGATGGCAGTTATGTTGGGGAGGATTTTGTGTAGGTTTCTCTTGGGCGACCAGTTACGGGGTGTTTTAGGTTTATAGCTGATTTTTTGAGTTGTTTCTTGAGTATGTTTATGTTATTTTTGAGAGATAGGATGTTCGTGTTTCTCGAGTATGTTTATGTTATTCTCGAGAGATAGGTTGTTCTTGCGTTAGGTTAGTAGTGTTTGTTGGGGCCGGGTGGTGTGAATTTTCTATATCACTTCAGAAATAGAGTTCGTCGTATTAACTAGGTAATGTCAGTTTCCTGTCTTTTTTCAGAAATTACGATGTTGTTCAGTGTCTGGATTTGTCCTATGGTCTCTCTCTGATGATGAATGGTTTTGCTACTTGAGGGAAGAGATTTGTTATAGTGATTTCTGTGACCGTGTGGTATTTTGGTTTTCCATCCATGATTAATGATACTGTTGAACTGGGAGGTGGCATGATCTAGGTATGGGAAATTATGTGGTGAAATTTTGGACGTCGGATTCTATGTTTTGTGTAAAGTATGGCTAGTGGTTGGTGTATTTTGATGGATGTGTGAGTTAGGTTAAGTGTGTTCAGAATGAGTAGGGGCTCAGGGGAATGTCCGTTTTGAGTGTAACGTGATCTTTGCATGCAAAATTTATATGCTATAGGTAAAATGTTTGGTGAGGTTAGTTGTTGAAGATGGTGCATTGGGAATTCGGAGTCTGGTTGGCTGGTTGCGGTGGTTGAGGAAGTTTAATGGTTTAGTTAGCTTGTGAGTATACATCTTGAGGATCATGGATGTGGGCATTGAGCCTGACAGGGTCATGGGCATTGGAATTTCCACATCGAAAAATATTGATTTGATGGCAAGGATCTCTAACAGAGGAGTGTATCGGAGAATAACATGTGATGATAGGTTAGGGGTGGATATGCAGATGTTGAGTATGTTATAGTAGGTGCAGTGTAGTTTTATTTTCATAGATGGTATTTTAATTGTACTTTTCTGTGTTTTGTGCTGAGTCATGTCGGTAAGCGAACTGTTGTGAACTAGTGTACATGACTGTCTTGTTATACAAGGGATGGAGGATAGAAATGGGTTTTGGTTTAGTTTTCTTGATAAAGGTTAAGTCGAGGCTGTGTTCTTGGAGAAGGTTGTTTAGTTTTGGTTGTTTTTATGCCATTTATCTGTAAATTTCAATAATGTTCTGATCGTCTCGCCCTCAGGAACACCAAGTTTTCCAGATAACGGACACTCCTCACTTGCAGATCAGCACCACCAGAAAAATTTAATTCAACTAATACATAAATAAGTTATAAGGCTTTGATGGAATTTTCTGTGCTTCAGTCTCATTTCGGTTTTTCATGCTAGAATATCACGGAGCTCTTTGTCAATAAATGAGTTTCCAGAGTTAATCTAAATCTCACGTAATACTTTAATTCTGGTGAAGTTTTATGAATATTCAGCTAATAGTCCTTTTGTGATTGTGAAATACAAATTGAATCAATCAGTGGCTGTTCGAATACTTGCGTCATTAGGTTTAACAGTAATGGAGTTGCTGCTATTTGATCTTAAATATTGACTTTCTCTTTTCTGACATTGAAATTGAGTGAGAGAATATATTGGAAAGGATTTCACTTTAATCTGGATAAGTGTGTCCCATCTGTGGAGTTAAGAAAAGCATATAGATTGAGGTGTGGGGGAAATCATGGTGCTGTGGTGTAGTACAGAGAAAGAGCAGTTATGAAATGATAAGAGAGAATAATGAGATGCTTTAGGCATGTGAAAAGTATGAATGTGGAAAGGAAGACAAAAAGTTCAGTATGTTTATGCCAAGTGAATGCAGGACACTTGAGTGAGGTGGAAGGAGAGATTGAGGATGTGTGTGAGTGGTTGTAAGCATGAAGGATAGTTTGGAAAATTGAAGATTGGAGTGGATGGAGAAGACTTTCTTCGGGACACCCAATTGGTTAGTGGGAGAAGGTGTCTTGGATGTAGACACAGACGAAATGCTGTTTAAGGACTCAAGCTCATTCATTGTGAAACAAGGAGTGAACACTCACCTGCTTAATGAATTTTTTTGTTTGGTCAGTTACAGTATTACTCTCTCAGTCATAAAGCAAAGTTCTACCTTCTAAATTAGATTAGAATTCATTCTGGAAATGCTTTCTATGTGAAAACAAAACTTGAATGTTACCAGATTGTCTACTTGTGGTTACATTGGTAAATTTGCTAAATCTGTCATTAATAGTTGACAAAAGGGAGAACTATCTACTTGAGAAACTTCATAATCCAAAGGGGTGCCGCATTTTTCTGCTTCTGATTGTAGCTCAGCCTTGATGCTACAGGATACCAATAAAAGGGGTCCTGGGGTTATGCATCATAATGATATATTTTGTAATGTGGTCCTTGTTTCTGTTTGGTTATCCATGTTATGCTGTCTAACCAAGATGAGTAGAAGCATTTTGATCATATTACGGCAAGTTTAACTGCTATATTTAGAGCAGTTTCTTTATCTCAATTTTTGGTGATGTATGAAGGACAACACCCATTATATATGTCTGACTTCTGTGAAAATGAATGATGCCTTCAAAAGTTTATGCATATATATATATATATATATATATATATATATATATATATATATATATATATATATATATGTTACTGTTGGTCACATTGGTGTGCATAATCCAGTATTTGCTGATAACCATGAAGAAAATGTTTCATTTTCTTAATGGTTATCAACAACCTCACTAACATGGGAAAGGGTGATCAAGTATTCATCCATTTATTATACTTTGTCAATGTCTCCCACATTAGTGAGTTAGTGCAAGGAAACAGACGAAAGAAAGGCCCAACACACCCACATACACATGTATATAGATAAATGCCCACACACACACACACACACACATACATACCTATACATTTCAACATATACATACATATACATACACTGACATGTACATATATACACATACACATATACATATTCGTACATGCTGTCTTCATCCATTCCTGCCACACACACACACACACACATAGATAAATTGTGTGTGTAACTGCTATGAAGAAGACACTGCAAACTTACTAATCAATTGCCCTGCACTCTCTGCCCATAGATGCAATCACATCACTGCACTTTATGACCTGTGGTCCCAGCCAGTGAATATGGCCAGTTCCTTAGTGCTGCTGGGACCTCATTAAGGATATAAGGGACTCCTGGGACAAACGTTCATATACATAAACAGTTAGTGAAATACTTATATTATATTTAGTTTTCATTGCACTTTCTTACAGTTTGATGTATCACTACATTTCAGTACTCATGATAAACCAATCAACACTGTACATTTGTGATATAAACTGGGAATATGAACCCATTCACCTAATGTACAAATAAGGCCTTATTGTATCATTATATTTATTTTGGGGCAATCAAAAACATGTTTTCCACAGTATACAGACTGAAATGTCCCTCTTAAGATGGATGTCAAGGGATCTTTCCTTGAAGATAGATACAAATTGCTTTTACAGAACCGAGTCATTCATGTTCTTCAAAGTTAGATATATAGCTCCTTAAAAACAGAAGTAGAAATATTTTATCTACAATGAATACAAACATTTTTAAAGTGGCTTTCTTAGAACAGATGATTTTTAGGGATATTATCATATCCATTGTACATGTGATCATAAATAAGCATAAAAAAGCCAGTTTTGTAATACATTTCACATCTTCATGTGACTGTTACAACAGATCATGGATTCATTTAAAACACATTACAAAGACTCATAGTTTTGTTAACAATAAGTAAACTTAAAAGTATTATGAGAATAAACCTACACACTGCCTGATATGCACATAAATCATGGGCAGTATTTCTTAACAAGAAATAAAAATTCATAGGGTAATTACCATGAATACACTTAGATACTTATACTCCTACACTGTGAATACATATACACAATAATTTTTTTTTTTCGTACTATTTGCCATTTCCCGCATTAGCGAGGTAGCATTTAGAACAGAGGACTGAACCTTTGAGGGAATATCCTCACTAGGTTCCCTTCTCTGTTCCTTCTTTTGGAAAATGAAAAACGAGAGGGAAGGATTTCCAGCCCCCCCGCTTCCTCCCCTTTTAGTCGCCTTTTACGACACGCAGGGAATACGTGGGATGTGTTCTTTCTCCCCTATCCCCAGGGATTTGTTTAATATTGTACATCATACTTTGATAATGAAGGATGTTTAATAATATAAACTCTATTCCTATTTCATTTAGTCAGAATGCTTCACAATGAGGCGAAGTCCTCTGGTATGAATATAAAGGCACTGTCATTTAGAATGTGGAATGGAACTGTCCAGCTGCTTGCTGGGACAGTTTACATTTCTTGTTGGACAGAATATATAACACCCTAACCAACCAAACATCAGCTATAAACCATCCAACTCTAAATTATCTGGTAGTCAGTATTCTTACACTCTCTGGAAGTACTGGACAGACACAGAGTTAGATGGATGGATTTAAAATTTCCCTGCCAGCCTGTAGGGTTGAGATTAGGGACCCTAGTGTTAACAAGATCTATTCCACAAAGGCTGAAGGCTTGCATACACCTGATGCACCCCATGATTATGGGTATGGAGATGGTGATAACAGACAATGTTTTCCCTGTTAATAATGAATGATAAATTTTGTTAAGCTACCTCCTTTATGTGAAGCAGTGCATGTGTGAGTTTGTTTATGTGTTTTCAAATATTTGTACATATGGGGGATCTAGTTGGTGGGGAGGAGGATTAACTAACTAGTGGTGTGTAATGGGTTAACTGATGGAGAGGATGGTCAGCTGATAGAGAAAGGAGAAGCATCACTTAGTGGGAAGGTCAGCAGTTAGCCAACTACTGGGGAAGAGAATCAACTGGTATGGAGTGTGGTCAGCTGGTTGAGAGTGTGGTTAGCTGGTAGAGAGAAGGGTCAGTGGGTAGAGAGTCAGCTGGTAGGAAAGGTTAGCTATTGGTGAAGAAAGAAGGGTCATCTGGTATGGAGAATCATCAATTATGGTGGAGAGAGGGAAAGCTAATGGAAAAGGGATAAGCTCTGTAGAGAAAGATCAGCTAATATTGTAGAAAAGAGTCACCTAGTTGGGAAAAGGATCAGTTACAGGGGAAGAAAACTAAGAAAACAAGAAGCAGTGATGAATGAGGATTCGGACCAACTGATGTTGGGATTTTGCCTGACGACAGCTAATGATGTTGCTTTCATTAACTTAGTTTCACTTCAAGACCTTAACATTATCCATCATTTTTCCTTGATGTATGATACCAACTTCAAGATTTTCACTTTATGACATGGCACAGATCCGCTCAGTTTCATTCCTGGTATCCTCCACACTTTGCCTGAAACTTTATCGTAAACATTTTGGTTAATTTTGGTTTCATCTATATTGTTTCAGGTTTAGTTACCAGAACTTTTGTTTGTTTAATAAATTTTTTGCTACAAAACCTGTGCTTACCTAGATTTGATCATTTGCATTTCTTTTCATCTAAATTTAAAGCTTTACTAAGACCCATTCATCTGTACTTCCATTAAGTTTGCAAAACATTATCATTTCTGTTCATTTAAAAAACCAAGACATATCACCTCTACCCTCTATTCAGTTTACACAGTCTTGAGTAAAACACAGAGCCCATTTCACCAGCTATGATGTTTTTCACTTCAAAGTGCACTCACAATCCTCAGCTCTTTGTGGACAGCAGCCAGGTAATGACAAGAGCCAAGATGGTGGTGAAGAGTGAAGAAGTAAAGTACTTTGATCCTCCCGTGAATTCAAAGACATGAACATCTGCACCAGGTTCCTTCCAAGGATTTGACCCATCATCAAAGTGCATGGGGCAGCGATCATCTGGAAACAAAAGAACGTTAGTACTTAGTTATACTCTGTATACAATCAAACCCTGTATTTGATAAAAAAAAGTACATGGGGTTATATGATATGGACAGAGTAAAGGTGACCTAATGACCCATAATATGGTTACAGAGGATTTTTTTCATACTTGATTGCTGTTTCCCATGTCAGTGAGATAGTGTAAAAAAGAGATGAAGAAAGGCCACATCCACTAACAGTCATTCTCTGTCATGCATCAACACCACAGTTCTCTGTCCATAACCAGACCCCATAGAACTTTAAATGGTTTACCCCAGATGCTTCACATGGCCTGGTTCTGACCAGTCAGACCGCTGATAGCACATCAACCTCAGTGTACCACATCGTTCCAACTCGCTCCTTTGCACACCTTCACCCTCCTGTATGTTCAGGCCCCGACTGCTCAAAATCTTTTCACTCCATCCTTCCATCTCCAGTTTGGTCTACCCGTTCTCTTCATTCCCTTCACTTTTGACTCATATCCTCTTTGTCGACATTTCCTCGCTCATTCTCTCTATATGTCAAAATATTTCAGCACACCCTATTCAGCTCTCACAACCATGCTCTGTTTATTACCAGACCTTTCATTACTTACTTGACCAAACCACCTCATAGCACATATTATTCTGAAACCACACTCTTTTTATTTCCACACATTTCTCTTACCTTTTCATTACTTATTTTGTGGTAGAAACAGGGTAGCAAAGCAGAAGGTACCTTCTAGCTCACCTTTCCTTCTGGTTTATATTAACCATTGATTTTTTTGTGTAATTTCCCTAAAAGTCCTATTAATCACTTTTTCTACTTTAGTAAGTCTTACAATTCTGTGCCTCTTCCAACATTAACCACTGTTTCTGTAATTTAGTTCCTTGCTAGTATTGGACTCTACTTACATTCTCTCTCGTACTCAACCATGTTGAGAGTGACTGCAGCACCATTCCCGGTGCCTAAGACTGTCTGCCGCTGATTACAGAAAGGTCCCACACTTTGAGACATAAGGATCTTGTTCAAGTCAGCTCTCTGGTAAACCTGTAGTAAAAGAAATCCCTGTTAGGTAACTATAAAGAAATGGTTGAGAGGTTTTCTTTTGTGTTTATTAATAAGTGTGTAGTTTATAGTTATATATACTTATGTATGACTGATAAATGGAAGTAAGAGATTACAGAGTACAGAGTGAGAGAGGCCTAAAGTTCTATTGCCAGTGGAGGAGGCTTAAAGTGCTTAGTGAAGGAGCTTTTGTTGTTAGAGAGGATTGTACTGCAAGGAGCTTATGGTGAGACTGGGAAATGGTTTACATTGGTAGAAGAAGGGATCATGTTGGTACGGAAGGACATGATGGTACCAAGAAAGGGTCTCTGATAGTAGGGACATAAGCATACCTGTTTTCATAGATGCTGGAGGAGCACATAATGTGCTGTTGGGGAGAGATGATAATTGCAGAGAGGAGTTTGGTGGTAATAATAACTGGAGCTTATAATGGCAGAGAAGAGGCTTATGATAGCAGGGATAGAGGTCGAGAGTGGTATTGGTAAAGACTTATGATGTTAATGGTATGAGCTCATGGTGACAAGAGCAAAAGCTTGTAGCACAAGTCATAAGGCCTTTTGGTTGTAGTAGTAGGGGCTGGAGATGGAATGGAGCAATGCTTTTGATAGCAATGAGCAGGGCTTATGTGGCAATGGTAAGGGTTATTGTGGTGGCAGAAGTAGCATATGGCAGTACATGATGATAGTAGGAGTTCATAATAAGATTGGGAGTGGTTTATAATGACAGTGGATGGGAATGATAATGGTCATGAGAGGTTTATGATAGGAGTGAGTAGAACTCTTGATGAAAGTGGGGGCTAATAGTATTTGTAGAAGGATCTTACAGTTTGTGGAAGGTGCTGATTATGGTTTCAGGAGATAGTAGAAGGGGCTTAGGATAGTACTGGAGAATACTTTACATGGTAACTGGATAGGATTTTGGTGATAATGGGATGGGCTTCTGATGGAAGTGATAGGGGCTTCAGGCAGTAGTCAGAGAGGTTTATAATGGTTGGGGGAAGGAATTTTGCTGTAAGTGGTAGTATATTGTGGTAGAAAGAGGGGCTTATAATGGTAGTGAGGAGCTCATAATCATAAGGGAGGGGTTCATGACACTAGATGGAAGGGACTTATGCTGAAAATGGGGGGGAGGCTTATGATTAAAGTGGGAGGGGCTTATGCTTACAGTAGAAAGTTCTTACAGATTATCCATAATATTCACTCAGTAACCACCTCATCCAGCATCTGTATCTACACGTACTTACCAGACACATGTACTCGTTCAGCATTTGTATTCACTCGGGATTTGCATAAAAGTAATAAACTGAAATGTGTACTTACCCAACACCTATCAAACAACTACAATCACCAAATTACATCCATTGCTTGTGTAACATCTACATATTTCTAACAGCTGTATTCTCCAATAACTTGTATGAACATCTACACTTACCCAGCACCTATACTTTGAGAAAGGGTCCAGTTCGTCATAGGTGATAAGGTACGATCGGAGGTTCTCCTTCCAGTAGCCAATACACTTTAGTTTGTAGTCTGGATCAGCTGTTGGTGTCAAAGAGTCAACTGTTAAGATAGTACTATACTTTATGACTAAGAATGAGTATTAGTCACAGTTTAGACGTAGAGAGTCTGCACTTAATGCTGCATAGTTTGATAGACTAATGTGTTACCCAAATTTTTCTGTTTTCTTTTCTCTCATACTACTACGGTGCAGTTATTGCCTGATTTAATCAATATTCTGAATAATGGGCTATCATAGGGTGAATTGGGTTTGTGGCCTATATTCTTAGTGGTCATGTTGTAAACATAAAATTGTAAGTTTACTCTTAAGGCACTTATGAAATTAGGCGTGTGTGTTTGATTACTATTTGATGTTATGAGGAAAGTTTTATACATGTGTTGCCTCGTCTCTTAACCTTGTATCTATGTACTTACTCCTACGCCTGTACACACACACACACACACACACAAAGATGGGACATAGTGAAAGAAGGCTCTGCTATGACTATTACTTACCAGGAAATAAGCTTCAGGATTCTGTGTGTAAAAAGGACTTGGGAATTGACGTTGTCTCTAAGCTGTTGCTAGGGTCTCACAATACAAGAATAATTAAGGAGACAAACATTCTGTCTGCTGGCAAATCTCAAAATATCTCAGAATGGCTCCTCCTTAACTACTCTTGTAATGTGGGAGTCTGGCAACAGGTTAGAATGGATGTCAGTCCCCAAGTCCTTCTTACACTCAGAATCCTGAAGCTTATTTCGTGGTAGGTAATAATCATACAGAAGCTTTCATTTTTGCCCTATTTGCCCATTTATTCAAGATATTGGTTAAATCAGGCAGTAACTGCACTGTAGTAGTAAGAGAAAAGAAAACATAGAAAAACTGGGGTAACACATAAGTCTATCAAACTAGGCCACAGAAGTCTGGAAATTCTAGTGTTGATTAATCTTTTCATTATATAGGCCTACAACTCCGTATATGGAGCTCCTGCAGCTTCAAGGCTGCACTAAAATCAAGATCAGTAAGAGGATGTACTTTCTTGGATTGGATTTTATTAAAAATTGCACTGTTTTTTATCCAATGATGATACAGCATCACAGTAGGTGACTGTTCACTTGTGGCATAACCACATGCTTGCAGGAGGAGACTGGTAATGACCATGCAGCATTTATACATATCAGTCCAAAGAATCTTATATGATGCAGTAGTAATACAAATCACAAAAGTAGAAAGAATTGCATATAAAAAGACAAGCAGACCACTGAGGGAGTCCATCCCAGTGAGCTCATAAAACCCTATACGAAGTCTCATCACTTACTGTAAATATCTATGTGTCTGCCATATCCATCCACACTGACACAGTAGTGGGCATCAATCCATATTTCCTTTTGATCACTATCACAGACAGAGAGGTCTGAGATGTTTTCCCTGCAGTAGATGTGGTCCCATGGAGACTTGGTTACACCACCCAGGATCCTTGTCTCAAACAGCAGCTCACCCTTTTGTGTAAAGTTAAATTTGCCAGCCACGGGGCACTTGACAGGGACTGGGTCCTTAGCTAATTGGTAGTAGAGATTAGGAAGGGTAAGACAAAAAGGAAAATAACGACACATAATGAATGTAATTTCAGTCTGAGGTGAACGTGGTGAAAATAGAAAAGTAAAAGTACTCCTTTCCTCGATTAGCTTTAGGAAGAAGTAGAAATAGGTAAACTGGAAATCTAAAGAATGGAAAAATTGGGTAACATTAAGGAAATATAATATCTAAGCACCAAAATAAACAACAAACATATGGTTCTAATTGAATATCAAAATGAATGCCAAAATATTGCATACAGTGTAATATCTGTATATAAATCTATAATGATAATGATAATAATAATAATAACAATAATAATAATAATAATAATAATAATAGTGCTCATCACTGTAAATTCACCTTCACAAGTTCTTTCATCAAGATCATATTTTACCAACTATGGTAAGAAGACATTTCTGGTATTCTTTACAAAACTAGTGTAAAGACATTCCTTGGTAGTCTTTACAATCATTCATACTGCCTTTACCATTACAATGAAAGAAATCTCTGACTTATGTCTAATCATCAGGCATACACAACAAGGAAGATGAGGAGAAAGATCCTCTTGTCCTCCTTAAACTCCCATAGGAATCTCACCTAACATAATACTGTAGCTCCATTCTCTCCCACTCTTGAATTGTATGTAGGAACATACTGTGGAAAAGTCTTCCTTGATCATTTCCAGCCCCTTGCGGAATCTGATGACATTATGATGGCGGGGTACAAACTCAAAACAAACATAGTCTTTCTGGCTGTAGTCAAAAAGGCAAGACATGAAGTTACAAATTCTGTTCAAAGCTTCCATAGTACATATTGTTTTCACTAACATGCTAATTCATATTTAGTGAAAAGACTTAAATGGAAAATTTTACGGTGATAGTTTACATGAATTTTTTTTCTCATACTTGATTGCTGTTTCCCACATTAATGAGGTAGTGCCAGGAACAGATGAGGAAAGGCCACATCCACTCTCTAGCTGCCAAGTGTAATGTACCAAGACCACAGCTCCCTATCCAAAACCAGAACTTTTCATGGTTTACCCTGGATGCTTTACATCCCCTGGTTCAGTCCATTGACAGCACATCGACCCCACTCTACCACATTGTTCCAATTCACTCTATCCCATCCATGCCTTTCAACCTCCTACATATTCAGGCCCTGATCACTCAAAATCTTTTTTTCATTTCATCCTTCCATTACCAGTTTGATTTTCCAGTTCTCCTTGTTCCCTCCACCTCTGATACATGTATCATCTTTGTCAACCTTTCCTCCTTCATTCTCTCCATATGTCCAGACCATTTCAGCACACCCTTGTCATCTCTCCCATCACACTCTTTTTATTATTACACATCTCCTCCACCCTTTAACCATCCATTCGATCAATGAGATAATCTCCAAAAAATGTTCAAAATTACATACATCATTCCTCAAGCTTTACAACTAAACCTTGCTATTACATTATATGGAGTGTGTATTAGTTTCAATATACTCCTGCAACTACTCATATTTTCTTTCTGTTTCTGTACTACTTACAAATCCCACTATACTAAGCATTTTGTCATTTACACTCTTTCATTTATTCATATGAATATTTGATCCTGTATCCCTCAATCCAATTCTGATATTTCTGCAACTTGTTACACCTCCATAACACAATCCAATTTTTTTTTTTCATAGCCAACATGACACCTCTGTAAGTACCTTAAAGAGCTTCTCCACAAAAAACTATAGATACATGCTTCCCTCACATCCCAACCTAAAAAAAAACCCTCCTACTTCATCTATCCAATAAGACACCTCCAGAACCTCTACACCCTTCATCTTCATTCCCTGTACCCCCTACTCTTCTCACTTTATCTGGGGGACTATCAACACGTACCATCCGTCTATGTTAAGCCTGGCCATCATGTATCGGTTGTCTCTCTGCTCTCTACACACGTAGATGGTCCTCCTGAAACGTCCCTCATCTGGGTAGCTGGTTTCAATGATGTGTGTCTGATTGATGAAGACATCTGCCTCTGTGTGGGCTGTGTTGATCCACTCACCACTGAAGTTCTTTGGCAACAAACAACCAGGATTCACAGTTTCCTGTTTTACTGTGAGTGTGAAAGATAGGCAAAGTTTCTAACCATTGGTAGAAAAACAGTTGAGGTGTTCAGTTATATGCAATAAAGTTCTTAAGTGGTGTCAAAGAAGGATAAAGGGTTCCAATTGTATATATATATATAAAAAAAAAAGAATTTATCAATTTTGAAAAGTATCAACAGTTTTTAGTTACATTCATTCAAGATTTATTAAAATGTGGAATACTGTAAGATGGTAACTCAACTCTAATGATTATAATGAGTAAATATGAACCTAGATTACCATAATACTGAATGTTAATGTTACAATGAGGAGTTTAAATTAATAAAACCCTTAATCTTTATACAGTGTGGGTTAGAAGGAATCTAAGCTCATTTAGAGGATAGGGGAGAAAGAATGCTACATATTCCCTGTGTTTTGTAAAAGGAGACTAAGAGGGGCAGGAGTGGGTGGCTGGAAATTCTTCCTTCTAGTATTACTTTCCAAAAGAGAGAACATAGCAAGGAGCCAAGTGATTAATTTTCCCTCTAAGGCTCAGTCATTTACCACATTGGTCATTTGATAATGAAATTTCATTTGATAATGAAATTTGATATGTAAATGCCTGTTGAGAATTATTATGTTTGATGATTTTGATTAGATTTTCGTGTTTGAGTGCCTAATTTTAAGGGTAGAGTCGAGAAACATTTTTGAGAACAGGTGCCAGCTCTGACAATTGTTTTTGTCCAGATTAGGTTAAACTTTCTCTGTACTTATTCTCTAAGTTTTTCTTCCACTTAGCTAAGAAATGTTTGTTTGCCATTACCTGTCTTTTGATATCATTCATGAACATTTTTCCTTATTAGTGAGCCTTACCAGGTGTCATGCGGAACCTGAAGGGGCTGTTTTCAGGGGTTTTGAGCACTGAACACTCAGGGGTGATAGAGTGGCCCATGTAAAGGTCGTCATCCCTGTTCCGAACGAAACAGCGATACTTTTCGTCCTTTCGTGATTCTTTTGTGTTGGCGACTGCAAAGTAATGATTCTTGCCCACGAACCAGTCACCAAGGCATGAGAATTCTTTAACTGTAGTATAAGTTAACAAAAATCATGGTTATAAAGGAAAATAAAGACGAATGATAATACTTAGGGTATTACAAAATTGAAAAACCAACAGAAAGACTGTTGTTCTTATACTTGCCCAATTTTTTACTTTCAAAATAATAACCATACTGAAAGCTTCTCTGAATTACTCCAAAGCATATATCAAATAATTTGGTATTTTCTAAATTATTTCATAGCATATATCTAACTACCTAGTATCTTCTTTACTGCTTCAGAGCATAATACAAAACTAAGTGGTATTCAATTACTCCAAAGCATATAATGAATATTTGGTATTTTATAAACTAACCCAGATCATATACTAAATAATCGAGTGTCTTTAAACTACTCCAGGGCACATAGCTACATCATCTGGTATCTTTTTAATTACTTCAGAGATACTATCAAATAATTTAGTGGCTGCAGAAATACTCCAGAAAATACCTAAAATCCTTTGACAACTTTCAGACAAAACCAGACCATACATCAAAACTTTTAGCACATTCTTGACTATCTATCTATATCTGTGATGACCTTTCAAACAAATCCAGACCATATGTCAAAACTTTTAGCACATTCTTGACTATCTATCTATATCTGCAATGCTTATTCCCTCCAGGAACTCTTAATATGGTGACCATGGCAAAACAGTCTCCATAACTTGCAAAAGCCACTTCTTAGCCTTTAGAACCTCACCTCTAACAGGCCACTGGCAGAGGGCAACTCTAGTGAAGTGTTTTCAGAGGCTCCCACCTTATGTTCCTACTGACTATTTCTACCTAATGTGTCTAACTAGTGTTCCAACCTACTATTTCTACTTAATGCTCATGCTTAAATGTTGCTACCTACTACTTCTTGATAGCTCCTGGGTAGATATTAAATCACTGATATCTTCTGACCTACTCTGCAGCACAAAACAATATTGTGTCATCTAAACTACTCAAGGGCATTAAACTAAATCATTCAGTACCTCGAAGAAATAGCACACCTTGGTCTCTTTTGGTGAGTCAACTTAGAGTGCAAAATTACAAAGTAGCACATATTTTAGCATGGAAATTTATATTCAACACAGTGAACATGGATTGAGGGTATCTGTGAATGAATTAAGAGGCCATATGTTCCTGATTCACATAACAGATTTGGAAGTTAATGGTTATATAAACAAACATAAGCCAAGATATAGCACATGACTGTAATTACTGTTTTGAGTTTTATAGTTTGTTGTATGTAGAAAAAATTAGGTCATCAGTGACAGCATGCTGCTGTTCTAAACTTAACCTTAGAAGATGTGTTTGCCTTCCTTGAATACATTCCAAAAATATTTAAGAACTTTCACACCAAAAGTAGAGTCACAGATATTAAAAATAAAATCTTTGGGCAAGTATAAAGTTGCAACTTTTGTCCCTGACCTTTACAGTGCAAGTACTATATCTATTCTGGAGACGATAATAATAATAACAGGGATGATAATGATGATAATAATGATAGATGTATTGACAATAATTATAGTTGGTAGTATTCTAATCAAAATCAAAAATTCTTGTTACTACTAAAGAAAATATAGAAAATATAAACTACATTCAGTAGAAAGGAAGAAGAAAGAAATTACATAAATGACAAAATTTAACAAAATGAGAGACTATAATCTCAAAGTGCTACAAAAATTTAGAAACACCAGTATATATCTATATCATGTACTAAAAGTCACTAAATTCTTTAACAATAACTATTGGTTCTGAATATGTTATGTCATCCATATGTATTACTGTATCTGTTTATCAGCTTTTACAAACTTGGCCAAATTATTGCCTTTTGTAAACATTAAAGTTACTTACCGCCATTGAAGGACTCTTTGATGCCCTCACACTTTACAAAGCTGATGTTGAACTTTTGGTTGGCAATGAGGAACTGGTTTCCTGGCTCTTGACATGATTGGATCTTTGCCCCCTTGTGATTACATTCTCCTGTAAAACTGGAAGACAACAAGTCTCAGGGTGTTGTTTTGCAAAGAATTTAATTACAATTCAAATACCGTGCTATCTCAAAAAAAATAAATAGATAAAAAAGTAGGGACCCACTGTCTCAGAAAAAAAATCAGGGACCTATACTTAAAGATTTCCCCCTTCTTCAAAGCATGAACTCACAGATTCCCTCATCCCCAACAAACATGACAATGACAAAACATAAATACACTAAAATGACACAACAAGCATGAAATAACTGCCCTTCCAGTTCAGTCTTAAATGCAACCCCACATAACATCATCGGAGACCTCACTTCCCAAACATACATGTGTTACACTTACTCATGTATGCTGTGTACATCACCCATCTCTGCAACACTTAAAACACTAATTCTTCATATTCGAGACCCTTCATGCCTGCAGTGCAACTATCACAATAATGCCATCAAACATAGACTGTTCATTTGCTCTGCAATCTCCCCACATAGACACTTGCATCACTACACTTATGACTGAGTGCTATAGGAGCCCTATAGAAGATAAAAAGGATTCCTAAGGTAAGACTGAGCAAGGACAGGCTGACAGAGAGGATATATGTGTCAGAGGTGGAGGTGACAAGGGGAAGAGAGAGACCGAACTGGACATGGAAGGATGGAATCAATAAAATTTTGAGTGTTCGGAGACAACATACAGAGTGTGAAATGGCATGCTACGGAATAGAGTGAATTAGAGTGATGTGGTACTGTTTACAAAAGATGTGCTATTGATGGACTGACCCAGGGTACATGAAACTGTTGGGGAAACCATGGAAAGGTCTGAAGGCCTGGTTGTGGATGAGGCAGTGTTTGTATTTCACATGACAGCTAGAGATTATATGTGAGGGAATGAGGCCTTTTCTTGTCTGTCTTTGGCACTATACATATGTAAAGACAACTTAATAATGTGAATAGGATTTTTAAATGCTGAAAAATTTGTAAAATTTGTCACTCACCTAATCTTAATCTGAAATCTGAAACACAAACTGAGAGACACATCACCAAGTACAATCTTCATGTATCCTTAAAGTAATCAGAAATCTGACACTCACTCACCTGAATCTGTTTTGATAGGCAAAGTGCCAGACACCCTCAATGGCTGAGCGGCAGTTCTTGGGAACGTAGTTCTCATTGAACATGGTTATCAGGGCTTGATTGTTGTCCAGCTCTTGACATGCCTCTTCCAAAGATGGTTTGTAGCCAACAGGATAGGTGTTACATCCAGCTGAAGATAGTGCAAGTGGTTAGTAAGTGGTATGTGCAGCAGTTGGGTGATGGTGGTTGGTGGCAGGTGTTACCACTTGGTCGGTGATGTGAGTCATTGGTGGATGGTGTGGGTGACTGGACAGTACTGTATGTGATTGATGGGTCATTCAATGGGTTAGTATATGGTGTAGGTACCTGGTGGGTGGTGGAAGTATGTGGTGGTTATTAACTGATGTCACTCAATCAAACAGAAATATACAAAGTTTTATTACAGGCAAATCCTGGATTTTGTTGCAAATTTGGTTGATCAGTAGGTTGGTCGCCATGCATTTGGTTAGCGTTGATGCTTTATGGTTTGTTATGGCAGCTGAAGGATGATGACTGGTGGTTGGTTATTTGGTGGGTGGTATAGACGGTTGGTGGTTAAGTTGGTTAAAGTTGTTAGTGATTAGTGTAAGTGGACCACATGTGGATGGTGTAGGTTGCAACCATGTGGGTGTCTGCGAGTATCTGGATGGTATTTGTATTTCACAAGTGTGTTTATGGGCGAGGCAGGTAGACTGACGATTGTTCAGGAAGCAGATGAACTGTGAACATGGTTGTTAGGTGGTATGGGTGGTTGATGCAGGTGGTCCATATGGGGTAAGTGGATGGTGCTTAAGGCTTATGGGTGTGTGTAGGCTGTATAAGTGTGTGGCACATGATTCCTGGGACTGATGGGTATTACTGCTGATTACTGATGGGTGTGAATGTGTTTTGGATGGTAAGTGTGTTGCAAGTGGTTGGTGAGTTATGTAGATGGTTGGTGATTAGTATTGACGATTAGTTGCAGCTGTTATAGGTAAAGGTGATAGGTGAGTGGCGCAAGGGACTGACTGGTAGTTAGAGCATTAAGTAATTCATGAGTCGTCAAATTGAAAGGGAGATGATATTAAAGAGAGGAAGGAGGTTAGTAAACATATGTACGTTGTAAAGACCTTTATAGGGCTCCAGCAGCTTCAAAGCTGCGCAACAGTCAGTAGCAGGGAAAGGATGGACTCCTTTGGAGAGAGATCTTTGAGATTGTACTCATTTTCGTTTAATGGCGTTGATACAACCTCGGCAAAGATGACTGTTTACTTGCATTGTAACTTTATGTAGGTGAAGGCCAGTAAAACACAAGTAAATACTATTAGCAATTAAGGTTACTATAAAAAGAAAGAGTACACAGTTTATGACTGCACAACAGCGAGCAAACAATGCGGAAGATGAAGCGATGAAGAAGGCAGAGAGGTTGTAGCTGTAGAGGGAAGTGTACAACCAGCTGGGCATATAGTTACTTCAGAAAAAAAAGAAAAATATCATCAACAAAGACATAAATGGACAGGGAAACAAATTAATGGCAATACTTTTCATATTTCATCCTACACTCATGATAATTAATCGTAGGGGTATACTACACGGTCAGGTTTGCAGAACCTCACCAGTGACGCATGTGTGAATAATATTAGTTCATTTAAATGTGTAATTGTGTGTTTATTGTTTTTGCTAGTTTTTTTGTTTGTCCCTTACTCATTCCCTCTCTCCCTCTTTCAACACTTACTTTCACTTTTCTCCAGGACGTTGATGGTCCTGATATGGAAGCGTACACAGTAGTAGCACTCGTCCAGGCGAAACAGCAGAGCCTTGTAGTCTGAGCGGTAGGTCTTGAGGGCGACGCAGGTACCATGGTTGGTCATGAAGGTGTCATCGATGTCCGTGATGGTGTTGCTTCCCTTCTCGAAGCTGAACCACGTCCCCCGGATCACGAACGGGATGACGCACGTCGCTTGACCGTCTACGGAGGCAAGGGAGGTAAGTGGAACTATTCTGACGTGTGAGGAAGAACAATTATTCTACGGCATGAATGAGGGATGTAGACTAGAAACACTGCTGAGTTAGTGAGGGAAGAAATAGTTTATCCTGGAAAGGGGGGAAAGATATATTACTTTGAGGGGAGAGGGAAGCGGCGTAACGATTACTGAGCTTAGGGGCAGGCCTATGGGGAGAGGTGGGCTTGATCTGGTGAGGTGTGGGAAGTGGTGTTACAACGTAAAGATGAAGGAAGTGGAGTGAACACAGCAGGTGTTCTTAGTCTTATTAATTTTATGAATTTAGGCAGGTGTAACTTCTCAGGAGGGGAGGAACTGGAGTCACTTTATAGCGGTGGAGGAAGTGGAGTTACCTCGGCAGACACATCTCATTTCAAGAAACCTGTAACTTAATTGGTGGAGGGGTGAGGTGGAGAGGTAGTTGTGTAGGGATGGAACAAAGAAGAGAAAGAGAAAACTTCATCCTTCCTTGGTTTAATCCCACTGAGAGCTCAAGAGAAATTTAACCTGATTAACATGCATCACTGTGAATGACAGGAAACAGAACGCTAGAATTTATCCATAAGACTTCGGTCTGTATCTTAGGGTCGCAAGACGATCGAAGAGGGCGTGGGTGTACGTCAGCAAGAAAAACATGGAGACGATACAGAAAAAAAAAAAAAAACGCCATCACGACGTTAAATCCGAGCAGAGCTCAGCGTATAGCCAAGGATTGATTCATTGGCAACATTGATCCCCGTCCTCTTGCTTAGTAGGACAGCCAGAGCAGCATGTCGGGTATGGCGGAGTGGGTGGGTGGGTGGGGTAATCATCGGGGTGTTTGTCATTCTCTGTATTGAATGATGTTTCATGAACAGCAGCTTTGTGGTTTACAGTGGCGTCCGCACCACACCCCAGCCTCTATGGGCAGCTACTTTGAGGCCCTCACGACGTCCGGGATGGCCAGTAAAACATAATGTAAGATACAATATCAACCTCGAATCTGGTAAAATTGGTCTATTCAGAGTTATGTTCTGGAACAGATACTTAGATAATCGAAGACAAGAACAACTTTAATACAAATAACTAGCTGATAACGGCAGTATAGTCTTGGATCATCACGGTGCAGCCTTCACTGCAATGACTGCTTTTATCCTAACACTTAAGGTATAGGTTCAAGGCCAGAATTTAACCGTAATATAATTTTTCCCATTTTACTGCCTGATGTGCTTCCTTAATTTTTCGTAGCCTTTTTTTTTATTGCGTCGTATACCTGAACACTTCCCTGTATCTCTAACCTTTTCTACATCTCTATCCTCGTTAACGACGCTTCCGAATGTCTGAAGTGTACGGGTTTCGCCACAGAGGCTGGAAACCTCAACGTCGTCAGCACAAACACGTAGAAAGGTATACAAACATCAACAACCCACTGGGTTTAGTCGGGACTCATTGTGATAGCAGTTGGGATCACACACACGCAACTTAGTGATACAAGATGAAATAGATGACAAAACAGTCAGCTTATATACAAAATAGATACATACACATGTATATACATAAACGCCCACACATGCACATATACATACCTAAACATTTCAACGTATACATACATATATATACACATGTACATATTCATATATGCTACCTTCATCCATATATATATATATATATATATATATATATATATATATATATATATATATATATATATAAGATATATAGATATATAGAAAGACACACTGGCATCTCAGTTCAGCATATGGCCCCTTCTTCCCTTCTGTTGCCCAAACCTCTTGGTCATTACTCTTCCAAGAACCCCCAAGCCGTCCACCTCCCAGGTTCTCCAGCTTACAGAACCAGTCCCTCCACTCGGCAGCTAAGAAAAACATTCCGATCTCCATCACCAGCCTCCTGACCTAGCCTATACATCACACCTCAAATTAATATATTTCAAGCAATGTCAAAATACCCTGACCCAAGGAACGCGTGTGATTCAAGGTGGTGCGCGTACACCTATACAGTGACCAGTAGACAGGCATCTGTCTGGGTGGACCTCAGGTACGATAGCCTCACATACACAAGGACCTTCTACAGGCGTCCGGGTTTAACCGACACAGGAAGCTTTCCACTTTGCCTCGAATATGACCATGAATATGTTGGAGGTTCATAATAAGACTGAAGTATTACTAGAGTCTCGTAGCTGTGATTATTTACAAATCGGGAAAGGTTTCCTTTCTTGTTTTGAAAAGATTACGAAACTATTCGTTGTTTTTAAAATGTTAAAGATAATGGTGAATTACTATGGTGTAAGGGAAGGGACTACGAATGTAAAAGTTTAAATACTTTTTTCGTTCTTCCTTCCCTCACTCACCTGCCCTGTCTGTGTGCACGCGTGTGGCTCTCTATCTCTCCGAGCGTACGAGTCCCTGCCCCGCCCAGGCTACAGCATATGGCTGAGGGAACGACACTTAAGAGGACAGACCCACCCAAACGGCAGCCGCTATGGGTACATGGAAAGTCCCGAGGCGGGTGGTAACTTTACACATTTCAATAAAGTTAAGGTGGTCACTGTAACCTAATCCGTCACTTTCCTGTAACAATGTGACGCTGTGGCTTGAGTCGCACTCGTCCTAGCATTGTGGCGAAATTTCCAAACAGGAAAAAATATATACAACACAGAGTAGCCATTGTTTTGGGTTCCGTAACCTCAGCAGGCCAAGCCCATTCTCCTGACAAGTTACTTTTGTGCGTTCTAGATTTTCCTCATCAACATGACCTTCAACGTACACATAATCACTTACCGCTCTCGCTAGTCCATTCCATGAAAAACAGAAGTACAAGGAGTCTTGCTAATAACGCCATGTTTTCTAGATATATACGATTAAAGACGGCGCTTTATTTTCTCCATCACTGGCAGTTTGATAACTAGTGGCAGGAGCACCTAGGGTCCTGTACTTCGGGTGGGGTTTGGGTGGGGGGGCCTCTAGGGCGGGTGATGTAGCTGCCATGTATCGCTCTGTGTTTCATTCCTCATCTATATTTCCTAATGTACATATGGTTCTTTTTCGTTGGTGTTCTTGTCTACTTTCACAATGTGAATTATCATGCATTTTTTATAAATCAAGTTTTCTAATTAGATTTTATTTTTTGAATATAATCCGATATTAGTTTAGCGTCGTGTCGCGCTGGTAGGTGTTTCCAGCAAACTTCCCTTTTGTATTATGCATGATACTGTGCGTCGCTGGTGACGGAATACGTCATTACTCCACACCACCCTGCTTGTTGAGTAGCTCAGAAATAAATGAATAGAGAAATAAATGATTATGGACATTCAAAGAGCATATAAGCTGTCATTACGAGAGTATGGCATCGATTACCAGGCTGAGGTAATGTTAGGAGTGAAGGAGAGTCGCTTGGACTCCTGGCGGCCAGGTAAGGAACTAATACAGGCTTAGAAAACGGAACAAGATATTGAATGGTAGACGGTCATGGGAATGCGTTGTAAAGTTCTCAATCATACAGTTCATACATAAGTAGATTGATTTTGGAACAGTTAGATATGATAAGCTTGTGATTGTGAAAGAGGTAATAAGAAAATCTCAGTGGACGTCAGTGAAGATACATGCTATGTTAAGGTACAAGTCTAAACGCATGGCAGGTGAAGATAGATAAGTCTTAGATGCTTGACAAGTGAAGATAGATGTATGACAAGTAAAGATACATATCAGGTGAAGATACACAAATCTAGATACACCTCAGGTGAAGATAGCTGACAAGTCAGTGTTACAAGAGAACTTCTCTTCGCCTTTCTGATGGTTATATGAAAACTATCAGAAGGAGGAGCCAGCTTACAGGACCCATCCATCTCACTTGTCTTGCTCATGTGACGCTAGAGCACCAGGACTGAACCTCAGGATCTTTTCTTCTCTGTGCTTAACTATCCAAATATTTCTTTTTCCAGATATTTCTACGTTAAAGTGAAAACCCTGCTACCTTCGCCCATATACGACCTCAAACATCATGTTTCACGCTGGACGTGTGACTTTTATATATGTCATTCTTGAGGAAAACCTATGCATGCCTGTGGCCTGTATGTGTACGACTTAAAACCAGAGTACATACTGTACGTTAGGCACGTATCTTAGCACCGTTATCCCTAGAAATTTTCGTTTTCTGTAATAGTACTAGGTGCCGAAGCATGGCGTATGGGTAACTTAGAATAATGTAAATAAATGCGGTAAACGATATGTGTGGTACTAGGAGGGAAAAAATATGATAAAGTGGAGGCGCCAAAGGAATATTAAAAGAAGATAACAGTAGTAGATAGGTAGATTAAACGCACCACAAAAACAACTTATTGGAATTGAAGAAAGTACATCAGTGGACACCCAACACCTTTTCTTCCTTTTCCGCGTTGGAGGCTCCACTCACGAGGAAAAGTCCACATCAAGGCCAGGCCTAATTAAAATGTGGACAGATTAATTAAAGGGAAAAACAAGAGATAAAGGAGAGTATTTACGATTTTTGGAGGAAGTAAAAAGCTCGTCCTTTAAACAGTGTCAGACTGTAGTTATTGGGAAGAACGTGAGAGGGTAGAGAGTTCCAAAACTTCGAGGTGAAGGGAAAGAAACATATGTCAAAACAACCCACCCTTGAGTTGCCGACGGCCACACAGCAATCATGTGACGTAGCAGCTTGCTGAGTATTACTTGGTCTAGCTAGTGGTGTGGACAAACAAGGAGCCAGCTCTCGGGAGCTAAAATCAGAGTACCACTTAAAGATGAGGGAAAGTGGACCACCATTGCGGCGTAGGGGAAGTGGGTCAAGTTTTGAAGTTAACCTGGGAGAGTTGACAAGTCTGACCGCTTTCGGCATGACTCTCGAGTAATGTTGAAGAAGTAGGACCACCCCAGATGTGAGAGCAGTACTCCATGCAAGGACGGATCAGTCCACTGTATAAACGGAGCAGCTGGTCGAAAAAAAATAAATTTCGACACCTAATCAGAGAGAAGTGCTTTTCGGACAGTTCAGAAAAAGATTGTGGTGAGGGGCACAGGATTAGTAAGAGGAGCTATGCTGGTGAAGGAATGTTATAGTTATTCAAAGTAGAGATAAGGAAGGATCGAGAACCAGAGGGAGAGTAAGGTGTAGTAAAGTAAAATGTAGGAAAGATGGAGCGACAAGTAGTTAGCGATGTCCATAGCTAAAGACCAGAAAGACCTACCATTGGATGACGAGGAGAGGTTAGTGCACTTCCTCTGGATAAAGGAACACTGCCTCACCGATAACTTGCTTGTAATGATTACGGACGAGCGGGAATCAGAGGCAGGAGAGATTTTCCAACCCCGATGTGCCTGATCTCTTGTCTGAATTTTCTCAGAAGAGGAACGGCTGAAGCACGGACTGGAAGAAGAGGTTCTTCGTGGTGGAAGAGGAGGATAAATGCCTTCATTCTCGCAACAATAACTTCTGCCATGCGTTTGGTGGAGACAGAAACATCACCACGTAAGAGACGGTAATTTACCCAAGAAAAACCCAAAGATGGCGGCAGCTTGTAAAAAGTGTGTGTGTGTGTGGGGGGGGGGGGGGGGCGCTCACTGGAACAAAAACTAGTGATGTGGAGGTGAGGATGCAGCGTACTGAAGCTCTGTACAAGTTAATCTGAACAAATTGAAGACTGCCCCCCCCCCCCCTGCTTTGCAAAGTGAGAGAGAACATTACACCCGTGTTGCCCCGGCTCTTGACCTCTTATGTATGTACTATGTTTGAACTCTTTCGTGTGAATACACACACACACACACACACACACACACACACACACACACACACACGAGTGTGAGGAAGATGTATGTATTGCTGTATGTACCATACATGTGTGTAGTTCTTCCTTGTGTTGGCCACATTGGTTGTTTCGGAAGCCCCCGTCTGACCCTGAGCATCCTGCTGTGCATGGTATACGTACACTCACTGCCGTACGTAACATGAACGACGTCGCTTGTGAGGTGCAATCTGCTGCCGTGAACAGTGGAAGGCATCAGCCCTCAGACCAGGCGGAGGAGCGGCCGCAGAGGGAACGAACGTTCTTTGTTCACGGTGAACCTGGCTGAGGTTACCACGTCCATCCCTGGTGACAACTTTGAAGTCTTGGTCAAGTGTTGCGTCATGGAGGAGGGAAGCCCACTCATTGCCAGGCTTGCAGTAATTTGAAACAAAGAATAGTTGAAAATCCTTATTATATACCGTTCTATCTCTGGTGTGACGAGGTTATTGCATTACATACACCTTAAACTTGCGTCTAACGCCCCACATCCCCTAGTCAGAAAAACACAAGAGCCTACCACTACGCAAAATGTGTTTGTGTATAAAGTTATAATCGAATAAGAGCATCCCTCATAGGAACGCTGTGGTGCTTATATAATTTTATCCCACCAGAGGTCCAATGGCTGACAGAGTCTGAAATCTCGACCTCAAATGCTAGCATTCCAATTGGCAGAAAGTCCACGTTTGGGACAAGACTGTGCTGGGTAGGGCGCGCAGTATGATTTGGTTTCATATTCGATTAACGTCTGTGTGGCGACCATTGGCACTTAGTCAGTAAACACGGACATTCCCCCAGCTCCTGTTGAAATTGGTTAGCTCCGCCCATTTATTCCTGCCGTCAAAGAGAGAGAGAGTTCTCAGTTGCTAGCTGTAGCTGGCTTATCAACTGTATTGTATAATGTGTCAGTATTCTTGATCATTAGTGCTTGTAAAGCCCCATACTGGGGACGCAGTGATCAGACCAAGGCGTGCCAGTACTCGCGCACGTAAGGGGAAGCCACAGATAAGTGTAAAATCGTAGCGGGAATACGTCAACCGGCATCCCCAACCGATATTGGAATCCTGGAATCTCCTCCCACTGTGAGTCTCAGCCAATCAGCTCTCGCCTACTGGCAGGTGACTGTATAGAAAAGAAGCATTAATTTAATGCACATTAATCTTTAGATTAAAAACGCTCATTAGTCAGCATGATAGAAAGGATTAGAAGCATCGTGAAGATTAATGAACAATCGCCTTTGTAAATAATGACTGGGGGGGAGAAAGACGGGAAAGAAGCAGAATTAAAAGTCCGCAAAATTCTGCCTTCGTTGTGGACACATGTCGGCGATGTGTTGGTCCCCGTCAGTATATAAGTTGTCATCTTGACATCGGACACCAACCAAGGAAGGTCATCTGCCAACCTCACTTATCATGGATGCAGATAAGGTAAGACCCGACATAATTACTTCACTTATTTTTCTCTAGGTAAACGGGGTTTAGTGAGTTGAAAGTGTACGCTTATTGAAACCAAAGTCTAAAATAATTTCAAAAGAAAAAAATATACGAAGATAATCCCTAAAGTACATTATTATAAACACATAATTCTGAGAAGCTTTATATATAAGGCTTGAGTGGAATTTGAAGTTTTATCGTATTATTATCAGAGATTTTAAGATGAAGACCAACTCTATTAAAGTAATTAACTTACCACTTAATCCGGGTAGATATTTTTTAAGGAAAATGATGGAAATGATAAGTACTTCTGTAATTCCCTTATATCCAGTTTGGTGATATTAAAAAGAAAGGCGGCCCCGTGGGCGGTACTAATGAATGAGTCGTCCAAAATATATTCGAAAAACGATGAGTTTATTTCGTTGAAACTTACTGAAACTCGTTGAACCTCAGACGTCGTTGAACCTTACTGAAACTCGTTGAACCTCAGACGTCTTTGAAGGTGGTTGAACCTCTCCAGCTGAACTGTGATGTGGGACTTATATATTTCGTCACCGTGAACAACGCTCATCACACCGCCGACCTGGAGTCATGTCGGTCATTATCAGTCTGAAGTGTGGCGCACCTCACAGTAGGTGAAGCATGTTGACATGATTACCCCAGGACAGAGGCGACGCTAGGCGGCAGGCCCGCGTTCGAGCCGTGTGACGCTATCGTGTTAGCGGGTCGTTGGTCACGTTAGATGTAACTAAAGCCGTCTTCACCTTTGTTAATGTTAGGAGGTGAAGTGTGACCTGCACGTGACCAGGTGTGTCATGACGCCTTGACCTTTGACCTGTCCAGGTATGTCATGCCATGACCCGTGCGCTGGGTGAACGCGTTAACCCCGTCAACCGACGCTGCATCGTGTCATTAAGACAACATCGGTGGAGATCGGCGTCCCAGATGATGACCCTGACGATAGTTGACACAAACTAGCCTGATCCAGGACCACTCTAGGACACGCTGTGTTTGTTGTTTGAGATGAACGGTGCGGTGCTGCAGAGCCCCGGGCACGACGTCACAATTATTGAACACGAAGGGACTTCCTTTTGAGAACGAAGGTAGACTCCAGAGCACAACAGTACGGCCCCTTGAGCACGACGGTGCAAGTCATGGGTGAGATGACTTGGTCTTTGGCCAGGATCAGGTCACGTTAAAGGCTAGGGTCGCACCGTCATGCTCAGGGGTCGTATCGTCGTGTTCAAGGGTCATACCGTCATGCTCAGGGGGTCGTATCGTCGTGTTCAAGGGTCCGTACCGTCATGCTCAGGGGGTCGTGTCGTCGTGTTCAAGGGTCGTACCGTCATGCTCAGGGGGTCGTATCGTCGTGTTCTCAGACTGTGGTCACGGATGACATTATTGTGGTGGTGAGAAGTGATGGTAGTGTTTGGGTACAACACAAGGTAAACGGTGAATGGACGCTCGAAACTTGAGCTTCTGTAAACTGATAACCAGAACGAACTCTTATGACACACACACACACACACACACACACACACACACACACACACACACACACACACATGAATTTTCGTGAGAGGACTTGGTGGTCAACAGTGTAATCTTCCCGTACTGGTCCGATTGATTGTTACGCTGTATATCATCGGCCTTTTGACTGTAGATAATTCTGTGAACAATAATTATATAGATGAAAATAATGGTAATGATTATAATGATAATCATCATGATAATTATTAGTGTAATTATTAAACCGTCAGAATCACATACACCACAAAACCCACGGGTAAAAATCTCCACATTTCGTTTACTGGTGGCGTGAAAGGCGACGGGGGATAACGAAGACGTTACGTCCGCCAGATCAGATGTGGTAGATGTTATGAACACACCATTGCATCGCAGACCAACGGGAAACATTACTGCTTGTGTTATGTATATTATTGATAGACTCACGGAGAAGGATCTCGTCAGTGTCAGGGGGAGGGATCACCTCCATGTAGGTCCGGGGATGTTTTTACCAAAGCCTGTGTATTTGACGTGCATGGTGCGGTGCATGATCAGGGAAGAGGCGACCCAACTGTGGGGCGATGATTTCTTTTTTTCCCTGGATGCTTCCTGAGTGTACATTTGTGTGAGGCATTACGGTGCACAGCATGGAGATCCGGTACTTACGTTGCGCTGCATCGCCTCCGGAGGAAAAAAAATCGGAATTTAATTACATATATTCTTAAGGAACTGGACGACCTGTGGTATTAACTGTGTCTCTTGTGTCCCCGCCGGACACATATCTTTGTTTGTATCAGGTTCTTCTGGTGTTGTTGGCTTGTTCTCGTGGTGCTGTTGGCTTGTTCTCGTGGTGCTGTTGGCTTGTTCTCGTGGTGCTGTTGGCTTGTTCTCGTGGTGGTGTTGGCTTGTTTTCGTGGTGCTGTTGGCTTGTTCTCGTGGTGCTGTTGGCTTGTTCTCGTGGTGGTGTTGGCTTGTTATCGTGGTGCTGTTGGCTTGTTCTCGTGGTGCTGTTGGCTTGTTCTCGTGGTGTTACTGGCGTTGTTTGTGGCCGCTTGTTGCTGGGGCGGTGCGGGATTGACTTGTACTTTGTTTTGCTGTGGTTCTGGTTTGATTTTCGCTTGTTGTTCTCCATCTGGTACTCGTTTGTAAGTGCCTTGTTCTTCCGTTAATAGCTTTGTTCGTGTTTTGTTCTTCAGGTGTTAGATGGCCTCTTTGTTTGCGTCATGTTCTTCCCATAGTACCGACTTTGTTTGTCCCTCGTCATCCTTGTGATACTGACTCTGTTTGTGCTCACTTCTGCTGACGCTCACCTGACAACAAACGTTTGTGAATCGAGGAGAGAAATGTTTGTGCGGATATAAACTTTATAACACAGTGAACAGAAGAAACATAATGATATATATTGAAAAAAATCTGTTAAGAAGGACAAAGTTCAATATCTGCTCAAAACTATGAATGTTAAACTTAAGCTTCTCTGGTCTGTTTGAGGGAGGAAGTTTCCGAAACCGGACATGTGTTTCCTTAGATGAGACTAAAAATACTCCTCCAGTGTTTTCCTCGATGTGTTTGAAGGAGACTTGTACACTGTCGTTATACCAACTGTTGTGTATCTTAATAAGAACCCAGTCATCCGCGTCCTTAGGAGGGCGACAGTAGACCCTGAGGAGTACTCCATGGGTGAGGAGGTCTTCGCAGGCCGCGGGGTTTGCTGGGCAGTTCGCCGGCACCACCTCAGACCAAGGTTCGCGATCTGATCTTTCCTGCCGGAACCTAGAGGACCCAGGTGATGAAAGATAGAGAAAAAGAGTTCAGTGGAATTCATTGTGGATTTCGGTAGTAAGAGACGGCGTTAGTGGTACGTCCTTTTTTGTAGGTAAGGAGAGTGAGTAGTACATATCGTAACCATCCGATCCTTTGCACACTTCAGTTAGAGTTGAGAGGAGGCCAGAAGGATCTTCAGTTTTGATCCTGTTATTGATAATATTCGCCAGAGGATCTTCATGGGTTGTTGACATCATGAGAGCAAGACTTTGAGGTCTTCCGTAGGTCTTGACGGCTCCCACTTGGTCTTCTGAGATCCGAGGGTCTTCCTTCGTGCCCACCTGGTCGTAATGCTTGTTGTCAGCTGCCCCTGATGTAATTAAGTCGTTTTCTGAGTCTTTCACTCCCCGAACAGATATCATACCGTTTGGTAAGCGATCGTGAAGATTTGATAAACCTTTGTGATTATCAGGTCGTAATTGCTCTTCATTAACCTAATTCGTTGTTAATAGAGCTTTCCAGTTCTTGGACAAGATCACTGTAATTAGAATATAGCATTTTCGCAGGAAACTGTCGCTACTCCCAAAGTAGATGCCTCAGTTTTCGTGGGCCATCACTTCGTACTGGACTGTATGATTCGTTACACGTGTTTTCGGTCCGTAAGAGGAGTGTTTGTGGGGATGTAACGCATCGTGCCCGTTACCGACGGTTGGTAACGTTGATCTCGCTCCTCTGCCGGCGACCAAGTACCGTAATGTTCCATGATAGTCACGGCTGTTATCTCTGTCTCTCTGTATATATTCGTATTTCTAGTGCGCCGTTTACCTCCTTCTACAGTAGTGTCTTCCACACCAACCGTTGTACGGGAACGGTGAAGCCCACGTGGTTCCAGAAGGCTTCATATACACTGGTTACATGGTTTGTGGTCCTGTGGCTGCTCTAGTGAAGCCCTTACTGTCCACTTTCTGCTCCGTTGATTTTATTTTCCTTTATCATGTTTATCTGCCCCTGTGTCAACACTGGATCCAAACCTCCATTCCAAGCCTTGAGCACGACGCTAAGACCTCTCCGCAGGATGGAGGGAACCCATGAGGGTGAACTTATGACCCTTAGAGACGATAGTGTCCTGATCAGGCATCATGCTCAGGCATCATGCTGGCATACTCACTGGTTATACGGTCCTCCTCAAGGATCGTACCACTGTACTTCGTGATTGTACCGTCCTGCTCAAGGATCCTACCATTATATACCTTTAGTTGAGTTTCCCTGCATCTATAATGACTAGATCGTTTCTACCGCCTGTTAAGGTAATTTAAAGCCTTTTTTTTTTACTGGGAAGCCAATTTCCGGAAAGATGTTGATATAATCTTGGGCCAAGGTTCACCTTTTTTAACCCGACGAGACTTGAGTTAAATCAAGTGTGAAAGTCTACATAGAGGGAAGAAGCCTATGTACCTGGTAATGTACACATTAACTATATGAACGATATATTGTGGAAAGTAGGAAAGGGCCTTCAAAAAAGTCCATCAATTTTTCATTTTATATATATATATATATATATATATATATATATATATATATATATATATATATATATATATATATATATATATATATATATATTGTAAAGGCGAAGGTGAAGATTTGTAGAGGTTTTCAGGAAAGAACAGAGAATGTTGGGGTGAAGAGAGTGGTGAGAGTAAGTGAGCTTAGGAAGGAGACTTGTGTGAGGAAGTACCAGGAGAGACTGAGTGCAGAATGGAAAAAGGTGAGAGCAAAAGACGTAAGGGGAGTGGGGGAGGAATGGACCTAGAGTTGGGGTGAGAGAGTAACATTAAATTTTAGTGAGAACATAAAGATGTTTTGAAAGGAGGTAAATAAAGTGCGTAAAACAAGAGAACAGATGGGAACATCGGTGAAGGGGGCTAATGAGGAGGTAGTAACAAGTAGTAGTGATGTGATAAGGAGGTGGAGTGAGTATTTTGAAGGTTTGTTGAATGTGTTAGATGATAGAGTGGCAGATATAGGGTGTTGTGGTCGAGGTGATGTGCGAAGTGAGAGGGTAAGGGAGAATGGTTTGGTAAACAGAGAAGATGTAGTGAAAGCTTTGCGGAAGATGAAAGCGGGCAAGGCGGCGGGTTTGGTTGGGATTGCAGTGGAATTTATTAAAAAAGGGGGTGACTGTGTTGTTGACTGGTTTGTGAGGATATTCAGTGTATGTATGGCTCATGGTGAAGTAGCTGAGGATTGGCGGAATGCATGCATGGTGCCATTGTACAAAGGCAGAGGGGATAAAGGTGAGTGTTCTAATTACAGAGGTATAAGTTTGTTGAGTATTCCTGGGAAATTATACGGGAGGGTATTGATTAAGAGGGTGAAGGCATGTACAGAGCATCAGATTGAGGAAGAGCAGTGTGGTTTCAGAAGTGGTAGAGGATGTGTGGATCAGGTGTTTGCTTTAAAGAATGTCTGTGATAAATACTTAGAAAAGCAAATGGATTTGTATGTAGCATTTATGGATCTGGAGATCAAATGGATTTGTATGTAGCATTTATGGATCTGGAGATGGCATATGATAGAGCTGATAGAGATACTCTACGTAAGGTATTAAGAGTATATGGTGTGGGAGGCAAGTCGCTAGAAGCAGTGAAAAGTTTTTATCGAGGATGTAAGGCAAGTGTACGAGTAGGAAGAGAGGAGAGTTATTGGTTCCCAGTGAACGTCGGTTTGCGGCAGGGGTGGGTGATGTCTCCATGGTTGTTTAATTTGTTTATGGATGGAGTTGTTAGGGAGATGAATGCAATCGTTTTGGAAAGAGGGGCAAGTATGCATGCTGTTGTGGATGAGAGAGCTTGGGAAGTGAGTCAGTTATTGTTCGCTGATGATACAGCGCTGGTGGCTGATTCGGGTGAGAAACTGCAGAAGCTGGTGACTGAGTTTGGTATAGTGTGTGAAAGAGGAAAGCTGAGAGTAAATGTGAATACGAGCAAGGTTATTAGGTAGAGTAGGATTGAGGGACAAGTCAGTTGGGAGGTAAGTCTGAATGGAGAAAAACTGGAGGACGTAAAGTGTTTTAGATATCTGGAAATGGATTTGGCAGCGGATGGAAGCGGAAGTGAGTTACAGGGTGGGGGAGGGGGCGAAGGTTCTGGGAGTGTTGAAGAATGTGTGGAGGACGAGAACATTATCTTGGAAAGCAAAAATGGGTATGTTTGAGGGAATAGTGGTTCCAACAATGTTATATGGTTGCGAGGCGTGGGCTATAGATAGGGGTTTACAGAGGATGGTAGATGTGTTGGAAATGAGATGTTTGAGGACAGTATGAGATGTGAGGTGGTTTAATCGAGTAAGTAATGAAAGGGTAAGAGAGATGTGTGGTAATAATAAGAGTGTGGTTGAGAGAGCAGAAGAGGGTGTTTTGAAATGGTTTGGTCACATGGAGGGAATGAGTGAGGATAGATTAACAAAGAGGATATATGTGTCAGAGGTGGAAGGAACGAGGAGAAGTGGGAGACCAAATTGGAAGTGGAAGGATGTCGTGAAAAAGATTTTGAGCGATCGGGGCCTGAACATGCAGGAGGGTGAAAGGCGTGCAAGGAATAGAGTGGATTGGAACGATGTGGTATACCGGGGTCGACGTGTTGTCAGTGGAATGAACTGGGCATGTGAAGCGTCTGGGGTAAACCATGGAAAGTTTTGTGGGACCTGAATGTGGAAAGGAGCTGAGGTTTCGGTGCATTATACGTGACAGCTAGAGACTGAGTGTGAACGAATGTGGCCTTTGTTGTCTTTTCCTACCGCTGCCTCGCACGCTTGCGGGGGGACAGGGGTGTCATTTCATGTGTGGCGGGGTGGCAACGGGAATGAATAAAGGCAAGCATGAATTATGTACATGTGTATATATGTATATGTCTGTGTATGTATATATATGTATGCGTTGAAATGTATAGGTATGTATATGTGCGTGTGTGGACGTGTATGCATATGCATGTGTATGTGGTGGGTTAAGCCATTCTTTCTTCTGTTTCCTTGCGCTACTTCGCGAACGCGGGAGACAGCGACAAAGTATAATATATATATATATATATATATATATATATATATATATATATATATATATATATATATATATATATATATATATATATATATATATATATATATATCCCATTTTAGAAAGTTAATACAAGGAGGGGAGGATTTCTGGCCCCCCGCTCCCGTCCCCTCTAGTCGCTTTCTACGACACGCGAGGAATACGTGGGAAGTATTCTTTCACCCCTATCCCCAGGGATAATATACATATATATATATATACATATACACATACACACACATACACATACATACGCACATATACACACACACACACATACATATATATACATATGAAAAATGTAAGAAACAATTTAGAAAACTGAAACTTCTAGCTTGAAATGAATGAAAAAATGAATGTCACATAATGGTTCAACCTCTGGCTATGGAAAAAGGAAATGTATAATTTATTTACACAAACGTCAATAGCAGTTCTCATCAATTTAACCACTGTATCAATAAGCTTCAATGTCTAAGCTACATTTTTCTCCAATTTCACTACTTTCAAGGTATACACAGTAAATTTCATTCTCTCTTCACCAGTTCATTGTTTGAAAAATCAAAGGTTAGTTCAATTTTATCTTCAGCACAAAGATTAACTTTAAAACACTCAGAACTCTTCCTTAACAATGTCAATGTCCTCCACTTCAGCCTTTATGGAGAACTCAGGACCAAATCTGACTAATTCTGGGCGAAGGTCTGGTGTACATATTATGGATTCTGCACCATTACCAAACTCCTGTTTTACTCCATCAGGGCCACTAAACTTCTTTATTATTGAGTGAAACATCAAATAATCCTTAGATGTTTGGTGGCAGCATGTCTTCTTGTCACAGTGACAACTGTGGAGGCAGGATGTGTGGTGTTTTTGACTAGCCTTGTAGCAGCAGGATTGACCTGGGTGGACAGTAGTTTCCTTGCGCTATCTCGCAAATGCGGGAGACAGCGACAAAGTATAATAAATAAATAAAATATAAATAAATATATATATATATATATATATATATATATATATATATATATATATATATATATATATATATATATATATATATATACATACAACTCGTTTCCTGTTTAAACCGGCTGATAGCGATTATCTTACAACTACTGTATGTGATATGTCACATATAATATTTCAGTATAACTCGTACGATTTCCCAAAACGACTATTTTTTGTCACGAATCAGTCATTCAGCGAGGGTGTTGCCCGTGGAATTCGGTGTGTATGTTTGATACATGTTGCTATACGAGCGTCTGGACCGCACATCCCAGCAGACGTCGCAATGTGCGCTTTTCTTGGCCCGGACGCTGAGCAACTTTTCTAAGTGGCCATGTAGATACCGCTGTATCCTGCAGATTTATATATCCATTCTAGATATTTCTATGGCCTCTCTCATCTCTCACTCTCCTCCAATGTATTCTAGACGAATCGTCTGCCATTTTGCGTGTCCAGCGATGTTGTTCTGTCCTGTGTAAAAGAACTGTGCTTCAGTGGGAGTTCATGTATACATGGATCACAGCTTACTATATAGCTAGATTATCATATCTTTTCACATACACATAATTATGAATAGATTTACGGAAGCTAATGTATTCATAACCTGATTAAAAATGGAAAGCTTATATGCACTTTACTGTAAGCGTACCTATTTATGTGGAGATTTATGTAAGCGTATTACCTTATGAATGCCTAGTGACGTGTACATTGAAACTTATGTGTACATATAAGCTTATATGTTAGTGGAAGTTTCTCTCTCTTTATGTATGAATGTAAGTTTATGAATAAGTACACGTATATTGACATGAAGAAGCAAATGTGTAAGGGAAAGTTTCCGTATACATAAAAGTTGATGAATACATCTATACATAGTTGATTACACAAACAAAAGTGAGCAGATACTGAACCTTCTGTCTCATTGTGTGTGTGTATGTGTGTGTGTGTGTGTGTGTGTGTGTGTAATTATTTATATGTACTGTACAGGGAGGAGTCATGGGGCTCCATCTCTTGAACATCGTGTAACATAACATATCCTCCTAACTGTATATATTCTGTCCACATTAACCATTCCCTCAGTTCATCTGTCCACATTAACCATTCCCTCAGCTCATCTGTCCCATTCGTCCACCACTCTTATAGAAGTATTTCTTTACATCCTTATTTACAAGTTTCTTATTGAATTTCGTGTTATTTCCTGTGTTAGCTGTATCCCTTCGTCTCTCAGACTACTGTCTATTGTCCATTTCCTCCATCTCTTTTTAAAAGCTTTTAGGTTGTGATCAGGTGAGAAGCGGTGCCTACTTCCTCTCACACGCAAGATCCTGCACGTGATAATCATAATGAGGCCGTCTCTCGCTTTGTCCCATCCTCATTACTGTAATTTGCTTGGGTTGAATTTCATCACCCACGATTCAGACCAACTTTGGAGTTTGTTAAGTCCCCTTGTAAGTTGATGCAATCTTCCTTGCTTCTCATTTCCCTCATTTGCAGACATATTCAAGTAGGATTCCATACTTCAAGCCAGTCATTAATACAGAACAAGATCAGAAGTGGTCCCAGAATCGAACCCTGTGGCACTCCGCTGGTCACCTCAACCCATTTGGAAGTGGCTCCTTTGACATGCGTCTTTTGTTCCCTCCCACTGAGATAATCACTCATATATCCAGCAATCGGGTTTATCCCGTTTATTTCTTCTTAGTGATCCAGCTTCTTGATCCGCCTCCTGTTTGGTACAGTGTTAGATGCCTTGTGGCTATCCAGGCACAGACAGTCCTCCCAGCCTTTCCTTCTGTCTAGGACTCAGTTCACTCGCGTAAAATTCGAGGTAAGGCACACTTGACTTCCTCTCCCTAAAATCATACTGTCTCTCAGTTAAGAAATTTCGCCTCCGCACAAGTCATCCACGTGTTTCCGGCCTCCTTCCTTGGTTATATATAGGTAAGACGTTTGCCTCCTTCCTTGGTTATATATAGATAAGACGTTTGCCTCCTTCCTTGGTTATATATAGGTAAGACGTTTGCCTCCTTCCTTGGTTATATATAGGTAAGACGTTTGCCCTTTTCCATTGCCTTGAGACTCTGCTTCTCTCCAGTGACATCTGGAACAGATTCTGATGGTGTGTCTAACGTATGTGCACAGGTCTTGAGCACACATGATGAAAGTTCATCAGGACCATGAGCCTTGAATGAGTCAAGTCCTCTCAGTATAGTAGATATCTCCACGATTTCCAGAACCTGTTCCCCATTCCACGTCACTGATGTTGTGGCTAGTGTGCTGCCACTACGGCGGAAACACTTGTGAACTTGCTGTTCAGTTCCTGGCATCATCCTCTGCAGTTCGTCCAATCCTTCGCCCGATTACTTGCTCCCTGACTGACACCTAGCTTCTGATGAATTATGGAACATTTCTGATTTTCCCAGATGCCTTATCTACAATAATCTTTCCAGAGTTTCTTTGTTCCTCTCGTTTCCTCCTGCTGTACTCCTTATATGTACCTTAATACATTTCTGTGTTCCTTGATACCTTCTAAATGCTTGATGGTTAGATTGCCGTCCTTTTCTTAGCCGCTGCACGTCTCGAAGCTCCATCTTTCATTAAACCATTCCTTCCTCTGTATTATCGTTCCATCTGTATTTCAGGCTTGAGGTACCCATACCTTTACTCCCTCACTGTAAATATTACAGGACTTCTCAACACAACGCGTTTGATTCAGGCTACAAAATCCCATTTCCCATTGTACGTCACCATAGAAATGACTGAAGTTTGTTTAGTGTTCACGATGATATCTCCTCTTGATTTCCTTTCTCAAATCTACGCTTTTAATGTCCTCTTTTATTACCACACATTCAAACTTGAGCACAACATCGCCACTTTATCCTGGTGGTAAACTGGTTAACACAAATGGACTGAAAAGATGTCTAATGTTGACAGTCTCGGTAAAATCTGAGAATTTGTAGCTTTCTCGAAGAATTTCTTGATACCGCCAGCGTCACCCGCGGCTTCCCGCCCGCCATGTCCTCCCGCATCTTCCCTGGACACGGGTCCGTGGCCGCCCTGCTGCCTGCCTGCTGTGAACGCGGGGGACGTGAGCAGGAAATAAGCGATGTTATAAATGAAGAATATGAAAACAAAATGAATCCATTTGAAACAACTAAAATTATTATTGTTTTACGCGTTGTTTTTGTCGAAACTGAGCGACAGTAGTTCGGATTATTCCGGCAGGAGAGTATGTGAAATATCCTAAACCTTTTTACATTTTTCCTCCTCGTTTCTCTACACGGTCTCGCTCCAGAGAGTCTTACGGTGTCGTATTTCCCCCAAAATGCTGGTTTTGAGGTGGTGTTGCGTGGCGGTCTTAGCGGAGCTGGAAGCGAGGCGGAGTTCGAGCCCACGCAGCTGTACTGGGAGGGCGGTCAGCGTCCCTGGATCAGCAGGAACGGATTGTGAGGTTTCCACTGGTGCTGCTTGACTGACGCTTCTCTGATCCCGTTACTTTGGTCATGGGAAGCTGGGCGGTAGACACAGCCACCTGACCTGACCTAGAACTACCGCAGCGTCCCCTGACCCGTAATTACCCTAGCGACTCTAGGCTTGTAACTGCCCGAGCATCGGCTGACCTATAATTGGCCCAGCGTCCTCAGACCTATGTCTGCCCCAGCGTCACCTCAGATATGAGTGCAACGCCGCTCCGAGACCTGTGGCTGCCCCAGTAACTCTTGACCTTTTGCCACATATTGGTATTTCCTCGCGAAGTCCTTCGTCGCCTATTTGCACAAGAGAGTTTGCCAACTGGATCTTAGAGGCAATTCCCTCGTAATTGACAGAAGTTTCGCCGTGTGCTAGACTCCTCTCCGTCTCTCTCCTTATCACTTGTGAGGATGTACAACACTGCACAGGTGATCCCCGGGTACTTCTGGGACGTCGCTATGGACGTTTTATCATGAGTTCAAACCCACGGTCAAGGGTTCCAGTTTGAACAACACTGAGTGCAGCTGCAGGGTTGGTCAGGCGTCTCCTGGTGCAGGAGGCCGGCTTGACCTGCTACCCACTAGGGGTAGATGATAGGTCTCCGTCTGCTGGTTATCCATGACGAATGACAACATTACCCTGAGAGCAGCAGATTGACCTCTAAATGGCCATGTTAGTTTGACCACCATCTCTGAGCTCTCCGGTTCATATAGACTCGCACAGCTTATGGTGAGAGACTGATTATATATCCCGTTAAGCGCCGGCCTCTGTACCCACGAACCCGAGGATATGTTGTTACGACCCTTGGTCGTCCCTGTTCATGTTTACCTCAGGGAAGCACCTGACAACATCTCCCCCGCTGTAAACATTCTCAAGGCTTGCAAACATGTCAACAGCGGGAGGTGAGGGACCCGAGGACAACGTTGAATAGTTTGTCTGACATGTAACCTTTGCTGTCTGTTATAATCCTTCATCATGTGAAGCTTAATGCATTATGCCATGCATCACTACTGCCAGGCACACGGATGAGTGAAGTGTAATGTGCGTGTCCAAGTGAGATGTTGGTAGAGTGTTTGTCAGGCCGCACATCACGTCTGTGAGGCTGGGCAGGCCAGAACCCTCCCTCGCCTCATGGTGCTGCATGTTGGAAACGCGGCTCACAGACGATGGCGTTGGATGGCGAAAGGCAACGAAGTACCGTCTCCTAAGTATGTGTTGGAGCTGCTGGAGGAAAAGGGACTTTTGGCGTTATGCAACGGTGATGACGAAGACGAGATCGAGTTATTCTTTGGGTCAGAAGGCTCGACGCATCCTGGAAAACTCTTGTTCGGTAATTACATTTGATTACTCGGTTTGCCAACCTCCTGGTGCCCTTTCTTGACGTAGTCTCAAGCAGGAAATATTTAATTCCCTATTTTGCTAGCATGTCCGAGCATACACAATCATATTTCCCCCGCGCTCTCTCAAGCGAGGTCGAATCCCTTCCTGGTGGGGTTGCTCCTGCAGTCCTCCACTTAGTTGGGTTGTGTCTCGTCGATGACACCACTAATGGTGCGTTGGACGTACGTGAGACGAACGTGGCATTACTCTGCCGTACGTTCGTCGTGGTTGACGTTGCTACACGCCAACAGGACTCCAGAGTGGCCGCCGTACAAGCGGATCCCAGATCGGCGGCAGGTTTGGCTCTACGACGGAACGATCCGTGTGTGTGTCCCGACGATAGAACGATCCTCGAGATATTTCCATGATCGTGTAATTCACAAATATAAACACGTTTGTTATCAGTCCCATGGCAGGCAAGCGGGGGACGTCCTCTGCTCACACGACATGATCTTAGCACTTGATATTGTGTCTTGAATGTAGTGCAGCAGACGCTTGACTTGAGCTATGAGTTCATCTTTTTCTTTCAGTTTCTCTTGTACATATATTTTTGAGAAAGGGTGATGAGATGGGTCATTATTTATATTGAAGATGGATAACCATGGATGACAGTAAACCATGGATGACAGTAGACGATGGATAACAGTAAACCATGGATGATAGTAAACCATGGATGACAGTAGACGATGGATAACAGTAAACCATGGATGATAGTAAACCATGGATGATAGTAAACCATGGATGACAGTAGACGATGGATAACAGTAAACCATGGATGATAGTAAACCATGGATGATAGTAAACCATGGATGATAGTAAACCATGGATGATAGTAAACCATGGGTATCAATAAACTATGCAAAACTACACCATATCTATAAAGGTAAAAAACTTCGTAACTGAGAACTCAGCCTTAAAAATCATAATTTTTAAGGAATGTTACTAAAGAGGATAATGTAGTACTTATGATATGATGGAAACATTGTTAAAGGAGAAAATATGGAAAGAAGGAGAGGGAAAACGTGTAAGAAACTTGCCCTAATGCTTCAGTAATTACTAAACTCGGGTGAACTGGTATAAATACGGACAGCAAACTAGAGGAAGAACAAAATGAGAGAGATCAGGCATCGGAAATATGAATTGGTTGTTGCAGATATTCTTGGTTAAAGTAACTCTAAATAACATACTGATTGCAGTTGACCTACTCATGGAAAGCTCAACACTGTGACCAGGTGAAGCTGTGACAACCAGTTCCTTAAAAAGACAAACAATAAACTGGAGAACCGATGATGCTGTTGAGACGAAGTCTGGATGAAAGTATTACGGCGGAAGTTCCACAAATGGCTTCTGTATCGGCAATACACAGAGGAGGACCTAAGCCTCTGCAGAAAGGAAGAACATCTTTAAGATGGACGTCGCTGGTAGTGATGGTGTTAGGAAGAGTGACACGTCGTGAATGCGGGATCAACATCTCCGCTAACGAAGGCAGGTGTGGAGGTGTTCATGACTTCATCAACACTTATAGAAATACTTAGCAAAAACGTGTCTGTCATTCTAATGCTGGGAACGAGAATGGATTTTTGACCAGCCGAAATCGTTTGACAAAGTGAACCACAGACTTTTCATGGATAAGATAACGGAAGACAACATCAGATGTTTGCCAGAAACGTGGATTTCGGAGTTTTTGACAAACACTTCATTCAGCGTCACGGGAAACTAGACTCATCAAGAGGATGTGTTGTCAGGTGTGCCACAAGTACTGTGTTACCCCCAGCACTGTTTATAGTGATGATATCAGACATAAACAGAGAGGTAAAAGATATTTGTATAGTTATATTTTACAAGAGAAACCTAAAGTAAGAGAAAATGTTTAAGTACTTAAATACCATTCACGAATGAGTGGAGGAGAATCTGATGTCGTTCACCCATGCTTTTGAAAGATGTACACCTCACAGGAGAACGTCAGGGAAGGGGGGTGATAGCGAAGCGAAGGTTGGAGACTTTGGGGAGATCATAGTGAAAAACTTGAATTTGGAAATCACGTTGAAATATTCGTCCTTGCGAGCCAGATGATGAAGGGCGTGGTCATGACCTCGACATACAAACATTATCATGACGTTTTTATCCCAGGACATGACCTATGCCATAACGTTAGCTAGGGTGCCAGACTTGTACACATTTACTCAAGATATTCAGTTTACTTACATGTTTTACTCTAGGGAACAAATACTATCAGATTCCTGCCACGTGGGCAACATAAGACTGTACTTTCTGTTCAGTGGTGTTAGGTACAGGGACCGCTGTAGCCAGCGACCTTCAGAGGTAAACTGAGGGTATACTCGCCCACCTTTTATCGGTATGCGTGGTCGAGGTAAAGGCGGACAGGTATACTTTCATGTACTTTTGTATGCAAAGAAAATGTAAAATACTTTACTGCCCGGGGACTGCGCTTGTGACGTAACTAAGGTTTTATTTAGGTTTACCTTGTAAACAAGTTGTTGATGTAGTAGACACTACCATGGTGGGTGTCATGTGCTTCATCAGTCAACACCAACGGAACAGCTTCGATATGTGTCTAGACTTTCAGAGAGCTATGTTGCTCTGATCCCAACACTACAGCAAGACCAGTCACCCTCCGCACACACACACACACACACACACACACACACACACACACACACACGGGCTGGTCTAATGAGCCAGAAGGCACGGTGTTCAGGTTACAGGAGATCGTGAGGAAAATGATATTGTTGAGCACGTCATCCTGTGGACCAGGCGGCTGGAGGTAGGGGGATTAGTAGTGCCGTAGGGGAGGGGGAAGGGTTGTTGGTGTAGGAGGGGGTTTGTGGTGGTGTGTGGAGGAACTGTTGTGGTGGGTAGTGAGAGGGGGCGACTCTGATGGCTCATGGAAGGCCTGATGAACGTAGCGGGTGTGGATAGCGTGGAAGGTACAGCTGAGTGTGGGAAAGGAGTTAGATGTATTGTGGCGAGATGGGACGTGGTAGGTTTAGGGAAGGGCCAGTTTGGCTGTGGCAGTAGTAGCCATAGCGAGGGATCTTTTGAGCAGTGTGAGGTGTGTGGGGAGGAGGGAGCCTCTAGGCGCGGCAGATGTGCAGGGCGTGTGGGACGGGGCCTGTTGGTCAGGACTTGTGGAGGAAGGACGAGAATTGTCATCACTCTTGGTGTTAATCGGTAAATAGATTTTTGACCCATTTACTAAAAGATTAACACGAGGAGCCGACGGATATACTAGCAGGTCCTGTATATCACGGAGGCCACAGATGACCCCCAGTGCGTCATGGGCAACTCACAAACGGTAAGGACCAAGAAAGCCACCACATGACACAATAGATGAAAAGTTAAGGTTTCGTGAGGTACTTCACCACCAGCGGCAGTGGCTGTAGTACTAGGGCAGTTGGGTTGTATCCAGAAAGCAGACGAGAAAGTGTAACTCATATCTTCTGGGGTGGTGTTTACGACTGAGTTGAGAGGATGGTTATGTAGTGCTGGTCAGATGAACGAATGAGTTGTGTTTCAGTGGCCAGATGGGGCCAGGTACCCAGACAGAAACTGTTCGTAACACTGTATATGGAGAAAGAGGGAGATAGAAAACGTATTGTGTTAAATGCAGATTTCATTGTATTGACAGACATTTACTATTTATGTTTGTTTGTTTATAAACCTAATGTTTGTTTGTTTCCCTGGCACAGGGTGAGGACTTCCTGGCTGACCTCTCCTCCACCACGTCTGACCTCAGCTGCCGCAAGCACCCAGGTGGGAACCTTCCCTTCCGTACATTCTGTTGATAGTCAGGCCACTCCTGCCTCCTCCCTCACCCTTCTCCCGTGACAGTCGGCCTCTCTGTTGCCTTCTGTCTCACCCTTCTCTGTTGACCCTCTTACTGCCCTTCTCCAGTTCACTTCTGTAGCGCCTGTTACCATCTCTAATGTTTATCTTTTTCGATTTCATGGCATCCCAAGAATTATGTCTCTCTCTCTCTCTCTCTCTCTCTCTCTCTCTCTCTCTCTCTCTCTCTCTCTCTCTCTCTCTCTCTCTCTCTCTCTCTCTCTCTCTCTCTCTCTCAGCACCTCACAGCATAATGAGGCAGGGATGTCTTCCTATCCTCGTCCAGCAGCAGGGACATCCCTGACCTGCATCAGTCACAAGGCACTCGCTGTTGAGCGCATCTTGAGGGCCCGGCGGATGAGTCCCTTGGGCGGGGAATTATCCACCAATCAACACTCTTATTTCATCTCTAATTTCCGAAAATGATTTTCCTTGTGTAAACATTAGTTGGTGCAAGCCAGAAGGGCGGGACGTGGGCGGTGGGGTCCTCCGCGCTGCGCCCCTATTGCCCTCACATGGACAATTAGATTGAAAGACCCCAAGTTGTGTACGACCAACAGGTGGGGAGAGGGGGCGGGGAAGAGGGAGGTGAGGGGGAAGGGGGGGTGAAGACACAAGGGGAGAGAATGTGATGAAAAACTTATTCTTATGATCAGAAAGTTAGTTTTGATGTTTTGGTGTTGACTTGCATCAGCGAACACGCCACTTACATCAGCGAACTCATCATGAATGACTTCATTAACTCATCATGAATGACTTTGATTAACTGGACATCAATATTGACCGACTACATCGTCAGTCTCCGCTCGACGGGAACACCGAATTCTTTGTTGATTCCGCGGGAGAAATGCCTCTAACGTTGTTATTGATAATTCTGTATCATCAGTCGCGTATCCCATCATCGGCCCCTGTTTTGGACGGGGCTTCGACAGCGCTTAGAAAGTCCGCTACGTACCCCGGCCGGAAGCACAGGTGAAGGAGCCTAAGCTCCTGACCAGTCATGGGGTAGTCTGTCATGACGCTACAAACGTAGTGAGTAAATAATTTCTTTAAGAAACATTGCTGACACAAGGAGTCTACAGTGGTCCATACACTCACCATGAGGTGAGGTGTACAGTACAGTGGGGTGGACGCCCGCACAGCCGGTGCTCAGGCGATGACGAGGAGAGAGGGTTGGTTGTGTACAGGCGGAACACCTGGGAAGTAGGAGAGAGAATCCTTTAAGATCCAGGAAACTGAAGGTCGAATCCCAGTGTGGTCGGTCCTCACGGAATCCTTCACCACAGTTAACGAAGTGTTGATGGAAATCCTTGCCTGTAACAAGTTGATCGGTAGTTGGATATCTTTCATGGTGATTAACTGCATGGTTGTTGGATGGTTCGTACTCATTACACTCGGGAGGTAATTGGTCGGTAATTTTCACGAGGCTTTGGTAATTGTCAGCTAAGTAATGCAACTGTTGTGTTAATTGATCACGATTCTGTCGTGTGGGCTGCTGATTGGTCAAGATGTTCTACAGTGGTGTGACAACCACAGAGCCTTAACATGCTTAACCATACCACATCCACACCATACCACAACCACATCCTCACCGTACCACAACCACATTCACACCATACCACCAACACATCCTCACCGTACCACAACCACATCCACACCATACCACCAACACATCCTCACCGTACCACAACCACATCCACACCATACCACCAACACATCCTCACTGTACCACAACCACATCCACACCATACCACCAACACATCCACCATACCACCAACACATCCTCACCATACCACTAACACATCCACACTATACCACCAACACATCCACTGCATACCACCAACACATCCACACCATACCACATCCACACCATACCTCCAACACATCCACACCATACCACAACGACATCTACCATGCCACAGCCACATCCACTATACTACAACCTCATCCACATCAACACTACACCACACCAGGCATTAACACACGTCACCTGCCTGTGCTCGGTAACACAAACACTTGAGGAGCAATGTGCGATTCATATATCAGCTTCCTAATTAGAAAATCTGCATAGATACATCTCTGGCTTCCTCCTACTTCATCACCTTTTCCCCTCCCCCACAACATCAGCTCCACCACCCCTCCCTCCACTCCACCACCCCCCACTCCACCTTGAGCTGGGGCGACAACATCTTGTACAATTTAGGAATCGTATCACACAGGAAATAACGACCGAAATGCAATTATAGGTCGGCCGGGAGGAAGGACCGCTCCGAGGCCGGCTGGTTGGCTGGGTGGAGCTGGGTCATTACCCACCGCTCCCACCCACAGCCTGACCCAGTATTACCCTCAGCACTCATGAAGAGGGGTCAAACCTCTGACCGTCCCCTCCGTCCTTTGGCAAGAACCTCACCTAGGACTATGGCCTCCACTCCTCCTCGGGAGGCGTAACATCTTACTGCCTGCTCCAGCTCTCACCACCGGGCACAACCTGTAAACATGAACCACTTGGATCAGCGGAGGTTATGGGACCGATCTAGCGGCATGGCCGGCCCGCAGAGCCGCTCATTATAGATCTCGCAGGACGTAAAGGTCAACCCTGGCTTTGGCTTGGGTCCTGCCTGCAGGCACGGTATGCAGAGAGAGAGAGAGAGAGAGAGCTGTCTGCGTGATGACTAGCCAGCCACAGTGAGCGGTGTGCCTTGTGACGTTCCTGGGTCAGAGTGGAACTGACGAAGGTCGTCCCTGTGTATAAGGCAGCCCGTATATTATCGACGGCGCCAGGGGTAGTGCTAGTCGTACAAGGAAGGCCATAACAATGATAATTTCTTGTTATCTTTCTCAAGCGAAGAAAAGCCATTATATTATTTCCAGTTGTATTCATATTTGTTTTTGCAACAGTTACTTTGACGTCGTCATCCCAGGGCTGACCGACCTGAAGCCAGCCAACCAGGCGTACTAGAGACCATTTTGATGTTCAAAGTTCAGTTTTCCATCTAAGGTAAAGATCAGATATTCATTGATTCTCATCTCTGTAATAGATTTATCCTGCTTATGACAAAATCATAAGCAGGACTGGTAGAGGAAGACTAAGGAAAGTTTGGGATTTTTGAAAAAGTATCTAGAGAGAAATGACTGGAATTACCAGATTAACAGAAAATGGATTGTAATTTGATGGTGAAAGAATTTATGATGAAATTTCGCTGAACTTTCTCAGGGTCTAATGAGATTTATCTTGAGTAAGGTGGTGCTCCTCCGTCTTGTTACTCCACCATACAGAAGGATGATGATCATTACGCGTTGGTGCAGGGGAGGAACCAGTGTGTGCTAGTTTGGATGTGGTGTGTCGCGCGCAGGGTGAAGGTCGTATGGTGGCCAGTGGTTGCTTACATCATCATCATCATCATCAGTTACTGTAGGTCGGTGTATGGTTAATGGTTCCCTGTGGTGTATGGTTTGTTGTGGTTGCTGACGTGCCTCGGGTTCATGGTTGCCTTTGGTTGTTTACTTTTGGCCGATGGTTACGACGGCTGGCTTCAGCTGATGACTGTGTGTGGTTGACGGTTGGTTGGTGGTCGTGCATGGTGTCAGGTTCAGGGATTATGTTGGCGTGAAGCTTCACTATGTTTGGAGTGTCATGCACTTCGTAAAAGGTTTGCATTGAGAGGCTGGATGTCACAAATAGACAGACAAACAGAAACACCAACAGACAGACAAACACAAAAAGCGAGAGCAATCACACTGTCCATGTCCACTCTTACCTTTCAACTTGCTCACCACTCCCACCACCCTCTCACCTGCACACCTCTCCCACCACCCTCTCACCTGCCCACCTCTCCCACCACCCTCTCACCAGCCCACCACCCGGAGAGCGGCTTCCCTCCCGCGGGTCGGCGCCATTATTGGCCCGGCACGGCCACTCGTTGGAATACTCGCTTTTTCTCGCCGCCATTTTTTCACTTCCTGTCTGAGAATTAGTGCGCCAAAGGGGAGTAATGAGAGAGGCTGGGGCCGCGTGGACCCTAGGAGAGGGGCTGGGGCTGCGTGTACCCTGGGAGAGGTGCTGGGGCTGCGTGGACCCTGGGAGAGGGGCTGGGGCTGCGTGGACCCTGGGAGAGGGGCTGGGGCTGCGTGGACCCTGGGAGAGGGGCTGGGGCTGCGTGGACCCTGGGAGAGGGGCTGGGGCTGCGTGGACCCTGGGAGAGGGGCTGGGGCCGCGTGGACCCTGGGAGTGGGGCTGGGGCTACATGTACCCTGGGAAAGAGGCTGGGGCTGTGTGGACCCTGGGAGAGGGGCTGGGTGAGGTGAACTGTGGCGTGGGCCGCTCTTAGTGGGTGAGGGAAGTACAGGGTGGACGTGCCACATACTGAGCCCAGTAGCGTCCTCTCCGTCTATAAGGCTGGCTCAGGGAGCGCAAGGCGGCCCACCGCTGGTGTCACCCCAGCTGCACTGCTGCTGACCCCGCCCACTCCAGGAGACCGCAGCTGCAGCCTTGTTGACCTCTGACCCAGCTGTGGCTACGTCCAAGGTCTCTGTATAAATGAAACTTATTTAAAGAGGATTTGAAAAAGAGACATCGCTCTACCCATAGCACGAGGATGGGCCAATTGTAATGACTTAATATTGTATTGTGAACTTATAATGACATGATGATGATGATGACACTCCTGTTCCTACCTCTATTGATGATTATGGTAGTGATGATGATAATGATAGTGATGATAATCATGATAGTGATGATGATAATAATAGTGATGATAATCATGATAGTGATGATGATAATGATAGTGATGATAATCATGATAGTGATGATGATAATGATAGTGATGATAATCATGATAGTGATGATGATAATGATAGTGATGATAATTATGATAGTGATAATAATGATAGTGTTGATTGATAATAATGATGTCAGTAATACTGCGAATGATAATAATACTGATAATAACTAATGATATAATGATGATATCACGACTACTACTGCTGACAATAATAATGATAATAATAACAATAATAATGATAATAACAATAATAATAATAATAATAATAATGATAATAACAGAATAATAATAATAATAATAATAATGATAATAACAATGATTATAATAATAATGATGATAATGATAAGAAAATGATAATGATAATAATAATAATAATAATAATAATAATAATAATAATAATAATATTAATAATAATAATAATAATAGTAGTTTAATTGAATTCACTGTGCCCAAAGGCTTGAGAGGTGCTGGGAAATACAGTGAAGTTTAAACATAGATAAATATAAAGGTGATGAAAAATATATATTTACAGAATTATACACGTGGAAAATAGGGAACGCACATTATAACTTGATTCACCTGGTAAATTATTGTAGACACAGATAAAGATTTTTGATGATTTTCTTCTTGTGATTGTTCGGCCAGGGAAGAAGGTCAGGTAGTCAGACGATAATTCGTTTCATCAGCAATTTTATTATAATTAAACACCGATTCAGAGAGCGAACACCTGTGTGCTGGACGGACCAGAGATGGCCGGGTGTAGCAGCGCCCACTGTACACATGGTCATCTGCCACCTGCGGTCTACATGGTATGTACGCATGTTGTAGGGCGACCACATACTCTCCCTCCAGGGAATGTGTCCCACACATATTACATAATCCTGATGTTTTGCATGTATTTATCTTGCGTGATCTCACAGTCCAGTGTTTGCCTACCCCACAGCGCCGAGGACAATTTGGATTTCCCTGCTGCTGACGTGGCATTGCTTCACCCAGTGCTAACCGTCATCATTATATCATGGAAATACCAAATATCGTCATCCCGCTGGTAGCCCTCACCATCATCGTACACCCGCCAGCCTTGGAATGGATTTAGTTATTTTTCAGATCTCTATTGAAAATGTTAAAGAGTGGTTGAAATAACTATTTTCTTTTCGTTCAGTGTACAGTCACCGTATTACTGGTCATGTTCGCAATGGTTGGGTGTATGTGTGGGGGTCTGTACGCGCTCCAGTAGGCTGATGACAACTCGGTGCCGAACTGCAAGTTGGACTGCCGATGACGGAGGAGGTGGTGTGGCTTCTACCCACATTGTTAAACTCAGTCCAGGTTCATGGTGAACGAGAGACCCAGGATTATTATATTACATGATCTTGACTACTGTTGTGTCGGGCAGACCAGGCAGGTCATCTTGGAAAAAGGGAAAGATTTGGACATTTTTTAGGTACAGTTGTTTGTTTGTGTGTGTGTGTGTGTGATTATCATTTGTATGTTACGAGGCAAGTTTTCAACTCGTGTGTTTTTACATAGTACAATGCATTAACTTTTTTGGATGTTCACACACACACACACACACACACACACACAGGACCACAACACAGTTCAGGGGAGGCAGGTCCTCCAGGTCGCGTCAGGAGCCAAATATTTACCTCAGCAGCCGAGGGCCCGCCTACCCCAGAATCCGACCCAAGTTTTTCTTAAGTCTTGAAGAAAGTTACTGAGCGGAAGCTACTGTGATGGATCCTGCTGCTGCTCCTGCCCCCAGACGTCTGTAACGCTGCCTTGTGGAGTCTACAACCCTGGCTTCTGATGGCCATTACCCTGGCTTTTGATGGCCACAACCTTGGCTTCTGATGACCACAACCCTGGCTTTTGATGGCCACAATCCTGGCTTCTGATGGCCACAACCCCGGCTTTTCAGATGTAGTTCACAACTGTATAAGTTACTGGCTCCGTACTGGACTGAGACACTCCACACACATCTATCAGCCTGTGATTACTGGAGAAGTAGACACTGAACGTTAGGATAGATATATAACTTAGCCATCTAACGGTTGTCTTTACTTGAAAAGTGTTTTTATTCCAGTTTTTTTTTTATCTTTCTTCGTTGTAAATGTATTTCAGGAGGTACGTAATCCTGGATGGCGTAAGAATACGTTTGACTTCGTGTTGTAGGAATATAAGTTACGAGGGAGAATACAATCCTGTATATAGGTGCCTCTCAGAACAAACGAGAGAAAAAAAGACTTTTAACCTACGTGAAAAACGTTCATCATACACAACAGGAGCCATGCAAACGCCTCTAACAGGCTACTCTGACGCGGTTCACCTCGTCTTAAACTGATCCTTGCAAATGTTGGCTCTCGGGGGAATCTTTCAACACTTTGATGGAGACGTTCAACACTTCGAGGCAAATGTTCAACAGTCGAGGCAAATGTTCAACAGTTTGAAGCAAACGTTCACTCCTCTGGGGGAGACGTGTGACCCTTGGGGAGGGGGGGGGGGGGGAACCGAGAGATGATCTTCTCAAAGGTTAATTTTAGATGTTTATCTTTAGAAAACATGACGCACAATATCCCACTAGTAAACGTTACTTGTAGATCTTCGTCAAAAGTTCATCCTACCAAGTTCTAAAACATTCCCGAGAAGGACGTACTCTCTCACTTGCTAAGATCATTTACACAGAACACTGTAGTAAGAGAGAGAGAGAGAGAGAGAGAGAGTCAGTAGGAGTTACCGGACTCCGCCTGCTTCATGTTACCTCGGGAGTGGAAGGTCACCCTCGGCGATGGTGTACCATCGTCTGTTAACGAGAGGCAGTACAGTCGCGTCGGAGAACTTGTCTCTTCGAAGTAGTCCACCGTGTCCCTGCTGGTGACCGTGTCCCTGCTGGTGACCGTGTCCCTGCTGGTGACCGTGTCCCTGCTGGTGACCGTGTTCCTGCTGGTGACCGTGTCCCTGCTGGTGACCGTGTCCCTGCTGGTGACCGTGTCCCTGCTGGTGACCGTGTTCCTGCTGGTGACCGTGTCCCTGCTGGTGACCGTGTCCCTGCTGGTGACCGTGTCCCTGCTGGTGACCGTGTCCCTGCTGGTGAGGCCCATGAAAGTGGAGGTGGGGTGATGATAGTGCTGGTTGATGAAGACATTAATGGTGAGGCTCTGAGGAGAGAAACAAATACATATAAAAAAACATTTAACCTCATAACTAGATGTCTATGATTATATTATATTGTGTTAGGAAATGATTCACATATTTCTCGTATATCTTTTTCATTTATTCGTTTTATGAATATTTTGGTGTTGTTGTTGTTGTTGTTGTTGTTGTTGTGTACCTGTTTGTGTGCGTGTGGCGGCGTCCAGAACCCTCTCCACTCTGCCGAGGATAATCTCCTGTAAGCCACATGCATAAAAACGGATGCCGAGCCTGATGATAGATAGATGGTGCCTCATCTGATAGATTGCCCCTCCTCGCCTCTTATCAGTCCAGCCATCAGATAAGCCCCAGTCTATCCCATAATGGCCACAAGGGGACACCCACACGGCCGGCCTCTCGCTTCACCTGACGACAAGTGGGTTGATCTTGCTGTGAGCTAGGGACACGACACTGCCTCCCAGTGCACCCAGCGAGGAGTGGGTTGTTGCCGAGAGCTCAAGACACAGCACCCGCTCAGAAGACTCCTGGCGGAAAGTGCGACTGGTTACTGTGAGCTCAGGACACCACGACATAACCTGTGGTGACTCGACATGGGAATCATGTGTTTGTGGTGGGCGTTTGCTAGCATACCTTCCCACCTGCATGTGGTGTGCTGAGAACACGACACGGGAGGAGGGAACACCACGCGGGCAGGGCTGACGGTGGCGTACAGGGGTGGATCTGTCGTAAGTTCTTATTGCTGTGAGGGGTCACGGGTCGGAGGACGGGGGGCATATGGACCTCTACCCGAACTCTCTGGGTGCCACCAGCCTCGTACACACGTGCAGGACCTCACCATAGTGTCCAGTGTTCACTTCACGAACTAGATCTTACTATGAGACATAATTATGCACTCCCTGAATTACCTTCTCCCTAGCGTTAGAAAGTCATTAACCCCATTGGACAATTACTGAGGCACGTGAATGGTTCATTCTGAGTTAGAGGCAGTAGAATGTTTTTCTCTGGCCCTATGTACTACATAGCGATATTCTACATGATTCCTGTACTAACGGCGAATTTGGTATTGTTAGATGATCCTGGAAGGCTTGATCCATGCTAGATGATGAGACGTATCATCCTAAATATGAGATAGATTTGTTGGCATATGTTTCACATGTAATTTCCAGTACATCTCACCTGTTGATATGCTTCACTGACTAATACCCAGCTGAATATGACATCATATTTCTTTGTACATACAACGGTACACATTTTTTCATTACTGCAGTACACTTCTCAAGGAAATGAAAAAGTTCCCGTGTTGGCTGCATAACAAAACATTTGATGTATTCGTTTTAAGAATGATTTTAACAAGTGAACACAGAGTGTATGTCAAACGCCGAGGTACACAGCCCGTCATGGCACCGGTGCCGGGGTGTAGTGCCTCTATCATGGCACCGGTGCCGGGGTGTAGAGAGCTTGTCATGGCAGTGTTCACGTTGAAGCATACCCATATTAAAGTGTTGTAATCGATCTAATCTAACAATAAGAGCGATACTCCCGTCTCTGCGGCCGGATGAACCCATGGCAAGGTCTGCTGGGCCTGGTTGTGGATAGGGAGCTGTGGTTATAGTGCACTATGCCTGACAGCTGGAGACCGAACGTAAGCGAATGCGGCCTTTCTTTATCTGTTCCTGGCGCGATTTCGCTAACGCGGGAAGTATATATATATATATATATATATATATATATATATATATATATATATATATATATATATATATATATATATTCCTATGAGTCCACGGGGAAACTGAAACACGATACGTTCGCAGTCTGCGGCAGTGGATGTAACGCGGAAAGTGACGCTTCCTCGTCACGTTGACTCTGGAAATAACCCCTCGTGCGTGTGCCTCATGACGGACTCTAGACGGAGCCACACACACACACACACACACACACACACACACACACACACACACACACACACACACACACACACACTATACATAACCGTACGTAAGAAGCTTCAATAATGTTATAACCGTATGTGTTGGGTTGTAGTTTGTGTCAGTGTTCCTCTATTGTTATAACCCCTACCCACTCCTATAATCCAACCCCCACTCACTTCTTTACCTCCCCTTCCTACATTTACGTCCCCCTCGCCACTCCCACAGCCTCCTTCCCCATTCCTACAGACTCCTCCTCATTTCCATAGCCCCTTCCCCACTTCTACAAACCCCTACCCATTTTAACAGTCTTTTTTCCGCTGCCAGCCACTTCTACCCCACTTCTACATCCCCCTTCCCACTTCCACGACAACCCTACCTCCCCCCCCCCCCACTCCTCCCCCTGTCCTTCACCACATGCTGAAAGAAATGATCGACATCATTTTTGCCCAAATGAAAAAGACATCAAATTTTCGAGTAGGTTCTGGATTACCCCGAGCGGGAGGGATGATGGTGACCCCTGGCAACCCCCCCCCCTCTCTGATAGGCCTATTTAGGCATAAAAGGGTAAACACAATAGATAACCTTGTACGAATGGCGACAAACTTCCTCCAGATATTGTGTCTATACATGATAATATGGAAAAAGCGGTTGACGAGCTTTTCCTCTCAAGAATCTTGTCATCAAATTATCTGGTATATTTTTGAATGCCACAGAATCACGAAAGAAAGAAAATAACACAAGACGTACGTATTAGTGAGTTATTTGATGTTTAAAATTCTCAGGTTTTCGGACGCTTGGCATTTAAACGCACACTGAGATGATGATAAAGTAGGTCTAGCTGGATCATGAGAGTGTGAGTGGCTGCAGGCAGGAGACCCCTCACACCACGGCCGCCTCACCCGGCCTACAGTTAGTCACCAATGTTGATATGATTTGAGCGGATCCTGTGTGACAGGAAGTTGGTGATGTGTTTCCTTAAGCATAAATTTGTGCCTTTTTCGAAGACGGTAAATCTATAAGGTAGGCTCTCTCTCTCTCTCTCTCTCTCTCTCTCTCTCTCTCTCTCTCTCTCTCTCTCTCTCTCTCTCTCTCTCTCTCTCTCTCTCTCTACAGGCTCGGGATGGTCAGGACGCCCTCATCTTCGTCATGAACGACCGATCTCTTCCTCCTCATTTACATCTTTATTCTCCTTTCCTTACTCATCACATTCACCATCATCATCACCGCCATCTTCATCCAGCTCCACCATTATCCTTCTATGCTTCGTAATTCCACTTCCTGCTTCATTTATCATTCTCGTCTTTTCCATGTTGCTGCGCCTTAATCGGTCTGTCTTTTCCCCATCCGACTTTGCCTTCCTCACAACAGTAGCCCGTCCGTGCACCGAGCAGCAGTGTGTGCTACCCCTCCACCAGGCTCCTGCCTGAGGATACAGTAACCTTTCCTATTGAGAATATTTCCCGACGTGTCGGCCGATACCCACCCCGTCAGCGGCGTCCTTGTCTTTAGTTTGTCTTTCCGCCTCAGCAGAGCTCCCCTTCCTTCCATTAAACAGCCCGCCTCTCCCTTCAGCCCCATCCCTACACCAAAGAGTCCCCCACTCCCATCAGCAGAGCTCCTCTTCCCTGCAGCGGAGTGTCCCGTCCCTACAACAAGGTGTTTGTTCCTCTTGAAGGAGTTTCCTCCCTCCCCTTCCTCAGGGTGGCCCTCCTCCCTCTCAGCTGGTGGGCACCAACAACCTCGTCATTGAGGAAATATCTCTCCGTCGCCTCAACCTTTGACGAGCGGACGTCCCCCACCGCCGTGCCTGATCACCTTCCTTCCTTTTGGGCCCCCTACTCTCCCTCCTCTCTCTCTCTCTCTCTCTCTCTCTCTCTCTCTCTCTCTCTCTCTCTCTCTCTCTCTCTCTCTCTCTCTCTCTCTCCTTCACAAAACTGGGATACTGGTTTCGGTCCCTTGTATCGGGTCCGTCTGTTGATATCTTTTTTATTTCAAAGTTATTTGAAAAATAAGAAACATCTTTATCCTTGTGAAAATGTTCGTGATGTCAAATAAAGGGATTCCAGCCTCCCACACACCCACTTTAAGGGGAGAAAGAAGTTGGAGTTGACCAATAAAGCTGACGTGAGTGGCCTGGTCTGGCCTGGCCTGGGGCAGTCGGTGTGTGGCGACGCCTCTAATCTCACCCGCCTGTCTCACGTCTCAAGGCTCCCGTATTTTACTGTCAAAACCGTTCACTTTTCCACGATCCATAAGGTCTCTCTCACAAGGCATTCCAGGTTAGGGTGCTTTTAACAGTATCACTTCGGAACAAAGAAACCTCTAACCAACGCATCTAAGAATGTATCACTATTCATATTGTTTCTAAAGAGATAACCTAACTAAGGTGTTCCCCACAGGGAGTCGTCAACCAAGACATCTCGAAGTATTGGTGCCTGACCAAGGTGTGACGTGTGAGGATTTTCTGACAGAGAAGTATCTCTTCTTCCCTCGATAAACCGTCTCCTTGAAGGTATTTCTAACTCTAGTCATCTATATACCCCAGCAGACCAGCGGATGGGCGACCTCAAGGCTCAGACTTCGGGCCAGTCCTCCACGTCTTGCGATGGCCACGCAGCCTTGACCACGCCCACGGGCGGCGGTATGGGTGTGTCAGCCTGCCCCGAGGATGAATCAAGGATGGTGGGCTTGGGCGGGGAAAATCTGGCCCATGACTCGCTGGCGTCGCTGCAGATGTTGTGTCGACGCAGGACGCCCCTCTACCCCGACGCCAAGGCTCAGGTACAAAAGATGTTCCTTTGGTTATCAGGATCAGGCAGATAGATGGGTCTATTCCATAGTCACCTGGACCTGATAGGTAGATTGATTCATTTGTTAAGAGAACTTGACAAGTAAACGGATTTAATCCTTGAATAAGACGACTTTCATATTAATATTTGTGTAGAATGACTTTTGAGAAAGTTATATGAATAACTTGGTCCCTGCGCGACCCCCAGGCACTACCCAACCCTGACCCTAGGTCTTTTCCTCCCGCAGGCCGCCCGGAGAGAGGAGGATGGAGCCTACCGGAGCTACAGAGCCGCCCTTCACGACGCCCTCTCTGACCACAGGTGAGAATTCCCCCCAGCACTCCCGCGGACCCTTTCCTCTCCTGGAGAATTTGCCTCAAGGTTTCCGCGCTTCTTTTCAGCAAGTCTTCGTCACAATTCTTCAGTCTTGCTCCCCGGGTCACCCCTTCTTCGCCCTCCCTCATCGTTTAAACGTTCTTCAGTCTTGTTCTTCAGTGTCTTTTCCTCGATGACTTGTCCCTCCTCCTTTTCCAAGTGTCGGGTCGAACTCCTTGCCTTCTGCTAGCCGCTGTATCACATTTAAACCCAACTCTTCGGCGATCAAGATGGCGTTTTATCTCTCTCTTTGTTTTCTCTCATTCTTGGCTATTTCTTCGTCGTCGGCGTCTTGTGAGTGTTAAGCGTCGTGCTCCTCCCTGACGCCCCTGGCCACACACCCCTTCAGGGAGGGGGAACCCTTGATGGTGATTATATACCTTGCCATTCTTACGGCATCAGGACCCAAAAGTCTGGGATTGAGTGGTGTACAAACACGGTATAGACTTTGAGGGACACGGAGATGTTGCTGCCGGTTAGTTGGTTGGTCGACTGTTTGGGCTTTAGGCATATCGACTGCCAGGGTCGTTAAGGCCGTCATCCTCAACTTGTAACCACCATCCAAAAATAACACTGACCACCTTATTCAGCTGCTAATGATGTAATCCCAAGACCACATGCCTTTACATTATGGTTATGGACCTTGCTGCTGTTGTATGATACAGCTGTATGTGCTGTTGTTGTACGAATGTAACGGTGAAGGACGGGAGGGCTGTGAGAACGTTGACTAAGCTTACGCAGGTGACGGTAGGTTGTGGAGGAGTTGTGTTCTTCATGGTACCAGACAGGAGTTTGTAGCGGGGTATGAGGAGGGTTTGTGGAGGGAGGCCTTTGTTCGGAGTTGTGAGGGTGTGGGTTGGGAAACACGCACTGAGAGAGAGAGAGAGAGAGAGAGAGAGAGAGAGAGAGAGAGAGAGAGAGAGAGAGAGAGGGAGGGAGAGAGAGAGAGAGAGAGAGAGAGAGAGAGAGAGAGAGAGAGAGAGAGAGAGAGAAGAGAGAGAGAGAGAGTACACAATAGAGATAGTATACAAGAAGGAAACTCATTAACATGAGAGGGATTTACCTGAGCCTTGAGGAGGTTTCAGCGACGCCCTGGGAACACCTCTTTTTAGCGAGGGAGGAGGGGAGGGGGTTGGGCGTGTTGATTAACGAGCGAGGAATGTGTGTGGACGAGACGAAGGGTAATTAAAGTACGTCGCTGTGTGCCAGGTAATCCGGAAGGTGCCGCCCAGGATAATGACATCGTCTTAAGTAAGTCTTAAGCTTTCATGCTTAAGCTCCTTCATATCTCATAGATAAGCTTTTCCAGCTTTACTCTAAGCTTGTTGAGCTTCTGTACTCATTCTAGTTGTCATTGTTCTGCATCAGCAGTTATCAGAACGCTCTTAATTTTACTCCTCTCACTTTCTTTCTTTTTTTTTTGTCATTTTCTTTTTTATTTTCCTTTCTTAAAACACAGGTTTCCAAGATGGTCGCCCTGCAGCAGCCCAGGCTGGCCATTACTTAGGTACAATCCTCACGGATGATATTCCTTCTTGTTAAGTGAAGCATCTGGCCGACCTCTCGCACTCCACAACCATACATACATACCGCGGAGTACGTAAGTCTGCGGACATAAACTGGAAGACTTCACTATATCTTCGTTTGCTCGACCTCTGCATTCTTTCATGAATGCAGGACATTCCCAGGCGAATATTTCTTTCCATCATTGTTCCTGCTTTCATTCCCATTCTTTTCTTCATCTCGGTTACTGGCACTGATGCTTAGATCAGTACGTTACCCGGGACATCCCTCAGAGAGGGTTCTGCTCTGACCCTAAGACCTCCTCACCAGGGGCTCTACGCAGCTCCAAGCTGTGCCACACTCACCAGCACGGGTAGCATACGTTGTAGTGGACTGATTCGTCAGCTGATGAGGACAAGATTCCCCAAAATTTACCCTCGCGATGTAACCTCAAACAGACGGTTTTCAACGATATTACATATTATATTGTACTTACTTTATGTATAAACATTATATTGTACTTACTTTATGTATAAACATTATATTGTACTTACTTTATGTATAAACATTACATTGTACTTACTTTATATATAAACATTACATTGTACTTGCTTTATATATAAACATTACATTGTACTTACTTTATATATAAACATTACATTGTACTTACTTTATATATAAACATAACATTGTACTTACTTTATATGTAAACATTACATTGTACTTACTTTATATATAAACATTATTCTGTATTATATGTCTATAGGTTCAGAAGGAAAACCAGAAGGTCTCAATAACTTATGGGTAATCATTACGTCAGTTATTATATTAATATGTAAATTAATAATGTTCTATGGTGTTCCATTAATGATGATCGGTAATGGTATAGAGTACTGTAGTAATTGATGAATTATTATGAAGATTAATCATAACTTTCTTCCATCCTGTGAATCCCAGTGATTACTATAATCCGATCATTAGTATTTGAAAATGCCTCATGTTGATCATCATCTCATCGTCTGTTATGATTATTGTCTGATTATCACCCAGTAATCTCCCATGATAATCTGTGGTCGCTCCTCAGGTCGGGCGCCTTCGACACGGGAGCCAGAGTGAAGGAGGAACCCTGGGACGCCCACGGTGAGTACCTGAGAGAGAGAAGAGAGAGAGAGAGAGAGAGAGAGAGAGAGAGAGAGAGAGAGAGAGAGAGAGAGAGAGAGAGAGAGAGAGAGAGAACAATGCTTGTAGACAGAAACACAAATATAGTTTATGTTCTGTCATCTGTAACTCCATGCCCACATAGACAGGCTGGATCCTTCATACATCATAAGTTCAATGATTACCTAAAGCCAACGCAGTCGTCTCTGCCTCTACAGGAAGGTCATCATCATCATTCACTTTGCACGCTAACATTATTCACGTTTGTGTATGCAAATTACGCATCTAGTATAATTACGTCCAAAGACCATCACGTCTGGGATGAATTACAACATTATGAAGACAAAGTTTACAATATGAGAACTACATTTGGTCTTTGTCCGCTCTGTCTGAGGTGGTCTTCTCTGTCTGTGAGTCTGTCTGTCTGTCCATGTGCTCGCGGCTGCAGCATCTCCTAATACCATGTTTGTCGCTGGCGGGTACACGATAGTGTCCTCCTGACATCGGTACGACCTTATTACCTCGGGTGACCCTCTCCTGGGACCACTCTTACCTCGGGACGACCCTCTCCTGGGGACCACTCTTACCTCGGGACGACCCCTCTCCTGGGACCATTCTTACCTCGGGACGACCCTCTCTTGGGACCACTCTTACCTCGGGACGACCCTCTCCTGGAACCACTCTTACCTCGGGACGACCCTCTCCTGGAACCACTCTTACCTCGGGACGACCCTCTCCTGGAACCACTCTTACCTCGGGACGACCCTCTCCTGGGACCACTCTTACCTCGGGACGACCCTCTCCTGGGGACCACCCTATTACCTCGGGATGACCCTCTCTTGGCGTCCGGTGCACAACGAGGGGACGAAGGGGAAGCGGAGGGGAGCAGAAACGGGGATGGAAGGGGAGGTGAGAGCTGTCAGTTAGAATGGAAGGCAGGGAGAGCGATCGAGGGAGTGGGATTTCTGCCCCACCAGCAGGATCGTACAGCCCTCGTGACCTACGACTCTACGCAGACAGACACCAGGGAGCCTGGGGGGGGAGATGGGCCAGTTAAACAAAGACTTACCCTCGGTAGCGCCAGCAGATCATGGATGGCCAGGGGGCCACAGGGAACACACCTCGGGGTCTTCAGTGGCAGAACCTGTGCTGAGATCTGACGAAGCAGGGCGTTCGTCCCCATGATCCGTGACACTGATGATGGGTGTATGGGGGAATGTACGACGATGATGAGGCTGGAGGGGAGGGCTGCTGGGCTATGGGTTAACCTGTGGGGTGTAGAAAAGAAGGATGGGATGAAATAAGGACATAAGAGCAGTGGTGTGGGATTGGGCTAAGTTTTGGGTTTGGTTGGGGAGATGGAAGACTGAAAGAACAAAAGAGTATAGGACGATGGGAAAAGGAAATTGTATGAGAGAGAGAGAGAGAGAGAGAGAGAGAGAGAGAGAGAGAGAGAGAGAGAGAGAGAGAGAGAGCGCATGTAGTGTGACTCCAGACACCATAGGAACTGTGAATGTCTTGGTGAATTTCATTTCCCGCTGGGTCTTCCTGCCTGTGTTTATCCGAGCTCACCCGCCCCGCCTCTGATTGAATCCATTTCTTGCCCACATGGGAAGATTAACAGCCTGCCACGCGAAGCAACACCCAGTTTGCAAGATATTTTTATCGGCTCTCATGATTGAAACTTCATTTTTTTCTTTCATGATTTTGCATTGTGTTATGGTGCTTTATATAATTCAGTTCACGAGAACGGAATTTCGTTTTCATTTGATGTTCAACTTATATATATATATATATATATATATATATATATATATATATATATATATATATATATATACTTGTCCTTTGTTTCCTGCGTTGGCGAGGTAGTGGCAGGAGTAGATGAAGAATGGCCTCATTCGCTTACTTTCACTCACTAGTTCTCATGTTTGATGCACGGAAACCTGACCCCTGTCCACATCTTTGGTTTCCTCTGAGGGCTCCATATGCCCAGGTTTATCCCATGAACAACACGTCGCCCCCTGCATACCACTTTGCTCGAAATGCGGAAATAACTAAGACTGCCTTTAAGAAATTGGCAGTCTAGTTTAGATGTCGATATATCTTTTCTTTCGAATAGTTGCTCCGTTTATACAAATGATTGATCCGTCCTTGTGTGGAGTACTGCTTTCACATCTGGGATGGTTATAACTCTGCATCCTCACTAGATAAAGATGAGTCGAAAGCAATAAGCTTATCAACTCCCTCAGGCCTACTTGAAAAAAGAATAGATGAATAATCGACCCAGTTGCCCACCGCCGTAATGTTGGCTCACTTTCCCTCTTCTATAGGTATTGCTTTGGTTTTTGCTCCCGAGAGGTAGCTACTTGTATGCCTCGCCTCTAGCTAGACCACACAACATTCAGCAAGTTGCTGATCAACACATTATTACTGTGTTGCCCTTGGCAACTCAAGGGTGGGCCGCTTTGACACCTCTTTCTTTCTCTGCACCTCGAAGCTTTGGAACTCTCTGCCGTCACATGTCTTATCCAGTAGCTGTGACTTGGTACTTTCCCACAATTCGAAAGTACTTTCCATGTCATTTGTTTTCCCCTTTTACCAACTTCACATTTTCATTAAGGCCCAGCCTTGATGTGGACTTTAGTCCAACGTTGGAAAAGAAAGCAGAGTGCAAATATATCCAAGGCTACCTCTCAGAATTGCCGGTTTCTCATTAATTCTCACACTGTGGACGTAGAGCATGTGTGTGTTTGTTGTGCTTATCCATTTCTGCCGCAGTTGTGCAGATAATTATGTTTATATCAGTAGTTAAATGTTTTTTGTTTTATTTCACACAGGACATAACATTGTCCCGTGTTGAACTTTGAAGTCTAAAGAAGTATGAATAGTATGTACGTGAGCGACTTATATCCTTTATCCTGCCTGGAAAGCTTATGTTTACATTGTCCGGATGTGTCTGTCTCGAGACTTCCAGTCTGCAACACATCGCGTTTCGAACACATGAGATGTATGCTGATTTTTTTGTTGTCTCCTCCGCAAGTTACCACGATTGGATTAGCACGTTAGAAAGTCTGGCCTCCCGCCAGCTGCCGGTCAGACGGAGGAAGCTAATTATTTCCCCTCAAAATGAAGGCGGAGATCAGTGGTCAGGAGGCAGAGGGAAACTGAAACAATCGTATATTAGGAAGCGAAGAAGATTGTCGCTTCTCATTGTAGGGTTAGGTTGGATTCTGTAGGACAACGAACTGACTTCTGGGGGTGTTAGTGAGGGAGGAGGGGAGGCTTAGACGTGGCACCGATGAAAACCTCAACACTTAGAATAGTGTCATCCGGCTGTGCCTTGGAGCGGGTGAAGGAGAACAGAGAAATGTAATCACCGGTAATCTTAAAGGACGACAGACTTATTTTCTTTCTGTAATCTGCCAACATCAGAGCCTTGAAGCGCTGGGGAACGTGTCTGCGTTCTTGCGGTTATAGAACTAATTTTGCTCTCCGGTGGATGTGGCTTGTGAGGCAGACGGCAGGGATGGGCGAGGCTTCTGGCGGAGGAAGATATCACAGCTGAAGTGGTGTGCCACTGGCTGGGTTGGCGTTGGTCTGATGGGCGGATATCGGAAGGTGGTTCAGTAGATCTCTTACAGATGATCCACACGAGGAGAACCGTTATTGCCTTAGAATGCGACCCTGTGCTGATGATGTGAGCTTTAGGCTCTGCATGAGCAGCGTGTCTTAGAGTGAGCTGTGGACTGTGTACATAAAGGAAGAGGGTGTTCTAGGGTGACCTAACACCGCGTTCCTCCGCCGCCGAGGTCCATACGAACGGCCATCCTCTACCAACAGCCAGTCAGTAAAGTGCTTCACTGGTTCATGAAGGGAATGTTGCCTCCCGACGGAGAGTAGATCCTTGTGGTCACCCGGACCTGTGGTGTCGGCCATGATGAGGTCACAAGGGAGTGAATTCAGTGGTTGACGCTGAGGGGGAACTGATACAGTGCTCTGTGAACGATTGTGGCCAAGAACATTCTGAGAGATTGGCGGGTGCCCCAGCCTTGGAGGTCTGGTCTGGGTGTGAGTATGAACGTCCTGTGTGCCCTCATGCTGTCAGCTGTGTGATACACGATCGGTCGACGTCTTAAGGGCTAACAGGAGGAAGTACATTGATTGGTGGATTGAATCAACTTGCGGACTTCCGGTAGAATAGATTGGAGAGGGCGTCCCTGCCGGCTGGGATGAAGGGGTTGGGCTGGCCTAAGACCCAGAACCACATAGACCTTTGTAAATGATTTACAGTTCAGAGAAAGGGAACCCCCCCCCCCTTCCCCAACACACACACACACACCCGCTGCTTTTTTCAGATATTCTCTTTTTCTCCACTGTGTGCTGGCCCGCGCGCTCGCACACACTGGCCCATGTCTGAACATCGTTGTGTCGATTTTCATACATGTACAGTGGCTGTGTCGGTGGCCATGAACGTCTAGGCCTAACTTCATGAGGGCCGGCGTGTGTACGTAAGCCGCCACCACACACACACACACACACACACACACACACGTACGTGTAATCAAGCACACATGGTCGTATCATTTTCCGTTTTTTAATCAGAGACCTCGAGCGAAACATTTTGAAGTTTCCCAAAATATTTCGTTAGCGTTGGATTGTCTGCTGTGGTCTTCAGTCAGTGGCCATCACCTTCATGAACGTTTATAACGTAGTCCCAAACTGCTGTTCGTGATTCATAGGGTGGGAGAGTGGGAACAGAGGTGTGTGGAAGGAGAGGTCACTCTCTGTAACAACAAGGAAGGATGGGTATGTTTGAAAATACATCGCCCCCGACGGTGCTATATGGGTGCTAGTCCTGGTCCTGGATTGTGGAAGATCGGAGGTCTAGGTGTGATGGACATACAGTGTCTGAGAATAGCATGTGGAGTAAGTAGGATGGACTGGATAAGGAATGACATGTTAACCGTGAAGTGTGCCGTGAAGCGCGGTATGATTAAGAAAGCGACCCAGGGTGTGTTGAAAATGTGCGGTCAGTTAGAAAGGATGAGCGAAGAGAGATGCTATAAGGATATACGTGTTAGAAGTAGAGGCAGTGTGCTTGCTTGTACCAACCCATATTGTAACGCCTTATAAAAACTTCCACTTGACCACTATTCACTATTTTTGTAACATTTAAACTTATTCAGTAAGACAATGCGGCCCTTCACCACGACCATATGACTTCAAGTATGATCACATGACCTTTGACTTGATGCTCAAGGGTTGGGTCAAACGCCAGGCCATCATATCTAAGGCTCTTACATTCATGTTGAAGGGGTTACGGATCCTTTGTGTATAAGCTTCTCTTCATACACTCGTTATTCACTTTAAGCTCGTTCCATTGTTTTCCTACGCATTTCGTTCATTTTTCCCCTTTAGATTTCCAGAACCATTATTTATGAGCTGAACTCCTTGAACGCTTGTGGCATCATCTGCAGTTGGAAAAGTTCCCGGGTTCCTTCCAGTGCCTCTTGTGATCAGTGTTAATTCTGAAACATGAGTTTATTTTCGCTCTACCTTTTCCAGTATTTCCTCACACGTCCGCATCCCACGCGCCTTGATAAATCATATATTTCTGTTCCTATTTTCCTCTGAGAATCTGCTCGTGAGGGGCATGTAGTTACAGAAGTAGTAGTGCAGGGCAGGTTGTTAAACACTGGATATTGTAGTTAGAGATTGTACTGGGCCTGGTTACACCCGATGTTTACGTAGCTCAGGACACGATGAATTTTGGGTGTAGGGTCACAGTGTCTTCAAGGATGTTACTAACAGATGTATTCTGTATCTCTTGCATCCATACGATCGTCTAACATAACACTTTTCTCCCTTCATTCAATATCAGTGAAGGATATGTCTCAATCTCATCACTGGGAGATGGGGAAACTGGTATAAGGCCGGCGCTGCCTATGCTATTTACAGCAGTAACAACCGTATTCACTTTCAGCGAGAAAAACTTAGCCCTTGCAACACTCTTCGGAGGCAGTGCTCTGCAGGAGACCGTTCCATCAGGCATTCACTCCCTGCTTATGCCTGATAACACTGGCCGACGCACCCAGTTCCTCTGGATGCATTCGCGTGTCAGACATTGTTTTGCATTTCCTTGCCATCAGTTTGTTAGGTTTGTATCCCCTCAAGGTTTCGCTCTCCCGGCTTTGCAGGAGAGGCATATTGTTGTAGTCTGTAAACCTTGTGTACAACTGAAGGTTCAACCTTGATGCTAGACTTTGTGATTTATACTGTAGCTCAGTGTTACACACTACGAGATCATATGACACGTTGATATACGATTTCGGTTGTCTGAATATTGGTGTTCATTATATGCGACCACAAACATGCAGAGTAAGTTCGTTTACATGAAGATGTGTCATGAGATTACGTATCATAATTACAGACTCCTGAAATCATCTAGAAACTGACCTCCACATTTTATACCACAACAATTCCTGTACTGTTTACTTGGCAAGCTAACCCTGACTGAGCTCCTCTCAATTGTTGACGTCTGAATGAATTATTTAATTGCGTTGTAGGTTTTAACTAGAATGTTTTATTACAGTTTGCTTCTATAATTCTTAGTTTTGCTTCCCATGAATATTGCATGCATATACAGGTAGGTGGCCAGCTTGTCCTGTACTCTAGTAGGTGTTCATGGATGATCAGGTAAGAAACTGACACATCTTACTGGGGTGCCAGAGTGTGAGGTCACAAGACAGAGTGTAGCAGGGGATTGTACTGTTCCTACTGAACATTCGCTTCCTATGTGGAGGTTCGATCGCTGGAAGCGGAAGTGGATCATAGGGTGGGGGAGGGGGCGAAAATTTTGGGAGCCTTGAAAAATGTGTGGAAGTCGAGAACATTATCTCGGAAAGCAAAAATGGGTATGTTTGAGGGAATAGTGGTTCCAACAATGTTGTATGGTTGCGAGGCGTGGGCTATGGATAGAGATGTGCGCAGGAGGATGGATGTGCTGGAAATGAGATGTTTGAGGACAATGTGTGGTGTGAGGTGGTTTGATCGAGTAAGTAACGTAAGGGTAAGAGAGAGGTGTGGAAATAAAAAGAGCGTGGTTGAGAGAGCAGAAGAGGGTGTTTTGAAATGGTTTGGGCACATGGAGAGAATGAGTGAGGAGAGATTGACCAAGAGGATATATGTGTCGGAGGTGGAGGGAACGAGGAGAAGAGGGAGACCAAATTGGAGGTGGAAAGATGGAGTGAAAAAGATTTTGTGTGATCGGGGCCTGAACATGCAGGAGGGTGAAAGGAGGGCAAGAAATAGAGTGAATTGGAGTCATGTGGTATACAGGGGTTGACGTGCTGTCAGTGGATTGAAGCAAGGCATGTGAAGCGTCTGGGGTAAACCATGGAAAGCTGTGTAGGTATGTATATTTGCGTGTGTGGACGTGTGTATGTACATGTGTATGGGGGGGGGGGTTGGGCCATTTCTTTCGTCTGTTTCCTTGCGCTACCTCGCAAACGCGGGAGACAGCGACAAAGTATAAAAAAAAAAAAAAAAAAAAAAAAAAAAAAAAAAAAAATATATATATATACATATATATATATATACTTGATCTCCTTCCGCGTCAACGAAGTACCGCCAGGAAACGGATAAAGAAAGGCGCATCCACTACACACACACACACACACACACACACACACTTTATAAATTATTGGCACTTGATGAGGCGGATTGTCTCCGTGAAATATGTAATGCCACATGTACATAAAAATTACATGTTGAATAAAATCATATAGACTCCTACTGAACTGCGATTTCACTATATATATATATATATATATATATATATATATATATATATATATATATATATATATATATATATATATATATGTATGTATGTATGTATGTATATAACAGCTTTGAAACAAGAAATAGTTCCATAACACCAGAGCAACAATATCAGTTAACAGGAGCAGTACAAAGGTTGGGTTACATCCAGTATAATGACCAGTGTGACCTGTGGCTCAGTAGATAACACATGTCAGAGGCTGAAGGTGCCACCACTAGGCCACGCTAAGCTCTTTGCACTCTGATTCATTACTATGTTACAGCTTTCAGTATTAATTCTTTTTTCTTTTTTTTTTCTTTGAAGAGAAGCTGTATGTATGATGATTAAACGAATGGTGCTCTTACTTTAATAATGTAAAATCATACTCCGTTTTACTGTTTTCTTTTGAACTGTTTTGGATGTTTCGAAAATTGTTTTTGTGAAGCGTTTCTGGGTGATTCGACGCCTTACTCCTGCTGTGCGCCGGGAAGCTATTGACACCGACATCGACAGTGAGGTGCCGGAGGCGGCGATGTCACGGATTACCGGTTGCAACAGCGTGAGCAGAGACAGAGGAACAGATAGATGACACACGCAATACACCAACCTGATGTGTTGCTTGATGAAAGGCTGGGTACTTACTGTGAGTCCAGGGGAGGGTTACGTACTAGAAGGCCCCTGTCTTAGATTTCAACGTGTGTCTATTCTTGATTTCAATTAGAAGTGGATTAGGTAAGGAGTAGCAAGAAGTCTCTCCCTGCTCCCAGCGTCAGCGACATCCGGCAGGAAAAATGATGGAAGAAGCAGCCATGCGTGTGTCAAGTAAGCCTGCATGGATGTGAACTGGATGGAACGAAAATCTTACTGTAAAATCTTACTACATTATCCCATCCTTTGCTGCGTTGTAGTATTGTCTTGCGACCTAGAAAAGGGGAAGAATTAATGTAGATGTATTGTTGTTCTTGTATTTAATGACTAGTTACCTGAAGTGGTGAAATTGCTTAACTACCTGCTCTTGAAAGTAAGTGCAATCTTTTTATTAACAATATTCGACTGTAATTAATTCCAGTGCTCATCGTACGTGTCTGCAGATATATGTTTCTCATAATAGTATCACATATTTTTATGCTTTCATTTTTTTTTTTTTTTTTTTTGCTTTAGTTGCTCCATTTTGATGGATTTCAAGAAGATCCTCGAGATTAACCTTATCGAACGGGTTAGTATTTTTGAAAACAGTGTCAGGTCACCGTGAAGTCAACGTTACTTAAGAGGAAATGTATGTAATCTGTAAATCCTCTTTTTGTATGGCAAGTTTCTCAGAACTGCATTCAGTTTTGTCGCACGTCTTTGTACTTGTTCATTTTTCCTTTATCATCGAGTATTTGTAATCATTGCTCCTTGTTATGATACCTGGCATTAGGTTTCCTTTTGTACTGGTTGATCTATATTTGTCTATCATCCTTCATATTGTTCCTAATAGAAACTGTAAGATCCTCCTCATTATAGACTTTTGATTGTGGAATTTCCAAATACTTGATCGTTATGTTTAGTATTATTATCTCCAAAGTAATTCACTTTATATTTCTCAAAGTTAGATTTCATGTGCGGTTAATCTGACCACTACCTGGTGTGTGGAGATCTCTGAATCATCTCACAGCCTCGCTCGTCATAGTCTCAGTCACTAGTTGTGTATCATCAGCAGATTTCAAGATCTTAAAAACGAGACCCAATCTTTTTCCTCAATGATGTTCCATATCTCTCCAACTGTATTGATTTTCTGGAGTTTTAGCCAATTACTGTTGCTATTTTCATGCCTAATATTCTCAAAACTTACTCTTCCGTATAATTGTATCAAGATTTTTTTCTTATCATTAATCTGAAATATTTAATCAATCTTTTGTTTTAATAATTTTGTAGTCGATGCCTCAGCCAGAGCCTCACCAACCTCTTAATTCATCAGATCTGTCGCTGGTGAGCTCAGGATCCTGGACATTTCTGTCAGGGCTGTGTAGGGTCACCCCACCCGTGTGATAACATGGAACAAGAAGATGAGAGAGAGAGAGAGAGAGAGAGAGAGAGAGAGAGAGAGAGAGAGAGAGAGAGAGAGAGAGAGAGAGAGAGAGAGAGAGAGAGAGAAATGCACCGTCAGTGAGAGAAGAATAAAGGAATATCAATAACGAAGGGATCAAGAAAAATACTATAATTAGCAACAAAAAACAAGTTAAAGAGTGAGATAAAGACAGTGTCTTGAATAAGACCATTTTGATTCAGTAAAGCAACACAATGGATTCCTTAATCTCATCGCCCATAGCACTGTCTTGACCAACAGTGAGCCAGCCTCCCTCTCTCTCTCGCACACACACCTCCTCCCTCACTGTCTCTACGCCCGCCAGCCAAGTTCATAATCACACCTCATTTGGCGGGGTAACAAGGCTGGCGTCACGGATATATGAGCAATATGGGTGGCCCTCTACATAATGGATGAGCGAGCAATTATAGTCCCTCGGGGCTGGTGGATTAAGGGCGATCTGATGCAGTGTTTACATTATTCATCAGCGCTGCCGGGCGTGCGTGGGGTCAGCTGACCCTCAGCCAATCGACGCCACCGAACGATTTTTTCTGGAAAAACCACCAATACTTTTCCCTTCCTCCGGGTGTTCGCCGGAGTCTTTTGTTGTCTTGCCATTTTGCATCACACACCAGGTACGTACGACATCTTCTCAACAACGTAGTACGTAGTTAAGAAAACGAGATTTCGCTTCTCGGAAGATCTTGGCGAAGTTCATGAAAAAGGGAAACATATTGAAAAGGGTAAGATTCAGGTGAAAAGAATCCATTGGCTGGCTCTGGTTACGCGGCGAGGTTGTAAATATTATTACCACTTTTGCCGTGTCCTGACCTGATCCGCTGAGCTCAAGTGTACTGAATCATATCAATTACCACTCTCATGTCGGCCAGGGAGATCTTTATTGCCCACACACACACACACACACACACACACACACACATATGGGGGAAGAAAGAGACTTACCAGTTTCACTTTATCAGCCACCTCGAGACTTTACCAGGATTTAGTTGAATATTTCTTACTTGATGTAAATATTAATAAGTTGAGGATTATAAACGAACCAGGATTTAGTAGAATATTTGTTACTTCATGTAAAAATCATTAATAAGTTGAGGATTATTAACGAAAAAGAAGAGAGAATCCTTTTAAGAGGAAGAGGAGATTAAGAGGCTGAACTTTCGTCACAAACACACTAATGAATTCTTATCGGAGTTTAAGCCTTAGTTAAAGTCTCCTACCCTTGAGGCTTTACACGTATTAAACACACGTTCAGTTATATATATATATATATATATATATATATATATATATATATATATATATATATATATATATATATATATGTGTGTGTGTGTGTGTGTGTGTGTGTGTGCAGGTAAAACCACAAGGAAACGGAGAATGCGTAGTTTCAACCGCTTTGGTATAATTACATCGTCAGAAGAGCTTACAGATAGAAAGAACCAGATGCAGTACCATCTGCCACTAGGCAGGCCGGCACGTGAAATTAAAGAAACAGGTGGAAGCATTAGGGCTCAGGTCACCCTGGACGACCTCACCTCACCTCAAGTTACAAACTCAGGTTAACCTACGTTCTGGCAAACATATTTACATTTTTTTTTACTTATACACCTATCTAATTCATATACACCAACATTCTGATTCATATTGATATCTACTGTATCGCAGTAATGACGCACTGTTGCTGCGAATATTACAAACTAAGAAAGTCAGTGTATTGTCTGTCTCAGTTTCAGTGGTGAACTTTATTGAAACTGGAAGCAAGATGCTTATTGACGTCTTACCTAGTAATAGCAAATGGTATATCTATGTTGATGATAGTCTATGTTTGTTGCCTAATGACAAACACGAATGTTTATGTATTATAGATTTGAATTGTTTGGAATGTGAAGGTCAGTTATTTTTTGATTAACCGTGTATTGTCTGTCTCATTTTCAAGAATGAGCTTTAATGTCAAGCAGAACATTAGGATGATGTACCATGTTGTAACCCAGGAAAATCATCTTTACCACATCGTCGCTGTTCAGTTTTTCTTAAATATTTTGCTACCTAGCAAGCTGCTGCTGCTGCTGCTGCTGCTCCTTTTCTCGAGCATTGTAAGCTGGTTGGGTTATCACCGGCGGCTCCCTCGCGAGGCGGACAAACATTTTGCCGTTGATCAAGAACGTGTATGAGCTTTGAACCATAATACCAGTTCCTCTGGACCAGACCTTCCTCGCACGGCTGGAGGTCCATCGACCTGCCTCTCTCTGCCCTGGACATTGCCGAGCCAGCAAGACGAGTCATGTCCTCTGAACACTTCGACTCTCGAAAAGAGAGGGCGCCGCCGCTCGCTCGCTCGCCCGCCCGCTCGGCAGGTTAGGTAGTGTGAGGCCAGATCGTCCGGCTCTCACAGTCCTCGTTGAATGATGATAGTCCGTCCAGCAGGTACAGCACTCACGACCATCCATGGTGTGTGCAAAGTCCTGAACGGTCTGCAAGGTTCATCAGGCTACAGTGTGTAGTCAGTGTTTACAGGGTTGTGTGTGTGTGTGTGTGTGTGTGTGTGTGTGTGTGTGTGGAGGGGGGGGGGGGGGGGTGAGTTACTAGTAGCATGGCTCGTGTTGACTGTTTTCATTGTTACCTTATTTCTTTCATTTTGTTGACATAAAATTTGTAGATTAGCGTGTAATTGTTGAGCTATCATTATTCATTTCCTAAGTTACCATGATTAGTGTTGCACAATATTAGTTGTTGTAGATAATAGATATTCTCTAGCTCCATATATATATATATATATATATATATATATATATATATATATATATATATATATATATATATATATATTGACGTGTGTATATTTTTGGATATGTTATCGTATGATTCGTCATCATGTTACAGTAGCAGGATGATCCGCGCCTGTTCTTGATATACTTGAAATGTATCATGTTTCTTCATCTTTGTAAAAGTCTCAGTTGTAATTTCAGGTTTCATTACTCTTTACGCCTGTGAATTACTCGTGGTAACTGTAGATTTTCCAGTTCTTATTCGTTAGATGATTGCTCATTACGTGAGAGTCTCTGCCATGTATTCTACAGAGAAATCATGACAAAAAGAAGCGCAGTATACAGACGTTTCCTCCCTCTAGGGCACAGCAAATGACGCATTCGAGAGCATCAGCTACGAGAGCATCAGCTAACGTGAGAGCATCAGCTAACGTGAGAGCTGGAAATTATAACCACATGAAAAGTCACACTCACGTGGATTACACTTGGTGGAATGATGTCATGGCAACGTTGTAATCGAGCTGACATCAAAAGGGAGTCGTGGCGTTTGACATCTGATGCTTCACATAATGAACACAGTTGCTTCCAGGTACATAAACAGCCCCTGATTTACTTAGTGAGTATGTGTCGGCCATACTCATGCCAGTATGTGGCTATGAGGTTCAACATATATATATATGTGACCTCGCTTGTTCTTAACAGCTCTCTCTCTCAGGACGAGCGTCAGCTACACTGCTTCAACCCGCACATGAATGGCTGGCCGTTGGTTATACTGTTTTTCACCAGTACTCCTAAGGCCTGGCTTTGGCTATACGGTTGTAACCAACGTACGGAAGACCCAGTGTTGGCCCAGTCGTTCTAGCCAACTCACACCTGTAGCAGTGTCTCGGCTGTGCTGTTGTAGCCGACGTGCAACGTACATTGGCTGTACGGTTGTAACCAACACATCGAAGAACCCAAGCGTTGGCTATGCCGGTCAAGCCAACATTCGTAGCAGACAGTGTTGGATGTGATGATGATGATGATGATGATAATGATGAGGAGGAGCTGTGGTATAGCCAGGGGTATACTTTGCTTTGTCAGCCGGGAAAGGGAGCCGTGCACCCAGGAGACAGCTGGAGAGACTGTGGGAGATGAGTGAGTGGCAACATCAGGGGAGAGAGAGAGAGAGAGAGAGAGAGAGAGAGAGAGAGAGAGAGAGAGAGAGAGAGAGAGAGAGAGAGAGAGATTTAGTCAGAAGAAACTGAAGGTGAGTTACAGGAAGATATATAGATCCACACACCACAAGACCCAAGGGCCATGCGAGATGGTCTGACCTTAACATTATTAAAGGAAATCAAAGCAGTCGCCTTAAAGTATTGGGAGAAAAGAACAGCAGAGCAAAGTTTCTGCCCCCTACCCTCCACTCCCTCCGGCAACACGCCGGACTAGGGGGGGAAAAAGTAGAAAAAAATACCTTGCAGGATTAATGTGCCTGAAGGAAAGTTTTACAGGAAAGTCATAAGGTAAAATGAACAGGAATATGTCATGCATCCCATCACCATTCATTGCATCCCTTCACTTATTGTTATGAAGACAATAGCAAGGATAAACACGAGCTCCAGCCTCTCGACTCACCTTATCTATGTTGCTCCTTTGTTCCTGATGTTGAAGAATGATACAATGGTTCTTACTCTCTCTCAGGGCAGGTGATACAGGGTAATCAATGTTGGTATGTTACCACATCATGGCCAGGGAGAGATCAGGGGTTGAGAAGGTTGCATGGTATACCACTATGTAATGTTGGCTAATTGTATTTATTATTCAGTGCCAGAGAGTGACGACTGATGATCAAGCCTGATTATGAGAGATATTAAGAATTGTGGGACCTTATTCCAAGCGTCAGTAATGGCGTTGGTGAATAAAGGGGACACAATCAGTGAAGGAGGGAGACAGGATGAACATCTGCGCATCTTGGAACGAAAACTGAACATCTGTAGCAGGAGGTGCATGTGGGTCATGACGACCAGGCAGGACCCACACTCTCAGCACGATGAAGAACATCACTGTGACCAGTGAACACCCCAGACGTAATCTACTCTAGGGGTGAGGACCCCCTCGCCCGGGGAGATAAACACCACACCTCCCTCTTCTCCTACCTTCCACCTTAGTGAACTCCTTTACATCTTCTTTACCACATCTGTGTCATACTTAATGGCAGCGTTCACCGTCAACCCCAGCTCCCACCCTCGCTCGAGAATGCCAACAACCCCAGAATATAACCCCCCCCCCCCCCCCACTTGTTAACCCACCACCTCTGAACATTTAAATCACCCCTTCAGTTTTTCTTCAGTGTGGTAGGGTGTGGCGCCCCCTCCTCTGTGCCCAAGCTACACCAGTCCTGGTGTGTGGTGCCCCCCTCCCTCCTGAGTTACAGCAGTCGTTGCACTATGATAAAAAGCTTCGGTCGTTTAGTCTAAGTCGTTAGTTCGTTCCATTAACATCGCTGTTTTTCAAGTCTGTTTCACACGTCTCTGTGTTCCTGGTGACCAGACGTCCTGAGCTGCTTCTGTCTGGTTTGTCGTTCCTCTCTGAGTGAGGTTTGTATATACTCATCTTCCACGATTTAGCCATATTATTCACTGTCCTTCACTGAGGATCTAGATCATATTGTATACCGTCTCTCACTGTAGTCATAGCTTCATCTTCCTCAGTATTTATGGCTGTGATTCTCAGTTACTGTGTTGTTGTCATTCGTGTGATCACTTCTACCAACTTCCTCTGATGTATGAAGTTACTTGTAACATGCGAAGTATTCCTCTCGCTACTCATTCTTTTGTTCTCTTTTCTGTCTTTAATTTCGACGTGCGAAGACTGAGTAAACAGGTATTATGTCTCAAGAAACTTTTTAATGTTATTGTTTTACGGTTGCTCTCTGCTAATCTGTTCCTCACTGCCCGCGAGCATGACGGTAAAATATTACCAGCGCTGCTTAGGTGGCGTAACATAACATGTGGCGTTACATTGTTGTGGTGATGGAGGGTTGATGGTTGATGTGTTTGACGTGGGGTTGGTAGTTGATGTGTTTGAAGTGGGGTTGGTAGTTGATGTGTTTGACGTGGGGTTGATGGTTGATGTGTTTGACGTGGGGTTGGTAGTTGATGTGAGGCTGGGGAGCGCCTGACCCTCCCCCAGGGTAGGTAGTTTGGTCCTCCTGTGTCTCAGGGAACACAGCAGTGAGGGAGGGAGGGAGAGCGGGTGTTGTCTCTGCTGTACCAGTCTGAGGGGAGTCTGTCTCTGCTGTGCTTCATGTTTACCGTGCTTATGTTCTCATGGCCGTCCTCTGTACACTCGTTCACTGCCAAGAAGATAAACAATCTTTATGATGATTTTTGATTGAGAATTTTTTACTTGTTCGTGTTTTTTTTCTTTCTTTTTTTTTTGTATATCTGCACATTCTCTGTCTTCCATAGCGATTAGATTCCTTCTGCATATTTTATGAGTTATGGGAGATGGTTTACCTATCAAATACAAAATCTATTAGTTTTTTCGGCTGATCTATTAACCTCAGCGGATTTTTGTCCTTTTTTTTTTACCCGTATATAATTTTTTTTTTCTTGCGTTTGTTGTGTGAGCGGGCGGCGCCGCCGCTCGCGAGGCTGGCTAGCTGGCGGGCTGGCTGGCGGGCTGGCTGGCGGGCTGGCGTAGTCTTAAAACAATCCGGTAATGGGGCGGCAGTGTCCCAGGGCCCCGCTCCAGCCACTGATCCAGGCTCAGCCACTCCCGCCCTGCCCCCGGGCCACGCGCACCGCCTTCTTTGTCCAAGTGTTTGCTGGGGGAGAGGAGAAAGAGAGAGAGGAGGGTGTTGGGGGAGCGGAGTGGGGTGAGGGGGCCTGTAAGGAGAGTGTGGATTCTTGGAGTCGTCTAGAGCTGTTTGTGAACGAGGCACGAAAATAGGTCAGCGGCTGGGGGGTTGATACTGACTGGGAGGGGAGAGTGATTGTGGGGGGGGGGGGGGGGGTCAGTAAGAGAGAGAGAGAGCGGGGGTTGGATGGATGGGGGAAGGAGAATCACAGGTCAGCGGGAGGGAGGGTAGGTGGTGCCCCCTCGTCCAAACAGTACTTCTATCCCTCTTGCCGCACTGTTAAACGGACGAGGGAGTCCGGGGAGACACAGACCATGGCTGGTGGTGACCTGAAATGAACGTATGGGGGACCACAGGACGCTTGAGTTTGGACCATGAAGGTTTGCAGTGTCAGGAAAACTGCCGGAGTATATCACACGAAGCTCACACACGATGTCACGGAGTATAATATGCTCAGCATACCACACGATATATCTCAGCATACCATTTAGTACCCCCAGCAAACAGCATACAACACTTGTAATGATACATGACGTGTCGGGTATACAGTTACACAATATACTGGCCCTGGACATGTTGTTAACATCTCCAGTAATACAAAGAAGGTCAAGGTACAGTGTGCACTGGACTCTGTAGTTAGAGAACACGCTTGTACTGGGCATGATTAGCCCACCAGCCTCCCCCTCCTGCCTCCGCGAGTCATTCGTTCCTTGCTACTCTCTCCTCCTCCGAGACGTCTCTTTCCCCTTACCAACTCGTCCATACAGGCAGTCTATTACATACAGGCAGTCGTCCATACTCGTCCATACAGGCAGTCTATTATAAAGTCTTTCTGAAACTGTAAACATACATAATTTAACCTCGTAACTGCACCAGTACATGTCACCCTTGAGTGTGATGGCCTAGACGTTGACCTCACCCTTACTGGGTAAGGTCAAAGGTCAGGCCATCATATCTAAGGGTCGTGCCGTCGTGCTTTTGCGATCCAGTTGAACCTTCGTGCTCAAACGTTGTTCTGTCATAATCAGTGGTCGTACCGTCGTGCTCGAGGGTTGTACTGTCATGATCGAGGATTGTACCGTCATGGTCGAGGATTGTACCGTCATGGTCGAGGGTTGTACCGTCATGGTCGAGGGTTGTACCGTCATGGTCGAGGGTTGTACCGTCATGATCGAGGATTGTACCGTCGTGTTCCAATGGATAAATTTTCATTGTCAGCAAACACCCTGTCGTGTGTTTCACAGCCTTGCTATTTCTCTCAGCATATACAGTCGTCTCCCTCCCCCTGCGTGGACACTTTCTAAACTGTCGACAAAATTCCCTTCTCCATTTCCTCCACGCCAGTGTAGACAGGGGACAGCTTTGCAGGCAGATGAAACACACCCTTCTGACCGATCCTTATTTACCAGTCCAGCTGTGAACAGCCAGGCGAGTGTGATGCCTTGATTAGACGAGAGGCACCTACACTGACGTCATAGATTTGGATGAATAGAGTTATTAGTATCTTTATTCTAGACAGAGAAAAGATAGTTAGTTACTAACAGCTATGAATTCGATATCAACAATATTCTGTAAGATGCGGCGCTTTCACCAGTAAAGGTATTTTAGTGGGATGCGACACCTCTTACTTTCAGTATTCAGTGGAATCTGGTACCTCTTAGTGTCAGTATTCAGTGGGATCCGACACCTCTCATTGTCTATATTCAGTGGGATCCGACTGCTTCCCAGCGTCAATATGCGGTGTAACCTGGATACATGTCCACACACTGTATCTGTGCCACTCGTTTGTCTTTGTCATTGGTTATTTCTAGGGAGTCTAGTTGTGTATTAAGACCAAAAGAAAACACGAGCTCTAACATTGGACGATGTGAAGTTATTATATTATTAAAGGGCCAACTTGAATATTGCATGAAGGCCAATATTCGAGCAGAAATCCCTCATAGTTAAGTTCCAATGCAAATATCACATCATTAGTTCGTGAAAGAAAACTAGATGTTCAGCCAAAATTTCCGTCCCTTTTCCTTCCTGCAAGACGAGTGCCAGAATCACTGGGAGGTCCTGTTCCCTTCCCTAGGAGTCCTGCTCCCTGCCCTGGGAGTCCTGCTCTCTGCCCTAGGAGTCCTGTTCCCTGTCCTGGGAGTCCTGCTCCCTGTCCTGGGAGTCCTGCTCCCTGCCCTGGAAGTCCTGCTCCCTGCCCTGGGAGGTCGTGCTCCCGGCCCTGGTAGGTACTGCTCCCTGCCCTGGGAGTCCTGTTCCCTGCCCTGGGAGTCCTGTTCCCTGCCCTGGCTGCATTGTAGTTTTGGGTGTGGTCCTCAGGGAGGCGCGTCCCCTCCCTGCTTCATCACTTATGCAGCGAGGCTCACATACCCAGCTTATCCTGGCCATTTTATCCAGTCTTACCTTCTGGCAGGTGTATGGTAGCCATGTATGGTGTATGGTGCTGGTATATGGTGGCCATGTATGGTGTATGGTGCTGGTATATGGTGGCCATGTATGGTGTATGGTGCTGGTATATGGTGGCCATGTATGGTGTATGGTGCTGGTATATGGTGGCCATGTATGGTAGCGTTGCTGCTACCATTATGTGAGACAAATTCAGATATACGATATATGGGAAAGCCAGATGACAGGTGGTAGCCTAGTGGCTTATGGTGGGTTGATATGCTGGAGGAGAGTATGACCAAAGTTCTTTATCTGTATAGATGGAGACAAGACAGTGCAACGCTCCCTACGGTACATGAGCTGGCTGGAAAATAACTAAGAAGGACCACTATGTGTTATAGAGAGAATGTGCTGATATGGACACATCAGTGGAAGGCATATATAAATGGTAGAAACATTGTGTTATAATGACAGCCGCTGGGTAGTCTGAGGTGGTATTATTTTCGCCGCTAATGTGTAGAGAAAAATTAAGTTGTGTAAGAGTATGTGCTCATTCTTGAACAGGCTTAGTCACTAAATCATCTGTATCATCTGTATTGGTCTCGCCATGATCTGAATGTATTGATAATATCTGTCTTGAGAATATAATTTAGTGGTGGTTGATTCCAGTCTTTTATAACCTTATCGATGAGGAAGGTTAACCCGATGTTTGTGTTGCATCACCTTGAATTTAACCTAGTAGCTTTGTTTCTGGTTGTCGTATATCTAACATGAAAATATTATATTAGATTATATTTTCTAAATTAATAAGTTTATTTTAGAAAAACTTCAATGAAGTATCCATGGCCTGAGGTGCTGTTTAGAGAAAATAATTTCAGATATCTGAGCTTTATATGAACGTTTATATCTGAGCGAGGATATGTGTTGTGTTGTTCTCTGTATTCGTTCTTGTTGTTCTTTCGTGTTTGACCAAGTTTGGTGAGCAGGACTGACCATGGTCTCCCATGGTGTGACCAGGGCGTTGTGGAGGGTCAGTAGTGCGTCTCTCGTTTTACAGTTGATATATCTTGTTGTGTCACCTGATATTATGTTTGTTTTGTTAGACACAGCTGAGCATTACTCACCTCACTGTACTTCAGGTCATGATTCATTATTTCTCCAAGGTCTTGTTCTTCTCCTGCTGATAAGGGTTTACCGAACAGTTTGTCTTCGCGCAATGCTTAGCATGTCACCAGTGAAGACTGTTGGCGGTGTGTCTGGCTGCTGCATCAGTTTGTTTAAGCCTCTGTCAGCGTTGTACAGTTTTCCTTTCTTTCGGATGGATTTTTTTTTTTTTTTAAGCATTGTATCGTCGGCGAATTTACATGCAAGTCCTCCTTCCTGATCACTGATGTAGAGAGTGAGCAGTATAGAGCCTTGATCTGCTCCTGGTGCTAACCGACTCGTCTCCTCTGTGAGGGACGCTGGTGGAGGGGAGTCGTCTCTCAAGTCCCTAGCTCTGTGATGGCTCCTCACACGTTGATGGTCTGGCGACACAGGGGCTGACCCAAGCCACACTCGCCGTAGCTGTCATTCTCCCTACCTGCTTACTTCTCTTCCTCCATCCCAACCTACTTACCTACCTACCTACCTACCTATGTACCTTCCAATCTGCTTGCTTACCTGCTACCTTCCGTTCTGCCTCCAATCTTCCCCTTTACTTAATCAACTTACCGGCTCCCGTTACCTGTCCCGCCACTTACAGCCATCTAAACAGCTACTTACAACCACTTGCAACCACGTATACAACCCTGTACGGCCACTACAGAATGCGGCGCGCGTAGGTCAGACTGAAGTGTTTTGTTATGAAGACAGTGCAGGTCCTTGACTCGTCTTTCTACAAGGTTTACCTTTTCTTGCCCTAAGGACTACTTTTCCTTACTCCAAGGATTACCTTCTTTTGTCCTGAGGATCATCTTTTTGTTTCTTGAGGATCACCTGTTGTCGCCTCGAGGGTCAAGTTTTGTCTCGAGGACTATCTTTTGCTGCCCCAAGGATCACCTGTTCTTGCCCTGTAGTATTACCTCCCAGGTATGACCAGTGGTTGCTGGGAGGGATCATTTCTTTTTTCATATCTATAAAATACAAAAACTAATTCTCTCTAACGCAAGAATAAATATTTTTTCCCCCCAGCTCGTGCGAGAGGCTTTGGTCGAAAGTGATTACTGAATGTTTAATAACACAGTAAACTGTTATTTTATCCACAGATATTGGAGTGAAATATCATACAGTGGAGTAAAATATAATTTCCTGCAAAGTATAACTTTCCATTTTTTTTTCTTTTTTTACATATTACATTTAGGCAGACTTTTTTTCCTTTTCGTGTATGAGTAAACTTATGAATGAAAGACTTTGATACTGAAACAGACTTGTGATATCGCCTTGCCCTCCGCGAGATGATGCTGGTGAATAGATGAAGAATTTATCACACACGTCCCATCTTCTCCAGCTGCTGGAAGACGATCACTCGACCCTTTTAACGGCAGCCATATTGAGGACGTGCAACCTTTTCATTATAGGTGATGCATCTATCTCTGAGGCTTGATCCCTTCCCCTGGACACGATCCACTAGCTTATTCCTAGACGCGAAGAGCACATCACACTTGCTGACGGGAAAACCTTCAGTAAGCTTTCCAGTAAGCTTCGTTGTAAGCTTTGCTGTAAACTTCGAAGCTTATCATTAAGATTTATCGACAGGACTTACATTTATTGAACCACTGTTTCTTTGTGGCGAGTTATATCAACCCCTTGAACACTCCGGTACGACACTCTTCCGTACAATGGCGTGACATTTGACCTGACCCTTGAGCATCAGGTCAAAGGTCAGGCCATCATAACCAAAGCTCGTGCCGTCATGATCCGTGGGTCTGCCTTTATTCGCGTGGACAAGTGGTGCGCACCATGACGTCAGATGTTCTCAAAAACGAATAGTATTTGGTCCACCTTTATTCATCACCCCAGATGATGAACATGTTAGCCACCACACACCCACATACCACCAGTTGTGCCTCACCGTACTAAATCACCGTTGTATCTCCGGTGGTGACTGACTAGTTATTGCCGCACTCCTGCTGTATGTCACCAGAGATTGATGTGAATTCAGACCCTGGGAGCAACACCAGACCAACACCACAGGACAGGAAACACCACTCAAGAAATATCATGACTCGCTATACTGTTTATCTTCTTATTGCTGCACGACCACAGAACACCAACACAACAACACGACCACAGAACACCACCACAACAACAACACCACAGAACACCACCACAACAACAACACCACAGAACACCACCACAACTACACGACCACAGAACACCACCACAACAACACGACCACAGAACACCACCACAACAACACGACCACAGAACACCACCACAACTACACGACCACAGAACACCACCACAACAACAACACCACAGAACACCACCACAACAACAACACCACAGAACACCACCACAACAACAACACCACAGAACACCACCACAACTACACGACCACAGAACACCACCACAACAACACGACCACAGAACACCACCACAACTACACGACCACAGAACACCACCACAACAACACGACCACAGAACACCACCACAACAACAACACCACAGAACACCACCACAACAACAACACCACAGAACACCACCACAACTACACGACCACAGAACACCACCACAACAACACGACCACAGAACACCACCACAACAACACGACCACAGAACACCACCACAACTACACGACCACAGAACACCACCACAACAACAACACCACAGAACACCACCACAACTACACGACCACAGAACATCACCACAACAACAACACCACAGAACACCACCACAACAACAACACCACAGAACACCACCACAACAGCAACACCACAGAACACCACCACAACAACAACACCACAGAACACCACCACAACAACACGACCACAGAACACCACCACAACAACACGACCACAGAACACCACCACAACTACACGACCACAGAACACCACCACAACAACAACACCACAGAACACCACCACAACAACAACACCACAGAACACCACCACAACAACAACACCACAGAACACCACCACAACTACACGACCACAGAACACCACCACAACAACACGACCACAGAACACCACCACAACTACACGACCACAGAACACCACCACAACAACACGACCACAGAACACCACCACAACAACAACACCACAGAACACCACCACAACAACAACACCACAGAACACCACCACAACTACACGACCACAGAACACCACCACAACAACACGACCACAGAACACCACCACAACAACACGACCACAGAACACCACCACAACTACACGACCACAGAACACCACCACAACAACAACACCACAGAACACCACCACAACTACACGACCACAGAACATCACCACAACAACAACACCACAGAACACCACCACAACAACAACACCACAGAACACCACCACAACAGCAACACCACAGAACACCACCACAACAACAACACCACAGAACACCACCACAACTACACGACCACAGAACACCACCACAACAACACGACCACAGAACACCACCACAACAACACGACCACAGAACACCACCACAACAACACGACCACAGAACACCACCACAACAACAACACCACAGAACACCACCACAACTACACGACCACCAACCAGCACAGCTGCCCACCACACACCAGCATCATCGTCATCACAACACTACCACAGCACCACATTAACACCAATGTTACTACCACAGCACCAACTCATACCACAGCATCACCACAAACACACCACAGCATCACCACCATCACCACAGCTCCGGCATGACGGGTGCAAATGGTATATTTTGTAAAAATAATGTAAGCTGGGCCCCCGGGGTGGGTGGTGTGGCTGGACCCCAGTAAAAGCTGCATCAATTATGTAGACGGCCTGGCTTTACCAATTACAGCACAGCTAATCTGTTGCTCTCACGGGGGTGGGTGGTTGGGGGAGCCCCCAGCACTGTCCTGGTCCCTTAGTTTGGTCGGCGGGGAGGTAGGATGCTGCTGGTGGTGGTGGTAATAGCAGTGGCAGGGATGGTGTTAGTGGTGGTGATGATGATGATGGTAGTGTTGGTTCAGGTGACGATGGTAGTAGTGGTGATGGTTGGGTTGTGGTTGTGGTGGTGCTGGTATAAAGTGGTGGTAGGGCTGGTACAAGTGGTCGTGGCGATAGTGGTGATAATAGTGGTGGTAGTGATCGTAACGGTGGTGGATATGGTGGTGGTAGGGTTGTGGTTGTGGTGGCAGCAGTGGTGATAGTGGTGGTTGTCATAGTGGTGATGGGTGTGATGGTGAGTGTAGTGATGACTGAACGTTTGTTGGCTTGTAATGCTAGGTTCTGGTAACCTTGGATCCTACCGCTGATCCTGAGGTACCTTCAGAATGATTTCTGGCTGCCAGGTCGTGTACTGTGCAGTGAACTCAGTGTAATCCATGCGGCTTTTGGAGAGCGGTCTTTGGCTGCCTCAAGACACCCTTCAAGGTCTTGTGCGGAGCTTGAAATCTTAAAACATATTTCTGACGTGCTACCCGCTAAGTTTGGGGCCTCGCTAAGGGTTATGGTTCAGCCATGAAAGAGTAAAGAACAAACCTTTAATATATATATATATATATATATATATATATATATATATATATATATATATATATATATATATATATATATATATATGATGACTATAAGGTTACGTACCTTACCACAAGTCACGGTAGCCAAGGTAACACAGTCCAGTCTGTACGACCAGCCATGTTGGCTGCCCGCCACTGGTCTGGGGTTCACCATTTTGAGATAGGACCGCTGTGTTGGGACGTGCCACCCCCCACCACACCACACACTCTTGCCTGCTGCTGCTGCTTACACTGGTGAAATGCTATTCTAAATATCGTTGTTTTAATCTTTTTTTTTCTATATGTTTGGTTATGAGTTGTTGTCTCATTGGGTGTTGCAGGGGACTGTCTGTGGGTGTTATAGGTAAGTTCCAATGGGAGTCGTAGTTGGATTTTTCAGTGATTTTGTCTCCGTGGATGTTGTAAGTGCTTGTGTGTGTGTGTGTCGCGGGTATCCTGACGGAAGCGTGTTGTGGGTCAGTGTCTTAGTGGGTGATAAAAGCGAGTATGGCATTACAAGTGTTGTAGGTATGTTCGTGCATGTTGTAGACGTCTTGGTGGAAGTATGTTGTAGGTGAATGTCTCATTTGATATGGGTTACCTGGGTCTTTGTCCACGTGTGTGATTACCGCCTGTGTTCCTGGGAGCGACTTTTACGCTCTTCTTACGTCGTGTCTTAACATTGTACGTGCTGATGTACAACGTCTTCAACGTAACACACACACCCCAGCCTGAGCCAGGTACTCTTTCCCCGAGAGGAAGATGAACAGCTGGGTTGGCTGTGGCTCGACTGCCGCGCCTAGGATTCGAACCCAGGAAGACTCGTGTGTGAATTCATAGTCAGTGACTCTCCCCACGAAACCATGGAAGCCTGTGTGTGTGTGTGTGTGTGTGTGTGTGTGTGTGTGTGTGTGTGTGTGTGTGTGTGTGTACGAGATGAGGAAATTAGAGAGAATTTTGTGTTGTATGTTGTTGATCCTGGCTTGATTAATGACCTTAGGTGTTGACAGCCATCATGTAACAGTACCACACGCACATACACCCTGGGGGAGGAGAAGGGGGGGTCCCTTAGTGCCCCACCGGAGGAGAGCTACGGTGGTCCCTGCCTCTTGAAGATCCCGACAAGGAATCATTATCTGGCTGCGGCCCTCCCAGCCCACCCTACCTACACTCCTTCTTCCTGCAGACAAAGACAGAGAGAGGGGCCGCGTCCGGCCGCGGTGCCCGGCCCTGGTCACCATGCAGGCGGCTCGGCCCGTGAACGAAGCTTCCGGGGAGGTGTGTTCAACTGGCTGCTGGAGATCAATAACTCCTTCCGGCCGGCAGGTGCGCACATCTCCTTCCGGCCGGCAGGTGCGCACATCACAGCATGGTAGAAAACGGAGCTCGAAAACTAGAAACGTTGATCTCAAAATGGCGGCGGAGTCTTCCTTCCCCGGCGCGATCCCCTCCCGCCCGGACATGTTACCGTGGCTGGATGTGACCAGGTGTTGGCCTCGGATGGACTCGTCTTCCTGGGATGATTCCTCTCGCCCTCCACCGCGCGTCCACTGCCACAGCAGGTGCCTCCTGTACCTCGCCAGGGAACAGTCCATTCTATCCTCCAGCTGTCATGTTGTCTTGGTGGTCGGGGTTGCGACGCCGTCGTACAGACTAATATTCAACTTCATTTGTTCTCTCTAGAGCTGGGAGAAGTCTCAAGGATTCAGCAGACGCTGCAGTTGATATAAGTCAAGCCTCCCGGTCAGGCTGCAACGTAAACGTTTGTGCCAACGTGCCACATGTGGACGAAGGAAGTGTGTCCACGTGGGAAGCTTGGGTTATACTGAGCAAACTCCTCAAAACCTGTTTGTTTACGGAATCTGTAAATAAACAGCCGGATCTTTCTGAAATCCACACCAGTCGTCGTGTTCTTCAACATCTCACAACTACAACAACAACAGCAACAACAACAACAACTATAGATTTTTGTCAAATGAGGCGTCGTGATGAGCCAGCCAGCCAGCCAGTCAGTCGCTGTGGTCCGAGGGAGGGCTCTGAGGCCCACCACAAGACGGACATTTCAGGCAGATGATACGAGAGAGACCCCCATGATGAGATCGGCCACAGCCAGAGCTGCTGCCTGCAGGGGTGACATCACCAGAGGCCAGCCCCTCACCCACCAGTACCGACAGCGACAGGTTCACACCAGCGTGACAGAAGGTTCCGCTGCAGTTGGCGCCGTCACACTGACGCAAGGTCTGTAGACGACAGAGGAGAGGACTTCGAGAAAGGTGTTACTGACGGGGTCTGTAAATCTGTCTCTGTGAGCTGAGGACACCACGTGGAGGAGACTTCCTGAGGACACACCACGTGGAGGAGACTTCCTGAGGACACCACGTGGAGGAGACTTCCCGGGGACGCCACGTGGAGGAGACTTCCTGAGGACGCCACGTGGAGGAGACTTCCTGAGGACGCCACGTGGAGGAGACTTCCTGAGGACGCCACGTGGAGGAGACTTCCTGAGGACGCCACGTGGAGGAGACTTCCTGAGGACGCCACGTGGAGGAGACTTCCCGAGGACGCCACGTGGAGGAGACTTCCTGAGGACGTCATATGAAGGTTGTCCTCCTGATCATAAAACTCTCCACCGTTTACCTCATCTGTCCTGGTGCATAATGCAAGGCATCTTAGCCTGTCCATATTACTGAGGTCCCCTTAATTCAGCACACTGTCTGTATCGCCCTCCTCAGGACCTTCTGTGTCACATCTTTATGTTTCTTAACAACGGTGACCAAACCTGAGAAGCTGGACTAATTTTGACCTACTGCAGGACTGGCCCAGCTTCCCTAGTGGTCCTCTCGTCATACACTTTAGTACATTTCTGGCACTGGCCAACAGACAACTTGTCTCTGTTATTCTCGTGAGGCGTGACTCTCGCGGTAAGACA